>NC_080783.1:46982351-48334017 GCF_028018385.1 Neofelis nebulosa | reverse complement strand
GAGGCTACTGAAGAATGAACATCCTGAGGGAATTCACACAAGTACCAAAGACGGCTGTGGACTTCCAAAGAGTCTGACACACAAAGTCAACTTTTGAAGTGGCAGGGAAACACAGCTGATGATCAAGCTACCTTAGCTTTCCAAAACTATCACACAGCCCCCAAATGTTAGCAGGTATATATTTCCTAGGTGTCAAAAATGATACATCATTTGTTACATATCAAATATGAGTATTTGATCACTTGATATTTACCTGAGAGGAGCTACAAAATTCTATAAATTTGAGGATGATTATCAACCCACTCAAATCAGAATTATATAAAGAGCTGTGTAATAAGATACTATAATTACCGTTATTAGTATTATAATCCTAAAAATCTATGCCCATTTATAATAGATTAAAATAAATATGGCAATATTCATACCTCACTCATAAAGACACTGAAAAGAAATACCACATGTTAACAAAACTTCTTTCTCTGGATAGTAAGACTATGAGAAACGTTCTGTCGCCTCCCTTCTCCCCATTCATATGGAATTTTTTTCATAGTATTTTTATTTTGTACTAGAACACAAATGGTAAATTTTAACTGCTCACAAACATCTGAATTATGTGGATGTAGTCAGAGATACAATGTATACATATGACAGTTCTAGGATTATTCTCATTACAAAGGCTATGCAACTGAGATTTCTACATATGAATCTGTATATACCAGTTTTCTTATTAGTTTTTCATGTTCTTCAAACTAGAAAGAAGACAGGCTTGGAAGGATGACCTATTGACAATACAGATTAGCTTTAACCCATACTAAAAGCTACCTTAGTCTGCCACTGAAAATGTTATTGCTCATTAGCTAAATCAACTGACATTGGATATTCCTTACCTTAGATAAGTCGCAGTTTTAAATGCTTAAGCATACCAGGTCGCTACCAGATTTTTCCTCACATCAGTCTCAGCAACAGCTGGGGCAGTCACCATTTATTTGTAATTGTGTTGTTAAGGATGGAAATAAGTGAAAATAGTAGACAACTGTAGTTGCTCTACTGGACAGTGTGTACTCTAAACCTTTAGGGCTGTCCAATAAAGACCACACTATTTTGTTGAGCAGAAAAAAATAGAGTCAAGCTGTCAACAGTGGAAAATATAGAAGTGTCATTTCTCAGTAATTTAGAAGACTAGAAGATGTCTTTTCTCAGGCAACTTTTGTGTGTGTGTGTGTGTGTGTGTGTGTGTGTGTGTGTGTGTGTGTAAACTTGAGAGAGAGAGAAGGAGACAGAGAGAAAGAGAGAGAGAAAGAGAGAGAGAGAATCATCAAAACTATAGAATGTATTTTTTTCTAAGGGAAATACTCTGCTTCTAAACTTTAATATTGACTATTTTTCTTTCTCAGTACACAAAACTGTCATAAGCTTTTAGAACTTCACCCACTATTTCTTTCAACCTGAACACCAACCCTTGCTTTAGCAACTGAAAAATTCTTACTCATTCTAGAAGATTCAGCTCAAATTCTACATTTTCTGTGAGTCTCCAACTACTCTAGGGAGACTTTCATGCTATACATCTATCCAACCAGTTCATCTCTTTAAAACAATTACCTTTTATTGAAACACATTGTAAATTTCTTTAGAATAGAGACAATAGAGTTTCATCTTTGTATTGCAAAGACCAAGCAAAATAAACACTACTGAAAGATCTTGGGAGTATGGCTGTCTGGTTCTAATACTCCAATACTTACTAACTAGGAACATCATCAAAAAAGTAAACCTCTTTATGCCTCCATTTCTTTCATCTTAAAGTTGGGATGGTGATAAACCCTATCTCATGGAGATATTGTGATTATTAACTCATCTACTATTTGTAAATACATAAAAAAGGGCCTGAAAAAAAAGGGTCTGGCATATAATAAACACTCAATAAACAGTAGTTCTTATTTCAATAACCAGCCAGATAGATAACTGAAAGATGGATAGATCCTACAAACAGAAACTAAGCAGAAATGAAATAATCTCATTTATTTACAAATGAAAGGGAAATTTTAATACACATTTTATGTTAATATTATCATTTATTGTACTCATTCTATCCTATTTGGATTAAAATGAAAAATCATTTTTATCAAAAAACTTATGAATAAACTCTATTTCATTTATTTCTTGTAATTTTATGAAAAGTTTTTTAAAATCTATTTGCAAATAAAATTATATCCCTTACCAGATTTCTGATGAGAAAACACAGAAATAATATATTCTTAAGGTTTTCCTCCTCATTATCAATCATTTTCCTAGGATTCCCATTTAATATAAGAAGGTTCTCCTTTTGCACTGCTGGTGGGAATGCTAACTGGTGCAGTCACTCTGAAAAACAGTATGGAGGTTACTAAAAAAATTAAAAATAGAACTACCCTAGAATTCAGCAAGTGCATTTACTAGATACCTATCCAAAGGATGCAGGTGTGCTGTTTCAAAGGGGCACATGCACCCCAATGTTTATAGCAGCACTATCAAAAACAGCCAAAGTATGGAAAGAGCCCAAATGTCCATCTACAACTGATAAATGGATAAAGAAGATGTGAGATACATATATGGTGTGTGTGTGTGTGTGTGTGTGTGTGTGTGTGTGTGTATATATATATATATATATATATATATATATATATATATATATGTGTGATGGAATATTACTCAGTGATCAAAAAGAATGAAATCATGCCATTTTCAAAACATGGATGGAACTAGAGTGTATTATGCTAAGCAAAATAAGTCAGGGAAAGACAAATATATGACTTCACTCACAATTTAAGAAACAAAACAGATGAACATAGGGGAAGGGAAGCAAAAATAATATAAAAACAGAGAGGGAGACAAACCATAAGAGGCTCTTAAATACAGAGAACAAACTGAGGGTTGCTGGAGGGAGGTTGGGTGGAAGGATGGTCTAAATGAGCAAGGGGCATTACATTGGTCAGGATGAGTACTGGGTCTTATATGTAAGTGATGAATCACTAAATTCTATTCCCGAAATCATTATTACACTATATGTTAACTGACTTGGATTTAAATATTAAAAATCATAAATAAATAAATAAATAAATAAATAAATATAATTATAAATAATTATATAAATATAATTATATAAATATAATATAATTATATTATAAATATATATATAATATATATTATATAATTATATAACATATATAATATATTATATATATTATAAATAAATATAATTATATAAATAATTATAAATTATAAATAATTATAAATAATAATAAATAAATAAATAAATAAATGAAATAATATAAGAAGGTTCTTAGTGGAACTAGAAAAGTTTGTATTCCTAGTAAAATTCCTCCAAAGAGTGATTAAAGTCACTGCCACAGGTAACTGGATTTGTAGGTCTTTAAGTTACCAGTAATTCATTAAAAGCCACACTTGCAATTCTTTTAAGTGTAGTCTATCCTCTGTAGGAAATCATAATGATGAATACATGTCTTTATACATCTGTCCAAACCCACAGAATGCATAACACCAAAAGCAAATCATAATGTAGACACAGACTCTGGATGATTATATGTGTCAATGTACATTCATGAATTGCAACAAATTGTAACAAGAAAAGGAATGAGAAGCAGATATGAAATGAGTTCACAAACTTAGGTATATAAGCAATTTACAAATGATTCATTACTTTTTTTGTATAAATTTATTTAAATTTCAATCCTACATCTTGCCAAGCTGGAATGAAATTCAGACATCAATCATTCTTGAGATTCTGCCTTAGGGTTGAACTAAGATCTTGTGGTCCTAGTCAATACTAGGATATTGGGGTAAAGAGGGGGAGTACTTTAGTCATCATTTGTTCATAATGATTATCACTTAGGCCTTTATTATTCCTCCCCACATGTATCTTTCAGATCTATTGTTTACTCTATCACTTTTGTAAGCATACATTAGACATCAGGTCTTTAATGAAGTTAGGATAACCCGGACTGAAATCAGTTTTCCTGATGCACCTAATGGCCATTCCCTCCAAGGACTTCCACATCAGAATGTCATAGCCAGAGCACAGGGAATAGATTTTTTCAGTGCCGGAAATCCAAAGACCTTCCACTCATCCTCAACAAACAAAGAAAATTTCTCTAGTCTATGGAAATACCTCTCTATATCCTTTAAAGGCTCTTTCTCTTTCACTGGACTCTATTGTCTTCAGTGGGCTTAATCTTTTGGAAGCAAAAGACAGGAAACAGGAGAAATGTCTCGTATACAATTTCCATTCTACCCAGCCAGTACTTCTACCTAGCCGGGAAATTCCCAAGATGGAAAAATCACAAAGTTGATTACCTGCTTGACTAGGATAAGGAAAACCAAGAAAACATGAAAAGAAAACACATAAAAATGTATCAAAAATTTTCATGCCACAGTGACATATTGCTAAGGTTACAGAACAATGTGTATCAGAGAATCTTATTTAACAAAAGTTTATGTGCACCTGTAGCTTTCTATGGAGGCTACGATAAGACATATTTTAAAAGAAACAACCTGAATTTTTAATCAGGAAACCTAGATGTAAGGGCTTTATTATTCTCATGGGTCTAGGAAAAGATACTTCATCTCTCTGAGCCCCAATTTCCTCTTTAGTGAAGTAAATATTCCTTATAAAAATTCTGCAGAATAAGAAAAGTGCAAATGTAATGTAATGATATTTTTATTATTTATAATTACCCTATACTCTTGCTTGAATAGAATGTATTCATTTATATCCTAACAGATTAATGCTATAACTGGATGCTCTTGCTCTTCAATATTTCTCTATTCTCTCTCTTACCATGAAAGAGAAGGAAAAATTGGTAAGTATTAGAATTATCCCTGAGTGTCTTCTTCAAAATAGAGCGTGCTATGCTCTCACTGACTACCTGCTTACAAAGTTCAGCAATCCCCAACACTACCATTACTCTAACACCAACTCCAAGTCCCCAAGACTATTCTCAAGTTCCGTAGTTTACCAGTAGGAGTCACAGAATTCACTGAAAGTCACCATATGCATGGTTATGGTTTCTCACAGGAGAAGAAAACAGACAGAAATCAGCGAAGGGAAGAGGCACAAGAGGCACAGTCCACATCTTTAACCTCTAGTTTTCATCTCCCAGCAAAGTTGTGGACAGTGCTAACTTCTCCAGGCAATGATGTGCGACAATATTCATGGAGTATTTCTAACCAGGGAAGTTAACTCAAGATATGGTATCCAGTGTCTTTATTGGGACTCAGGCATATAGACATGATTGACCACCTATATGACTGACCTTTAGCTGTCAGCCCCTATTGAGGTTGAGCTGTGTGGCCCAAAGCCCACACCATAATTCACATTGTTAGACTATTTAGTATGGCCCATGGTGAACAAATCAACAACACTCTTAATGGCAGGTCAATCCAAGGTCTTAGAAATAATCTCTCCTGAACAAAGATAAGATCTCTCTGTGGGTAATGTTAATTATTCACTATTTAGCACTTAACAGTTATCAGTGAGGTTGACTGACAACTCCTCAAAAGACCATCAGAAAACAAAATTTTTAGACCTACTATATAATAAGGGAGAACACTACCATCAATAAACTCACAGTAGTATCCCCTGAAAGAAGAAAACAATAGAGAATACTATTTATATTGAACTTTGGGATCTAAGATCAAGTGGTTTAAGGTTGTTTTTTCAAGACAGGAAACAAATTTTGGACTGGGTAGAGCACATGATGCAAGAGTTTGGGATTGGTTGACACATGAAGAACACTTTGTGTTCTTTCTTCATATGAAAATGAAGCACACCTTCATAAGTGAACTGGTTTTTGTTTTGTTTTGTTTTGTTTTGTTTTGTTTGATACATTTGTTATTTGCCTAGGTTAGCAATCTCTTCCTGGGCAAAAATTTTTTGAACAAATATTTAGTCATGTTGACATAGGCAATCTCAGTTATTTCCAATTGTTTGGTAAAGTGGATGCAAATGGTTTCAATTTCTAAATGGTAACAATAAAATCCCAAAATTTATATGGAAGTCTCGCAAAAACAGAAAACTAGTTCTATAAAAGATGATTTTCAATGAAGTATTTGAGTCTGAGCAGCCAGTTGAAGTTGTTTTCCTAATTTAGCCCTTCTATTAAAGAATAAAACAATTGGGGCGCCTGGGAGGCTCTGTTGGTTGAGCTTCCTACTTCAGCCTAAGTCAGGATCTCATTGTTCCCGAGTTTGAGCCCCGCATTGGGCTCTGTGCTGACAGCTCAGAGACTGGAGCCTGTTTTGGATTCTGTGTGTCTCCCTCTCTCTCTGCCCCTCCTCCACTCATGCTCTGTCTCTCTCTCTCTCTCTCTCTCTCAAAAATAAATAAAACATTAAAAAAATTTTAAAAAAAGAATAAACAATTAAAAACGTAAGTCCTCCTGAGACTTGGTCTCTTTATCTTTAACACAGAAATAATAATAACTCCACTAAGGTATTGAGCAAGATCACATAACTCCTAAATGACAAGACTGGAATGCAAACCCAGTCGGTTAGACTCCCAAGCCTTGCATCACACCACTTGCCTTCCATATTCTCATTCTTATGCTGAAATAACTGAAATATTAAGCAAAAGAATATATGTGAATGCACTTTCTATAACTTGGTGCATAGTACAAATATTAACGTACTTCCTTAATTTGTGAAGATTATTGCTCTCCATTTAAATTCAATGACAAGGAAAAGGACATCTAAATGATAGACAATAATTAAGTCACACACATCAGAAACTTTCTGAACTTGTGCACTAAAGTTCTTTCCCTGTTCTTTATACATGAAATAAAATGCATCGATTTGTCTGGACTGAGGGAGAGGGAGTAGAGAGGTAGGAGTTACAGATAAGAAAATGATCTTTGAAATCTAGGATTGGAAAGGGAAGCATTAACAACTTTTATACTCATCTTTAAAGTTTAAATACTTTCATAAACTGTGAAATAGAGATTTGTATTTAAAATACTTGACTCTTGGGGTGCCTGGGTGATTCGGTAGGTTGAGTGTCCCACTCTTGATTTTGGTGCGGGTCATGATCCTGGGTGGTCGGATTGAGTGCCATGTCAGGCTCAGTGCTGAGCATGGAGCGTGCTTAGGATTCTCACTCGCTCTTCCTCTCTCTCTGCCCCTCTCCCCGGCTCATGCTCTCTCTCTCTTTTAAATAAATAAATAAATAAATAAATAAATAAATAAATAAATAAATAAAAATAAAATAGTTGACTCTTGTTCTTTTACCACCCACAATCCCAGAAGGATTCTCTGTTGTCTGGCAAGTGAGTTAAGTGTTCTTTTTCAATTAATTTTGAAGTCAAACTCAAGGATACATTTTAAAATAAAACTGAGAACATTATCCTTGGACTTTTCATATTGGGTGACAGCAAGAAAGCATGGAAAGAAGACATAAAATGAAACTGAAAACAATCAGGATTGCCCATATTGAATGAATGGATACTGGCATTTTCATTTATAGCCCAATGTCTGCAATTTCATGTCTTACATAGAAAAGGTTTGGAAAGATTGTTATAAATAGGGTTAGTCAGATTGTCCATTAAATATGCATAAACAAACTTTTCTAAACTCAGCTACTAAACACAGGCTGATACATTGATGGAGGGCATAGCTAAAAATTTAAATAAAATCAGTTAGGATTGCAGTCAAAAGCTTTCAGTAGAAACCTTACCACAGTGTGGTTCCTGTGTATCAAAAAGTCCATTTGTGATCAATCCAGAACCCATTGGACTGACAGAAGAGCTATGCAGGACCAAGTTTCCCTCTAACTTACTGTTGTGTTATCCTTAGGGTATGACTTTCATTCTTGGGATTGTAAGATGATTCTTAGCAGGAAGCAGCAGAAGGATGGAGGGCAAAAGACAAAAGGCCAGCAGAGTTTGGTCTATTTCCAAATATTCCCTTAAGTCCCTTCCAAGAATTTTTCCTTATACACATAGTTCCCAAATTGTGTGCCAATGGGAACATGACAGGATATTTTAAGTTTTTGAGGAAATCACAGAAATATTCAACATCTTTCAGACTAAGTGAAACACTAACTTGAGCAAATTCAGTTTCAACATTTGATCTTGGTATATTGACATGGCATATGTTTGAAAAACTGGAAGTTTTACAATGCTATTGTTAAAAAAAAAAAAAAAGCAAATACCATATAAAAATCAACGTTGAACAGAAAATGAGGGCAACAGGTCCTGATATGATTCCAAGATTTGAAAAGTTGCACAGGATTCAAGGCACACACCTCCAATTATTATAATTTTGGTTCTTCAAGAACGTAGTAAAAACAGTTTTTCTTTTAATTTATTTATATTATTTTTTCAAATGGCTACTACCTTATGAGAACATAGATATTTATAAGTTTTTTGGATGGAACCACTTAACAGAACTGTTAGATATTTCTTTAGGCTTAAGGGCACCATGAAAAAATTACTAAAGCACAAAAATCTCCATGACTGAGAAAATTTTGATAATCTCTGACAGATCCTTAGCCATCTCCACCTACAAAGGAATGTGGGAAGATGTGAACTTTTGTTAAACACACAACCAGAATTCCATTAATAAAGAAAAAAGAGAGGGGTGCCTGAGTGGCTTAGATGGTTCAGGATCCAATTCTTGATTTTGGTTCAGGTCATGGTCTCACAGTCCTGGGATAGAGCCTGAGTTGGGATCTACGCTGGGCATGGAGCCTGCTTAAGATTGTCTCTCTCTCTCCCTCTGGCCCTCCCTTGCTCACACTCATGCACTCTCGCTCTCTCTAGGAAGGAAGGAAGGAAGGAAGGAAGGAAGGAAGGAAGGAAGGAAGGAAGGAAGGAAGGGTGGGAGGAAGGGAGGGAGGGAGGAAGGGAGAGAGAGAGAGAGAGAATGAATATTGAGCAGGCAGCAAGCAGTTTCTGCTCCACAGACAGATCAAGAATTTTACTACTACTCCTATTTCTTTTTCTTTTTGTAACATTTTATTTTCAAGTCCAAGAAAAGAACAACTTAATAACAGGAAAAATATGATAAATTACCAGTCAGTGTTCATGCTTACTAATTTCATACTTGGGTTTTATCCTTGTAGACTTTTTAAACTCACATCACTTTTATTAGTTCAAATTATTATATATTAGTTCATATATTATAAATTTTAAATTATGTTAAGTATGTTAATTGTCACTGTCAGTTATAAAGAATCTAATAAATGGGGCTAAGTTAGGTATCTTATAGGGTTTCATCAAAATTTACCAAAATTGTATTCCAATAATTAATAGATTTAGTTCACCTTTTTAAACCCAAAAGAGGAAGTAATTTAGAAATTAGAAATTTAAGATTCAATATCTAGTAATGAAATCTTTAAGCATTTACAAAAAGAGCTTAAAATTGGCATATATATTAAACCCATTCTAAGTCAATAACCTGGGGCTATATTGAATTAAGAGAAGCAATAATTATCAAAGAAGAGTATTTTTTAAGTCTCTGTTTTGCCACACCATATATATTATGTGAGGACAATTGTAATGCAAGTACATAAAAGAGATAACCAAATAGTACTTAAAGAGCTAAAACTCCCCTCTTAAATTACTTTAGCAAGTTGGTATTCATTTAGATTATAGAACATTGGTATAATGTGTTTCCTTGTAATCACACCCAGAAACACTTAAACTATAAAATAAAGAATGGCTACTTCAGTCTGAAGTTTAGAAACACAAAATTTAAAGAGTAACATATATTTTTAAAAGACACAATATTGTTCATAAATTTGAAATTTTACTTTGAACCAAAATTTTCACCTGAGTCTCTAGAAACTGATTCAGTATAGTAAATCTTTTGATAAGAATTGAGGGCCCACCCCCCCCCAAAAAAAAAAAAAACTAAAAAAGAAGCCAATAAACAAACTAAAATTGGAAGATCTATATCTAGAAGGCTCTTACTCTCCATATCACTTAATGTTTGCTGTAATGTGGATTTATTGATACTAATAGCCTCTTAATATGCACCTCTGGCATTAAACCAATGTCATTGTGGTTTAAGGTCTGAAATAAATATTATGTGCCATCTGATGCCAAGGCCTCAAATGGCCTAACCATGTTCCCTTCTCCACTCTGCTCCCAGAGATAAAGTACACTAGCCAAACAAACCCATCGTGGAAACCAGGCACCGTGCCTGATTATTCTCGTATCCTGGGCTTCAGCTAACTGCCACTGTGCAGAATCATTGGAACAAGACAATCATATCCTCCCAAAGGACCCCGGAGTTATCTTACCCTCTTGTCACTAGTAAACCTGCTCCCTTAGCCTCCTGCTTCTTCCTCTGTTCCTAAGATCTCCCCGCTGTGGCACATGTTGTGTGGTATCCTTCTCCATCAAGCTGTGAATATATGTGATAATAAACTGCTGTTTATCTCATCTGTCCAGAGTCTGGTGTCATTTGTTTGGCCTTCCCCATAACCCTATGGCAGGAATCCTTCCCTCAGTACTGGGGTGAAGAAAATGTGATCAAAACAGTAATAAAAGCATGGAAGAAAAAAATCATAACTCAGGTATAAATTAAAATGATTATTACCAATAAAATGATAGTTATCATTTATACCAAACTTTCTATATGCCAGATGCTGTTGTGGGTATTCTACACACATGTTGTCATTCAATCTTTTGAACAGCTCCATGAGCTATTCACATTTTATGGACAAAGAAAATAAAGTTTACAGGAGTTAATTTAATTGATTTAATTAAATTTATTATTTTAAACAAGGCTATAAAACTATTTGGGCAATGAGCTAAGATTTAAATTTAAGCACTCTGACATCTTTACCCTAAAAGACAATATCTTATCATTTATATACGTCTAATCTACCTATTTCAGTTCTATTAAAAGGTCATCTCGTGTCTTTCAGGGCAGAGTTTATCAAACATCCATAATATTAATGAATTCTTCAAAGGAAATAATATTTATTAAATCCTATTCTTGACAAATCATTTCATCATGAGTCTTAAATACATCTACATAAAATATAAACTGCTAATCAAAACAAAATTTTAAAATTAATATTAAAGTCAAACTGAAAAAATTTGATTTTATACATTGAACTTTTACTGAAGCCAAGTTGTCACTGATAGATTTCACTATACATAGATGTTACTAAACTGATGTCTTTATCTGGGGCATGCTGGGACTTCATTCAACATTATTGTTATCATGTTTTCTTTACCAGTGAAGCTGAACCACTAAAGTTGATTTTAATAGGCTACTCTACTTAATAATGATACCAAAAAAATTAACATTAAAAATAATCATTAAGAATAATTTACCATGTATTTACTTAAACATTTACTAATAATTGAGTAAAGTCATTATATATAAAGACAGAATCTTTGAGCAACATCTCAAGATGTAAATATGGTAAACACACACATACACACATATTACATTGTTAGTTCTTTTGAGTTTTGAATGCCATGATGAACTGATTCTCCCAAACTTTTCTTTATTTGAAGTACTGTGAAATGTTTAAATGAGGTTGATATGAAAACTGACCTTCTCTTTATAAAACACTATTTATATATTAACTTCCACCACTATTCCTTCTCAGTATTATTCCATAATAAAGACAGCACATTTGTCCAATACTCCATGTCATTTGTTTGCCAGTTTAAAGCCACAGTTTGCTAAACAACTTAGTCTTATATTAAAATGCAATGTGACTTGATTTCTTACCACCAAAATATTTTTTTCTTAATTATGGCTAAAAGAATTCAACATGAGCACAAGTGCAGAAATGGGATAACTTTTGTTGTTTTTGGTACTAGAACATTTCATCTTAAGCATCAGACATTTTTGGACACCTGGGTGGCTCAGGTGGTTGGAAATCCTACTCCTGATTTCAGCTCAGGTCATGATCCCAGGGTCATGGGATTGAGTCCTGCATCAGGCTCTTCACTGAGCTTGGAGCCTGTTTAAGATTCCCTCTTCCCCTCTGCATTTCTTCCCCACTTGCACTCTCTCTAAAAAAAAAAAAAATTTTTTTTTAAGTCAGACATTTTTCCTAACACTCTGAAAGTCAAATGACTTTAGATCTCACTTGATATAATGCAATTTTGAACATAGGCAAAAATTAGGCACTAAAATTGCATGGCAGGTCTCACTTGCAGATGAAGTCCACATAATGAAGAATCTGTGTTTATTAGAAAGTTTGATTGTCATAAACAATTTTAAAATTGTGCTAGAGTACAACATGCAAAATAATTAAACTGGACCACTTTCTTACATGACACACAAAAATAAATTCAAAATGGATTAAAGACCTAAATGAAAGACAGGAAAAAATCAAAATCCTAGAGGAAAACAAAGGCAGTAACATCTTTAACATTGGCGGTGGCAACTTCTTACTAGATATAACTCCTGAAGCAAGGGAAACAAAAAGCAAAACTAAACTATTGGGACTACATCAAAATGTAAAGCTTTTGCACAGTGAAGGAAATAATCAACAAATCTAAAAGTCAACCTACAGAATGGAAAAAGATATTTGCAAATGGCCTATCTAATAAAGAGTTAGTATCCAAAATATATAAGGAACTCTAAAAACTCAACACCCAAAAAAACCAAATAATCCAGTTTTAAAAACTGGGAAGAAGACATGAACAGACATTTTTCCAAAGAAAACATACAGACAGCCAACAAACACATGAAAAATTGTTCAACATCACTAATCGACAGGGAAATACAAATCAAAACTACAGTGAGGTATCACCTTACACCAGTCAGAATGGCTAAAATTAATATAAGAGGAGGATCTGCATGACTCACTCATTTGAGCATCTGCCTCTTAATTTTGGCTCAGGTCACAATCCCAGGGCCATGGGATCAAGCCACACTTTGGGCTCCATGCTGAGCATGGATCCTGCTTGAGATTCTCTCTCTCTCTCTCTCTCTCTCTCTCTCTCTCTCTCTCTCTCTCTCTCTCTCTCTCTCTCTCTCCTCCCTCCCTCCCTCCCTCCCCCAACTTCTCTCTCTCTGCCCCTTTTCCCTGCTTGTGCTGTCTCTTCCTTTCTGAAATAAAAAAGATAAAAAAATACAGGGAGATCCTGTGTACTCTTTGAAAAAATAATAAACCTAGAGCTTACTTTGACAGCACATATACTAAAATTGGAATGATACAATGAAGAGTAGCATGACCCCTGCACAAGAATGACATGCAAAAAAATAAAATAAAATAAAACTACCCTACAATCGTCCAATTGCACTACTAGGTATTTACCTATAGGAGCAAAAATACTGATTCAAAGAGATACATGCACCCCGATGTTTATACCAGCAGCATCGACAATAGGCAAATTATGGAAAGAGCCCAAACGTCCACTGACTATGAATGGATAAAGATGTGGTATATACAATGAACTATTACCCAGCCATTAAAAAGGATGAAATCTTGCCATTTGTAACAATGTGGATGGAGCTAGAGTGCATTATGCTAAGGTAAATAAGTCAGAGTAAAACAGATTCCATATGATTTCACTCATATGTGGAATTGAAGAACAAAACAAATGAACATGGGGGGGGGGAAGGAGAGGCAAACCAAGAAACAGACTCTTAACTATGGAGAATAAACTGAGCGTTGATGGAGGGAGGTAGGCAAGGGTTGGGCTAAATGGGTGATGGATATTAAGGAGGGCACTTGGGGGCACCTGGGTAGCTCAGTCATTTGGGCATCCAACTCTTGATTTTGGCTCAGGTCATGATTTCACAGTTTGTGAGATCTAGCCCTGCATATGGCTCTGCACTGACAGTGCAGAGCCTGTGTGGGATTCTCTCTTTTCCTCTCTCTCTCTGCCCCTGT
This sequence comes from Neofelis nebulosa, assembly GCF_028018385.1. NCBI lineage: Eukaryota > Metazoa > Chordata > Mammalia > Carnivora > Felidae > Neofelis > Neofelis nebulosa. The sequence goes on along the minus strand of NC_080783.1, from coordinate 48,320,156 downwards.
TCCACTTGGTCTCTCTCTCTCAAAAAAAAAAAAAATCAATAAACTATAAGAAAAAAAAAAAAGGAGGGCACTTGTATTGAGCACTGGGTGCTATATGTAAGTGATGGATCACTAAATCCCACACCAGAAACCAGAAATTTACAGTGCTTGTTAACCAACTAGAATTTAAATAAAAATTTGTATAAAACATGAAATTCTACCAGAGGATACACAGACAGCTGTGCTAATTGCTCCTACCAATCCTAGGCAGCAAATATTACTACCATCTTCACTTCAATATGGATTAATAAAGCATAAACTCATAATAAAAGCAAAGTTAAAAATTAGTATTAAAACTGAACTGAAAATCAGCAACGAATTTCAGTTTAAGTTAACAGAAATTTTTCTGGAGATAAATTCTAAAGATAAATTAATGAAGCAAATAACATTAAAGCATCTAAAAGTAAGATTCCACACACAAATTACCAGTTACTTGTTCTTACCAGTATCTTGTTCTTGGGCTGACCATGAGTCATCATCCTAACTGCAGTATTTTCAGAGTGAAGAGAACTGTTACTAACACTTACCTTGAGACAAGAAGCGTAGAATAGGACTACACCCGGCAAGCTGAAGTATATGGCAGCCACTCCAGCTCTCTCCTGCGTCTGTTAAGCACAAGGAGATTCCTCACATCTCTATCCACACAACACATAGAAACAGAAATTCAGCAGAAAAATGCAAAGTAGTTACAAAAGCATGGAAAATGTTTTCATTCATCCCAGTCCCTTTCCAATTTGTCTCAGGGCCGAAAACTTCTTGTAAAAGTACATGCGCAATCTTTTGCTACAATTTGTGAGTTGAACTAATATAAGATATAAAGTATTAATGAAATCCTAAAAAATTTAAATCACTTTTAAAAAATCATTCTTTGCTCACTTGGTAATGAGCAAACCTCACATGTGATCCTTTTGGAATTGCTTCATTTTCTGAAGTAATGGTACTTCATTTCTACTAAGTTGAATTTATTATTTAGAACCAGGGAAAAAAGTGCTGAGAGAGCAAAACATTTCTCCCAGTGAGGTGAAAGTAAGAGCTTGAGTGTTTATTATGTGAAATAAAACCACAAAAGGGGGGCATGTTATGACAGTTGGGGGTTTAAGTGGTCAAACAAATAATATTTGCTTATTCCCGTACTAAGTTTGAAAACAGTTGGGAGACAGACTCAAGTTTCAGGCCAAATATCACTCTACCTCTAATGAAATAGATTGGAGAATATGGTTTTAGACCCACAGTTTTTCCAGGCATTTTGATACTTTACCCTGGTAAGACAGATGAGTCTTCAGGCAAAGGCAGTGTAGGATTGTTCCAGGTTTCTGCCAAAGGCAGGCAGAAGGAGACCCAAATTCAAGGACTCTTCAGTGGTCAGATGGAAGAACACAAGAAATAGAGCAAGAAAGAGAATAAAGTCACTCAGTCTCTTCTCCCAAACTCACTGCATTGGGTTTTACTCTCTCAGAGGAGTGAATGAAATGTCGAGAAAGAAAACTGGACATTTTACACTCCATGAAACAAAAGGCCAGGACCTGGAGGTTTTCATCTAACAGAGATGTGTGCCTCATAATTCTTACTTGAATATTGGGGAAATCTCTAGGAAATACCAACTTCTACTAAAATGAAAGTGGTTTTATTTTTTTAATTTTAGTCAAAACTTGGTAAACCATTTCATAAGGGAAGGAAATGTTTACATGCTTGTGTATACGTTTTTATTCTCCCAAGGAACAATCCACAGAAAGTAAATTCAATAACTTTCATTGAAACTCATATATACTATGGATATAGGAAAACAAATGTCCATGTGACTAAGGAAAATAATTAAATAGGACAACAGATAGAAACCACAGGCCATATATCCAAACCATCTGAACATGATGAAAAAGAGAGTCAGTAGGGTCTAATAAAAAAATTTAGAAAATAAAGAATATTTGACCAGGCATAAAATTTATAGAGATTTCAGTCCTTTACTGAATAAGCTACACTTGGGAGGAATAGCTACGGTGTTCACAGAGGATGTGCTTAAACCTGTAATACTATCACAATAGACAAGATTCCTAATAACTCTTTTTATAGTTCTCCAACAGAGTGAGAGCAAATGGTGAGCTGATTTCTATCTGGTCCTACAAAGTCTCTGTTCCTGTGACTGTTGAGCGTCAAGAACTGTAACAATCCCTGAAATAGCAAAAGATTCTTTCTTTAAGTGCCATAGTCGCTAATGTTTAATGGCCATCAAAATGCCCACTCCCTAAGTGGAGTATAATTTAACAGAATTGGTTCTGTGATTTATCACAGCAACTACCTTAAAAATAAGTATGATTTTAAGAATAACTTCCTGGGGCACCTGGGTGGCTCAGTCGGTTAAGCGTCTGACTTCGGCTCAGGTCATGATCTCATGGTCCGTGGGTTCGAGCCCCGCATCGGGCTCTGTGCTGACAGCTCAGAGCCCAGAGCCTGTTTCAGATTCTGTGTCTCCCTCTCTCTATGCCCCTCCCCAACTCACGCTCTGTCTCCCTCTGTCTCAAAAATAAATAAACATTTAAAAAAATTAAAAAAAAAATAACTTCCTGACTGAATACTGATAAAATTTTCTGAAAATTTAAATTTCTACCAATATTTAGCTAAGAAAAATATGCTTAAAATCACACTCGGTTGGTGATGCCTGGGTGGCTCAGTCAGTTAAGCATCCCACTCTTGATTTTGGCTCAGGTCATGATCTGATGGTCCGTGCCCTGTGATGGCCTCTGTGCTGAGCACTGAGTGTAGAGCCTGATTGGGATTCTCTCTCTGCCCCTATCCTACTCCTGTGCTCACCCACGTCCGTGCTCTCTCTCTCTCAAAATAAATAATTTTTTTAAATTTAAAATCACACTTGCTTATAATCATACTTACATTGGGATAATATATCCAATTTCTCAAAATATGGTATTTTGTGTAACCTTCATTCCAGCCCTCATCAAAACACACAAATAAATAAAATTTTTGAGTACTATCAGAGAAAAATGGTTTGTTAAAGTCTGCTTTTGAGATCCAGATGATTTTTTTTTACTCCATCAAAAAAGATCTCTTTTCAAGTCTTGCAACTGACAAAAAATTTATTATGTACAATCACCTACTTTAAAATTATTTCAATTTATCAGCTGCTCTCAAAAGTTAGTTAATATTTAGTATGTACAACTGAACTGTAACAAGCACTATGTTGTCATGTATCAAAATTATTTCCACCATACATATTTCTAATTATGGAACTATGAAATAAAATTGAAACTGTTCCCTATGACAGGAATTCCTATAACTCAAGTTAGAGTTGAAAAGTGGTTTTCTACTTCTTAGATTAACTCTGTTTTTATATCAAGAATGCTCCCTCCTTCAGAGAATGTTATTTTGCCATTATAGTATGTAAGAGTGGGTATTAGATTACTAGAATCCTATTTTTCAGTAAAACTCCATAAATGTCTTCCAACTTTGTACTGTCATTTCTCTTCCCGTTCCAAAAAGACACCGTTCAAACAGTATCCTTGATACAGAGGAAAGAGCATTAGCCTTATCAATTTCTGAGCCGTGATGGTTCCAGCGGATTCTACTTCAGAGCAAATTTTATCACAAATGTTGGAAACATTGGAGTTATATATTATTGAGTCCCCATATAAAATTCAATTACCAGAGTGATTTAATTGATAGGAAATATATATTCTTCTCCTATGGGAAAATGAAATAAAAAGAGAATTTTTTCCTAACAGTAGTACTGAATTGGAATTAATATGAAATTCTTTAACCCAAGGCAATCCTAGACTTTATTACCAGCATGACCTGTACTCAAAGGAGTATTTCTACCAGTAGAAATTGGTTTGCATTAAGTCAACCAAAAGTTATCTCCCAGAAACTTCTAACTTCGCCAGATTCATCTAATACCTTCCTTACTCAGCGCTGTCTCTCTTCACCTGCATCTGTCCGGAAGACACCTTTCCTTACCAATTTTGCAAAGCCCAGCTCAAGCTTCATATCACCCATGAAGTCTTCCCTGATTTTCTTGGTTTACAGCAAGCTCTCCCTCACCCATGAATGCATAAAAATCTGACTGTCAATATAATTAATCTAACTGTATCTTCTTTTCCCTCAGATAATTAATTATACTCTCATAAATCTATAGATACATAGAGTTATGACTTGTTTCCCCAAGTAGACTAAAAATTTTATAAGGAGCTATACTCCTTACCCAAGATTATCTACTCTAAAAACAGGGAGAATGAATGAGAATGATATATTCTGTGAACCTACAAAATAGAAATAACCACAATCCCTGCTCCTTCCATTATGGTTTATAAGAGCAGAAGTTTTACTGTCACATATCCCTCATTAAGTTATTTAACCATAAGAAGATAACTAGTTAGTATTTGTTATATCAATCTATTTATTCAAAGTGACATTACTCTCTCAATCTATAAGTTCCATAAGAAGTAAGGCATTCTGAACTGGGATTTCCCTGTTATACTCTAAAGCATTACACCTGATTGAAACAAATGCCTCACATGTCCAGTCTATAGTCCTCCACTCACCCAGCTGAGCTGTAGAAGGATGCACTCAACATCACTAATCATCAGAAAAATGCAAATCAAAGCCACAGTGAGATATCACCCCATACCTGCTAGAAAGGTTATCATCAAGAAGACAAGAGATAACAAGTGTCAGTGAGGATGTGGAGAAAAAGGAACTCTTGTGCAACCACCATGAAAAACTGTGGAGGTTCCTCAAAAAATCAAAAATAGAACTACTGTACAACCTAGCAATCTCACTTCTGGGTATATATGATATGCACAGTAAATGAAAACAAGGTATCAAAAAGCTATCTGAATGCCCAAGTTTATTGCAGCATTATTCCCAATAGCCAAGATATGGAAACAATACACATGTGCATAACAGATGAATGGATAAAGAAGATATGGTATATATACACAATGGAATATTATTCAGCCATGAGAAAGAAGGAAATCTTGCCATTTGCAACAACATGGATGGGCCTCAAGGGAATTATGCTAACTGAAATAATCCAGACAGTGAAAAATAAATATTATATGATTATAAGTTATATGTGGACTCTAAAAAAAAAAAAGCCAAACTCATAGTAGAATGGTCGTTACCAAGGCTTGGGAGGCAGGGGAATTGGGGAGACTTTGTTAAAGGGTACAAACTTTGCAACTAGAAGGTAAATAAGTTCTGGAGATCTAATGCACAGCATCGTAATCATGGTGAACAATACTCTATACTTCAAAGTTGCTGAGACTAAATCTTAAATGTTCTCATCACAAAAAAAGAAATTACAATTGTGTCATATGATAGAGGTGTTAGCTAATGATTACAGTGTTACAGTGGTAATCATATTGTAATATATAGATGTATCATATCAACATGCCGTATACCTTAAACTATACAATGTTATATGTCAATTATACCTCAATAAAAAAGAAACATTAAAAAATAATGGCTCAAGTGGCTAAAGTGAACTGCCTAGTGATCTTACCATCTAGAAATCTCTATTATATCTGTCAGTACAAAATCCATTGCATCCTTTGGCCTTTGGGTAATAAATTATTCATAACCTCTAATCTCAATTAGGAAATCTCAAAAGATTCTCAAGTTGTTAGAGTCAATAAGCCACAAAAAAATAGCATAGATATTTATTTTAAGGTGTCTCTCTTCTCTTTTATAATGAAAGTTATTTGTAGAAATACATGTTAGTATATACTGTTTTAAGTCCATCTTTGATAAAGTGTCTATCTGTTATGTTATGCCCCAGGTAACACATGGGTCAATAAATTTTGCCATCATCTAATTGGACTAAAATATTAATATAAGTAGGGCTAAAATATTCACCCTGATCCCAACTGTTCAAATGGGCACTGTTGTTCATAAACCTAGAAATGAAAAGAACTCAAATTCCTTCTCTTCTGAAACAATGAGATCACAATTCAAAGGATCCTTCACTAAAAATTACCATCTTTTTAAGAATAGAAAATTATATACTGACGGAAGATTAAATGTTCCCTACCTCTTCTAAATATTCAAGATAGGTTAAGATGAATGCAAAAATAAAATCAGTGTCTATATTTTAACAAATCAATTATTTCCACCTATGTTAGTAGGATAAGGAAGATTGTGAAAACTTTTTCCATTTGCCCTGAATTCTCAGCAGAAAATTGTAACAAGTTTTTTGATACAGACATAACCACAACTAAATGGTGTATTTCATACATTTTAGAGAAACAATGTGGAATAGTGTGGTTAAAACTGCTCTCTAATGCCAGACTGCCTGCTTTGGAATGTTGACTCTGCCTCTCTTTAGCATAGTAACATTGGATAACTGACTACCTTCTCTGTGTTTCAGTGATATTAGAACCTACGTCACAGATTTGTGAATAGGTACTCCATGTAATGCACTTGAAATAATACCTGATACATAGCAAGCCCTTGATAAGTATTAGCTAAATATAAATTATCTATAAATTAAAATTCTGTATATTTTAGGGGCACCTGAGTGTCTCAGTAAGTTAAGTGTCAGACTTCAACTCAGGTCATGATCTCACAGTTCCTGGGTTCGAGCCCCATGTTGGGTCTGTGCTGACAGCTCAGAGCCCAGAGCCTGCTTCAGATTCTGTGTCTCCCTCTCTCTCTGCCCCTCCCCCACTCTCTCTCTTTCTCTCAAAAATAAATAAACACTAAAATTTTTTTTATTTTATAGATTTTAGAAAAAGATTCAATGATTCCCTTAAACAGAAAAGGGAATACTTTTTAAATTTAAAAATTCAAGATGTTCTCTCTCAATGCAGAAATACATTTATTAAAGGTAGACTTCAATTAGGGACTAAATGAAGAGAAGGGTAAAATAACACAACATTTTATGATAAATAAATAAATAACTCACTCACTCAGTGGGAAACATTTCTGAAGTTGCCTAATTGCATTGCCTTCGATATCCTGCCTGTCAGACCAACCAGTGACCCAAATTAAGTCCAGCTGTTCAGACCACATCATTTTGCTAAGCCTTTCAGGCATGTGGGATCCAGTTCATGTTTACCTGCCTTCCCTCACTTCTCCTACAGTAAACATGCCCAGGAAAGTTCTTCATCCACAAACAAGCTCCCGCCAATTTTGGTTCTTTGCCTGAACAGAAAAAAAACTGCAAGAACTGAAGGAAACTTCTCTGGTAAACGTCTTTCACAGCACCAAGTACAGGGATGCCATCATTTTCATTATAAAAAGAACTTTTCAATTTAACAGACTAGAGTATTGCTTAAGAATGTACTCTATTAGAGACACTCATTAATCTTATGTTAAAATGTATATTTTGGCAGCTTATTCTCTGCTTTAAATGAACTATTACTTTAATCACAGGCATTTGCAAAACAGTTTGATTTTTCTTAATTAATGTCTGCTAAATTTACTTATGATAGACACACTCTTTTACAAAAGGTAAAACAAATATACTGTGTGGTTATTAATTCCCACTTAGCACCATACAAAATTCTTAATTGAGGTGGAACTTTTCTGCCAATTTACTTTAATTTCTTTTTTTTCAAATGAAAAGATGTAGTAGTATGACTGACTGACATGCCAGTCCAATGAATGTAGTAATTTTTCGCTGCCTGTCAGCTTGAAGACAATGTTTCACCCCAGTGTGTTCTTTCAAAGAGCTCCGGAGGAAATTTAGCAAGATTAGAAGAGACACAATGGAACTGTACAAAAATTATTGGCTTTTTTTCTTCTTCTTTTATACATTCTATACACAATAGTGACATCTTCTGGTTGGCTGCATTATTGATGTTTGGAGCATTGCTTTGAAACCACATCAAACTTTTCTAATCACTCATCAAAACATGCCTTTTTTGAGGCACCCGGCTGGCCCAGTTGGTGGAGCGTATGACTCTTGATCTCCAGGTCGTGAGTTCAAGCCTCATGTTGAGTGAAGCAATTACTTAAAAATAATTTTAAAAAATCTTTTGGGGCACCTGGGTGGCTCAGTTGGTTGGGCGTCTGACTTGGAGTCAGGTCATAATCTCACAGTTCACAAGTAAAAGCCCCGCATCTGGCTCTGTGCTGACAGCTCAGAGCCTGGAGCCTGCTTTGGATTCTGTGTCTCCCTCTCTCTCTGCCCCTCCCCGACTCACACTCTGTCTGTCTCTCAAAAATAATAAACATTAAAAATTTTTAAATAATAAAAATAAAACTAAATAAAAAATCTTTTTAATAATGCCTCTTTTACATAAAGATACTAAATGGAATATTCCTGAATCAGAACTACCTCAGCTTGAAATACATGTCATCAAAATATCAACTTCAGTTTTTGTAGAATAAAACATAATAGAAGAGCTGATACTTACTTCTTCAAAACAAATTTGAGACACAGGTTAAATGTAAAATTTATTGATCTTAAAAAATCACTTGATGCAGTTACCAAGCCTGGTTTTAAACATATGCTTACGGAAACATTTTCTAGAAAATCCACTGACAATTGGGGAAAATTATTAAAAGAGACAAAAGTTCAACAAGATGATATTTTCAAGTTATTTTTCGTAAGCAATGAAAGACATTTAGAGAGTCTGAAGGAAGGAAGAACTTAATATTAATGACACTCCTTTCCTCTTTGCCTTTTTCATAAGGGTCTATACCTGTGCAGAACACCATGGTATCCTGAGGAGGCCCTAAAGCACTATGCTTAGTGCTAACCTCTCATTTCACTGGTGTAACTCTCTCCTCACGTAGGCAGTCACCCTAGAGCAGCACTGGGTCTAGACTGATTCTGGTGATAGCAACCTCAGGGACCAGAATCCCAATCCTTGCCATGAGAATTGAGCCAGGCATTGAGCATCTAAATATAAAATATATTATAACCCCTTTCTCAAGACAACAGAGGAAGGATGACTTCAGTACTTCCAAGGTGATTTGTTTATACCTCTCTCCCTAGAAAAGATGAAAAGTAGCACATATAATCATCATAAGTCAACTAAATAAGCCACAGCAGAAAGTTCTAACCAAAAACAAGAGGAAACTTAATTTCATATCAGCAACTATTTGTAAAAGTGGACGAGTGAAAAATTAAAAGGAATTAACTTCATTCTGTATGTCATGAAAGCAATGCAAAAATGAGTATTATAAATTCCAGTCACACATTTTAAAAAGGAGGATTTAATCTTAAAAAGAAAAAAATATGTAGATCAGGGTTATTTAAAGTGGTTTAAATAACAATAAACCAGAGAAACTTATTATTAAAATTATACTAATTACATTTATCCTATCATCTGAATCAAGCTAGTATCTCTCTTGGTAATAACATCTCTTTACAATCTTGTTACTGTAAGTTGAAAAGATATTTTTAAAGAACAGACCATGAATATTTTTAATGCTAGAAAATATATTAAAGAACATAGGTCACATTCTTCTTTGCATTTAGAAATTAAGGCATTTATGCTATCTGAAATTACAAATCAAATTTGACCAAAGAAATAAACTATTAAAAAAATGTGTAATATTCCTTTAAATGATGCATAAACTATTATCATTAACAGGAATTCACTATTGCAATCAGGATTATATGCTGAATATATTTCTGAATTCGTAAAAAATTATACTCTCAAAAGTGACTGAGATAAGCAATCGATTCATTTCATACCTAATCTATAAAAGCTATACTAGTTGTTTCTGGTATTGTTATCACTTTATTACTTAGTTTTCTAATCTCATTTTCAAAAGTGTTCTTTGTGTAAAGAAATAAACAAGCCTCATAGAACAGATATGCCTACGATAGGTATTTTTCAATATTTAAAATATCCTTCAAGTCAGTAATAAAATAATCAAACTATAAAGGTAATGGGCTGTTATCTGGTTGACAGTAAAATCAACCTCTTTTCATGCAAGAAATGCAGAAAATATAAAATAAGTTTTGCCTTTAGACTCAACATGTGCTATTTGCAATTTTACTCGAATATATTCAGTAAATAAAATGCTAATATTGACTTACCACTCATACGGGTTCAAATAGATCAATTAAAGCTACAACGTTGAATTCTTCTGCACCATGATCTATCTAAACAATTGCATTAACCAAAACAACTTTTAAATGATACAACAACTTTTAAATGATTATTAAATTAATAAATAAAATTAAATCCCACTGAAGTGGGATAATCAAGTTATATGATTGCAGGAACACCATTCTTTTTTTTTTTTTTTTTTTTTTTTAACGTTTATTTATTTTTGAGACAGAGAGACAGCATGAACGGGGGAGGGTCAGAGAGAGGGAGACACAGAATCTGAAACAGGCTCCAGGCTGCAAGCTGTCAGCACAGAGCCTGACGCGGGGCTGAAACACAGACTGCGAGATCATGACCTGAGCCGAAGTCGGCCGCTCAACCGACTGAGCCACCCAGGCGCCCCAGGAACACCATTCTAAGATAGTTTCTATAAGCGACGTGTTTTGGAATAGCTATTTTCTGTTGAAAGATTGGCTTTTTCAAAATGAAATTAAATGTTAATTTTTAAAGACATTCATCCTTCCCAAATTATTTGCAAGGCTTAATATAACTGCAACCAAAGGTTCAGTGGGATTTAATTTTATTTTTTTTAATCTGGGCAATTTCTAGTTCTTTAAATAAATGTTTACTGAAATATAACACATGCACAGAAAGTGCACAAACCCGGAGTATACAGCAGACTTAGCTACACCTCACTATTCTAGGAATTTCATAACTCTTCTTCACAGATCCTTTTTAAAGCAAGGTTTATTTAGTAGCATTGCGATTGGTGAGACAGTCTAGTCTCCATGGAATTGACTTGGGGGATTTACTGAGCCTTTCTTAATGAATGAGTTCATCATCAATTTTTATAATTATCTCATGTATGCTTGGGAAGAATATTTCTCTCCTTCCTGGGCATAAATTTATATATAAGCAAAAACATACTACCTATATTATTAAAATATCTTTATTTCTTTCTCAGTATCAGATTCTCAGAGAAATATGTTAAAATCTCTACTTGCATTTCTTGTTGGTTTATTTACCTGTTTTAGTAGTTCTGCCAGTTATATGCCTATAAATACAGTCACACTATATATATTATTATATCTTTTTATGTCCTATATGATGTTTTGGCCATTAATTCCATTTTTTCCAAAATTGAATTTACAGCCTCAATTTTCTTGATTCGTATTTGCCTGGTTATTTTATTTCCAAACTTTCCTTATAATTTTATAGTCACTATATTTGGACATCTTTGAAAACCCAGTTAGAGATTCTCTTTTTGTTGTCAGTGAGGCCCAGATCTGAGCAAAGTTGGCTGTGCTAAGGAAGTGGAGCAGACCAGTGAGAACAGTCTTACTTTTCGAGGGCTTTCCCATAGATTAGTCACATTTAGCAAACAGATTTAATTTTCCCCTCTTACACTGAAATATTCCTTAATGACTCCAACTCTTCTGGGTTATTGTTGAGAATAAATACATAACAGACTAAAGGAATATAGAGCGGCACACTGCAGGGGTATCTGTGTTCATGACTTTTCAGGCACCACCATCAAGTAAAATGGGGTTCCACAAGGAGATGGTGGGTCTAGAAAGAGTAGGTTACCCTAAAGAAAACTAAAAAGTGGACAACTCAAGAAGGACAAATAAAAAATTCAACAGTCTGGTGTATAACAGGATATAACTCTTGAAAAGAGGAAAAACTAACACTTAGTGTACATTTAGAAACTGATGACAGTCTATATTCTCTAAGTATAAAGTGAAAAATGAAGCAGTTACTCTTGTCAGCACCATACAGAAGATAAACTTGTGCTGTGTTTTTATTACCTCACTCCCTTCTTTTTTTTCTATCAACTGGTTTTGGGAAAATAGACTCAGATTATTGTTACTACTTTTAAAACATAATCCTCCTTTTCAATAATAATTTCTGAATGTGCATTTAGTTCTGTGACAGTTTCCACTTTAGGATTTCAACCCCCACAAATCCTTTTATATCTTAACTTCCAATGCTTAAATTTTTAGTTTTGATCCTCTAGCTGTTACCTACATTCTTTCTTTATCCCAGGGCTAAAGCCATGGAGAAGTTCACAGAAATCTCTCACCTAAGCTCCAAAAAAAAATCTTTATTTTGGTCCAGAGGATGGAGTTTTTCATCCTGTTCCTTAAGCCACCCTCATCAATTTTAAAGAACATAGGATTATCACTTCCTGTCTTTCTTCTAGTAAATGCTTATCCCTTTATTTCCAGGGCTCACATACGTTTTACTTTTCTGTGTCTTTATTAGTATTTCATCAGAGGTTTAGAAGGCAAACAAGTTCTAAAGGAAACCACCATTCTAGCCTGCAAGTTTAATATTCCCAATCATTGTTATCACAGAATCCAATTCCCAGTCTTAATTTTATAGGCTTCTATCTGACCAGCCAGCTCTAACTCCTAAATAATGAAGAAATATTTGAATATCACCCTTCCATTGTTAAATGATGTAACTATAACAGAATAGCCCAAACTTTTTAAACCAAAAAAAAAAAAGATTTTTTTTTAGTTTAGTTACCTCCCAAATCCATTTTTCCAGTTAACTTTTTAAAAAGTATTAAACCTGAAAAAAATTAGAAGTTTCATAAATATTTTTTCTCTGAAGAAGAAAATACATGAACCCACTATGATACACCAGAAGTAGGCCTAAAGGATGAATTAGGGGGTTTTGTTTTGTTTTGTTTTGTTTTTGAGAGCATCAATCCACTTTTTTTTTAATTCCAGTATGGTTAACATACAGTGTTAAATTGGTTTCAGGTGTACAATATAATGATTCAGCAATTCTATATGTTACTCAGTGCTCATCAAGGTAAGTGTCCTCTTAATCTCCATCACCTACTTCACCCATCCCCCACCATCTCCCCTCTGGTAACCCTCTGTTTTCTAGAAAAAGTGTGTTTTGGGTTTGTCTTTTTTTCTCCTTTGTGCAATTTTTTCTTAAATTCCACATATGAGTGAAATCATATGGTATTCATCTTTCTCTAATTTTACTTAGCATTAGCTCTAGCCATGTTATTCCTGCAAATGGCAAGGTTTTATTCTTTTTATGGCTGAATAATATTCCAGTGTGTGTGTGTGTGTGTATATACACATATATACAGATCACCTCTTCTTTATACATTCATCTATTGATGGACACTTAGGTTGCTTCCATAATTTGGTTATTGGCTGCAATAAACATAGGGGTGCATGTTTCCTTTAGAATTAGTGTTTTTTATTCTTTGGGTAAATTACTGGAGAGTGATTACTGGATCACAATGTAGTTCTATTTTTAACTTTTGAGGAACCTCCATACCATTTTCCACAGTGACTGCACCAATTTGCATTCCTACCAGCAGTGCGGTAGGGTTCCTTTTCCTCCACATCCTTGCCAGCACTTGTTGTTTCTTGCGGTTTTTATTTTAGCCATTCTGACAGGTGTGAGGTGAGCTCTCATTGTGTTTTTAATTTGCAGCTCCCTAAAGATGAGTAATATTAAACGTCTTTCATGTATCTGTTGGCCCTCTGTAAGTCTTCTTTGGAGAAATGTCTGTTCATGTCTTCTGCCCATCTTTTAATTGAATTGTTTGGTTTACTGATGTTGAATTAGGTATTTTTATAAGTGCAACACATTTATATTGTAACTTATAAGTAAATTGGTGTTTTGTTTCCAAAAGTGAGTATTTTTTAATATTTATTTATTTATTTTAAGAGAGAGAAAGAGCACAAGTGGGGGAGCAGCAGAAAGAGAGGGAGAGAGAGAATCCCAAGCAGGCTCCGTGCTGTCAACATAGAGCCCAATGCAGGGCTCAAACTCTCGAAGGGTGAGATCACAATCAGAGCTGAAATCAAGAGTCAGATGCTTAACCAACTGAGTCACCCAGGCACCCCCAAAAGTGAATATTTCTTAAAATGTCAACTTATTATAAAGAATTAAGAAATGAGTCATCACCATTAGAAATAACAAGCTTGTTTTCTTTCCCATATCATTTTTGAGAAACTCAGAGTTTGAAAGAATCTCACACACCTCTTAGTTCACCCTCCAATTCAGTGTTCTTATAGTCCCATCTCTGGTTTTGACTCTGTAAAATTACTTCTCCCATTTTAACTTTTATATGATCCCCTAGGCTGTGATCCTCAAACCTTTGAGAAATAAAATGAGGCAAAACACATTTTTTTATAATAAAGTATACCTTGCACTTATTCCTGGATAAAAGTTTATTAGAGAAAACAATGGCTAGCTGACAATAAACATCCATCTTAAAGGTCCTACATACAAGTCTTCATCCTTTGAATTTTTTTTTTGAGAGAGAGAGAGAGAGAGAGTGCACTGAGGAGAGGGGCAGAAGGAGAGAGAGAAAGAATCTTAAGCAGGCTCCATGTTCAGCAAGAAGCCCACCATGGGGCTCAATCCCACGACCCTGGGATCATGACTTGAGCTGAAATCAAGAGTCAGACACTCAACCAATGGAGCCAACCAGACCCCCCTGAATACTTTGTATAAAAGTAAATGTACTGAGTCTTAAAGAAATATGTTTCTAGTACTGAATCAATTTTTTTTCTTGCCTTCAGCTTCAAGCTGAAACATCTACTCTTCCTGCATCCTGAGCTTGCCAGCATTGAAACTGATTGAAACTACACCATTGGCTCTCATGTGGTACAAGGTGTGACCAGTGAGAAGGTGTGCTAACACTCCAAAAGCTTAAGCTTTCTATACAGACAGAAATCCAGGCAACACGTGTGAGAATAGATATTAAGGGTATGGGATAATGGTGGAAAAAACATAAAGTTGTGTCAGGCTGAATTTACTGAATGGACACACTAGCAGATTCTGCATTTAATATGTTATAGCTTAGGGATATTAAAAAGGTATCAAAGAAAGGAAAAGAAAAGAAAAGAAAAGAAAAGAAAAGAAAAGAAAAGAAAAGAAAAGAAAATCTCTAACAGTTTGGTTGGCTGATTGGCTAAAACAGGGATCAAAAGATTGCCCACAGTGAGCAAAGGAGAAATGCCACACTTGCTTTGGTTTAATGTAGAGAAAGGGATTCAAAGGCTTAGGGAGATTGGAATGTTAGAGTGGATTTACCATTTCAGATCTATTCTCCCACACTGGGAGAGTCAAGAAGATATACTTTTCACCACTGCAGTGAGGGATAAGTTTGTGAGGGGAACTCTGGCATCCTTGAACAGCTTTGTGATTGCTCTTCTCTGAAAACCAGACCTTACAGTGGGAACTGCAGCCAGTATATTGGGAACTCTAAATGCAGTGGCAGTAATTGGATCCTGGGATGACAGGGGCTATATGGCAGTATTCAACCATCTATGGTAAGGTGTATGGTAACTGTAGCGGACAGCAGAGTCAAACCAACAATCGGAATGATCTTATTTTCACAGAACTATGGCACTGGCTTATTGATCATGGTGTTCTTATAGTTGAAAGGAAAAGCCCACTAAATTCATACTTGATATGTATAAGCAGGAAAGCACTATTTCAAGTGAACAAAAGTCTAACTTGAATCATAAAAACAGAGAGTCATGGCCCCTCAATCAATTTCCTAATTTAGGTCAGTTTACAGACCCAGAATTCCATGAATGAAATGGAGGTCTTCCCCTTGAGGAAGGATCCCAGTACACTGCCAAAAATGTGTGCTGGTAATCATTCTCCCAGCCTTCCCCAAAGGGACCTATAAACTTCTACCAGAGTAACTGCATATTGGGGCAAAAGAAAGAATCAGACCTTTGAGAGACTACTGCACACTGGCTCTGTACTGATACTGATTCCAGAAGTCTCAAAATATCACTATGGCCCACAGTCAGAGTAGGGGCCTATGAAGGTCAGGTGATCATTGGAGTTCAACTCAAGTCCATCTCACAGTGAACTCAGTGAGTCCCTGAACACATCCTGTGACTATTTCCCCAGTTCCAGAATGCATAATTGGAATAGACATACTCAATAGCTGGCAGAATCTCCACATGCTAGCCTCTCAGTCGCTTGAAAAAATTATCATATTTTCTAGAAGTCTTCTCCAAGTCACACATTTTTATTCCTTTTATATTTCTTTAAATGAAATTATTTCTAGGGTCTTCATCAGGCCTAACATTGTACTATATTTTTTCATACATGACTAATACTGAAACTGTATATACCAAAATCCCATGAGAATATTTTCACATGAATTGCCAACAAGCAGAGTCATTCACAAATGCACTAAAGCAAACCATTTGAGCCTAAATAATGAAATTTATATTTACTGCTGTTAAATTTCATCTTCTTGTTTCTGGACTTGCACTAAAAGCTATCAAAGATGTTTCTGAATCATAAGTAATTCAATAGGCAAACATTTATTGATGGCCTTCTCTGAGTCAAGCCTGGTAATGGAGCTATAAAGATGAGCAAGACACTATTTTTGACCTCCAATTGCTCTGTCTAGTAAGAGACATAGAAAAGTAAATAATATAAATAAGCAATGTGATAAGTACTGTGGGAGTGTTATGTTTTAAAAAAATGAGTAAATGGAGTTGCTGGGAGAAAGACAGAAAGACGATCAACACTGAGCAAAGGCTCAAGATGCTGCCACAAGAAATGGCAGAGGGAGGGCTGACAGATTAAAGAAAGAAGCAGAAGGCATAGGAGATGAAGAAAGAGAAGTAGAAAGGGAGATCAGTGGAGGAGTGGGGAGGAGGGCATAAAAAGGTAAGATTCAGGGCTGGGAAAGAGCCTAAAGGCTCCAGAACCTTGGATTTCCAAACACTCAAAAACTTCCAATGGCCCCTTAAGTATTACTGTAAACTTTAAAAATAATTTAGGTAAATTTTAGATAAATTGGTAACAGTGGTAAAATAAAATACAAGTTATTTGGGTAACTGATCTTTGAACAACCAAGTTTTTGATAAATTCAGCCAGAGCCTCAGATTTTTAAGTTGTGGAAAATTGTATGTTCTAAAACTGGCTGCAAAAATATCTCTCATATTCTATGTTCTTCTATAAAGTGATATTGCCTCCATTGACAAGCAGTTTATTTTTTCACCATCTTACGACTGATTTGGCCAATATAATATGGCAGAAATGATACATTGTCACGTGCAGGAATATTCCTTACATGCCTTGGGGCTTTTGTTTCCTGCCTCTTGTAAAAATTGCTTTTGGGACACTCCTCTGAGCTCAACTGCCAAGCTGTGAGATGTCCAAGTTACTTAGAGAGGCCACATGGAGGCGATCTGCTTACCAGTCCCAGCTGAACATCAACTATCAACCATGTGAATGAGTCATTCTGAATGTCCAGCAGTCAATCCTCAAGAGGACTTAAATCCAATCTAAAATCTGACTGGAACTACATGAGAATATCCAAGTAAGAACTTCCAGCTGAGTCCATCGACCTGAGCAATATTAATAGAATATTGTTGGTGTATTGCATTCATGAAATACAGCCAGATAAACACTAAACCATCCTACACACCTAGAAAACTGATTTGCAGATTAACACAACAATCTGCACAACCTGAACCACAGAACTCAGCAGGTACACAGCACGGAGAGGTGAACTGGAGGAGAGAGAAGCCGCAGAGGGCAAGGAGCTGTTTTTGCTTGCAGAGAGGGTGGAAACAGAGACAGCAGGGAGAGTAAGGGAAAAGCACCCCCCGCCAAAAGCAGCTGGAGAGAAAGTGGAAAAGTGGAAACAGCCACAGGGACTGAACTAAAAAGGGAGAAAAGGGAAAGGAGAGGGCTCAAATTCCATTAAGACTCTATAATCAGGGGGAACACAGCCTGAAACTCCGCATCTTGATACCAGGTGGTGCTCTGGTGGGAAAGGTGAATCCCTAGGAGCAGAGCGAAGTCCGGGATTTTCAGGCCACATGGGAGAAGCAGTTCCCCTGCTGGAAGAACATCTGGTAGAGGCTGTGTGACTCCCCCACAGAGAAAGGCAACAATGGACCCGGGAGAACAACCACATTCACTGGTGCTGGAACAAGGTTGTTAAGGGTGAAGCCTGGTGCCAGATGTGGGTTGTGATTTACCATAATCCCCGAAACGCTGATGCTACATGGTCGTGTGAACTTTCTCTGGGGCGGGCTGGGATCCAGATGCAGTCTCTGTACATTGGCAGCAGTAAGGTCCCTCAAACGTTCCTGGGTGTGGCCTGCACCCGGCCATTGCTCGATGAGACCCTCCCCCAGAGGGTCTGAGCAGGTCAAAGCTACAGTCCCTCAGCTTTGTGAGGGGTCAGGAAACACAGCCACGTCTGAGATAAAACTCGGGAGGGAGATGCCGCCTGACAACCTGACAGCTTAGTCACAGACAATGTAAAAGCAGGGAATGGACAGAAGCTGAAGACAAAGGACGGGTGCACAAAATTGCTGATACGGGAGAACAGAGTTCTGATACTAGAGACTGGATAGCTGGGTGACGCCATTTTCACCATTCCCACACATGCGTGTACACACCTTACAAGCGCCACAATCCACCACAGTAAGCTAGCAGCGCCATCTACTGGAGAACGGAGCCATTACACTAAGCCCCACCGAACTGGGCCAATCTTACTCTTCAGAAACAGCACAAGTCTCTCTGCCTGCTTAGTTTAGACTATAAAGTGCTTCATACTTTGACTTCTAGGGGAAAACAATGTAATTTCAATAGTATTTCAGCCTGTTCGCTGGTCCATCTATTCAATTTTCTTTTTTTTTTTTCTTTTTCATTTCTTTTTCTTAAATACAGAAAGAAAAAATTTATTTTATTTTCAATTTTTATTAAAAATATTTCTACTTTTTCTACTATATTTTTTACTTTTTTGTAAATTTTTCAAATTCTATTTTACTTCCATCATTTTATTTTATTCTTTTTCATTGTATTCATTTTTTCAAATTTTCAAATGTTTTCCTTGTTTTCCCTTTTTTCACTAATCTATTAAACTCCTATAAACAACCACACACTAGGATCTAACATCATTTATTTGATTTTGTGTGTGTGGTTTTTAATTTTTTAATTTTAATTTTTTTACCTTATTAATTCCTTTTCTTCCTTTAAAATGATGAAACAAAGGAGTTCACCCCAAAAGAAAGAACAGGAAAAATGTCAGCCAGGGACTTAATCAACACAGATATGAGCAAGAGGTCTGAACCAGAATTTAGAATCACAATAATAAAAATACTAGCTGGGATCAAAAATAGATTAGAATCCCTTTCTTCAGAGATAAAAGAAGAGCTAGTCAGGATGAAATAAAAAATGTTATAACTGAGCTGCAATCTCAAATGGATGCCACAGCGATGAGGGACAGCAGCGAATCAGCGATATAGAAGACAAACCTTTGGAGAATAATGAAGCAGAAAAAAAGAGGGAGATTAAGGCAAAAGAGCACAATTTAAGAATTAGAGAAATCAGTGACTCATTAAAAAGGAACAACATCAGAATCACAGGGGTCCCAGAAGAGGAAGAGAGAGAAAAAGGGGCATAAGCGTTATATGAGCAAATAATAGCAGAAAACTTTCCTAACCTGGGGAAAGACACAGACATCAAAATCCAGGAAGCACAGAGGACTCCCATAATTTTCAGCAAAAACTGATCATCAACAAGGCATATCATGGTCAAACTCATAAAATACTCAGGCAGGGAAAGAATCATGAAAGCAGCACAGGAGAAAAGCCCTTAACCTATGAGGGAAGACAGATCAAGTTTGCAGCAGACCTATCCACAGAAACTTGGCAGGCCAGAAAGGAGTGGCAGCATATATTCAACTTTCTAAATGGGAAAAATATGTAGCCAAGAATTTTTTATCCAGCAAGGCTGTCATTGAGAATAGGAGAGATTAAAAGTTTTCCAGACAAAGAAAAATTAAAGGAGTGCATAACCACCACACCAGTCCTGCAAGAAATTTTAAGGGGGACTCTCTGAGGGGAGAAAAGACAGGAAAAAAGATAAAAAAGAAAAAGACCAAAGCAACAAAGACTAGAAAGGAACAGAGAATACCAGCAGAAACTCAAACTCTACAAGAAACATAATGGAGATATTCATATATTTCAGTACTCACTCTAAATGTCACTGGACTAAATGCTACAATCAAAAGACATAGGGTAACAGAATGGATAAGAAAACATGATCCATCTATATGCTTTTTATAAGAGACCCACTTTAGACCTGAAGACACCTTCAGATTGAAAGTAAGCGGATGGAGAACCATCTATCATGCTAATGGTTGACAAAAGAAAGCCAGAGTAGCCATACTTATATCAGACAATCTAGACTTTAAAATAAAGACTGTAACAAGAGATGAAGAAGGGCATTATTTAATAATTAAGGGGTCTATCCACCAAAAAGACCTAACAATTGTAAACATTTATGCTCCAAATGTGGGACACTCAA
Source organism: Neofelis nebulosa (assembly GCF_028018385.1). NCBI lineage: Eukaryota > Metazoa > Chordata > Mammalia > Carnivora > Felidae > Neofelis > Neofelis nebulosa. Next base: position 48,299,754 of record NC_080783.1, on the reverse strand, counting down.
ATATATAAATCAATTAATCACAAACATAAAGAAATTCATTGATAATACCAAAATAATAGGGGATTTCAACACACTCCACTTACAACAATGAACAGATTATCTAAACAGAAAATCAACAAGGAAACAATGGCTTTGAATGACACACTGCATCAGATGGACTTAACAGATATATTCAGAACATTTCTCACTAAGGAATATACATTCTTCTCCAGTGCACATGGAACATTCTCCAGAATAGATCACATACTGGGACACAAATCAGCCCTCAACAAGTACAAAACGATCAAGATCATACCATGCATATTTTCAGACCACAATGCTATGAAACTCAAAATCAACCACAAGAAATAATTTGGAAAGATAACAAACACTTGGAGACTAAAGAACATCCTACTAAAGAATGAATGTGCCAACCAAGAAGTTAAAGAGGAAATTTAAAACTACATGGAAGCCAATGAAAATGATAACACCACAGCCCAAAACCTCTGGGACACAGCAAAGGAGGTTATAAGAGGAAAGTATAGAGCAATCCAGGCCTTCCTAAAGAAGAAAGAATGTCCTCAGATACACAACCTAACTTTTCCTAAAGAGCTGGAAAAAGAACAGCAAATAAAACCCAAAACCAGCAGAAGACAGGAAATAATAAAGATCAGAACAGAAATTAATGCTATCAAAACCAAAAGCAAAAAACAAAAACAAATAACAAAAAACAAAAAAAACCCAATAGAACAGATCAATGAAACCAGAAGCTGGTTCTTTGAAAGAATTAACAAAGTTGATAAACCCCTAGCCAGTTTTACCAAAAAGAAAAAGGAAAGGACCCTAATACATAAAATCAAGAATGAAAGAGGAGAGATCACAACCAACACAGCAGAAATAAAAACAATAATAAGAGAATAATATGAGCAATTATACACTAATAAAATGGGTAATCTGAAAGAAATGAACAAATTCCTAGAAATATATACACTACCAAAACTGAAACAGGAAGAAATAGAAAATTTGAACAGACCCATAACCAGTAAAGAAATGGGATGCCTTCCCATCCCCAAAGGCAAGGGAATTAAAAGCAAAAATGAACTATTGGGACCTCAAATTAGTAATCAAAAATCTCCCAAAAAACAAGAGTCCAGGGTGAAATGGCTCTCCAGGGGAATTCTACCAGACATTTAAAGAGTTAACACCTATTCTCTTGAAGGTGTTCCAAAAAATTGAAATGGAAGGAAAACTTCCAAACTCTTTCTATGAAGCCAGCATTACTTTGATTCCAAAACCAGACAAAGACCCCACAAAGCAGGAGAAATATAGACCAATTTCCCTAATGAACATGGATGCAAAAATACTAGCCAACCAGATCCAACAATACATTTAAAAAGTTATTCACCATGACCAACTGGGATTTATACCTGGGATGCAGGGCTGGTTCAAAATCCGCAAAACAATCAATGTGATACATCACAACCATAAAAGAAAGGACAAGAACCATATGATCCTCTCAATGGATGCAGAGAAAGCATTTGACAAGATACAGCATCCTTTCTTGATAAAAACCCTCAAGAAAGTACGGATAGAAGGATCATACCTCAAGATCATAAAAGCCATATATGAACAACCCACCGCTAATATCATCCTCAATGGGGAAAACCTAAGAGCTCTCCCCCTAAGGTCAGGAACAAAACAGGGATGTCCACTCTTGCCACTGTTATTCAACATAGTATTGGAAGTCTTAGCCTCAGCAATCAGACAACACAAAGAAATAAAAGGCACCCAAATAGGCCAGGAGGAGGTAAAATTTTCACTCTTCGCAGATGACATGATACTCTATCTGGTAAACCCAAAAGATTCCACCAAAAAACTACTAGAACACATCCATGAATTCAGCAAAGTTGCAGGATATAAAATCAATGCACAGAAATCAGTTGCATTCCTATACACAGATAATGAAGCAACAGAGAAATCAAAAAATTGATCCTATTTAAAATTGGACCAAAAAAACCATAAAATACCTAGGAATAAATCTAACCAAAGAAGTGAAAAATATATACACTGAAAACTATAGAAACCTTATGAAAGAAACTGAAGAAGACACACAAAAAAAGGAAAAATATTTCATGCTCCCAGATAGGAAGAACAAATATTGTTAAAATGTCGATACTACCCAAAGCTATCTACATATTCAATGCATTCCCTATCAAAAAAACACCAGCATTCTTCACAGAGCTAGAACAAATAATCCTAAAATTTGTATGGAACCACAAAAGGCCCTGAATAACCAAAGTAATTTTGAAGAAGAAGACCAAAGCAGGAGGCATCACAATCCCAGACTTTAGCCTCTACTACAAAGCTGTAATCATCAAGACAGCATGGTATCAGAACAAAAACAGACACATAGACCAATGGAATAGAACAGAGACTCCAGAACTGAACCCACAAAAGTATGGGCAACTAATCTTTGACAAAGCAGGAAAGAATATCCAACGGAAAAAAGACAGTCTCTTTAACAAATGGTGCTGGGAGAACTGGACAGCAACATGCAGAAGGATGAAACTAGACCACTTTCTCACACCATTCACAAAAATAAACTCAAAATGGATAAAGGGCCTGAATGTGAGACAGGAAACCATCAAAACACTAGAGGAGAAAGCAGGAAAAAGCCTCTCTGATCTCAGCTGCAGCAATTTCTTACTTGACACATCCCCAAAGGCAAGGGAATTAAAAGCAAAAATGAACTATTGGGACCTCATGAAGATAAAAAGCTTCTGCACAGCAAAGGAAACAATCAACAAAACTAAAAGGGAACCAACGGAATGGGAAAAGATATTTGCAAATGACATATTGAACAAAGGGCTAGTATCCAAAATCTGTAAAGAGCTCACCAAACTCCACACCCGAAAAACAAATAATCCAGTGAAGAAATGGGCAGAAGACATGAATAGACACTTCTCTAAAGAAGACATCTGGATGGCCAGCAGGCGCATGAAAAGATGCTCAATGTCACTCCTCATCAGGGAAATACAAATCAAAACCACACTCAGATATCACCTCACGCCAGTCAGAGTGGCTACAATGAACAAACCAGACTATAGATGCTGGCAAGGATGTGGAGAAATGGGAACCCTCTTGCACTGTTGGTGAGAATGCAAATTGGTGCAGCCACTCTGGAAAACGGTGTGGAGGTTCCTCAAAAAATTAAAAATAGATCTACCCTATGACCCAGCAATAGCACTGCTAGGAATTTACCCAAGGGATACAGGAGTGCTGATGCATAGGGGCACTTGTACCCCAATGTTTATAACAGCACTTTCAACAATAGCCAAATTATGGAAAGAGCCTAAATGTCCATCAACTGACAAATGGATAAAGAAATTGTGGTTTATATACACAATGGAATACTACGTGGCAATGAGAAAGAATGAAATATGGCCTTTTGTATCAATGTGGATGGAACTGGAGAGTGTTATGCTAAGTGAAATAAGTCATACAGAGAAAGACAGATACCATATGTTTTCACTCTTAGGTGGATCCTGAGAAACTTAACAGAAGACCATGGGGGAAGGGAAGGGGAAAAAAAGAAGAGGTTAGAGAGGGAGGGAGCCAAAACATAAGAGACTCTTAAAAACTGAGAACAAACTGAGGGTTGATGGGAGGGAGGGGAGGGTGGGTGATGGGGATTGAGGAAGGCACCTTTTAGGATGAGCACTGGGTGTTGTATGGAAACCAATTTGACAATAAATTTCATATCTAAAAAAAGAGAGAGAGAGAGAGACTATGTGAACAATAATGCCATTAACCAAACAGAATTTAAAAGGGAACAGTTTGTTTGACCAAGAAACTGAATAAGCAATTTTTGACATGTTGAGTGTGCATTGTTTATAATATATTCATATACGATGATCAATACTATTTTTAAGAATAGATTTTGAACTTGGGAAGGAGATATGATCGGTATGTACCAGGGTCATCAACATACAGAAAGATATTTACCAAAAGTAAGCCACAGAATGTGGTGATATTACCCAGAGAAATTATGAAGAGAAGTTCCAAAAGAAAGCCATGAGAAATACCAACAATTATAAGGAGAGCATAGAGGGGTGCCTGGCTGGCTCAGTTGGCTGAGTGTCCAACTCTTGATTTTGGCTCAGGTCATGATCCCAGGGTCATGGGATTGCCCAGTGTCAGGCTCCATCCATGCTTGGTGAGGAGCCTGCTTAAGAGTCTCTCTCTCTCCCCCCCTCTATCCCTCCCTTTCTCTCTCTCTCTCTTTCTAAAATAAAATAAAAATAAGGAAATAAAAGGTGGGCATAGATAATTTTTGGCACAATTTTATTAAAAACCATAATTTTCCACTTTCAAATAGAAGTCAATATTGTCATATCATTGGGAATGGAAAAAAGAAACACTTTTTTCTATACAATATGGTATTATTTTAGGATTTGGACAAAGGGGGAACAGGTAGTGCTGCCTCATATGATTGAATTCACACTTAAATTGCATGATGAAATATTCTACCAACATGATACTGTTTAAAATTGCACTGTGTAAGTAATAAGTAATATATGTGATTGAGTCTGTAATTACCTGCAGCAAATTAGTATGCTTACAGACGAAAACAGAAGTTATGGGACCTATAAAATATTAGAAAATTAATTCATTTCACCCAATGTTCACAAAAGCATTAACAAATCTCATCTCATTTTCGTGACAACTTTAATCTCTGCACAAAACTCACAGATCAAGCTGTAAATTCAGACTACTTGAGGTTAAAAATATATAGTACACATTGTAGTGAGAAAATCCTGGTGAATATTATTCCAGGAAAAGTGAAATCTTTGTTCTAAGTATCGACTCAAAGAAATGCAAATCAAATCAAATTATTCTTTGTGACTACACAATCTTATTTTTTCTGAATTAATTTTATTGGCCATAAAAGCATACCAATTGCATTTATTGTAAGTAATGTAGTAATTAATCAATAGTGGAAAGGCAGTGTGGTAGATTAGGTGATTTTCAGCAGTATTTACTCCTCATCTCACACGTCCACGGAAGTATGTTTTCCCACCTCACTGACGTTGGACTTGGTCATATGACTTGCTTTGGCCATTGAAATGTAAGCAGAAGTGAAAGAGTGTCAGTTTCAAGTCCAAAGTTTAAGACATTTCTGTTCACCTTAGAAGTTTTCCATCAACCAAAAAATAAATAAAACTAAAATATGGCCCCAAGGAGCCACTTCCCTCCAATTTGGGGACCTGACGACATTTGGAGCCAGCTGATTTACATACCTGCAGTCAGAAGCAAAGCCAGGAGTGCAGCACTGCAGACATGTAAGTGTGTGAGTATCTTTTCAAGCCACTGAGTTGTGGCAATGTTACTGAGGCAATAACTGACTGAAACAGGAATCTGTTGATACATTAATTCATATAAAAATATTTTCTGACATCAAAATGTTTTACAAACCCATATTTAATTTGTAAGCAAAAATAAAGGCATGTTATATTTTTAATATGGTTAGACCTTGACTGTTAATAATAATAGAGGATCATCATCTATAAATATGTTCTATAATTAAGGTAAAGTTAAAAAGGACCAATTTGTAATTTATGTCTACGTTTATAAGCAAGTCATGTCATGAAAATTTAATAAATGCTGATGAATAATAAACATACAAACATTATAAATTCATATATTAATCAAAGAGTAGATAGATGTCCATTTAAGAAGAGGAAGAGAAAAACAGCATGGTAAACTTATATTAAAGTAGTATTCATAAAAGAAATAATGTATTGATTAGAGCTCTCTAACATAACAGGAAGTGCTATTATGACCATAAAAGCATTTAACTTGACCTGAACTTTTAACTTTTGTATTTAATTGGTTATTATCTGATCAGCAAAGTCATAAAAAGCCATTCAACTCTCATAAATCAGAAATTGAAAAAAATCACTAAAGATAAATGAAATATCTAACATGAATATATAACTCAACTTTCTCTAAATTTCTCAATGCACTTCTTAATATTTTCCAGGAAAAAAAAAAACTTAGTGTCTTGTGAAATAAAAGTTTATATATATTACCAAACATAAACATAGGTAATTTTTTTAAAGGTCTCTTCTTTTATGAAAAAGAAGAAATTAAGATTTTCCTACCACAGCATCTCAATGCAGAGAAATTTAAGAATCTTTCTACAATTAAAATTTTTTGATGTTTTGTATTTGAAAACCATTTTGGAAGAATTCATCAACAAAGTTATTTGGAAACAATAAATATAATACAATTTTGTAGTTTTTATTTTTATGTTTATTTATTTATTTTGAGAGAGAAAGAGGGCATGTGCGTGAGCAGGGGGAGAGGGGCAGAGAGCAAGGGGGAGAGAGACTCACAAGCAGGGTCAGCATTGTCAGCGCAGAGCCCGACTCGGAGTTCAAACTCACAGACGGCGAGATCATGACCTGAGCCAAAATCAAGAGTCAGAAGCTTAACCAACTGTCCACCCAGGCGCCCCAGTACTTTTTATTTTTAAAGATATTTAAAAATTATATCAATTTGAATAAAAGCGTGCAGACTCAGGTTAGATTGTATCATAAGCAAAGCAATATCAAAATACTCAAACCAGACTGACAGAAAACAACTGAAGCAGGAAAAGTCCAGCTATGAAATCTAAAATAATAGGAGATAGAAATGCTAGGGTGGTAAATGTAGTTTTAAAAAGGGGAAACAATAATGAAGAGGAAACACTATTAGGCTACCATGAGGCAGTTTAGTTCTGGCAGATGCAAATCAGAGGAGATATGAATGCAGTGGGAATTACTAGCACCAAAAGGCATGTTCAGTAAGGGCGGAGGCTGAACTTAAGTCAAACTCTCTGTTCTTTTTGACAAGGTTACTGTTTGAACATAGCATAAAAAAAAAAAAAAAAAAGCCTTTGCCGTGAAGTAAACTGGTTCATAATATTGTTCTGAACTGTGTATAATATATCAGTTCAGACAAGGAGATTGGTGCTGTTGTTCAAAGCATTTTCCCTTTTTCTAGGGTAAGTAGAAACTAATGGGTCATAATAAAACTTATGATCCTTAAACTAGAGTGCTTCTGAATGAGGGAATGGATTACAGTTTAGGATTATAATACAAATGTACATCAATTTGACATTTTAAAAGTCCAAAATAGCTATGTGAAATAAAATAATATGTAAATCATTATCCCTGCTTAGTAACAACCTCTATACATAAAGGGAGTTGTAAGAGAAAGAGAAACAAGTCTGAGAAGGATACACTGCAAATAATCATTATTACCAAAAGATGAGGTGGCAGAATAGAGTTTCTTTCCTTTAGGTGTTTTAGTGTAGTTTGAATTTTCATAAGCTTGTTTTTTTTTTTTTGAAAGTCTCAGAAGTATCTTTTTCTTTTTTCTTCTTTTATAAAGATTTTATTTTTAAGTAATCTCTAAACCCAATGTGGGCTTGAACTCACAACACTGAGAGCAAGAGTCACATGCTCCACTGACTGAGCCAGACAGAAACCCCAGAAGTATCTTTTTTGAGAAAACTGAGTTCCCTCCACCACACTGACCATTCTGTGCACACTCCTTCATTCATTATTCAACATAATGTATGTAGAATTTAGCAAAGTGGCTAGACATATGATCAAAATACAAAAAGCAATTGCATCTCTAAATACAAGCAAGCATCATCTCAAAGACAAATAAAAATAAAACATCAAATAATGATGAGTAATAAGTCTAATGAAAGATGTTTACAAGCTCTGTGGGAAAAAACATAAAACTTAAAAAAATTAAAGGAAGTGATACAGTCCTTATGGATGGAAATAATATATAAAGTTGCCAATTCTCTCCAGGGTGATCTATAGCCATAATGCAACTGCAGTCTGCAACTGAACAGGGTATTTTTTAATTGGAACTGATAAAATTTTAAATTATATAGACATGTGAAAAGCCAAAGATAGCAAAATATTTTTGAAGAAGAACATAGAAGCAATCATCCTCCTAGACTTTGGATCTTCTGCTGTAGTAAATTAAAAGGTATAGTACTACTTTAGGCACAAAATTAAACAATGCCATAAAGGGCCCAGAAACAGAAATATGCATGCATGGAACTCTGATATATAACTAAGATGATCTACCAGATTAGTGAAGAAGGAGGTGTCTATTAAATGTATGAGACTGAAAGTTATCTTAAGAAAAAAATAAGATAAACTTATATCCTTACCATATTATATACAAAAAAAATTCACATGAACCAGTTATTAATATGTCAAAAACAAAACTTTAAAACTATTAGCAGAAAAGATAAATAAATATCTCTCTGGTTTTGTGGTAAAGAAGCATTTACTTAAACATGATAGAAAGGAGTGCTAACTAGAAGAGAAATGGTATATGAATTTAACTTTTTAAATTAAAAATTATTAATTTAAAGATACTTTAAACTGAGAAAAGATAATAGTAAGAACATATTGAAACAGTAGAAAAAACAATATAAAAAAAGGCAATCTAATTAAAAATGAAGACATGAATAGGCATTTTATAAAAAAAGGAATAAGTGTATTTTGATAAATGTATGCATAAATTTTCATTTCCACTAGTGGACAGTGGAATACAACAAAGAAAACCCCATTTTTATAATTTGATTGGCAAAAATTAAGATGCCCAACATTACAGGTATTGAAGAGAGTATTTCTTACACTTAGCTTGTGGAAGTATAAATTAAAGTGGTATTGCAGCAAGTTGACTCTAGATATATCCATAAGAGGAACTCTTACCAATATAGATGAGGGGACATGTACAAGAATGTTCATGGCAGCAATGAGCATAACAAAAAAGCTAGAAATATTCCAAAGAACACTGATATAAGAACTAACAAATTGTGATCTAGTCATAAGAGGAATATTATATAACATAAAATATATAAATAAAATGTATAAATATATAAAAAAATTTATTGCTTTCACTTATAAAACATTGAGTAAAAATACCTGTAGAAGACATAGTCCGATACTCTTTTTTTTTATTTTAAAAATAGACTTTATTGCATAGAGGAGTTTTAGATTTTGAGAAAAACTGGGCAAATTGGGCAGTGTTCACACATATCCCCTCACCTGTGCAGTTTCTCCTATCATTGACATATGCATTAGTGTGATACATTTCTTACAATTGATGAACTAACATTGACACATTGTTATTAACTAAGGTCCAAAACTACCTAAGGTTGACTTTTTACAGTGTACAATTCTGTGGGTTTTGACACATGTATAATGTCATGTAGCCACCATTACAGTACTATACAGAATAGTTTCTCTACCCTATGCTCCGCCTATTCATCCCTCGCTCCCTCTCTCCTTCCCTCCCTTCCTCCCCTCAAACTCCTAGGAACTACTGATCTTTTTACTGTCTCTATAGTTTTGCCTTTACCAGAATGTCATATGGTTGGAATAATACAGTATGCAGCTTTTTCAGACTGGCTCCTTTAACTTAGGTCTGATGGCTCATTTCTTTTTATTATTAAATAATCTACATGGCATAGATTACCAGTTTACCCATTCATCTATTGAAGGACACCCTGGTTGCTTTCACCTTTTGACAATGATGAATAAAACTTCCATAAGCATTCATAAGCAAATTTGTGCATTGACAAGTTTTCAACTCGTGTGGGTATATACCTAGGAGTGCAATTGCTGGATCATATGGTAATACTATGTTTAGCTTTGTAAGAAACTGCTAAACTATCTTCTAACGTAGCAGTACAATTTTGCATTTTTACCAGCAATGAAGGAGAGAATTCCTGTTGTTTCACATTCTTGCCAATTATTTTGTACTGTCAGCTTTATGGACTTTAGCTTCCCCAATAGATGTGTAATGTTATCTTATTGGGGTTTTTTTTCATGTGCAATTCTCTAATGACAGATAATGTTGAATATCTTTTCATATGCTTCTTTGCTATCATTATATATCATTCTTCAGTGAGGTTCAGATCTTTAGTGAACCATTTTTAAATCGAGTTATTTGTGTCCTTGTTGTTGAATTTTAAGAGTTCTTTGTATACTTGGATACAAACCCTTTATCAGATAGATATTTTGCAAATATTTTCCCCAAGTCTGTGATTTGTCTTTTCATTCCCTTAACATTGTCTTTGCAGAGCAGAAGTGTTTAATTTTTTATGCAAATTGGTACAGCCACTCTAGAAAACAGTATGGAGTTTCCTCAAAAAATTAAAAATAGAACTACCCTACAACCCAGCAATTATACTATTAGGTATTCATCTAAAGAATACAAAAATGATGATTCAAAGGGGCATATGCACCCAATGTTTATAGCAACACTATCAACAATAGCCAAACTGTGTAGAGCCCAAATGTCCATCAACTGATGAATGGATAAAGAAGATGTATGTATACACATATATACGAATATATGTGTGTATGTATATATATATACATACACACATGTGTGTATATGTGTATATATATATATATTTGTGCATTGTATATATATACATATACACACATATGTGTATATGTATGTATGTATATATATATATATATATGTATATATATATATATATTTGTGCATTGACATAAGTTTTCAACTTATTTGGATATATATATGCACATATATATATATATATGTGCATATATATATATATATGCACACAATGGAATTATTCATTGGTCAAAAAGAATGAAATCTTGCCATTTGCAACAACATGGATAGAACTAGAGATTATTATGCTAAACGAATAACTCAGAGAAAGACAAATATCATATGATTTCACTCATTGGTGAAATTAAGAAACAAAACAGATGAACATAGGGGAAGGGGAAGGAAAAATAATATAAATACAGACAAGGAGGCAAACTATAAGAGACTCTTAAATATAGAGAACAAAGTGAGGGCTGCTGGAGGGGAGGTGGGTGGGGGATGGGCTAAATGGATGATGGGCATTAAGGAGAGCACTTGTTGGAATGAACACTGGGTGTTATATGGAAGTGATGAATTACTGGGTTCTAATCCTGAAACCAATACTACACTGTAAGCTAACTAACTTCAATTTAAATAAATTTAAAAACAAAGAAATGTTTCATTTTAATGAAGTCCAACTTAATTTTGTCTTTCATGGATCTTGCTTTCTGTGTTAAATCTAAAGATTATCACCAAATGCAAAGTCACCTAGATTTTTCCATTATTTTCTATAAGTTTTATAAATTTTATATGTTATTGAAATCTATGACCCATTTTGAGTTAATTTTTGTGAAAAGTGTGAGGACTGTGCCTAGTTTCTCTTTTCTTTCTTGTATTTTTTTTTGCAAGTAGACATCATTTTTTCCAGCAATTTATTAATTACTGTTTATGTTTCCCTACCAGTTATTGGGTCTTGTGGTTTCTACTCCCATAAGCTGATTGTCTGATTCACCTGTCTCTCCATTTGGGCAGAAATTTTCCACTTAACTTCAATTTTCTGATGGACCTAAAAAGAGTTGATTTCCAATGTGTTCAGTGTTTTTCATGTTGTGAGGATGGAAGTGATGAATTCCAAGTCAGAGCAGAAACTGGAAGTCTTATATACTTTTCTTAAAACTTAAAAACCAAATGTAACTAAAACCAATTTACCTTTAACACAATGTATGATAAATATACTTTTTTTTAATTTTTTTAAGTTTATTTATTTTTGACAGAGACAGGGTGCGAGCATGAACTGGGGAGGGGCAGAGAAAGAGGGAGACAGAATCCGAAGCAGGCTCCAGGATCTGAGCTGTCAGCAGAGCCCAATGTGGGGCTTGAACTCATGAACCGGGAGATCATGACCTGGGCCAAAGTTGGATGCTTAACCGACTGAGCCACCCAGACGCCCCTATGATAAATATACTTTTAAAAACCAAAGTAGGGGCGCCTGGGTGGCACAGTCGGTTAAGCGTCCGACTTCAGCCAGGTCACGATCTCGCGGTCCGTGAGTTCGAGCCCCGCGTCGGGCTCTGGGCTGATGGCTCTGAGCCTGGAGCCTGTTTCCGACTCTGTGTCTCCCTCTCTCTCTGCCCCTCCCCCGTTCATGCTCTGTCTCTCTCTGTCCCAAAAATAAATAAAAAACGTTGAAAAAAAAATTTTTAATAAAAAAAATAAAAATAAAAATAAAAAAAACCAAAGTAAATATAAACGCAAAATCAGGATAGTAATTATCCTTTTAGCACCAAGAACTAAAAATATTTCTGCTGTCAGCTGCTGTCCCTTCCCAGCTTCTAGAGGCTGATGGCATTCCTTGGTTCATGGTTCCCTTCATCCTCAAAGCCAGTCCTGGTGGATCTATCCCTTCTCACATCTCATCCCCCTTCCCTTCTTTTCAGTTGATAAATTTCATGTGATTTGCCTTGGTCCACCCACATACACCAGTATAACCTCCCCATTTTAAGGTCCATAATGTTAATCCCATTTGCAGTATACCTTTCCCATGCAAAGGAACATATCCACAGGTCCCAGCGACTAGGACATACATCTTTAAAGGCCATTATTCTGCTTACCACATAAACTCATAATAACAAATTACTAAACTCAGAAGGAAATAAGAAATCATGAATAAGAGTTTGAAAAGGCCATGTAGTACAAAATAAGGCTCACAATTACTGTACATAAATGGAATTATGAGAAAATAATACAAAATAAGTATAGTTAATATGTATAAAGAAATAAAATAAGGAGTTGAAAAATAAGAGAAATAAATAAAAGATTATCAATATATTAGGCAGATTAGGAAAATAACTAGATATATATATATCTAGAATATTTTTAAATAATAGATATTAGAAACTCAGTATTTGGATTAACCAGATTAGTCATATTTGGAGAGAAAACTAATAAACTGGAATACAAAATGTGAATAAATTCACCAAGAGAAAAAGATGAAAAATTTGAAAACAGGTTAGAAGATATGGTAGATCAAATGAGACTGTCCAACATACATGTCACTGGAGGTCCAGAAGGAAATAATAGACAGAATGAGAGAAAAGTAATATGTAAAGAGATAATGACCAAGATTTGTCCAGAACTGATGAAATAAACCATTTCTGAATTTCAGAAAATGCATACCAAGGCTACCTGCAGAAGCAAACAGGAAACACACTTAATATATTGAAATAAAAATTCAGAAAAGTAAAGGTTAAAAAATAAAGAGAGAAAAAACAAAGATTATCTACAAGGAATGACAATTAGTACATGCTTGGACCCTTGATTTACAACGAATATAGCAAAACAGAGCAGTGATTAAGGGATGAGTTTTTTCAATTAGATATTATCACTGAACACATAATGATCAATTATGAGTAAGAGTTAATCAAAGCCACAAACAATTGTAGATCCATATGAAAAAAAAAAGAAAGCTGACCTCATATCAAACACTAAAATGGATTCATAGTAATTGTAAATATGTGTAAAATGCAAAATAATAAAGAAAAATAACTTTAGAATATATTTTAATATTTTAGAAAATAATAAAGGAAAACAAATTTCATGGCTTGGGGTATTAAAAGCCTTTTAAGAAACAAGATTATAAAAGCATTCTATAAAAGAAATGGGTCATAAATAGAATGCATTAAAATTAAGAATTTATGTTCACCAAAAGACATTATTAAGAGAATTAAAAGCCACCGTAGGAAAGATATTGGCAATACATGAAACTAAAAAGGCTCATACGTAAAATGTATCTTAAAACCACACACATTTACAAATTAATAAGGAAAAGAAAACAAATCCCCAAAAGACTTAAAAAAAGAAAACATTAAAACATTTAAATATGCTTGACCTTATTCACATTCAGAGAAATCCAGTGGAAAACCATAAGGAGTTAATATTTTACTTCATTGGACTGGTTTCATTGGCTTTAAAAAGTTAAAATTTGATAATACCAGGTACTGGAGAGAATATGGAGAAATGGGACTCTCATCCTCTACTGGTACATATGCAAACTGATACAATCACTTGGGAAAACAATTTGGTACTTTCTCCTAACACTAGGGATGCACATGTCCTACATCCAACAATTCTTTAGAGAAACTCTTACACGGGTGCATCAGGATACAAGTGCAAGTTTATTGACAGCAAAGTTTATTCATAGTTTATTCATTTTTCTTCAGAGCAAAAAAAGGGGGGATATATCAAATAACAATAATAATATAATGGATAAATAAATTGTGGCGTCATAATACAATGAAATATTATCTAGCAGGAAAAATAAATGAAACACAAATATATAATATTGAGCCAAAAAAGTCACAGAAAAATATATACAGTATGAATTCAATATTTATAGGTCAAAAGAAGGAAAACTAAACCGCAATTTGGAGCATATGAAACTAGAAAGAATGTCTTGAAGATACAAACCATAAAATTCAGACTGGTGGAGAGCAGGGAGAGAAACCTTGTAGGGAAGGGAATAAGTAGGCTTCAGCATCATTTGGTAATGTAGGTAGCATTCTATGTCTTAAGCTAAGTTATAGATACACACTCTGTGGTGTATATAGTATATTTCACAATAAAATATATATATATATGTGTGTGTATATATATATATATATATATATATATATATATGTATATATATATATATATAAACTTTTTAGTGACTGCCTTTCTCATTACCTGAAGAATAAAATTCAGAATCCAACTTTCATGCACAAAAGCCAACATGATCCGGCCCCTGCCTCCTCTTTCTCTATCTCATCCTGGACTCTCCCAATTTCATTACAATACCAGTAATGCAGAACTTCTTCTGTTCCTTTAACACTCTAAGATCACTCTTATCTTTGCATTTCTCTTCCCTCTGATCTTGTAACTATTCCCTTCTGATCTTTATAGAACTGGCTGATTTTTACAAAGGTCCCAGATTAAATATCATCTCACCAAAGAAAATTCCCTGGCATCTCATAGCAGGTAAGTGGCGTATTCAGAAATATATCTACTCTTCATGGTAAGATTTCTAACAACAAAATTTATTGGAAAGTATCTTGTCAATTAATGTCCCGATATAATATAAATAAAGATAGGACAGTTGGAGATGAAGTTGTTTTGGTGAATAAAGCAGTGTCAAATTAACTGTCAGAGCTGGCAGCGAAAGATAGAATGAAGGCATTAGACAGAACTTGTACTGCTATTTTAAAAGTTGACTACATCTGAACTTGTGGATACTTTGCTTGAGTTCATATGTTTCAGAATGATTATAGCTTGCTAATATAAACATTCTATTTATAGTACTTAATTCAGGGCCTTGCTATTCTTCTTCTGAACTTATGGCCCAGTCAAAGTCAACTGCACTATCATTAATACTCCTCCACTCTCTCTATTTTAAATCCATTTTAAAAATTGACTCCAGTCATTTACACTTAACAAGTGAATATACTAAGAAGGAAAAAAAAAGCTTGATTAATTTTGGGTTCAGATTAATTCATCAGACATAAATAGCTTGCATATTTCCTTTTGGAAATGAAAAACATGAAAAAGAATACCACTCACTACTTCAAAGGAACACAAGCAATTATCTGCATTTCTATATTCTATCTTTAAACCACTTATTAGCTCATTTGTTACTTAAACCAATTAGTTTTGGTTGCTGAAGATATTATTCAATATGCAGGAAGGTTGTTGCTTTGTTGTATTCTTATTCCCTTTTTTTCTAATTTTTATTGAAACTCAGCTTTGCACATTTTAATATGTTCATTTTATTTCAAACATTAATTCCCTGTCTCCTTGTTAACATGGTATATCTCAAAAGAATTTGGTTTAATTTAAGGCATGATTTCTAATTTCTGGAAATATATGATACACTTAACCAAATATCATTGTTAAAAAATTAAACCTAATTGCTTATAGTTGGCTGAAGTCTATAAATACTACCTATTATATTTCTGGTAAATGGCTTAAATGTTATTCCAACATAGTGTAAGAGTGATATGATTTTTTTTATAATCTTTGACTTTATTTTCACCAAGATGTTTTAAGTATGTTTATAGTTGGTTTTATATTACCTGTGAACTAAAATATTTAACTGTAATTACGTACCCAAAAGAACTATAATAATATACCAAAGTAACATTCTGATTCAGGTCCTATGCAATGAACAGTGAAAACATATATAGTCATCATATATAATCCAATATCTAAATCTTTGTGAAAAAAAAATTGACCACAGCCTAAATATATAGCATCATTGATAAAAAAGTGTTATAAGAAGGAATCTCAATATTTTCCATTTGTATTAGGATGTAAACATTTCTCAAACTCTCAAGAATTTTTTTAGGTAGAATTATCCATTATCCTTTCATATACTATCCCTTTTTTGGCATTTGGCATCATTGACAAAGGATGTTCTCTTGCTAACAAAATTTAAACTATAAAATTTGAGAGTGAGATAAATCTAAAAAATGATTTCAGTTTAATTATGAATGCTAGTTAAAAATAAGCATTCAGATCAAAATGACAATTTGCTTTAAAGCAAAGGCCATTAAATGCAAAAGGTATCTGCATTATGTAATTAATGATTAATATAATCAATTATGACTGCTTCAAATTGTAAAACTCCACATAATCATCCTATGCTTAAATCTTCTCTAACAGAAATATAATTTGGAAAATTCCATAAAACTAGCTCTGCAATCCTTACTTAAACTTCTTTATGCTATTTTAAATAGCACTTGGGAATTGTTATTCATAAATCTCACACTAGAAACCTGCCAGGACTAACACCACAAAAGCAGATATTAAAGGACAGTACAACTATATCTAGAATTTCTTATCTGAACTCTTTTAATCCCTCCTGTGAATAAGAGGAGGAGAGCACAGGGGTTAGACATGTGAATAGTTCACATATGTAGCATTGTATGGGTCTAATAATGTGACATAAATTATAATCTTCCCAGACTGACAAGAGTTAGTACCTGGATTCCCAGGTTTAAGTCTAAACTTTTTTCCTTTCTTTAATCCATTTCTTCAGACAGTACTTCTATCCTATTATAGTATTATGTCTGAAGGACCCACATATGCTTCATACAGACCTCAATTTTTTAATTATCTTTTCTTTGAAGTATCTCCCCACTAATTTACCAGGTCTTGAAACTGGCTAACAATACAAAATACAGAATTTTGATTTACCCATTTCTATTTTGTAATCTCAACCAACTTCATCATTGGTCAAAATAATTCTAATTTAGAAAATGAAATGCAATTCTGTGCTGTTCAAAAAAGGAAGAGAAAAATGGCACACAGGTATTATATTGCCACAATTAACCCATTTCACATTCATTATTTTGTAAAACAAGACAAAGATTATCATCTCTTAAGAAGAAGTCAAAAGGAACATATAATTTTTGTGGCATCTATTCTAAGAATAAGAATTTCCCCCAAGTTCCTCACTATAATATTCCATACAATTTTAGAGTTCATTTTAAAAATATCTCCAAGTGGAGCGTCTGGGTGGCTCAGTCGATTGAGCCACCGACTTCGGCTCAGGTCATGAACTCACAGCTCATGAGTTCCAGCCCTGCTTCGGGCTTTGTGCTGACAGCTCAAAGCCTGAAGCCTGCTTTGGATTCCATGTCTCCCTCTCTCTCTGCCCCTAACCCACTCACATTCTGTCTCTGTCTCTCTCAAAAATAAATAAACATTAAACAATGTTTTTTAAATATCTCCAAGACAACACAGTCTATTTTATTCCACTAATTTTGCTCTTCAAATATAATCACTAACAATTTTATTTAAAACTTCAAATTTTACTTATTCAATAAATACTAGTCCTTATCAAGCAATTGATTATTGACAGACAAGTTTCGCAGCATTTTATGAATCTTTAAATGCAGAAGCTATTTTACCATCCCTAAACAACATGAGTCAATCTATAACTATCTGTTTCTCCAGATTTAACTCGGACATCAGAAATGCACCCACCATTAGCCATGCAAGTTATCAGAAAATAGTCATTTTAATTGCTCAGGACCAATAACCCAAAGAGAGGAGAAATAAGATTCTTAGTGGTTTTGGTTTTATTTTTACATTTGTTAAAATAAGGATCAGAACATAAAACATAGTCAGAATCCTAAGATTTCCCCCAAGATTCTTGACTCTGATGTGTACACCTATATTATTCCTATCCCTTGAGTGTGGGTAGAATTTGTGAATATGATATGATGTCATTCATTTGATTAGGCTACATAAACCTTCATTTCCGAAGACGAGTCAGAATTCTCCGGTTGGCCTTGAGAAGACCAATTGCTATAAGTCCTACAACTGCAATGAATTGAATTGCCAATAACCTGAATGACCTTGGAAGATGACCCTGAGTTCCAGGTAGAACCCATTCCAGTGAGGCCTTGATTTCAGCCTTGTGGGACCTGGAGCAGAGGACCCAGTGGAACTGTGCTGGATTCATGACCCACAGAAATTGTACGATAGTAAATGTGTGCTGTTTTTAGCCTCTACACGTATGGTCATTTGTTACGCAGCAATAGAAAACAAATACAAACCATAATATATTTTGTAGGTGACAAGTCAGATAAAGTTGTTTACACAAAAGGTGAAAAATAAACTGACAAAAACATATAAAGTACACTGGGCATCTGGCCACTGGAAAGAAGTAAGTCTTCACGATTTTTTTGCTGTACCTACAAAGTACATACATTCTGAAATGTATATATTTGTGTATAAGGACTTTTCTCTAGCATCTTCAATTTGAAGACACAAAAGTGATACAATAACTATCACCATCTTTGGATTGTGTAATTATTACCCTAAATTTGATTTGTTTTCCTACCCTTACCAATATTTTTTTTACCCACACAATTTAATGCATAATAAACAGCTATATGAATAGTATTTATGTGAGATACCTAATGTCTATGTTTTTTGGATCAGATTCTTTTGATCCAAAGAGATATATTTTAAAGAGACAACTCATGAGGTAGATTTTATGACCCACTTCAGAGGAAATAGTTGGAAAGAAAATTAACTTCTCTATCATGCACATATAATTTATACTAAACGAAATATTATTTTACCTTAAATTTCTGAGTTAAAAGACAGAGGAAACATTAATGTATTCATGGAGTTATAATTCATAGACTAATATCAACCTACATAATTTATAAGCTATGAATTGTAAAGTACTTATATTTCAATTTTATCTACTACAATTTCCCTTAAAACATTTACCTTTTTCTTATATCAGTATTTCTTGTGTCTTTTCAATGCATAATAAAAAGGTTATGTTTTAGACATATAAAACAGATAGATAAAAAAGATAACAGGGCAATGCTACAATTTCCTTAAAGCTGCTAAATATACAGTACATACCTGTTATCTGTTCTAGTAAAAAAAAAAAAAAAAATGTTGAGAGGCACCTCAGTGGCTCAGTCAGTTGAGTGTCCAGCTCTTGGCATTGGCTTGAGCCATGGTCTCATTGTTTGTGGGACTGGGCCCCAAATAGGGCTCTGGCCCCACACTGGGCAGGGAGCCTGCCTGGGATTCTATCTCTCCCTCTCTCTCTGCCCCTCCCCTGCTCACATGTATGCACATGCGCGCGCTCGCTCTCTCTCTCTCTCTCTCTCTCTCTCTCTCTCTCTCTCAAAACAATCAATAAATGGGGCATCTGGGTGGCTCAGTCGGTTAAGCATCTGACTTCAGCTCAGGTCATGATCTCATGGTTTACAAATCCAAGCCCTGAATTGGGCTCTGTGCTGACAGCTCTGAGCCTAGAGCCTGCTTCAGATTCTGGGTCTCCCTCTCACTCTGCCCTCCCCCACTCACATTGTGTCTCTCTGCATCTCTCAAAAATAAATATAAAATAAAAAATAAACTTTAAAAAAAGACAAGTTGACTATTTTAAAGCTACAGTTTCCACACATTTGTTCACCTTTAGTCTTAACTCTATGTCATTGATTAAAAAATTATATAATTGTAGAACCAGTAAAATTATTCTCCTTACTCAGGAAGCAATCCCAGATTGATCCAGTCTTTGTTTTGTTGCTTTAAGTGTTTCAAACATACAGAGGGGTGCCGAGGTGGCTCAGTCAATTGAGCCACTGGCTTCGGCTCAGGTCATGATCTCACAGCTTGTGAGTTTGAGCCCCACGTCAGACTCTGTGCTGATAGCTCAGAGCCTGGAGCCTGATTCGGATTCTGTGTCTCCCTCTCTCTCTGCCCTAACCCACTCGCATTCTGTCTCTATCTCTCTCAAAAATAAATAAACATTTAAAAATTTTTTTAAAAAAATACAGAAAAAAGGTATATAACATAATGGAAAGGTTATTATAGCTTTATTTATAATTTGATGTCAGATATTATATCAGCTTAAAATGTTTTTAAAAATACAACAGTATGAACTGAAATGATCTGTATCCTTCTCCACATAAATTTTTATATCCATCTATCTCAGAGGCAACCATTCTCCAAAATTTAATGCCACAAAGATATTTACTGATTTTTTTTTTAATTTTGAAGAAAAAACATGCACATTGAGAATTTTACCCACATGGAAAATTCCTTTGTTATAGCTTGAGATAATTGTGTCATTTAAAATAAAAAATTTGTGGGGCGCCTGGGTGGCGCAGTCGGTTAAGCGTCCGACTTCAGCCAGGTCACGATCTCGCGGTCCGTGAGTTCGAGCCCCGCGTCAGGCTCTGGGCTGATGGCTCGGAGCCTGGAGCCTGTTTCCGATTCTGTGTCTCCCTCTCTCTCTGCCCCTCCCCCGTTCATGCTCTGTCTCTCTCTGTCCCCAAAATAAATTTTAAAAAAACGTTGAAAAAAAAATAAATAAATAAAATAAAATAAAATAAAAAATTTGTGATCAATTATCCAGATACCAAATGATTAGATGGCCTTCTTTCCATTTATTTATAGTTCCATTTATGCCATTATATCAATCTGTCAACATTTATATTTATACATATTTATGCATAATACTGACTTTTGTCTCTCATTATTGGATTTTTATGACCTTCTTGCAACAATCTTAATTTCTCTAATTTTAAATATTGTGATAATTAGTAGAGAAAGAACCTGACTTCAGTCATCTCTAAAATTGTCTGTTCTTTTTTTTTAAGTTTATTTATTTATTTACTTTTGGGAAAGAGATAGAGAGGTAGGGAGGGAAGGAGGGAGAGGGAGGGGCAGAGGGAGAAAGAGAATCTCAAGCAGGCTCTGCACAGTAAGCACAGAGCTCAATGAAGGGCTTGAACTCACAAACTGTGAGATCACAACCTGAGCCAAAATCTAGAGTTGTACACTTAATTGACTGAGCCACTCAGGTGTCCCACTAGAATTGTCTATTCTTGACCTTTCTCTCTTCCATGTTAATTAGGAACAGGTGTCACCTATCAGGGAAAAACTAACAAAAGTATAATATAATATAGTGTATAATATAATTAATAATATAATATAATGTAATAATAATATAATAATATAAATTCTGGTTAGCAATTGTTGGTGGATAGGGATATTGATTTTTTATGCTGTCTTGAGGAAATTGCTAAACTTATAGTTCTAATAGATTCTTTAGAATTTTCTATGTAGGTAATTATAGGAACTGAATAGAAGAAGTGAACACATTTTTGTTCCAATAGCATACCTCATTAGCTTTCTTAATTCATTGGTTAGGATCTCTATTCCAATGATGAAGAAATGATAGCATTTTGTCTTACTCTTGACTTTACTGAGAATGCGCACACAGTTTCACCATTGGTATGCTTAATATAAAAAAATTTTAGATAGGGGCACCTGGGTGGCTCAGTTGGTTAAGCGTCCAACTTCGGCTCAGGTCATGATCTTACAGTTTGTGAGTTTGAGCCCCACATCGGGCTCTGTGCTGATAGCTCAGAGCCTAGAGCCTGCTTCAGATTCTGTCTCCCTCTCTGTCTGCCCTTCCCCCGCTCACACTGTGTGTCTCTCCCCTTCTCAAAAATAAATAAACATAAAAAAATTTTTAAATATACTTTTTGAAGTTAATAAAGTTCCTTTTCACTGTTAATTTGTTAATGGCTCTTCTCTTGATGAATGGTAAACTTATCAATTCCTTTTCCACATCTACAAAAGTGATCCCTCACCCTCTTCAATCTATTGATACTGAAAATTTCTTGCATTTGGTATTCTTGGGTTGAGATATATTAATTTTTAAATAATTCTGAATTTGATTTGTGAATATATAACTTAGAATCTATTTCAGTTCACAAAAGGGATTAGTCTACAATTTTATTTGCTTGCACTGTAGTTACTCTGTTTTTCTACCAAAGTAACAGTAACCTCATAAAATGACTTAAATAGCTTTTTCACTGTTTCTATACCTGAAAAAATATATATATCTACATTTGTATACATATTCATAATAAAAATATTATAAATATATTTTTCAAATTTGCAGTTATAAGACAAGTTCTGGGAATCTAATATCCCCAGAACTATCATTGACAATGTGACTGTCATTGACAATACAGTCAATATTTCTATATAAGTTTTCTACTCTTATCTTTATTTTGCTTTACTTCTACTTCTTTGTTGTTTACTCTGTTCTTTTCTAGATTCTTGACAGCACATATCTTTCTGCCTTTTTTTAGTAAATGAAGTTGAGGTTCTAAATTTTCCTCTAAGCATCTTTTTTTTTTGAAACAGCGAAAGAGAGAATGCAGGGGAGGGGCAGGGCGGGGTTGGTGGGGGAGAGAATCTTAAGCAGCCTCCATGTCCAGCACAGAACCTGATGCCAGGCTCAATCTCAAGACTGTGAGATCATGACCTGAGCCAAAATCAAGGTTTGGATGCTTAACCAACTGAGTCACACAGGCGCCCTCTTCTAAGCACCATTGACATGCAGTACTTCCATTTTCATTCAATTGTAAATATTTTTCATTTCCCTTATGTTGATAATAATTCTGAGAATATTATTTTGGCAATATTTAGCTATGTCTATATAGTATAGGGTGGTAGCTATCATGGAAGCTGAGATACTGAGTCTCAAAAGAGCTGTCACAAGAGCAAATGGAGACAATCTAAGTGATCCTGAAAGAGTAGATTTAATTGTCATTAGGGCTCAAGGAGCAACCAGGACAGTTGAAGATCTTCAGTGAATCTGTCAGGCTTGCATTTTAGAATGCCTTTTTTCCTTTCACTTTTTTCAGAAGACTGTAGGCTATCAAAACTGATGTAGTTTCTGGGTAATAGATAAGAAAGACCCTACAGTATTCTTTAATGAATGTGACTGTAAAATGAGTCCCATAATCACTAAAGAGGGAGCCAGACATTTTTCAGCTGGAAAGTACAAGGCCAAGGAACACTTTTTCCTCAGTTAAAGCCGGTGGCTTTCAAACCAGAGAAACCTTTGATCTGTCCTGATACCAAGTATACAATAACCAAAATACTGTTCTCTCATTGCTGAAGGAAGTTAACTGTATTTGAAGTGTATTTGGAGGTATTCAAAAGGCATCCTCCAGGCTTTGGTTCCGCTCCTTATAGCAACTGTATAGTTTTGCCAAGATTACGTTGTAGGCAAGTGGGACTAGAAAACATCCTTGGCTATATCTTTGAAGTTTTCTCATCAGTGAAGGTTTTAAAATGTAGTCAATTTATCCTTGCCATGACAATAAAACTAACAGCTCTGGCTAATGCATTATGTTAATCAGCACTAGCAGAATGGAAGACTAGAATCCTCTCTCAAGTTACAATACACACTTAATGTATAAGGATGTAGTCAAAGATTACCCTGGGAAAAAAGAACATATTATGAACAGTGCCAACCTTTGAAAAACTGTTATGGCTTTTTATTTATATTATAAAGTACTATGATTATCCCAGATTGATAAAACCTAGAAAGAAAATCATTTTATGGATAGATATTGTACCAGTATTTATAAACATTAGTATGCTTCCTTTAACTTCAAAACCACACGATCACTGAAGTGCACTTACATTAATCTTCTTACTTATACATAATTAAATTTAAAAGACCACCTTTCTTTTGATTTATCAGTCTTTCTTTTATCACAAATTTGGTAATCACAACCATTTTTGAAAAAATTTCATTGGGAGAAGACTAAAACAAACTTCCCTAAATCTATTATTCTTCTTTATAAGGTAAGAAAGCAAATCTTGGTGTTACTTGGGGGTCATTCTAGAAAATATGTAGATAATTTGGGCACAAAAGACAGATTTATTATCCAAAATTCAGCTCTGCCCTCATGACCCAAGCACCTCTCAAAAGCTCACCTTCCAATACCATCATCTTTGAGGGTTAGGATTTCAACACAAGAATTTGGGGAAGGGAGGGACATATTCAAACCATAGCAGAATACTAAGGTGTGAATCTTAGATTGAGGATTTCGAAAGGATGCACACTTTTGAAATAATAAGTGCAATGAAAGGTACCAAACAAGAAAGTACAAGGATAGATAAAGGGTATTGGGAGTTCAAATAATACAGAAACTGAACTTGTAGGGGGACCAATCCATCAACATGTAATTTTCTTTCCTGTACTGAGCACTCAGGCATAGGAGCAGAGAAGTCCGATTACATGAAATATGAAGTAATTTGTAAGAAGGACAAGGAGATGAGGAGTTTAGGCATAAAGGCAATAGAGTAACTGAAATAAACTTGGAAGGTCAAGAATCTGAAGGTCTAAACAGGAAAAAAGGAGAAGGAAATGTTTATACAGAGTCAGCAATGAGCCTACTTCTAACAAGCACCTTGCCTACGTGTCATCTAATTCTCACATCAACCCTTTGTAACAGAGTTTATTTCACTGATGGACAAACTCAGGTTCAAGAAATTAAAGTGAGTTCTACCTATTATTAACCTAGTAGGAAAGGAGATGATTATGAAAGAATGGGATATTCAAGTTTAAGATTTCAGACATGGAACCAAAGAACCAGGGCATATCTGAACATAATTCAGTGTTGTAATCAAGTAACCCCTCCAGGAATAATTTGACAGATATTAATGATATTCATCCTAGTTGTTACACACTAGGTAATTATCCACAGATGATACCCAGTTTTCATTACTTTTATTGATAACTATCATTAGTATTAATTTTATACACCAAAGTCAAGGGTTTTTTTCTCTCTTATTAGTTCTTTGAGAGGTATAAAAACCCTCCCTGGTAACACATATCCCTGATTCTGAGAAGCGTGAAGTCATTATCATATAGTGTTGGGAAATTGCTTCTGAGCTAACTTATTTACTTTACAGAGCTCCCTTTTATCTCTCCCAAGTTGGCTCAGTACGACCAGACAGTAAAAAGGAGAAAAGGCCTATTAATTGTGTGTAGTGAATAAAAAGAAAAAGCACAAAGAGGAATCAATTGCCCTTTCTCCCAATCTCTCCTGCGTTAGGGTAGATATTCTTCCACAGGATAGGTATGTTAGCAAAAGATGAGTTAAATGAACACTCTTGAGCCAAGACAAAGCCCCCAGATGGCTGCCATTTTTAATTGTTCTGTTGTTTATCCTCAAAAATAAGCAGCAGAGTACTAAGAGCATAGGAACTGGAATCAGACTCCCCAGCTTCTAATCTTAGTCCTGCTACTGTTAGCTGAGTGACTAGGATAAATTAGTGAATGGGAGCACAGAAAGTAAATCTGAAAACAGGTAGTGCAAATGCTCCATTAACTATATTTAGTATATAAGCATCTTATGATCAAACAAGTTAATATCCCACAGCAGTCCAACCCCTGGGTGAGGCTCTGACCTTTCTGTAATTACCTGACCAGCTAAAAAAAAAAGGCTAATTCTTCACCAGTCCCTCTCCTTTGGGCTATTATATAAGCTTAGGATTCTTTCCACTGTTCAATCACTTAGTGTGCAGATCAGTACAAAATTTGCTTTCATAAATTTTAAATTTTATGTAAAAATTATCTGACCACTTAACATTAATATAGGATTTTGTGTATTCAAGGATAGAAAATTACAATCACATACTGCAAAGGAAAAATCCCAAAATACACTGATTCCTGCTGTCATTTCAGCCTCCAGGATTAGCTAATCACAAACAGGATTTAATGAACTAACTATACACTAACACACACACTAATTAGAAAGCACATGTTTTTGGTCCACTCCAGCAGCCAGGAGGTCCTGAGTCTCTCCCATATCCAGCTGCATGTCTCAGAGCTCTCCTCTCCCATCTGGGAGGTTTTAGGGCTACACACCCAAAATAGTCTTTGCTGCTCAACCTTTCTTTTCCAGAGCATCCTCTTTTGTGGCTGCAGCAGACCTCATGTATCTCTGAGGCTGCTTATCAAAGTGAGTTTTCTTTGCTTATTTCTTTCTTCTAAACTATTAATGCTTTCCTAGGGTCATTTTTTTCTATGTGTTTATCTCAATTCTTGTGGATTAGGCTTTTCTCTATACCTACAGATCCTTGGTTGAACACTCACATTTAAGAATTAAGCCCTACTTAGCATTTCTCCAAAGGAGATATACAAGTATCCAATAAGCACATGAAAAGGTGCTCAACATCATTATCAAAATCATAGGAGCTGCCATTCCACACCTGTGAGGATGGCTACAGTAAACAGTAACAAGTGTTAGTGAGGATGTGGAAAAACTGTAATCCCCACACTTCACTGGTGGAAATGTAAAATGGTGCAATCTTTTTCATATAAAGTAGTCTGCGAGTTTCTTAAAATGTTCAACACATAGATAACATGTGACAAAGCAATTCTACTCTTTCATATATACTGCAAAGAAATGAGAACATGTCCTTGCAAAAATGTGAGCATGAGTGTTCATAACAGCATTATTCGTAACAGCCAAAAAGTGGAACTGAAGTAGGGCAGTGACAGTGGAAATGGAGAGAAGTGAATAGGGCTGGAAAAAATTTTGGTAGAAGTAACAACCTTAATTGATAGGATGAGAGAGGTGAGAGAAGGGTTCCAAGATAGCACAGATTTGATTTAAGTGAACAAATGAATGGTGTCTCCATTTAAAAAAGAAAAACAGTGGAGCAGATGGATTTTTGCAGAGACATCAAGAGTGCAGTACAGGATACCCTAATCATTATAAGACATACAAGAATAGACGTTCATATATTTATTCCCTCTGTTCAGTCACCTAAAGTATGTTTTACTAACAAACATTATTTAGGTAATGGGCTTTTTCTCCTCTACTGTCTAACCCCCTCAAGAATTATGTTATATATTCTACATAAAATGTGCTCTATTTTAATTAAATTAACAGAATTAGAATATAAGTTTTCTATATAATATTGCATTGGATAAAGATTAAATTTTAATATTCCAAAAAATTTAATATTGTATTTTCCTCCCTAGCAACATAAAAATACATTTTATATAATTGTCCGTGGAAGGAGAAAATGGATAGAAGTAAAGCTTAAATGGTTTCAATTTTTTCCATCCCATAACCAAGGTTCACTTGTGTAGTTATAGGGTAAAACTGAAATTACATGGCTATTCAATTACTGTGAAAAAAATTGAATCTTTTTAAGTTTCCTATGTAGAGCTTTTGAGCCAGTGGAAAAAGACTTTTCTTCTTGACTTGTGCAGAATTGAAATTCCCTTCACTTTGATCTAGATTTAAATGTCATTTCTCTTTCAATCATATAAGCATAGGCAATGAGTGTTCTCAATTCTTTTTTGCATCATGTAGCACATGTTTTACCTTTAAAATGGTAATAAAAATACTCAAATTCATGATTTATATATATTCTAAGAGACAAAAGTCATTTCAGAATTGAATATTGCATGCAACACTGTATTATATTTTAATTCTGGTTGAATTGTATCACATAATGCTTTTTCTGAATTTCATGTAAAACCTTGAAAGTATAACTAAAATTTTCCATGTAAAATTTTTTTAATACTTGTTATTATTGTAATGTGTTCATAAATGGTTTCAAATAATTTGTACAAAATTAAGTAAAAATGTAAGATGGGATATAATGCAATGATTTTTTTTAATGTTTTTATTTATTTTTGAAGGAGAGGGAGAGAAAGACAGAGCATGAGTGGGAGAGGAGCAGAGAGAGAGGGAGACACAGAATTTGAAACAGGCTCCAAGCTCTAAGCTGTCAACACAGAGCCCAATGCAGGGCTCAAACACACAAACCGTGAGATCATGACCTTAGCCAAAGCCGGACACTCAACCGACTGAGCCACCCAGGCACCCCTATAATGCAATGATTTTTGAAGAACCCTGGATAATAATAACTTTGTCCCCTATCCTTTGAACAAAAATAGAGCTAGGGGTGCCCGGCTGGCTCAGTTGGAGGGGCATGCAACTCTTGATCTCAGGGTCGTGAGTTTGAGCCCCATGTTGGATGTGGAGATTACTCAAAAAAAAAAAAAAAAACTTAAAAAAAACTTTTTAAATAGAGCTACCTTTTTTGTAACATGTGCTCAGTTCTTTCTTTGTGCTAGGAACTATCACATATATTATTTGCTGGAATAAATTTGATTGTCCTAAACAATGAAGATGAGGAAGGTGAAAAACAGAAACACGGAGTAACTTAATCAAAGACCACAGTGATACCTGGCAAAGGCAAAACTCACACCCACTCACCTGCCTGCAAAGGCCAGGTTCTTCACACGCACACCCACACACACACACACACACACACACACACACACAAACAAGCATGCTAATTATTTTTCAGTATCTGGGGAAAGTGTGAGAGAAAAATTATAAATTAACTTTTAAAGCACTTTATTGGGGCGCCTGGGTGGCGCAGGCGGTTAGGCGTCCGACTTCAGCCAGGTCACGATCTCGCGGTCCGTGAGTTCGAGCCCCGCGTCAGGCTCTGGGCTGATAGCTCGGAGCCTGGAGCCTGTTTCCGATTCTGTGTCTCCCTCTCTCTCTGCCCCTCCCCCGTTCATGCTCTGTCTCTCTCTGTCCCAAAAATAAATAAAAAACGTTGAAAAAAAATTTTTTTTTAAATAAAAAATAAAAAAATAAAGCACTTTATTGATATTTTATTAAAGAAAGAAAACACTGAGTGAGTTAATATGAAAAGTTAACATAATATTCTTCCTGGCTCTTTGTCCTCTCAGCGTTCTGAAGGCAAAAAAATTGGAACCAGTAACTCATAATACCAATGGCATGACCATCATGTGGCTGTTTTCTCTAAAGTGTTCAAAGTTACTGTGAATTTTTTTAACTGAATTAATATACCAGTAAAATAAATAAAGTGAAAGGGGCCAGAAATTCAAGTCTAAACATAAATTTCTCTGGAGATCAATACTCTGAAGATCAACAATTTATATAATTAAGCATTGAATTATTGTTTTTAAAAATCCAACTAAAAAATTCCAACTAAATAGTGGTTAGTGAAATTGCATCCAACCAAAGAATATCTCTCATTAAAAGAAAATGCTGAGAGCTAGATGGTAGTCAGGCTGGAGATGTAGCAATGGTTACCATGGAGGCAAATTGGAATGGCTAGAAAAGACCACAATGTATCAAACTTAACACCTCAACTTGCTTCTCAGTAATTACTTCATACCAACATCCCATTGCTTTAAAGGCATTCTGTGCTGGTTTGTTATAGGAGTAGGCTGACATATCATTAGGCTTCAGGTTTTCACAGCTCTTATACAGGAAAACTTTTATATAAGTTTTTAGTGTGATTTTTCTTGTTAATGTTCCTTATATTTTTGCATTGACCTTGGCAGTCATAACTACAGACTGCTGATTTTTAAAACATAATATTTCTGACATTTTATCAAAATTAATGAAGAACGTCCTAGTTTCTCACCCTGTGTGTTCCTAAGAAAAAGAAAAATCTTCTGGGTCCAAAATTCAAAATAAACATGACCACTTTTAGGAAAGAAATATTTACTCTTTCACACTAATAACATTTTTTAAATCCATTAAATGAAATATGCAATGATTAGAAACAAACAAAAAAATTGCTTTTATTCCTCACTGATTGGTTCCCAATATGAACAAAGGGTTCACTCTAGTATCTTCTGTGTGTACATTTTAAATGAGATCACAAACTGAAGAAATGTTTCATAGGCCAAACTGTGTTGGGGTATGCACTATAGCCACAGTACATCTATAATCATTTATACATTTTCCAGATTTTTTTAGCTTAAGTATGCATAGCTTTCACAGTGAGGTTGAGATTTTTTAATTTTCCCACTCCTTAGCAATCACTAGCAATGGCCAAAAGATGCCCAATACCGCACAAAAATGAAAATAGTAAAGTGCATGTAGATTTCAAAATTACAAGTAAAAATTGTTTTATTTCCCCCAATTCCAAATCATATTAACTAAAACCTACCCATTCTGGCATGTTGGTTTATTTTAACATGTATTTTTCATGTAACTAAATTGGCCTAATTTATTGAACACCTCATTGTATTACAACACTTCTTTTTATTTGGTCATTCTGAGCACAAGACATGTGTTGTAGCCATGAAAATAAAATAATATGTAGAAGTAACAACATTGTTACCGTAAGTATTTACAAACGTTTCCTCATATAAATGTTCAGCTCTCATCAGAAATGCAAAATTAATTTTCTTGTCTTCTCACCGTTCCAGTCATATGATGTCAATAATGAACTTTTCATAAGATCACACATCGAAAATATTGTAGAAATGGAGGCATTGGTAGTGACAGCAGGCAATATAATGTACTGCAATTTGCTCAACCTCTTTATTACATCTGCTAGTGGAAAGCACCACTATTCACCCAAGAGGTTAGACCAAATGAATCTCAGTTTCCCTCTTCTCTCTCATCCTCTCACCCATCAGTCCCCAAACTCCCCTTCCTACACAAGTCTGAACCTATCCTTTCTTCACTTTCCACACTGCCATTGCTTTAATTCAGATTTACAAGACTTTTCACTTGGATTATTAAGTCTCTCAACTGGTCTCCTGCCTTCCTCGCTCTGTCATCCCCTCCTTCCTGTTCTCCACTCTCTTGCCAAAGTAATCTTTCTAAAACTCAAAACTATTCATATCTATCCCCTCATAAAAACCACCAGGGGGTCTCAGTGTATTTTCAGGATAAGGTCTAAACTTTAAGCAATTTTTCATGGCTTTCATGTTGTGGTCCTTGCTTGCCTATTCAATCTTGTCCTATTATCTCATAAAACCTAATAACACAGCACACTTGAAATTCCACAAGAACACTGCTCTTTGTTGCCCTCATGTGCTTAGAAGACTCAGTCCCAACTCACATCCCCTCCCAGGCCATCCCATCTCCTTGCCCTTCCAGACTGAGTAGTGAATAAGGTATGTCTCCTTCATGCTCTGTACCTACCATATTTATACTACTTGTGTGCTTGTATTCTCCTCTAGAATCTGTTTTCTGACCAGGAGTTCCTAAAGAATGAAATGATTTTAATTTCTACATAATATGTTAAACATAGAGCTAACAATATATCATATTGTTTATCTCACTGTTGCCATAAATACAGAAATATTCTAGGGATGCTACCTCCTCATTTTAAGTATAGAAAATATGATGATAACCTTAGATTTAACTGGATATGGGTCTGAGAAAGAAAATAAAATCATATGCTGCAGTATTTTATAGCAAATAAAAATAACAAGTTTCTCAGGACTTAAAAGAAATAAAAATTTAGGTATTTCTTACAGTTAGAAGTCTTCTGGCTATAGGCCAGAACTTGGGAAGTCTCCTCTCTCAATTTATACTAAAAATATTCAATTTTCTTTTTACTATAATTGCCAATTAAGATTATCTAGAAAAAAAGACATTAACTTGCTTCCTTTTGCACTCCCAATTAGCTTAAAGGAACTCAATTCTCAATTGCATTTTCCTCTTTCTTTTCAGTGATAACAAAGAAACACTAGACCACAGTGGCAGTGACAGAGCCCTCAATCAGAGTGACTGCAATTGCTCTCATTTTGAAAGAAATGCTAAGGTCTTAATTTATATGTGTCTCATTCTCAACTGTCTCCTTCCAATAGGTCACATCAATATTAAATGTGTAACTTAACTGAGCTCTGTGAGCATTTTACAACATGGATTACATTATGTAACATTATGTAACACAAATACACACACACACACACACACACACACACACTCATCCTCAACCATCTTCCCTAACCTTTCTTATGAGTTTAGACATATAAGAGGATAACGAGAATAACATGGAAGCTTCCCAGATAGTATGCTTCCAATATGTGGATCACAATATTGATCTCATCTTTGAGCCAAGCAAAGCAGGAGCCAGAGTGACCAGAACCTCCAGAAATTGGTTGCCTCTAACCATAAGCAGCCTCTTCCTTTTATCTCATATGCCACATCATCATTTTCTCTAAGTGTCATAACATGCAAAAGTTTGGGAAGTACTAGAATGAGAATTAATATGTTTAACAACAAATCTCTAGTATACACATCACTTTCCTCATCTAAACTTGCTCTTAGTCTTATGTTCTCTATCTCACTGGCTTGTTGTCACCACCCACTCAGTCACCTAGGTTGGAAATGTCACTCATGACCTAAATCACCATCAAGTATAACTTCTAAATATTCCCCCAATACCATGGTCCAATTCATCATCATCTGTCAAATGGATATGGCTTCCTGAATGGTCTCCTGGACTTCTCAGCTTCAAAATTGTCCTCCACAGAGCCACCTTTCTGAAATCAAATCTGATGATATCGTGCTACAGTCTAAACTGACACACTGGTTTCCATTATCAATACAATAAAGTCCATGCATCTCAAAACTAGGTCAAAAAGCACCTTGTGACATGGACAATACCTGTTTCTTAAGCTCCATATTTAGCTACATCCAGGTAAAATTCCAGAAACATCACACTGCTTATATTTTACTAGGTACAACCAACTCTTTACTCACTCCTTATGCAGCGATGTGATATAAATTGGCTTGGGGAAGGAGGGGATGTAGGTAGAACCTGATTTGTCACATATGTCAATTTCGACATTGCAAATACTTCCATTCCAGCCTATTTCAAATGGAGTCACTGAACATGGAGTTAGGAAGACATACACAGTAACACATAATTACATAGCAGTCCCACCACACAGACACAATAGACGTAAATATGCTTAACAAAGCATACATAATAGTAAATGTGGTGAAACAATTAGGAAGTGATGAGTTTTCTGTTGATTACTGTTGCTTTTAATAGAATTTATTTAATTGCAAGTTCATATAAATCTAATTTTAATAATGGTTGTGTTTAACAAGCAGCACACAAAATTCCTATGCCTGGAGTGTCATTTTATTCAATTATCCAGACTCCTTCCTGCCTGGCTGAGGGCTGCTCATCTTTTAAGGC
Organism: Neofelis nebulosa; assembly: GCF_028018385.1. Lineage (NCBI taxonomy): Eukaryota > Metazoa > Chordata > Mammalia > Carnivora > Felidae > Neofelis > Neofelis nebulosa. Next base: position 48,266,499 of record NC_080783.1, on the reverse strand, counting down.
GTTCATGAACCACCTATATCAAACACCTGCATTTGTTAAAATGCAGGTCCTGGGGTTCATCTCCCAGACCTGCTGAATCTGAAACTCCCTGGAAGCCTAGGAATCTGTGGCTCCACAAGCTAGCTTGCTCAGAGAGTCTGAAGCACTAAAGTTTGAAAAACCTTTGTTTAAACTACTTTTCTGCTAAGGTGTCATATCACCCAGGAAATCTTTCCTGTGTGACTTACTTCCAGGAGGGCAGGATGGGAAAAGAATAAGCAAAATCACAGTGGCCTGCAACTGAATGGCATAGGAAACTGCAGGAAGTTCAGCAGGCCTGTGGGATGACAGCTGAGAAGAGTAATTGGGAAGAACAGGTCTCCAGAAGTAGCTAAGGGATACCATGGAAGGCATTTCATTCTACATTGGAGACTTTGGACTTTATTGTAACAGCAGTGAAAATAATTGAAGAGTTTGAAGCCAAAGAGTGACACTTCGTATTTAAAAAAAAAAAAAGTACTCAACCTCCTGAATAGCCAAAGCAATCTTGACATCTGGCATCATAATCCCAGACTTCAAGCTGTACTGCAAAGCTGTAATCATCAAGACAGTATGGTACTGGCACAAGAACAGACACTCAGATCAATGGAACAGAATAGAGAACCCAGAAATGGACCCACAAACGTATGGCCAACTAATCTTTGACAAAGCAGGAAAGAATATCCAGTGGAATAAAGACAGTCTCTTCAGCAAGTGGTACTGAGAAAACTGGACAGCAACATGCAGAAGAATGAACCTGGACCACTTTCTTACACCATACACAAAAATAAACTCAAAATGGATGAAAGACCTCATTGTAAGACAGGAAGCCATCAAAATCCTCAAGGAGAAAGCAGGCAAAAACTTCTTTGATCTTGGCCGCAGCAACTTCTTATTCAACACATCTCCAGAGGCCAGGGAAACCAAAGCAAAAATGAACTACTGGGACCTCATCAAAATAAAAAGCTTCTGTACAGCAAAGGAAACAATCAGCAAAACTAACAGGCAACGAACAGAATGGGAGAAGATATTTGCAAATGACATATCAGATAAAGGGTGCATATCCAAAATCTATAAAGGACTTACCAAACTCAACATCCCCCAAAAAAAAATCTAGTGAAAAAATGGGTAAAAGACACGAATAGACACTTCTCCAAAGAAGACATCCTAGATGGCCAACCGACACATGAAAAAATGCTTAACATCACTCATCATCAGGGAAATCAAATCAAATCAAATCAAATCAAAACCACAATGAGATACCACCTCACACCCGTCAGAATGGCTAACATTAACAACTCAGGCAACAACAGATTTTGGCGAGGATGCGGAGAAAGAGGATCTCTTTTGCATTGTTGGTGGGAATGCAAGCTGGTACAGCCCCTCTGGAAAACACTATGGAGGTTCCTCAAAAAACTAAAAATAAAACTACCCTACGACCTAGCAATTGAACTACTAGGTATTTATCCAAGGGATACAAGTATGCTGTGTCGAAGGGGCACATGCACCCCCATGTTTATAGTAGCACTATCAACAATAGCCAAAGTATGAAAAGAGCCCAAATGTCCATCAATGGATGAATGGATAAAGACGATCTGGTATATATATACACAATGGAGTATTACTCGGCAATCAAAAAGAATGAAATCTTGCCATTTGCAACTACCTGGATGGAACTAGAGGGTATTATGCTAAGCAAAACTAGTCAGAGAAAGACAAATATCATATGACTTCATTCATTATGAAGACTTTAAGACACAAAACAGATAAACATAAGGGAAGGAAACAAAAATAATATAAAAACAGGGAGGGGGACAAAACGTAAGACTGTTAAATATAGAGAACAAACAGAGTTACTGGCAGGGTTGTGGGAGAGGGGATGGGATAAATGGGTAAGGGCCATTAAGGAATCTACTCCTGAAATCACTGTTGCACTATATGCTAGCTAATTTGGATGTTAATTAAAAAAATAAAATTAAAAAAAAAACCATTCAACCTTCCTCTTCCATGTATAAACTTTAATAGCTCATTGAACAGAATAAAACAATTTGAAATAAAATTATATGGCCTTTTTTCTCAGAATAACTGATATCTTACATGATTTATTGATTTGAAACATGAACTCCCGCATTAAAAACAAAAAGAAACAAAAGAAAAAAAAAACACAAGTTGTATTTCTTTCATTCCTAGGTAATAATCTCTCTTTGAATAAAATGGGTGATCTTCTCCATGAAATTCCTTTACCCTAATCAGTACCACCAATACCATTGTGACTCTCTACTCTGCTCACTCCTTAAAGTTTTTACAGCTTTGACCCATCAACAACCTCAAAAAAACAAAAACAAAAAAAAAAAAAAACAAAAAAAAACACCTTCAAAAGCCATTCTGATCCCTCCACTCCTAGCATTTAAACTTCCAGAAAGGCTCTATAAAAATGCTAAGTAAAAGCAAAAAGGGACCAATGAATCACAAAAAGCATTAAAAAAATCTCGGCTTACAAAATGATGTATCCTAAGCCTCTCTTAAATGTGGAAATGATGGATATAAATTTACTCCGAAATTCAAAAACTAAATAACTTCATGAGAATTATTACATTCATACTTAACAATAAGTAGAGAATTACAGAGTCAAATTGGGTGTGCTCTGTGGCAGCCAGCTCCCTTCACTTACCACATAATTTACCTGTTGCTGCTCTTCTGTTCTGCAGCACCTTAAATTCAAATCTATGCCTTAGCAACATTGCAAATGATCACCTCAGGGGGATGAATGTGGAAAAGTTACAAACAGAGGAACCTTAAAATATGGAAATGCATGAATATCGACTAACATATTTTCTTAAAGAACACATATTTCTTTCCAACACATTATATAAATGCAAATATTATTTCCATCCTGACTCCCTGAACATTCTAAGATCATGATAAACATTAGCACCTGGAAACATCCAGACCCTCTATTCACTAAATCTTTCTCCATCCCTGACTAGTGATTTATAGACCTTCAACAAATAGACTGTCAATAAGGTCTGTGAATGAACGAAAGAACAAATTTAAGGACTTGAAACATGATTCTGTTTGAAAGGAATATATCTGTTCAAATTTTCCCATTTCATAAATACATGTGAAGTTTTAAAAAATCTTGCTCTGTAATTTGGGTACAGCTAGAATAAAGAGTCCTATGGCAAATAAAAGTTCTCACAATTAATTACTTATTTCATTCATTTGAAATCACTACAAAATTTCAGATATGCATCTAATGCCTTTTATTATGTTTTAAAGAAATAGATTGGGATTCCTGGGTGGCTCAGTCAGTTTAGCCTCCAACTTCAGCTCAGGTCATGATCTTACAGTTCATGGGTTCTAGCCCCTTATCAGGCTCTGTGCTGACAGCTTGGAGCCTGGAGCTTGCTTCAGATTCTGCATCTCCCTTTCTCTCTGCCCCTCCCCACTTGTATTCTGTCTATCTCTCTCTCAAATATATATAAGCATTTTAAAAATTGTTTAAAAAGAAACAAATTTTATGAGGTTTTAAAAATAATTTCTGATAAAATGTAAGGTGGTCTCAATAATTCGTAAAGGATACTTGTAGTCAAGGAAGCACTTGTTTGGGAGGTTTTATCTGCTGTATCTGTTAAAATATGGTTAAGAATAGTTCCTTTAGTTCTCTAAGTTTAAAGTTGGAGAAGATAATTTAAAAGAATGCTGCACAGATTATAAGGATGAATACAAACCTAAAAATTGTTAATTTAAAAGTTTCCCTGGTGTGAAAGGGAAAAGAGAACTTCGGTCATCAGCTAGACCCCAAGACCTGACATTTACTGCCCACCTGCTTGTACTCACTAACCTCTTCTGTCTAATATATTTCCTTAAGCACTTCTTTCCAGCTTACCTCTTAACTCAGGCAAAAGAAACTAGAAACCACCTCTCAGGTGATGGTGACTGCCCTGATGAGACCTCCCACCAGCCCAGATCACCCAGAATGTTGAGTTAAACCCAACTCCAGACTCCACAGAAGGACCCTAGAGTGATGTCTGTAATGACCTGCCATCACTTTTACCTCATTATAATACTAAAATTTTCAGCCAGAGAGGAGCCTGAGCCTCATTTACATAACATACAACACATGTATAGGCATATTTCCTTAAGATGCATGGGTGACCTTATGCCTGCCTCTACATACAATAAGTCTTCCCTATCTAAATATTCAGCCTAACCGTAACCCATTCACCCTCTCTCAGGGAGTCATGGCTCTGGAGGCTATTGCCTGTGATCTCCTTATTTGCTGCACATGAACTCTTCTTTGTGAAACAATTCACCTGGTACAATTTCTGTGACTCATCAAGGAACAAACTCATGTTGGTATAGTTACACTTCCCCACCCCTCCCTTACCTTTAAGCATTCCCTTTATTTTTTTAATGTTTATTTATTTATTTTGAGAGAGAGAGAGAGAACTCATGAGCAGGGGAGGGGTAGGGACAGAGGTAGAGAGAGAATCCCAAGCAGGGTCTGTACTGTCAGCATAGAGCCCAACATGGAGCTCGAACCCACAAACTGTGAGATCATGACTTGAGCCAAAATCAAGAGTAGGATGTTTCACCGACTGAGTCACTCAGGCATCCGTAATATTCCCTTTATTTTTTTTTTTTTTTTTTTTTTTTTTTTTTAAATTTTTTTTTTTCAACGTTTTTTATTTATTTTTGGGACAGAGAGAGACAGAGCACGAACGGGGGAGGGGCAGAGAGAGAGGGAGACACAGAATCGGAAACAGGCTCCAGGCTCCGAGCCATCAGCCCAGAGCCTGACGCGGGGCTCGAACTCACAGACCGCGAGATCGTGACCTGGCTGAAGTCGGACGCTTAACCGACTACGCCACCCAGGCGCCCCCGTAATATTCCCTTTAAAAGACTGGAAATTATAAATGTTTTCTCTGTTTCTTTGAGATTTATGTAAATCTTTTTTTAAAGTTAAATGAGCCTCAAAAAAACAAAAAAGTTAAGTGAGCTTCTTACCAGTTTTACACCCCAGGAAGGTCTTTCTTGGGGGCCTGAGTCATCCCTTTTAAAATGTGAACATTAGGTAGGATGAAGCCGTGTCTCCCTGTGTCTGTAGGAGTTTAGCCTAGGTGCCTGGCTCCAAGTTGTAACTTCCTGCTTGTCAAAAAGATAAATGAAGTTTTATTCTTCCTTGGATAAAGACAATTAACATGTGCATAATGGATTGTATCTGCCTGGCTATATAAAAAGTAGGATTTCTTTTTGTCTTTGCAATCTCTTTAGCATATTGCCTGTGATGCACACCACAGTCTGGTTTAATGACTATAGGATAATAAAACTGTTTGATTCTTTTCTATCTACATTTTGTGAAAAAGATTCACTGGGTTGGCAGGAGATTTTATTTTTAATTATATTTTCCCAATAAGATTCAGATACAGTAATATTTTTAAAAATTTGTTTTTGTTATAAACTTGTAGTTGAGGAGAAAGAAAAAGCTATGTTAAAACAAGAAAAATGAGCAAAACAAAACAAGCAGACTAAGTCATTGAAATGTTTTTCATCTATTAGAAATGGAATAAATGCCATGTACTTGTTCTGGAAAGGACAAAAATTATAGAACCAATGTGCTATAAACAATGTTGGCAAGCAGAGTTTGACAAGTTCAGAGAATTCAGAGCTTTTGGTCTTCGCTAAATCCATCTGTGTAGGTTAATAATAGGAAATGCAATAGTGCTCACACCAAAGTATCCTATTTATTTCAATGACAACTACAAAGGAATTAAACTACACACTAATAAAAATATTTAATTGATAAAAATTCAATCAAAAATTCCCAAAAAAAGTAGGAAGGCCAAGGAAATACCCTCATCAATTAATACCAAAACTTCACTGTAGAAGTAGTCTAAAAAATTTTCATTGTAAAAAAACTTCATATAACATTATCCACTATTATCAGTATTATCACTAATTACCACTCGATTACATTTTATATCATCTAGTCTAGCACAAGAAGAAAAGTTATTGAAGATCAAAACACATGCATATGCTTTTTCAATATGAAAGTGTTATCTGTATAATTAGGAACTTCAGGTTTATAAGCAAAGGGTTCTGATCAAATGAACTGACCAAAAGAGTCTTAACAATCCCCTCAGCCTATGAACAGGTCTTCTTTCTGACTCTAGGCCCTGGCCTCTCTTTTCTTAGAGCATTTTCTTTAGAAAACTTGTACTTGTAAATTCTTTCTCTGCCCCTTTGAGATGTAAATCTTTTTAAAGTCCTCTGCTCAGTCTTAGAGCCCATGAATACTTCTCTCTAAGACCTAGGAGCCAACCCTTTGAAATGTAATCATCAAGAAAAGCCCCTCTCTCCCAGCCTCTAGGAGGGCAAGAGCCTAATTTCTTTGGTAAGTACCAATTAGCAAACACAGATGGCCTAATCACAGAGAAAAAAGCATTTGCAAACTCAGGAAATAAATCAAACCGCCCCTACTAACATCCTCAAGTACTTTTCCCCTAGTTTGTCTCAGTGCTTAAAAATCCTCCTGCCCCTTGCTTTTGCTGTCATTCCCCTATGGCAATAGACTTGAATAATGTCTTTGCCTGTTCAACATGCTCCAATGCAATTTTTGCTTTGATAAACCTTAAGAATTCTTAAAATCTGTACCAAAAATAAAAAAAAATGTAGCTCGAAGAGAATAAGAACTATCTAATCATTTATTTTCTTTATGTTTCAGAAAGAAATGTATTGATTGTAGATATCATAGATGCATATTATGGATCATAGTATTTGTGTGTATATGTATACTTATATATAAATAAAATATACTTACACTTATGTAAATATGTTGAAAAGGACAGAATATGCCACCCCAAAATATGCCTCTTTGGTGTAAGGATTATTTTGAACTGAAGGCAATTGAGGAAGAGCAAACATAGGAAAAGCTCCAAAAACAGAGCATAAATTTCCCTTTCTGTATAGGAAATTTACATTATAAAGGAAATTTCCATTTGTAAAAGTGTCTCCCCAGCACCAGGAAGAAGGACAACTCATAATTTAATTTAATTTAAACTTTTAATTTAAATTATAAGTTAAGAGCATCACTTTTATCTTGTTAAAATCATTTAGCTAATTATGTACTTAATAATTCTTAGTGAAACAGAGCACAGGAATATAGAGAGAGCATATTTAGCCAGAGGGAAATTTTGAGTTAGCTCTGCTCTCTTGTTACAGAGACCCAGTGTGAATTCTTTGAGCACACTGAGCTCACTATGCTGCCAATGCAGGACTTTTATGAATACCTTAATGTTCTTCTAGGAGAAGACACAAACCAGCAATGTGAGTGTCAAAGAATCATATAACCTATATAATGCAAAGTTGGGATACAATGTTTCCTATTTGCTAAAGTTGTTGACCTGTAAACTTTTGTCTGCTTGCCTATTTGCTTGTTCTGTTAGGCACTGAGCAGTAAAGTTGTAGTATTTGATGAGGAAAAACTGAGAAACACTAGAGGAGATTATTTGATATTTATTATTTTTTCGTTTATTTATTTATGTATTTATTGAGAGGGGACACAAGTGAGTGAGGGGCAGGAAAAAAGGGAGAGAGAGAATCCCATGAGGTGCAGAAAGAGGGAGAGAGAGTGCAGAGCCCAGAGCCAGGCTCCAGCTCACCTGAAGCAGGACACAAGCTCACCCTAAGTGGGGCTGGAGTTCACCCAATGCAGGGCTCCTATCACCCGCATGGGGCTCGAACTCAGGAACCATGAGATCACGACCTGAGCCGAAGTCGGATGCTTAACTGACTGAGCCACCCAGGCATCCCAATATTTTATTTAATATTTTAATACATCAACAAAGAAAAAATGAGGGAAAACCTCAGAAGAGAACTTTTATAATATCCTTAACTCTTCCTATGAAAAGGATCCAAGGGGAAGTGAAAGTTTGCCAAAATGTTTCAATTTATCTTTTCAGTTCTTTCTTTGATACTTGGGGCACTAAATCATTTTTCCTTAGTGAATGAAACATTACTCTAAATCCTTTGTTCCCGGGGAACCTGGGTGGCTCAGTGGGTTAAGCATCGGACTAGAGCTGAGGTCATGATCTCACAGTTCGTGAATTGGATCCCTGCATTGGGCTCTATGCTGAGGGCTCAAAGCTTGGAGTCTGCTTCGGATTCTGTGTCTCCCTCTCTCTCTTCCCCTCCCCCACTCTCTCTCTCTCTCTCTCTCTCTCTCTCTCTCTCTCTCTCAAAAATAAACTTAAAAAAAATCTAAATCCTTTGTTCCCATAAATTAATTCAGATAACTAAAACTCTTCTCCCTTCTTTCAGTTTAGTCAAAGCCAGAGGCGTTTCACTCCAGAATCTGATCACAGCTACGCTCATTCTAGAAGAAACTTTCTTAAGCAACTCTTACTTGCTATCCCCAAAAGCTCAATTTCTGAATATCTAGAGTAAATGGAAGACTGATATCAAGGCAAAAATGACAACACCAGATTCATAATCACTTAGTGTATCAATAAAGATGAAAACAGAATCAAATCCAAGAACCAAATGAACATTGCTGAATGGTATTTTACAAATCACTCATCAATTCTCTAATGCAACAACAGACTTTGTTTCTTGGATGGATCACACACTTAGTTGAATTGGCAAAAATGTAAGAAAAAAGAGAAAGGCATCACGGTTTCAAGTTTTCCTGGGTCTTGAAACAATCTTTATCAATTGTTTAGAGCTCCCCAATTTAAAACATGATTAGAGGCTGCCATTAGAAAAAAAAAACTGCGTTCTTTGAAATATTTCCAATTTTGTAATGAGGTTTCCCACAGGCCCCAACTCTCCTACCCTGAGCAATGACACTCATAACTTCAGGTTCCAATGTGTCTGAGATTCTCTCCATGTTTCTCTTTACTCCTATATCCCTGCACTTCGATTCCCAAGTATGTGGCCTGAGTCAAGAGACAGGTTTTGCTCTTTTGCTGAGAAAGATACTTCCTACTAATAATAAGCAAATACCTAAAACACATTCATAGGACCTTCCTCACACTTCCCATTGCTTCCTCTTCTTTTTGTGTGTCACGGTTTATTTTTAGTCAGATTTCTGTCACCCTCACTGCTGTCATAACTGCCTACTGGGGAATTTCCTCTGCCTCCAGCTCCTGATTCCCAACAAAAGGAGACACAGAATTTGAAGCAGGCTCCAGGCTCTGACCTGTCAGCACAGAGCACAACACAGGGCTTGAACTCAAACTGTGAGATCATGACCTGAGCGAAGTTGGATGCTTAACCAACTGAGCCACCCAGGCGCCCCACATAGTTTCTTTCTTAAAGACACATTTCTAAAGATGGCTTAAAAATTTTTCAACTTGACCTTTAATTTTTAATTTTGGCTTTTCACGCTGTAAGAATTTTATTTAAACATACTATTTTCTGGAGACTTCCAATTAACCAATGTTTTCCTAATATTTCTGAGAAAAAAAATGGATTACAGACCAGACCATTCCAAGCAAAGACTTTTAAATATTCCTTCCTGAATCAGTACGTTTTTCTGCATCTTGAGCTAAGTTGGTTTCTTTTTGAATTGCCCACATAACAAAGGCTCTCTTCACATTTTATTGAAGGATTTTACCTCCCAACACACTTGGTTGGAGAGAACTATGCTCTTGATGAAGATTTATTTAAGGTCCACTATAAGTCTAAAGATTCTCCAAACAAAAAATAAAAGAACAGCAGAACTCATAGATACCCAGCAATCAAGCCTTGCAAGTAACCATGAATTGATATTTTTCATGTGTACAAATGTACCCATGCATTTTATTATACCCCAAATTCTATTTCCCTCAAACATTCGGTAGGAAAAGGCAGAACAAATAAATTCAAGTGGATTGCAGACAGACTAACGACAATGCAGGTGATCCTGCCGCTGCTCCTGGACCCTAAAGCCAGTGAAGAAGGACATTAGAATTCTGGCCTAAGAAACGGGGTCTTGGTACCTACCTCAAACCTTGAGAAACAAAGAGGAAAAACCCGAAGCCAATATTCTGGAATGGCATAAACTAGTAATAATAATAATAATGACACAGAAAGCAAGCAAGTGAACAGGCAACAAAATATCCCAGTGCTACAAAAATGTTTTTTGCTACTAGAGACGAATGGAGAAGTAACGAAGAGCAGGGCATCTCTAGACTTCTCCTGAGACCTACAAATTCTAACAGCAAATGAAAAATTATTCATTCCAAGCATTTAACAAATCATAAACTTTACAGTCTCAACTTAAAATATGTGAATCTATGCTATATTTTTCCAGCTAATAAATTTATTGTGGATCTGATTAAAGTTGTTCAATATTTTAGTACTTCATGAATTATTAAAACTAAATATACTTGTACATGATTGCCTAAAACTAAATCATTACAAAGTCTATGCCCTGAAAAGAATCCTAGGCCTGCAAGAGATAGATTAAAAGTGATTAATGACTCTCTTAGTTGAGTATTATCATTTACTATAATTGAATTACTTTAAAATTTGGCCCAGTAATACACTATTATTAGATATATATAGAACAGTACAAGTAAAATGTGCCATGGAAACAATATCTTTGACCTCCAAAAACTCACAGTTTAATTATTCAACCAATCCGATTTATGATCAACAACACAGAACAGCCTCTCAGTGTAGGATTCCAATATATGCCATATGTACTGCATTTGGAACACTTCCAGAGCATTTCCTCAATACATTGTATATCATGACATACCAAATGTCTCTCATTGCTATAATCTGAATTTTGGAGGCTATTTATACCTGTTGCATTTTTCTCAAAATGACCTACTTTCATGATTTGCAAATTACTACATCTTTATTATTGTTTATTTGGGATGGGAAGGGAAGGATATTGGAACCCTAGTTTCAATTTTATACAACCTTTTTCAATAAACCAAAGAAAATTATTTATACTATAAAATTACAGAGTTCATAATAATAATATAATACAATTAGACTGGATTACCTTAAGATAAACCTGCTTATTAAGCAAGTTTGTGATTTACGAGGTTGATATGTTGAATTGCACTAACTAAACATGTTCTTCAGATACATTTTTTCCTCCCAAATCTGAGACACTTTTATCTGTCTTTGTGTTTTACTTTCAGCATTTATTTTTTTAACAACCTTATAATTTTACATATAGTAAAATTCACCCATTTCAAGTTCACAATTAACGATTTTAGTAACTTTACCAAGTGGTAAAACCATCATCAAAAATTGGCTTTAATATAGTTTCATCCCACCAATAAGACCTCTTATATACATGAAGTTCACCCCTGTTCCCACTCTCAGTCCCAGAAAACCACTAATTTACTTTCTGTCTTATGAACTTGTCTTTCCTATACATTCAAGATAATAATATAAACTGGATTTTAAGTATTAGACAATCTCTTGGGAGAAGGAAGTTAAAGCACATTCATTTCCCTCCTCATTTGGTAGGGGGCAATGGCTCCCCTTGGGAACGAAAGAAGGCATGTGTCCTGTTCCAATCATCTTATAAAATTTTGATAACTAAACTGCCTACCAATAGGATAACCATAGAAGATTAGTCCTTATCTATGGAATGATCTGAAAAGGATTACATGATTTGGGATTATTTATGGTAATCAATCAAAGGATCTATAGATTGACAGGAGAAAGTGTCACATAGGCAAGGTAACCATTACAGTATAAAATGGATATAGTTTATAACCTAAAGGCTACATTCTTCCCACAAAGCCCTCAGCCAAAGGCCACAGCAGAGGTACAAGGGTCTAGCCATTTCTTCCCAATTCAGGGTCCTCATGGACAAGCATTACTTCCAAAGTTCTCCACTGAGTCTACTAAGGTATGTATTACTGGCTAAGGCTCTCCGTACCCTCTTCTGGTTCCTTCTCTCATTCTTTTCACAGGCATCAGACTGACATTACTGTATGAAAGCTTTCATTGCCTAATTAATGCATCTTTCCCTTTCATCTTCCACAGGTGTTACCTCTAAATAAATGAATTGGTATTGGACTGAATTATGAACTATGTCTCCCCAAAAGTCAAAAGTTGAAGCCCTAATCCTAAATGTGACCATCTTTAGGAATAAGGAGGACTGCTATGCAAGTAATTAAAGTTAAATAAGATTATAAGGATGAGGCCCAATCCAATAGGACTGATGATATCCTTAAAAGAAGAGGAAGAGACACTAGGGTTGTATGTACCGAGAAAAGGTCATGTGAAGATATACTGAAAAGATAGCCATCTGCAAGTGAAGGAGAGTCCTCAGGAGAAAATGAACATGCTGTCACCTTGATCTTGGACTTCTGACCTCCACAACTGAAGAAACTACATTTCTGTTCTTTAAGCCACCTAGCCTGTGGTATTTTGTTATGGCAGCCCTAGGTAAAACAAACCTATTGCAATCCTCACTCTCTCAATATTGCTTCCCAGAGAACCCAAAAGTTAAGTTCTCTAAGAGTAGAGCATAACACATTGGTCTAATTAAGGACTGATTTCCTGGTTCATGAGATCAGACTGAAACAGATTCCTTTGCATTACAATGAGTAAACCTTTGCAGAAACACACACATTTTCAAAGCATGGCCATAATACAAGCTATCCTAATGTTGGCTCCCATCCTCATGGATTCCAATAGAAAATAAATCCTAGCCAAAAGATAATGTCCACACAAAGACTTGTATAAGAATGTTCATGATAACTTCATCGATGATAGCCAAAGACTGGTAACAGCCCAGTGTTCATATAAAGGAGAATTAATAAACAAACTGTGATACATCCATAGAATGGAAACTATTCAGAAATACAAAAGGAACAAATTACTGATATCCACAACAACACGATAAATTTCAAAAACATGCTAAGTGAAAAAGCCTTATCCAAAGAAGTACATAATATATGATTTCACTTACAAACATCTACAAAAGGCAAAGCTTTTTTAAAATTCATAATAAATTTTAAAAATAATAGTAACAAGGGAGGAGCCAAGATGGCAGAACAGCATGGAAGTTTTTTGTGTCTCACATCCATTAAATACAGCCAGGCCAACATTAAACCATCCTACACACCTAGAAAACTGATTGGAGGATTAACACAACAATCTGCACAACCTGAACCACAGAATTCAGCAGGCACACGGCCCAGAGAGGTGAATTTGGGGAGCAAGAAGCCGCTGAGGGTAACGAACCACTTTTTGGGGCAGAGAGGGGACAAAGACTGGGGAGAGAGGAGAATATGGGAAAAGCACCCCTCCCCAAAAGCAGCTGGAGAGAAAGTGGAAAACTGGAAACAGCCACAGGGACTAAACTAAAAAGGGAGAAAGGAGAAAGGAGAAGGTTTAAATTCCATTAAGACTGTAAACAAGGGGAGCGCAAAGGCTGCAACTCTGCAGCTCATTACCTGGTGGTGCTCTGGTGGGAAGGGCGAATCCCCAGGAACAGAGTGGGGTCCAGGAGGTTCTCAGGCCACATGGGAAAAAGCAGTTCCACTGCTGGAAAGACGTTTGGTAGAGACTGTTGAAGCCACCTGGTCCCAGCAGACCCCAGAAAATGGCCACATTCGCTGGTGCTGGAACAAGGTCGTTGAGGGTGAAGCCTGGTGCCAGATGTGTGTTGTGATTTTCCATAATCCCTGAAATGCTGCTGCTACACTGTCTCGCGAACTTTTTCTGGGGCGGGCTGGCACCTGGCCGCAGTCTAAGGGCACCGGCAGCAGCAGGGTCCAGCAAGCGTTCCTGGGTGCAGCCGACATTCAGCCATTGCTCATTCGGCCACTGCTCGGTGAGACCCTCCCACAGAGGGGCGGAACGGGTCAAAGCCGCAGCCCTTCGGAAGTAAGGGGCCGGGGAAAACAGCCGCATCTGAGACATAACTCGGGACAGAGGTACTGCCTGGGGCCTGGTCACAGAGACTGAAAAAGCAGGGAGTGGACAAGAGCTGAAGAGAGACGATGGGTGCATGATTGCTGATCCCGGAGAACAGACTGGGGTGGCTGGCTGGTGCCATTTTCACCGATCCTGCGCATGCGTGTAAGCACCTACGAGCTCCGCAACAATCCACCCCAGTAGGCTAGCAGCGCCATCTAGTGGAGAGCAGAGCCATTACACTGAGCCCGCCCAACTGGGCCAACTTCGCTCTTCAAGAACATAAGTCTCACATCTGGCTTAGTGTAAGGACTATAAAACGCCACATAGACTGACTTCTGGGGAAAATAAAGTAATTTCAGTTCTACTTCAGTCTGTTAGATCCATGTATTCAATTTTCTTTTTTTTCCCCTCTTTTACATTTCTTTTTCTTGAATATGGGAAGAGAAGAAATTCATTTTTATTTTCAATTTTTATTAAAAATATTTTTCTTTAATTTTTATTACTATATTTTTTACTTTGTGTAACTTTTTTCAAATTCTTTTTTTTTAATTTTTTTTAACATTTATTTATTTTTGAGACAGAGACAGAGCATGAACAGGGGAGGGGCAGAGAGAGAGGGAGACACAGAATGTGAAACAGGCTCCAGGCTCTGAGCCATCAGCACAGAGCCCAACGCGGGGCTCGAACTCACGGACCGTGAGATGGTGACCTGAGCTGAAGTCTGATGCTCAACCAACTGAGCCACCCAGGCGCCCCAAATTTTTTCAAATTCTATTTCACTTCCATCACTTAATTTTAGTCTACTTCAGTGTATTTACCTTTTCAAATATTCAAACTATTTCCTTTTTTTCTTTCTTTTTTTGTCTCCTTTTCATTTCTTTTCTTTTTCTTGAATGCAGAAAGAGAAAAACTTCATTTTTACTTTCAACTTGTATTAAAAATATTTTTATTTAATTTTTACTACATTTTTTGCTTTTGTGTAAATTTTTTCAAATTCTATTTTACTTCTATCATTTTATTTTTTTTTAATTTTTTTTTAACGTTTATTTATTTTTGAGACAGAGAGAGACACAGCATGAACGGGGGAGGGTCAGAGAGAGAGGGAGACACAGAATCGGAAGCAGGCTCCAGGCTCTGAGCCATCAGCCCAGAGCCCAATGCGGGGCTCGAACTCACGGACCGCGAGATCGTGACCTGAGCTGAAGTCGGACACTTAACCGACTGAGCCACCCAGGCACCCCCCCATCATTTTATTTTAGTCTACTAGAGTGTATTCACTTTTTCAAATTTTCAAACGATTTCCTTTTTTTTCTTTTTTTTGTTTTTTTATCTTTTTTGCCTTTTTCTCTTTTTTCTTTTTCTTGAATATAGAAAAACAAAAATTCATATTTATTTTAATTTTTATTAAAAATATTTTTCTTTAGTTTTTTCTACTATATTCTTCACTTTTGTGTATATTTTTTCAAATTTTATTTTACTCCCATAATCCCATTTTAGTCTACTTAAGTGTATTCATTTTTTCAAATTCTCAACTGATTTCCTTTTTTTTCTCCCCCTCCTTTTTTTACTCTAATCTGTCAAACCACTTTCAACACCCAGACCAAAACACACCTAGGATCTAGCATCATTTATTTGATTTGTGTGTATGTGTGTGTGTGTTTAATTTTTTAGTTATAATATGTTTTTATTTTAATTTTTTTATTTTAATTTTTCTACCTCATTATTTCCATTTCTCCCTTCAAAATGACAAAATGAAGGAGTTCACCCCAAAAGAAAGAGCACGAAGAAATGAGCCCCGGATTTAACCAACACAGATACAAGCAAGATGTCTGAACCAGAATTTAGAATCACGATAATGAGAATACTAGCTGGAGTCGAAAATAGATTAGAATCCCTTTCTGCAGAGAAAAAAGAAGTAAAACATAGCCAGAATGAAATTAAAAATGCTATAACTGAGTTGCAATCACAGATGGATGCAGCGGCAGGAAGGATGGATGAGGCAGAACAGAGAATCGGTGATATAGAGGACAAACTTATAGAGAATAATGAAGCAGGAAAAAAAGAGGGAGATTAAGGCAAAAGACCACGATTTAAGAATTAGAGAAATCAGTGACTCATTAAAAAGGAACAACATCAGAATCATAGGGGTCCCAGAAGATGAAGAGACAGAATAAGGGGTAGAATGGTTATATGAGCAGATAATAGTAGAAAACTTTCTGGTATAGCAGAAAGACACGGACATCAAAATCCAGGAAGCACAGAGGACTCCCATAAGATTAACAAAAGCCAATCATCAACAAGGCATATCATAGTCATATTGATAAAATACTCAGGCAAGGAAAGAATCATGATCAATGGAACAGAATAGAGAGCCCAGAAATGGACCAACAAATGTATGGCCAACTAATCTTTGACAAAGCAGGAAAGAATATCCAGTGGAATAAAGACAGTCTCTTCAGCAAGTGGTACTGAGAAAACTGGACAGCAACATGCAGAAGAATGAACCTGGACCACTTTCTTACACCATACACAAAAATAAACTCAAAATGGATGAAAGACTTCAATGTAAGACAGAAAGCCATCAAAATCCTCAAGGAGAAAGCAGGCAAAAACTTCTTTGATCTTGGCCGCAGCAACTTCTTACTCAACACGTCTCTGGAGGCAAGGGAAACCAAAGCAAAAATGAACTACTGGGACCTCATCAAAATAAAAAGCTTCTGTACAGCAAAGGAAACAATCAGCAAAACTAAAAGGCAACGAACAGAATGGGAGAAGATATTTGCAAATGACATATCAGATAAAGGGTGCATATGCAAAATCTATAAAGAACTTATCCAACTCAACACCCCCAAAGAAAATAATCCAGTGAAAAAAATGGGCAAAAGACATGAACAGACACTTCTCCAAAGAAGACATCCTAGATGGCCAATCGACACATGAAAAAATGCTCAACATCCCTCATCATCAGGGAAATACAAGTCAAAACCACAATGAGATACCACCTCACACCCATCAGAATGGCTAACATTAACAACTCAGGCAACAACAGATGTTGGCGAGGATGCAGAGAAAGAGGATCTCTTTTGCATTGTTGGTGGGAATGCAAGCTGGTGCAGCCCCTCTGGAAAACAGTATGGAGGTTCCTCAGAAAACTAAAAATAGAACTACCCTACAACCCAGCAATTGCACTACTAGGCATCTATCCACGGGATACAGGTGTGCTGTTTTGAAGGGACACATGCACCCCCATGTTTATAGCAGCATTATCAACAATAGCCAAAGTATGGAAAGAGCCCAAATGGCCATCGATGGATGAATAGATAAACAAGATATGATATATATATAAATATATATATATATATATACACACACACACACACACACAATGGAGTATTACTCGGCAATCAAAAAGAATGAAATCTTGCCATTTGCAACTACATGGATGGAACTGGAGGGTATTATGCTAAGTGAAATTAGTCAGTCAGAGAAAGACAAAAATCATATGACTTCACTCATATGAGGTCTTTTAGAGACAAAATAGATGAACATAAGGGAAGGGAAACAAAAATAATATAAAAACAGGGAGGGGGACAAAACAGAAGAGACTCATAAATATGGAGACCAAACTGAGGGTTACTGGAGGGATTGTGGCGGGGGGGGGGGGGTGGGCTAAGTGGATAAGGGACACTAAGGAATCTATTCCAGAAATCATTGTTACACTATATGCTAACTAATTTGGATGTAAATTTTTAAAAATAAAAAATAAAATAAAATAAAAATAAATACATTTAAAAAGTCCTAAAAATAACAGTAAAGATTGCCTGTTGGACAGGGAAGAGGACAGATGGACTGGGAAGAAACTCAAGGAAAGTTTCTGGAGTAATGATAATGGCCTACACCTTGACAGACACTTAGTTTATATAGGTACATGCACTTGTCAAATTCTAAAACCATACCTGAAGTACTATGCTTTTTATTGTAAGTGCATTTTTTTAATGTTTATTTATTTTTGAGAGAGCGCAAGCAGGAGAAGGGCAGAGAGAAGGATACAGAGGATCTGAAGCAGAGTCTGTGCTGACAGGCTGACTGCAGGGAGCCCAATGTGGGGCTTGAACTCACCAACCCCGAGGTCATGCCCTGAGCTAAGGTCAGTTGCTCAACTGACTCAGCCACCCAGGCACCCCTATTGTAAGTAAACTTAACTTTAGAAGAAAAAAAACTATAAAAAATGTTAAACTATAATTATTGATTCGCATGCTAAAGTATTTAGAGAGAGATGTACTGATGTTTGCAATATACTTTAAAATGGATAAAAAAGATGAATTGGTGATAGAGGAGTGATCGTAATACATGACAAAGCAATATAGTAAAAAAACGAATGGTAGAATCTATTTGTTGTGTCAAATCTAAAATTTTTTCAACTTTGTTGTATATTTGAAATTTCATATACAAAAATGTTGGAAAAATATAGGTATACATGTAAAGACCAACTACATATTTTTCAAGCACAGTATTGACACCTAATTTAAACTGCTGTATTATCCCTCCGGTGGGTCTGCTCCCTCCTGGTGCTGCAGGACCCCTCCCGAAGCAGATCTCCGAAGGAAAAGCGAGCTGAGCCTGCCCCTCCTGCCCTGTTCACCTTGCCGATCCACCCCAGCTAATACGCTAGATCCCCAGCACCACAAGCCTGGCAGTGGGCAAGTAGCCCAGACGGGCCACGCCACCCCACAGTGAATCCCGCCCCTAGGAGAGGGGAAGAGAAGGCACACACCAGTCTGACTGTGGCCCCAGCGGTGGGCTGGGGGCAGACATCAGGTCTGACTGCGGCCCCACCCACCATCACAAGTTATTCAAGACAGCACAGAGGAAGTGCCCCGTAGTTCCACACCACTCCAGGGACTATCTAAAATGACGAAACGGAAGAATTCCCCTCAGAAATATGTCCAGGAAATAACAACAGCTAACAAACTGATCAAAAAGGATTTAAAAAATATAACATAAAGTGAATTTAGAATAATAGTCATAAAATTAATCGCTGTGTTTGAAAAAAGTATAAAGGACAGCAGAGAATCTCTTGCTACAGAGATCAAGGGACTAAGGAACAGCCAGGAGGAGCTAAAAAATGCTATCAATGAACTGCAAAATAAAATCGAGACAACTACGGCTCAGATTGAAGAAGCAGAGGAGAGAATAGGTGAACTAGAAGATACAATTATGGAAAAAGAAGAAGCTGAGAAAAAGAGAGATAAAAAAATCCAGGAGTATGAGGGGAAAATTAGAGAACTAAGTGATGCACTAAAGAGAAATAATATACACATAGTTGGTATTCCAGAGGAGGAAGAGACAGGGAAAGGTGCTGAAGGTGTACTTGAAGAAACAATAGCTGAGAACTTCCCAGATCTGGGGAAAGAAAAAGGCATTGAAATCCAAGAGGCACAGAGAACTCCCTTTAGACGTAACTTGAATCGATCTTCTGCACAACATATCATAGTGAAACTGGCAAAATACAAGGATAAAGAGAAAATTCTGAAAGTAGCTAGAGATAAACGTGCCCTCACATATAAAGGGAGACCTATAAGACTCATGACCGATCTCTCTACTGAAACTTGGCAGGCCAGAAAGGAATGGCAGGAGATCTTCAATGTGATGAACAGAAAGATATGCAGCCGAGAATCCTTTATCCAGCAAGTCTGTCATTTAGAATAGAAGGAAAGATAAAGGTCTTCCCAAACAAACAAAAACTGAAGGAATTCGTCACCACTAAACCAGCCCTACAAGAGATCCTAAGGGGGATCCTGTGAGACAAAGTACCAGAGACATCACTACAAGCATGAAACCTACGGACATCACAATGACTCTAAACCCATATCTTTCTATAATAACACTGAATGTAAATGGACTAAATGCGCCAACCAAAAGACATAGGGTATCAGAATGGATAAAAAAACAAGACCTATCTATTTGCTGTCTACAAGAGACTCATTTTAGACCTGAGGACACCTTCAGATTGAGAGTGAGGGGATGGAGAACTATTTATCATGCCACCGGAAGTCAAAAGAAAGCTGGAGTACCCATACTTATATCAGACAAACTAGACTTTAAATTAAAGGCTGTAACAAGAGATGAAGAAGGGCATTATGTAATAATCACAGGGTCTATCCATCAGGAAGAGCTAACAATTATAAATGTCTATGCACCGAATACGGGAGCCCCCAAATATATAAAACAATTACTCACAAAGATAAGCAACCTTATTGATAAGAATGTGGTCATTGCAGGGGACTTTAACACCCCACTTACAGAAATGGATAGATCATCTAGACACACAGTCAATAAAGAAACAAGGGCCCTGAATGATACATTGGATCAGATGGACTTGACAGATATATTTAGAACTCTGCATCCCAAAGCAACAGAATATACTTTCTTCTCGAGTGCACATGGAACATTCTCCAAGATAGATCACATACTGGGTCACAAAATAGCCTTTCATAAGTATACAAGAATTGAAATCATACCGTGCATACTTTCAGAACACAATGCTATGAAGCTTGAAATCAACACAGGAAAAAGTCTGGAAAACCTCCAAAAGCATGGAGGTTAAAGAACACCCTACTAAAGAATGAATGGGTCAACCAGGCAATTAGAGAAGAAATTAAAAAATATATGGAAACAAACGAAAATGAAAATACAACAATCCAAATGCTTTGGGATGCAGCAAAGGCAGTCCTGAGAGGAAAATACATTGCAATCCAGGCCTATCTCAAGAAACAAGAAAAATCCCAAGTACAAAATCTAACTGCACACCTAAAGGAAATAGAACCAGAACAGCAAAGACAGCCTAAATCCACCAGAAGAAGAGAAATAATAAAGATCAGAGCAAAAATAAACAATATAGAATCTAAAAAAAACTGTAGAGAAGATCAACGAAACCAAGAGTTGGTTTTTTGAAAAAATAAACAAAATTGATAAACCTCTAGCCAGGCTTCTCAAAAAGAAAAGGGAGATGACCCAAATAGATAAAATCATGAATGAAAATGGAATTATTACAACCAATCCCTCAGAGATACAAGCAATTATCAGGGAATACTATGAACAATTATATGCCAACAAACTGGACAACCTGGAAGAAATGGACAAATTCCTAAACACCCACACGCTTCCAAAACTTAATCAGGAGGAAACAGAAAGCTTGAACAGACTCATAACCAGCAAAGAAATTGAATCAGTCATCAAAAATCTCCCAACAAATAAGAGTCCAGGACCAGATGGCTTCCCAGGGGAGTTCTACCAGACGTTTAAAGCAGACATAATACCTATCCTTCTCAAGCTATTCCAAAAAATAGAAAGGAAAGGAAAACTTCCAGACTCATTTTATGAAGCCAATATTACTTTGATTCCTAAACCAGAGACCCAGCAAAAAAAGAGAACTACAGGCCAATATCCCTGATGAATATGGATGCAAAAATTCTCAATAAGATACTAGCAAATCGAATTCAATGGAATATAAAGAGAATTATTCACCATGATCAAGTGGGATTCATTCCTAGGATGCACGGCTGGTTCAACATTCGCAAATCAATCAATGTGAAACATCACATTAATAAAAGAAAAGATAAGAGCCATATGATCCTGTCAATTGATGCAGAAAAGGCCTTTGACAAAATTCAGCACCCTTTCTTAATAAAAACCCTTGAGAAAGTCGGGATAGAAGGAACATACTTAAAGATCATCAAAGCCATTTATGAAAAGCCCACAGCTAACATCATCCTCAATGGGGAAAACCTGAGAGCTTTTTCCCTGAGATCAGGAACAGGACAAGGATGTCCACTCTCACCGCTGTTGTTTAACATAGTGTTGGAAGTTCTAGCATCAGCAATCAGACAACAAAAGGAAATCAAAGGCATCAAAATTGGCAAAGATGAAGTTAAGCTTTCACTTTTTGCAGGTGACATGATATTTTACATGGAAAATCCGATAGACTCCACCAGAAGTCTGCTAGACTGATACATGAATTTAACAAAGTTGCAGGATACAAAATCAATGTACAGAAATCAGTTGCATTCTTATACACTAATAATGAAGCAACAGAAAGACAAATAAAGAAACTGATCCCATTCACAATTGCACCAAGAAGCATAAAATACCTAGGAATAAATCTAACCAAATATGTAAAAGATCTGTATGCTGAAAACTATAGAAAGCTTATGAAGGAAATTGAAGAAGATATAAAGAAATGGAAACACATTTCGTGCTCATGGATTGGAAGAATAAATATTGTCAAAATGTCAATACTACCCAAAGCTATCTACACATTCAATGCAATCCCAATCAAAATTGCACCAGCATTCTTCTCAAAACTAGAACAAGCAATCCTAAAATTCATACAGAACCACAAAAGGCCCCGAATAGCCAAAGTAATTTTGAAGAAGAAGACCAAAGCAGGAGGCATCACAATCCCAGACTTTAGCCTCTACTACAAAGCTGTCATCATCAAGACAGCATGGTATTGGCACAAAAACAGACACATAGACCAATGGAATAGAATAGAAACCCCAGAACTAGACCCAGAAACGTATGGCCAACTAACCTTTGACAAAGCAGGAAAGAATATTCAACAGAAAAAAGACAGTCTCTTTAACAAATGGGGCTGGGAGAACTGGACAGCAACATGCAGAAGATTGAAACTAGACCACTTTCTCACCCATTCACAAAAATAAACTCAAAATGGATAAAGGAGCTGAATGTGAGACAGAAAACCATCAAAACTCTAGAGGAGAAAGCAGGAAAAGACTTCTCTGACCTCAGAGAAGGATAAAGGATAAACTCAAAATGGATAAAGGAGCTGAATGTGAGACAGAAAACCATCAAAACTCTAGAGGAGAAAGCAGGAAAAGACTTCTCTGACCTCAGCCGTAGCAATTTCTTACTTGACACATCCCCAAAGGCAAGGGAATTAAAAGCAAAAATGAACTACTGGGACCTTATGAAGATAAAAACTTCTGCACAGCAAAGGAAACAACCAACAAAACTAAAAGGCAACCAACAGAATGGGAAAAGATATTTGCAAATGACATACCGGGCAAACGGCTAGTATCCAAAATCTATAAAGAGCTCACCAAACTCCACACCCGAAAAACAAATAACCCAGTGAAGAAATGGGCAGAAAACATGAATAGACACTTCTCTAAAGAAGACATCTGGATGGCCAACAGGCACATGAAAAGATGTTCAACGTCGCTCCTTATCAGGGAAATACAAATCAAAACCACACTCAGATATCACCTCATGCCAGTCAGAGTGGCCAAAATGAACAAATCAGGAGACTATAGATGCTGGAGAGGATGTGGAGAAACAGAAACCCTCTTGCACTGTTGGTGGGAATGCAAATTGGTTCAGCCACTCTGGAAAGCAGTGTGGAGGTTCCTCAAAAAATTAAAAATAGACCTACCCTACGACCCAGCAATAGCACCGCTAGGAATTTATCCAAGGGATACAGGAGTACTGATGCATAGGGGCACTTGTACCCCAATGTTTATAGCAGCACTCAACAATAGCCAAATTGTGGAAAAAGCCTAAATGTCCATGAACTGATGAATGGATAAAGAAATTGTGGTTTATATACACAATGGAATACTACGTGGCAATGAGAAAGAATGAAATATGGCCCTTTGTAGCAACGTGGATGGAACTGGAGTGTGTGATGCTAAGTGAAATAAGTCATACAGAGAAAGACAGATACCATATGGTTTCACTCTTGTGTGGATCCTGAGAAACTTAACAGAAACCCATGGGGGAGGGGAAGGAAAAAAAAAGAGGTTATAGAGGGAGAGAGCCGAAACATAAGAGACTGTTAAAAACTGAGAACAAACTGAGGGTTGATGGGGGGTGGGAGGGAGGGGAGGGTGGGTGATGGGTATTGAGGAGGGCACCTTTTGGGATGAGCACTGGGTGTTGTATGGAAACCAATCTGACAATATACTTCATATATTGAAAAAAAATAAAACGCTTAAGCAAGAAAAAAAATAAAATAAAATGAACTGCTGTATTGTATCCAGGTGCATCTGCCAGCTTTATATCTACCAGCTTCTTATCCAAATTAATCAAAACTGATAGTTGGTCAGTTAAGCAAAATGTCAGTAAAAGAGAAAATACCATATACTGATGGATGCCTACCTTAAGCATTTTATTTTTAACTCTAAACATATATATAAATATGTAAAATGTTTTCAATATTTTGTTATGAAGATCATTTTTAATTATCGTTCTAATCACTCCCATAATGCATCATATATTATGTTTTTTATTGTTTCTTCAAATTACAGAGAAAACTTGACCTTGTAAAGCAAGTGAATGCATTAAGTCTTATATATTTTTATTTTTTCTTTTAGTTTTCTACATACGATTTTTTTGACAAAAAAAAATTTTCTTTGAATCTCTAAAGATCTTTGCAAATCATTCATTTAAAAATCCTCCTTTCTTGGACCTGAGAGTTAAGATGGCAGAGTAGTGGGAGGACAGCATGCTTGCCTCCTCCCTCGAACATAGCTAAATACATGTCAAATCATTCTGATCACCCAGGAAATTGATCGGAGGACTGAGACAATAAACCACACAACTAGAGGGAGAAAAGAGGCCACATTGTGGAAGGTAGGAGGTACTGAGACATGATTTTGGGGGGAAAAGAATTGCTGGGGCTGCAGAGGGAAGGCAGCCCTGGTCAGAAAGAGAGGAGAGAAAGAGAGAGAGAAAGGAGCAGGGCATTGCACCAAAAACCCATTTCCCTAAAACCCCTGACCGGGAAAACAATTGGGGCTGATTATTCCAAGTTTTTACAAGCAGCAGAGCTCAAAGTCTGAAGTTTTAGAAATCCACGACATCACCAAAGTGGAGCCTGGTGGGCACAGAGGTGCTCCTCTTGAGAAGGAGGACAGAGACTCAGGAGTGGACAGAGGGGTGTGAGGATCCCCTGGTTTGCACTAGAACAGACAGTTCCCCTTGTTGGAGTGCATTTGGAAGAAATGGCACTGCCTTTCCGGGAACAAAAGAGCCAGTGGTGCCATTGAGCCGCCCATTGATTAGTATAGGAACAGAGGCTCCTGCTGAGGGCAGCTAACCCAGACTGTGGCATTTTGCTGCCTTTACCATAAACTCTGTGCATTCCTGCCTGGCAAGACCCTCCCCCAGAGGATCAGCACAGGTCCAAGCTGCACTTGGATTTTTTAAACCTATCCAGTGCACCTGAGATAAAGCACAGAAGCACTGTGCCACCAGGCAGGCAGACAGCTCAGACACAGACAGCATGAAGACAGGGATGTGAGGGATACTGGGGACAAACGAGGGGAGACTGTTCTTCTGTGAGAGCTTTCTGAACAGTGGCAGGTGCTAATTCCCCTCTCCAGGGACTAGAGAGCTGGTTGATGCCACTTTTGTCTCCACCTATCATCACAGACAGATTTCAGTTCAGTGAGCAACACAGCACCCACAGTAGAGTCTTGACCTACTTACACCAAGCCCTGCCCTACTGCGTTCTGCAGGTGCTGTGAACTAGGGCCAGTGTGCCTGCGAGTCAGAGCAGCGGGCGCCTCCCCCAGAAGACCTGCACAACCCCTCTTTATGCACCAATTCTATTGACCAGAGATGGCTACAAAGTTTCAAATCTAGGGGAAATAGGATCTAGCCTCTTTTAACAAGCAGGCAAAAAATACACCTACTTAAAACTCACCACACAGTGGACAAGGTCCAAACACTTTCCACTGCATGCAAAAAGAAACTATGTAAAGGACTGACCTGAGGAAAAGAGCAGTCAAAACACAGCAGCAGAGTGCACACAGCATATACCAGAAACACTTCCTGAAGCACCAGGCCCTGGACAGTATGTGATCTCTTCTTAATGTAGCTATTACTCTCAGAAGCAGGAAACATAACAGCCTTTCCTAACATACAGAAGACAGAGACCCAGAAAAAATGCCAAGACAGAGGAATTTATCCCACAAGAAAAACATGAAGAGGTCATGGTCAGGGATCTAATCAAAACAGTTATAAGCAATATTCCTGAACCAGAATTTAAAACAACAATCATAAGGAGACTACCTTGGCTTGAGAAAAGCATAGAAGACACCAGGGAGTCCCTTACCACAGAGACAAAATGTAAAAATTAGTCATGCCAAAATAAAAAATGCTATAATCAAGATTTAATGACCACCAGGATGAAAGAACCAGAGGAATCAATTAGTGATATATAAGATAAAGTTATGGAAAATATTGAAGATGAAAAGAAGATGGACAGAGAATTTTTGGATCACCAAAGCAGACATGAAATTCAGCACTCCATGAAGTGTAGAAACATTCATATCATAGAATCCTAGAAGAAGAAGAGAGGAAGGGGGGGGGTCAGAAGGTTTATTTGAGCAAATTATAACTGAAAACTTCCCTAATCTGGGGAAGGGAACAGACATCCAAATCCAGGATGCACAGAGAACTCCCATAAAAATGAACAAAAACAGGCCAGCTGCAAGATATATTATACTAAAATTTGCAAAATATAGAGGTAAGAAAAGAATCCTGAAAGCAGCAAGGGAAAAGAAATCCCTAACCTACAAGGGAAGAGAAATCATGTTTCCAGCAGATCTCTCCACAGAAACTTGGATCAGAAGGGAGTGGATGATATATTTAACATGCTGAAGGGGAAAAATATGCAGCCAAGAATACTTTATCCAGCAAAGCTGTTATTCAGAATAGAGAGAGTTTCCCAGAAAAAAAAAAAAAAAAAACTAAAGAAGTTTGTGAGCACTAAATCATCCCTGATAGAAATATTAAAGGGAACTCTTTGCGGAAGAAAGACCAAAATCAACAAAGACTAAAAAGGAAGAAGGAAAATGTCCAGATATAGGTAATTCAATGGCATTAAATTCATATCAGTAAGCACTCTGAGTATAAATGGACTCAATGCACCAATCAAAATACATAGGGTATCAGAATAGATAAAAAAAAAACAAACAAGATCCATCTGTATTCTGCCTACAAGAGACCCATTTTAAACCTAAAGACACCTATATGGAACCACAAAAGGCCCCGAATAGCCAAAGTAATTTTGAAGAAGAAGACCAAAGCAGGAGGCATCACAATCCCAGACTTTAGCCTCTACTACAAAGCTGTCATCATCAAGACAGCATGGTATTGGCATAAAAACAGACACATAGACCAATGGAATAGAATAGAAACCCCAGAACTAGACCCACAAACGTATGGCCAACTCATCTTTGACAAAGCAGGAAAGAACATCCAATGGAAAAAAGACAGTCTCTTTAACAAATGGTGCTGGGAGAACTGGACAGCAACATGCAGAAGGTTGAAACTAGACCACTTTCTCACACCATTCACAAAAATAAACTCAAAATGGATAAAGGACCTGAATGTGAGACAGCAAACCATCAAAACCTTAGAGGAGAAAGCAGGAAAAGACCTCTCTGACCTCAGCCGTAGCAATCTCTTACTCGGCACATCCCCAAAGGCAAGGGAATTAAAAGCAAAAGTGAATTACTGGGACCTTATGAAGATAAAAAGCTTCTGCACAGCAAAGGAAACAACCAACAAAACTAAAAGGCAACCAACGGAATGGGAAAAGATATTTGCAAATGACACATCGGACAAAGGGCTAGTATCCAAAATCTATAAAGAGCTCATCAAACTCCACACCCGAAAAACAAATAACCCAGTGAAGAAATGGGCAGAAAACATGAATAGACACTTCTCTAAAGAAGACATCCGGATGGCCAACAGGCACATGAAAAGATGTTCAACGTCGCTCCTTATCAGGGAAATACAAATCAAAACCACACTCAGATACCACCTCACGCCAGTCAGAGTGGCCAAAATGAAGAAATCAGGAGACTATAGATGCTGGAGAAGATGTGGAGAAATGGGAACCCTCTTGCACTGTTGGTGGGAATGCAAATTGGTGCAGCCGCTCTGGAAAGCAGTGTGGAGGTTCCTCAGAAAATTAAAAATAGACCTACCCTATGACCCAGCAATAGCACTGCTAGGAATTTATCCAAGGGATACAGGAGTACTGATGCATAGGGGCACTTGTACCCCAATGTTTATAGCAGCACTCTCAACAATAGCCAAATTATGGAAAGAGCCTAAATGTCCATCAACTGATGAATGGATAAAGAAATTGTGGTTTATATACACAATGAAGTACTACGTGCCAATGAGAAAGAATGAAATATGGCCTTTTGTAGCAACGTGGATGGAACTGGAGAGTGTGATGCTAAGTGAAATAAGCCATACAGAGAAAGACAGATACCATATGGTTTCACTCTTATGTGGATCCTGAGAAACGTAACAGAAACCCATGGGGGAGGGGAAGAAAAAAAAAAAAAAAAAGAGGTTAGAGTGGGAGAGAGCCAAAGCATAAGAGACTGTTAAAAACTGAGAACAAACTGAGGGTTGATGGGGGGTGGGAGGGAGGGCAGGGTGGGTGATGGGTATTGAGGGAGGGCACCTTTTGGGATGAGCACTGGGTGTTGTATGGAAACCAATTTGACAGTAAATTTCATATATTAAAAAAAAAATAAAAAAAAAAAAAACCTAAAGACACCTGAAGATTGAAAGTGAGGGGATGGAAGACCATTAATCATGCTAATAGACATCAAAATAAAGTCGGAGGAGTCATATTTATATCAGACAAACTATATTTTAAACCAAACTGTAACAAGATATGAAGGGCACTAAATCATAATAAAGGGGTCTCTCCAACAAGAAGATCTAACAATGGAAAAAACTTATGCTCCCAACTTGAGAGTACCCAAGCATATAAATTAATCAATAACAAACATAATGGTACTCATTAATAACAATACAACAATAGTAGAGGACTTTAATAACCCACAGCAATGGACAGCAATGGACAGATCATATAAGGAGAAAATCAATAATGAAACAATGAAGCAGCAGAATACACATTCTTTTTGAGTGCACATGGAACATTCTCCAGAATAGAACACACACTGGGTCACAAATCAGGCCTTAACAAGTACAAAAAGATCAAGATCATACATGAATATTTTCAGACCACAATGCTATGAAACTTGAAGTCAACCACAAGAAAAAATTAGGAAATACAACTAATACATGGAGGTTAAAGAACATCCTACTACCGAATGAGTGGGTTAACCAGGAAATTAAAGCAGAAATAAAAAAAATACACGGAAGCAAATGAACATGAAAACACAAGTCCAAAACCTTTAAGTTGCATCAAAAGCAGTAGTAACAAGGAAGTAGATACCATTACAGGCCTAACACAAGAAGCAAGAAAACTCTCAAATTCACACCTAACCAAAACAAACAAACAAACAAACCAAAACAAAACAAAAAACACACAGTAGAACAGCAATCAAACTAGGAGCTGATTCATTGAAAAAATTAATAAAACTGATAAACCCCTAGCCAAACTCATTAAAAAAATTAGAGAAAGAAAGGATCCAGATCACGAATGAAATAGGAGAGATCACAACCAACACCACAGAAATACAAATTATAAGAGAATGCTATGAAAAATTATATGCCAACAAATTGAGCAATCTGGAAGACATGGATAAACACCTAGGAACATATAAACTACCAAAACTGAAACAGGAAAAAATAGAAAACTTGAACAGACCCATAAACAGCAAAGAAATTGAAACAATAACCAAAAATTACCCAACAAATAAAAGTCCAGGCCAGATGGCTTCCCTCAGGAATTCTATCAAACATTTAAAGAAGAATTAGTATCTATTCTTCTCAAACTGTTCCAAAAAATAGAAATGGAAGGAAACTTCAAAACTCACTCTATGAAGCTAGCATTACCTTGATTCCAAAAACAGACAAAGATCCCACTGAAAAGGAGAATTACAGACCAATTTCCCTGATGAACATGATACAAAAATTCTCAACAAAATACTAGCAAATCAAATGATATTAAAATAATTATTCACCAGTACATTAAAATAATTATTCACCATGATCAAGTAGGATTTATTCCTGGGCTACAAGTGTGGTTCAACATTTGCTAATCAATCAACATTATATATCACATTAATAAAATAAAATATAAGAAATATATGATCCTCCCAATAGATGCAGAAATAGGATTTAACAAAGTACGGCATCCATTCTTGACTAAAAACTCTCAACAAAGTAGTGATAGAGTGAACATACCTCAACATCAAGAAGGCCATATACCAAAGACCCACAGCTAATATCATCCTCAATGGGAAAAACTGAGAGCTTTTCCTTTATGCTCTGGAACAAGTGGTCCAGAGTGGTGAGAGTGATCTGGTCCACTCTCACCTTTGTTATTTAACATAGTATTGGAAGTCCTAGCTTCCACAATCAGACAACAAAAATAAATAAGTCATCCAAATCATCAAGAAGAATTCAAACTTTCACTATATGAAGATAACATGATACTCTATGTAGAAAGCCTGAAAGACCACACCAAAAAATTGCTAGAACTGATACACAAATTCAGCAATGCCACAAAATACACAATCAATATACAGAAATCTGTTGAATTTCTATACTCCAATAATGAAGCAGCAGAGAGAGAAATCAAGGAATCGATCCCATTTACAACTGCACCAAAAATCGTAAGATGCCTAGGAATAAACCTAATCAAAGAGGTAAAAGATCTATACTCTGAAAATTATAGAACACTTATGAAAGAGATTGAAGATGACACAAAGAAATGAAAAAATATTCCATGCTCATGGATTAGAAGAACAAATATTGTTAAAATGTCTATACTTCTCAAAACCAATCTGCATATTCAATGCAATCCCTATCAAAACACCACCAGCATTTTTCACGTAGCTAGAAGAAGCAATCCTAAAATTCATATGGAACCACAAAAGACCCTGAATAGCCAAAGCAGTCTTGAAAAAGAAAAGCAAAGCCAGAGGCATCATATTCCAGACTTCAAGCGATGTTACAAAGCTGCAGTCAAGACAGCATGATACTGGCACAAAAACAGACACATAGTTCAATGGAACATAACATAAAACCCACAAATGGACCCACAAACTGTGTGGTCAACTAATTTTAACAAAGCAAGAAAGAATATCCAATGTAAAAAAAGACAGTCTCTTTAACAGATGGTGTTGGAAAAACTGGACAGCAACATGCAAAAGAATGAAACTGGACTACTTTCTTACACCGTACTCATTAATAAATTCAAAATGGATGAAAGACCTCAGTGTGAGACAGGAAACCATTAAAATCCTAGAGGAGAACACAGGCAATAATTTCTTTCACACTGGCCAGAGCATCTTCTTACTAGACAGGTGCCAGAGGCAAGGGAAACAAAAGCAAAAATGAACTATTGGGACTTCATCAAGATAAAAAGCTTCTGCACGGTTAAGGAAACAACCAATAAAACTAAAAGGCAACCTGCAGAATGGGAGAAGATATCTGCAAATGACATATCTGATAAAGAGTTAGTATCCAAAATCTATAAAGAATTTATCAAACAAATAAATAACCCAGGGAAGAAATGGGAAGAAGACATAAATAGACATTTTCCCAAAGAAGACATCCAGATGCCTAACAGACACATGAAAAGATGCTCAACACCACTCATCATCAGGGAAATACAAATCAAAACTACAATGAGACATCACCTCACACCTGTCAGGATGGCTAAAATTAACAACACAGGAAAAAGCAGATGTTGGTGAGGATGCAGGGCAGGAGGAACCCTCTTACACTGCTGGTGGGAATGCAAACTGGTGCAGCCACTCTGGACAGCAGTATGGAGGTTCCTCAAAAAGTCAAAAATAGAACTATTCTAAGATCCAGCAATTGTGCTAGTAGGTATTTACCCAAAGGATACCAAAATATTGATTCAGAGGACACATGCAACCCCGATGTTTATAGCAGCACTATCAACAATAGCCAAATTATGGATAGATACCAAAGTCCATCGACTGATGAATGGATAAAGAAGGTGTGGCATATATACACAATGGAATATTACTCAGCCATCAAAAAGGATGAAATCCTGCCATTTGCAATGACATTGATGGAACTATAACATATTATGCTAAGCAAAATAAATCAGAGAAAGACAAATACCATATGGTTTCACTCATATGTGGAATTTAAGTAACAAAACAGATGAACATATGGGGTGGGGAGGAAAGAGGGAGGGAAACAAATCATGAGAGAATCTTAAAGACAGAAATCAAACTGAGGGTTGATGGAGGGAGGTTGGTGAGGGATAGGATATGTAAGTGATGAATCACTAAATT
The DNA here is from genome assembly GCF_028018385.1 of Neofelis nebulosa. Lineage (NCBI taxonomy): Eukaryota > Metazoa > Chordata > Mammalia > Carnivora > Felidae > Neofelis > Neofelis nebulosa. The sequence continues at coordinate 48,234,298 of NC_080783.1, read as the reverse complement.
CTACTCCTGAAAGCAATTTTACCCTATCAGTTAACTAACTAGAATTTAAATCAAAACAAAACAAATAAAAGAAATTCTGTTCTGATTGGTCTATAGACATAAATATACCCTTGCATAAATCCCCAAATTTTAAAAAAGCCTGAAATTTCTAATACTTAATATGTATTGGACTGAGTGTTGTAAGTAAGGGATGAATCACTAAAGCTATTCCTGAAATCAATACTACACTATATGTTAACCAATTAGAATTTAATAAAAACTTGAAACAAAAAAATAAAATTAAAATTAAATTAAAAATCCTCTTTTCATTATCATATTTCAATTTAGGTATCCTTTAATTACATTGTTTTATAAATTATTACCTACCTACAATAGCAAGTATACTCAACATAGAGATGAGGTCAAAAACACAATTGTATTCTTATAATAAAAATTCTATAACAAATAAAAATTCAACCTGATTTTATACCTTTAAAATTTTAAAGTTAAAAAGAAAAAACTAATAACACTTTTTTAGTCTGTCATTCAAAGACTCTTGTAGCTCTATTTTCCCTTCAGCACAGTCCCATTTAATTCCTATTAAGAATTTTTCTCCTGATAAATTCTTCAAAATGCTGACTAGGTGTCTCACTTATTATACACAACCCCCCTTGCATTCCTTTGTCTGAATATTAGACCCCAAATCTCTCTAACTCTCTCTTTCTCTCCTTCTTCCTTTCCTCTCTCTCTCCGTCTCTCTCACCTACTCAGTCTCCCTCGTGCATTTGTTTTCCAGCATTATCAGTAATGGTGGCGCATGTGATTGGGCTCATGTGATACCCATTCAAAATAATGAGATTCTGGGGTGCCTGGATAGCTGAGTTGGTTGAGCATTTGACTATTGATTTCAGCTCAGATCATGATCCCAGGGTCAAGGGATCAAGCCCTACATGGACCGAGCATGGAGCCTGCTTAAGATTCTCTCTCTCTCCTTCTATCCCTCTCCCCCACTCATGCTCTCTTCTCTCTAAAATAAAATTTAAGAAAAATGAGATTCCCAGCCTGCCATGCACCTGTATGTGGCCACATAGCTCTGGATGTTGAAGAATAAGCAGAAGTCCGTAGAGAGTGCTTACTTGCCTTGTCAAACTTACTTGTCAAACAGGGATCTTAAGGAACTTGCAGTTTTCAATCAGCCCAAACATATTCAATTATTTAATGCATCCAATATTGTGTTAGTCAAAAAAAATATTTCCAAAACAAATTCACAAGGCTTAAAATTTTTAAATGGTTTTCTGTTTTACAAATGGTAACCAACATTATGTTATCTAAATGCCCTATTACCTAAATTGATTTCTGTATTTATATGTAATGAATAAGTAAAAATAAAAAATAGTTATACACTTTTAGTGGGTAGCATAAGATCACACTTCTTCAACTAGGAGTATATTCAGTACTATCCAAAGAAGTGTATGAAATAAAATAAATATGTTACATTCTATAATGCATTCATTTTCCTTGCATGTAAGTCATTTTAATCATTGTATTCTTATTAAAACACAGATATAATACAGAATAGAATGGGAAAAATATTGCATGAATATATATCTTAAAACAGGAGAAATATTATGTTTTGAATGATGTCATAAAGAATATTAAAAATTGAGTTTCTGGACACAGATAACCTTTTGCTTTTTCCACTGACTGTACTAGTCAGTATGAGTAATAAATCATATAGTTGATATCTATACTTTCTTATCAGCATCACTATAAGAAATCAAACTGCAGAGATCCGGAAGTCTCTGGTGCCTGATGTAAGTGTTTAAAACAGTCTCAAAAGTCTGCTTTTAGGATTTCCCTCCTGTTCATAATACCAGACAGGGAAAGGGAGCACAACAAATCATAAACACTCTCCCCCAAACTTGGACTCTTGAGCAAGTGAGACAGCGATGTTTGCACTGGTGTTCTTCTCAGTGGCCTGGGCAACAGCAGGACATGACCCAAACTCTTCCTGCAGGGTAATCTCACAGGTGGATCTTTTTGTCACATCCCCCAAGCCCACCCACAACTGCCTTGAGTCCTTCTCCTTTTCCCAAATTGGTCCTTCAGACTCCCAACAAACCTGTGAGCTTAAAAAAGATTTTGAATAGAGTTCTTTTTTCTCTTAAATTAACCACAATTGATTTCTGTTTCTAAGCAACAAAGACAGACCCCCACACACACCCCGCAACTCAAATAACAGGAATAGCAAGATGCTTCAAACAGGACACCATCAAAGTTACACAAGCAACCAGAACACCATGGATTTAATAGTAAGTAGGAGATAGTACCAAGCTTTAAATTGATATTATTTTATAGTAATTACTCATATTTTGTTAAGAAAAACTGTCCTGTGTTTCAGACATTCCAAAGTTCTGGCATGAGTCAGAGGAGAAAGAAATGTGCCAACCACCCACACTGAATCTCATGAATGCTACTTTAAAACACAGCTTCTGAAACCCACCACAGGAGTGAATCAGAATCTTAGGAGGGAGCCTGAGCATTTGAATATTTTTAAGTTAATTTATTTTGAGAGAGAGAGAGAGAGCATAAGTGGGGAAAGGGCAGAGAGAGAGAGAGAGAGGGAGAGAGAGAGAATTCCAAGCAGGCTCCACACTGGCAGCACAGACACCAATGTGGGGCTCAAACTCACGAACAATGAGATCATGACCTCGTTGCAGAGCCGAAGTCAGATACTTAACTGACTGAGCCACAAGGGTACCTCCTGAGGATCTGAATTTTAAACTGCTTTGCTTTGATGTGTATGCAAATTAAAGTTTGAGAACAATCCCCTAGGTGAATTTTTTAAGATGTACTAAAACAGACATTACACATGCTTTATTAATAGCAGTTAAAAGTGTGATTCTTTTTTTAAGTTTACGTATTTATTTTTGAGAGAGTGGACAATGCACAGAGAGAGAAGGAGAGGGAGAGAATCCCAAGCAGGCTCCACCAATGTGGAGCCCAACTTAGGGCTCGAACTCATGAACCAAGAGATCATGACCTGGGCCCAGATCAAGAGTCAGATGCTTAACTGACTCAGCCACCCAGCTGAGTGTTATTCTTGATGCTTGGTTAAAATAGCATCCTTAGCACAATCATAGCACTATATTAAAAAGAGCTAATGCCTGAATGTCTCCTTCTAGCTCTATAAATAACAAATTGCTATCCTCTGAAATCAATAAAATATAAAGCTTTCCTTTTTTATTTCTCTCTGCTTTATATCCTCCTCTTCATATTCTCTGCCCTAGTGACTTACCTGATAAAACTAAAAATAAATAAATAAAAAGAGGGCAATAGCACATCATTCACAAAGCCTTACTTGTTGTGGCATGTATCATTTAAGTGATGAATTGCATATGCTTGTTAGTGGCTCAACAACTTGGTTATTTAGTTATTTTAGAGCTTTCAGACAGCATTCTTGATTTATTGCCCTGGGAAATAACAATACATTCCAACACCAGAGAGATAACTCTGTATGTATCTAAAACAGAAGATAAATTTTATTCTAGAATCTAGGGCTGAAAGAAACCAGGAGAGATTAACATGAACAAATGCAGGCTCTTCTCATTTTTATGATACCAAGAAGTAAGGGAATAAGTGAACAAATCCATAGTGTTCAAAAGAGATAAACAACAACTCCATTTTTCTCCTTTTCTTCATAAAATGATTTATCTTTAATAATAAAGTGTTTAAAACCTCACTTTTATACATCAAAGTCATAATGATAAATCTCCGATATCAAATGTACCATTAGACTTTCAAAAGAGTATTTGGACGGGAAATCTGCAGAGTTAGGAAATAAAACAGAATGCATAAAAGGATGTCAGAGGCTTATAGATTGCATTAAGGATCTTAAGACCCTCCCTCTCTTTGCCCCTTCCTTTCCTTACACCGTTCTCCATGAAGACTCAGTGTGAAAAGCAAGCACATTTTGATGGATTTCAGTACTACAAGATGTGATAGTCACAGTCATGAGTAAGGATGTTAAAGATCTGGACCTGTCTGGGTGTTCCCTTCCCAGCTCCCTTTTGGAGCCCCAAGTACTCTCACATAGCTGCAAGAAAAGAATCAACTGTCATGCAGAAGGCACAACCCTCTAAAAAGGACTCTAGTGAAGTACTTAAGGTTGTTTATCTATATTACTGGTTACTATTCCACATATTCAATGGAAAAACATTTGATTTAAATAACTGAAATCACCCATCACTCAGGGAAAAGTTTTCCATAAACTGCATTCATTTTCTAGGAAAAAAAAAAAAAGAAGTTTCCTATTTATTATGTGACAGCTGTTCTCAGATCTATACTAATAATGAAATCAGTACCATTTGTCCTTGCAATTACCAAAAATTAAAATTAAAATTAAACAAAATATAGAATTGATTAAATATCCCAGAAAAAAGATCTGCTACAGAATTTTAAGAATCTTCCTTCATCAGAATAAAGACTAACTGTATATTTTTCAGTTAATAAATATTGGCACCAGACAAAAACCTAGTGTGCAGTTGGAAATAAAAAGGACAATTTAATTTCAGGAAAATCACACAGAATCCAGTGAAGTGGAAATGTAGAAGAGGCCAAACATGAGTCATCTCCACCATAATTTAATGCCTCAATAGATGTCCTATCAGGAATATCTTCTCAAAACTTATTAGATAATAGTTTTAGATTAGATGAAAGACGCTAATTATAATTACTGCTTAAGAATACACCTACCTGCATCAGGCTCTGTGCTGACCGCTCAGAGCCTGGAGCCTGTTTCAGATTCTGTGTCTCCCTCTCTCTCTGCCCCTCCCCTGTTCATGCTCTGTCTCTCTCTGTCTCAAAAATAAATAAATGTTAAAAAAAAAATTAAAAAAAAAAAAAAAAAGGGGCGCCTGGGTGGCTCGGTCGGTTAAGTGTCCGACTTCGGCTCAGGTCATGATCTCACGGTTCGTGAGTTCGAGCCCTGCATCAGCACAGAGCCTGGAGCCTGTTTCAGATTCTGTGTCTCCCTCTCTCTCTGCCCCTCCCCTGTTCATGCTCTGTCTCTCTCTGTCTCAAAAATAAATAAATGTTAAAAAAAAAAATTAAAAAAAAAAAAAAGAATACACCTACCGAGTCTCCTACATGTTTAGTAATAATAGTTTGAGTACTTTCTACAAAGGTCTGCACTGTATTCAGAAAGAGTTAATAATAATAGCCAACAGTTAATAAATATTTATTTGTAGCAGGCACTGTGCTAAATATTTTACACAGATTATCTGATTTAATGCTCAGAACAAGCCCATAAAGTTCTATTAACCCCATTTTTACCACTGAAACATCTGAGTCTCGGCTAACAAAATCACACCAAACAAAATCACACAGTTCTTAAAAGTTGGAGCCAAAATTCAAAATCAGTTTGTCTAATCTAAGAGTCCTTCCTCATAAGTACTATGTCATCTTTCAAAAGTATTACATATATTACAAAATTTTACAGAGGGAGAAAATGAGTACCAGAGGTAGACAGAGTTTTATAGTGGACTCAAAACTCTCTATGCTCTCTGACTATGCCACATACCACTGCTCTGTCAACAGAAAGAATAAAAAAAAAAAAAAAAATTAAGCTTCTGGAACAAAGACTGGATTTGAAACAGTAATCCCTAAAATGAGATGCAGATTTCACCATTTTCATTAATCCTTCTTTTATTTACAATTACAGTGCTCTATGAAAGCAATGCAGCAGCAGGAAGCAACATGCCCACATTTCATCACTCACCAGACAGGGAAGAACACTTTCCAGGCTAAACATTATTTTGAAATCGCTTTGTACTAAGATCACCGGGAGAAGCTATCATGGCTACCAGTGAAGAAACAAACACATGACTCCTATTGGGCACAATATTCAGTCCCAAGATAAGTAGTGAATTAAAGAACTGAAATTCCAAACTAGACACAATAACTGTGGCTGCTAAACTCAGATGATGAATGGAACTTTTAAAGACTGTTTTCTAATAATGACTTAACTACATGTAATTTTCAATCATTTTAAATGGGTTATGTTTAATTGTATCAATCTACTAACACCTCTAAAGTAATCCTGAAGTGGTTAGGAGGGAGCACAGAGCGTGTATATCCAGTAGTTTGGATAAACTCAGAATGAATGACATTATTACTAACTGAGAAAAATAAAGATGCCTCAATTGCTCCAAGTACAAATTAAAGAAATACAGTCATTTGGAGGTAAGGGACCTTTAGAGATGATCTGGTCTGACATTTTCTACCTAGTGAGAGGAATGAAGATTCATGGATTCAATTTTCTGATTAAGATGGCATCTAACTAGAAAACCCTAACTTAGTTTTCTACACATGAAACATCTAAGTAGAAGAGCATAACACATATTCTCACTGAAATATTTATGAAGACAAAGAATATGTGAAACCTCAATGCTGTAGCCAGACCTCCAAGATCCTGTAAGTCTTCTTTAGAGACTTACAGAAATCCCTTTAGAGACTTCGATTATCTCTACCCTGTCCCCAACTTTAAAGTATATAATCAATGGCTCCTCACAATCACAATGCAGCTCTTTCTGCCCACAGGTCCTGTCTTTAACAAAAACACTTTTTTGCACCAAGAAAAAAAAAAGGAAAAAAAAGAAAAAGATAAAAGAAAACTCAACAGTGTATAACTTAAATTTACGTTTAACCTACTGACAGATTTATTTAAAAATTTCATTAATTACAAAATATATGGGACTTAATTAATAACCATAATCAAAAATTGACACATGCTTTATCACTGCAAACAAAGTTACAACAACAACATTATACTGAAAGTTGGTAGAAAATACTTGGTTTTGTTCCCTGCTGAAAGTCTCAGGATTTGTACCAATTATAAAGTGAGCAGGCATATGATTTTTGTTTTATCAAATAACTAGATTCCCTTTTTCACTGTAAGTGTTGCATCTGCTCCAAATATTCAAAGATAGCCATCAGAGTGGAAACTGAAAAAAATTAACCATCAACCTGATAGACTGAAATATGACAGTGCTTCAGAGATGCAGTGTGTTGATTGCAGAAACATCATCAGTGAGAACCTCTGTGTTAAGACTGGGCATTCAAATACAGTTGTTTTGGGGCGCCTGGGTGGCGCAGTCGGTTAAGCGTCCGACTTCAGCCAGGTCACGATCTCGCGGTCCGTGAGTTCGAGCCCCGCGTTAGGCTCTGGGCTGATGGCTCGGAGCCTGGAGCCTGTTTCCGATTCTGTGTCTCCCTCTCTCTCTGCCCCTCCCCCGTTCATGTTCTGTCTCTCTCTGTCCCAAAAATAAATAAAAAACGTTAAAAAAAAAAATTTGAAAAAAAAAAAAAAAAACAAATACAGTTGTTTTATTTCACAAATCCACTTAAAGCTTAAGTTAAAGCAGGAGCGCCAGGCGTAGCTCAGTTGGTTAAGTATCTAACTCAGTTTCCACTCAGGTCATAATCTCAGGGTTTCATGAGTTCAAGCCCCGCATCCGGCTCTGTGCTGATGGTGCAGAGCCTGCTTGGGATTCTCCCTCTCTCTCTCAGTCCCACCCTGACTCACACTGTCTCTGTCTCTCTCAAAATAAATAAATAAACTTAAAAAAAAAAAAAATGGAGCACCTGGGTGGCTCAGTCGGTTAAGCGTCAGACTCTAGCTCAGATCGTGATCTCACAGTCTGTGAGTTCAGCCCCACATGCGGTTCAGTACTGACAGCTTGGAGCCTGGAACCTGCTTCAGATTCTGTGTCTTTCTCTCTCTCTGCCCCTCCCCTGTTCATGCTCTGTCTCTGTCTCTCTCTCTCTCTCTCTCTCTCTCTCTCTCTAAAAAATAAAACATTAAAAAAAAATTTTAACTTAAAAAAAAGCTTAAGTTCAAGCAAGTCAATATATTTTGTTTCAAGAATGTTTTGAAATTATTGCATTGCAACTTGACACAGGAACATCCAAGAGCTCTTATATTTTCAACTTAGCTCATTTAAGAATGAGCTAAAATAAAATAAGCTTATTTTAAGAATAAAATTTTGACGAATAGAAGTCACTTAGAGACCCACAAATTCACCTCCATCATTTTTTCAGATGAAACTGAGGCTCATAGGGCTAAGAAACTTGTCCAAGTTCAAGTCTATTTAGGACAAAGCCACTGTGTGTCTAATTCCACAGTTATTACATCCAATACCGCTCAACCATACAAGATCAGAAACAGTTAAGCTTGTGATTTCTAACACTAGGAAAGAGAGGTCATATAAAGATGAGAAAACAGCTGCAGGAGAATTGCACACTAGGTAATTATCTCTACCTGGGAGGGGAAAAAATCATGTTTTCTTTTTTTCCTAAACAGTAAAAGGGTTGTATTTATATAGGCTTTGCTTACATTCATCATTAACTTTTCTACTAAAATTCTGTGAGTGATTAGAGTGAGCCAATTTTTCTTCTGTTAATGAGCCAATGTGCAAGTATTACCTCTAGTTAATTAATCTTAACAAGCAAGCCAGTGTTTCAACTTGGATTTTGAGATGTGAAAAATAACTCATTTTTAGGACCTGATCCTGGCAGAGCTTGCTGAACAACCTATAATTTTAAAAATGGTAAGTCAGAAGTCACTCACCTCATGGCCTCACTATACTAGAACACAATTTTAATACCAAAGCAAAGAAAAGCAAATTTTTTTTCCTACTGTTCATAAATGGTAAATTGAGACACAACAATTTATGTAGGACTTATCAACAAATAGGTGAATACTGATTTAGAGAGATTTCTGTGTTGTTCTAAACTGTGCCTTCAGTAATTAATATATAAGTCAGAAGAAACCTTTACACAGTAGTGCACACAGAAAAATTACTGATAAATCATGAGTCAGGACTGTCAACATTTTGAATCATAATCACTTCCAATATGTTATGTTTATCTGTGATTTATTTTCTGCCTTGTTCCTATTGTGAACAAGTGGTGGCTTACAAAAATACATAAAGTATAGCAAGATAACAGAAATTTATTTATTTTTTAAGAAAAATGGAACAAATAAAATCAGCTCAGGAATGTCTGAAGGAACCAGGTATAAGGGAAGTGATGAGGAGGAAGAAAAATCTAAATATACTAATGTATTTATTTATAGCTAACAATCTGTAGTTGCCCTCTAATGTTGAAAAAATATACTCAATAAAAGGCAATGATCCAATCTCTTGAATTGTTTAGATTTTTTTTTTTTAAATCTAGAGAGTTACTTCAAGGCTTAATATGGCTTTATGATTAAAAACAAATATTTATTCTGAAGTTAAGAGATTAGTTCAGTTTCAGGGCACCTGGGTGGCTCAGTCTGTTAAATGTCCAACTTTGGCTCAGGTCACCATCTCACAGTTCATGAGTTTGAGCCCTGCATCGGGCTGTCTGCTGTCAGCACAAAGCCCACTTGAGATCCTTTGTCCCCTTCTCTCTCTGTGCCTTCCCTGCTCACGCTGTCTCCCTTTTAAAAATAAACATTAAAAAAAATTAAAAGAAATAACTTCAGTTTCAAGATATTTTATTAAATGTACATGAAATGTTATATTGTATTTTTATTTTCTTAAAATATTACATTTTACATTTTTTAAGTTTATTTATTTATTTATTTAGAGAGAGAGAGAGAGAGAGCAAGCATGTGCATGAGCAGAGGTGGGGCAGAGAGAGAGAATCCCAAGCAGCTCTGGGATGTCAACACACAGCTCAATTTGGGGCTCAATCTCATGTACCATGAGATCATGACATGAGCCAAGACCAAGAGTTGGATGTTTAACTTACTGAGACACACAGATGCTCCTGAAATGTTATACTTTAATTGAAAATTACATGTAGAGAATTATCACATATTCTCTAAAATTATTTTTATCCAGCTATCTATCTATCTATCTGTACACACATGCTCTTCAGCAAATATTTAAAGTGATTGTTCTGTCAAATAATGGCTGGTTTTTCACTTTCTTCCTTGTAATTTTCCATATATAGTTCTTTATATGTAATGAAACTGTTCCATTCTTATGAAAATAATAAATACATTATTATTTTTTATAAGCCACAGGTTGTAAATTTTTTTAAAAAATTTAATGCAGGTATTGGGCATTTGGACATGCTTAAGTGTGTGCAATGCAATTTAATCTGCTACCAGTCTTCTTCCCAAGTTACACCATATTTTGGAACATTCAAGAACTAAGGTATAATTATAATCTTAATCATATAAGTTTCCAAATCCCATCCCAGGTTTATAAATAAGACCACTACCACAACTACCCCCCCCAAAAAAACATACACATACCCTACTTCCCATTTAGGGACTAGTTCCCAATCTGTTTATGTGTGGATTTCTGCAGCCAAAGAAGGAAAACCATTACTGTCTCATTTCTGGGAGGTCCAACATCTGGGAGGTCCTCACTCTTATGCTCCTGCTGATACCAATGGAAGAATTCCCCCCATCTTTTAATCTTCAGACTACTCAGGACTTCTAAGTTGGCCTCCTTTTTCCAGGACCGTCTGCTAAGGAATCATTGAAGTTCCAAAGGGCAGGTACTATAGGGCCATTTAAATCAGCCTAGTGAGAAGGATTAAATTTTCAAGGTAGTACAGTCTTAACCAATTGTGAACTAGCATTCTGAAAAATGTTTAATGAGCTTTTCCTCCTGTCTCAAAAGAAGATATTAAGTCTGGGTTTGAATCCTATCTGATGATTACTATATTTAGTAATTTAGTAATTACTATATTTAGCTTAGGCACAAAATTAACCCCATTGTGTCTCATTTCCATACCTGTAAAATGGGATGTGTCTTGAAGGTATAAGATTAAATGAGATTATTGAAGGTTTCTAGCACAATATCTTAACCCAACAGGCAGAAATTCAATGAACCTTTCCAGGTCTAACTTTGTTGCCTTACATCCTTGCTTCTTTCCTTTCTTCCTTAAATACTGTCTTTGCTTTTTTTAAATTCTTCTGTTCAACTGCTCTTTCCCTTACCCATCTTTCCCCAACTTTGTCCACTCCCAGACCATCAGGCAGCCTTTATATCATATTATTTCCCATGCAAGTTCTAACCCAGGTCTCCTGGAAACCTGGCCATCTGTTACAAACTCACCTTAATAACTTTTTTTAGGAAGTATAGGAAGCCTACTAGAAATATAAAACCTGGAATCTAGACTTAACATTGCATAGGGCCTGAAGTAAGGAACTACATTAGGCACTATAAATCACATTTATCTGTGCAAAGTGAAAGGAAACCTGAGATTATCTTGATTTTTTTTTAAGAACTAACAAAGGGAAAATCTGTAAATAAAATCTGTGAAATCTTGGCTTATGATATAAAATTAATATCAACTGTGAACTACTTGACACATAAATATTAACCATATAAGTAATAAATATATATAATTAATGACTGATTAATGTATCTACTTAAAATGAATATAATACCAACTTTGCTCCCCCATGGTTCACAGAGTCTTCTGCCAGAACTTAAAACAATTGGAAGAAATTTTAATGAGCATGTCTAACTTCTATCCTACCTCTAACACTAGCTAGCTTTATCACCTCAAGTTAATACTTTAACATCAATCTCTGGCCCTCGATTCCCTTATTTATGAAAGAAGGAGTTAGGGTTGTACCAACCAAATAGCCCTCCTTGCCCATGAGTGCAATAGTTCATTCTTGCTTCTTATTTGTAAGAATAAGATAGTGACCGTATGTGCTGCACAGCATTTCATTAAAGAATCATTGATCTGCATGGCCCTTGCTTGTAACTATTAGGCATGTAATGATAGTTTAGAGCTTCTTCTTTTTTTTAGAATATCCACATGGTAGCACAAAACATCAACATCAATTACTCCCTGGAAACTTTTCCTGCCTTCTTAGTGTTCATTATCCACCCCTAAATGAAAAGCAATGGTATCTGTGAGTAAACATCTCTTTGGCTTATTGCTAATTTCTATCAAAATATATATGATAAATACAAAAGAGAGGCAAAGTAGATAGCTACTTGATATTCAACCTTCTGTCAGAAATTATTCACGCCAATTAACTAGAATGCTGAGGTGTTCCATCTATTTTTAAACACTCATTTTCTAGCCCAGTAGGTTTAGAATTTCAGGAAACAATATTTGTGTTGTACTAAGCTCTTGAAAAATTATGTCGTTCCAAATATCCCTAAGAAATGTTATTAACATTTTGCTCAAAATAACCATTTGTTCATTTGTTCCACATTTAATGATTATCTATGACTGTGTCAAGAACTAATGACACCTAGAAGAATAAGACAGATTTCTTGCCCTCTGGAAGCACATGGTTCAGTAAAAGAGGCAGTTGAATATACAGATCTTGACAATTCAATTTGGTAATAGAGATGTGCACAAGACATAATGAAAACTGCTTGGGAGTAAAGGAATTATTCATAAAAGACTGACTAGCACAGTGCCTGGCACATAGCTGATGCTTAATAAGAATTTCTAAATATTAAATGAATTGATTTTAAGCTGAGAGCTTAAAGGACATGTAAAGACTTGGAAACAAGATAGGAAAGGTCATGCTAAAGAGAGAAAGCAATCTCTGCAAAACATTTTAATATTGCACCCTGAGATATGCAATAGTTTAGTGAGATAGATGAGGCCAAAGAAGTAGGCAAGGTCTCACCACTAGTGGCCTTGTATGTCAAGGTAAGAAGGTTGAGTTTTACCAAGATGGATATGGGGATCATATGTGCATTTGAGCAAAAGACTCTGAAATAATTTGCAGAGGAAAAAAAAAAAGGAGGCAGGTGAACATGCCAGAAGGATACAGCCCTTTCCAAAAAAAAATAAATAAATAAATAACGTCATACTAAAAACAATTTAGGAGGTGACACTTGATCACAAGCAGAAGGTAAGGCATAAGGAAATATTTAGAGAAATTCCTAGGATACTGGCTTGGAAAAATCAATTGACAGTGACACCATTTACTCAGAATTTGAGAAATATACCATAAAGGGAGGAAGAAAACCTATTAAGTCTTGAACATGTTAAGTTTCAAATATTTGTGTCATAATATCTAAGATTGTGCATTCAGCTTGCTGCAGGAAATATGGATATGAAACTAAAGAGGACAGATTCTACTAGACATAAAAGCTTGGATTGAAATTGGTTGAAATTGTGGGCTTAGAGAGATCACCCAGGAAAAGTATAGAGAAGAGGGCTAAGAATGAGACTCCAAGAAAGGTCAATATACGAGAAGGGGAAAGGCTAATGACAGAGCAGGTTATGCTGAGGCCAAAGAGGGATGTGAGAAGACCCAAGAAAAGGAGGTGTTAAAGAAGACGAAAGGGAAAGGAGAGCTCAAAAATGAAATCATCAGGGTGCCTGGGTGGTTCAGCCGGTTAGGCGTCCGACTCTTGATTTCAGCTCAGGTCATGATCTCATGGTTCATGAGCTTGAGCCCCTGCTGAGGGAGCCTGTTTGGAATTATCTCTCTCCCTCTTCCTCTCTCTGCCTCTCCTCCTTTTGTCCTCAAGCATGTGCGTGCACGCACCCTCTCCCTCTCTCAAAATAAATAAATGAACTTAAACGAATCATCAGTAATGCTGATGTAAAACGTCAATTAAGATGAGGAGGAAAATCAGCACCATCAATTGATCATCTGTGTGAACAAACCAATATGCTAAATTCTTCACACAATTTATCTCATTGGCAATTCTCAAAAACCCTAAGTTATGTATTATTTCACCCGTCTCACGGTCAGGAAATAGAGGCTTAAGGAATTGTGACTTTTCTAATAAGAGCAAGAAATGGAAATCAAACACATGTCTGCCTGGTTCTAAAGCCCTTGTTCTTACTAGAAAAACCAAAATTCCCAGAAAATTAACATTTTCATGCACTAGTCTAAAATGCAAAATGAGGAAGGTAAAATTCCTGGCTTCAACAGTAGAAAGCTAAAAACCAATGAAAGCTGTGTGGGTTTGCCATTAACAAGAAGTCAAATATGCACAAAGAAAAGTGATTTGCATATAAAGGTGACACATAGTGGAGCTCATACAGGATTCTCATAGGAAATGGGAGTTTTAGGTCTGAGCAAAGTATAGCCATTTTCACCATGCGGAATGTAATAATGCCATGGTGCCCTATCCCCACACATAGGCTACATCTGCAAGGAAACCAATTACCCACATCCTTCCTCTCCAGCTACCAAAGCAGTTTACACACCATTGTCAGATTATACTTTCTAAAGCTTGACTGCCTTTATTTTCCCACTCAACTCAAAAGAATTTTATGGTTGTCCATTATCTCCAAAAGTCCAAACTTCAGAGCCAGGTATTCAAATATATTCATAATGTTTTTCCCAAATTTGTCTTCATCTTTTTCACACCCAGAGACATTCAGTCAAACTAAATTCATCTCAGCTCCATGCAGACAATTTCCACTTCAATCCTCATTCCATGTTCTCTCCCTGGAACTCTTTTTCCCATGTCCAGTTGTGTAACTCCTCCTTATGCTTCAAGGCCTTGCTGAATATCATTTCCTCCTTAAAACTTCCTGATTCTGCATTTCTGTGTCCTTTAACCCATCTTTACTCTCCTCTGACCCACCATTTACTAGCCTTGAATTCATTTTTGTATACCATGCCAGAAAAAAAGATCTCTGAAGTCCTGAACTCAATGGCTTATGTTATAGAAAAGTTAAATGGATCCTCTCATGTTAGAATAATAATATTTTTGGTATTTAAATAAATTTGTTCTAAACACTTTTTCCATTACATGGCTCATATTGAATCTGATATTATGAATGAAGAAAAAAAATTAATCTCATATCCTATAAGTTTCTCCTCCATTAGAATGTCTTCAACTTGTTATGAATAAAATGTCTTTTCTTTTATTAATGCAAAACTGCTACCTATTAACAAAAATGCTTTGAATAACCATTATATCTATGTAATATTAACTAATGCTTGAGATAAATATAATAGATATCTTATAATATAATTCATTAAAATCATAATCATTAACTTACTTGCTATATACATATGTATATATTATGGTGTCTTACAGTAACACACAATGAAAATGCTATGCCCTAAATGTCCAATGTTTAATAGTTTTATCAGACATTCCAAACCATGTTTCGACTCTGAAGTATGTTGTCACTAATTAAAATTTATACTGATAATCCCTCTTTGCACCATTAATGTCTCACCAAACATTTGATTAATTGCTCTATAAAAGCATGCTTCCTAAATGGCTCTTAGCATTTGGCAGGAATAAAATATTCTTGCCAATAGCTATTTTACATTTAAATATTAAAGATCTAAAATAGATAAATTTCCAAAGAGTCCTTATTCCTATAAAATTTACTTTGATCCTGGAACAATTTCCACCTCCACATAAAAATATTATCTTCATGAGAGCGTGCTTTCTTCACCACATAGAAAGTCTGGAAGAGAAACAGGTTTGCAACACGATGTTTTGCAGGCTATCTAAGTGAAGATGTTTCATAAGAAAGCTAGAGATGTTGATGTGAAGCTTGGAAATGAAATTGGATTAAGATTTAAATGTATGGGGGCGCCTGGGTGGCTCAGTCGGTTGGGCGTCCGACTTCAGCTCAGGTCATGATCTCGCGGTCCGTGAGTTCGAGCCCCGCGTCAGGCTCTGGGCTGATGGCTCAGAGCCTGGAGCCTGCTTCTGATTCTGTGTCTCCCTCTCTCTCTGCCTCTCCCCCGTTCATGCTCTGTCTCTCTCTGTATCAAAAATAAATAAACGTTAAAAAAAAAGATTTAAATGTATGAATCACTCATGCTGAAGGAATAATTGAAATCATTGAAACCACAAGATACTGGGCAATTGATATGGAAGAATCTATAGGGGCGCCTGGGTGGCGCAGTCGGTTAAGCGTCCGACTTCAGCCAGGTCACGATCTCGCGGTCCGTGAGTTCGAGCCCCGCGTCAGGCTCTGGGCTGATGGCTCGGAGCCTGGAGCCTGTTTCCGGTTCTGTGTCTCCCCCTCTCTCTGCCCCTCCCCCGTTCATGCTATGTCTCTCTCTGTCCCAAAAATAAATAAAAAAACGTTGAAAAAAAAAATTTAAAAAAAAAAAAAAAAAAAAAAAAAGAATCTATAAAAACTGAAGGAAAAAAATTGTTAAATACAATCTGAGGAAGGGAAGAAGAGCAACAAGCCAAAAAAAGAAAGAAAGAAAGTTGTTTTAAGGGATAAACAATGTAATTGAAGGTTGTGGATATCAAGAGAAAAGTTTTAAGAGGAGAAGGAAATAGAATTATGCAGTCGTTGATGACCATGAAGAGAGCAGTTTACTCAAGTGAGAAAGGCAGAATCTAGAGTGACATGGGGATAGAACTGAATGGTTGGAATATAGGTTACTTTGAGAGAAAAATAAGGGGTAAAAGAAAAACTAGAATGTGGCTCAAAGATGCATTTAATGTGAAGAAAGTTTTGGGATTTTGTTGTTTGGGGCTTTTTGTTTGCTCTTTCGATTCTCTGTTTTATTCTTATAATTTTTGTTGTGGGACTGTTGTATATTCCATTTTTTGTTTTGATTAAGTTCTATGTATGTCTTTGAGCCATCTTATTTTCTCCTTAATTCATACTAGTGTCCACCACTTCCATCCCTAAACACCTCTAAGACTCCACTTGTTAAAATCGCTATAATCTCTCTTCTATTAAGACCATTTCTCTGTCTTAACTGTATTGAAATTTTGGTTGCATTTAAAATACTTGATCTATTTGGTCTATAATGTTGTTCAAGTCTTCTGGTTCTTTATTGATTTTCTGTCTGGATGATCTATCCATTATTGGAATTGGAGTATTGAAGTCTCCTACTATTCTTATATTGCTATCTATTTCTCCCTTCAGATCCTACAATGGTTGCTTTATATATTTAAGTGCTCTGATGTTGTGTGTATAGATATTTATAACTGTTATATCTTCCTGCTGAATTGACCTTTTTCTTAATATATACTAACTTTCTTTGTCTCTTGTGATAGTTTTAACTTAGACTACTAACAAAATGAAAGACAACCTATAGAATGAGAGAAATTATTTATAAACCATATATCTGATAAAGAGTTAATATCCAAAATGTATAAGGAATTCCTACAACTCAATAGCAAAAAAACAAATAACCTGATTAATAAATGGGCAAAGGACATGAATAGATACTACATCGAAGAAGGCACACAGGGGTGCCTGGATGGCTCAGTTGGCTGAGCATCTGACTCTTGGTTTCAGCTCAGGTCATGATCTCACAGTGCATGAGTTCAAGTACGGAGCCAGGCTCTGCACTGAACATTGAGCCTGCTCAGTGGTTTAGTGGTGAGTGGTTAGTGGTTTAGTGGTTTAGTGGTTAGTGGCTCAGTGTTGGTCTGGCTATATTTCTCTCTCTCTCCCTCTTTCTCTGCTCCTTCCTTGCTCACATGAGCTCACTTGCTCTCTCTCTCTCTAAATAAAGAGATAAACTTAAAAAAAAAAAAGAGATACAAATGGCCAACAGGTACATGAAAAAACATTCAACATCATTAATCATCAAGAACATACCAATCAAAACTACAATGAAATACCACTACATACCTTTAAAACAATTTTTTAAAGATATTTGTTGTCAAGGATTTGAAGAAAAAGGAACCCTTGTCCACTATTGGTAGAAATGTAAATTGGTATAGCAATGATTGAAACAGTATGGAGGTACCTCAAAAAATCAAAAATAGAATTATCTTATAACCCAGCAATCTTACTTCAGCATATACTTCCACAGCAATTGAAATCAGAATCTTGTAGAAGTACTACTGTACTTACATGTTCATGGCACCATTATTCACCATAGCCAAGACATGGAAGCAACCTAAATGTCTAGTGAATGGATGAATGGATAAGGAAAATATCACTCACACACACACACACACACACACACACACACAGTGGATTATTTAATTTTTAAAAAGAAAGAAACCCTGCCATTTGCAACCACATGGATGAATCTAGAGGGTATTATGCTAAGAAAATAAGCCAGATGCAGAAAAACAAATACCACATTATACCACTTAGATGAACAATCTAAAATAGTCAAACTAGGTGAGGAGTCAAGATGGTGGAATAGCATGGAAGCTTTTTGCGAGTCTCAAGTCCATGAAATACAGCCAGATCAACACTAAACCATCCTACACACCTAGAAAACTGATTGGAGGATTAACACAACAATCTGCACAACCTGAACCACAGAATTCAGCAGGTACACGGCCCGGAGAGGTGAATTTGGGGAGCAAGAAGCCGCTGAGGGTAGGGAACCACTTTTTGGGGCAGAGAGGGGACAAAGACTGGGGAGAGAGGAGAATATGGGAAAAGCACCCCTCCCCAAAAGCAGCTGGAGAGAAAGTGGAAAACTGGAAACAGCCACAGGGACTAAACTAAAAAGGGAGAAAGGAGAAAGGAGAAGGGAGAGGGTTTAAATTCCATTAAGACTGTAAACAAGGGGAGCGCAAAGGCTGCAACTCTGCAGCTCATTACCTGGTGGTGCTCTGGTGGGAAGGGCGAATCCCCAGGAACAGAGTGGTGTCCGGGAGGTTCTCAGACCACACGGGGAAAAGCGGTTTCACTGCTGGAAGGACATTCGGTAGAGACTGTTGAAGCCACCTGGTCCCAGCAGACCCCAGAAAATGGCCACATTCACTGGTGTTGGAACAAGGTCGTTGAGGGTGAAGCCTGGTGCCAGATGTGTGTTGTAATTTTCCATAATCCCTGAAACGCTGCTGCTACACTGTCTCGCGAACTTTTTCTGGGGCGGGCTGGCATCTGGCCGCAGTCTCAGGGCACCGGCAGCAGCAGGGTCCAGCAAGCATTCCTGGGTGCAGCCGACATTTGGCCATTGCTCATTCGGCCACTGCTCGGTGAGACCCTCCCACAGAGGGGTGGAACAGGTCAAAGCCGCAGCCCTTCGGAAGTAAGGGGCCAGGGAAAACAGCCGCATCTGAGACAAAACTCGGGACAGAGGTACTGCCTGGGGCCTGGTCACAGAGACTGAAAAAGCAGGGAGTGGACAAGAGCTGAAGAGAGAGGATGGGTGCACGATTGCTGATCCTGGAGAACAGACTGGGTAGCTGGCTGGTGCCATTTTCACCGATCCTGCGCATGCGTGTAAGCACCTACGAGCTCCGCAACAATCCACCCCAGTAGGCTAGCAGCGCCATCTAGTGGAGAGCAGAGCCATTACACTGAGCCCGCCCAACTGGGCCAACTTCGCTCTTCAAGAACATAAGTCTCACATCTGGCTTAGTGTAAGGACTATAAAACACCACATAGACTGACTTCTAGGGGAAAATGAAGTAATTTCAGTCCTACTTCAGTCTGTTAGGTCCATCTATTCAATTTTCTTTTTTTCCCCTCCTTTACACTACTTTTTCTTGAATATGGGAAGAGAAGAAATTCATTTTTATTTTCAATTTTTATTAAAAATATTTTTCTTTAATTTTTATTATTATATATTTTACTTTGTGTAAATTTTTTCAAATTCTATTTTACTTCTATCATTTCATTTTAATCTACTTCAGTGTATTCACCTTTTCAAATTTTCAATTTACTTTTCTTCCTTCTTTTTCTTTTTTCTCTTTTTGTTTCTTTCTTTTTATTGAATGCAGAAAAAGAGAAACTTCATTTTTACTTTCAATTTCTATTAAAAATATTTTTATTTAATTTTTTTACTATATTTTTGCTTTTATGTAAATTTTTTCAAATTCTATTTTTCTTCCATCATTTTATTTTAGTCTACTACAGTGTATTCACTTTTTCAAATTTTCAAACAATTTCGTTTTTTCTTTTTTAATCTTTTTACTATTTTTGTTTCTTTTCTTTTTTCTTGAATACAGAAAAAGAAAAAATTCATATTTTTTTAAAATTTTTATTAAAAATATTTTTTTAAATTTTTTCTACTATATTCTTTTCCTTTGTGTATATTTTTTCAATTCTATTCTGCCCCCATTTTCTCATTTTAGTCTACTTCAGTGTATTCATATTTTCAAATTCTCAAACGATTTCCTTTTTTTTTCTTCCCCCCCTTTTTTTCCCTCTACTTTGTCAAACCACTTTCAACACCCAGACCAAAACACACCTAGGATCTAGCATCATCTATTCGATTTTTGTGCGTGGGTGTGTTTTTAATTTTTAATTTTAATATTTTTTAATTTTAAGTTTTTTAATTTCAATTTTTCTACCTCATTAATTCCTTTTCTCCCTTCAAAATGACAAAACAAAGGAATTCACCCCAAAAGAAAGAGCACAAAGAAATGACAGCCCCGGATTTAACCAACACAGATACGAGCAAGATGTCTGAACCAGAATTTAGAATCACGATAATGAGAATACTAGCTGAGTTGAAAACAGATTAGAATCCCTGAGACAAAAGAAGTAAAACATAGCCAGAATGAAATTAAAAATGCTATAACTGAGCTGCAATCACGGATGCATGCAGCAGCGGCAAGGATGGATGAGGCAGAACAGAGATTCAGCAATATAGAGGACAAATTCATAGAGAATAATGAAGTAGAAAAAAAGAGGGACTAACACAAAAGAGCACGATTTAAGAATTAGAGAAATCAGTGACTCATTAAAAAGGAACAACATCAGAATCATAGGGGTCTCAGAAGAGGAAGAGAGAGAAAAAGGGGCATAAGCGTTATATGAGCAAATAATAGCAGAAAACTTTCCTAACCTAAGGAAAGACATAGACATCAAAATCCAGGAAGCACAGAGGACCCCTATTAGACTCAACAAAAACCAACCATCTACAAGGCATATCATAGTCAAATTCACAAAATATTGAGGCAAGGAGAGAATCATGAGAACAACAAGGGAAAAAAAAGTCCCTAACCTATAAGGGAAGACAGATCAGGTTTGCAGCAGACCTATCCACAGAAACTTGGCAGGCCAGAAAGGAGTAGCAGGATATATTCGGTATCCTGAGTCAGAAAAATATGCAGCCAAGAATTCTTTATCCAGCAGAGCTGTCATTCAAAATAGAAGACAGATAAAAAGTTTCCCAAACAAAAATTAAAGGAGTTTATGACCACTAAACCAGCCCTGAAAGATATTTTAAGGGGGACTCTCTGAGGGGAGAAAAGATGAATATATATATATATATATATATATATATATACATACATATATATATATATGTATATATATATATATGTATGTATATATATATATGTATATATATATATATATATATATACATACATATATATATATATATATATATCTCAAAAGAAACAAAGATTAGAAAGGACCAGAGAACACCACCAGAAACTCCAACTCTACAAGCATCATAATGGCAATAAATTCATATCCTTCAGTATTCATCTAAATGTCACTGGACTAAATGCTACAATCAAAAGACATAGGGTACCAGAATGGATAAGAAAATAAGATCCATCTCTATGCTGTTTACAAGAGACCCACTTTAGACCTAAAGACACCTTCAGATTGAAAATAAGGGGATGGAGAACCATCTATCATGCTAATGGCCAACAAAAGAAAGCCGGAGTAGCCGTACTTATCTCAGACAATCTAGACTTGAAAATAAAGACTGTATCAAGAGATGCAGAAGGGCATTATATCATAATCAAGGGGTCTATCCACCAAGAAGACCTAACAATTGTAAACATTTATGCACCAAATGTGAGAGCACCCAAATATGTAAATCAATTAATCACAAACATAAAGAAACTCATCAATAGTAATACCATAATAGTAGGAGACTTCAACACCCACTCACAGCAATGGACAGATCATCTAATCAAATCAACAAGGAAACAATGGATTTGAATGACACACTGGACCAGATGGACTTAACAGATATATTCAGAACATTTCATCCTAAAGCACCAGAATATACATTCTTCAGTGCACATGGAATGTTCTCCAGAATAGACCATATACTGGGATACAAATCAGCCCTAAATACAAAAAGATTGAGATCATAGCGTGCATATTTTCAGACCACAATGCTATGAAACTTGAAATCAACCACAAGAAAAAATTTGGAAAGGTAACAAATACTTGGAGACTGAAGAACATCCTACTAAAGAATGAATGGGCTAACCAAGCAGTTAAAGAGGAAATGAAAAAGTATATGGAAGTCAATGAAAATGATAACTCCACAACCCCAAATCTCTGGAACTCAGCAAAGGCAGTCATAAGAGGAAAGTATATAACAATCCAGGCCTTCCTAAAGAAGGAAGAAAGATCTTAGATACACAACCTAACCTTACTCCTTAAGGAGCTGGAAAAAGAACAGCAAATAAAATCCAAAACCAGCAGAAGGCAGGAAATAATAAAGATGAGAGCAGAAATTAATGTCATCAAAACCAAAAAAACAGGAGAACAGATCAATGAAACCAGAAGCTGGTTCTTTGAAAGAATTAACAAAATTGATAAACCACTAGCCAGCATGATCAAAAAGAAAAAGTAAAGGACCCTAATACATAAAATCAAGAATGAAAGAGGAGAGATCACAACCAACACAACAGAAATAAAAACAATAATAAAAGAATATTATGGGCAATTATATGCCAATAAAATGGGTAATCTGGAAGAAATGGACAAATTCCTAGAAACATACACACTACCAAAACTGAAACAGGAAGAAATAGAAAAATTGAATAGACCCATAACCAGTAAGGAAATCGAATTAGTAATCAAAAATCTCCTAAAAAACAAGAGTCCAGGACCAGATGGCTTTCCAGGTGAATTCTACCAAACATTTAAGGAAGAGTTAACTTCCTATTTTTTTGAAACTGTTCCAAGAACAGTTCTCTGTTCAAGAAACTGTTCTCTTGAAACTGAACTTCCTATTCTCTTGAAACTGTTCCAAAAAATAGAAATGGAAGGAAAACTTCCAAATTCATTCTATGAAGCCAGCATTACCTTGATTCCAAAACCAGACAGAGACCCCACTAAAAAGGAGAACTATAGACCAATTTCCCTGATGAACATGGATGCAAAATCCTCAACAAGATATTAGCCAACCAGATACAGCAATACAGTAAAAAAATTATTCACCATGACCAAGTGGAATTTATACCTGGGATGCAGGGCTGGTTCAATATCTGCAAAACAATTAACGTAATTCATCACGTCAATAAAAGAAAGGACAAGAACCATATGATACTCTCAATAGATGTAGAGAAAGCATTTGACAAAATACAGCATCCTTTCTTGATAAAAACCCTCAAGAAAGTAGGGATAGAAGGAGCATACCTCAAGATCATAAAAGCCATATATGAACGACCCAACGCTAATATCCTCCTCAATGGGGAAAAACTGAGAGCTTTCCCCCTAAAGTCAGGAACAAGACAGGGATGTCCACTCTCGCCACTGTTATTCAACATAGTATTGGAAGTCTTAGCCTCTGCAATCAGACAACATAAAGAAATAAAAAGCATTCAAATCAGCCAGGTGGAGGTCAAACTTTCACTCTTCACAGATGACATGATACTCTATATGGAAAACCCTAAAGATTCCACCAAGAAACTGCTAGCATTGATTCATGAATTCAGCAAAGTTGCAGGATATAAAATCAATGCACAGAAATCAGCTGCATTCGTATACACCAACAATGAAGTGACAGAAAGAGAAATCAAGGAATCAATCCCATTTACAGTTGTACAAAAAACCATAAAATACCTAGGAATAAATCTAACCAAAGAGGTGAAAAATCTATAGACTTAAAACTGTAGAAAGCTTACGAAAGAAATTGAAGAAGACACAAAAAAATGGAAAAAGATTCCATGCTCCTGGGTTGGAAGAACAAATATCATTAAAATGTCAATACTACCCAAAGCAATCTACATATTCAATGCAATCCCTACGAAAATAACATCAGCATTCTTCACAGAGCTAGAACAAATAATCCTAAAATTTGTATGGAACCAGAAAAGACCCCGAATAGCCAAAGCCATCTTGAAAAAGAAAACCAAAGCAGGAGGCATCACAATCCCAGACTTCAAGCTATACTACAAAGCTGTAATCATCAAGACAGTACGGTACTGGCACAAGAACAGACAGATCAATGGAACAAAATAGAGAACCCAGAAATGGACCCACAAATGTATGGCCAACTAATCTTTGACAAAGAAGGAATGAATATCCAATGGAATAAAGACAGTCTCTTCAGCAAGTGGTGCTGGGAAAACTGGACAGCGACATGCAGAGGAATGAATTGGACAACTTTCTTACACCATACACAAAAATAAACTCAAAATGGATGAAAGACCTAAAGGTAAGACAGGAGGCCATCAAAATACTAGAGGAGAAACCAAGCAAAAACCTCTTTGATCTTGGCCGCAGCAACTTCTTACTCAACACGTCTCTGGAGGCAAGGGAAACCAAAGCAAAAATGAACTACTGGGACTTCATCAAAATAAAAAGCTTCTGTACAGTGAAGGAAACAATCAGCAAAATTAGAAGGCAACCTGCAGAATGGGAGAAGATATTTGCAAATGACATATCAGATAAAGGGTGCATATCCAAAATTAGAAAGAACTTATATATAAAACTCAACACCCAAAAAACAAATCATCCAGTGAAGAAATGGGCAAAAGACATGAATAGACACTTCTCCAAAGAAAACATCCAGAAGGCCAACCGACACATGAAAAAAATGCTCAACATCACTCATCATCAGGGAAATACAAGTCAAAACCGCAATGAGATACCACATTACACCTGTAAGAATGGCTAACATTAACAACTCAGGCAACAACAGATGTTGGTGAGGATGCAGAGAAAGAGGATCTCTTTTGCATTGTTGTAGGGAATGCAAGCTGGTGCAGCCACTCTGGAAAACATTATGGAGGTTCCTCAAAAAAATAAAAATATTACTAACCTGTGACCCAGCAATTGCACTACTAGGCATTTATCCAAGGGATACAGGTGTGTTGTTTCAAAGGGACACATGCAACCCCATGTTTATAGCAGCACTATCAACAATAGCCAAAGTATGAAAAGAGCTCAAATGTCCATTGATGGATGATTGGATAAAGAAAATGTGGTATATATACACAATGGAGTACTACTCGGCAATCAAAAAGAATGAAATCTTGCCATTTGCAACTACGTGGAAGGAACTGGAGGGTATGCTAAGTGAAATTAGTCAGTCAGAGAAAGACAAAAATCATATGTCTTCACTCATATGAGGACTTTAAGAGACAAAACAGATGAACATAAGGGAAGGAAAACAAAAATAATTTAAAATCAGGGAGGGGGACAAAACAGAAGAGACTCATAAATATGGAGAACAAACTGAGGGTTGCTGGAGGGATTGTGGGAAGTAGGATGGGATAAATGGGTAAGGGGCACTAAGGAATCTACTCCGGAAATCATTGTTGCACTATATGCTAACTAATTTTGGATGTAACATTTTAAAAATAAAAAATAAAATTAAAAAAAATAAAATAGTCAAACTAATAGAATCAGAGAGTAGAATGATACTTGACATGGTCTGGAAGTAGGGGGAAATGGAGATATTAATGAAAGTTTCAGTTATACATGATAAATAAGTCTTAGAGATCTGTATAGCATTAACACCGATAGTTATCAATGCTGTATTATATGCTTAAAAATTTGCTAGTAGGGTAGATCTTATGTTTAGTGTTCTTATCAACCAACCAACAAATAAATAAATAAAAGGGCAGGAAGAAACTTTTGGAAGTGATGAATATGCTTATGTCACGGACTCTGGTAATGGTTTCATGGATGAACATAATGCCAAACTCATCAAGTTGTATACATTAAACATGTACAACTTTTTGTATGTCAATAATACCTCAATAGGAGGGCACCTTTTGGGATGAGCACTGGGTGTTGTATGGAAACCAATTTGACAATAAATTTCATATACTGAAAAAAATAATAATAATACCTCAATAAAGTGGTTTTAAAAAATAAAATGAAATAAAACAAATGAAATGAAGTGAAATGAAATGAAATGAAATTAGTTGATCATTTCTTCCTTTTTGAAATGCTTTCTTTTCTTGGCTTTTAGACCCAACTTTTTCTTGTTTTTCTTCTACTTCATTCATCAGATTTCTGTGCTGTCTCTCTCTTCTGCTTAACCTCTAAATGTTGGAAGTGCTCCAGTGTTGGCCATGCATAGACCTACATCACATCTCTATAGTCTCCTTATCTCTAATAAACCTCACGTCTTTAAATACCACCTTTAATAACTTTAAAATCTAAAATCTAACCTGTTCAGGACCACTCCCTTGAATGTCAGGCTAATATATCCAACTGCCTCTTGTCCCCACTGGCTATTTGTTAAGCATTTCAAACACTAGGTGCTCGAAAGAATTCTCAGTCTTCCCACTTACCCACCATATCATCTCCCTACATTCTTCAAACTCTTATCTCACCCGTAATGTCTTCTCTAGTTCAGTAAACTGCACTATTAACCACTCAGTTGTTCAAGCCAAAAACCTAGAGTCATCCTTGATTTCTCACCTTCACTCCATCATAAAATTCTACTAAGTCTGTTTTTGAAAATATTTCCCCAATCCATGCATCTCACTGCATCTCTACTACTACTGTATCAGTCCAAGTCAACATCGTCTCTCACTTGCACTCTCAAATAGTCTTCTAGTTCTGCCTGATACTCTTGCCCCACTTCAATCCATTATTCATATAATAGCTAAAAAATTCTTCTAAATTATAAATCAAATCATATCAATGCCCTGCTCATTCCTCTTAAAATAAAATCTAAAATGTTGTACTTAAACTCTTTCCTAAAAAGTCCTACACCATCAAGCCCTACCCTACTTATTAGAACTCACCCTGTGCCATCCTTGCCTTCCCTAATAGCCACAGTACTAACTAGTCTGTTTGTGGAATGCACCCTCCTCTGAAATTTCACTTGTGCACTTTTTCTTCTTATTCAACTGCTTCTGATATGTCTTTATTAATAAGTAATAAAGAAAACAAAAGAATCTGCCTGATCAGTAGCTGTATACCAGGAACTATAAACAAAGTCAATTTGTTCAAGTAAAGAAATCACATCCAGAACACTACCTGCTAATGAAGTCACTATCTGATTAAGTCCTTCTCCAAGTGCTGTCTGTCTTCTTTACACAACAGACAAGTTTGATAGACAAGTTTAATGTAATATGAATCATCATTTCTACTTTTTTAAAATGTGATGGCGCTTCAAATGTCTGAAGTCACTGCAGGAAATCTCTATTGTTTTTTTTATTATTATGGCAAGAAGCAGCAGCTCCAAGGCCTTCCATTTGATCCTCCTTGTCACTCAATAGGCCAGGGAACCAAAATGAGCATACTCACTAATTGCTGAGTATGTACATTTTAACAATTACTGTGCTCTGAGTTAAACAGCAGCTGCACCTGACAATCTAACTTGCTGTCAGGTTTGTTGTCCCTATCTATGTGCTATAAAAACAAAAAAATCCATTTGGACAGGACTGATTCTTAACTATTCTCTTATTCCCAGTGCTATCAATATCAGCTTCAGTACATGGATCTCTCCTCATGTGTGTACAAACATAAGACTGACACAACTGTGCTTTGATATGACTGAGAGAAATTCATATTTGTCTGTCATATTCTGATATCCAAGCAACCTTGGGTTATGCCAAGAATAGCAATCAAGGCTGCAACTACTTGATTACACTGTCCACGTGGTTAAACCAAAACACGGCAATGGTCATCTAAATCAGGTTTACCAACAAATCCCAAACTGGAGTTACCTGTGCTCTTCAAGTTTTACGATTGTTGGTGGAGGGAATGGTCCACAGAATTTCTCTCCATTGGGAATGAGGATTGGTTTTGTACCGTCTGTTGCCCGTATAATCATTGACAATGAAACCAAAGATCAGCAGGTCAGTCTAAACTCCTTTGAAAAGGCCATAATGGATAATACACTTGACTTAGATTACATCCTGCCTGTCTGAAACAGACGTACTGATCCTTTTGAGACTTAATCACACTTGACTGAGCCTAGGACTTTGAGAGACATAGAGGAGGTCAATACTACAGGCTGGTCTCACTCTAATGCCTGGAGTCATTGTTAATAGCATCTTTAATTAAATGTTGCATGTTTAATTAAATGTTACCTTATCCAAATTGAATGGATTGTTTCTCAGCTTCAATCCTTCAGATTAATCAGAATGATCCATGAAATGTATATAAATGTGAAAATCTGAGTATTGCCAAGAACATTTAGGACCAGGAGTAGATTTATGGGAAAGGCATTCCATATGTACTCTGAGTAATTCTGGATGTTCTTGCCAGTTCCATGAATACAAGGCCCTGCATTGCTCTTTACCTCAAGCTATTTCCCATGGTTGTGTTTTCAGTGATCATTTCAGGTATGAAGTAATGTCTCCATCAGTCAAAACATATCCTTGCCGTAGAATAGGTAGATTCCCCAAGCTCACTGTTCCTCATATATAATACAAACCCACAGCATGAACATCATCTACTCATGCCCTCTGAATTATCCTTCTGAGACTGAGAAGACAGGGGAAATGATGCACAAGTTATGCCCACACTGCTTGTTGTGCAGTAATAAAGGTCTTTATATCTGACCCCAACAGTTTCATGTATTCTGTAATAGGCTACCTTGTTACCTTATAAAGAAAGTCAAATCAAGTCCCAGACTCTGACAATAGCCACCCTTGGGTTCAGGTTTTAGTCAACCACCTGAGCAAACTCATAGAGTCTGTCCTTGGTGCTCAAGACAGCACAATGAATCCAGAGTGTTTGCTTACTGATATGCATATACTGATCACTTTTGGCGTGTTTGGTATCACACTTTGTATCCATCTTCCTGTGGTACACAAGGATTTCTAACAGGTTTAGAGGAAACGATAACAAGTGGGACTGAATTTTAAGGATAACTGGCATTTTTCAGAAAAATGATTACTTCAGGAGAGCTCATCATTTGTTCTTCATGTGATGGGAGGCTAATTGCCTTAGACAACAGTAAAAGAACTGCTCCTATTGGCAAAGAAAGCCCACTGAAATTTGGAAGACTCTAAACTAGTGCCATTCGAAGCCGAGCATTCTTCAAAACATAGTCCCGAACCTCAGAAGGAAGTGGTAACGGCGCTGTTGACAAAGACAATCCAGTGCAAATCTAGACTAAGTAGTCATATATTGTGATTTTCAACCTCAATGGCAAGTTTAAATTTCCCCCAAATTTCTCTACTCCAATGTATGCCTAATTTGAATTTCATTTATAGGTGTCAGCAAAATTAGAAGGTTGTCCTATGTTAAAATTCAAATTCATGAAGTTTAATAAAATGTCTGTTGATTTGAATGAATCAATAAGTGCTTTCTTAAGATGGGAATTTTAAAGAGAAGACAAAAGAACAGAGGACATAAGAACTTTACGTTCCTGAGAGGGATCAATACTACGAAGTAAGAACAAGAGTAGAGAAGAGAAAAACAAGATACTGAGAGACACAAGTTACATTGTTGCCTAAAGGTAGCCTGAAAAAAAAATGATGGGAAAATTGTGTTTGGTTTCAATGTTAAAACAAATAAAATAAGTTAAAATGTTCTTATTAAATTTTCACAATAAAATTCTTGGTTTATTTTTTTTAATATGAAATTTATTGTCAAATTGTTTTCCATACAACACCCAGTGCTCATCCCAACAGGTGCCCTCCTCAATTCCCATCACCCACTTTCCCTTCCCAAAATTTTTGGTTTAAAAATAGTTCATCTTAGGGACACCTAGGTGGCTCAGTCCTTAAGCATTCGACTTTTGATCTCAGTTGAGGTCATGATCCCACAGTTCATGAGTTTGAGCCCCATATCAAGCTCTACACTGATGGTGCAGATCCTGCTTGGGATTCTGTCTCTTTCTGCCCCTCCCCCGCTTGTGCGTGCACGCTCCCTCTCTGTCTTTCTCTCCTCTCTCTCTCCTCTCTCTCTCTCTCTCTCTCAAAAATCAATAAAAGAAACTTAAAAATATTTTTAAATAAAAATGGGTCATTTTAGGGATGCCTGGCTGGCTCAGTCAGTAGAGTGAACAACTCTTAATCTCAGGATCGTGAGTTCAAGCCCCATGTTGGGCATGGAGCCTACTTTAAAAACATTTTTTAATTGAAAAAATTTAAAAATAATAGGTGATTTTACTGATAAAGAACTATTTCATTTTATTTTATAATTAAACTTTTTTTTTTTTTTTTTTTATAAATTTATTTATTTATTTTTGGGACAGAGAGAGACAGAGCATGAACAGGGGAGGGGCAGAGAGAGAGGGAGACACAGACTCGGAAACAGGCTCCAGGCTCCGAGCCATCAGCCCAGAGCCTGACGCGGGGCTCGAACTCACGGACCGCGAGATCGTGACCTGGCTGAAGTCGGACGCTTAACCGACTGCGCCACCCAGGCGCCCCCATAATTAAACTTTTAATCATTGAAGCATAAAAATAAATTTACCGTGACACTCATGCTATAAAACATAAATATGTCTTTATCAATCAAATTTGAATTCTACTTCACTCCTCTTAATAGTTAGCAGGATTTTCCCCCCAATGTTTTCTGTAGAAAATTTTCCAATGGTAGGATTGTGTTTATGGCTCCCTTCTATCATAAGAAAGCAAAGGTGAGGTTTTTTCTTTTCTTAGTGAAGTCATTTACCAGTTGTTAATTGGTAGAAGTTAATCATCTGAAAGGCAGCCATACAATAGGGAAAGCTGAGTCTCTTAAAGTGTTTATTAGGAATATAAAAGGACTGCTGTGAGGTTGGATGAGCACACACACAAATCAGCAAAGCTGAAGTCCCTAATTCCCTTCTACTAGTTATTAAAAGAGACCCCAGGAGACATAAAAGAAATTGTAATCCCCAAAGAAAATGCCGAGCAAAATTGCCTGAGTGATATGAAAAAGATATCTTGGTAAAGGAAAAGAGAGAGGATTAAGATAAATACCAGAGTTTTCAGAGTACAATCAGAAGAGCTGAGACTAGTAATCCCCTGTTGATATATGATAGAAAGCACTGATGTAAAGTGCCTTTCAAGATACTGGCGCGATGAACGGAATTCACTGAAGAACATTATTTACCTGTGCTCGGTCTGTGAATGTACTATGTAGAAAATAATGATAGGGATCAAAATTTTCAATCTTACTGACAGTACCTAGGGATGATGCTGTAAGACTGGGCCGGCAACTTCATCTTAAAGTTCTGCTTTCAATTGTTATAAATTGTCTCAAAAAATAACAATTCAGTGCTGATATTTTTCAACTGGTCTCTTGGTGACTATTGTAAAGAAGATTGAACAATATCTATTCAACTGTTTTGTGTATTTTATCTAGTAAATATTTATTATTTCCCACTATTAATCCATAAACCTGTCACCATATGGTTCCCCATACTGATGAAAACACATTCCCTGGGACCTAGAATTAGATATATTCTGTAAGCACAATAAATAGTAAATTAAGGTTTTAACACAACAGAAAATGAAAAACAGGAGATCAGGTAAGAAATACATAATATAAAATATAATGAAATGCATTAACTCTAGTCACATTCTTAGGCAAAACATATTTGTTACCTTATAAGCATATTTTCACCCAATTTAATAAAGTCACATCAAGAAGACCCCTAAGCCTGCCTAAGGAATAAGTTTACTTGCTTGACTTCATCTTCTCTAACTGACATCTTACCAGTGTCTAAAATTTCATAATTGAAGATTTCTCTTTTAAATTAAAATATAAATTGGTTTTTTAATGGTGCATTAAACTTTTTTTATATCCTTCCCCTTTAATGTAAAGCATTTATCTGATATCTTTCTGAACATGGAATTCAATGCGGCAAGAGTGTGACCTCTGGAGCCATGGAAATGATCTTTTCCCTCTCTTTCCAAATCTCCCAGGACCTACTTCTGTCCAAAACCCCAGGGAGGAAAAAGTTCAGGAAAACTATAACTAATCTGTCCATCATCTCAGAAAGAAGACAAATTTCCAGTGCAGAGCTTTCTGAGGAGTAGAGTACAGCAACAAAAAGGTTCAATAAGTTCATATAATGGTTTAAGATAGAATTTAATGAAGAGGCAAAGATTAGATAAAGAATCTGAGCAAACTCATCTACCATCCTCTTCAGAGTCCCTTGAAATAATAGAATACATACATATTAGTACTAACCTACATTATATAAATAGTGAAAATATGTCACAGTATATTATTAACATAGTGTTAAACAATAATAAATAATGATGATATCAATTTATCAAATATTTGGGGGCATTTGAGGAAGATGAATTGAGAGACAAAAACAAAGACAATCCACAGTCAAATGAATGCAAGACAAACCTATACAAAGGTAAGAACAATTTCACAGATATCCAAATCTCAGAAACAGTATATACAAAGAGAAGTAAAGGAGGACAACTGGGAGGCTCAGTACTAGGTTTAAGGGTCTGACTCTTGGTTTTTGCTCAGGTCATGATCTCATGGTTTGTGAGATCTAGCCCCATGTCAGGCTCTATTCTGACAGTGTGGAGCCTGCTTGGGATTCTCCCTCTCCCTCTGTCTATGCCCCTTCCTGCTTATTTTCTCTCTCCCCCACCCTCTCTTTATCTCTCTCTCTCTTTCTCAAAAATTAATAAATAAACATTTAAAAGAAAAAAGAAACAGAAAGGGCCCTGAAGTAAGTAAAGAACTTCATAACTCTATAGTTAAACCAAGAGACCCTTTATACTCCTCTTTCTCCTTGCTGAGCCAGACCAATAACAGATTTAGCAGAAAGAGAAGTTTGTCTAGGAAAATCACCCAGAGCTAGGTAATAGTACACATTAGAATTGCTTGGGAAGCTGTCAAAAGTCACAATGCCAGGCTTTATCCCACAAATAACTAAATCATAGTTTGGAGATAGAGGAAGAGAGACCAGATGTCACTAGTTTTTGAACTTCTGCAGGTGAGTTCAGTATATAGTCAAATTTGTGAAGCCCAATCCTAAAATAAATAGTGGAGCTAGTAAAAATGAACTACTGGGACCTTATGAAGATAAAAAGCTTCTGCACAGCAAAGGAAACAACCAACAAAACTAAAAGGCAACCAACGGAATGGGAAAAGATATTTGCAAATGACATATCGGACAAACGGCTAGTATCCAAAATCTATAAAGAGCTCACCAAACTCCACACCCGAAAAACAAATAACCCAGTGAAGAAATGGGCAGAAAACATGAATAGACACTTCTCTAAAGAAGACACCCGGATGGCCAACAGGCACATGAAAAGATGCTCAACGTCGCTCCTCATCAGGGAGATACAACTCAAAACCACACTCAGCTATCACCTCACGCCAGTCAGAGTGGCCAAAATGAACAAATCAGGAGAGTATAGATGCTGGAGAGGAGGTGGAGAAACGGGAACCCTCTTGCACTGTTGGTAGGAATGCAAATTGGTGCAGCCACTCTGGAAAACAGTGTGGAGGTTCCTCAAAAAATTAAAAATAGACCTACCCTGTGACCCAGCAATAGCACTGCTAGGAATTTACCCAAGGAATACAGGAGTACTGATGCATAGGGGCACTTGTACCCCAATGTTTATAGCAGCACTCTCAACAATAGCCAAATTATGGAAAGAGCCTAAATATCCATCAACTGATGAATGGATAAAGAAATTGTGGTTTATATACACAATGGAGTACTACGTGGCAATGAGAAAGAATGAAATATGGCCCTTTGTAGCAACATGGATGGAACTGGAGAGTGTGATACTAAGTGAAATAAGTCATACAGAGAAAGACAAATACCGTATGTTTTTACTCTTATGTGGATCCTGAGAAACTTAACAGAAACCCATGGGGGAGGGGAAGGAAAAAAAAAAAAAAAAGAGGTTAGAGTGGAAGAGAGCCAAAGCATAAGAGACTCTTAAAAACTGAGAACAAACTGAGGGTTAATGGGGGGTGGGAGGGAGGGGAGGGTGGGTGATGGGTATTGAGGAGGGCACCTTTTGGGATGAGCACTGGGTGTTGTAGGGAAACCAATTTGACAATAAATTTCAAATAAATAAATAAATAAATAAATAGATAGATAAATAGTGGAGCTAGTAAAGGAAGTAGAAAAAAAGCATAAAGAAACTCTAAAATCTACCAGAATTGCAGGGAAAAAAATTTAAGAAAAAAGAAAAGAAACATTAATATAAAATATTGACTATCTGGAGTAGAGGTACCAACAGGAAGATTCATAGTTGGTTGTGGGAGGCCGGACCCCAGTGCCAGGCTGAGACCGGGTTGAGCAACGGCTCCCTGTTGACTCAGCCAACCCGGTGGTTCCCCCTCCCATTCTCCCACTTGCAAAGGCGTACGAAAGCCTTTTCAAGGCTGAGAAAGCTAATTCCTGAAGCCTCTGGTCTGTGGGTGTTGGCAGTAATGTTACCCCCCTTTTTCTACCACGGGTCAAATAGAAACAAACATGGGAACTGTGTTTTGCTAGCAATCTATCAACAAGGTCTTGTGACCCGTTCAGAAAGTTCACAAGGTACACAGAACTAAATGTTTTGGCTGACAGCGATCATGTGAAACCTGTTTATTCTTAGAATGACCTGACCCATAAGAGTCTTGATATAAAAGATTGTGTACAGCAACAAGAAAGCCGTCACTTGGGCCAACAGCCCCATCAGCCCTCCTGTTCCCAAACTGGCTTCTCTTCTCTTTTTTTTTTCTTACATTGCCCTACCCTCAGGACCCTGATCTCGGTGTTTCTTGCGCCGGTCGCAACAAGTGGCGCCCGAACAGGGACCTGAGACAACAAGGAGGAAAGCAAAAGCAGACCGCGTGGCGTCTAATTCAGGTAGGGGAACTGTGCCAACAGCACAGACGACGGGAGTAAAACTATGGGACAGAAACAGTCTACGGAACAGGGATATTTTGTAACTACCTTGCAGGCTCTTATGAAGGAGAAGGGAATTAAGGTTTCTCAGTCAGCCCTTAGGGAATTTTTTGACATAGTGCACGATCACGATTATTGCCCATGGTTTCCAGACGGGGGTACAGATGATTCAAAGGATTGGCAGCGAGTTGGTCAGGAACTTAAAAATCAAATGAAGATTCGTGGGGCTGCAGTTCCAGGGACTTTGTGGTCTACTTGAACCTGTATTAAGGAGGTCCTTGATCCGCAGGATTCTATTGAAATAGTTTCTCTTAGCTCGGAAGTAGCCCAACCCTTAGTGACTTCAGATGCTCCTCTCCCTCCAGAAACTACTTTCAATGCCCTTTCGGGACAGTCACGGGTGCCTTCACCTTTACCTCCTCTCCCCCTCCTAGAACAGTTATCTGTGCAAGATCCAGAAAATAATGATGACTCCCCTTTTGGGGATCAGGGGGATGATGGGCCGTATTTGGAAGACCAGAGGAAGCCTGCCTTCTTGGCCCCTTTGGTCCAGAAGGTACCTTTAAAACGACCTTCTTTTCAGGCACAAGATAGAGGCTTCAGGAATTAGCTTTCTCAGCCTTGACAAGGCTTTCGTATGCCTTTGCAAGTGGGAGAATGGGAGGGAGAACCACCGGGTTGGCTGAGTCAACAGGGAGCCATTGCTCAACCCGGTCTCAGCCTGGCACCGGGGTCCGGCCTCCCACAGTTGGTTCTTGATCCAGACTGGCAAAGTGCTTACTTCTAGCCAGTTGCCCCTTAAGTAAGTGGTAGTCACAGGCAAAACCTTGTACCTAAGAATGTACCAAGGTCCATACAGATTTAAAAGTTGGATCTGTTAGCCTGAGTACCCTCACAGGACAAGATCACAAAAGATGAAGAAAAATATGCAAACTTACAAACTAAAAGAAACTAGCTGAAGTAGTATTAATGTCAGTCTAAGTATAACATAAGACAAAAAAAGAAGACATTAACAGAGATAGGTCTTAGATAATAATAAAACAAACATTTCTCAAAGATAAAACAATCATGGCCATATATATACCAAAACTTTCAGTATATATATATGTATATATATATATATATATATATATATATATATATACACAGAAGATGTGGTATATATACACAATGATGTATTACTCAGCAAACAAAAAGATGAAATCTTGCCATTTGCAACTACATGGATGGAACTAGAGGAAATTATGCTAAGGGAAATTAGTCATAAAAAGACAAATATATGACTTCACTCATATGTGGAATTTAAGATACAAAACAAATGGACATAAGGGAAGGGAAACAAAAATAATATAAAAGCAGGGAGGGGGACAAAACATAAGAGACAAACGTAGAGAACAGTCGAAGGTCATACCACCCTGAATGCGCCTGATCTTGTCTGATCTCAGAAGTTAACAGGGTCGGGCCTGGTGAGTACTTGGATGGGAGAACAAACTGAAGGTTGTTGGAGGGGGTGTATGTGGTGGATGGGCTAAATGGGTAAGGAGCACTAAGGAAGACATTTGTTGGGATGAGCACTGGGTGTTACACACAGGGAATGGAATCACTGGAATCTACTCTGAAATCATTATTGCACTATATGCTAACTAACTTGGATGTAAATTAAAAAATAAAATAAATAATAAATTAATAATAAATTAATAAACAATTATAAAGCACAGGAAAACTATTTTTAATTAATGACAGAAATATATCTCCAATAAGACTTACAGAAAAAAGAGGATGCTGAAACTAAACAATATCGAAAGTGAAAAATTAAACGAAACTTAGGTATGTTAAAGATTGTCAAGGGGCGCCTGGGTGGCTCAGTCGGTTAAGCGT
This sequence comes from Neofelis nebulosa, assembly GCF_028018385.1. Taxonomy (NCBI): domain Eukaryota; kingdom Metazoa; phylum Chordata; class Mammalia; order Carnivora; family Felidae; genus Neofelis; species Neofelis nebulosa. Next base: position 48,197,583 of record NC_080783.1, on the reverse strand, counting down.
CCGACTTCAGCTCAGGTCACGATCTCACGGTCTGTGAGTTCGAGCCCCGCGTCGGACTCTGGGCTGATGGCTCAGAGCCTAGAGCCTGCTTCCGATTCTATGTCTTCCCCTCTCTCTGCCCCTCCCCCATTCATGCTCTGTCTCTCTCTGTCTCAAAAATAAATAAACGTTAAAAAAAAAAAGATTGCCAATATATTTATATGTAATTTCTAGAAAGACAGAGGTAACTAAATTGACTCAAGAATGATGGAATTAAGCAAAAAACATTAAATAAATTAACCATTCTCTCAAGATACCATACCCAGACAGCAGTTCTTCAGACCAGGTTTCTTAAAAAACAAACAAACAAACAAACAACAGGTAGCTTTAAGCAAGGATAAAGAAAAACGAGGACTACTGTGGGAGGTAAGCTTAGGAATCCCCCGGACTTACACCAATGGGTTAACAAGGCATAAAGAAATACAAAGCCATAAAATGCTCACACCCAAGTTTGGGTAAGCCAGATTGGCACCCCAAAAATAAGAGGTGCAAAGACCCCGAGAATAGGGAGGCACAAAGGTGCAAGGAATAGGGAGGTGCAAATGCACCCCAAAATAAGAAGGGAGTGCAGAGCCCCCCAAAATAGAGAGGGAGAGGCAAAGGCCTGAAATAGAAATGGCGCAAAGGTGCCCAATACATAGGAATAAAAAGATTAAATATTCAGGGTGAAAGCACCCCAAATTTAGTACTATAGCAGAAAGCTGCTTTCACAGGAGAATAGGGCCAGATTATGTAAATTGGTGAACTGGACTATGGACTGCAGGCAAAGCAGCCCAGAGCAGAGATGGTTAACAAAAGAAAAGGTGCCTTGTTAACCCTGAGGTTATTCCCCCTATCTGTCTCCTGCCCTAGGCTCGCTAAGATAAACAGAGGTGCTGCCTCATGTCTGCCATAAACAACCTTCTTCCCAACTGCCTGGCGCCCAGATTTTGTTTTGTATTCACCCAAACCCCAAACACTGTATATCTTCAAAACCCCCTTTTTCCCCTCAAGTCCCCAAGTTAATGTTCAAAGTTTCTTTGTCCCTTTGTGCATGCCCATCAGTTTGTAAGCCTTCTGATCTGACTAAATATGGGGCAAGGACCCTTATTCGGGGCTCTTGTCTTTTTCCCAGACATTAGCCATCTCTCATTTTAATCCTGCATCCGCTCTTTTGCTGGCCAAAAAAGAACTTTAGAGTCTACAACAGACTTATATGCTGTTACTGGGTTCATAAGTGTTAAAATCACCACAGAGAGCAATTTTGTATCATCTAATGAGATCGAAAATTCCCACAGATAAAATACAACAATTCCAACTCTAGGTATTTACAATAGGAAAAAATTCAAATATATTCTAAGAGTAATGTACCTGACCTTGTTGCAGCATCCTTTGCAATAGAAAAATTTGGAAACATTTTAAATGTTCTTCAACAGGAAAATGAATACATATATATTGTGATATACTCATAATGGATACAAATCAGCAAATAAAATAAATGAACTATAACAACATGGATATTTCTCAGAAACATAATATTAAATGAAGAAAATATTAAATATTAAATCGTTCATAATGATGCTTACAGGCATGATACCATCTAAATAAAGTTCAAAAGCACACCAAAAACAAAACAAAACAAAAAATATAAACAACCACAGCAACAAAAACATCTATGTTGTTTATGGATATATACAACTATAATACCATGTAAAAATGAAAATAAAAATTACTTTTAGAAAGTACTTTCCTCTAGAAAGAAAGGAAAAATATCTATAATGAAGAAAATCAAGTAACATAATTTAGGCAAGTAAAATATTTTTGAGATTGATTATTTTTTAAATGTGCCCTGCTTTAACATCTCATTTTTACCTTGGTATTTTAAATAATCCTCAAAAATTAAAAGTCTTTCTTTGCTGTTAATGTCAAGGTTTCTTAATATATGCCTAGCTCTTTTTATGATAATGTTTGAAACTACTATCCAATTTTTCAACAAATATTCCTATTGTACTCTATAATATATCTTCTCTTCGTTACTTACTACTGAAAAATCTTGAACACTGACAGTAAGAAAACGAAAGCCAAGTACTTATCTGAGTGTTGAGCACACAGAGATGCAATCAAATTCCTCATCATTAGTTGACACTTTCTTCTAATGTTTTGAGGAAATTAGGCTATAAGCATGGCTGATGAAAGGGAATTTTGATGATTTTTAGAAGGTAAGTGTGTAAACCATGAGATGTTTATTAATAATCCGATGATAACTTAATAGTCATATGTATTAGTTTCCTTGTGTTTAGAAAAAAGCAAAGAAAACCTACTATGAACAAGAAAAAAAATTTTTGTTCATTATAATCTTGAGTATCTCATAAATATCTTGCAGTCCATTAAAGTGAAATCTATAGATGGACATATACATGTATACACAAAAATCAGAGAAAACATTCAAAATATTTAATGGCCAGAATGACATGGGCATCAATCAGACAAGCAGATTGACCAATCAGAACAGAAGCTAAGCAAAAGACAAATCAGACCTTACTCTTAAGAGATTAAGGGAAAGCAAAAAAAAAAAAAAAAAAAAAAAAACATTTCCTTACTGTATATGGTCCAGCTTTCTCATTTGATAGCCATGCTTCTCAAATTTTAATGTGCCTATGAATTAACTAGGGATCTTACTAAGTGCAGCTTCTGATAAAGTGTAGGTACACCTGGGTGGCTCAGTCAGTTTAACATTGAACTCTTGAGTTCAGCTCAGGTCATGATCCCAGGGTTGTGGGATCGAGTTCTGCATTGGGTTTCGCACTAAGTATGGAGCCTGCTTAAGATTCTCTCTCTCTCTCTCTCTCTCTCTCTCTCTCTGTCTCTTTCTCTCTCCCTTTGCCCCTTCCCCTGCTTAAATGTGCACTCTCTCTCTCTCTCTCTCTCTCTCTCTAAAAACATAAAAAATATATAAATAAATATTTTTTAAAAAATGGGTTGCTCAGTCAGTTAAGCATTCAACTCTTGATTTTGGCTCATGTCATGATCTCATGGTTCATGAGTTCAACCCCACACTGGGCTATGAGCTGACACTAGGAGTCTGCTTCAGATTCTCTCTCTCCCTCTCTCTCTGCTTCTGCCCTGCTCTTTCTCTCTCAAAGTAAATAAATACATGAATAAACATTTAAGAATTTTTAAAAAATCAGGGCGCCTGGGTAGCTCAGTTGGTTAAGCATCTGACTTCAACTCAGGTCATGATCTCATAGTTTGTGGGTTTAAGCCCCACATTGGGCTCTGTGCCGACAGCTCAGAGCCTGGAGCCTGCCTTAGATTCTGTGTCTCCTCTCCTTCTGCTCCTTCCCCGCTCTTGCTCTGTCTCTTTCTCTCTCTCAAAAATAAATAAACATTTAAAACATTTTTAATAAAATAAATAATAATAAGACAATAATTTTAAAACAAAAAGTGTATAGTGGGCTATGAAACCTGGCTATTCTAAGTGTGGTCCTCGGTCCATCAAAATAGACATCATCTGGGAGTTGGCTAGAAATAAAAAATCCTTCAACATCACTCATCATCAAGGAAATAAAACTACAATGAGATATCATCTCATACCAGTCAGAATGACTAAAATTAACAACACAGGAAACAACAGGTGTTGGTGAGGTTGCAGAGAAAGGGGAGACTTCTGATACTGTTGGTGCGAATGCAAACTGGTGCAGCCACTCTGGAAAATAGTATGGAGAGTCCTTAGAAAGTTAAAAATAGAACCATCCTATGATCTAGCAATTTCTCTACTAGGTATTTACCCAAATGATACAAAAATACTGATTCAAAAGGATACATGCACCCCAATGTTTACAGCAACATTATCAACAATAGCCGAATTATGAAAAAAGCCCAAATGTCTATCAACTGATGAATGAATTAAAAGAAGTCCTTTATATATACAACAGAATATTACTCAGTCATAAAAAATATAATGAAACCTTGCCATTTTCAACAACATAGATGGAGCTAGAAAGTATTATGCTATTATGCTAAGCGAAATAGGTCAGAGAAAGACAAAATACCATATGATTTCACTCATATGTAGATTTAAGAAACAAAACAGATAAACATTATACAAAAAAAGAGAGAAGCAAACCATGAAACAGACTCTTAAATATAGAGAATAAACTGAGGGGAGGGGAAGGGGAAGTGGGCAGGGGATGGGTTAAACGGGTGATGGGTAAAGGAAGGCACTTGGAATGTTAAACTCTGGGTTTTGTATGTAAGCGATGAATTACTAATTCCACACCTGAAACTAATATTGCACTTTATGTTAACTAACTGGAATTTGAAGGAAGAAAAAAGGACTCTTAAATGCACTCTTAAATGCAGAGAAATGGTAGTTGCCAGAGGGTGGGAGGAGAGGGTGATGGGTGAATTAGGTGACAGAGAATAGGTGACAGAGATTGAGAATACATTTATTGTGATGAGCATGGAGTAATGTATACAATTGTTGAATCACTATATTGTATACCTGAAACTAATACAGCACTGTATGTTAATTGTGCTTGAATTTAAAAAATAATTTTTTTAACTTAAAAAAAAAAGAGAAGCACAAAATCCTAGGGCTCTTCCCAAACCTACTGAAGAAGAATTTTGACAAAACCCCTAGACAATTTATATCTCAAATATTAAAACTGACTAGCACTATACTATCTGACAAATGACCTGAAACCTCTACTAAATCACACACCAAGGGAGCATCTGGGTGGCTCAGTCGGTTAAGCATCTGACTTCGACTCAGATCATGATCTCATGGTTCATGAGTTGAGCCCCACGTCAGGCTCTCTGCTGTCAACACAGAGACCCCTTTGGATACTCCGTCCCTCTCTCTCTCTGCCCCTCCGCCACTTGCGTGCTCTCTCTCTCTTTCAAAAATAACCAAACATTAAAAAAAAAATTATAAAAAAAATAAAACACACACCAAGAAAGAGGTAGGGAAGATTTTACAGAATAAAAAAAAAAAAAAAAAAAAACTCAAGAAACATAACAATTAAATACAACATATGGAACTTGGTGTATGGATTGGACGATACTAGAGAATTATTGTTAATTCTGTTAGATGTGATAATGGCATGTCATTACCAAAAAAAAAAAAAAGGCAAAATTTTGACTATTATAAAGACTGGTTATTGGGTATATGAAGATATACAGGCTCATACACAAATCTCTCTACTTTGTGTATGTGTGAAAGTTTTCGTAATAAAAGTTTAAATAATGATTCCCCAAAGGTTATTAATTCATTTATTCAAAAAATAAATATACAGGTATTGTGTTCCGTTTCTTCTCATGCCAATCTGAGAAACGTTCAAAGTACTCCCATTATGTATATTTTCCAAAGTGTTGAATCCAAAATTTTATTTATTCAAACTCCAGTTTTCATAGCACATGAGTATTTATAGTCTTCTGTGTAAGTATCTGATACACACAAAAGATAACACAAGAAAATAAAAGGTTTTGAATTTTTCTTTAAATTTTTTAACGTTTTTATTTATTTTTAAGAGATAGAAAGAGACAGAGGGTGAGCAGGGGAGGGACAGAGAAAGTGGAAAACACAGAATTCAAAGGAGTCTCCAGGCTCCGAGCTGTCAGCACAGAGCCTGATGTGGGGCTCGAACCCACAACCATGAGATCATGACCTGAGCTGAAGTTGGACATTTAACCAACTGAGCCACCCAGGTGCTCCAAAAGGTTTTGAAAAATTATCACTGCCTGTATTAAAATATATTCGAGAAATGTGATAATAACTCTTATTTCCAAAAATGTGTTCTAGTTTTTCTAATAATTTTCCTCATTTCATGTCAGTTACCTTTTCCTGTCTAAATCCTGAATACTTCAAGAAATCTTGAATTTAGATAGCTCCCTGAATACTGTTTCCAAAATTTTATCTATGCATTACTTGTAACAGGATTACTGACTCTGTTTATAAAAATATTGTGCACCATTTCCCATACACTGAAGTGGGATCAGAGAATCTTAGTTTATCAAGATACACATATGATTTTTGGGCACACTAAAGTTGGAGTTTTTTGGGGCGCCTGGGTGGCGCAGTCGGTTAAGCGTCCGACTTCAGCCAGGTCACGATCTCGCGGTCTGTGAGTTCGAGCCCCGCGTCGGGCTCTGTGCTGACAGCTCAGAGCCTGGAGCCTGCTTCCGATTCTGTGTTTCCCTCTCTCTCTGCCCCTCCCCCGTTCAGCTCTGTCTCTCTCTGTCCCAAAAATAAATTTTAAAAAACGTTGAAAAAAAAAATTTTAATAAAAAAAAATAAAGTTGGAGTTTTTTAAATTTAAAAATGTGAAAATATTATGAATGGATCTCAACATCAAGGATTAATTTCCTTCCCAACATAAGCAAGTAGAAAATTGGACAAAATATGTAAAATATGTAAAATTACTATTTTGAGATCTAAGAAAACAGACAGAACAAAACTGTGATACCTAAAAGAAATAGAAACAAATGAGATAAACACTGGGGTTGTACCAGCTTACTGCCTGAGGCAGTCTCACCAAATACAGGAAGAGAATACTGAGTTCTAGAGTCCTCGAGCTAGGATTTACAGAGCAGAAGCCACAAGCAGAGGGAGGAGCAATAAATGAAAGCTTGAAGATCTGCAAAGAGATCCTCCATCGTTCTACCACATATGCATGTGATAAAATCCCATGACACAGGAAAGAACTATGAGAAAATACTAGGATAAACAATTCAGAGAGCTCACACTGGATGGGAATAATTCCTGTTTGCACCAGCCAGAATGGAGAGATTTCTTGATACACAGGGAATTAAGCGGCTCTTCACAAAGGTAACAACTTGGGAGTAGAACAGCAAGTAAAGGTTATTCTTCATTCACTCAAAGCTTAAAAGAAGGTGTGAAAGGATCAAACTGATCCAAAATAACTGTCTATCAGAACAAATTCCAACACTCTTTAAAGAAATACAAGAAAGTTCTCCCACCCAAGGATTCATATTTCACAATGTCAGTACCAAATCAAAAATCATCTGGCGTGCAAAACACAGGAAGATATGAACTTTAAATAGGAAAAAGAATAATCCATAGATATCGGATCAGACATGACAGAGATTATATAATTAGCAGTAAAAATCCTTAAAATAGCTATTATAAATATAAAAAGTCTCAGGATTAAAAGGAAAAATATAAATACGATGTCCAAAATCAAAACATACTTTATGGGAATAACAAGTGATTAGATACTGAGGAACAAATATCAGTGAACTTGAAGACACAGTAATAGAAACTACTCAAAATGAAATACAGAAAGAAAACATAATTTAAAAAATAATAATAAACAGTGCCTTGGTGGCATGGGGAAAATAACAAAAGGCCTACAATACATATACCAGAAAGGGCAAGAGGAGAAAAATTACGTGACAATGTGATGGCCAAAATTTTCCAAATTTGATAGGAATTATAACAGCACAGACCCAAAAATTTCAATAAAATCCAAGCATAATAAACAAAAACCACATCAGAGCATGTAACAACCAAACTGCTAGAAAACAGACATGAAGTGAAAAGTGTAAAAGCAGCAACAGAAAAAAAAAAACTATGGACAGTGGAACAAAGATAACAATGACAGTAAAATTCTCATTTTACCCAGGAGACAATGGGAAGACATACTAAAATTATTACAAGAAAATTTGAATTGTTGGAAGAAAAGCTTAGAATTCGACACCCAGCAAAAATATCTTTCAAAAATTAAGATGAAATAGAGGCTTTTTGAAACAAACAAAAGCTAAAAATTCCACTGTAATGCCATCAACGTGGAATAGAATAAACGTAAAAAAAAGTCCTTCAGGCAGAGAGAAAATGATACCAGATGGAAGTGGTAAGTTTATGGGTGAATATAAAAGACAAATTTTTATATCTTAATCCCATAAGGATAATTAATTGTTCATTAATTGCTTAATTAATTAAGCAAAAACAATAACAATGTATTTTGTCAGTACTAACATATGTAAAATAAAATATGTAACAACAATAGCTCAAAAAGGTCAGGGGAAATAGAAATATTGTGTGGTAAACTTCTTTTTTTTTTTTTTTACTTTTATTTTTATTTTATTTTATTTTTTAATTTTTTTAAATTTATATCCAAATTAGTTAGCATATAGTGCAACAATGATTTCTGGAGTAGATTCCTTAGTGCCCCTTACCCATTTAGCCCTTCCCATCTCCCACAACACCTCCAGTAACCCTCAGTTTGTTCTCCATATTTATGAGTCTCTTTTGTTTTGTCCCCCTCCCTGTTTTTATATTATTTTTGTTTCCCTTCCCTTATGTTCATCTGTTTTGTCTCTTAAAGTCCTCAGATGAGTGAAGTCATCTGATTTTTGTCTTTCTCTGACTAATTTCACTTAGCATAATACCTTCCAGTTCCTTCCACATAGTTGCAAATGGCAAGATTTCATTCTTTTTGATTGTTGAGTAATACTCCATTGTATATATATACCACATTTTCTTTATCCAATCATCCATCAATAGACATCTGAGCTCTTTCCATACCTTGGCTATTGTTGATAGTGCTGCTATAAACATGGGGGTGCATGTGTCCCTTTGAAATAGCACACCTGTATCCTGTGGATAAATGCCTAGTAGTGCAGTTGCTGGGTGGTAGAGTAGTTCTATTTTTAGTTTTTTGAGGAACCTCCATACTGTTTTCCAGAGTGGCTGCACCAGCTTGCATTCCCATGTATTGTAAATGTCTTTCACAATATTTGTAACTGTGTAACATTATCTGAAGGCTGCCTTTCAAAAGTAAAGATATATTTTGGAAACAGAGCAAAGTTAAAACTTTAAGAAAAAGGGATATAACTAAAAAGTCAAATGTGGATATAAAAATGGAATTATTTTTTAAAACTCAACTAATCTCAATTAATCAATTAGAATGCAGTAAAAGAGGAAATGGGAAAAATATATAGGACAAGTGGAGAACAGAGATAAAGAGGGTAAATTTAAACTTGATACTGATACTTGCACTAAATGTGAGAATGTAAATGATCTGAAGATTCCAATGAAAAAACAAAGTTGTTGGACTGCACAAAGAAACAAGACCCAAGTATATGCTACTTATACAAAACCTGCATTAAATAAAAAGACAGACTTTTAAAAATATATATAGAAAAAGATATAACATGTTAACACTAAACAAAAAAAGTTTGGGATGACTATAGACAAAATAGTCTTTAATACAAGGAATACTACTGGGAATAAAGAAGAGCATTATGTAATAATAAAGGGGTCACTTTATCACAAAGACCTAAAAATCCTAAATATATGCACCCCAAAAAACAGAGCCTGAAAATACATGAAGCAAAAACTGATAGAATTAAAATGAAAAATAAGCAAACCCACAAATATAGTCAGAGATTTCAATGCTGCTCTCTTGGCAATAGTTAGCACAGACAAAAGAACCAAGCAAAAAAAATTTGGAGGGTCAAATAACACTCTGGAATATTAACCAAAAGAAACCATACACTGAGCCATAAAACAAGTCTCAGTGAATTGAAAAATATTGAAATCAGGGGCACCTGGGTGGCTCAGTCAGTTGAGCTTCCGACTTCAGACCATGTTATGATCTCCTGGTTTGTGAGTTCAAGCCCCAGGTGGGGCTTGCTCCTATCAGCACATAGCCTGCTTCAGATCTTCTGTCCCTCCCCTGCTTGCACTTTCTCTCTCAAAAATAAAGAAAACATCTAAAAATTTTTAAAAAGACATTGAAATCATATAGAATATAATTCTTGATCTAAGCTTTTTATGTATATAAACTATAAATCAATAAGAGAAAGCAATATTAATATAATAATCCTTATGTATTAAGAAATTAAACAACATACTTCTAAATGACCACTGGTTCAAAGACAAAATCACAATGGAAATTTTCTAATACTTTAAACTTAATGAAAATGGAAAATGTATCAAATTATAAGATACAACTAAAAATATTTAAAGTACAGACACTCAGGAACACTTTGGCACTCTCTCACAAAATTAACCTTATACTTACCAATGATCTAAAAGTCCACTCGTAGGTATTTATCCAAAGAACTGAAGATATAAATATATAAATATATGAATATAAATACCCACTTTAAAAAATTATGTAAGGGGAACCTGGGTGACTCGGTTGGTTAAGCGTCTATCTTCAGCTTCATGGTTCGTGGGTTCAAGCCCCACATCAGGCTCTGTGCTAACAGCTCAGAGCCTGAGGCCTGCTAAAGATTCTGTCTGTCTCTCTCTCTCTCTCTCTCTCTCTCTCTCCCCCTCCCCCACTCAAGCTCTGTCTCTCTGTCTCTCTCAAAAATAAATAAACATTAATTTTTTTTTTCAATTATGTGAAATGTCAGGAGCCCTGGCTGGATCAGTCAGTAGAGCCTGGGACTCTCAGGGTTGCAAGTCCAAGCCCCACATTGGGTGTAGAGATTACTTAAAAATAAAAAATCTTTTAAATTATGTGAATGTTAAAAATGATTTCAGGGTGCCTAGGTGACACAGTCTTGATTTCAGCTCAAGTCATGATCTCATGGGTTCTGGAGATCAAGCACCACATCAGGCTCTGCAGTTCAGCGGGGAGCCTGCTTGGGATTCTCTCTCTCTCCCTCTTTCTCAGCCCTCCCCCACTCACTTGCTCTCTCTCTCAAAATAAATAAACTTTAAAATAAAATAAAATTATTTCATATATACTAGTATAAATTTAAAAAGGAAATACTTAGCAGAGATAATCATAACATATATAAGATCTGTAGAAGGAAAATTACAGATATCGCTTAGAGAAATTAGAGTAGACCAAAATATATGGAGAGATACACCATCTTCAACTCCCCAGAATTCAAACTATATAACAATTGCTCCAAAAATGAGCTATAGATTCAATAATAATGCCAATCAAAATCCCAGAAGGATATTTTTTAATTGATAAGTTGATTTTGAAAATTACAGAAGCGCAAAGAGCATAGAATAGCCAAAACAATTTTGAAAACCAATAAAATTTGTTAGGGTGTTTTGAAGACTTAGTATAAATCTCTAGTAATCAAGACAGTGTAGTATTGGTATTAGATTAGGTGTTTGCATAAATAGAACCACACAGAGAATTCAGAAAAGATCCACCCATGTGAAAGGACTGTAAAAGCTGAAATTGTACAAACTGATCTTCAGAACCAATTGGAAGATTTAGAATTATATTGTGACTCATAATTTTTTGTCAAAACATTTAAAACTCTCTTAGGTTGGTTATAAATATATAGGGAAATGAAAAAAATAGTAAAGATGATATTTATTCAACATACTATAATTTAAAACAGAACCATTAAGAATTAAAATGCTTTAATTCTTCGCTTTAAAATTTTTATAAGGAGTACTGTGAATGTGTTTCCTTGCCATATACTACAACATAGAGCAAGCACCTCTTTTATGCCTTGAAAATTGTGATATTCCTGTTTGGATCGGCTTCTCCCATTTTATCTTTGTATTTTCAATGTCATGACATATCCCCAAATACTCCTTTAATGTTAAGTTTTATGCCAATGCCACTTTCTCTGGGACATCTCTCTCTTTTTCATCACAACTCCTTTCCTGGTGTATGTTAATAAGTTCACCATTACTAAATTCCCCTGGCTCCATATCTAATCTCTCTGATGGCAGTGTTAATATGCCCACAGTGATCTATTCCTTCTAGAACTACATTTACATTCAATTGGAATTTCACTTCCAACACTATCATCTTTTGTTTCCTTACTTTCACATTGGTTAGCCAATTTCCTCTTCCAAGTATCCATCTGTGTAAAGTGTCACAGGGGTTTAGCAATGGACGACAAAGAAGCTAGACAACTTTGCATTCGACATTAATTTAATAATATGCACACTGGGAAAATCACCAACATCTTTTGAAAGAAATGACATGATTGGTCACTAATCATAATGTATATCTGTTATTTATGTAGTAATTTGTGGACCAAAGATCTAGTGAAGAGAAGTGAAGTCTGTATTTTATGCTCAGTTAATACACGGTAACAACTGAAATGTGAAATGTGCTATTGGAAAACCGGTGTCGTTTAAACTATGGTGACTAAAGATTATGCATATTGAAATTGTGCAAAACACTTGAATAAGCACTGCCTTATTCAAATAAATATTAGGGTGCCTGGGTGAATCAGTCGGTTGAGCTTCAGCTCATGTCATAATCTCACAGTTCGTGAGTTCAAGCTCCAAATTGGGCTCTGTGCTGACAGCATGGAGCCTGCTTCGGATCCTCTGTCCTCCTCTCTCTCTACCCCTCTCCTCAGGTTGTCTCTCAAAATGAATAAACATTTATATTTTAAATTTTTTTTTTTTCAACGTTTTTTATTTTATTTTTGGGACAGAGAGAGACAGAGCATGAACGGGGGAGGGGCAGAGAGAGGGAGGCACAGAAGCGGAAACAGGCTCCAGGCTCTGAGCCATCAGCCCAGAGCCTGACGCGGGGCTCGAACTCACGGACCGCGAGATCGTGACCTGGCTGAAGTCGGACGCTTAACCGACTGCGCCACCCAGGCGCCCCTAAACATTTATATTTTAAAATATATTCAATGTATGGGGCGCCTGGGTGGCTCAGTCGGTTAAGCGACAGACTTCAACTCAGGTCACGATCTTGCCGTCCGTGAGTTCCAGCCCCAAGTCGGGCTCTGGGCTGATGGCTCAGAGCCTGGAGCCTGCTTCTGATTCTGCCCCTCCTCTGTTCATGCTCTGTCTCTCTCTGTCTCAAAAATAAACGTTAAAAAAAATAAATAAATAAAATAAAATATATTCAATGTAAATGATTTTGAATATTTTTGGGGGGTCTACCTTGACTACTAGAAAAATTTTACTTAGGTTTATAAAGGTTTTTGCTTTTGAAAATGTCTTCACATTCAAAGCTCACTCTTCATGATTTTTGGCAAATCATGAATTTAAAACCAGAAGGAAACCTGTCTATTGTATTAGTGAGAAGGCTAATTGCTCTAATAACCTCAAATTTTCAGTAACTTAATGCAAAAATGCTTATTTTTAACTCAGACAATAGCTCAATTTGAAACCGCAAAAGGAGTTCTGCTTCATGAAGTCATTCAGGGTCTCGGGATTATTTTGTCTTGTGAACCTGCCCGTCACCAGGGCTTTGAGTCTTCTCCATTCAGCAAATGAGTAAAGAAAGAAACATTTGCCTGTGGGAATTTTTGTGCACCAGGACTAGAAATGGTGTACATCACTTGTATGAGAGTTCATTGGCCATAATTCAGTCAAATGGGCACTTCTAAAATGCAAAAAATTGTGTATGTCCAACAGGAAAAGGGAATCTTATTTGTTAAACAACTATCCAGTTTATGTCACAGGGGTTCTGGAAGATAAAGGTGCCATCATGAGTGAAAGTTGACCTGGGACCAGAATTGACATGGTCTGACTCCCACTGCAGTTCTCTTGCCTTTCTACCAAATGGGAACAATTTATTGTCACTCCCATCCTATTTTCATCATCGTTTATTTGCCCTTTAACTGAATTCATTTTAAATTCATATACCCAAATGGAGTCAAAGATGAAAAAAATTAAGCTGCTAATAAATTATACAACCCAAAATTACTTCAAAGCCAAGTTTTTAGGTGTTCAGATGAATACAATGTAAACTACAGATTCATAAACATATAAAGCATTTTATTTTTTTTAATGTTTTTATTTATTTTTGAGACAAAGAGAGACAGAGCATGAGCAGGGGAGGGGCAGAGACAGAGGGAGACACACAATCCAAAGCAGGCTCCAGGCTCTGAGCTGTCAGCACAGAGCCGGATGCGGGGCTCGAACTCACAGATGGTGAGATCATGACCTGAGCTGAAGTTGGACGCTTAACCGACTGAGCCACCCAGGCGCCCCTAAAGCATTTTAAACTATCTCCCTTAAATATGATGTGATAGATGAATTGTACTTAATTGTAGACACAGATAATTCAGTCGTGAAAATCTTAGCCCTTGGTGTTGACTCTTATATGCCACTGCTGCACATTTTCTTATTTCCTCATGAACATCAGACTTTCTTAATTAAACAAATATATCATCTATACCTTGTGATTACAATTCAACAATTAAAATCTTGGAATTAGAAGAAACATCATTTATTTTAGAGCATGCAGAGTTGTTTGTCTTTCCAAATAACTAGAGAAAAGAGGCTCCCTACAGTTCAGATGCTGTTTATGAAGGTAATATTGTATAATTTATCATGAAATAAAACATGACAGGCAAGTTCAAAGGAAGCAATGGCATTTTAACTTTTGAGCCTGATGAAGCATGTAGAACAGCAAAACATTCTGCTTGTTACTATTGCATGGTACTGGAGCATGAACTTTCTCTCACCTTAGGCCCCAGTTAACTTTACTATTAATAACTTCAGTATAACTTGCACTATTTCTATCTTCCCATATCACGTACATCAATAAATCTACTTTACATTTTCTTCTACTACTTTTGCTTAAATATTCACAAATATTTACCATTATTTTCTTTCAGCTTACCTCTTGCAATTTATTTTCCCCTTCTTAAACCTCAAAACACGTAGTAGATGTGGTCTATGCCCTGGTTAAGGAGGTCTAGACCCTTCTGTCATACCCGAAAATTGGTCTTGTCATCATTAATTAAATATGTTTCTACCTCAAATGAATTTAAGTAAAAAGCCAAATTACCTACACTGGGCTCCATACTGACCACATACACAAAGTGTGCCTATTCACAACTCAGATCATCCAGGTAGGGGTAAGTAAAGATGAAATAACCCTAATCTCCAAGAAGTTAAAATTTAACAACAACAACAACAACAAAATCTCACCCTCCTGGAGAATCTGATAAGGATTTTTAATGTAATATCTGACATTCCTCATTATTTCCTATGACTTGGAGCCCAATCCAGTAAAATTGCACCAAATATTTCACCAACATTTTACATATCAAAAAAGGCACAAATAGCTGAAATGACCTTGTTTTCTAGAAAAGCCCAGAAACCTAAGTTATCAGGAAAAGACCATTTAGAAAACTTGGGATTAATATCATGAGGATAAAAATACAATATATAGACAGATTCAAATTTAAATAACATTTTAAAAATACATGGGTTTAATCAGCTAAGGAAGAATAGACTTGTATCAAAACCAGAACCAAAGAACAAAGACACTGAGGAAAATAGCTCAATTTAATGCTACTCGGTGTCTGTAAGATAAATTTAAAATAACTAGCATGGAGTTTTTTGTTTGCTTGTTTTGCACAATTAAGATTATAGAATTATAATACTGTTTCTATGCATTTGGAAAGAAACCAACCAGGATTAGAATTACCATTGAGAAAAGACTGCCCAAGTTCCAAACAAGGTAGCCTAGGATCCCAAACCTCTTCCCATATTATACTGACATGATAGCACTAATACAATAAACTAGGTGACCAAGCCTAATAGTGGCACAAATAAGCAGCATTTTCAGGACTATCTAGGTAGGGATTGGTGCATATTGTTTCCACAGAAGAAATGGGGGGAAATTTTGTGAACACAAAAGAGGGAATAACGAAAGAGGCAGTATAATTTGTATTTGTAGAAGCACATAAATTCAGATATGCATATTTAGAAAATCTCAGAGGGGTGCCTGGTTGCTTCAGTCAGTTGGGTGGTTGCACATCTACCTTCTGCTAAGGTCATGATCTCCCGGTTCCTGCTCTCTGCTGTCTGCACAGAGCCCGCTTCAGATCCTCTGTCCCCCTCTCTCTGCCCCTACTCTGCTCATGCTCTCTTTCTCTCTCTCGCAAAAATAAATAAGTAAACACTTAAAAACAAAGAACGAAAGACAGAAAATCTCAGAAACGAAAGAAAATTTCTCAGAAAGAAAGAAAACCTACAGACCTGTCAGTGCTGCCACTAACCTGGTAGTTAATCAGTGTAAATAAACCAGTGCTATATGATTTCCATTGCTTCTCCTTCTCTACTCCTTTGCCTACGGGAACCTGTACAAATTCTAGCAATCGGAGGAGGTTAACTCTCTAAATTGTACTTGGGAGTTGAATTCGTTTTGTAACAATCCTGACAGCCAACTAACTTTTCTGATATTCCTTACAGCTGTCAAAAAGATTACCTAGACTAAAGAAAGGTGGAGGAAGAGGAGAAAGTCAAATACAGTGGAGTTGCCCCTTATCCACAGATTATTAAATCAATCTAGGTTTGATTGATTTAATCAATCAATCTACCCAAGGACAATGGCAGTCAGAAGCAAATAATCCTGCTTCTGACATGTTGTCTGAAGGCCAATAGTAATGTAACACTAGGTCACAATGCCTAGTCATTCACCTCATCTCATCATGTAGGCATTTTATCATCTCACATCATCACAAGAAGAAAGGTGAGTACAATACAAAGATATTTTGAGAAAGAAAAACCACATTCACATAACATTTATTTCAGTATATTACTATAACTTCTATTTTACCATGGTGGTGTTCGTCTCATACTGTCCATAATTTATTAATAAAACTTTATCATAGGTATGTATAGGAAAAACAGTATATGCAGGGTTCAATAGTATCTGTGGTTTCCAGCATCCACGGGGGTCTTGGCATGTATACACCAGGGATGGGGGTGACTACTGCATAAGGATACAGCACAGACATCATAATGAAATTGAGCATTGCCTAAGAATTGGAGTAGATACTGGAAGGAAGCAAGGGCCACTAGAAACCTCCTCTGGAAAACTATAAATTATATAATCTTTAAATTAGTTTATCTCAAATATTACACATGGTTAATATGCCTATTAATTAAATCATCGGGGGAAAAAAATCCAACTTTCAGTGCCTGAATTCATTGTAAGTACCATGCCCTGGGAGTCTAGAGACCTGCTATTTAACAAGGAATTTGTCACTAAATAGCTAAGTTATCGTCAGAAAAATAGTTATTCTGTATCTCAATTTTGTTATCTTGAAAATTGTCATTTTTATTAGATTATGTCTTCCAACATGAAAATTCTAAAACTTGACTACAATTAAGTATATTGAACTTTCAGCAGCAAAGAAATTCAAGGTTAAGTTCAAGAGCCCTGAATACTTAGCCCTTAGCTTCAGCTGTGATATTAGGCACTCTAACATCACAAACCATTACAACATTATATATATACTATAGTCTTTTCAGTCTTCTTTCCCATGTTTCTTCCTCCTTAATTGTTTTCTTGCCAACATGTCCAACATCACACAGTGACTAACACCTAGCAGCAACTAAAAATTGACTTACTGGTCAGCATATGGATTTCTGGATAGCCCATGAATCTTTTCTGAATCTGGTCCGCATCCCAGATTTTTGGAAATGGCAGAGGGCCACAAGTCCAACATATTACAAGCTAGAAATACAGAAAAAGTAATCTTTTCTCAAAGATTAAAAGGAGAAAACCAATATATCTTGGATAGCAATTCAGGATGTTATATACATTCCTATATAAAATAATTTTAAATGTTTGCCCTTTTCCATGCACACAAACACATACACATACACTCACATTCACACTTAGTCACAGACTTCTGCCTACTCTATATTCTTTAGCAAATCTAAGCACAATCTTCCTTCCAGAAACTTTTCACTCTGAGGAATGACAAAAATATTACATGAAGAGAAAAGTCTGCAAAGGCTGTTAACCAAAAGTAATTTGCAATCCCCATGTAACTTCTTGTAGGTTTCTCAGAAATAAATCCATATGAATACATTCAGTAACTCTGGAAAACAATATCCATTTCCACCATAAATTTTCTTTTAATATCTAATATGTATCTTATTCATTGATTTCCTGCTATGTTCCAGGCTCCTCCTCTTTCCCAGAATAATTTTACTTAATTTTTTTAAGTTTCTTTATTTACTTTGAGGGGGCGGGGAGACAGAATCCTAAGGAGGCTCTGCACCATCAGCACAGAACCCAGCATGGGGCTCAGACTCGTGAATCATGAGATTGTGACCTGAGCCAAAATCCAGAATCAGGCGCTTAACCGACTGAGCCACCAGGCACCCTAATTTTACTTAATTTTAATAATATGCTGCCAATACTTTATGATCACAGACAGAAAATAATTCAACTGATATTGTAGCCACTGGATGATGTTGTTTGAAGCCCTGACTTGACAATGTCTCAACAGCAATTGAAGAGACCTATTAGTCATCCTTCACGGATCAGTGCTAACAGTTTATGCTTTTTGTGGTTATTATGTTTCTGTTTCTTGTTGTGTTTGTTTTGTTTTGTTTTGTTTTGTTTTTTCCACTGGATAGGTTTTTTGTAGTTAGAATAACATGAGGTATGAGAAACTTTAGTGAAGGCACAAAGACTTATATCCAAGAGTAGTCAGTGCACTGAGATGAACCAGGTCAGCCAGGGTAATATCTTATTTTCTCTGGTTACTATGCCAGCAAATTGTGTAAAGGAGTAAATTGGAAAAAGAATTTCACAGTCCCTACCACTAACACCTGGAGTCAGAAGGATAAATACAAAACTGTTGGGGTGATAAGCAGATAATGCAAATCAAAAAGCATACATGTGCTTATAAAGGTAATGAACAAATAAGGTGGCAGCAACCTGGGAACTGGGCAGGTGCAGCACTTGATACAGTAGGGCACTGGGGAGCAAAGATTTCCCCAAGAAAGAAATAGACTTTAAGACCTTAGAGGACAGAGATGTAAGGGATTTAATTAATTCAATAAACATATATTGCAACTGTGACAGATAAAGAGAATGCATCTATGGAGAAAAGGAAATGATTATTTTTTGTTTATTGCTTTGCCATGTAGCAAAACATCACTAATGAATATTTATGGCTGAATCCTTTTTAATAAGTAGAGTGGTGAACACAGAGAACTGAAAAGCTATGCCTACCTGAACTACCACTGATGTTGCTGTCAAATCACACTGAAAATACATTATGAATAAAAATATCCTTTTCTCTGCATGTGGACAAAATCACCAAGTCATTTAGGACAATGAAGTTAACCAGGTTCTGGATAGTATCTGAGGCTGTTAGAAATTGTGAGAATTCACAAATTTTAACCCAACCGATATATAAAAAGATGCCCAAATCACTAATCATCAGGGAAATGCAAATCAAAATCACAATGAGATATCACCTTACACCTGTTAGAATGGCCATTATAAAAAAATACAGAAGATAAGACATATTGGTATGGATGTAGAGAAAAGGGAACCCATATATATATATACATATATATATATACATATATATATATATGTATATATATATATACCCATATATATATAAATATATACATATATAATATTTATATACGTATTTATACACACACACACACACACTAGAATATTATTCAGCATCTAAAAATAAGGAAATCCTGCCATTTTGTAGCAACATGGATGAACCTACAGGACGTTATGCTACGTGAAATAAGCCAGATGCAGAAAGACAAATACTGCATGATCTCATTTATGTGTAGAATCTGAAAAAGTTAAACTCATAAAAGCAGAGATGATAATGGTGGTTATCAGGGACTGGGACAGTGGAAAAAATGGGGAGATGTTTAAAGGATACAAACTTACAGTTATGCAGGATGATAAGTTCTGGAGATCTCAAATATAGCATAGTGACTATAGTTTCAATACTGTATCATATACTTGAAATTTGCTAAACGTTCTCAACACAAAAATAAAAGTAACTATGTCAGGTGATGGCTATGTTAATTAACTTGATTGTGGCAATCAATTAACAATGTATACGTGTATCAAAACATCATGTTGTACACCTTAAATATACACAATTTTTATTTGTCAATTATACCCCAATAAAACTTAAAATCTTTTTAAGCAAAATATTCCTTTGAAATTATAAGATTTTAATATCAGAGTTATGATACAGAAAATAGGATAAAAGTTAAGCAACAAATCCATAATAGAGTTTCCCTTCTCCTTTATTTTTTTTTAAGTTTTTATTTATTTATTTCGAGAGAGAGAGAGAGAGAGAAAGCATGTAAGTGAGGTAGGGAAGGGCAGAGAAAGAGAGGCAGAAAGAATCCCAAGCAGGCTCTGCACCATCAACATGGAGCCCAACACAGGGCTCGAACCCCTGAACCGTGAGATCATGACCTGAGCCGAAATCAAGAGTCGGACACTTAACCAAATGAGCCACTCAGGTGCCCCTCTTTCACTTTTATTTAAAAAACATCTCCATCTTTGGATATATTATCACTACTACTAAAAGCCTTACATATGAATTTTTTAAAGCATTAACATCTTCTCATGCTTTTAAAATCTATAATAGAAACTTAAATGTTTAAAAAAAAAGAACCTTCCTTATATATTTCTAGTAGTAATGCTATATAGTAATTATTAACATACTTAGAAGCTTATAAACAGATTTTATTTAGAAACACCACTGTTACAAATGTTAACTCTTAGATTCCCCCAGATTCCAATTGTGCTTCCATAGTGCTATGGTAACAGAGCAGAGTATTTGTCTTGAGTAAGCTCTTTAAAGGTAAAGAATCATTAACATTTTCAAGTGTCAAGCTGTTAACTTGCCAAATTTTATTTACAACTAATATTTTCATGGCAGTAAGATACAGTAGATGTATTCAGGAGATCTAGCTTCTAACTGTAAACGTCCACTCATAATGTGAACTTGAAAAAAACATTGTGCTTTTCTGGTCCTCAGTTTTCTTACTGGTAAAATGAGATAATTTGATTTTAATTCTAATATCAGGTAGGGAATGCTTTGGAATAAAAAAACTAGAGCCTATAATATTCTCCTCCAACTTAAAGGTGAAATAATGACACTTAGCGAGACAAATTGAAAGTAAGACAATGACACTAATTTCAAGATAAATAGGACCACAAGACAAGAGTTCCATCTAGTATATATTGGGGGGCAATTTAGTATATAATCTTTATTGCCAAAGACAGATGCTGAATGGTAATTTGTTCAAGTTGCATAGCAGATAATTTCTTGAAACAATATCCTCAGCAGTATCTTTAAATTTTCGGCATGGCAAAATCTGAAATGACCTTTCCTTTTCCCTCAACTATAGCTCAGAAATAGGAAGACTAGATGAAAATTTAAATTCTCTACTGTTGGGGCATCTGAATGGCTCAGTTGCTTGGGTGTCCAACTGCAGCTCAGGTCATGATCTCATGGCTCATGAGTTCAAGCCCTGCGTCAGGCTCTGTGCTGACAGCTCAGAGCCTGGAGCCTGCTTGGGATTCTCTCTCTCCCTTTCTCTGTGCCCCTTCCCCTCTCTCTCTCATTCTCTCTCTCTCTCAATCTCTCTCTCTCTCTCTCTGTCTCTTTCTCTCTCACTCCCTCTTTCTCTCTCTCTCAAAAATAAATAAACATTAAAAAAAATAGCTAAATGTCTCTACTGTTGGGGTGCCTAGGTGGCTCAGTCAGTTAAGCATCCGACTTTGGCTCAGGTCATGATCTCACGGCTCGTGAGTTCGAGCCCCATGTGGGGCTCTGTGCTGACAGCTCAGAGCCTGGAGCCTGCTTCAGATTCTGTATCCCTCTCTCTCTGCTTCTCTCTCTCTCTCTCTGTTCCTCTCTCTTTCTCAAAAATAAAATAAAAACAGTAAAAAATAAATAAATAAAATAACAAATGCCTCTACTGCTATCACAATGGCTAAGTCAAACTCAGACAACCAGACATCCATCCTCTACTCAGGGGGTTCAATAATAAGTCTTTTTGAAAATTTAAACATCATAAGTGCATAGTTAATATATATACATCATTGTCCAGATAATAGTATCTAATTCTAAAAATAAATGTTTACATTTTCATGATTGCAAGTTACTTTTTCTACCAAAAAAATCAGGTGAACTTGAACTATTATCATTTAGAATGATAAAATAATGGTTAGCAGAACTTGCTTCTCAAATAAATATTAGACTTTTGACACTGCTTTGCACAAGATTCCATAACCTTTCATGGTTTGAGAAGTGATGGCCAAGCACAAAGATGTGGGAGCAAAAGGGGATAAGTATGCCAGGAATTTCTACTGAGTATCTACATCTATAGTATTTCTACTAAATATTTAGACTAAATGCAGCAACTCTGAAAGACCTGTCATTTTTCAATAAAATACAGCTTTTGAGCAGTGATTTTTAATCTATTCTCCCAGTGAAAATTGTGCTATTAAGTGAAGATAATTGTACTTCTAATTCCTAAGTACTCTGAATTTCAATTAAAATGCAGCATCATTTTCATAACATAATTGAGATATAGTTCACTGTCATTTTCTACAACTCTACTGCTGTCATAATTCTTGGTGATTTTAATAGACAGGCAGTTCACTGACCTCTACTCTTTAAATAATTTTGATCTCCTCCCCTCTTAAGCCGCACACTGCCCTAAATGACATCTCCCTCACAGTCTCAGTATTAAACATTACTCTATTTTGCAACCTGCCCCTCCTTCATGTTTCCTCATTCTTCTGGTACCAGATTTTCTTCTACACACTGGAACCTACAATCTTGTGATTTTTTTTTTTCACAGTTCACTATCCCCATTATATTCTAATCTCCTTCCTCACACAGCACCTGCAAGTAGCAGGATAAAAACACAGAACCATGCTGACTGGTCTCACTTTAAAGTCAAGACCACTAACCTCAAGTAGGCCCTTCATGCTGCCCAAGCCAACATATTATATTCTCCTACCATATACTTTGATTTTTCCCTGTGAGCATTTTACAGCATTTTCATCTCCTCAAACCTTTAATGCCTCCATCCCCAGATTACGACCTCTTTCTTTCCTTCTATTTTAAGATTACCTCTCCACTTATGCCCTAGGTCCCAATATCCTGTACCTACTCAAGAGCATTGTTCTAGGAATTCTCTCTTTAAGGCATCATCACATTTCCCCATCTCTATTGGGTCATCCCCTCAGTAGCACACAAACATGCAGTAATATACTTCATCTTATAAGTGAATTCTTGTTACCATGTCATCTTCACTCTGCCCACCTTTATAGCAAAACTCATCAAAAAAATGTATCGTACTTCCTGATGAAGTTTTTTCTATGAATGCAATCTAATCAAGGTCTCTACTTCATTCAGTCTTGTAGTCACCAGTGTTCTCCTCCTCCTCCTGCTCAGACCTCACCTTATTTAACATATCTGTAACATTTGAACCAGTTAATCACTTACTCCTTGTCAAAACCCTTTCTTCAATTGGTTTCCATGCACTTTCTCTTGATTCCCTTCTGTATCACTAACCATTCTTTCCAGTCTCTTTCATTTGCTTCTCCTTCTTTCTCTACTTTCTCAAGTTGGAATGTTCAGTACTTAAACTCCCCTCAATCCGCACTCATACCCTGGGTGATAGCTTTCAATTATGATCCATATGCTCATTGCTCTCAATTTAATAATCAACCCAGAGCTCTTGCCTGATCTCAAGACTCATATATCCAATTACTTACTCAATATCCACCAGAATGTCTACTAAGCATATGCCCAAATCATAGCTCTGGATTATCTTACTCCCAAATCTGTTCCTTTGGCAGGATTTTCCATCTCACCATCTCCATCATTCCAGTTGCCCAGCTTCAAGAGTTGGAATCATCCTTGTTTTCTCTCTTTCTTATATATCACATATCCAGTCCACCAATATATTGTTGGCTTTATCTTCCAAATATATCCAGAAGCTACTAATTTCTCACTATTTTGCCACTACTACCTTAGTCCAAGCCATCACACATCTCACCCAGGTTGTTCTATTGACCTCTGAACTGATATCTCCTCTGTATTTGACCTCTTTAAAGCTATTCTTGACACAATAGCCAGGGCAATCCACTTTATAACATACATTACATAACATTACTTCTGTGCTCAAAACCCTCCCATGACTGGGACTTGGAGTAAATCTAAAGACCCTCCAATGGCCTAGAAGTCCTACATGATTTGCATCATCTCTCCATTCTCCCTCTCCCAAGACCTCTGTAATATCATCTTATACATCTCTTCCCTTTGCCCAGTCCAACCAATCCACATGGGTCCCTTTGCTTGTTTATGGACATGCCAAGTATGCCCTTACTTCAGAGTCTCTGCTTTCTGTGTTCTCTCTTCAGTGAAGACTTTCCTGACCATCCTACATGAAATAACAATATAGAATCCCCATCCCGGAAGCTCCAGCCCTCTCACATGCTTATCTTTCTTTATAGCACTTATCATTTGGCATACAAAATATTTATTTTTTTATTATGTCATTCCTCACAGATTTAGGCTCCATGAGTGAAAAAAAAATTTATTTGTTTCCATGTTTGTTCATTCATTTATTCTAGCACCTAAATAATGCTTAGTAGCTCAATAAATATTTGTTGAATAAAGAAATCATTTCACATAATTCAAAATGGAATTCTGATCCAAAGGGAGTTTGTCATTATTTAAAAGCACAAAATCTCAAAGCATTAGAACTGGAAAGAACATAAGGGCTATTTACCAAAAATAAAATATTTCTATTGTCTTCTCTGGAAACGCTCATGGGGAATAGGAGTATGAGTTAGGACCAGGAAAATGTAAGTGCTCAGTTACCACCCTGTCCCAACCCCAACCAAAGCAGACCTATTTTGTTGTTATTGTTTTCTAGCTTAGGCTTAGACATGATGCTTTAATAAGTATTTTAAAGAAAGTTCTGAAACCTAAAAACCAGAACTATAGATCTAGTATAAATCTTCAGTCATTGAGAAGGAGATTGAATCGTGTAAAATGAACTGAGTTAATCCAGGTCAAATCACGAGAGTCTCTTAAAACAAGAACTGGGACTCAGGGCTCCTCAATCCTGTCCTTATGTTTGCCCACCTCAGGCCAAGATTTCTCCATGTAGAGCTGTTCATCAATGGCATGAAGCTTGAATAAGATTTCTGTTGCCTTGTCAAAAGATCTAATTATTATTTCAGATTTAATTATCATACTCTCAATTTCTTACAAAAATTTTTAAATTTCAGCTTCAGTAATTATTCTTTCAGATTGCTGAAAATAATGCACATATATTTGAACTTTTCATAACTTATCCTGCAAACTAATCTATATTCACATTTTTAAAGCAGTACAGAAGACTTGATTACAACTTGCTATATTAAGTATTTCCCTAAATGGATTATATAATCTAAATTTTCTGCACGCCATTTCTCAATTTCTCTTCATACATCCATGGATAGACTCTTCAGCACACAAGCCACAAAGTCAAATTGGTTTGTGATTGGAACAAATGAAAAAGAAAATGTATGACCCATGTGTATTCTACTAAGCTGACACAATGCCTGTGTTTCTCTGCCAGGTTTAGATTAACCACTGATTTGATGTACCAACTGGCCCATTTCTCATAAATGGGTTTTCTTCTATTTGGTGTTTAGTAAGCTCCTTGTCAACAAGATAACTCCCTAGGCTGAATAAAAATCCCCTTAGACCTTGACAGCCTTGGAGGATTATTTGCTCAGCAGTGATTTTAGGGACCTCCGACAACTTCATTTTGATATCGTTTCCAAGAAAGTATATAACTAAAAACCTTAAATACTTAACCATTTGCAATTTTAAAGAATTAATGCTCAGAGAATAATGGGAATCCTATCAGGATTTTTGACAGCTATTTAGAAGATGGGATAACTAATCCATTCCTTCATTTATTGAAAATAAAGTAAACTCAAGGCAACAGTAATTCACTTGATCAAAAGAAGTTTTCAGCCCCAAAGGGCTGCTTGTGGTTCTCATGATTGGTCCTATGGAAAAAAAAAAATAGGCTGAAGGCAAAGAGTTATTCCAGCATGGGCTTCACATATCATCTATATTTCCAAGATCCTATTTGTCGGTAGTTGAATACTGAAAACCACAAAATAGCTCATGTTTATAGCTTGCAATTATAGTCTATAAAATATTATTTACAACACAATATAATGTATTGCTTCCTTACTTTACATAGTCAGTAACCATTGTGTACTTAAAATTATTTGATATATAAATTCAGATTAAGTATGATAATGTATTCAAGATATCTAGTACAGGGGATGGTCACATAATAGTTTGTCAATCAATGTTATTTCCTTCCTTCCTCCTTTCTCTCTTTTCAAGCACATACACCCTTACTACAAATAATGCCATGATTTTGTTCATTTATGTATCTTAAAAAGTATTTACTAAGTACACACTACATACCAGTTTCTCTGAATTGCATTGGGCAGTACAGCTGTATACAAACCCAACAAAGTCCCTGACTCGCAGAATTTACACTTTGGTAGGAGATACAGAAAAGTAATAGCATTTTACCTTAAATGGGTCAGTTATAAAGACTTCTCTAAAGAAATAAAGCAAAAGTGATGTGAAATTCTCAAAAGAGCTTTCCAAACAAAGAGAATGGCTAATGCATAAGCCTGAGGAGCACATGTGTGCATCAGAGCATAATACTAAGTGGGGTAGCAGAGCCAAAATTCCATAGAAGACAGAGATTTAGATGAGATTCTCTTATTCCTAAGGTGAAGATGAAAAAATCTGCTTTCAACCACTGACTGAACCTACGGCTTATGTGACACTTGGAAATGAAGGAAGAGGGTGAGGATAATCTGTGGACTACGGGTGAGACATGCCATCCACAGGCTGGATGACTAATCTGCAATATCTTCAATATGACAAAAAAAGGAGTTCCAATCTGCTAATATAAATCTGGTTCTGGGGCACAGTCAGTTAAGCTTTTGACTTTTGATATCGGCTCAGGTGATGATCTTGCAATCGTGAGATCAACCCTCACGTCAGACTCCACACTGGGTATGGAGTCTGCTTGAGAGTCTCTATCTCTCTCCCTGCCCCTCCCCTGTTCTCAAAATAAATAAATAAATAAACTTAAAAAAAATCTGGTCCTTTCTTCAAGATCAAGGACCTAGCAAGAAGCACTTGCAAACCACTCTGCATAAAGGCAGTAAACATATAGAAAAAAAGAGAAAATGTCTTTGAAAACCTTCCACCACTTCCCTCTCAGTTGCTCATTTGCTTACTCTGTGGGAGGTCTACTACTGTATTGTAAGAAACACTGCAGAAAGGCCCATGTGGTGAGGAATTAAGGCCTTCGGACAACAGCCATATGAGGGAGTCTTCTTGGAAGCAGATCCACCAACCCCCAACAAGCCTTCTGAGGCTGCAATCCCTACTGCCATCTCAAATGCAGCTTCATGAAAGACCCAAACAAGAAACACCCAACCAAGCTGTTCTAGGATTGCTGACCCTAAGAAAATGAACAAAACTCCACCTGTCTTTCTAGCTATATAAAGGTCATCTGACAGTATTTCCTCAGGCTTGTAAAAGCTCATAAATGAAATGTGTTTATCATTTGCTGCAAATGCCAGAAAAGGAATCTTCCAGAACACAGGTGGGAGCATGAGCTCTGGGAGATACCAGTCTGAACTCTAAGCTAGGAGAAGATACCAGCACAATTTCCCCACTTCCAGAGTCACATCTTTATCATGAACACATAGTGTTGGCCAAATTCTAAACACCTTCATTCAAGCTCAAACTTCTTCAGTGCCCCAAAGATGAGATTGAACTACAGCACCCTAGATGACCTGTTTCAGTAGCACAACTTCGGGACACAGCTTGCATCACTGCCAGATCACAGAGCACAGCCTCAGTCGCTGGTCCCACGGGACACGCGGCTGTCTGAACCCGAAAACCAGCAGGTGGCCCCATCCAATCGCAAAGTACAGGCTGAGGTCACATCCAACCAGGAGTCATGGCAGGGCACAGCCTCACACAATCACCGAGTGCATTAGTGGCACTGACCTGCCTGGGAACACAGCCTGCAACTCACCAGACCAGAGGTGATTGGGGAGCCCAGCTGGTGGCCCCAACCTCACTACAGAGCACAGCCAAGTGCCCCACCTGAACAAGGAGCCAGTTTAGCAGTCTCACTTACATGCCAGCAGACTCGCCCGACTTCAGGGCTGTCCTCCTCTCTCTCTACCCCTCCCTTGCCTGTATGTACTCTCTCTCAAAAATGAACATTAAACATGCAGACACACACACACACACACACACACACACGCACGCACGTGTGTGCACCTTATTCTGGGCCTATTTGTGAAGGCGTTTGTGGACGAGATTAACATTTCAATCCATAGACTGATTAAAGTAGATTGCTCTCCCGCTGTGGGTGAGTCACAGCCACTGAAGGCCTGAATAGAACAAAACAGTGAGGTTACAGAGCATTTGTTCTCTCTGCCTGACTGTCTTTGAGCTGGGACATGAGTTTTCTCCTACTTTTGACCCTGGACTAAAATTTGCACCATTAGTTCTCAGGTCTTTGAACTCAGACTAGAACTCTACCATGAGCTCTCCTGGGTCTCCAGCTTGCCACCTGCTGATCCTGGGACTTCTCAGTCTCCATAATCACATAAACCAATTTCTTAGAATAAATCTTCTTATATGTATATCGTATATTGGTTCTGCTTCTCTGTAGAACCAGACTAATACAGAAGGCTAGAAATTCGTCATTGGATTAAGGAATAAAATCATTACAGGCAGAGCAAATATGTACAGGGAAACAGAGAAGAACCCAAGCAGATTCAGAGAACTAAAGTAAATTTGTTTTGATGAGGCTCAAAATGGATGTGGGTGTACAGAATGAGAGTTTGCATATGCAGACAGGAATCTGACAGTAAGACTCCTGACTTCACACAAAGAGGGAAATGAGGGGCTAGAGAATTTTAAACAAAAGTATAAAGTAGGGGCACCTGGGTGTCTCAGTCAGTTAAGCATCCGACTCTTGATTTCATGTCAGGTCATGATCTCATGGTCGTAGGATTGAGCTCCACATTGGGCTCTGCGCTGGGCATGAAGCTGACTCACCCTCTCTCTCTCTGCCCCTCTCTTTCTGTCTCAAAAAAAAAAAAGGATAAAGTAATACAAGGGGTTTTATGATACTACTTTTGGCAACTGAAAGAAAGATGCTTTGCAAGAGCAAAAGGATTTTCTGCTTAGTGCTGTTAACCCTTGAACATCTCAGGGGTTAGGGGTCCCAACCCCCTACGTACGTGGGTCAAAAATCCACACATACCCTTTTTTTGGTAGGCTCCATGCCCAGCATGGGACTTGAACTCATGACCCTGATAACAAGAGTCATTTGCTCTTTGGACTGAGCCAACCAGGCACTCCCAAAATCCACATATAACTTTTGAATCACCTTACCCATGACATAAGCAGTTAATTAACACATATTTGCATGATATATGTATTATTTAATATATTCTTACAATACAGTAAGCTAGAAAAGCTTATTAAGAAAATCATATGGAAGAGAAAATACATTCACAGTACTGTATTCTATCAAAAAAAAAAAATCTGCCTATAAGTGGGCCTGTGCAGTTTAAACCTGTGTTGTTCAAGGGTCAACTGTATTGTTAAATATCAGCTATCTTGAGTTCTGTGACACTTAACAAGGAAAGATGATGTATAGTTAAAAAGTTCATGGGCTAAAAGTCAGGCAGACCTGAGTTTAATGCTACCTAGTTATAAGAATTAGATGGTTTATATGTAAACTTCTGGCACAATGGATATTGTTTTCTGAACAACAAAACAAATAGCATGAGTTTGTCTAAGAATAAAAGCAAAAAAATAAATTGGTTGAAGCTCTGATGCTTGAGAACTGCTTGACATTGCTAATATTCTTTGTGAACAATTGTGCCCTATGAAAGTAACAGGCAACAAATTTTCATTTTGTAGCCAACAAACTCAACCTCTGAGTAATGCTCATCCGGGTGATTGCTGGTATGTGCTAATTGGGTTTGAGAAATGTGCAGCAGAATCTTTAAAGAAAAAAACTGAGCCCCAATATTAATATTGAAAACCATTATCAATTTATAATCAATTCATAATAAAAAATGAGCAAGAAAATACTACTGCATTGAAATAATTGACTATTCGCTTTTTAATGAAGTGTTTGTCTCTTAACAAGACATTTGATTTCACAGTTAGATAGCTATTACTCATGCCTTGTGATTCCCCACAGGAAACTATTTTTTTTTTTTATCGGGCAATATATTTAAGAAAATTTATTTAAGGCATGACAGCTTGAGGGGCTGAAAGCCTGAAAAGAACTCTATACAATGAAATCTGAAGGAGAACACAAACTTTATTTGGTAATTTAAGACCCAAATGAACAAAATCTATTTGCTTAAAAATAAATAAAAGCTAAAACAAAGCTTTCACGTAGTTATTTTTTTGTATAATTAAGAAGCTAATACACTTTTGTTATTATCATGTCTCATCTTCATTTACTTTTATTCTGCTTTACAAATATTAGGTGTATAGCTTATTTTAAAGCCAATCCATAAAGCAGTAGTTCTCAACCTTGACTGCACATTTAGAATCATCAGGGGAGCTTTTAAACAATAATAATACCTAGGCTTCACCTCAGATCCATTGCAAAAGAACACTTGAGAGTGAACCCTACACAAGAGAATTTTTTTTAAGATTTTTTAGATTTTATTTATTTATTTATTTATGTCTATTTTTAAAATATAATTTATTGTCAAATTGGTTTCCATACAACACCCATTGCTCATCCCAACAAGTGCCCTCCTCAATGCCCATCACCCACTTTCCCCTCTCCCCCACCCTCCATCAACTCTCAGTTTGTTCTCTGTATTTCAGTGTCTCTTAGGGTTTGCCTCCCTCCCTCTCTGTAACTTTTTTTGTTTTTCTCCTTCCCTTCCCCAATGGTCTTCTGTTAAGTTTCTCAAGATTCACATATGAATGAAAACCTATGGTATCTTTCTTTGTCTGACTAGCATATTTCACTCAGCATAATACCCTCCAGTTCCATCCATGTGGCTGAAAATGGCAGGATTTCATTCTTTCTCATTGCCAAGTAGTATTCCACTGTATATATACACCACATCTTCTTAATCCATTCATCAGTTGATGGACATTTAGGCTTTTCCCATAATTTGGCTATTGTTGAAAGAGCTGCTATAAACATTGGGGTACAAGTGCCCCTATGCATCAGCACTCCGGTATCCCTTGGGTAAATTCCTAGCAGTGCTATTGCTGGGTCATAGGGTAGATCTATTTTTAATTTTTTGAGGAACCTCCACACTGTTTTCCAGAGCTGCTGCACCAGTTTTCATTCCCACCAACAGTGCAAGAGGGTTCCCATTTCCCCATATCCTCACCAGCATCTATAGTCGAGAATTATTTTTAAAATTTTCTCCAGAATGTGGAGACATTTGTAACTCTCCTCAGTTTCCTCTCACACTTGCCACTATGTTACTCATGGCCTCAGGATCATCCACCTGGACTTCTTCAGCTACCTGCCGTAAGGGCCCCCTCACCACCTTCCTCACCATTACCAAATTAAGTGCCCTGAAAGGGTACTTACCAAACTTGAACATGCATACAAATCACATGAGGGTCTTGTTAACAAGGTGTTAAGATGAAGGCTGTATTCAGTAACACTTAGATGATGCTTGGGATTTTATATTTCTTTCAAGTTTCCAGATGAGGGCCACTGCTGACGCACAAAACACACTTTGAGGATGAGATCCTAATTGTTACTACACTAACAAATACATTGGTAATACTTGAATAATTGAAGTAAAATGTGCTTCTATTAACTTACCACCTGGTGTGAACATAATAACATTTTAAAATGAAGCAGAGGGGTGACTGAGGAGCACCTGGGTGAGCCTGGGTTCATGAGTTCAAGCCCTACATCTGGCTCCATGCTGATGGCATGGAGCCTGCTTGGCATTCTCTGCCTCTCTCTCTCTCTCTGCCCCTCCAATGCTCACTCTCTCTTTCTATCTCTCTCTCATAATAAATACATAAACATTTAAAAAATACAAAATAAAAAATAAAAAGTAGACTTTTTTTCCTACTGTTTAGTGAATATCCATGCTGGTTAATATATTTAAGTAAAGACATAGATTCTTTGAGGGCTCAAATCTCTAGGACATCTCACAGGACAAGTCTGATGTACAGTAGAGTACTCAGTTCTCTTACAGATGGGCACAGTAAAATACTTCTGTCCTGAGCAATTTCAGGTCATATAAATTAAATATGCCATGGGTTGGCAAATATCTCTAAACACTATAATTTATGGTGGGTAGAAGAGAAAAGGAAGAAGTAGAATTGGAAGATTAGAGAAATACATTCTAACAAACTTGATTCTATAATCTCCCGAACCATCTATTATTGCATTTTTAAAAATAACTTCTCATTAAGATCATCTAGAAATTAGCCATGCTATGTGGAAACTAATACTTAAATGGTATTGTATATTTACTTTAAATATCAATAAGAGAAAACATACAGACTGAAAAATGTTATCCAGGAATTGTTCACAAATATTACTTAATCTTAGTGTAATCATATATTCCCTCTTTTGTGATTACCCAAAACCTGTAAGAAGAAAATATTAATAATTTGGGTGTTAAGCCTTTGGACTCAGACTGAAATCATATCTGCTCCCCTCGGTCTCCAGTTTGCTGACTGCAGATCTTAAGAATTCTCAGCCTCCATTTCACCTGAGGCAATTGCTCATAATAAATCTCTTTATGATGTATATAATTAATAAATATGTATACATCTGATCTCTTTCTCTGAAGAATCCTAACAAATACACTGTTGAGTGAGTAAATAATTTGTCATGAAAGATGAAAACATTCTAGAGAGCTGCTATACAACACTATGCTTGTATTAACAATGGTGTACATACACTTAAAAAGATGGTAAGAAGGTAGATTTCATATTATGTGTTTCAAAAAAGGGCTATTTCATTCATTGAGGCCAATATATTTTGAACAACAGCAGAGTCACTGAAATAAATACAAACTACTAAGATAACACCCTTGAAGAATATAATGCTCATGTGGACATAAAAGTTCTGATGCTTCTGAAATCTCTTGCGGTGCCTGGGTGGCTGGTTGAGTGTTTAACTCTTGGTCTTGGCTCAGGTCATTATCTCAAGATTCCTGGGTTAGAGCCCTGCGTGAGGCTCTGCACTGGCAGACCAGAGTCTGCTTAGGATTCTCTCTTCCTCTTTGCCCCTCCCCCATTCACACAGGCTCTCTCTCTCTCAAAATAAATTAAATCAAAAAAATAAAATAAAAATAAAATAAAGTCCCTCATTACTTTGTCAGTATTTAAACTAAATTATATTTAACTGTTTATTGGTTTCATCACTAGAAAATAAGGAGCTTTGCATAAGCATTAAGATGCTTTAAGGTTGAGGAGCACCCGGGTAGCTTAGTCGGGTAAGAATCCAACTCTTTTTTTTTTTTTCTTTTTCTCTTTTTTTTTTTTAAGCATCCAACTCTTGATCTCAACTCAGGTTTTGATCTCACGGTCATGAGTTCAAGCCCTGCATTGGGCTCCATGGTGGGTGTGGAGCCTTCATAAAAAAAAGAAAAGTAAAAGTAAAAGACGTTTTAAGATTGAACTTGAATTGTTTTTTTTCAGAGAGAGAGCACAAGTACGAGTTGGGGAGAGGGGAAGAGGGAGAGAGAGAGAGAGAGAGAAAGAGAGAGAGAGAGAGAGAGAGAGAGAGAGAATCCCAAGCAGGCTCCATGCTCAGCACAAAGACCAGTGAAGGGCTCCATCCCACAACCCTGGGATAATGACCTGAGTTAAAATCAAGAGTAAGAAGCTCAACCAACTGAGCTATACAGGCAGCCCTGAGGTTGGACTTTTTCAACAGATATCAATTTCTAAATTATAGAAATTTTTTGTAAGCAGGAATCTACTATTCCTTACTTGTCAGTGGCAGATCCAGTGTAAATATCATGAGAGTTGCAGTTTTAATATTTAAACTCATCACCAGAATCACGAACACATCACAAGCTATTATACCTGTGAAACCTTGAAAGTGTAACCTGAGAGTCTTTCCAGCCTGAAATGAATTATAAGAAATGAAGTAAATTACAAATAAGTCCCCAGCCTGAGGTTAGAAATCTCATGAATTACTATACCAAAAGAGCCCCCAAGCCCTAAATATCATTGTAAACCTCGTATACTTTGTTGTTATGCATAGAACTATTTATAATATCAAAATAATATGGTATTGGGGATTCTCCCTGTAATTCCAGTATTCATAATAGTTATAGTTTGCTTCTCAAACTACCCTTGAGAAAAAACACACATTAACATGATCATAATGAAGTCACTGGAGGACTACTGTTGCTTAGGAACACCACAGAATTCTAGCGTAGACTGAGGATCTATTGGCATATGAGCCATTGAAATCAGCAATTGGGTGCTCTTCCTTTGATGAGGTGCTATACATCAATGTGGCATCTCTAATACTTCCCAGTTAAGCTGATGAATGAAATCATTTTTATATTACATTACTCATTGTTGTTTAACTTGGAAATAAAAGTATACCCTTATAAATCTGAAAATACAAACTAGAAATGTAAACACAAGATAACAAGTGGTTTTATTGCTGTAAATTTTTCTACTATTTTCTAAGTTTTACTCACTTTCATGCTTTTAGTTCTCTTTGTCACCTTTTCTCTTTTTCAGAGAAAACACAAAATTGGTACATTTTTCAAAGGCTAGTGATGCACAAGCACTTACTCAAAGGGCCCTTTCTGATTACTAACATACTATGAGCCATGGGGATTTATGTTCACAACTATAGAAATAAATGGCTCAGGTTTCAGATTTTCATGAAAAAGACAAGTCTCCAAACTCAGAGTTTTATTATATTTGGCATTAATTTTTAAAATGACAACTTAACATGGAAGATAGAAAAATCATTTCAACCATCTGCCTTGTCAGCTAACCTCTAATTTGTGAGCCAAGTCGTTTTCCTCAGGGAGCTCTATGAATTAGACAGTTTGGGAAAAATACAGCTCATCTTCTGTTCCATTTAAAATCTATCCATTGATGTAAACATAGAATGTGTCACTAGACTAACAAATTGCTCCCACCTTCCCCTTTGTATTTCGGGTATTATTATGATAAAGGAGTAGTAGAAAAATGAAGGGGGTGGAGAACTGTTGGGTATACCACAAAGTCAAACTCTGAGAAAACAAAGGGAAATTAATGTTTCCTATCTGAGTTCAAATACCAGATTAATGATTAGAATAAGATAAAGAACAATTTGCCACACTGCTTGGAGATTAATTTAGGAGGGCATATCAAATACAATTCTAGGTGCAGGCCTAAAAATAATGGCTTTCTCACATCATAGTTAAAACATTTCTAATAATCAAGAAACTATATCAGATCATTCTGGCACAAAATGATTCCTTCCTATCTCAGGAGAATCTAATTTCATAAACATCTCTTTCATTCATTTGATCAAGAGTCAACAAATATTTACTGAGCTCTTTACTGTATGCTGGACGCTATTTTTTTCATTTTATTTATTTTTTTTATATAATTCATTGTCAAGTTAGCTAACATGCAGTGTATACAGTATATACTCTTGGCTTCAGGAGTAGATTCCCATGATTCATCACTTACGCACAACACCCAGTGCTCATCCCAACAAGTGCCCTCCTCGATGTCCATCACCCATTTTCCCCACCCCCAACCCCCCCCAACATCAACCCTCAGTTTGTTCTCTGTATTTAAGAGATTTTTAAATTTTTTTTTAATGTTTATTAATTTTTGAGAGAGAGACAGGGGTGGGGCAGAGAGAGGGAGACACAGAATCTGAAGCAGGCTCCAGGCTCTGAGCTGTCAGCACAGAGCCCAATGCAGGTCTTGAACTCACAAACTGTGAGGTCATGACCTGAGCCAAAGTCGGACGCTTAACCGACTGAGCCACCCAGGCGCCCCTCTGTATTTAAGAGATTTTTAAATTCTATATTCCCTTATGGTTTGCCTCCCTCTATGAAACTATTTTTTTCCTTCCCTTCCCCCATGGTCTTCTATTAAGTTTCTCAAATTCCACATATGAGTGAAAACATAGGATATCTTAGACACTATTCTAGATGCTGATAATGAAGCTGGGGACAATACAGACACAATCCCCACCTTCCTAGAGTTTTCTTTCAGTAAGAAAGCCCTGAAACTTATGTTAACTAACTGGAATTTACATAAAACTTAGAAAGAAAGAAAGAAAGAAAGAAAGAAAGAAAGAAAGAAAGAAAGACAGGCAAAAAAGTAAATAACACAATATCAGGCAGTGATAAATTTTTCAAAGAAAAATAAAACAGGAATAGAATAGAGAATTATGTTTAAAAGCTTTTCTCTTTTGGGTTAACAATAAAAGTTTTCTAAAGAGATGACATTTGAGCAGAGACCTGAATGAAGTAGGAGAGTAAGCCTCATGAATACCTGGGGGAAAAACATTCCAAGGAGTGGAAGCAGAAAGTGCAAAGGCCCTGAGGTGGGAGTGTGCCTGGCATGTTCAAAAATAGCAAGGAGATCAATACAGCTAGAATGGAGATTTGCCCATTGGTTTCAGCAATTTGAAAGCTATTCATGACCTTTATACAAGTGACTCTGGGGAACAGAGAAAATTAAATTCCTATTGGCATGTGTTCAGGAGAAAGTTGAGGTAAAGAAGTAGAAAGAGTGAATAGAGACAGCTCTTCTTGAAAGGTTTAAGAAAAATGGAGATAATAAGTGGGTTAAGATAAAGAAAATAAGAAAAATAAGAGTGGCATCTGGAGAGGAATGTGAGGTCATGGAGGGTTATTTTCAAGATGGTAAATATGTTAGTAATTGTTGGTAGTGGTCCAGCAGGGGAAAGGAAATTGTTAACAAAAAAGTGAAGGGGATAATTGTAGAACCAACATCTTTTAACAGGGTGGGATCCAGTATACCTGTGGAAGTGTTGTCACAGATAAAAGCAGAGAGAGTGGGCCCAATGTAAGAGGTGGGCAGGGTATGTGGTTACAGATACAGGAAGATCTTAAATTTGCTGCTACAACATCATACTTACTTTCTGAGTAGCCAGTGTATTTGTTAATCCTGTTCTGTGGCAGGGTCGCCTGGGTGGCTCAGTCGGCTGTGTTTCTGACTTCCGCTCGGGTTACGATCCCACGATTCATGGGTTCCGGCTCCACGTGGAGTTCTGCACTGACAGCTCAGAGCCTGGAACCTGCTTCCTATTCTGTGTCTCCCTCCCTCTCTCTCTCTCTCTCTCTGTCCCTCCCCCAGCTTGTGTGTGCTCTCTTTCTCAAAAATAAATAGGATTCATTGCCGGAAGATGGCGGCTTAGGAGGACGCTGGGCTCACCGCGCGTCCTGCTGATCACTTAGATTCCACCTACACCTGCCTAAAGAACCCAGAAAACCGCCAGAGGATTAGCAGAACGGAGTCTCCGGAGCCAAGCGCAGACGAGAGGCCCAAGGAAGAGGGTAGGAAGGGCGGCGAGGCGGTGTGTGCTCCACGGACTGGCGGGAGGGAGCCGGGGCGGAGGGGCGGCTCGCCGGCCAAGCAGAGCCCCCGAGTCTGGCTGGCAAAAGCGGAGGGGACGGACGGACTATGTTCCGACAGCAAGCGCGACTTAGCGTGTGGGAGGTCATAAGTTAACAGCTCTGCTCGGAAAGCGGGAAGGCTGGAGGACAAAGGGAGGGAGAGCTGCTGAGCCCCCGGACGGCAGAGCTCGGCTTGGTGGGAAACAAAGGCGCTCGCCAGCGCCATCTCCCCCGCCCATCCCCCAGCCAAAATCCCAAAGAGAACCAGTACCTGCCAGGGAACTTGCTCGCTCCATGCAAACACCCAACTCTGTGCTTCTGCGGAGCCAAACCTCCGGCAGCCGATCTGACTCCCTCCCGCTGCCACAGGGCCCCTCCTGAAGTGGATCACCTAAGGAGAAGTGAGCTAAGCCTGCCCCTCCTGCCCCTGTGCACCTTGCCTACCCACCCCAGCCAATACACCAGATCCCCAGCACCACAAGCCTGGCAGTGTGCAAGTAGCCCAGACGGGCCACGCCACCCCACAGTGAATCCCGCCCCTAGGAGAGGGGAAGAGAAGGCACACACCAGTCTGACTGTGGCCCCAGTGGTGGGCTGGGGGCAGACATCAGGTCGGACTGCGGCCCCGCCCACCAACTCCAGTTATACACCACAGCACGGGGGAAGTGCCCTGCAGGTCCTCACCACTCCAGGGACTATCCAAAATGACCAAACGGAAGAATTCCCCTCAGAAGAATCTCCAGGAAATAACAACAGCTAATGAACTGATCAAAAAGGATTTAAATAATATAACAGAAAGTGAATTTAGAATAATAGTCATAAAATTAATCACTGGGCTTGAAAACAGTATACAGGACAGCAGAGAATCTCTTGCCACAGAGATCAAGGGACTAAGGAACAGTCACGAGGAGCTGAAAAACGCTTTAAACAAAATGCAAAACAAAATGGAAACCACGACGGCTCGGATTGAAGAGGCAGAGGAGAGAAGAGGTGAACTAGAAGATAAAGTTATGGAGAAAGAGGAAGTTGAAAGAAAGAGAGATAAAAAAATCCAGGAGTATGAGGGGAAAATTAGAGAACTAAGTGATACACTAAAAAGAAATAATATACGCATAATTGGTATCCCAGAGGAGGAAGAGAGAGGGAAAGGTGCTGAAGGGGTACTTGAAGAAATTATAGCTGAGAACTTCCCTGAACTGGGGAAGGAAAAAGGCATTGAAATCCAAGAGGCACAGAGAACTCCCTTCAGACGTAACTTGAATCGATCTTCTGCACGACATATCATAGTGAAACTGGCAAAATACAAGGATAAAGAGAAAATTCTGAAAGCTGCAAGGGATAAACGTGCCCTCACATATAAAGGGAGACCTATAAGACTCGTGACTGATCTCTCCTTTGAAACTTGGCAGGCCAGAAAGGCTTGGCACGATATCTTCAGTGTGCTAAACAGAAAAAAATATGCAGCCGAGAATCCTTTATCCAGCAAGTCTGTCATTTAGAATAGAAGGAGAGATAAAGGTCTTCCCAAACAAACAAAAACTGAAGGAATTTGTCACCACTAAACCAGCCCTACAAGAGATCCTAAGGGGGATCCTGTGAGACAAAGTACCAGAGACATCACTACAAGCATAAAACATACAGACATCACAATGACTCTAAACCCGTATCTTTCTATAATAACACTGATTGTAAATGGATTAAATGTGCCAACCAAAAGACATAGGGTATCAGAATGGATAAAAAAACAAGACCTATCTATTTGCTGTCTACAAGAGACTCATTTTAGACTTGAGGACACCTTTAGATTGAGAGTGAGGGGATGGAGAACTATTTATCATGCTACTGGAAGCCAAAAGAAAGCTGGAGTAGCCATACTTATATCAGACAAACTAGACTTTAAATTAAAGGCTGTAACAAGAGATGAAGAAGGGCATTATATAATAATTACAGGGTCTATCCATCAGGAAGAGCTAACAATTCTAAATGTCTATGCGCCGAATACCGGAGCCCCCAGATTTATAAAACAATTACTCATAAACATAAGCAACCTTATTGATAAGAATGTGGTCATTGCAGGGGACTTTAACAGCCCACTTACAGAAATGGATAGATCATCTAGACACACAGTCAATAAAGAAACAAGGGCCCTGAATGATACATTGGATCAGATGGACTTGACAGATATATTTAGAACTCTGCATCCCAAAGCAACAGAATATACTTTCTTCTCGAGTGCACATGGAACATTCTCCAAGATAGATCATATACTGGGTCACAAAACAGCCCTTCATAAGTTTACAAGAATTGAAATTATACCATGCATACTTTCAGACCACAATGCTATGAAGCTTGAAATCAACCACAGGAAAAAGTCTGGAAAACCTCCAAAAGCATGGAGGTTAAAGAACACCCTACTAACGAATGAGTGGGTCAACCAGGCAATTAGAGAAGAAATTTAAAAATATATGGAAACAAACGAAAATGAAAATACAACAATCCAAACGCTTTGGGACGCAGCGAAGGCAGTCCTGAGAGGAAAATACATTGCAATCCAGGCCTATCTCAAGAAACAAGAAAAATCCCAAATACAAAATCTAACAGCACACCTAAAGGAACTAGAAGCAGAACAGCAAAGGCAGCCTAAACCCAGCAGAAGAAGAGAAATCATAAAGATCAGAGCAGAAATAAACAATATAGAATCTAAAAAAACTGTAGAGCAGATCAACGAAACCAAGAGTTGGTTTTTTGAAAAAATAAACAAAATTGACAAACCTCTAGCCAGGCTTCTCAAAAAGAAAAGGGAGATGACCCAAATAGATAAAATCATGAATGAAAATGGAATTATTACAACCAATCCCTCAGAGATACAAACAATTATCAGGGAATACTATGAAAAATTATATGCCAACAAATTGGACAACCTGGAAGAAATGGACAAATTCCTCAACACCCACACTCTTCCAAAACTCAATCAGGAGGAAATAGAAAGCTTGAACAGACCCATAACCAGCGAAGAAATTGAATCGGTTATCAAAAATCTCCCAACAAATAA
The DNA here is from genome assembly GCF_028018385.1 of Neofelis nebulosa. Taxonomy (NCBI): domain Eukaryota; kingdom Metazoa; phylum Chordata; class Mammalia; order Carnivora; family Felidae; genus Neofelis; species Neofelis nebulosa. The sequence goes on along the minus strand of NC_080783.1, from coordinate 48,157,101 downwards.
GAGTCCAGGACCAGATGGCTTCCCAGGGGAGTTCTACCAGATGTTTAAAGCAGAGATAATACCTATCCTTCTCAAGCTATTCCAAGAAATAGAAAGGGAAGGAAAACTTCCAGACTCATTCTATGAAGCCAGTATTACTTTGATTCCTAAAACAGACAGAGACCCAGTAAAAAAAGAGAACTACAGGCCAATATCTCTGATGAATATGGATGCAAAAATTCTCAATAAGATACTAGCAAATCGAATTCAACAGCATATAAAAAGAATTATTCACCATGATCAAGTGGGATTCATTCCTGGGATGCAGGGCTGGTTCAACATTCGCAAATCGATCAACGTGATACATCACATTAACAAAAGAAAAGAGAAGAACCATATGATTCTGTCAATCGATGCAGAAAAGGCCTTTGACAAAATCCAGCACCCTTTCTTAATAAAAACCCTTGAGAAAGTCGGGATAGAAGGAACATACTTAAAGATCATCAAAGCCATTTATGAAAAGCCCACAGCTAACATCATCCTCAACGGGGAAAAACTGAAAGCTTTTTCCCTGAGATCAGGAACACGACAGGGATGCCCACTCTCACCACTGTTGTTTAATATAGTGCTGGAAGTTCTAGCATCAGCAATCAGACAACAAAAGGAAATCAAAGGCATCAAAATTGGCAAAGATGAAGTCAAGCTTTCGCTTTTTGCAGATGACATGATATTATACATGGAAAATCCGATAGACTCCACCAAAAGTCTGCTAGAACTGATACATGAATTCAGCAAAGTTGCAGGATACAAAATCAATGTACAGAAATCAGTTGCATTCTTATACACTAACAATGAAGCAACAGAAGGACAAATAAAGAAACTGATCCCATTCACAATTGCACCAAGAAGCATAAAATACCTAGGAATAAATCTAACCAAAGATGTAAAAGATCTGTATGCTGAAAACTATAGAAAGCTTATGCAGGTAATTGAAGAAGATATAAAGAAATGGAAACACATTTCGTGCTCATGGATTGGAAGAATAAATATTGTCAAAATGTCAATACTACCCAAAGCTATCTACACATTCAATGCAATCCCAATCAAAATTGCACCAGCATTCTTCTCGAAACTAGAACAAGCAATCCTAAAATTCATATGGAACCACAAAAGGCCCCGAATAGCCAAAGTCATTTTGAAGAAGAAGACCAAAGCAGGAGGCATCACAATCCCAGACTTTAGCCTCTACTACAAAGTTGTCATCATCAAGACAGCATGGTATTGGCATAAAAACAGACACATAGACCAATGAAATAGAATAGAAACCCCAGAACTAGACCCACAAATGTATGGCCAACTCATCTTTGACAAAGCAGGAAAGAACATCCAATGGAAAAAAGACAGTCTCTTTAACAAATGGTGCTGGGAGAACTGGACAGCAACATGCAGAAGGTTGAACCTAGACCACTTTCTTACACCATTCACAAAAATAAACTCAAAATGGATAAAGGACCTGAATGTGAGACAGCAAACCATCAAAACCTTAGAGGAGAAAGCAGGAAAAGACCTCTCTGACCTCAGCCGTAGCAATCTCTTACTCGGCACATCCCCAAAGGCAAGGGAATTAAAAGCAAAAGTGAATTACTGGGACCTTATGAAGATAAAAAGCTTCTGCACAGCAAAGGAAACAACCAACAAAACTAAAAGGCAACCAACGGAATGGGAAAAGATATTTGCAAATGACACATCGGACAAAGGGCTAGTATCCAAAATCTATAAAGAGCTCATCAAACTCCACACCCGAAAAACAAATAACCCAGTGAAGAAATGGGCAGAAAACATGAATAGACACTTCTCTAAAGAAGACATCCAGATGGCCAACAGGCACATGAAAAGATGTTCAACGTCGCTCCTCATCAGGGAAATACAAATCAAAACCACACTCAGATACCACCTCACGCCAGTCAGAGTGGCTAAAATGAAGAAATCAGGAGACTATAGATGCTGGAGAGGATGTGGAGAAACAGGAACCCTCTTGCACTGTTGGTGGGAATGCAAATTGGTGCAGCCGCTCTGGAAAGCAGTGTGGAGGTTCCTCAGAAAATTAAAAATAGACCTACCCTATGACCCAGCAATAGCACTGCTAGGAATTTATCCAAGGGATACAGGAGTACTGATGCATAGGGGCACTTGTACCCCAATGTTTATAGCAGCACTCTCAACAATCGCCAAATTATGGAAAGAGCCTAAATGTCCATCAACTGATGAATGGATAAAGAAATTGTGGTTTATATACACAATGGAATACTACGTGGCAATGAGAAAAAATGAAATATGGCCTCTTGTAGCAACGTGGATGGAACTGGAGAGTGTGATGCTAAGTGAAATAAGCCATACAGAGAAAGACAGATACCATATGGTTTCACTCTTATGTGGATCCTGAGAAACGTAACAGAAACCCATGGGGGAGGGGAAGGGAAAAAAAAAAAAAAAAAGAGGTTAGAGTAGGAGAGAGCCAAAGCATAAGAGACTGTTAAAAACTGAGAACAAACTGAGGGTTGATGGGGGGTGGGAGGGAGGGCAGGGTGGGTGATGGGTATTGAGGAGGGCACCTTTTGGGATGAGCACTGGGTGTTGTATGGAAACCAATTTGACAGTAAATTTCATATATTAAAAAATAAAAAATAATTTTAAAAAATAAATAAATAAATAAATAAACTAAAAAAAAAAAATACTGGTCTGTGGCTAATCAGTTAAGTCTACCCATTTAGTTCCATGCTAATCAACCTGAGGGTATGGGCTCTATTCAACCCTCTATAGACAATAGATTATTTCCTGTTCTGCAGCTGCAGACTATATCCCATGTAAGAGAGATGCCCTTCTGCGAATGCAAACCGAAGTTCTCATGATAGAATCCTGTAAAAAAGCAAATGAGTTGGTGAGAATCTTATCACTATCAATCTCCATATACCTCCATCTTTGGATAACGATAGCCTGTTTTTTGTAGGCTCAACCACATCCACTCCCCAAATCAGAGAAAGTCTTGTTTAACTAACACTATGTTAGAAGTTTCTTCCCCAGTGATAAATGAGGTTAGAAGATAAATGAGGTTTAGAAGGTTTAGTCAATGGTGCCTCCCCATATTCAGACTGATGTGCAGAAGACAGGAGGAGAAAGCAGGGTAGGGAGAATCAGAGAGATTTGGAAAGGGGAGATTTTAATCCCTGGGTATCAAAGTAAACATTAAACAACAACCTCCCTATCTGCTCCTCAGACCGGATCTCTGTTTCTCCATGCCTGAAAATAGCTGAGTCTGGATCCCTCTAGCCAGATAATAGATGATATGGATTTCCTACCTAGTTCCTTCTACCCCCTTTGCCAGTCACTGTCCCACTGATCCACCATGAAATTTCACAAGAGGAAACACTTGTCTAGAAACATTAATTCTAAGTCTGATTTAAACATTGACTATCAGTCCTGACCTACATTAATCAAAATGTGTTCTTCCCTCACAGGGCCTTAGCAGCTCCTATGCCTTTGATCATTTGAACCACTGGTTCCTTCAAGAGGGTGCTAGCCTATCCATCCTAGTTTATTCCTTTCTTCCTCATAGCCATCCACTCCTAGTCTCCTACCTTCATTCTTCTACTCCCTTCTAAGCTCACCCCCCACCTTTCCTATACCCAGATTGTCAAGGACTATGACAATCATTTCTGTTGAAAATAAATAGATCAAGGTCCTTTACGATTAGTTATCTGCATACCTGAGAACAGTCCATTCACTATCTTTCCTTCTGCCTTTCTGGATAACTTGTGAGTTGCCTAAACCTGTCATATTATTTCATAATCCTTTGCCTCTTCAAAGATGCCCTTTCTTCCTAGTATGGCATCCCCTAACCTCTTCATACATCTAAATAAAACGCAAGTCTCAACTCTACTGGGACCCCATCTATGAATATCCACACCTGTGGTTCTCACACAGTGCTTCTGTACATCAGAATCACTTGGAAGCTCTAGAAATAAAACTGAGGCCTGGGACCCACCCTCAGAGATTCTGATTTCATTGGTCAGGGGTGCCACCTGGGCACACGGATTTTTAGCACCTCCCCAGGTGATTCTAATGTGCAGCTAAAGTTGAGAAATACCACTAGAGATGATATGAATGCCCTCCAGCTACAACTCTGTAATACTCTACACATCATTATCTAAACTTCCAACCCCGTACGTTTAGTTGTCTGTGGACCATTCTTTATGTGACTTTACATCCCCAGTACCCGCTTCAAAACACAGACGAATGTTCACCACACAGGTTTTGAATAAATGAAGGAATGAAGTTATTTCATGTTTATATACGAAATTGTTACCACGTAGTGAGATAAGAAAATCTGAACTACCCTTGGGGGGAAAAATCACATAAATGGAGAATAAAGGAAATAGTACAGCTGGAAGTTGTTGCCTGATGTGAGAGTCGTGTTTGGAGCCAGGAAAAACATAGAATGATCCCGGAGCGACACAAAAAAAGAAAAACATCAGCAGGTCTTTTACAAAAGTAACAAAATGAAATAACTGACAGTCACACTTTTTCCCCAGTGTCCTAAAAATATCAACAAAAATGAATCTAGAACTTCTCTGGTACCTGCTGTTTCATAACTCTGATGATTAGATAACATGCCAGCATTTAAAAAAAATTTTTTTTTTCAAGTAAGCTCTGGGCCTAACATGAGACTTTATCTTATGACCCAAAACCAAGAGATGCATGCTCTACCAACTGAGCCAGCCAGGTGCCCCAACATGTTAGTACTTTTATTTATTTTATTTTGTTTTGTTTTGTTTTGTTTTGTTTTAATTTATTTATTATTTAATTTACATCCAAGTTAGTAAGCATATGGTACAACAATGATTTCAGGAGTAGATTCCTTAATGCCCCTTACCCATTTAGCCCTCACGACCCCTCCAGCAACCCTGTCTGTTCTCCGTATTTATGAGTCTCTTTTGTTTTGTCCCCCTCCCTGTTTTTACATTATTTTTGTTTCCCTTCCCTTATGTTCATCTGTTTTGTATCTTAAAGACCTCATATGAGTGAAGTCATATGATTTTTGTCTTTCTCTGACTGACTAATTTCACTTAGCATAAAACCCTCCATTTCCATCCACGCAGTTGCAAATGGCAAGATTTCATTCTTTTTGATGGCTGAGTAATACTCCATGGTATATATATACCACATCTTCTTTATCCATTCATCCATCGATGGCCATTTGGGCTCTTTCCATACTTTGGCTATTGTTAATAGTGCTGCTATAAGCATGGAGGTGCATGTGTCCCTTCGAAACAGCACACATGTATCCCTTGGATAAATGCCTAGTAGTGCAATGCTGGGTCATAGGATAGTTCTATTTTTAGTTTTTTGAGGAACCTCCGTACTATTTTCCAGAGTGCCTGCACCAGCTTGCATTCCCACCAACAATGCAAAAGAGATCCTCTTTCTCCACATCCTTGCCAACATCTGTTGTTGCCTGAGTTGTTAAGGTTAGCCATTCTGACAGGTGTAAGGTGGGTTGTGTATTTTTCTGATTCAGCACATTGAATATATCCTGCCTCTCCTTTCTGGCCTGCCAAGTTTCTGTGGATGCCTCTGCTGATCTGTCTTCCCTTGTAGGTTAAGGACTTTTTTTCCCTTGCTTGTTTCATGATTCTTTCCTTGCCTGAGTATTTTGTGAATTTGACTATGATATGCCTTGTTGAGGACTGGTTTTTGTTGAATCTAATGGGAGTCCTCTGTGCTTCCTGGATTTTGATGTCTGTGTCTTTCCCCAGGTTAGGAAAGTTTTCTATGATTTACTCACATAAACTTTCTACCCCTTTTTCTCTCTCTTCATATATAGGACATGTATAATTCTGATGTTTTTCCTTTCTAATGAGTCACTGATTTCTAATTCTTAAATTGTGCTTGTTTGTTGTAGTCTCCCTCTTTTTTTCTGCTTCATTGTTCTCCATAAGTGTGTCCTCTATCTCACTGATTTGCTTCTGCTTCATCCATCCTTGCCACCATGGCAACCATTGGAGATTACAGATCAGTTATAGCATTTATTTCATCCTGACTAGCTTTAACCTCTTTTATATCCACAGAAAGGGATTCTAATCTATTTTCAACACATGCTAGTATTCTTATTATCATGATTCTAAATTCTGGTTCTGACATCTTGCTTGTCTGTGTTGATTAAGCCCCTGGCTGTCATTTTTTCCTATTCTTTCTTTTGGGTGAATTCCTTCATTTCCTCATTTTGAAGGAAGAAAAGGAATTAATAAGGTAATAAAAAATAAAATTAAAAAATTGAAAACAACAGAAAGAAATCAAAAAAAGGATGCTGGATCTTAGGTGTGTTTCGGTCTGGTGGTTGAAAGGAGCTTGATATACTAGAGAAAACAGGGACTGATAAGAAAAGGGGGGAAAAAAGGAAAATGTTTAAAAATTTGAAAAAATGAATACAATAAATTAGAATAAAATGAAATGATGGAAGGAAAATAGAATTTTAAAAATTTACAAGACAGTAAAAAATAGAGTAGAAACAAAGAATACTATCTTTAATAAAGGTGGAAAATAAAAATAAAATTTTTCCCTTTCTATATTCAAGAATAAGAAAAGAGAAAGAAAAAAATTAAATAGATGGACCAGTGAACAGACTGAGATACAATTGAAATTGCATTGGTTTTCCCTAGAAGTCAAACTACGAAGCACTTTATAGTCCATAAACTAAGCAGGCAGAAAGACTTGTGGCGTTGCTGAAGAGTGAGGTTGGCCCAATTGGACGGGGCTTAGTGTAATGGCTCCCTTCTCCACTAGATGGTGCTGCTTACCTTACTGTGGTGGATTGTTGTGGTGCATGTATGCGCATGCGCGGAAGAGGTAAAAATGGCGTTACCCAGCTACTCAGTCTCTCAGATGGGAACTCTGTTCTCCCCCACGGGCAATCGAGTACCCTTCCTTTGTCTCTGGCCTCCATCCACTGCCCTCTTTTACACTGTCTATGACCAAGCTGTTAGGCTGCCAGGCGGCACCTCCTTCTGGGTTTTTTCTCAGAGGCGGCTGTGTTTCCCACCCCTCACTTCTGAGAGACTGCGCTTTGACCCACTCAGATCCTATGGGGAAGGGTCTCACTAAGCAATGTCCGGTGGCCAGCGCACCCCCCAGGAACGTTCAGGAGACCATGTGGCTGATGCCCAGAGACTGCGGCTAGGTGCCAGCCTGCCCCAGAAAAAGTCCATGCTATTGTGTAGCAGCAGCATTTCAGGGATTATGGTAAATCACAACACACATCTGGCACCAGGCTTCTCCCCTTAATGTCCTTGTTCCATCATCAGCGAATGGGGTTGTTCTCTGATCTGCTAGCCCCCAACCTCTGCCAAATGTCCTCCCAGCAGGGGATCTGCCACTCTCCATGTGACCTGCAGACCCCTCAGACTTCGCTCTCTGCTCTTGAGGACTCACCCTTCCCACCAGAGATCCACCAGGTATGAGCTTCAGACTTTTAGACTCTGTGCTCCCCCTGTTGATACAGTCTTAATGGAATTTAAACCCTCTCCTTTCTCCTTTCTCCCTTTTTTGTTCAGTCCCTCATGTACTTTCTTTTCTCTCCAGCTGCTTTCATGGAGGAGATGCTTTCCCATACTCTCCCCCTGTCTCTGTCCTGTCTCCACAAGCAAAAACAGCTCCTTGCCCTCTGCGGCTTCTCTCTCCCCCAGTTCACCTCTCCATGCCACATACCTGCTGAGTTCTGTGGCTCAGGTTATGCAGAATGTTGTGTTAATCCTTAAATCAGTTTTCTAGATGTGCAGGATGGTTTAGTGTTGATATGGCTGCATTTCAGGAACGAGAGACATAAAAAAAAAAAAAAACTTCCATGCTGTTCCACCATCCTGGCCCCTCCCTCATAGTTTTCTGTACTTTTAAACTAACTTACAGATTTAATCCCAAGTCATAAAGTTGTTTTTAAGTTGGTGGAATCTAATGCCCTTTATATTACTGAAGCACCTGGATTCCCCTCACTTTATTGTTAATACTCCATCTTCTTATTTGAAGGCAAACACCAGAAGATAAAAAGATTTAAAAAAAGGACAGTAAAATAAACATGAAAATAAATCCTGGGGATCACTAGAAGACTATATGTAATGCCAAACAATACTTTTTTGGAACATCCTCCAATTATGGTGTGTTTAATCTTGGGTAAATATTAACTATAAATTTAATTATAAGATTGTTAGGTAATATAAGCCAATTTTGCAAAACAAATGAACAAAACTTGAATTTTAGGTTTATGGTTATGTATATGTTATGACAACATTTACTCTTTCTTAAGTGTGTAATAATTGCAATAAAAAAGCATTTAGAACATATTATTTTCAAATTAAAGGGATAGAGTACATTTTTAAGAAAAGTCGGCCCTGTCATTGGAGGTACAATCTCCAAAGCTGACAATAAGAATTCAACAGAATTCTATCCATTTTCAAAAGGTCTTAAATTGAAACTGATGAATTCTAATATTTCTATGATTCCTGACTTATAACAGTATTAATACGTTACAAAATAGGCCCTGTTGAAAATAATGCCATTTACAGAAGGGTTTTCAGGAGTCTGCTACCTTCCTGAAGTTGAAAAACAGGGTAATCATTTTTATCTATATAGGTGGATGTTGATTTGTTTCGCTCTTTTCTGTTTTCATATAATCAGGGATTTTTGTTAGTACTATTTCTTTGGTCTTTGAAAGTAGTAGATGAGCACAAGTATCAGAGTTTGCATTACTGTTACTGACTGTCTAGTAGGCAATTTCCATGTTCCACTCAAAACTTAGGAAAGGGAAATTGTCTTGCCTAATAATAAATCCTTAGGATGAAGGAAAGATTGTTTCAATGCTTGCAATCGTGGACAAGAAACAAATATTTACAAGAATTATTCAGGTACTATAAAGGAGGGAAGCTGGCCACTAAGACAACATGTTGGGAGCTAAAGAGAATGACAAATCTCAAAGAAAGGCATTCAGATTATCATCGCCATCATCACCAACATCATGCTGTCCACCATTTGGTCCCTACTTTAAATAATGGTTTCCCCTGAAATAAGGAATTCTAACAATAAAATTGGTCAAGAAATCACACACAATAAACGTTTATTTAGAGATACTCCTTAGTCCTAAGCAAACTATATCTATCAGCAAAATTGCATAGCTGAAATAACGTGGCACAAAATTCCCCAAAAATTTTTTTCTTCTTGCAACATATTTTATTAGATTTACCCATTACCTAATAGACTTTGCAACTAGAAGGCAAGAATAAAGAAAATGTAAATCTAGAAATAAATATTTACTTAGTACCTAATATTTCTAGAATCTATACCAGAATTATTTCATATGTTAGTTCATTTAATCCTCACAATAGATTATAAAGAAGGTTTTATTAATCCAGGCACAAATGATGGAGCTGCAAACAAAGATAGTGACTTATTCAATATCACACTAATAAACAACAGATTTCGGACTGGAACCCATGTTTTTCTGTCTTAATCCAGTCTCTTTCCACAACATCATAAAAAAAAAATTAAAAAAAAAACTATCCTTAATAAACCATTTCAATTATCATGGTGACATTAATGTTTATTGAAAAAGATGTATAGGTATATTTTGAACTTCATTGTCCAAAGTTGTCTTCACTAACATTGCTGTATTTGGTAATTTCTCCGTGGAAACACTAAACAGTAAATTTTTTTTACAAAATATCAGCAAAGTCTATTTTTCAATTGCATTGACATAAAGCAAACCAACTTTTATAATAAATATAAAATAATTTTAATGATGGTAGTGTAATTATGCTCTCTTGTAGAAAATAGCTAAGAGTAACATTTGGCATCACAGAACATTCTGTCATGTGAAATTTGCATTAAAATGTTATTCTGGATGAGAGGTATTTGTCAGTCTCGTTCAAATATCAAACATAGAAATAATTCTCAAATCAATTAAATGCTGCTAACTTAAAAAAATAATGCACTACATTGCCAATTCAGAAAAAGATCTCAACATCATCACAATTATGCCTGAAAGCATCTGGACAACACAAATTTCAATGTGGCTAAAAGCTTAGTGATACTTTTACTGCAGGATTGCATGACCTCAATCATTCAGTTAGATTTGTGTGTAACTATTGCTTCTAGAATATGATATCTATTTCACACCTGAAAATGAATGCTTTTTAAATATGTTTCATCATTTCTTTCACATTGATTCAGTCTAAGTTATTCCCAAGTGAGAATTTATGAGCACACAGAGAGAAGATACATATATGTATATATAATTGTTAAATGCCTGTGTGTAAAATGATCTCCAAATATCCTTAAATAGAAAAGAATCAATACTACAGCATTTGTTTCCTAGGTTTTCACCACGATTGTAATCAGGGAGGAGTGTTTGAATATTTAAAATGCATGCATAAAAGCAAACATAAACATTTTAAAAGCCTAGAATGATACATTTACCCAGCCCTTTGCTGTAGGAAGTTGGCCTTTGTACCAATACAAATTTTTAGCATAAGGATATGATGAAGAGAGCAGCATCAAAAAATCAGAGCACCATTTATTTTCCCCCATAGACACTCCTATTATTAGTATGATACTTAAAATGAACCTCTTTCCTACTTCCTCTGTTCTCTAGGGTTAACTAGCTTTGCTGCAATAACAGGAGCCAATTCTCCCTCCTGCCTGAAGTCTAGACAATAGCTAACCCTGCACCTTTTTCACTTGCTAGAGGTTACAAAGGCATTTATTAGGCATGTGTGAATAGGCCAGTGCAATGAAGAGTCATCGCTAATGTGAACAGCAATCCCTGACTATATGCAAGATATAAAACTGACCCACACAAAGTAACACATTAGCATCTCTATGATAAATATGTGGCATCCAGGCTCAAGGATGGCCCACAATAAACCTCATCCCTAGAATTAACACCCCTGTGTGTTCCCCTGCCACAATGGATAGGACTAGACCATGATATGAAGAGAACATTATAGAAACCACAGAGTGTCACTTCTGAGCCCTGGTCACAAAAGCTTTCTTTCTCTTGGATCATCTACTCTGGGGAAGATAGTCACCATGCATTGGAGAAACTCAAATAGTCCTATGGTGATGCCTTTAGGGTAAGGAACTAAATAAAGCCTCCTGCCAATTCCAGCACCAATTTATCCACCATGTGAGTGAACCATCTTGGGAAAGGCTCCGCCAGCCCTAGTCAAGCCTTCAGATGACTGCAGTCTTGGCTGGCATGTAACTACAACCTCAACTACTATGGTAGTTGATACTATGATACAAGATACTATGGTATCTATCTACCTATCTATCTATCTGCTGTACAAAATGTTTTGCCTGGTGTTTTAAGCAATAAATCTCAAGATGGGCCTCTTTGGTTTGAAGGTTATTCTGAGCTGAAGAAAATGGAGGCCATGCTACCTCAAGAGAAACTTTTGCACCTTCCTTAACTACATAGAAGAATCTAAATTGGGGATCTTTCCCAGAATAAGAGTTATCAGCAGACATAAATTTTATCTGAATGACCCATCTGTATGGCCAGGTAAGCATCTAATTACCAAACACCTGCTTTTCTTCTTCTCGCCCTGTGAAATGCATTCTTTTGACGTCCCAGAACTCCACCCCACTCTCCTTAGGTCAGGATGACATATATACCTCATTTTGCCTGACAGTCTTTGGAATTTCCACATGTGTGTTGATTCCCCATATATGTGCTATTAAATCTGATTTTCTCCTGTTAATCTGTCTCATGCCAATTTGATTCTTAGTCCAGCTACAAGAACCCTTGAAGGGGACAGAAATTCTTGCTCCCTGACAACTTTTTGTACACCTACAACTAAAATCTATTCCACATGGATTGGGGATGCAGTAGTGTTCAGGAGAACAAAAATTTCAGTTTAAAGATTTTACTTACCAAATGTTCTGTACTTAGTAAATAATAATTATTGTTGCTATAGATTAACAGTATGTATGCTAGGTTGAAGGCTTTAAAATTTTTTTTGACATTTAGTTACCAAATTTATCTCAGATACATACATGAGTAGGCATAGCCCTGATGTTGAAAGGTAACTTAAATATTTTCAATTGAAACTGAAACTACTGAAGCTGACAGGTTAAATTAACAAACGTTTGGCCATGCTGCTGTAAAGAAACTCTGGCTGACTTATTTATGAGGCTGTTTTGCATAAGTGACCCTGACCGCAGATGAAACCATCTGAAACTGAAGTACACCAGGATGAATTCTTGCAGTTGCACAGAAGGGTGGGGTGGGGGTGGGGGGCAGGGAAGTAACCTGTGAGGACACACCCTGAGATCCTCCTGTCAATCTGTCAGGTTGGCCAGCCATTTTTTACACATAAGAGCTATGTACCAGCACAATCACTAGGTAGGCGGCGCCTGTGAGAAACACTACATTTCCTCCTTTTCCAACAGCCAATTACCTACATCCACCCTCAAGACACGCCCCACCCCATAAAATCCTGTAAATACTCAGCTCTCCCTTTCCTCGGGGAGGAGGATTTGAGAAATGTTTTCCCATCTCCTTGCGTGGTGCCCTGCATTAAAACCCTTTTTCTCTGCCACAAAAACTGGCGATAGTCTTCAGGCTCAGCTGCACATCACGCAACAGACCCTTGGTGGGTAACACTACCATGGGTGACTTTTGCGCATCCAGAAGCCCCAGCTTGCAGAGATCTGTGTAAACCCTTATTTCACTAGTTTACTTTTTCAAAAACTTAATTAAGAATGAAATTTAAAATTTCTACAGTATAGTTTTACAAAAGTCTGGAATAGTTTTCTTTTTCCTACCTATCCCCTGTATGTCCCTTAAGTTATGTCTGATTTCTCTCTCTTGCCATCCTCCCTTTTCTCACTTCCCATTCACTCCTCAACCTACTGTAGTACAGTGGGTATCAATCATGTTATATTGTTCTTAAAAGGTCACCAACGGTCTCTTTTTATATCCCCTTTTGTAAGCAGAAAGAGTTAAATGCCCTCAGAAAAAGATGAGACATAGCTTTCTTGGCATAAGAAAAGTCATTTTAGACTCCCAGCCACCTTGTGATCTATGCTATTTGCCCAAATCACATTTCTTGCAGCACTTCCTGGGATATTTGCAGTTGCAGAAGAATTGACCTTGGTAATGATTTTAAGGAAACAAACAAACCAGAAGAGAAAAAAGAAAAAGAAAAAGAGGTGAGAACAAACAGCCACTGTCAGGCCAGGAGATACCCTAATCATATCGGGGACAATAAATCAGTAATAAAAGTCTTCACTGCTGGTTCAGAAGTAAAGATTGACTAACATTCTTGAGCTATCTTTGCTGGATCTAAAGCCCCTTGAGTACTCACAAACAGGACCAACTAAAGCAAAAGAATTAACGTTGCTGACTCTTGCCAGCCCTCATGACCTGGACCTGGACTCTGGCACTTTAAGATGACCTATGCCCCTTTTCCTACCATGTCCACACATGGTTGGTTCTTGGAGAGTGGGAGGCATTCAGCTGCTCTGTGCCAAAGCCCTGGAACCCCTGTTGTTTTCCTGGCCTACATTTTCTGCCTTCATTCCGGGAGACGGTAGCAGTGAAAGTGAAGTGGATGATGAGAAGGACGGATGCGACTCAAGTTGCATGCCACTTGTGGAAGGAGTTCTCGGCTGGGGCGTCATCGGAGCCAAGAAAGGTCTCGTTGCTCCAGGAGGATGGAGACAGGTCTCCGGTTCTGCCAGATAAGCACAATGACATTTTCTGGGTGGTTGGGGGTGGCTGAGCCCAGGCTCGGCAAAGGCCGGTACAGGTCCTCTCAATTCTCTGTTTGCTGCTGTTCGCCTTCTTTCTCGCCATCATCTACCTGATAGTAAAAGAGTTATATGCTGAGAATTTGAAGAATGAAGAGGATGTAGACACTGGGCTACTAGGATTCTGGACTCTACTTATCATATCTCTGTCTGCAAGATTCTCCTGCTGTAGCTTTTCTTGCACAGTGACTAATCTTGACTTTTTTGAACCAGGAAGATTTCCTCCTACTCCTCTTTCACCTGCCAGGTGCAAGAAACTGACCACACATTCTTTCCATGCTACACAGCATGGCAGAGTGTTGTAGCTGCTCTTATTGTAACATGGTATCTCATGGAAACCCACATTGATACAATATTTTTGGCAAAACTTAATCCTGATTGTATGAGAAGAAGAGATAGGATAAAATAGGCAGAGGGAAAGTATAGGACCTTAAGTCCCTGGGTGGGGAAAAACACTAGTTTGGAACAATGCTGGGAGTGTCTGACCACAGCAAACCACCTTAGGCTTAAGGTCCTTCTTAAGAATGTAACAGACCCCACCTACTCCCCCTCAGGTTTCCCTCTGGAATTTGACAAAAGCTCTAACTATGGCTGTAGACCACCCCTCGCACAATGGAAACAAGCCAATCAGGAATGGACAACCTAGCACCCAGTGCTATGAAGCCAATAAAGGTAGGACCTGGGAAGGAACAAGGAGAAGGGAAGGGGGAGGGCTGACCAGAACTTTATAGAACAAGGACCCTTGCCTATTGTTGGTGGGCATTCATTTTTTAGTATCTCCTCTCTGTAAAGAGAGCTTTCCTACTATTCTTCCTTTCTTATCTTATACTCTAATAAACTTTTGCCTGCTGCTCATTTTGTGTCCCCCTCTTCTTTCTTCCAAGCGGAGAGACAATGAATCCCAGGTATTGTGGTAAAAAATCCTGCAACAATTGCTCTGTAATAACAGGGAAGAGCATCATTTGTCTACTCAGAAGACCAAGAAACCTGCTGTTCATTATGTGGTTCGCGTCATGGGCATTATGGATGACTTTTTTTTTTTTAAATGGAGGACCTTCTTCAGCATCATTCTAGAGCTTAGGCATTGAGAATATCTGAGTATTATGTTTCAAGTAATTTCTTAAAAGTGTAAGATGTTTACCTCATCTTTTTACTTTTGTATGCATTGTCCTTATAGATTATAGAAAACATTTTAATGGAAAACAAACACGAATACTTGAATACAAGACATTGGCTACTTTTCTATGTATAATACTACATTTTGTCTAAAAAATACTAGTAGTACCGTTTAACTGTGATAGAAGTACTTATTTATTCACTATATTAGGAAAGCAAACAATGCCTACTTTGACATTTTATAGAAGCTACTTCTAAGTCAGAATATTAGTTTTCAATAGTAGCATAGTCACTAGAAGGCGCATTTATATTTTTTAATGGGGTATAGTTCCTTATGTTTTGTTTTTCTTTTACATATTTTCCTACTACATATCGAATTTGTATGTTTTTAGCATTGTTACATCTAGGCAAACATAAGTATTAGTTTTTAGCTGGTACAAACCTAATACCATTTTAAATAAGTATTTTGTATTTTTAAAAAAGCAAAAAACAAAACAAACAAACAAGAAAAGCCATGCTGACCTAAGTTTAAATGAAGTAAACCTATTTTAGTAAAAAAAAAAAAAAAAGACTGAAAAAAATAAATTATTTCAGCCACTAAAATACTGATAAATTTGAAGTTGTTCATTATCTGTGTTTTCACAGTTGCAGATATTTGTTATTGGTATATATGTTGCAGGATTCTTTTTTACCTCAATACCCGGGATTCATTGTCTTGCCACCTCATGAATGAAGAGTGGACACAAAATGAACAGCAGGCAAAAGTTTATTAGAGTATAAGAAAGTAAGAATAGTATGAAAGCTCTCTTTGAAGAGAAGGGGCATTAGAAAGAGAATGCCTGTGACAATGGGCAAGGGACTTTGTTTTATAAGGTTTTGGTCGCTGCCTCCCCCTTCGGATCCAGTTCCCCTTTGTTTCTTCTCATGTTCACCCTTATTGGCTTGATGGTTCTAGGTACTGGGTTGTTCATTCCTGATTGGCTAGATTCCATTGTGTAAATCAGACTGGTCATACTGTCCCTCCTATAACAGAAGTTTTATAATTTACCTATTTTGGTTTGGTATTTTTTTTAAATTTTTTTTTAATGTTTATTTCTGAGACAGAGAGAGACAGAGCATGAGTGGGGAGGGGCAGAGTGAGAGCGGGAGACACAGAATCCGAAGCAGACTCCAGGCTCTGAGCTGTCAGCACAGAGCCTGACGCGGGGCTCAAACTCATGAACCGTGAGATCATGACCTGAGCCAAAGTTGGTCGCTCAACCAACTGAGTTACCCAGGTGCCCCTGGTTTGGTATTTTCATTGTCAAATTCCTGAGGAGAACCTGAGGGAATAGGTGGTGTCTGTTACGTTCTAAAGAGGAACCTAAAGCCTGAGGAAGTTTGCTCCTGGTCAGATGCTCCCAGCATTGTTTTAAAATATGTGTTTTTCACCAGTCAGAGTGGTCAAAATGAACAAATCAGGAGACTATAAATGCTGGAGAGGAGGTGGAGAAACGGGAACCCTCTTGCACTGGTGGTAGGAATGCAAACTGGTGCAGCCACTCTGGAAATCAGTGTGGAGGTTCCTCAAAAAATTAAAAATAGAACTACCCTATGACCCAGCAAGAGCACTGCTAGGAATTTACCCAAGGGATACAGGAGTACTGATGCATAGGGGCACTTGTACCCCAATGTTTATAGCAGCACTCTCAACAGTAGCCAAATTATGGAAAGAGCCTAAATGTCCATCAACTGATGAATGGATAAAGAAATTGTGGCTTATGTACACAATGGAGTACTACGTGGCAATGAGAAACAATGAAATATGGCCCTTTGTAGCAATGTGGATGGAACTGGAGAGTGTGATGCTAAGTGAAATAAGCCATACAGAGAAAGACAGATACCATATGTTTTCACTCTTATGTGGATCCTGAGAAACTTAACAGAAACCCGGGGGGGGGGGGGGAAGACGTTAGAGTGGGAGAGCGCCAAAGCATAAGAAACCGTTAAAAACTGAGAACAGGGGCGCCTGGGTGGCGCAGTCGGTTAAGCGTCCGACTTCAGCCAGGTCACGATCTCGCGGTCCGTGAGTTCGAGCCCCGCGTCAGGCTCTGGGCTGATGGCTCGGAGCCTGGAGCCTGTTTCCGATTCTGTGTCTCCCTCTCTCTCTGCCCCTCCCCCGTTCATGCTCTGTCTCTCTCTGTCCCAAAAATAAATAAAAATAAAAAAATTAAAAAAAAAAAAACGTTGAAAAAAAACTGAGAACAAACTGAGGGTTGATGGGGAGTGGGAGGGAGGGGAGGGTGGGTGATGGGTATTGAGGAGGGCACCTTTTGGGATGAGCACTGGGTGTTGTATGGAAACCAATTTGACAATAAATTTCATATATTGAAAAATAAATAAATAAAAATAAATAAATAAATAAATAAATAAATAAATAAATAAAATATGTGTTTTTCCCCACCCTGGGACCTCAGGTCCTAACCTTTCCTCTCTGCTTATTTTGTCCTATCTTTCTTTATCATATATATATATATATATATATATATATATATATATGATTACTCCAACAGATTGATATTTTCTTTTCAATAAATATAAATCTGAAATTTTCATATTTAGAGATGCTTGAAATACCTTGATATTAATATCAAAAATTTAGTTACCAAAATAGAAAAGGTATTTTTGATGCAGTTAAATGTCCTTCTAACAGGCAGCCTATTGACAAATACTTGAGGCAGGTAGAGTATAACAGTTCTCCAGGAACTCCCTACTGTCTCAGTGTTAATACCTTGCTAGAAGGGAAAAAGTACCTTAGCTTGACAATAGCTAGGTTTCCAATATCCTGTGAGTCTTCTTTAGCATATGAAAGTCCCTTTGGAAACTTCCCCTAGACTTTACCTTCCCCAACTCCCAAGTATATAATCAGTCTTTCCTCACAATCCCAGGGCAGCTCATCCTCCCCAGGGGTCCTGTCCCCATGCTTTAATAAAATCACCTTTTTCCACTTAAGAAGTCTCAAGAATTCTTTCTTGACTGTCAACTCCAGACCCCACCACCATTCCAAAACCCTATCATTTTGATATGGTGTATATATGTATAATTATATATATGTGTATATATATAGTTTCATAATTTTCCTATTTAAATGTTCTATAATCGTGGTGTTAGTTTTGTTTTCATAGTAATTAAGTCTAATTGTTCCCACTTACTTTCTAAATACCTGTTTAGAAAGTGGCTTCAATTTTAGAAACATGGACTATTTAAAATGCTGTTTGGGGGCACCCAGGTGGTTCAGTTGTTAAGCTTCCAACTTCAGCTCAGGTCATGATCTCATGATTCATGAGTTCAAGCCCCATGTCAGGCTCTGTGCTGCTTCAGCAGCTAAAGCCTACTTCAGATTCTGTGTCTCCCTCTTTCTCTGCCCCTCCCCACTCATGCTTTCTCTCTCTCTCTCTGAAAAATAAATAAAAACATATAAAAATATTTTTAAAAATAAAATGCTGTTTTCCCTCGCCATAGAAAAACTTATCTTAGGAAAACATTGTGTAGCTAAATTACTTATTCAGGCTAAATGGGAAATGAGTATGTTCAGTACGTTCCTGTTATCTGCTAAGTGTTGTTACAGAGTAAATGATTTAATGATATTTCTTAAAAAAAATAAATAAATAAAAGGTGACTTTTGCTCCAACGCCAGGCTGAATTTCCCACTGTGCAAATTCCTTCATGAAAGTGTACATACCCTTGGCTTAAAACTTCAAGGAGACACTGCTTTGGGAAATATCCCTGGTGTTCTCCATTATTTATGGCAGGTAAAACCCTTCTTTTTCCTATTATTTGCCTTTCCTGTGCCTTTTGGCTTGGTATCCACCAAGAGGTGAACCCAGTTTCAGGTAACAATTATATTTAACCCTCTGAAGCATGTTGTGATATTGCTGAGTTCTCCTCTACTAAATTTCATGACATCAGTCTTTATTCATTACCTTTCTTGGATGATTTTCCATCTCTTTTGCTAACCTCTTGTGCCGACCTATTAAATCTTTGTTTTCTTAAGATGTCACTTCTCAGCTGTGAGAAATAAGCCCACTGACCCAATCAAAGAAGGGACACTGAGACTAAGAGCACAGTGAAGCGAGGCTTTAATTAACGTTTTTGCAAGAGTGGGTGTCTGATGTACAGGCACACTTGGGGCAGTTACAGCAGGCACTTTATCTCCTATCTCCTGATTCCTCATTGACTGAGTACTACAGAGGTACACCCTTACCCAGAAGTCACCTATGCCCGTGTAAAGCAAAAATCAGTCTGATTGGGACAAATGTACATTCCTTGACGTGAGGCAGAGACTTCAGTTGTTTGGTGCATGGTCATTGCAAAGCCCATGAAAAATAAGCCCGCAAAATAGAGAGGGGAAGAAGAACCAGGAAGTGAAGTGTGTAAGGTTTTGGGACTTCACTGTGGGGGAGAGAGGTTTCCTACATATTTCCAACAGGTTGTAAACCTACTGTTAACTATTCAGCATCACTTTTATTTGGTATTTTTGAAAATGGATCATCTTACTTCTCACATCAGCTTTCTTCTCTTTTTTATATTATAACTTCTCCCTGGGCAACAAGATTTTCTTCCTGACTTTCATTAAGACCAATATCAATAGAAGGATGCCTTGCTGGCTCAGTCAGTTAAGTGTCTGACTCTCTGTTTCAGTTCAGGTCATGATCTCTCAGGTTTGTGAGTTTGAGTCCCATATCAGACCGTGTACTGACAATGCAGAGCCTGCTTGGGATTCTCTGTCTCCCTCTCTCTCTGCCCCTTCCCTGCTCGGTCTCTCAAAATAAATAAACTTTTTTTTTTAAGACCAATATCGAGGGGTGCCTGGGTGGCTCAGTCAGTTAAGCGTCTGACTTCAGCTCAGGTTATGATCTTACAGTCCGTGAGTCTGAGCCCCGCATCAGGCTCTGTGTTGACAGCTCAGAGCCTGGTGCCTGCATTGGATTCTCCCTATCTCTCTGCCCCTCCCCTGCTCATGCTCTGTCTCTCTCTGTCTCAAAAATAAGTAAAAACATTAAAAAACTTCTTTTAATAAAAATTTTTAAAAAGACCAATATCGATATGATTTTCAAACCTTTATCTTTAGCCTAAATCAAACTTTTAAGTCTCAGAACTGTTTCCTTTAAGCCACTAAAAATCCCCACCCAAATGCCTTGCAAACAAAATCAAGTTCAATATGATCACAACATTCCCCCCAAACCTGCCCCTATTCCACATGTCCTCTGCACTCTCCATTCAGTCTCATTCCCTCATCTCCCCTCCCCCACCTCTGTCAAGAGCAGTTAGTCACCAGGTCCAATGTACTCTATTTTCAAACTGTCTCCTAAGCTTCCCCCATTTCCCCATCATTTCTTGTCCCACCATCTTGTCTATATTGTTGAAATCCGTTCCCATCCATCCTACCTCCAGATCTGTCTAATGAAAATATAAATTGTTCCTGTTACTCTCCTTTTAAAAATCTCTAATGATTTGGGGCACCTGGGTAGCTCAGTTGGTTAAACATCTGACTTATCTGACTTAGTTTCAGCTTAGGTCATGATGTCAAGATTTGTCGGTTCGAGCCCAATACCAGCTTTATGTCCAGCCCCAAAACAAGCCCCACGTTGGAATTCTGCCTGCTTGCTTGAAATTCTCTCTCCCTCTCTCTTTGCCCCTCCCCTGTTCATGCTCTCTCTCTCTCTCTCTCTCTGTGTCTCTCAAAATAAATAAATAAACTTTTAAAACAATCTCTAATGATTGTCAATAGCCTGTAAGATATAATTCAAAAATCTTCGCTTACAAAATTCATTGCCACTTAGTCACAGTTTAGCTTTTCAGGCCCATCCCCCTACTTCCCTAACATTCCTTAAATTCACTCACACTAAACAATTTCCTCTTTTCCAAAAATGCCTTGCATTCCACACCCTTTACCTTTGTTTACTTTTTTCCTCTGCCCCAAACCTTCTGTACCACATATTTCTCCCTGGAAAGATCTTTTTTTTTTTTTTTTTTTTAATTAAAGATAAACATTGTCTCTTCTCTGGAGTCTTCACATAAGCTTTCCCTAGTATACTTAGTTGTTCACACATCTGTCTTCCCTCAGTACACGAGATACACCAGTAGTAGAGTATTAAAACATAATGTATTACATTGTGTGGCAATCACTGGATGTATTTTTACTTCCTAGGGAAAGGAATCTTGTCTTAGTCATCTTTTATTCAGCATTTTATTTTATTCAGCATTTACACATGCTAAATTAGGAATTTAATCTAGGTTGTTAAATAAATGAATGAATAAATTAATGAAAGTTTGAACTATTTCTCCTCTCTCCTTCTCAGTTTTTCCCTCAACATTGAATTGGTCACAAGGACCTATTTATTTTACTTTCAAATTGTCTCCTCAACCCATTCTTCTTTCTTTCCTCCATTTCATTGCTCTAGTGAACACTTAGATGCATAGGGACATAAAATTGTTTAAGCAAATGATATAAAAAGGGGCTTGCAGGTTTTTTTTTTTAGTACTGATGGGGTTTGGGGGTGATAGTGGGGTTTGGAGCTGACAGCTAAGAAAGAATTCTTGAAGACATCTTTGGTTTAAAAAGGTGATTTTATTAAAGCACTGGGGTTGTGAAGAGTGACTGGTTATACAGTATGGAGTTGGGGGAAGTAAAGTCAAGAAGAAGCTTCTTAAAGGGATTTTCCATATGCTAAAGACTCACAGATTACTGGAGGCCTAGCTATTGTCAAGCCAATGTTGTTTTTCCCTCTAGCAAAGCATTAACATTTAGATAGTAGGGAGTTCCTGGACTTTAGGCTATTGATAAGATTGCCCTTTTTTTTTTTTTTTTTTTTTTGTAATTGTACTAAGATATTTGTAAACTGTTATAGACTCTATCACTTTAATAATTTGTTTTCTGTCCTTTCTTTTGTTCTTGGGCAGCCAAGAATGCCTGAGGAATATCACACATATCCTACCTGGGGGTGGGGAGTGTGCTTGCCTGTACTTTGCCCTCAGCTTACCTTATGCTCCCTCATCAGTACTATATGGGAGTTAAGGAAGAGAAGAAAAGGGTTAAAGCCTTAACACTGACACTTGGGTTGGATTCCTATATGACAGTCAAAACTAAATGAATAATAAAATGATCATTAGAATCTCAAGATAATATTTTCATGGCACATAGAAAGTTCTGGATTATCTAATAACTGGATGTGCAATTATAATTCAAGTTGAGTTATTCTAATAACATTTAAATTTCATCATTTTCCTAAGTTGACTTCACTACCATCTCTTTAGGAACCATCAAATGGCATCTTTTGATCATACTTCAAGCCAAATCAGTGCTACTTTAACCAACCTCTTAATGTTTGATAGCTCATCATAACTCTTTTGTGTTTGTAAGTTTGTGTTTTTAACACCATTAAGTACATTCAATGTAATGATACAAATAATACAATTAAAACTTAAGTAGTGACAAATCCCAGAGAACTCCACACACTTAATGTCCAAATTACAGAATTATAAATGATGTACAGAAGCATCTAATTTCCTGGCTTCAAACAATGGAATGAAATTTTTGTCCCAAGTAGGAGACATACCCTCATGTTTACACAAGTAAAACACAAACTATAATCCAGCTGGCCTATCTGCTACATACTCAAATTAGTGGATTCATTAAATAAATGCCTGCTGTCATTGGTGTTAAATACAACACCAGAAAGAAAAAAAAAACAGCATGTATTTGAAGCAAACTCAAAATAGACTTTTAACCAAAATATCACACTTATTTCCAAAGTTTCTGAAAGGAAAAAATTGTTTACTTTCATTAATTATCAAATTAAAGAGAAATTATTTAACTTATTCAAATGGTCAGCAAACAAAAAATAAAATCTTAATCATGCAAAACAATATCAGTTTGTTCAACCAAAAAGTTCACTTAATATTTTTAAACTTATATATAAAGTATTTACCTGTTTACATAGTAGTACATCTTATATTCTAATCTGCAGTTTTGCACTGTTGTAATTAGAAAATAAGAATGGTCTTTCCCATATAATATTCTCCTATTTTTGTGTGGAATTCTAGGTTAACATTCTACCTAAAATTTCTGCTTCCAGCCATGACTAAGTAACTGGTACTAGACTAAATAACCCTATTTAAACAATTGTAAAACTGAACAAAATAGATGAAGCATCAGATGATACATTTTTGGTGACATGTAGCATAGAACAGTAATCTAGGAGACAAAGGAAACTTCTGAGATGAGTCCCACAATGCCTGGACTTTGGTCTGGAGGCACTTTCCAAACCACTGTAAAATGATGTGGAGCCCAGGCAGAGCACAGCAGTCTCCTTTTTGTAAAAATTGACAAAACTCTTTGTAAAATTTATATAAAAGTGAAATGGATGCAGAATAGCCAAATGATCTTGAAAAATAAGAACAAAGTTGAAAGATTCACGTTATCTGATTTCAAAGCTTACTACAAAAGTTACAGTAATCAAGACACTGTGGTATCGGCTTAGGGTAGACAAATAGACCAATGGAATAAAATAGAGAGTCTAGAAATAGACATGTGGTTATATGGTCAATTGATTTTTACAGACATCAAAGTAATTCAATGGAGAAAGAAAAGTTCTTTCAACAAAAGGTATTAGAACAACCGGATATTCATATGGAAAAAACTAACTTCAAATGCATCTCTCACAGTACTCAAATATTACTTCAAGAAGGATGATAGATCTAAACACAAAAGCTATTATTGGGTTTTGGGAATTCTTTATATATCCTCATAAAAGTCCTTTTTTAAATGTAAATATTGCACATATTTTCTCAAATTTATGAATGCCTATTCACTTCACTTTCACATCACTTTCCTAATGGTATCTTTGATGAGCAGACATTTTCCATTTTTATGAAGTCTAACTTATTATCCTATCCTTTTATGACTTGTGCTTTCTGTGTCTTGTCCAAGAAATGTTTGCTCCAACACTGCAAATATATTCTCTAGGTTTTCTTCACTATATAGAGGTTCAAATATAAAAGGTTGTATATAATGACTACTGAAGAGTCTTCTTCAGTGGATATTTTTTAAAAATAAAGGATTTATCAAAAGTTGCTGAAAACATCAACTCTCACTTCTAGACCAGACCATTTTTTGGAGGAGCACCAAGGATAGTTACAAATGTCAATTTTTTCTTTCTTTAAATACGATGTCTTAAAGTTTTACCCAAAAGGCAAAATAAACTACATACCTTTATCAATTTTCTTGTATATCATAAGAACCGCATCTGGGTGGCTCAGTCAATTGAGGGTCTTGATTTCAGCTCAGGTCATGATCCCAGGGTCATGGGGGATCGAGCCTTGTGTTAGGTTGTGCACCGAGTATGGAACCTTCTTGAGACTCTCTCTCTCTTTCTCTCTCTTTCTCTCTTTCTCTCAATCTACTCCTCTGCCCCATTCATGATCTTTATCTCTCTATATAAAACAACAACAACAACAACAATATAGAACATTAAAATAA
Organism: Neofelis nebulosa; assembly: GCF_028018385.1. Taxonomy (NCBI): domain Eukaryota; kingdom Metazoa; phylum Chordata; class Mammalia; order Carnivora; family Felidae; genus Neofelis; species Neofelis nebulosa. The sequence continues at coordinate 48,132,629 of NC_080783.1, read as the reverse complement.
AACTAAAAATCAGGGGCCCCTGGATGACTCAGTAGGTAGAACATGGATTCCTGATCTTGGAGTATGAGTTCAAGCCTCACATTGGGCACAGAGTTTACTTTAAGGGAAACAAACAAACAAACAAACAAGCACACCTAGGGGCACCTGGCTGGCTCAGTCAGAAAAACATGTGACCCTTGATCAGAGTCGTGAGTTCGAACCTGACATTGGATGTACAGATTCCTTAAATAAAAAATATTAATAATAAAATAAAATGCTGTTCATCTAAAAGAATCAAATATATATATATATTTATCCACATGACACTCTATTGGCACCAAAGAAAATTTATGTAAAGACTCAATAGAGCTGCTCCACCTTGGGTTAGGATAGAACTGTTCCACTAATGTATATTATATTTTCAGTCCAACATCATGCTGAAATTATGATAGATCCTTGTCATCTCTTTCTGAAGTGCCCTTTTCTAATTATTGAAATTGCACAAAAAATTTCCCAAATCTTTTCAGTCATACAAACTATACCTTGTATGAATTTCAAGGAAAGCATGGTATGCTATAGGTTGGCCTGACACAAGAAGAAACAGAACCTGAGTATATAGCAAGGTATTACCTCACAAAACAATAGGTAGAACATTGACTGTTGGCCTGGCCACTTCCCTACCTGATGTAGCCTCTCCCTCACAGTTTCTTATCTACACTCTTACACTTTGGGTATTACATTAAACTACATAATACATTACATCATTAAACTAAGGACACATCTCCATGAAAACTGGAAATTTAAAGGAACCATATCCTTTTGGTGGTATGAAACCTTTGCATTCTTGATTGCTAGTTCAGCAGAAAATCAAAGAGTAGACAAATTAGATTCATCATGTGTGTCAATCCATGAACTTGGACTAGCCTTTGAAATCTGACATAGTAAATGCCCAGACTTGTGCTAGGTTTGGGGATACAAAGATGAATGATACACAACTTTAGCCCTTAAATAGCTTAAGCTATTGAAATAGCTCTCAAATATAATGAATGAAGCCAGTTTTACTGGGACATGACCCACAGCCAATATTCCTGACTCTTGATTTACAAACAAATTTTGGGAGCATTATATTTTAATTTTCTTTTATAAGAGAGCTATAAATGAATTCTTTTAAACTAGAAACCATCTGTACCTTAAAGTTTCCAAGTCTATTGCTGCATACTGTTGAATTATATGAGCAGCCCAAAGTTGCTGCTAAATGTTACTAATAAAATGTAATTACTAATTACTAGTAATTAGCAGTTACTAATAAAATGACATCATAGTTTGTATTTTTTAACCTTAAATTGATAAAAGCAACAATTTAGAAATCATAACTAAGAGGGGCGTCTGGCTGCCTCAGCTGGTAGAGCATATGACTCTTAATCTCAAGGTTGTGAATTTGAGCCCATATTGAATATAGAGATTATTTAAAATCTTAATAAAAGAGATAGAGAGAGAGAGATGGGTGCCTGGGTGGCTCAGTCAGTTAAGCATCTAACTATTGATTTTGGCTCAGGTCACAATCTCACCCTTTGTAGGATCGAACCCTGCATCAGGCTCTGTGCTAACAACACAGCCCCTGTTTGGGATTCTCTCTCTCTTCTCTCTCTCTGCACCTCCTTCTGCTAGCTCTCTCACTCTCTCTCAAAATAAATAAACTTTAAAACATATAAATAAAATTTTCCCCCCTGCCCAAAATAAAAATTTTTTAAAGAAGTCATAACTGAGAGATAATGAACTTGTAAAACTATCCTTCCTGAAGTTACTGAGTGTAATAATTAATATTGCTTGGGAAGCAAAGAATTCTAAAAAGAACATAATATGTAATAATAACATGATAGAGTTTATGATACAAATATCAGTAATCTTTAATTCTCACTTCAGAAGCAATCTTTTGCTTTCATTCATAAAAAAAATATTTTGAGAGTCTTACATGTGCCAGGCACTATTCTAGGTGTTAGCCGTATAATGGTGAGAAAAAGTAGTAAAATAAATTGTTGTGCCATCATGGCACAAACACCATCATTGGGAAAACATACCAATAAAATATTATATATGCTTTATGTATATATATGTGGGGCGGGGGTACATACATATGTGCACACACACATACACACACACTAAAGGACTTTGGCTTAATCACAAAGTCAGGAAATCTCCTGAGAAAATAATCATTTGGGTTAAGATCTGAAAAATGAGTATGAGCTAATTAGGTGAAGATGTTTGCATTCATTTGGAACATCAGGAAGAATATATACAATACCTGTGTTGGAAGCAACCTTGGGAAATACAGCAGCCTCAACAAAGACTTAGGTGGCTGAAGCAGGAAGTGAGAGAGAAAGCACAGTAGGTGACGAGAATGGAAAATTGGGTTAGGAAAAGAATACGTAAGACCTTGTAGACCTTTTTAGGGATTAACATCTAACAAAATGGAATGTTTCAATTTAGTATTTAGTTTACAGGATATCTTAATGAGATTTTGAGTAAGGTAGAAGAGAAATTAACATCCATAAGAAATATTTGCTGCCTTCTCTTTTTGAGGAGATAGTGAGTACTTCTTTATATACAAGATATAGTTGCATTATGCTGCAAAATATAGTTCCTATTGCCTAAATATGTATAGTTCAAATTTGGATGATGTAGACCATGTTAGATAGTGTGTGTTGATACTCAACAGAATAATATATAAGCTCAAGGGCTGTATGAATATAATATGTATTATATTTTTTTATTCTTTTTTTGGCAAGAAAGAGAGAGTGCAAGTGGGGGAGAGTGCAGAGGGAGAGGGAAGGAGGGAATTCTAAACAGGCTCCATGACCATGATGGAGCTTGACACAGGCTTGATCTCATATCCATGAGATCATGAGCTGAGCCAAAATCAAATCAAACTCTTAACCAAATGAGCCACCTAGGCATCTCTAATACGTATTATATTTATAAACATACAGTAGTAGTACCATGAATATTGATCAAAGACATTCAACATCATCCTTTTCCTTCTAAACAAATATTCCCCAGTACTACAAGGAGTAAAAGCCTAGCAACTACATTTCCCAGACTTCTTTGCAAGCAATTTTCTGGTTTAAGTTCTGTCAAAGAGAAGCATTCATAAAATGTGGAAGGCTGAAGAGAAAGAGAAGCATTGTTCTCCTCCAGATGCAACACATGAAATATGTGTCTCAAACCATGAGCAAGACTTTGAGTACAAATAGCTTGTTTTGGAGTTGATCCAGAAGCAGGAACATAAAAGTAAAACAAAGAAGGGAATAACGCCAATAAAAGGGCATTGACCTGTGGATTACACTGTAGTCAACTGGGGCTCAGTCTTTCAGACCCTCTAAGAGACTATATAGAACATATTTCAGAATTTCATATTGCCACTTAAGGAAAGGAGGCCACTTCTCACTGAAGGCATTCACTCCCTGGCAACTTTGGCCTTCCCCACAGCAGTATATGCCCCTACACCCAGATAAAGTCCTCAGAGAGATACCACTTCTAAATGTACACAAACTAACCCTGCAAAGTCAAAGGATGTTCAGGATGAGTCAAGGTCTACAATGAGGGCAGAGCTCTTATGACTTGCTTTAGGACTGTAGGAAGTTGAGATCATCAGCACCAACTTCCCCGTGATTCCTGCATTTCTGAATTTCTTAAATGTCAGAAACACTGTCTTCTCATCTTCCTTCTCTCAAACTTCCAACAGTGTTGTATCTAATTTCCTGCATCATATACCTTCTACCTAATATGGTTTCTGTTTTCCTGACCACACTAGCTAATATGGACAATATAGAAATAAAGATGTGGGGGAGAGGGGGGAGAAAAGAAAAGAAACAAATGTGTGGAAGTATTCAAGAAATATTTAATATCTTAAAAAACTAGCCTTTGTCAATAATCGGATAGCAGTGATGCAAGAGGGAAAATCTATGACAGTTAAAGTAGGATATATATAAGCAGCAGACTTGTTCAAGTTGGAGTGAGGGACAAGGAGAGGGAGATCATTCTTTTTCAGATAGGTAGAATTTAATGAGACTTCAAGATGCCTGGATAGGAATTATATTTAGGAGGCAATTTGATAGATATATGCGTCTGCATTTCAGAAGAGATAGATACTTGCCCTGATGATACAGATTTAGAAGTTATATGAGTTCCAGCTGTGTTTGAAGCTGGATGAGGTTTACCATGGAGACTATTTAAAATAAGATACAAACATTGAAGGTGCAAGTGGGAAGAACCTGGAGAGAAAACTGAGGAGCAACCAATAAAAAGCAGAAGGAAAACTGGAAAAGAATGGTGTCAAAGAAGCCAAGGAAGAAGAAAATTTCAAGACTGACCAAGTATCAAATTGAACAGATTTGGGAAGAATGATAAGGTCCTAAGTGTCTTTGAAATGGGCATTGATAGGGTCATTGATAATTGAAGCAAAGACATTTTCAATGGTACAACTGGGACAAAGTTTGACTGAAGCAGATTGAAATTAAGAATTTTAACTGTGAAAGTGAGCAGAGAGTAAAGGAGGCCAACAGAAAGAATATGTTTAAATGTAAATGTCTGTATTATGAATTCCATAATAAATTCTTATATTATTCATTTACCTATGTATAATCAAGTTCACAAAAATACTATGAATATAAATACAAATATTGTTTTATATTTATCCAACATTTCATCAGGTTTTTAAGACTGTGTTATTCATTCTGAAAAAGGATAATATTCTCTTAATTTATTAGCTTATCTCTGCATAGTGATTTTAAATGTATAACTTTTCCTCACATTTAATAATATTAAATAAAAAAATTGAGCTCCCTCATATGCTCTAATCATTTAGGTTTTATGTTTTTTCCATGTTGAAAGTGACAAAGCTTTTAATACACTAGAGCTGCCTACTGAAAGCTCAGAAATGCTTGTTCTAGTTGAGACTCCGTCAGTATGTTACCTTTGGGTGTGTGTGGATAAGACACACTGGTAACAGGAGAATCACAAAAATGCAATGCAATAGGACTTTACGGCCTTTTATTTTTTAACACAATTCATGGTTTGTGGCATATACTACCTCTTAAAATGTGAATCTAGAAAATCCTATTCTGAGCATGGTGGAAGCAGCATCTTTCCCCCCATATTAGAATTTATATCTGCAGTACTGCCTAAAATAATTCCATAGGTCTATATTCAACCAACAGTGCCAGAGCCTATGCTAAACATCGGTGATATGAGCCTCAGGAAGACATGACTTGGAGTAATTCTTTTTCAAATCACAGCTTGAGATCAATTAGAGATTTGTTAAATCAATGTATTGGGTTGTACCAATGTTTCTGAAGAAATAGAACAGAATGCAAAATATCAGAGTACATTTCTTTTAGTAAATATAAATATTGTTTCATGAAATTTAATTTCAGTTTTATAGGTAATTCACATAAAAGGTATTTCTTACTATATGGTTGAAGGCAAAAAGATTTGAAAGCTATTGTTATAGACTATTTCATAGTCCAGGGTGGCGGCTGAGGGAGGAGGTGGGTGTTTGATGTAAAAAGAGGATTTCAATGTAATAATATAAGTGCTACAATAAAATGATACTTAGGGCTACATGGAAGCTGGAGAAAAGGCATTTATTAAACCTGGCCTACAAGGTAACAGGTATTTTTAAGAAGAAAATAAATGCAAGTATCTACCAACTATACTCTTTAACAACATGAGGTTATTTGTTAAATAAACTTACATAAAAATAATTTGAAATAGTACTCTTGGAAACAGTTTTATGCTTTATATGTACACTACTGTTAGGGTATTAAGACCTTACAGGTTACAATAAGATGTCTTTTAATCAAATTAAGACAAAAAGTTATATAACTTTTATCCACAAATATCTAGAGTTCACTTTTCAAGTTATAGTTATAAAATAGGTCTTAAAACAAAGATGATGTTATTCACATTTGGATACAATTCAAATTGATTTTTAGCTCCATATTAAGGAAAAAGAAGCACAGATCGAGAATGCAACATGCATATGTAAAACGTTTATATCAAACATTAGGATATCATTGCCAAGCAAATGAACACACTCCTCTTGATTCTAACTTTGATTTGTATATCATTCTACAAAGCCTCTAGAGAGTAAAGTGTTTCAGGTTTGAAAAACCACTACACAGTGACGATTTCCAAGTCTATACTAGGTTCCAGAACTGTATCTTCCAGTACTGAGCATTCCTTCTGAATTCTGAATCCTGAATTCAGAATTCCTTCTGAATTCCCACAAATATCTCAAATGCAACATTTTCAAAACAAATATTTTATTTCAAAACTAAAATTCTCTTTGGGGCACCCGGCTGGCTCAGTGGAGCATGCCACTTTTGATCTCAAGGTCATGAGTTCGAGCCCCCCATCACATGTAGAGCTTACTTAAAAATAATAAGATTCTCTTTTATGTATCCTACCTGGTTAATGACATTGCCATCTAACTAGTCACTTGACTCAGGATCCTCGTAGGTATCTTAGATTCCTTCCTCTCCATTGTATATAATTTCCAAGTAGTTAATAATAAAAACAGTGGATTTTCCAAACTAAATTCAGCCCTTCCTTTTTTATATACACCTTCAACTGATTTAATTCAATTCAATTCTTATGCAAAGTTTAGTAGCCTCCCTACCTCCCACTTTGGCCTCCTCAAATTCAACCTCTTTTCTGCTGTCAGAGTGATATTTTTGTAAAAGAAATCAAATGATATTTTTCCTCTGCTTAAAATTCTTCAATAGCTCCTTATTTCTTAGAAAATAAGATCTTTAGTGTCCAAGACCTTTCTACTAGCTTACCCTCAAAGATGATAATCTTATCTGACCATTATTATTTCTCTAGCTCACCAACCTATTAAAATGTTTAATGTCAGATGTCCATTAATACTGATGTAACAATCAGTTCTCCCCTTGCAACTTCCATTATCCTTCTCCCTTATATGCACATTATTTTCTAGGAATACTAAGCCACTTAGTAGATGCCTGAAGACAGTCTGTCTCAAGATATGACTGTTTATAGCCAAGTCTTTTTTCCTGAAATTTACCATTAGTGCTTCAAGATTCAACATAAATGTTCCCACATGGTTTCATGCCTATCTTTTTTCCCAAACTTTCTGATATTTTCTTTTCTAAAATCCTGGAATTATTAGTAGAGACAAAGTTAATTTTTGCCTCTTCTGTATTCCCATTGACTCTTATAAGTTTTATTATATTTATCATATAAATATTTTATTAATATGTTATATGAATTATATGAATTATATTATATATTAATATATTATATGAATTATATGAATGTTGCCATAATTGTTTATGTTTTATCCCCATCACTAGATAGTGAACCTTCAAGGTGTGGGCTCTATTCACCTTTTTTTTTTTTTTTTTTTTTAATGTTAATTTATTTTTGAGAGAGAAAGAGACAGACAAACAGAGTGCTAGCAGGGGAGGGGCAGAGAGAGAGGAAGACACAGAATCCGAACCAGGCTCCAGGCTCTGAGCTGTCAGCACAGAGCCCCATACTGGGGCTCGAACCCATGAACCATAAGATCACCACCTGAGCCAAAGTTGGCCACCCAACTAACTGAGCCACCCAGGCGTCCCTCTATCTATCTTTTAATCCTGAGTTTATAGCACAGTCTGAAACCTAGGAAGTGGATTTAATAATAAAGGTCTGTTGAATAAATGAATCAACATAAGACAAAAGCACAAATATCATTAAGTGATTGTTATTTCGAAAAACTGCCTCTCCTCAGAAAAGAGTCCATGATAATAATGTGTGATCATTAGGCTGCATCCAAATTAAACTTAAAGATGATTATCATTGTTATATATAATCAAAACCTTACACTTTTTATGTTATTTCTGTTTTTTCAATAATGGAAGGAACAGTTTTGACTTTGTCAAGATCCTTTTATATCACTGTGCATTTTGCATCGAGGAATATCATTTTTCAGTATGGAAAACCAAGTGAGGGGAACAGAAGAAAGACTAATTTGGCATGAATTATCTTGGCACGAATATGCTTTCTCTTCATGAGTTGGTTTACACTTCCTTCAACATTTTGCTAAGAATCCATTTATCAGACTAATTTCTGGGATTCACTTTTTCCCTACCTGAAAATCAAAATTGTTTATCTCTAGTTGCTTACCTTAAAAATCAAAGTTGCTTATCTAAGTTTTGTTACTTCACGTGTTCTTCACCATTTCTCAAAAATTTCTCTGACAGTCCTTTGATCACATATATGAGAAGTACTGTTCATGTATTTTTTTAATACAAATCATTCAGCTCCAAAAGATGAATTCATTGAAGTGACTATACTTTTAATTTCTTATTACCAGTTTTCAATTTCTTCTTAATTCTGTTTGCTTCAAGACCTTTCCCTTTTAATAGATAAAATAGGAGCAAGATGTCCTAACATCTGTTAACACCACACCAGCTACTCCAAACAGCAAGGCTCCCTTTACTTTATTCTCCCTCTCCTTCTTCTTGCCTCAAAATATGCTTTAATTCTATTTTTAATTATTTGTAGCATATTTCAAAAAGTGAATTTATAATGAATTTAGTCTTCCTAATTACCACTTTATAAACCCATACCTCTCTTGATGTTCATTTTCTTCCCATCTTCTATGCATAGCCTTTAAAGTCTCCCTTCAACATTTTATGCACATTGGTTTATTCCATTGCAGCTCCCTATCATTATCAGCAGATAATTTTTTTTTAATTTTTTTTTCAACGTTTTTTATTTATTTTTGGGACAGAGAGAGACAGAGCATGAACGGGGGAGGGGCAGAGAGAGAGGGAGACACAGAAGCGGAAACAGGCTCCAGGCTCCGAGCCATCAGCCCAGAGCCTGACGCGGGGCTCGAACTCACGGACTGCGAGATCGTGACCTGGCTGAAGTCGGACGCTTAACCGACTGTGCCACCCAGGTGCCCCCAGATAATTTTTTTTTAAGTTTATTTATTTATTTTGGGAGAGAGAGCAAGAGAGCACAAGCATGCAGAGAGGGGCAGGGGAGGCGGGGGAGAGAGAGAATCACAAGCAGGCTCCTCACTTTTAGCATGGAGCCTAGGGCCAGACGCAGGGCTCAAACCCATGAACTGTGAGATCATGACCTGAGCTGAAGTTGTACGCTTAACAAACTGAGCCACCCAGGTTCCCCATCAGTAGAACATATTGTATGTACATTCTGCATTTACTTCAAACTTCCCAGCCATCTCAAGCCAAGTCTCCAGCCATGGTTCTATACCTACCTTTTTTTTCTGAAATTTTTGAAATTTTCTTTTCAAAAATTCACGATCTACACTTGACTATGTTCATCATCCCATAGACTTTTCTCTCAAGTTACACATCAGTTCCACATCATCAATCCTTTCTTATTTAGAATTAACCACAGGTAGCAATTCCCATTAGTCTCTTTTGAACTTTTCATTGATGAGATTATGGGGGAAATGTGGCAGAAGAGAAGCTATTACAGAATCTGATTTCTTATAGATGTAGAGATGAGGTGATAAAGAACGATATATTCAAAATAACTCTGAATTAGGTTCAGGAGCTTTAAATAATGCTCTACTACTTACTATTTGTGTGACTTTAAGAAAGTTACTTATCTCTGATCCTGTTTTCTCATCTGTAAAATTAAGTTAAAAATACTTTCTAGACTTGTTATGAAGATCAAATGAAATGATATGAATGTAATTAACATGATAGACAACATAATATAGAAGATGCACACTTAAAATATTTAAATTAGATTATTATCAATAGTATCTTTCTAAAACCATTGATGAAGCCTTGTATGATATTTAAAATTATAAGATAATTAAAAAGACAAAAATAGTTTAATATTAGAAAAGAACAAAGGAGGGGTACCTGGGTGGCTCAGTCAGTTAAAATGTCCAACCTTAGCTCAGGTCATGATCTCACAGTTTGTGAGTTTGAGCCCCACATCAGGCTCTGTGCTGACAGTGCAGAGCCCACTTTGGATCCTCTGTCCCCCTCTCTCTCTGCCCCTCCTCTTCTCACACACACACTCTCTCTCTCAAAAATAAATAAACGTTTTAAAAAATGAGCAAAGGTGACAGGAGGGCTACGGGTTAAATTTTTTTCTAGTTTTATCAAGGTTTTAGTCACAAATATACATTGTGAAAGGATTCCCATCATTGAGTTAATTAACACATCCATCACCTCACATATTTACCTTTTTCTTTCTTTGTGTGTGTGTGTGTGTGTGTGTGTGTGACCATTTAAATTACTGTCTTAGCAACCTTTTCAGTTGTAAAGTTCATACTTTTTTAACAGCCTCTTCCTATTTCCCTACTCCCTAGGTCCTGGCAACCGTCATTCTACTCTATGAGTTTGACTTTTTTTTGTTTTTAAGATTTCACATAAAGTAATACTATGTAATATTTCTCTTTGTCTGGCTTATTTCACTTAGCATAATATGGTCCTGTTGCATGCATGTTGTTACATACAATAACAAAGAAAAAGAAAGAAAGAAAGAAAGAAAGAAAGAAAGAAAGAAAGAAAGAAAGAATTTGTTTCTTTTTAAAGCTGAGTAGTATTTCATTATTCTTTATCCATTCATCTGTCAATGACCACTTAGGTGGTTTCCATGTCTTAGCTATCATAAATAATGCTGTAATGAACATGGAGGTGGAGACATCTCTTCAACATAGTGATTTAATTTACTTTGGTTATATACCCAGAATTGGGATTGCTGGATCAGTTTTATTTATTTTAAGAGACAGAGAGCAGGGCAGGGGCAAAGAGTAAGGGAGAGGGAAAATCCTAAGTAGTCTCCATGCTGTCAGCACAGAGTACCACATGGGCCTGAACTCATGAACTGTGAGATCATGACCTGAGCTGAAACCAAAAGTCAGATGGCTTAATAGACTAAGTCACCCAGGTGCCCCCATGATAGTTCTATTTTTAACTTTTTGTGGAACCTCCATACCATTCTTCATAGTGGCTGCATCAGTTCACATTCTCACCAACAGTCTATAAGGATTCCCTTTTCTCCACATCCACAACACTTGTTATTGCTTGCCTCTTTAATAATAGTCATTCTAACAAGTGTGAAGTGATATCTTGTTGTGGTTTTGATTTGTATTTCCCGGATGATGAGTGATGTTGAGCACCTTTCCATATATTTGTTGACCATTTGTATGTCTATTTTGGAAAAATGTCTATTTGGGTCCTTTGGGTCCTTTATTTGAGTTTTTTGCTGTTGAGTTGTATGAGTTCTTCATATATTTTTAATATCGATCCCTTATCAAATATGTGGTACATTTTTAAAATATTTTAATTACTTTGAGAGAGACAGAGAGCATGAGTGGGGGAGGAGCAGAGAGAGAGGGAGAGAGAGAGAATTCCAAGCAGGCTCTGCCCTGTCAGCACAGAGCCTGACTCAGGGTTTAAACCCACAAACCATGAGATCATGACTTGAGCCAAAACCAAGAGTCCCGCATTTAACTGACTGAGCCACCCACATACCCCAAATATATGGAACATTTTAGCAGCCTATTTTAAGTCTATTTTCATGTGACAACAACTGCAAATGCATACAAATGCTCTACATTTTATACTTTATTCCCATTTTATGTTTTCATTTTTGGTTTTTGATATTATAATTTATATGTGCTTTATATTGTGTATCCATTAACAAATTATTATTGTTACAGATATCTTTAATACTTCTTTCTTTTAACCTTCATACCTGAGCTATAAGTGAATTACTCACCACCATTGCAATATTAGAGTATTCTAAATTTGACTATATATTTACTTTAACAATGAGTTTCATACTTTTATGTTTTCATGTTACTAATTAGTGTCCTTTCATTTCAGCTTGAAAAATTCTCTTTAACATTTCCTGCAAGGCCAGTCTAATGGTGATGAACTTCTTTAACTTCTGTCTAGAAATTCTCTATCTTTCCTTCAACTCTGATGGGCAGCTTTTCCAGGCAGAGTATTCTTGGTTGGTAGTTTTTTCCCTTCAACACATTAAATATATCATTCCACTCCCTCTGGCCTACAAGGTTTCTGCTGAAAACCTGTTGATAGTCTTATGGGGGTTCCCTTGTTTGTAACAAGTTTCTCTTGCTGCTCATAAGATTCTCTCCTTATCTTAAACTTTTGATAATTTTATTTCAATGCATCTTGGTGTGGGTCTCTTTGGATTCACATTTTTTGCAACTCCTGAGGCTTCCTGTATATGGATGTCTGTTTCTTCCCCAAGTTAAGGAAGTTTTCAGCCATTATTTCTGTAAATAAGTGTTCTGCTCCTTTTCCTCTCTACTCCTTGTACCCTTATATTGTTTATATTTATGTACATAAATATATTTAGGTTCCTTGAGCCAACTTCACTCTTTTTCATTCTTTTTTTTCTTCTTTGCTTCTCTGATTAAATGATATGCATTGCCCTGTCTTTATTTTTTCTAATTTTTTTTAATGTTTATTTATTTTTGAGAGAGAGAGAGAGAGAGAGAGAGTGGGGGAAAGGCAGAGACAGAGGCAGAATCCAAAGCAGGCTCCAGGCTCTTAGCTGTCAGCACAGAGCCCAACACGGGGCTCAAACTCATGAACCATGAGATCATGACCTAGGCCAAAGTCGGACACTTAACCAATTGAGCCACTCAGGCTCCCCACCTGAGCCACCCAGTTAACCCACTGAGCCACCCAGGTGCCCCTACTGCCCTGTCTTTAAATTTGCTGATCTTGTCTTCTGATTCATCTAGCATTTTGTTAAATTCTTCTATTCAACTTTTTGCTTTATTAAAATACAATTATTCTTCAGCTCTATGATTTCGATGTGGTAGTTTTTTGTATTTTCTTTTTGTCTAAATTCTCCCTTTGCTTATTGATTGCTAAAGTAAGTAAATTTATGTTCATTATTTTGAGCTATAGGGTAAATCAATTATCTCCATCTCATTAAGAGTGGTTTCTGGATGTTTATTTTGTTCTTTTATTTGGAACATATTCTCATTTCTTTATTTTTCTTAACTCTCTCTGTTGGTTTCTGCATATTAGATAAAATGCACATCTCTCCCATGTTGACAAACCTATAGGACATGAATCCCAGCTGACAGTGGGAAAGGGTGAAGAGGCAAAGTACTGATTTTTTTGTTGAAGATTTTCTTATTCTTATTCTTATTCTTATTATGTGTATATATCACTCAAATTCTCAAAAAGTAAATCTCATGTTTTGGAGTCTTCCAGTACTGTAATCAACACCTCTAATGTTTCTCAAAAGAATTACAAATAGTTCCCCTCAGAAGAAAACTTAGGTTCATGATAGCTGAATTCTAACAGTATGAAAAGATGTATGAATTTGTGGCCACACTGCAAAATTCAGTCTTTAAGGAACCCCTAAAACCAGTCAATATAGGCTATGACATTTCTGGTAGATTGATTGCAAAAAGTGGCCCCATTTCTCCACTTCTCCCTATATCCATACCCTTTGGAACATGATTTTATCGCAGTTCTCTGCAAGGAGTCTATTTTCCCATCACTTAAAACCTGGCCAATTAAGGGCACCTAGATGGCATCTAGGTTAAGTGTTCAACTCTTGGTTTCAGCTAAATTCACAATCTCATGGTTCATGAGATCAAGCCCCATGTTCGGCTCTGTGCTGACAATGCAGAGCCTTCTTGGAGTTCTCTCTTCCTCTCCCTCTCTCTCTCTCTCTGCCCCTCCCCACCTCTCTCTCTCTCTCTCTCAAAATAAATAAACTTAAAAAAAAAACCTCTGGTCAATTCACATGTAGAAATGATAACATCCCAGTTTCAACCCTAAGATCCAAGAGTTCTTGTATACTTCCACTATCTCTTGGAACTTTGCCATCACTATTAGAATAAGCCCAGTTAGGATGAATCACCACAAGAAACAGAGCTGAGTCATCTCAAACAAGGCAATGATAGGACAACCGGTCTCCAGTAGACCAATCAACTGACCACAGACCCAAGAGGTAGCTCAGACATCAGTCAGACCAGCCCAGATCAGCAGACCAGACCAGCCTACCCACAAAAAAATAGGTATATTTTTTTATGTCACTGAGGTTTTGTGTTTGCTTATTTCACAACATTATTGTGGTATTAGATAGGTGATACAGAATCCTCATTCGGAAACTCTCCAGTTAAAATACACCCAAAACAGGCAATCTTGACAGTTCATCACATGTTCAGTATCTTTTTATAGCAATTTTTCAAGGGTTAGAGTTTGTGTCTCCTTTATCTGGCCCCACCAATAAGAGACCAGGCATGGAAGGCAGTGTGAGAAGAATTAGACATGAACATCCGGGAAACAAAGTTTTAGGTGTGGCTGTGCCACTACATAACAGGGGCTTTGAACAAGGTAAATAGTTCCTATGAGACAGTCGTTCCCAAATCTTACTGTAAAAGAGAAGTACTGGAGAAGTTGTGGGGGTTTTTTTAGGGGGGAGGAGGGAGGATAAAAATAGATTTCCAAAATGTCAGAAGTGGTTCCAGAAAAAAAATAATAATAATCTGGTTTTCTGAAAGTTTTGGGATCTCAAAGCCTCAGCTTCCCTATTTCTTAAGATACTTCTATGGGTTGTTCCAGATAACTTTGTTGTCAGTCTTTGCTTTGATGAGTCATTTGTATAAATAAATATACCTAAGAAATAAGTGGCCCATTAGTACTTAATAAGTAAAAAAGCCTCTTTAGTGGTGAATTAACTACTCCAATGCAAAAAGTTCTATGTATTTTCTATACAAGGTGGTCTTTTGAGCCCATTAAATGCAATCTGTTCTGGAAGGCAGAATTCTAAAATGGCCATCAAACTGTATGTTAACTAACATACATACGTAACATGCATACATAATGGAATTTAAATTAAAAAAATTTTTTAAATAAATGTTTGGTAAAATTCACCTGTGGGAAAAATAAATAAATAAATAATAAAATGGCCATCAAGTTTCACAGCCCCTTCTGTACACACATACCTTCGCTCAACTATTCAATCCCAAACTAATCTAGGTGTTGATGCAATGGCCTTTTATAGATATAATTAAGATCCCAAGTCAGCTGACCTAAAGATAAGGAAATTATCCTCAGTGGGTCTGGCATAATCAGGTGAGCCGTTAAAGGGCACTGGGTTCTTTCCTGGCAAAAGAGATTCAAAGCATGAAAGGGATTTATGTGAGAGAGATTCTGTTTGCTGTATTTGAGTATACAGGGGCCACAGAGCAAAGATTTTGGGTGACCTGTAAGAGCTGAGAGCAGCCCCTGGCTGACTATCAACAAAGAAATGAGGATCTCAGTCTTACAAGCACAAGAAACTGAATCTTGCCACACCCAGGTGAGCTCCAGATAAGGGCACAGTTGAGCCAACACCCTGAAGTGAAAACTGCATTGAGCTGTGCCCAGACTTCTGACCTATAGAACTATGAGCTAATAAATGGGTGTTTTTTTAAGCCATTAAGTCTGTGGGAAATTGTTGCACAGGAATTAGAAACTAATACACTGAGGTAAAGAATTCCTTATTTGAATTTTGGAATTCAGAGAAGCTAGGTTTCTTAGGTCCATAGCTATAATTGATTACCCAAAAGAAAGCAATGCCTTTCTTTATGCTGTAAAATCTCATTACAAAACAGTTTAATATTGCACAAAGTAATATATTTGTAGGTTAAAATAGCCTCTTAAAACAAATACATAAGATCTTCACTGTATTTATCCTTTTCTTGCTTTATGAAGAATCCTTCCTACCTGCCATAGAAATCAGTTAATTTTAACTATGCATTTAACAAAAAAGTATATGTTATTTAGAGGAAACTTAATTATCAGTTCTGATATACTTTCTTTTTTTATATAAAGTATTTTTAATTTTTTTTAACATTTTTAAATTTAATTTTGTGAGAGAGACAGAGCATGAGTGGGGGAGGAGCAGAGAGAGAGGGAGAGAGAAAGAATCTGAAGCAACTTTAGGCTATGAGCTGTTTATTTAGCACAGAATCCTACAGGGGGCTTGAATTCACAAACTGTGAGATCATGACCTGAGCTGAATTTGGAAGCTTAACCAACTGAGCCACCCAGGCACCCCAGTTCTGATATACTTTCTAAATGACAATATTAGTATTTCACGTGTTTAATTTTTAATACCGCTGGAATAGTCATTAATACTACAATTTATTCTTTAATCCTACTTCTTTATAGGTAATTCTAGGTTAATATTCTGACAGAAACCACTGCTCTGTAGGCAAGAGAAAAAAAGGAAAGAGAAATCTATTTTTCAGTTTGCCTTGTAAAATACTCTGAGGAATCTTTTTAAAGCCCACTTGGACAATGAGATATCCATATTTAGAATTTCAGCAATGTGTATTCTTTTAATGATTGCTTCAGTGTTGATGTTATTAAAATAAAGAAAAAAACATTAAAATTACCATGATAAAATAGCAACATAATTTGTTTATTTTACAAAAGATGTTGTCTGCCATCTCTTGGACTGTCTGAGCATTGTGCTTTAAAAAAAAAAAACAAATTAGGCCTTCAGCCTTCACATTGCTAAAATTTCTTCAAGAAAGAAATGACAAGTTGTAATATTATTTTTATGTACTTATTTCACTAAAAAATTGGCTTATAAAACATTTATGTATGTGGTTAAATTTTCCTGGATGTGTTCAAAGATGTTTATCCAAACAGAAAGAAAAAAAAAGTATACATTATTCTAAACTTAAATTTTATGTTTTCATTTAAAATATTACTTGAACAACTCCACTTGGTGACTCTTTTACCTTCTCGTACAGTTATGGCTAAAACTCTGGTCACTTTTCTCCTTAATGTGTTAGTAAGATGCTAAGTCTGACTCAGTTCTTCTGAAGCTAATTGATAATGTGAATCAAGAGATAAATAATTATTGTTTCTACATAATATGTCATGTTTATATACATATATAATTAGAATTGGTTATGGACATCATACTGCTGAGACTAACAGGACAAAGAGAAGGCTTAATTATTGGTATAAAGCTTCTGATTATTGGGGCACCTGGGTGGCTCAGTCAGTTGAGCATCCAACTTCGGCTCAGATCATGATATCACCTGGTCTGTGGGTTCGAGCCCCTCGTCCAGCTCTGTGCTGACAGCTCAGAGCCTGGAGCCTGCTTCAGACATGTGTCTCTCTCTGCCCCTCCCCTGCTCATGCTCTGTCTCTCTCTCTGCCAAAAATAAATAAACGTTAAAAAATTTTTTTTTAAAAAGCTTCTGATCATCTGTTCATTGCATTCATGATTGTGCATTCATGATTTCATGTTTCTGTTTTTAAATATTTTTTAAATTTATTTTAATGTATATTTATTTTTGAAGGACAGAGAGATGGAGCATGAGCAGGGGAGGAGCAGAAACAGAGGAAGACATAAAATCTGAAGCAGGCTCCAAGCTCTGAGCTGTCAGCACAGAGCCGGATGCAGGGCTTGAACTCAGGAGCTGTGAGATCATGACCTGAGCTGAAGTCAGACACTTAACCGACTGAGCCACCCAGGTGCCCCTAAATATTTTTAATAGTAATAATATTAATACTGATTACGCTTTTCTAAAAGTTAAGGAGAAAGTATTTGAGATGCCTCAATCTCTGAATGTATGTACTTAGTTTCACCTAGAAAATATTTGAAGAAAAGACTCTAAAATTTAAAACAACTGAATATTAGAACAAAAGCCATTTATCTTTTGTTTAAAAAGGAATCTTATAACAACTTGCAAAGCTAAATTAAAATTCTTAAGTGATTCTGCTTTTCAAAGTCATAATTGTTAATAAGCTGAAACATCATAATCCTTCTGGGTTCACATAATCCTTTGGTGTGTGAGAAGTAGAAATCTTTCTTGGCAATTAGTAAATTGCAGTAATGGTATGAAAATAAAAGAACATTTTGTCACTCTCTAAAACCTTAGTTTTCTATTTTTAATGTGTTCTATTAACCAATTTGAAAAAGGAAAAAAGAACACCACTTCGTTGTTTTTGAGGTTGTGAAAATTTCTTGGGCCTTTGAAATGATCTAACTTTAAAGTAATTGTTATTATGTTATTAACTATTGCACGGGGGTGTAGTTCGTAATTATTTACTCTCTCACCAGTAAGATCATCTAGGATGAGATTACAGAAAACCAGTAAGATCATCTAGGATGAGATTACAGAAAAAGTAAAGAATGGTGGGTCTGATATACAAATAATTTGAATTTGGGCTCGTTTGCTTAAGTAATAAATTCCATATTGTTTGACTTCTTATTTAGCCAAAAACTTTAAGTGAAATTTCAAATATGCAGAAAATAAAAAATATGTTAATACAAATAGAATTCCAACAATTGTCATCAGGAAAGAAATGTGTTCGTGCCTCTGGTTTGGATCGTAAACTCATTGTGACACCTGGTGGATATTGCTGAAAAGGCAAGTAACAGCTTTGTGCTTCTAAGAGAGCAACCACTAGCCACCTGTGGCCATTGAGTACTTCAAATGTGGCTAGCCCAAACTGAGAAGTAATATTCAAAGACTTAATATGAAAAAAAAAAGTATAATATCTCTCTAATAATGTTCTAGGTTGATTACATGTTGATAATATTCTGGATATATTGGTTACATAAAATATATTATTAAAATTAATTTCACTTGTTTCTATTTACTTTTTCTTATGTGGCTATTAAAAGTTTTAAAGTTACATTTGTGGTTCACATTTATAGCTTGGATTATAATTCTATTAGACAGTACTGTGATAGCATCTAAGCCTTAGATATTACTATAAAGGTATTACAAAATTTCTCATTAGTGAAGATAGGAAAAAGATTTGCAATTTATTTTTTTTTTTTTTTATTTATTTATTTTTGGGACAGAGAGAGACAGAGCATGAACGGGGGAGGGGCAGAGAGAGAGGGAGACACAGAATCGGAAACAGGCTCCAGGCTCCGAGCCACCAGCCCAGAGCCTGACGCGGGGCTCGAACTCACGGACCGCGAGATCGTGACCTGGCTGAAGTCGGACGCTTAACCGACTGCGCCACCCAGGCGCCCCAAGATTTGCAATTTAAAATTGATAGATGTGGTAGGCAAAATTTTAAGAAGACTGCCAATGATCCACATCCTTTTGTAATCCCCTCCCCTTGAGTGTAGGACCTGCAAAAATGGTGAGATATCATTCTCTTGATTAGGGCACACTATATGGCAAAAATGAAAGGATTTTGCAGATGTAATTAAGGTCCTTCATTAGTTAACCTGGAGTTAATCAAAAGGGAGATTATTCTGGGTGAACCTGCCCTAATCAGAAGAGCCCTTAAAAGAGACTCAAAGTAGCAGTAGACACTCTCCAGTTGGCCTAGAAGCAAACTCATGTTGTGGGGAGAGACACGTGGCAGGGAATGATAGGAATTTCTAAGGGCTGGGGGACTCATATCTTTATAAGAAACAGAGTTCTGCCAACAACCCCTGAGCTTGGAAGAGGACCCAAAACTCAGATGAGTTACAGCTCTGACAGCTTCATTACAGCTTTCTGAGATTCTCAGACCAAGAACCCCAGCTAAGCTGTGCCTGTGACTATGACCCACAGAAACTGCAAGATAATAAATATTGTTGTTTCAAGCTACAAAGTTTGTGATAATTTATTTTGCAGCAATAGAAAACTAATATACTATACCTTGAGCCATTTTTACTTTGCTTTTTGTGTTACGATCATATTGCTAACAGTAATATTAGTAACAATAGTTTTTTTTTTCTTTTTCACCTAAGACATACTCATCATAAGAAGTCAAAACCAGCAATGAAAACCATAACTTTACTATAGCACACACTCAACTATAACTTTATTGTCACATGCATTTTATCATAGCACATAAATGGAAATAGAAATAAATGCAAGAAAATTATATAAACTCTAATGTAAACCTTTCAACAGAGCTGTGCTACTATGTAAATTATAGTAGCCCCAGCCCAGAGCTATTTGAAATTTAAAGCAGTGATACATTCTTTTCTCTTTATCATTTAGTGGTGTTTTGACACTTACGGTCACTCGACTTCTAATGTTAAAGAGAAAAATGTGTGCTGGTAAAGGGAATTCCAGGGTATATGGAGAAGTGAAACCACTCTTCGGGAGCTCATACCTAAGCTGGGACCTCTAAAGAGGTTTTAACAATTTAGAAGTTCATCTAATATCAGAGATCTTTCACTCTGCTGCCTTGAATTCCCAAAATTTATAGCGTAGTCTTGACCCACAGTTACTCAAGTTGAAGATTAGCTCAAAGGATAGTGGCACACAGAGAGCTGTACCTGTAGCCTTGGCAATGAGTCTCTCTGCTCCTCCAATCAGGTTACTATTCGTCAAATGCAGCATAATTTTTCTGTGCTCTCTCAAGCCTTTGCACACACATTTTGCTTCTCCTGGAATGAGTTTTCCATTGCTTCCATGCCTGGAAAAGTCACCTCTTCTGTGAACCTTTCCCATTACCTTCTGTTGATTTCTTTAATAGTTTTTGCTTTTCTCTAGTTAGTTTCTTTTATTCAGTGAGGTCAACTAGGAGAACAAGTATGGCAACATGGACTGGGTGGCAATTTTGTGATTAATTATCTACACTGATTTCATCAAGGCTGGTCGGTGAAAATATAGATTTGTAAAAAAAAAATTCTCAAGTACATAGGCTTGGATACACATACTTATACAAAAAATAAAAAATCCCTCTCCCTTTGTTTCTTTCTTTGACCACTTCCCCTGGGATTACATTAGACCCACTCCTTGGTTTCTCCCATTTGCATACTATGATAATACAGGGAGTTATCTGTCCCCTGCTTGTTATATCTCCCTAATGTCTGCTAGTATCAGTCCAATGGGTCTGTTTTCTCACTATCCTTGTATTTTGGTTTCTAATTGTTGTATGAGGCTTTTCTTTCTTAAATTACTTTTTTCTATGTCAACACATTTCCAAATACAACAAGACATACTTTTATATCATATTACATTTCTTGTCACCCTAAGATAGAGTTAATTGTTCTTGGCACTATAGTTTCAGAACACTTTGCAGACTTCTGTTACAGAATTTACCATATGGTATAGTAACTACTTCACATCTCTCTCGTAGGGGCCAATGACAGGCTGCCCCAAGATGAACCCCTTTGGCATGAAGACTATTTTGAGTTAAAAAACAATCAAACCCAGCAGATGTAGGAAAAGTTCTTTACCTGTGCCCCAACTACCTTGATCTCTGAAAAGCAACAAAATGAAATAAAATACACTATCTAACTTAACTTAATTAAAACATTTCAGACAAACATATTACCACTAATAGTAAATTTCCTATCCCTTTTCAATAAGCTAATGTTTTTATTTTTTAATATTATTTTATAATTTTTTTTATTTTTTAAGTTTATTTATTTGAGAGAGAGAAAGCACGAGTGGGGGAGGGGCAGAGAGAGAGGGAGAGAGAGAAGGAGAATCCCAAGCAGACTCCATGCTATGAGTACGGAGCCTGATGCAGGGCTCCAACTCACAAACCGGGAGATCATGACCTGAGCCAACGTCAGATGTTCAACCAGCTGAGCCACCCAGGTGCCCCATTAAAAAAAATTTTTTTTTAATGTTTATTTATTTTTGAGAGAGAGAGCAAGAGCTGGGGAGGGGCAGAGCCCAAGAGAGGGATAGAGGATCCAAAGTGGGCTCTGTGCTGACAGCATCAAGTCCAATGTGGGGCTCAAAGTCACAAACCATGAGACCATGACCTGAACCAAAGTCAGACAATCAACTGAGCCACCCAAGGGCCCCTAAGCTGATGTTTTAGATGTCTGACTCCATGGGAACAGGAAGGAGAGAACCGGCACAGAAATGTCAAATTTGCAACAGTTTGTGTCTCCTCCTCCTCCTCCGGCACCCATAGGGAATGAACCATTGTCATTATCTAAGATTTCAGAGCCAGAACTTCAACAAGAATTTAAGAAATTGTAAAAAATGTGACTTTCTTGTAGGTGAAGCTGACGTTGTAGAAAAAAGATTTGTAGAAAAAAGAAGCAAGTGAGGAGTGAAAAGAAGAATATGGGTTCTTAAGGAAAGAAAAAGACTAAAAATGCACTCCAGTTTTCCTCACTGAAGGTCATGAGTACCCTTGAGGTGTTTTGGTTAGTTTCACTTCTCATTACTGGTGATATTTACTTTGATAATTATAGTGTAGAAAGGTTTTTAAAAGGGAACATTTTTCGATTCCTGTATTTATCTGAGTTATTATCTCTGTATGAGCTTAGCTATTGTTTGAGCCTGTCTCAGCCAAGTTTATTGGCAATTGAAATCTATTTGCCAACAACTTAAGGAGCACTCATTTTAAACTAAAGTACACCCCAATCCTTAGACGCAATCCTGCCTCACGGTTCATAAAACCGAATCAATAGAATCATTCAAATCCAAGGTTAACTCTTATCTTGGAACCAAGCTCATTCCTATTGATTAAACTTTTTCGCCTTATTATGAAGAACAAAAGGACCTTGGGAGGGCTGTAGGAAGAAAAGCACCATAAACAATCAATTTACGACCCTTTGAAATACCAATTAATTCATATAACTTTTACTTCCATCTTCATTCCAAATATAATAGTGTATCTTATTATTTATAAGAATTATTTTTCATGATTGATGAAAGGCTTTTCAAATGCCAACTGTTATTAGTATTTACTAAAATTATTTCAGGAACAAGAGGAATGGAACTAAATCAGATTTATTGCACAGGAAACAGTCACAGAGGTTGGTTTTTTTTTTTAATTTTTTTAAGTTTATTTATTTATTTTGAGAGAAATAGAGAGCGTACACAAGTGCACATGATCAGGGGAAGCACAGAGAGAGGAAGAGAGGATCCTAAGCAGGCCTTTCTCTGTCAGTACAGAGCCTGATGCAGGGCTCGATCCCACAAACCGTGAGATCATGATCTGAGCCGAAATCAAGAGTCAGACACTTAACTGCCTGAGCTATACAGGCACCCCTACAGATGTTTCTTTAAAACTGAAGAAGGGGGGACCTTGGTGACTCAGTGGGTTAAGCGTCCAACTTTGGCTCAAGTCATGATCTCGTGGTCTGTGAGTTCTAGGCCCACATCGGGCTCTGTGCTGACAGCGCAGAGCCTGGAGCCTGCTTCGGATTCTGTGTCTCCCTCTCTCCCCACCCCGCCAACTTGCTCTCTGTCTCTCTGTCTCTCAAAAATAAATAAACATTTAAAAAAAAAAAATTGGGAAGAAAAAAGTGTATTTGTGGGTGCTTATTTCTAAGAATTAATCTGTTTTTAAGGAATTCTAATTTAAGTTAGAATTGTAATTGGCACTAGAAAAGTACTTCATATTTTTATTGTCTCTGTCTTTTCTCTAAGGGCATTCCAATATCCTTTTTATTTTGTCTTCATTGACAAAAGCAAATATACAGATAATTGTAAGGATTAAAGATTTTTGGAGCAAAACTAAAGTTTACCAGAGAAGAAGGAACTCTGGCTCAAGATGGTAACAAGGCTGCAACACCAAGTCTTGCTTGAGTTTACACCCTGCTCTAGAAATTTCAGGCTGGCTAGCTCCCAAAATCATATGAGCCAATTCCTTATAATAAATAAATATGCACACACATTCTCTGAAGAACTCTCACTGAAATGGTAGGAATACACTGTATTTCCAACTACAAACACATTTGCAAGAAATGTCAAATTCCATTATTTCTTATAAATCAAATTAATTCCAAGTTCCCATCCCATGAGCCAGCAGGAAATTCTTCTGGGTCCCTAAGATTTCACAAGCATCCATCCTCTCATCTTTCTTTATTGTATTGCCCTGTGATATCTTCCAAGGCCACTGGTTCCTGAAGACAGAGAACTCTACTCATTCCATGTCAGACTTGAGCACTAGAATCTTTGTCAAAGCTGGGAGTCCCATTGTCATGGGCCAGCTCTCTGGGAGCACCACACAGATGCCTTGCCAGTTCCTGAGGGTACTGGCAGGGACTAGACTGTGGATCATCACTATTCTTGAGGTTCATGAACCTTCAGCCCCACTCTTGGGGAATTTCTCTTCTGTCATTCACTTCCCTCAAAGGGATTCAACTCTGAGCTATTCTTTAGAAGCTCAGTTCTCTCCATAAAACAAAAGAAGAAAACAAGCTGTTTGCAATTAATATCTACTTTCTATGAGGTAATACAGGTTCTTCTTGAGATGAGGAAGAACAAAGGCCAAACTATCTGCTTCTAATGGAGGGGAGATACAAATATAAGAGGAGAAAACTCAAATTAATGTAATAAAAAATCATCATATTCATTGACATTTTGGTAAATACCTACAAACCAGCTCTCTGTGGGGAAAATGAGGGGAAGAGAGGGGAAAAAAAAAACCCTCTGCTTTGTAGGAATTGCCTATTTCCATGTTGTAAATATTCCCATTGTGGTTGATTTCAAGCTAATCATGTGGCATGACTGAATACAGTTAGAAAGAGATGCACACTAGCACATAATCATGCAGTGTTGCCACCATACAGATATAACACATATAATCTCACAAGTGTGGAGAAAGCTGAATATTTAGTACTTATATATCTATTACTTTAATAATATATACCATTTGTTTGCAATACAATTTATTTAATTGTTAAATTTGTATAATTTATTTTTTTAAAAATGGCTGTGTTTAACACCTGTACACGTAATTCCTAAAAATTGATCAATCCACTTTTAGGAACTAATACAAGCTGTAAGAAATATCAAGAGTGGAGTGCCTGGGAGACTCAGTTGGTTAAGCATCCGACTTCAACTCAGGTCATGATCTCACAGCTCTTGAGTTCGAGCCCTGCATTGGGCTCTGCACTGACAGCTCAGAGCCTGGAGCCTGTTTCAAATTCTGTGTTTCTCTGTCTCTCTCTCTCTCTCTCTCTCTCTCTCTGCCCCTCCCTTACTCACACTCTGCCTCTCTCTCCCTCTCTCAAAAATAAATAAACATTTAAAATGTTTTTTAAAAATAAATGCCAAAAGCAAACAGCTGGCTGCAGCCCACCACTGATCCTACTGCACAGTGAAAAGCCCCAGGCCTGACATTGATGGGAACCCAACATAATGAAAATTGACTGAGCTTCTGCAAACAAGGGCAACAGACCCAAAGTTCATTTTCTCTCTTCAGGATAGTCAGAAACCTTATCTGTTCAACTTAGGACATCTAAGTTTTCCAGTCAGATCTGTCTTACTGGTTACCATGTACAACAGCAGTTCCCCAATTTGTTGGTCTCATGACCACTTTGTGCTCTTAAAAATTCTTGAGAAACCAAAGACCTTTTGTTTAAGAAGGCTAAACTCTCAATATTTAACATAGTAGAAGTTAATTCTAAGAAGTTTCTTTAATACATATTCATTCATTTTAAAATAACACTAAACCTCATACATGTTAACATAAATAACATATTTTTATGAAAAATGACAATAATTACCAAGAAAACAAAAACAACAATATTTATCAGAACAAAAAAATAAATGGAAATAGAAATATTTTTGTAAATTCCTTTAAATATCTATCAATGGAAGATGCTTGGATGCTCATATCTGCTTCTTGATTAAAATATGTGATGAAAATTCAGTCTCACACAGATACACTGTTAGAAACGAGAAGACACTTTTCTTAAAAAATTATTGTAAAAAACATTATTTGATAATACACCATGACTCGACAAATGCTAGTTTTTTTAAAAGGTTAGTTGTAATGTGGAATATGAAAATATATCAATAAATTTTCCTAATCTGTTACATTAAAATGATCCATCTTGCACTTTTTAAAGTTATTTTATCCACTTGTAATTTTGTTAATTCAGGCAGTCGCTGGTCTTTATGGTTTGTTTGTTTATATTTACTTATTTTTAAGAAAGAGAGTGTGAGCAGGGGAGGGACGGAGATGGGGCTCTGAGCTGACAGCAGCAAGCCTGAGGCAGGCAGAGCTGAAAGTCAGATGCTCAATCAAATGTGCCAGTGAGAGGGGCGCCTGGGTGGCTCAGTTGGTTGGGCGTCCGACTTCGGCTCAGGTCACGATCTCGCGGTGTGTGAGTTCGAGCCCCGCGTCGGGCTCTGTGCTGACTGCTCAGAGCCTGGAGCCTGTTTCAGATTCTGTGTCTCCCTCTCTCTCTGACCCTCCCCCGTTCATGCTCTGTCTCTCTCTGTCTCAAAAATAAATAACAGTTAAAAAAAAAAAAAAAAAAAATTTAAAAAAAATGTGCCAGTGAGGTGCCCCAGGCACTGGTCTTTTTAAATAGATCAGTTCAGGGTTGCTTAGGTGATTCAGTCAGTCAGTTAAGCATCCGACTCTTGATTTCAGCTCAGGTCATGATCTCAGGGTTGTGGGATGGAGTGGGATCAAGCCCCACTTAAGGCTCCAGGCTGAGCATGGAGCCTACTTGAGATTTCCTCTCTCTCCCTCTGCCCCTCTTCCCCACTTGCACTCTCTCTCTCTCTCTCTCTAAAATGAAGAAAAATATATATATCAGTTCAATTAGTTGTGTCAATTTTCCAAATGTTCATTTTTTCTCAAGTTTTTATTTAATCCATTTACAGTTAATTAACATATAGTGTAATATTAGTTTCGGGTATAGAACTCAGCATCTCATCACTTACATACCAAACCCAGTGCTGGTTATAAGTGCCCTCATTAATACCCTTCACATATTTAACCCACCCCCTCACAATCCCCCTCCAGTAACCCTCATTTTGTTTTCTATAGATAAGAATCTGTTATGATTTGCCCCCCCCTTAAATTCTGTTTTGTTTTTTTTTTGTAAATTCCATCTATGAGTGAAATCATATAGTATTAGTCTTTCTCTGACTTATTTTGCTTAGCATAATACTATCTAGCTCCATCTATGTCATTGAAAATGGCAGGGGGGCCTGGGTGGCTCAGTCGGTTAAGTGTCCAACTTCAGCTCAGGTCACGATCTCGCACTCCGTGAGTTCAAGCCCCACGTCGGACTCTGGGCTGATGGCTCAGAGCCTGGAGCCTGCTTCCGATTCTGTGTCTCCCTCTCTCTCTACCCCTCCCCCGTTCATGCTCTGTCTCTCTCTGTCTCAAAAATAAATAAACGTTAAAAAAAATTAAAAAAAGAAAATGGCAAGATTTCATTCTTTTTATGGCTGAGTAATACTCCACTGTGTGTGTGTGTGTGTGTGTGTGTGTGTGTGTGTGTACATATCATATCTTCTTTATCATTCATCATTCAATGGACATTTGGGCTCTCTCCATAATTAGGCAATTGTTGATAATACTGCTATAAACATTGGGGTGCATGTATCCCTTCGAATTAGTATTTTGGTATCCTTTGGGTAAATACCTAGTAGTGCCATTGCTAAGTCCTAGTGTAGTTCTATTTTTAACTTTTTGAAGAACCTCCATACTGTTTTCCAGAGTGGCATTCCTACGAAGACTGTAAGAGGGTGCCCCTTTTTCTGCATCCTCACCAACATCTGCTTTTTCCTGTGTTGTTAATTTTAGCCATTCTGACAAGTGTGAGGTGATGTCTTATTGTAGTTTTGATTTGTATTTCCCTGATGATCAGTAATGTTGGTCATCTTCTCATGTATCTGTTAGCCATCTGTATGTCTTCTTTGGAAACATGTCTATTCATGTCTTCTGCTCATTTTTTAACTGGATTATTTGTGTTTTGGGTGTTGAGTTTGATAAGTTCTTTATAGATTTTTGGATACTAATCCTTTATCAGATATGTCTTTTCCAAATATCCTCTCCCATTCCATAGGTTGCCTTTTAGATTTGTTTATTGTCTCCTTCACTATGCAGAAGCTTTTTATCTTGATGAGGTCCCAATAGCTTATTTTTGCTTTGGTTTTCCTAGCCTCAGGAGACATGTCTAGTAAGAAGTTGCTATGTCAAACTTGCCAATGTTAAAGAGGTTATTACCTGTGTTCTTCTCTAGGATTTAATGGTTTCCTGTCTCACATTTAGGTCTTTCATCCATTTTAATTTATTTTTGTGTATTGTGTAAGAGAGTGGTCCAGTTTCATTCTTTCACATGTTGCTGTCCAGTTTTCCCAACACCAACTGTTGAAGAGACTGTCTTTTTACATTGGATGTTCTTTCCTACTTTTTTGAAGATTAGTTGACCATACAGTTGTGGGTCCATATCTGGGTTTTATATTCTGTGCCATTCATCTATGTGTCTGTTTTTGTGCCAATATCATACTGTCTTGATGACTATAGCTTTGTAACATAGTTTAAGTCCAGAATTGTGATGCCTCTAGTTTGCTTTTATTTTTCTAGATTGCTTTGGCTATTCAGGGTCTTTTTTGGTCCCATATGAATTTTAGGATTGCTTGTTCTAGCTATGTGAAAAATGCTGGTCATATTTTGATAGGGATTGCTTTGAATGTGTAGATTGCTTTGGGCAGTATAGACATTTTAACAATATTTGTTCTTCCAATCCATGAGCATGGAACATTTTTCCATTTCTTTGTGTCATCTTCAATCTCTTTCATAAATACTCTATAGTTTTCAGAGTACATATCTTTGGTTAAGAGAATCTTACAGGTTTTGGTGCAGTTGTAAATGGGATCAAATCCTTTATTTCTCTTTCTGCTGCTTCATTATTGATGTATAGAAATGCAACAGATTCCTGCACATTGATTTTGTATCCTGCAACTTTACTGAACTCATGTATTGCTGTAGCAATTTTTTGATGGAATCTCTCAGATTTTCTACATACTGTATCATGTCATCTGCAAATAGTGAAAGTTTGACTTTGTCCTTGACAATTTGGATGCCTTTAATTTCTTTTTGTTGTCTAAGTACTGAAGCTAGGACTTCCAGCACTATGTTAAATAACTATGGTGATAATGTACACTCCTGTCTTGTTCTTGACCATAGAGGGAAAGCTCTCAGTTTTCCCCATTGAAGATGATATTAGCTGTGGGTCTTTCATATGTGGCCTTTTGTGATATTGTATGTTCTCTCTATCCCTACTTTGTTGAGAGTTTTTGTCAAGAATGGATGCTGTACTTTGTCAGATGCTTTTTTCTGCATCTATTAGGAGGATCATATGTTCTTATCCTTTCTTTTATTAATGTGGTGTATCACATTGATTGATTTGTGAATATTGAACCACCCTTGCAACTCAGGAATAAGTAAATCCCACTTGATCATGGTGAATGATTTTTTTAATACACTGTTGGATTTGATTTGCTGATATCTTCTTTTTAATGTTTATTTAATTATTTACAGAGAGTGTGTGCAAGTGAGGGGAGGGGCAGGGAGAGATTAGAGAGAGAATCCCTAGCACTGATAGTGTGGAGCCCTGTGCAGGGCTTGATTTCATGAACCGTGGGATCATGATTTGGGCTAAAATCAAAAATCAGACACTTAACCAATTGCAGCCACCCAGGATCCCCTTGATTTGCTAGTATCTTGTTGACGATTTTTGCATCCATGTTCATCAGGGATATTGGCCTATAGTTCTCTTTTTTAGTGAGGTCTTTGTTTTGGCAACAAAGTACTGCTGACTTCATAGAATGAGTTTGGGGGTTTTCCTTCCATTTTTAATTTTTGGAAAAGTTTGACAAGAATAGGTATTAGTTCTTCTTTAAATGTCTGATAGGGACACCTGAGTGGCTTAGTTGGTTGAGTGTCCGACTTCAACTCAGGTCATGATCTCACTCTTCCTGACTTCAAGCCCCACATCAGCCTTGCTGCTGTCAGCTTGTCAGTGCAGAGCCCACTCTCTCTGTCCCTCACCTGCTTGCACTATCCCAAAAATAAATAAATATTTTTTTTAAATGTCTGATAGGGGCGCCTGGGTGGCGCAGTCGGTTAAGCGTCCGACTTCAGCCAGGTCACGATCTCGCGGTCCGTGAGTTCGAGCCCCGCGTCAGGCTCTGGGCTGATGGCTCGGAGCCTGGAGCCTGTTTCCGATTCTGTGTCTCCCTCTCTCTCTGCCCCTCCCCCGTTCATGCTCTGTCTCTCTGTCCCAAAAATAAATTAAAAAAAAAAAAAACGTTGAAAAAAAAAAATGTCTGATAGAACTCCCCTGGGAAGCCATCTGGCTCTGGACTTTTGTTTCTTGGGAGATTTTTTATTGCTAGTTCAATTTCTTTGCTGGTTATGGGTCTGTTCAAGTTTTATATTTCTTTCTTATTCAGTTTTGGTAGTTTACATGTTTCTAGGAATTTATCTATTACTTCCAGATTTCCCATTTTGTTGGCATATAATTTTTCATAATATTCTGTTATAATTGTATTTCTGTGGTGTTGGTTGTTCTTTCACCTCTCTCAATTCTTTTATTTATTTGGGTCCTTTCTCTTTTCTTTTTTTTAAATTTTTTTAATTGTTTATTTATTTTTGAAAGAGAGAGAGGCAGAGTGCAAGTGGGAGAGGGGTAGAGAGAGGGAGAGACACAAAATCTGAAGCAGGCTCCAAGCTCTGAGCTGTCAGCACAGAGCCTGATGCAGGGCTTGAACTTGTGAACCACAAGATCATGACCTGAACTGAAGTTTGACGTTTAACCAACTGAGCCACCCAGCTGCTCCTCTCTTTTCTTTTTGTTGAGTCTGGCTAGGGGATTATCAATTTTATTAATTTTTTCAAAGAACCCACTCCTAGTTTCATTGATCTGTTCTGTTTTTGTTTGTTTGTTTGTTTCTATATTATTTATTTTTGCTCTGATCATTATTATTTCCCTTCTTCTGCTAGCTTTAGGCTTCATTTTTTGTTCATTTTCTAGCTCCTTTAGTTGTAAGGTTAGGTTGAATATTTGATATGTTTCTTGTTTTTTGAGGTAGGTCTCTATTGCTATATATTTCCTTTTTATGACTGCTTTTGCTGCATCCCAAAGTTTTTGAACTATCATGTTTTCATTTTCATTTGCTTCCATGTAATTTTTAAATTTATTCTTTAATTTTCTGATTGACCCATTCATTCTTTACTAGAATGTTCTTTAACCTCCATGTATTGGTGGTCTTTCCAATTTTTTTCTTGTGGTTGACTTCAACTTTCATAACATTGTAGTCTGAAAATATGCATGACATGATCTCAATCTTTTTGCACTCATTGAGGTCTGATCTGTGACCTAGTATGTGATCTGTTCTGGAGAATGTCTTACATGCACTTGAAAAGAATGTGTATTCTGCTGCTTTAGGATGAAATGTTCTAAATATATCTGTTAACTCCATCTGGTCCAGTGTTTCATTCAAAGCCATTGTTTCCTTGTTGATTTCTGCTTAGATGATCTACCCATTGTTGTAAGTGGGTAGTTCCCTTCTATTATTGTATTATCATCAATGAGTACCTTCATGTTTGTTATTGTTTTATATATTTTGGTACACTCAAGTTAGGGGCATAAATATTTACAGTTGTTAGATCTTCTTGTTGGATAGAACCCTTTATTATGATATATTGCCCTTCTTCATCTCTTGTTACAGTCCTTTGTTTAAAATCTAGTTTGTCTGATATAAGTATTGCTACTCAGGCTTTCTTTTGATGTTCGTATGCATGGTAAATGTTTCTCCATCCCCTCAATTCCAATCTTCAGGTGACTTTAGGTCTAAAATGAGTCTCCTATAAGCAGCATATAAATGGGTCTTGGTTTTATACCCATTCTGACACCCCATATTTTTAATTGGAGCAATTAGTCTATTTACATTCAGAGTAATTATTGATAGATATGAATTTAGTACCATTTTATTACTTTTGTCATTGTTTCTGGAGATTTTCTCTGTTCCTTTCTAGTTTTTGTTGCTTTTGTTCTTTTTTCCCCAAAGAGTTCACTTTAATATTTCTTGCAGGGATGGTTTAGTGGTCACAAACTCCTTTAGTTTTCATTTGTCTGGGAAACTCTTTATCTCTCCTTCTATTCTAAATGATAACCTTGCTGGATCAAATATTCTTGGATGCAGATTTTTCCCATTCAGCACATTGAATATAGCATGCCACTCCCTTCTTGCCTGCCAAGTTTCTGTGGAAAGATCTGTCACTAACCTGATATGTCTTCCCTTCTATATTAAGGGTTTCTTTTGCCTTGCTGCTTTCAGGATTATTTTCTTATCTCTGTATGTTGCAAATTTTACTATGATACATCTTGGTATTGGCCTGCTTTTGTTGATTTTGATGGGAAATCTCTGTGCCTCCTGCATTTGGAAGTCTGTTTCCTTCCTCAGATTAGGAAAGTTTTCAGCTCTAATTTATTCAAATAAATTATCTGCCCCCCTTTCTCTCTCTTCTTCTTCTGGGACTCCTATGATATGAATGTTATTACATTTTGAGTTCCCTAAATCTACTTTTGTGATCCAGTATTTTTTCTTTTCCTCTTTTGATCAGTTTCATTATGTTCCATAATTCTATCTGCTATGTCACTTATTGGTTCCTCTGCTTCTTCCATCCTTGTGGTCATTATACTCAGTCAGTTTCAAATCTCCATTATTGCATTTTTCATTTCAGCTTGCTTGGTTTTAAGCTCTGTTATCTCCATGGTAAGGGTATCCTTGATGTCTTCTATGTTTTTCTCAAGCTCAGATAGTATCCTTATGATTGTTGCCCTGAATTCTAAATCAGGCATCTTATTATATCTGTTTCAATTAGATCCCTGGTCATGACATTTTCTTGCTCTTTCTTTTGGGATGAATTCCTCCATCTTGGCTTTTTGTCTGGGTCTCTGTCTTCTCCCGTGTATTAGGAAAGCCTGTTATGTTTCCTGCTCCTGAGAGTAATGGGTTTATGAAGAAGAGTTCGTATAGAGCCCTGGACCTAGCACTTCAGGAAATGTCACTGGTATATGCTATATAGCTTTTGCTGTTGTATTATGGCTTCTCTATCCCTCAGGTTAGCCCTCTTCTTAGTTTTTCCTTGCCTGCAGTGAGGAGTGTACGGACCTTTGCCAAAGTGTAGCGAGTTTTAACTAGGTGTGCTCTGGTCTGCTTGTTAAAAAAGACCTGTGCTATTCCCACTAAAGCTCAAGCTTTGGAGAACTTTATGGTCAGTAGACATGGTGCATGCATGGGTTTGTGCTGGTCTTCTGAGGGAGAGGCCTCCTGGGCTAGTTCTTGGGCACACCTGCCCACGAAAAGCACTACTGGAAGAGCACTGCAGGGTAGGATTTTGTGTAAGCAATTTCAGTGGCTAGTGTTGGTACTGTACTGTTTACTGAAGTTAGTTTATGCTGACAGGAGGGGGAAGGATATAGCACCAGCCAGCTCCTTCGTGCCCAGAGAAAGGAATTTGTGCTCCCTGCTGTCAGGGAAATTGTCCCAGAAAAGGAAATAGTTTCCCCTCCTGAGTCCTAGGTGTTTTTCAGATAGCTGCTTACACACTGTCTGTGTTCAGGTTGTTTGCCTGCTGGGAACAACACAGTGCATTCTGGGCTCTATCCCATCCAGGCCAGCTGGGTTTTAAAGCTCCAAACTTTAGGGACCTGGTGTGGTGGGGACCTGTGTTGGTCTTCTAGGAGAGGGTCTCCACACTCTAGGGTTGATGCAAGTTTGACTCAGGAGGGCAGTTGCACCAAAGCTCAGGAGCATGCTGTTTAGAAGCAAAGTACATAAAAGAGCCAGTGTCCAGGTTAGCCACTCTTAGCAGGTGTCTTTGCACCTATGCTGAGGGGCAGGGAAGGAAAATGGCACCCACCAGTTCCTTTGTCCCAGAAAGGAAATTCCACCTTTCTCAGATGCACTCCAAAATGTGGGAACCATCTTTCCTGGAGCACTGCAGCACCCTCAGGGCTCTATACCAGCCATGTCATAGGTCTCTAAAACTCTAGTCTTTGAGCCCCACTGGTTGCAAAAACTCACAAAAATCAGCCCCTCTTTTTGTCCCAATCAGTGGCTTTGGGGAAGTATTTTCCTTGTGCAAACTCCTGTGCATTCCTCTCACATGCGTGCACATGCATGTGCCTCTCTCCACAACCAGTGCTCCCTCCCCTCCACAACACCTGTGATCTGTTTCTCCCCCAAACCACAACTCCGTACCTCCAACCTTTTAGGATGTGGCCTTTTCTCTCCTCTTAGTTGTGTAGTTTGTTCTTTCTTAGTCCTCAGATCAGTCCCTTGGGTATTCAGAATGATTTGATATTTATCTATCTGTGTTCCAGGCATAAGGCAAGCTTAGGGTCCTCCTACTACTCTGCCATCTTAGCTCTTCCCTCCACATATTTATTAAATTATTTTAATAATCACAAATCACATTTGTTAATATTACCACCATGTCATTAGAAAAATCTTTAAGTATTATAAAGTTGTCAAGCCCATGATGACAAATCCAAGTTTCTCAAAATTCTATATTTTGCATGAAAGATTGAATTTTATCATTGACAACACATAATGTCAATGATTTTCCTTGAAGCTATTTTCTCACTTAGTCGTTTTCCAAGAAAATATTTGCCAAATACCCAAAATCTGAATAAACGTAGTTCATCAGTACCTCTTTCTTTGTTTTTAGTTTATTTATTGTTAGAGAGAGAGAGAGACAGATAGAAAGAGAGAGCATGAATGGGGGAGGAAAAAAGAGAGAGGGAGAGAGAGAGAATCCCACTGTTCATGAAGAGCCTGATGTGGGGCTTGAACCAATGAACCATGAGATCTTGACAAAAGCCAAGAGTCAAATGCTTAACCAAATAAGTCACCTAGTCGCCCCATATCAGTCCCTCTTTCAAGCAAAAATTCTGTTCCATAAGAAAAGCAACTAATTCCTCTTTCAATCCTAACAGTTGCATAAATGCTTTTCTTTAAGACAACCATTGTATTTCGGTATGCAACAGAAAAGCATTATAAATACTTTTGATTTTGCCACACAGAATGCTACAAAGACATGGTTAGGAGTCAAACTTTAATAAAATTAATAGTTCGTAATGTTACCAAAAATTGCTTTTGCATTATATAGTACAGATGTTAACACATATAAAAAGCAAATAAATTCCCAACTTTATTATGGAAATAAATTTGACCTCATGGATCCCCTAAAGGTTTTGGAGACTCCCTGTCACTAACATCTATGTACCTTAATTTGAGAACTTCTAAGCTACAACATTAGAGTACCAGGAACCAAGGAATTGACACTGTTCTCCCATTTATCTCCTGGCAGAAGTGGGTAACTCATTACCAAATAACTGCAAATTTATGTATTAATCCCCATGCCAGACTAAGCAGAATGCAAAGGCCAAGTTTGTATAGAACAGATTAGAAGAAAACCAGGAGGAGGGCATTTGCAAGCATTCAAAAATAATCTAATAGGAGGTTGAACCTAGGGTAGTAAAAATCACAATAGAAAAAAGGAAAGATATCGAACAATTTAAGAAGAATTGGAAAAGTAAACATGTTAATAATGCCTTGGCTTTGAGAAAACATGGCAGAGATGAGGTAAAATACAATCAATTTCTCAAGTCCAACATTGGTGGTACAAATAGAATAAAAAGTAGAATCAGGAGAAAACAATGGAAAAGAAAAATAAAATAATAATAATAATTATAAGTGGCATTTACTGAACTTTTACTATTATATTACTATATATATTATTATATTATTATATATAATATATATTATATAATATATATTAATATATTACTGTATATTACTAAAACTTTAGTTTTAGACACCTTTTAATTTTTAGATTGGAGCTTTAATTTTTTTTCTTAATGAGAGAGGATGCTAATAAACTGACAAATTGTAAAATTTCTGTCCTGCCTCTTTGCTAGTGCATCTTTCTTCTTTCTCTTTTACCATATTACCACTATAGTATCTGGCAACTGTGTCATAAACACTATTAGGCACAAGACAAAGGGTAACATTAAAATCTTAGCATTTTAAATCTTTAATGGATAAAAACAAAAGTACATGCTTATTTAGTAAAGGGAATGTGGATCAGTCAACACGTTAGTCTGTGAAATTATTGCTATTAAATTAATAAATACAGATTATGTGATGTTGATAAAATGAATATCAATGGTCCCAGGAACCCTCTCCTGGTATTCATGCCCTATGTAAGTCCCTTCCCTTGAATGTGGGCTGAACTTAGTGATTTGCTTCACAAATAGAATACAGGAAAAATGGCAGACTATCACTTCTGAGATAAGGTTACAAGTGTGAGGCATGCAACTTGTTCACCCTTTCTTCCTCTCCCCCTTGCTCATTCTGATAGAAGCCAGCTTTCATGTTGTGTGTCCAATGAAGAGACCCACCTAGTAAGGAATCTGAGGGAAGTCTTCAGCCCACAGACTATGAGAAACTCAGACACTAAGCCAAACAGCCCATAAGGATATGAATCCTGTCAAAAACCAGGGTGAGCTTAGCAGTAAATCCTTCCTTATTCAAGCCTTCAGATAAGATCACAGCCCTGACCACCCCTTGACTTCAGCCACAGGACTCAGTAAGCCAAACTCAGATTTTGGACAAACAGAAAATGTGACATTGATAGACGTTTTTTGTGTTAAGCTGTTGTGTTACTGAGTTTTGGGGAAATTCATTAAGCTGCCATCAAGAACTAATACAGATGGGAATAGTTTCTCAGCATTCATTCATTTGTTCAGTGAGTATATATTGGATGTCTTTGTGCCAGTCACTAAATCAAGGAGAGGAGAAGGCAATAGGACAATGACATGGGCCCTGCCTTCAAAAAACCAGTCTGGTGAAGGAGATAAATAGGTAAATAGATAACATGCAATATCTATAATGAAGACATAAGAAAAAATTACATAGGACTATAAGAAAGAAAATAACTAACTCTATTTGAGAAGACTTCATTTAGTAACTGACATTTGGTCTAGATTACAAAGTCTAAGCACATTCAGATTCTATTACATGTACTGATTCTGTTGAAGCTGCTAATTCCAGAAACCAAACCAAGGTCACTGCATGTAGTCATTTTTGAGCCACCTACATACAGTTATTAGATAAAGCCATGACAGAGAATGAGACTTTTTCAGAGAAAAGCAAAGACTTCAAGACACATGTAGGTAAAATACGGGAAGACAATGTTTGATAAGATGAATAAAAACATGGTTATAAAGTGCTTGTCTGGGATGACTTTGGACAAAGACCAAATTTTTCCAAACTGGAAAAAGCTTTCTGAAGGAGGTGATAATTTTAGGAATTGTTCAAATCATTTAATAATGAAAAAAGTGATTTTTTTCAATATGAAGGGGGTTAGTACCAAAATCAGAAAAATTGATTACCAAATTAAAACAGTACACAAAAACAAGTACTTTTGCAGGAAACTAAACAGAGAGATATGTAGTTTTCTAATTAGTTTAAAACTACAAAATGAAATCTTAAATTATAATTTAATCATTTTAAAAATCAATTTCACCAAAATAAATAAAAGCACAGTACCAAAAGTATATGGCTCTCAGTATATACAGGTTAAACTGAAAACTGAATACCAGTAAAATCTGTGCTGCCTAGTTACATAAAAGCCTAGACTTTGAAGAAAAGGGTTCGTGACTCCTTGACTTACATAGGTGACTCTAGACAACTAATGTGTTTTATATAAGCCTAAATTTTTTACTTGAAAACTTGAGGTTATTATAACTGCATCTTTAAAACCATATCTTTTGTGAGCTCATATTAAGTAACATAAGTGAAAGCACTCTGCAAATGTTTAAACCACTAAACAATTCTTGTAGCTGTTCAAGCAAGGCTATCAGACCATAAGCACCAAGACTAATTTTCAGATTACAGCAACTTAAAACCCTACTTTCTAAGCAACTGACAAAAAAATGTATTTTGATTTTTAGCCTTGACATATGGAAATGAAACATGAATTACACATTGGATTCACACATAAATGTCAGCAAATTTCCTTGATTTTTTATATGAGAGTTACTCCATTTGGAGAATCTGTTGCATTTTCATAGGAAATCAATAACTTGATCGAAGCCATGAAATAAAGTTTGCTGAGTTTACACTGACTTCTTTCACACAATGGCTCTTTGAGATCTGGGTGTGCTACCTACCTTTGCCTCACAATATGGAAAGGAGACCATTTACTAAAGGAGACTATTTGCTCTGTGTATCTTGAGTTTTGTTTGCAGTTGACATTTGAATTAACATGTTCCAATTCTCACTCCAATTTACTTGAGTTTATTGTACCTGGTTAAAAAAAAAAACCTGCAGGTAAGTCAGATAATAAACTGTGATTTACTAAGCCATTAATTTTCAGTAATAAGTAGGAGTCATAAAGCTGCACACACTATTGGGCTATAGCATTCAATAAGACAACTGATAGTGAATTAACATGTCACTTCCTATATCCTATTCTGTATGCCTCAATGAAGCAACTGGCATTTTCTTCCTCTAATAGAAGTTAGATAACCTACTCCTTTTAAAGAAAAATCCTTATCTTACAAGAACATACAGAAAAGAATATATTTTAAACACATTAAAAACCCCAATGGTGGGGCACCTGGGTGGCTCAGTGGGCTAAGCGTCTGACTTCAGCTCAGGTCATGATCTCACAGTTCATGAGCTCGAGTCCCACATCAGGATCTGTGTTGACAGTGCAGATCCTGGCACCTGCCTCAGATTCTGTGTCTCCCTCTCTTTCTGCCTCTCCCTGGCTTGTGCTTTGTCTCTCTCTCTCTCTCTCTCTCAAAAAATAAATAAAAGCATTAAAAAAAATTTTTTTAAAGCCAGTGGCATGATTTTCTTCAGCAGTATTCAATAGGAGATGAACTGAAGAGGAAAGGTCCATTGTGGAAAGAGACAGAGCAAGGAAGGAAAGACTGGTCTGGAACGGCTGCAGAATGCTTCCCAGTGAACTCAAAAGTTACCTGCCTATCCACCCTGCTCTCTTTACCTTTACCCAATGATTTTTCTTTTAAGTGGACTATGGAAAAAAACTTAACATGTTTTTACCTTTACCTCCAAATGCCTTTATTGTACCCATTCATACTCCATTTCTTCTGATTTCATAGGGACTAGTATTGTCCCAACCTTTCCAAAGAAAGCATATATTCCTATGTTCTCCATGCAATCATATTCAGTCCCCTTGACTTTGACTAATTCACTTATAATGCTATATCTAGGCTGTCTTTGCCCTCTCAATCCATAAACACATTCAAGCTTCCCCAATATCTTAGATCGTTCCTTATTTTCATCATTCCCTCAATCTACATTTTTTTCTTTTACTGCCAATATCCTTAAGAGTCATTTATATTTATTGTCTTCATATTCTATTTGATTTTTCTGTTACTTTCATTATTACAAATGCTAATATAATGGATTTCATTTAGATCACCAGTGCCCTCCTAACTGAAAGGGTGGACCTACGCCGGCTGACTCCATCTTGTTCCGTGTCCTCCACCTTGACCACCCTCCTCCCCTTGAGTAACCTCCCGCTCACCCGTTCAAACTTCCCGATCAAAACACGCCCAGCGACCTGCGTAACAAGACCCCGACACTTCCCCAGCCAATCGGCTGAGGCCACAGCCATTACCTCACCAACTGCCCCTAGACCCCAATAAAACCTTTGTGCTTTTGAAACTCGCTCTCTCTCCCCAGCATCTCGCCACTGCGTCGGTGCAGGTAGGGGATTGAGCTGGAGCTAGCTCAAATAAAGGCTCTTTTGCTTTTGCATCAGACTCGGCTCCCTGGTGGTCTTTGGGGATCATGAATTCTGGGCATAACACTAACCAGAACCAAAGGCCTTTTCCAATTGTAGTACTTTCACCCATTGCATTTGACACTTCTCCTCCCAGAAATTCTCTTCTCTTGGTTTTGTCAGCACTGTTCTTTCCTTGCTTTCCTTCAACCTCTCCGACAACTCCTTGTTGTCTTGTTTTCTTCAATGTCTTTGTATGTTATCTCTTCCTGTCTAATGTATCACCCTAAAACTTAGAGGCTTAAAACAATAAATTTTAACTAACTCAAAGTGCCTGTTGGTCAGGGATTCAGGAGCACCTTGGAGTGGGGGGATGGGGCCATTCTGGCTCAGGGTCTCTGATGAGAGGCAGTTAACACATTGACTGGGGCCACAGTCATCTAAAGGCTTGAATGGGCCTGTAGGATCCTCTTTAATGATGTGTCTTCCACATGGCTTTTGGCAGAAGTACTCAGTTCCTCTCCACTTTTTTCAGATGATTCAGTTCCTCACCAGCTGTGTGCTAGAAGCCTCAGTTCCTCACTACATGAGTCTTTCTGTAAATTGCCTGAGTGTCTTCACAACATGGCAGAGGACTTCCCCCAGATCGAGCAAAGAGACAGACAGACAGAAAAGCTGCAATACCTTTTATGCCCTAGTCTCTGAAGTTGTACACTGCCACTTTTGCTTTAATTCTATTTGTTGGAAGTTAGCCACTGAGCTCAGCCCAACACTCCAGAAGAGAGGAATTAGGTTCTACCTCTTGAAAAGTATCAGTTAATTTGTGGACATATTTTTATATTACCACAGACTTGTACATTTCATCCCTTGAATGTTACTGTTACCTAAGGGTTTCATCTCCATGCTCTTGCACTCTTGCTTTATTCGCTCTTGTTTGGTGATCTCAACTACTCCCATGGTTTCAAGTGCCATCTATATTGTTGAATATATCTGTCTATATTGAATCTCAAATCATTATTTGAGATTCATTATTCTAGCACTGACCCCTCTTCCAAAACTTGTATTTGTAAATATTTATTTATTTATTTTGAAAGAGAGAGTGTGAGGTGGGTAGGAGCAAAGAGGGGTGGGGGGGGAGGGAGAACCCAAGCAGGCTCAGCGTTCTCAGCGCCGAGCCCAACACACGGCTCAGTCTCACAAATTGTGAGATCATGACCTTAGCAGAAATCAAGAGGAAGACACTTAACTGACTGAGCCACCCCGGTGCCCCCCAAAACTTGTGTTTGTAATGTCAACTGCCTATCATACATCACCAGAAAGCCAACTCAGCCTAAACAAAATCATATTTTTGTTTTCCTCTCTCCTTGCTTCCAATTCAGCTTTCTTCTGTACCTTCAACCCAGTTATCCAAAATAGAAAACATGAAATTATCCTCAATTCACACCTCTCCTCACCTCTTATATTCTTTGATATATTCTCATTGTTTATACCTCCTAAATAACTCTCGATTTATTTCCTCTATCCATCATCACTATCTCTGTAAAGGGTGCCATCATTTCTCTCCAAGACTACTACAGTAGCCTAATCATTGATCTCTATGTCTAGTCTCTCCTCTTTCTAATTTATCTTTTGTCAGATTTATCTTGGCTAAAATATATATCTGAGATCATACATCTCTATAAAGACCTTGAACGGCTCACTAATAACTTCAATTTAAAGTCCACGTCCTTTAAAATGATATACAAGGTCCTTTAAAATCTGATCCTAAAACGTTTTTAGCTTCATCTCTTGTCACTGTGTTAACACATCTTCACCAAATCATTGGTGTTCCCCAAAAGTGTCATCTGCTTTCACAGTCATATGTTTGCACATACTATCTTCTCTGTCTGAAATACCCACTACTCCCCACTCTGCTTGGTAAATTTGTATATTCAGAGTTCAAACAGCACCTCCTCTAAGCTCCTCTCTCTGACTTCTGAGGTGTGAAGTCATTTTTATCACACCATTACATCTTGCATATACTGATGGCATATCTTTGTCACCTATATATAATGAACGTTTTTAGGGCTGCTTCAATTTCAGATGTTCTGTCTTTATTTCTGTACATGAATAAATTTGTCAGACTATGTTTCCCACTTTTTAATTCAGAAAATGTTACTCCTCGTGACATTCCTTGTACCCTCTAGGAATTCCAGAATAACTAATTGCAGGAAGACACTTTCTCTCACAGAATTTTTGGAATATTGTTAGATTTTATGTTGCAGACATGCACCATTAAAGAGGCAAAGAGTCATTTCAAGCCCAGAGCACAAGTAAATATTTTATTAGCATTTATGCCCTTCTCCACATTGCCCATTCCCCATCTACCACAACCCCCAACACACCTTTGCAAACCCACATTTCATAATAAGCAGCTGAGATGTCATCAGGAGAACTGGAAGAAAGGAAGCCTACAAATGTGTCTCTATACCTAATTAAAGATGTTTATCTTCAGAAATCTCATCTATTAATTTTGTCCTTTTCTTGTGGAATGTTGGCATTTAGTGACATATATAGCACATCTCCATAATTACTGGAAAATTCCCCAGATGGAACTGGATGCTCAAAACATTTTGGCCCAGAGGCTTTTATTAAATTCATCTCCATAGATAAATACCAAAACTAAATTTACTCTTACAGAGAAAATGGGAAGGAACTCTCATCTCTCACCTTAGTTCTCAGCCATCATTTACTTTTTTTTTTTTTTTTTTTTTTTTTTTTAACACATTTACAGAGTTCCTTCTAAGAGACAGGTTGTGTTAGGCACTTTTAAGGCAAGAGACTCAGGATCCCTACTCCCAGGAAGCCTACATCCCGGGGCAAGAGACTAAGAAACCTATTAAGAAATAAAGAAACAAAAGCACAAAGCAATTACAGATTGTGGCAAAAGCTATTAAAGAATTGAGGACTAATGAGATAGAGACTAACTCGGAGCAGGGGATGGGAGCCCTTTGTATATAATGGTCACAGATAGCCATTTGGAGGAATCGGTATCTGAACTGAGACCTCTGCCATGAAAATGAGCCAGGCACGTGGAGATCTGAGAGAAGAGTATATATACCCCAAAGAGGGAACAAGGGCAACCATACCCTAAATGGTACCCTAACCACAAAATGCAGGTTACCAGCAGATGGCAGTATCCATATATACAAGAAAAGAAATATAGACCAAGACTGAAATATCTAACAAACATCAGAATTTCATGTCTTAAATTGAATGTCCAGTGCAATTCATCCTAACTCTAAACGTGTAGCCATATTTTTAAACCAACTCCAAAGTCAAAATTACCCTGTCGACAACCTCCTACATGAAAGATTCTTCTTCCTAAGTATCCCTGTCACAGTTGCCTCTTCTCACTTTCCTCCCTGAGCTGCTTTTTCTATATTTGCCTTTTAAATGT
This sequence comes from Neofelis nebulosa, assembly GCF_028018385.1. Classification (NCBI taxonomy): domain Eukaryota; kingdom Metazoa; phylum Chordata; class Mammalia; order Carnivora; family Felidae; genus Neofelis; species Neofelis nebulosa. Next base: position 48,089,681 of record NC_080783.1, on the reverse strand, counting down.
TGTTCCCCTGCATTCCTATTATTTTTGCTATATATTCCCTCTCAAAGTTGTCTATTCCCATTGACACCCATATGATCCAAAGTCTCTCCTGAGTTTCCAATATGTCAAATATCCACATGCCATTGGATTTCTCCGCATGAATGTCCTGCTAGCACCCAAAGTTCAACAGAACGAAAACTGTGTACATTACTGCCTGCCTTGTCTGCACACTCCATGCATTACCGATGTAACCTACCTAACATCATAACTGATTATTTGGCCATGCTTGACACATGGAAATACTCTCCTTACTTTCTGACTTCTTCCCCCTCAGCTCCCACACCTAGTAAGTAGCCCAATCTCTCAATTTTGCATTCCTAATATTTCTTGGAACAAATTCCTTTAGAAATTAATGAGTCAACACTAACTTACTTCTTTACACTATGACTTGGATCATATAGTAATATAAACTAATAATGTCCCTACTATCTGCCAGGCACTCTAATTCACATGCATTAGATCATTTCATCCTTCTAACAGCTTTATAAGCTATGAACAGTATTATTATTTCACTTTTATACATAAGGACACCGAAGCTTTGAGGCATTCAGCAATTTGCCTAAAATCACTTACAGAAGTGGAAAGGATGAGGTTTAACCCACACACTTCTGACTCTAAAATTTGATCTTTTAAACATTGTATCACAGAGAAGTAGAAAGCTAACTTTCATAACAGAAAAATCAAGCAATTAACTTGATGGTTCTTTCCAGGAACAAACTTACCACCTCAAAGGTTTTAGCATTCTGGGATAATTGGCACTAAAAGCAGATATGTAGGTGACATGGTATTTGATTAATTAAATCACTTATTCTAAAATGTGTTCAGGTAGCAAACGTCTGGAAGTTGTGGTGTTATTTGGACAATAACAAAAAATATATACATTTCACAAAAACCTAGATATGTGTCTAACAGAAAATAAGACTATTTTATATAATATCCTCAGATTATTTGTAATGTATACACAACATTCTTTCATCGCATGAAATATTTTATCCATTACTACTTGTTGCCTCTTTGTTCATTTCATGATCTGCTAACTAAAAATGTAGCAATCTACTAACTTTTTAAGAATAAATGTGAAGGAGAAAGGTTGAAATTGAGAAAAAGACTTTCTTGCAACAGTTCAAGCAAGAGATGTGGCCCTGATATAAGGTAGTAAGGTGAGAAGGGCAAAATTCGAAAAATATTTAAGAGGTAGAGTAATTAGGACTTGACTGGATTTGGAGGCTGAAGGAGGAACCAAAGATAACTCACCAAAGTTTCTATTTATGGTGCTTGGAGAAAAGGTAGACAGTTTCTGTTACATACATAAGGCTATATATGAAAAGCTCTAAGAGTGTAGAGAATATATCGGATACAGAGGGGATAGGAAAAGTTGACCTAAAATGGAGAGTATAAACTGAAATAACCAGATGAAAAGTAGACACTCTTGAGCTGAGGAAAGTGTAGAATCCTCAGTATTGAATTCAGAGGGGCATGGGAAATCATCAGAAAGCTATTACTAGGGAAATGACATGATTGATGGGAAATGGTTTTAACTTCAATGAAGCAAAAAATATTTGGAAATTGTACATCTTGATATCTTGACAAATGCCATAATAACTATTATCAGAATGACACCAAGGAATATTTCAAATAGCAACAGATAAGTCACCCACACAAGTCACCCATTTAAGAAAATTTTATGTCAGTGTAGGTTGAAGTGAAAGTTTACAGAATTGAAACTCAAACTGACAAGTTAAAAGAGATTTTACATGCTCTATTGAAACATTAGCAAATCTTTTGTAATAGTTTATTATTTTGGAGAGAAAAAAATGTCTTAAAGGAAACTGCCTACATGTCAGAAGCTTTTTGAAGAATCCAACACTTAAATCAAAATACTTTCTAATATGTACTGCCTCAACTCATAAAATGCATCAGTAACTTACACGTCCAGATTAGTCTTGTCTTTATGACAAGACTTTATTTAGAAAAGCTAGCAGTCCTGTCTCTGCTCACCATCAAAGCAACAGCCACAGCATAGATGGGTCCTTTATCAGTCAGGGTCTATTGCTAGAGCTGCCATAACAAAATATTACAGACTGGGTGGCTTAAACAACAGAAATTTAGATTCTTACGACTCTATAGGCTACAAGTCCAAGATCAAGGTATTGGTTTCTTCTGAGGCCTCTTTCCTTGGCTTACAGATGGCTGCTTTCTCGCTGTGGACATGTGGTATTTTCTTTGAGTGTAGGCATTTCTAATACCTCTTTGTGTGTTCAAATTTCCTCATCTTATAAGAATACCAGTTAGATTGGTTTAGAGCCAACACTAACAGCCTCATTTTAACTTAATCGGATCTTTAAAAGCCCTAGCTCCAAATACAGTCACATTCTGAGGTGCTGAGATTAGTGTTTTTAACATATGAATAAAGGGGGTATAATTCATCCCACGACAGAGTCCTTAGTTGCAGACAACTAAAATCAAGTCTAACTTAAGTCAAAAGGGAATTTATTGGAAAGATTGCTCACAGAATTTAAGGAATCCTGGAAATCTTACTAAATCAGAATCTTGGGAAGCCTAGAAATTAGGCTAGGAAAACAAAAGCAGCAAGAGATAATAGCAAAGAATGTAATTAAAGTCTAGTACAGATGTTGCCATTGGCCTACCACCACTGGACTTGTAATACGTTTAATGCTCTTTAGGGGAAGAAAGGAAATGGGTCGGAGGGGAGGGATATAAGCTAGAGTTTGTCAAATATAACATCTTTTGTAGCTTTGCTTTTAGAGCCATGTAATTATTTTATAGTTATGAAACAAGGGTTGTGTCAAAATGGCTCGGGGGTAACTTTCAAAACCTGCCAATGGGCCAATATGGGACAATTTGAGGATCAGTGCAAATTATAACTCTATTTGTATGAAATTATACCAAAATAAAAGTGAGTATCATTCAAAAAGAAACAAAACAAAACGAACTCCTCAACGCTTCCAGAGTCTTGTCTCATTCCTTTGAGAGCAAAAGCCTTACGCATAGGTAGGAGATAACAGGAAGAATCTGCCTAACTCTAAATTATGTATCTAGGATTTGGTTGAGATAAGGGAAAAGGAAAAACTTGCCCCCTTTAGCTGGTAAAGTAGGAATTTTAATGTAATGGGGAATTTCTCGCTCACACATACACACACAGGGAGGACCTTTGCTTTGTTTTCGATCTTGGATCTCTACCCCTTTCTCTTTCTTCCCCCATTTTTATTGATACAAGTAGCATATAACACTGTGTAAGTTTAAGGTGTACAACGTGATTTATGCATACACTGTAAAGTGATTACTACTATAAAATTAGTTAACACATTCATCTCACCTCACATTCACCTCACATAGTTACTTCTTTTGTATGTGAGAGACCTTTTAAGATCGACTACTCTCTCAGCAATTTTCTTTTTTTTTAATTTTTTTTTAAACGTTTATCTATTTTTGAGACAGAGAGAGACAGAGCATGAACAGGGGAGGGGCAGAGAGAGAGGGAGACACAGAATCCGAAACAGGCTCCAGGCTCTGAGCTGTCAGCACAGAGCCCGACGCGGGGCTCGAACCCACGGACCGTGAGATCATGACCTGAGCCGAAGTCGGACGCCCAACCGACCAAGCCACCCAGGCGCCCCCTCTCTCAGCAATTTTCAAGTATATCAACTATGGTCAGAAAGGACCTTTGGATGTTGGGTAGCAAAAAAAAAAAAAAAAGAAAAGAAAAAAAAATTCTACTTCAATACCAAATCTCCTAGAGCCTAGTGACTCAGGTTTGAAAAATACATTCTGATGTCTTCTAAAGATGCAGTTTTGGGAATGATATCCAAGGCAGTAAATTCGCAGCCTGTCCCTCAAATCAGCCAGACATTTTTTGCATCTTTTTTTTTTTTTTTTTGAGCTTTTATGGTGGGCATTTACTTCAGGTTTGGTCCTGGTCCCACTATTCCCTAATGTATTTCACTCATCTTGACACCTAAGTTTATATCCCTGCCTTCTGGGCATTTGAATTTGTAACCCCAGACTACAACATTAAACTTCATTTAGTGGAAGTTCACTTTGAATTATGAAGAAGTAGAGTAGAAGGTCTAGAATCCCTACTTCTATTGCCATTTTCTATTAGAGACCGCAAACAAGAATTACCTTATTTCAGAAAATAGTGAATTCAATGACTGAGACTTATTTCTAATCTATGAAGAAATAACTATGAGAGGGAGAGAACTATCAGAGAAGATACCACATTTAGAAATGTATATATTTCCACCTGAGGCCAGGAAGGATCTTTTTTCTCTACGTATCACAACTTCAGGGCAGAAACAAAAGCAAAGGCTATAGGCAGGAGGTATAGTAAGAATTATGAGCCTGGGGGCGCCTGGGTGGCTCTGTTGGTTATGGGTCCGACTGCGGCTCAGGTCAAGATCTCACAGTTCATGGGTTTGAGCCCTGCATTGGGCTCTGTGCTGACAGCTCAGAGCCTAGAGCCTGCTTCAGATTCTATGTCTCCCTCTCTCTCTGCCCCTCCCCTGCTCATGCTCTGTCTGTCTCTCTAAAATAATAAACATTTAAAAAAAAAAAAAACAGAATTATGAGCCTGGGGCGACTGTTATAATTTATGAGATTCTAGATTCTTTGTATTTTCCCTATACTTGTTACTTATTATTATTAATTAGTTTCATGATTGCCAGTAAAAATTCTTCAAAAAACAAAGGACGCAAAGTGTATCTTTGAAAGCACTAAAAAAAAAAAAGAAAAAAAGAATAAATTAAGGCAACTACATTCCACCCCTACAGGAAGTCTTAAAGGAGAGGATCTCCAAAGAATCAAACTGATTATAACACTGAATAAAGGGGGAAGCAGGCTGGGTCCCTCTGTGTTCTAAGAACAACTACAAGAACAAAAGATAAACAAGGAAGTAAATAAGTAAGTAAAAGACAGCATAGTCCATCAACCTGAGACAGGAGACCAGATGAAGTAAATTTCATGAGTGTATACACAGACAGTCCCCAACTTATGGTGGTTTCACTTACAATTTTTTGACTTTACAATGATACAAGACTGATATGCATTCAGCAGAAACCATACTTCAAATTTTCAGTTTTGATCTTTTCCCAGGCGTTTATGTGATAAGATACTCTCTTCTGAAGCTAGGCAGAAGCAGCAGCCACAGCTCCTGGTCAGCCACATGATCACGCCATTCTGTTTTTATGCTTTCAGTACAACATTCAATAGATCGCATGAGCTAATCAATACTTTATTATAAAATAGGCTTTGTATTACATGATTTTGCCCAACTGTAAGCTAATGTAAGTGCCCTGAGCACGTTTAAGGTAGGCTAGGCTAAGCTATAATGATCAGGAGATTAAATACATTATGTGCATTTCAACTTAGACGATATTTTCAACTTACCATGGGTTTATCAGGACATAACCATAAGTTCAGGAGGCTCTGTATATACACACTTCAACATTATCTATCTTAACATAGAAAGCTACTATTCAAATAATCAATTGCACTAAGTAAGGAGATTCCTAGTTCTCTTATGGAAATTAATGAAAAAGATTTTAATTTTTTAATGCTTTAGTTTTAGTTTTGAGAGAGAGAGTGCACTCGTGAGCAAGAGCAGGGGAGGAGCAGAGAGAGAGGGAGACAATGGAGCTGAAGTGGGCTCTGCGCTGACAGCAGAGAGCATGATGCAGGGCTGGAACTCACCCACAGACCAACCCCAACCGTGGGAACATGACTTGAGCTCAACTTGGACGCTTAACCGACTGAGCCACCCAGGCACCACAAAGAGATTTAAAACCTTTATCTATAAAGATGACTCCGGGCACGACAATACTTCCTAACAAAAACAGTTTAATAATCATGGAACAATAACAGCCAAGCATTACATATTTTTAAAAAAATAGCATTTTGGTTTATATAAATATTAATGGGCACCAATCACTCATTCAAGTATTTTTTCAAACAAGACCACTTTTGTAATGTTAGTGATAGGAATTTAGACTTCAGAGTTTAAATCCCTGTCTCAGCCTTTACTATGACCTTGGGCATGTGCCTTCCTTTCTGTACTTCATCTATAAAATGCAAATAGTAACAATTCCTACCTCAAAGTCCTTGTAATAACTAAATAAAATAATGTGTGCAGTGTTCCCAGTAGTTCCCAGACTTTCAAGCACTTCATGAAAGCTGTTGAGATGTGCTCTTCACACACAAACTACGTTTGGTTAATTTCACATTAAATTTGGGTTTTTAGGTTTCATCTAGGCACTTTCCTAAAATCTGAAAATAACTTGATAAGTATTGGACATCAAAAGATTTCAAGTTCCCCTTCTCTGGGAGGTTACTCCTGGCGCCCTTCAAATGAAACTTTTTCATTTCTTTATAAACCTTCACAGGAACCTGAAGCATGCTGTGCTCGCCAGCCGACTGGCCCTGTTCCATCTGTGCACGAGAAGAAAGTAACTGCATAGTTTGGGACCTGAGTTTTGGTGGCTGCTCGGTGATCATTCAAGATAGAGACAGTAAGGGGGACCATTAAACGAGCAAGCAGGATAAAAGAATCTCCCATCTTCAGCGAAAAAGAACGCGAAGGAAGGACCCAAGCGCAGCCGGCACCAACCAGCTCGCCCCACTGATCCTGAGGCCTGCCACAACCTAGCGAGCCAGGTGGAGGAGCAACATCACAAGTGACGCCAAGTCATTTTCCCACGTCCCTTCCCTGCCCCCTCCAGGCCTGCCGCGGCACAAGCGCACGCGCAGCTCCACTTCCGGGCTCCGCTCTTCGCTACCCACCATGCTCTGCGGCACCGACCTGTCGCAAAGGCCGCATTTCTGTGGTGAGTGAGCGCCTCGCTTTCCGTGCGGTGCGGCGGCGACGGAGGCCCGTGTCCTCTTCCTCCTGCCGCGGGGCCAGATCCCCTGACGGTGTCCAGCTGCGCTTAAGTCTGGCCGGTGCCACCTCTCTCCGCAATGCCCCCCAAGAAACAGGCTCAGGCCGGGGGCAGCAAAAAGGCGGAGCAGAAAAAGAAGGAGAAGATTATTGAAGTGAGTACCCACCCCCCCCTCCCCCACTCATGCTGCGAGCCCTCAGGGAAGCAGCCTCCTGGTCCCCCGCTCCATGGCTCCTGCTCGCGTCTTCCGGGGCGACGTGTCCCTCTGTTTGGCTCTGTGTAGCCCACTGCCCCTTCTCCAGCCCCGTGATGAAGCTCGCTACCTCTCATCGCTATAGTGACGCTGCTGGCGCCCCCGCACCCAGCCTTTGCTTTGCTTCTCCGCCCACACGCCCGCCTTCGCCGACCCCGGTTCAAGAGGGCACCCCCACTCCAGTGCCCGCTTCAGGGATTTTGTCCTTCTCCAGTCCTTAAAATTGAAGACGTTTCTAGGCTTGTGTTTTTAAAAAGTACGCTGAAGGGCTAGACTCCTTCTAGCAGGCCGGCTCAGGACGAGCTTTGTGTTTTTTTACCTAACACTTAGGAGTACTAGTTACTTCTTTAGAGCCAACAAATTACCATTTCGTGGTTTTCCGATCCATTTCTAAACTGGTACAAGTTGCATAGAGAGTGTAGGTTTCTTTAAGGTCGCAGCCCACCGATTTGTACGTAGCTCTTGATATATACGTTGTAAATTACATCGACAGTGCTTGAAGAGATTACGTTTCAATGTCACTAGCTGTGTTGTGTCGTATCTGAATTTATTATATATATTCATTTAGCGCACTGAACCTATATAGCTCTTTAATGGCAGAGAATACTGTTGACGTTCTTGAATGTGTTGTATTTGCCTTCCAACGACTGCTAGTGAGTTTCTGAAGAGAGTGAACCATCAGTGAGTTTTAAGTAGTTCTTCCTGAGCTTTGGATGTGATTGGGAAAAAAATGACCATTTTTCTGCGTGTGGTGTACCCGAATAATGGACAGTCTTTGTGGAATCGTTACTTTTTACTACAGCCCGACCAAAATGCCTGTTGGGTGTTTTGAAATGATAAGTTTATTTATAAATGTTTACTATTTTTAATATTTGGTATTTACAGCCGTGAAAAATAGCAATGAAAGCGCTCAGGGCTGCATAGTATAAACTTAATCAGTACTTGTGTTTGTTTCTTTTCACATAATTTTTAACGTTGCTGGTTTAACCTGCCTATAAAGAATTCTAGTAATCTTGGCCAAGTTCCAATTCTGAAGCAGAACCTGTATTCTAATTGCCAATTTGTACTATTTAGAACTGTGAGGAAGCAACATAGCCAGAACTTTAATTTTTTTTAATTTTAAATTTTTTTTTTAACGTTTATTTATTTTTGAGACAGAGAGAGACAGAGCGTGAATGGGGGAGGGTCAGAGAGAGAGGGAGACACAGAATCGGAAGCAGGCTCCAGGCTCTGAGCTGTCAGCACAGAGCCCGACGCGGGGCTCAAACTCACTGATGGTGAGATCATGACCTGAGCCGAAGTCAGACGCTTAACCGACCAAGCCACCCAGGCGCCCCAACATAGCCAGAACTTTAAAGGCAGACTGTCATCTTCACATCTGTGTCTAGTATTATCGTTTTGAACAATCTGGACTACTGGCACTTAAGTGGATCCCTGGGAATGGTGATCTGCTAGCATTCAGTGCTGTGTAAACCAAGGATATTTTAGGGATGACATTTTACTTGTCAGTTTTCTTTACTGAAAATGAATTAACATGATACAAAGTGAAATTTCCTTGTAGATAAGAAATTAAATGTTACCTGACAAAGTACCTCATGCATTATTGAGCTTTAACTCTATGAAGTTATTTGTTTCATTTGTAATTGGTAGGAGTATTTTTGTTTTAAGTAATTGTGAATGAAAGTCATTGATAGTATTTATCGACGAAGAATGTCGATAATGGCTTTGTTCATCTTGTACAAGGTTATTCTTAAGGTAAAGAGGAAGCAGCCTTAGTTTCATTAATGAAGACTTAGCCAAAGAAAAAAACAAAATTAAGACAGTTGCATTCTTTCATTCTTTAACTGACAAAAAAATACCCTAACAGAGTGGTGAACTTAGCCTGTCCCCCCCACTCCCATATATCATAAATGATGAGCACCTTTTTAAAAATTTTTTTTATTTTAATGGATGTAAGGTTTTGCAGATGGAAGTGTGTTGCATGGATATTTACTACCACTCGAGAGGTACAACAATACTGTGAATTAGTGTTAAGTTTTATCATTTGTTGTAAACTAGATTTATAGAGAAAATTCTGTTACCCAGCTTAGTTAGGAAATAATATATTCCTTTTTGTTAAATACTATAATAGGTGCCTTTTTTTTTTTTTTAAACTTTGCTAAAGCCCTAGCATGTCTTGATGGTTAGTGCATGGGGTTAAGGATAAAAATTGATTATCCAGAGCTAAAACTGATGTACCTCTCATCAGCAAAATGGAGTGAATTTCTGTATTACAGAGTTATATGATTCATGGGTTAAATGAGATGACATGTAAAATACCTGACATATGATACATACCCAATAAATGGCAGCTACTATTATTTATTAGTATTATAAATAAGAACTAGTTAGAAATAATCAGACTGACCTATACAGTCTGTACAGGGCTTACTTTCTGTCATTTGAAATAATTTCTTTCTGTTGCCTACATTTTTTCTTTCCTTCTTTAAACCTCCCAAAATTTATGAGTTCATTTGGATTAATAGGTATTTTTTTTCTGAAATGAGTATATTGAAAAGGTTATAGTTCTGTTAGACGTTCATGCAGTTGTCCCAAATGGCATATAGCATTTGCTTTCTTATAGCTAACATTTAATAAACTGAAGTCAGCTTTGAGAAATAAAGGGTTTGATTATGGAAAGAGAGAAATAATCTTTGTGTTTGGGACAAGTAAATAAGGACATCCAGCCAAGGACTTGTAGCAGCAAGGAAGTAGTAATAAGACACGTATAGAGATGGGATCTAGATGTGTTAAGGATAGAGGAAGAGAAATGATTGGTTGCCAATGAAAAACTTAAGTCCAAGTCAACTGTTGATTACTTGAAGCTAGATTAACCAGCTGCAGAATATCTCTTGTATGAATGGACAACAAAAATACATTAGACAGTAAGTACGTCGGGGGGGGGGGCGGTGGGTGAACGTGACCAATTAATGAAATAAAACAGTGCTAGCCTCTACTTACTCTAGTGACCCAAAAGGTAGACCACAGTTATCTTGGAGCACTAGTCAGTATTGACCTGCTTTCCCAACCCCTTCCTTTTTTCAGATATCTTGTTTAAGGAGTGGAGGTTGGCTGTAAAAGAAGCATGAATATATAATAAGGTGGGAAAGGGAAGAAGGCTCAGTTTTTTTTAATGTTTATTTATTTTTGAGAGAGAGACACACAGAGTGTGAGCAGGGGAGGAGCAGAGAGAGGGAGACACAGAATCTGAAGCAGGCTCCAGGCTCTGAGCTGTTAGCACAAAGCCCGATGCAGGACTCTAAGCCATGAACCTTGAAGTCATGACCTGAGCCAAAGTCAGATGCTTAACCAACTGAGCCACCCAGGTGCCCCAGAAAGGGTTAGTTTTAAATGAAGTCTGGAGTTCACTGAATGTTAAGGCTGTGGATCCTCAGGGAGCCATCCTTTTTTAAGAAATACTACCTGTTTTCTAAACTCCTTTGTATTCAGTTTCCCAAATCTGAAACACGCACACAGACACCTACACACACTGTTCCTTCCTTATAACCTAACTTTTGGGGCCTTATTGATCCAGTAAGGACTATTTGTTTTATTTTAACCATGATTTGGATTTGATTGTAACCTCCAGTCTTCCTGTCTCATATCCCCCAGACCCCCAAATCCAGGATAATCTTCAGGTAAGTGTTTGTCCTAAATTCAAGAAAAAGGGAGAAAGTCCTTTTAAAGTATTCCAGATTATAAACCATTCTATTTTCACTAGGTGTTGTTGATTTCCCAGATCAACAATGTGGTATTCAGAAAGCTTTTTTTGTACCAACCTGCACAATAACCTAATTAGGTTTCTCTGGGAAATAGTTTTTCACAGTGGGAAGAACAAAGACTTTGCTTGGAGTCAAATATACCTTGGTTCACATTTCATCTGTGTCACTTAATAGTTAACTCTTACTGAGCCAGACATAGTTATCGATGTGTTGGAGAAAGGAGAGAAGACAGCCATCTACAAGTGATAAACTTATGCAGCTTCTTTAATTCTCTCAGTAAGATAAGTATTATTACCCTTTTTATAATTGAGGAAACAGGAACAGAGATTAAGCAATTTGCCCAAGGTTACTAAACTGGCCATTGGCAGAGCCAGGATTTCAACCCTGTAGGTCTGGCTGCAGAGTCCTGTTAATCAGTGTGCTATACGACTTCTTTATAGTGAATCTTTTAACTTTCATAACAATCCTAAGAGGTTAGAGTGATACCCACTTTATACATAAGAAAACTGTGGCAAAGAAGGTAATTTGCCCAGTTTTGTTTGAGATTAGAACTTTGGCAGTCTGACTCCAGAGCTCATAAATCGTCACACTATACAGTCTGACTTAAGAAGAATTATTGAAGATTTCTGAGCTTCAGTATCCACATTTACGGAGTGAGATAATAGTACATCATAGAATCGTTAAGAGGATTCAATAAAATAATATTGAGGTGTTTAGGTTTCGTGAATGCTAAATGGATGTGTCCCCTGTCTCCGTGGAAAAAATAATTTCTGAGCTCCAACCTAATTAGAGACTTTAAAAACACAACTCATTCATTATCTCTTTTAGGCTGGTTAATTATGTGCTAAAGCAGTGTAATTAAACCTGAAAAACTGTTTTTCTTCAGGGATCTGGAGCTTATATACCTCCACCAGAATCTGTTGTCATGAGTACTTCTTTCTAGCTGGTCAAGTCCCCTTAGAGGACTTTTGTCTTTCCTAAATCTTTATATGTCAGTATCTGCCTTGATATTTGGCCTTGTTTATTCATAGTTTGTTCATTTTCTGTCGTTAACGTTTGGGGCATGGTTTGAACTCCAGTTATGCTTTTCTCTGGCAAGGCATATGTAGATGCTGTTGCACTTTTGATACTGATTTCTTTTTATCTAGGGTTTTCCATCTTCCCTGCCCCCCATGAGAGCTCACTTTTTGTGAAAGGAAAGTATGGCATTTCACACTAGTTGATGTATGTCCTCACCTCTCTTCATATGTCACGTTATACTTGACCATCTTTTCTTCTTACTGAATTGAATGTTAAATTTTCTTACCTAAAAACAAGGAAAACCAGCCATAAAAAAACTCAATTTCAGCTTGTATGTGCCTTCTTTTTAAAAAAAAATTTTTTTTAATGTTTTTTATTTTTGCGACAATGCAAGAGACAGAGTGCAAGCTGCGGAGAGCAGGTAGAGGGAGACACAGAATCTGAAGCAGGCTCTAGGCTCCGAGCTGTCAGCACAGAGCCCAATGCGAGGCTTGAACTCAAGAACCGTGAGATCATGACCTGAGCCGAAGTCGGACACTTAACCAATTGAGCCACTCAGGCTCCCCACCTTCTATCTTTTTTTAATATATACATAGGTTATAGAAAATTCATGTAGAATTTTGTAATATGGGATATTAAAACACGAGAATAGAAATTTAAGTAGGGGAAAGTGAAATTTTGATATATGGATGGATATAGATGTGATGAATGAATAAAAAGAGAACTTTGTAGAGCTAAACCCCTCTTCAACTTGTAGTCTTAAGAACATTGATCTATTTTATTGATTCTGAGATTCTGCAAAGTTGTGTTGGAATGTCTTCACATACTAATCCTATCAATACTGTTGTTCTTTTCCAACTTGTCCACATAGGTATTCTTTACCTATAATACTTTCTTCCTATTATCTTGTCCCTTTCCTCAGAAATAATACCAAAATAAAGGCTTCAAAATAGTCCCATTTATTTCAGACTAAATTCCTCTCAGAGGGTCTCAGGTCCCTTTCAAAAGTAAAGACCTTTTTGCCTCTTCTTTTTCAAACCCATAACTGAGAATGAGAAAGAGATGCAAACTCCATTTTAAAATTAAACATCTAGGGGTACCTGGGTGGCTCAATTGTTTAAGTGTTCAACTTTGGCTCAGGTCACGATCCTCATGGCTTGTGAGTTCAGGTCTGCTTTGTGCTCTCTGCCCTGAGTGTAGAGCGTGCTTGAGATCCTGTGTCTCCCTCTCTCTCTCTGCCCCTTCCCCACTTGCATGCGCTTTCTCACTCTCTCTCTCTCTAAAAAATAAACACTAAAACAAATTAAACTTCTATTTCAACCTCAACCTACAAAGTTTGGTAGTGTATGGATAAGTGGGTAACTGGCTCAGTAGAACAGAGCATTCAGGCCTGACTGCCACCTAGGATTGTGTCATTAAGAACCAAGTGGATTTGCTCTGCAGAATTCTGGAAAAACTCAATAATGGGAGGCACTGGTTAATGCAGAAGATGAGAGGCTGGAAACTGAGGGTTACAAGTCTTAGAAGTAGCTGATGGTTCTTATCTACGAAGACTAAGCCAGATAATTTTCCCAATGAGAAATCAGGGGTGGAATAAATCAAGAAGCCTCTGTTTCTGGAACTCTAGGCACAAAGGAGGTGGAGGGGAGAGTAGGAGTGGGGGTGGTTAAAATATGAGACTGAAAGGAGTCTGTGCAGTGAAATGAGCTACGAGACACTCTCTCTCACCTGCTGTCTTCTCAAGATCTTTAGTCAGGCTTAATGCACTCCTAGGCAGAGGATCCGTCTGAGAAACAGAAAAGCCATTTAAAAAAAAAAGACTTCAGATACCAGTATTTGGTGATTTCCTGACAGCCTTGCCACCCATTCATCTAAAGATGGAACCCACACAGCAAGCCTCCTGTATTAGTTTCCTAGGGCTGCTGTGACAAATTGCCACAAACTGGGTGACTTAAAACAACAGAAACTTATTTTCTCACAGATGTGGAAGCTAGAAGTCTAAAATCAAGGTGTAAACAGGGTCATACTCCCTCTCAAAGCTCTAGGAAAACATCTTTTCTTGGGTCTTCCAAGATTCTGGTGGTTTCTGGCACTCCATGGCATTCCTTAGCTTATACCTACTCAAATACACACTCAAACTTGTAGAGTGGCTTCTGAATGTTTTTGTACTAGATGCTTATGAATAGGTAGCCAAAGATCATTAGTGCCTTGCACATAATAAGCATTCCATATGTGATTAGCTGCTATCATATTAATAGCTTTCACAAATTACTATATTAATATTCCAAATTTAAATAAGGTATCGCTTTTAGTTAGGTATACCTCAATTTTAGTATTTCCATATTAACAACAGCTAGGAATGTGTACGTTTCAGTAATTTGAGTTCTATAAATTTAACTGTTTTGAAGGTCTCCTGGCTGGCTCAGCATGCAGCTCTTGATTGTGGGGTTGTTAGTTTGAGCCCCACATTGGGTGTAGAGATTACTAAAAATAAACTTAAAAAAAGTTGTTTTGAAAAGATAACTTACCAAAACAGAACAAAACAGTGCAGAACTTAATGTATCTTATGCAGTATTTCCCAAAATGCGTTCAGTACTACACAATCCTGTAGGATACTCTGAGAAGAATGCATCCTGAGGTAAAATAAGATGTGGAATTGCTCCTAACTATATCCCTTCTGGTAAAGGCTCTAAGATATTGTACGCTTAAGAATTAAAAATACTGTTAACCAAACATTTTCCTAAACTTACTTGACTGTAGGTCATCTTGTCATGTATCACAATTCTGCACATCCAGAATTTATATTCAGAAACAGACTTTGGAAAAAGCATCATAGAGTAACAGGTTTAGTAATGATAAGTATGTATTGAATTGTAAAGAATCCTGGGTCATATGTTGCCTTGACTTGATGTTTTAGCGTTTTGCATGTCTATATAGCATAAGAAGGAATAGTTTTCTTACCAATAATTAAATGAAAGAATGACTTTTAGATATGACTGAAAAAAACAGATAAAAAATAATATAAATTGCTAAGTTATTTCTGTACTCTTTTTCATTCAGGATAAAACTTTTGGTCTAAAGAATAAGAAAGGAGCAAAGCAACAGAAATTTATCAAGGCTGTCACTCACCAAGTTAAGTTTGGTCAACAAAATCCACGTCAGGTAAATAACTTAAATTTCTGCATTTTCTTCATATGAATGTAATGCGTCTGTTACAGATAAAAGTATTTGGCATGGTAATTGTATTTCAAAATGTAATCCTCCTCTAAAACTTTTCTGCATCTTCCCTTTGTTACTCAGCAATACCTCTTAGATATTCCTCCAAGCCATTTTGATATAGCTCTAATTTATTCTAATGGCTGCGTACTGTTCTAGGATGTGGATGTACTATATCCATCTGTTTCAACTATTTATAAATGATCTCTTTGTTTCCAGCGTTTTGACACTAAGAACAATTCTGCGAGAAGTATCCTTGTACATGTGTTCTTATAGGCATTTGTGCTTTTTTTTCCTGTGGCGTAAATTATCTATGACACATTTCTAGATCAAGGGAAATGGATTTCATTTTTTTTTCCAAAGGAAATGGATTTCTAATTTAATAAATTATGTCCCTTTCTGTAGAGATTGTAATACTTCACATTTTCATTTTCAGTACATGAGTTATAGATACTAAAGTTCTTTTTAAGGTTTTCCAATCTGGTAAGTATAAAATGAGATCTCATTTTTATTTTGTTTCCCTCACTACTAGGAGTTTGAGTATCTTTTGTTTTGGTTTGGTATGTTTTTGTTTTGTTTGAGTATCTTTTCATATGGTTGTTGACTGTCTGGGTTTGTACTTTTCTGACTTGTCTATTCATATCCTTTACTTTTCTGGATGTCTTTTTCTTGTCAGTTATGAGAGACACTTTATGTCTGGATTACAGATAATTTGTGATGTTTCTGTTATATTTGCTATACAACAATTTTTACTTTTTGTATTGTTAGATATGTCTGGATTTTTTAAATAATCTGCACTACTAGATCATGTATGTTTTCTTACAGTCAATAATTTGTCATAAATTTTTATGTCACAAAGTTAATTTTCTTTCAAATGAATAGCCACTCATACCAGCATCATTTACCACTGAATTGAGATACTACTATTGACATATAGTAAAGTCTCAAATATGTTAGGATCCATTTCTGGATTCTCTTTTATGTTCTATTTATTATATGTCCATAAACTAGTGTCACATTGATTTTGATTCTTGTGGCCTACTAACATATTCTATTAGATATTAAAGGGAGTCCTTTCCCCCAGATGTTACTCCTTTTATATTTTTCTTGGCTACCTTAGGCATTTATTCTTCCATATGATTTTGAAATAATTTTATCTATTGGCAGTGCATTCAAAAAAAGTTAGTCCCTTTTCTTCAAGTTATTTAAATCTTTCACTTTCTTGAATTTAAGATTTTACAGACCTGCATCTTTACTTTTAAAATGTACTTTTTTCACCACTCTGTCCTTTTTCTTAACTTTTGGAAATACTTTTCTTTTCATCTGTGATATCAGAATATATATTTGTGATCCCAATCTGAAACAAATTTCTGTCACTCAGATTATCTCTTTAAATTAGTGCCTCCAACATAGAGGCACAGCCAAAAACTATTAATCTTCCATGGTGCTAATTTAGTAGCCTGGTTTAATAAAAATTCATGCTCAGATCTTGGAGTCAGATCAATTTGGGTATGAATTCCCCTATCTTCTTTGTTATATGATCTCAAGTTATTTAGCAACACTGGTCTTAATGTGTACAGTGGAAGGGCACTTACCCTTGTAAGGTTCCTATGGTGGTTAAATGAGAACATAACATAAATCTTCTGGTGTAATACAGGTGTGTGGAAATAATTCACTTTTCTTCCCTTATCCCTTTTTTCAATCCTATTCTCTCCATATTTTCACTTGTGGGAAGTATATTGACTGGTAATTTTATATTTCATAGACCTGAGAAAGTCATAGCATTCGTGGTGGTGGTAATTAGGATTCGTAGTACATTCAGGATTATATTTTTTGATAATTTCTTGGGTACCTGGGCTTTTATCTGTGAAATGAGCAGCAGTCCTGCTGTTAGAGCCAGGCAATAGGCACCCTACTGTAGGCCTTGTGTTGCAGAGGATGACCCTACTCTTTTGCCTCCAGACATAGCTCTCCCACAGGCAAGGAAGGAGTCAGTGAGGTCAAGGGAATTTGTACCATCTCTCTCCACAATAGTTCAGGGCCTACAGAGGTCATGTTACCCATGTTTATCTTAGAGTATCCTGTGCTGCCAATATGCCTGAAGTAGTCAAAGGTAGGGTGTGTGTTCACTTCAGTGACACATGTATGACAAAAGAAGGGTGTGTGCTAGGAGTGTGGACAGAGCCTGAATCCACACCATATCCTACCCCATACCTTCCACCTTCATGCACTCACATGATGGGATGAAATTCAGGGTGGGAAGAGGAGGAGGAGGAACGCGTTGACTGTTGCTTTACTGCCATGCTCCAGTGTAGAACTCCATGGAACCTAAGCATTTTAAATTTGAACCTGTCCTTCCAGGTCACAAGGTATATTTCTTAAACAGAGGTATAAACCATACTTTGTTTAGCATTAGCTTGATTTCTAACTTACAAATATTCTAACTTACAAAAATGGTTTATGAAGCCTCCGTTGTACTCTTGCTCTAGGCCCCATAAATGTTAGACATGTGCCTAGTGAGCAAAAGATATTTTCATTAAGATAAAATGACTTAAATTTTTTCTTTTTAAAAAATGGTTTACAATTTTTCTGTTTAAACACATCCCATCACATCATCAAAGTCAGGATTTGGGTTGTCTTTAACCTAGCATTTAGTTATTCCCTTCCTAAAATTTCTTCTTCCATGAATACTTCTTTGTGCTGGATTTCTATCTATTTCTTTGATGTTTCTTGGACCCTTTTGTAGGCTTTTTAAGGTTCTGTTGCCTCATTTAATATTGGTATTCTTCAGGGAACTGTGCTCTTGTCACTTTTTTTTCCTTGTCACTTCTTTATGCTGTCCTATCTCATACACCCTAAAGTTTTAATTATCTATAAGCTGTTTCTAAAATTTTTATTTTAAAGCAGACCCTCTCCAGATACCAAGATCCATGTCCACTTGCCTTCTGAGTATTAGCTCTATCCAGATGCTCTGTAAGCATCTCGTACTCAGTATGTCTAAAACTGAGCTCATTTCTAATTTCTACCCTGAAACCTGTTCCTCTTGTATTCCCTGTCTCGTTTAACAGCACTAACCATAAATGTGATAATTCTAGACTCCGCCCTCTCGCTTACATTTTATATCTAGTCAGTCACTTAGTAGTGTCAGTTCTGCCTCTTTAAGAGCTCTCTCTCTCACTTCTCTCATCTTTTCTGCATCCTTGCTACTAATGTCTATGTTAAGCTCTTGTGTTTTCTTGCCTACAGCAGTTGCATTAGCCTCCTAATTTTCCTTGCCATTCTTTGGCTCCTTCTAGTCCACTTTTCACACAGTTGCCATTGTGATCTTTATAAAACACTGTCTGATTATGTCATTGACTTACTTTAAGCCTTTGAATTTTCCCTGTCACCTACTGATACAGTCCAAACTTTTCATTGATGTTTCTCATACCCTGTTCCTTCTGGTGCCTGTATCTTTGCATTGGCTGGCTCTCTCTGCATTCCTTTCCTTGCTCATCAGAAGAATTCATCCATAAAGTATTAGCTCAGTCTGATTTTTATAGGCATGTAGGTAGGCATTCCTTGTTCCCAGAGAACCACATATTATATTATAGTTGTTGACATGTCTGTCTTCCCACTAAATTCTGAGCTTCTTTAAATAAGCATCTTTATCTTTTCATCTTTGTATTCCCTGTCATCTAACATAGGACCTGACATATAAATATTTGGATGAATCCTCTAATCATATTAGGTATGTAAATCGTGTGCCTGGGACTGTGTCATATGTCATATTTGTTTTGTTTAATCTCCCACATTGACCTAGCTCAGTGTTTTCCCACAAGGGTACTGTAGGTATTTTGGGTGGTACAGTTCTTTATTGTGTGGGACTGCGCATTTCCTAATGTTGGCATTTCTGATCTTCAAAACGCACCCACGTGTTTCTGGGGAGTGGGTGGTTGTCATAAGAAGAAAATCCCAGGTGAGAACCATTTACTAAAAAAGCTGGGCATGTAGCAAATGCTTAATAAATGCTTATTGCTGTAAGCTTTTGAATATGCTTTTTACTTGGCATGGTACCATTTATAAATTTTTTTAAAAGTCAACTGATATAAAATCTCACAGTTTCGTTTAAAAGTTTAACCACACTATTTAATATATACCGAAAAGCCATTGTAACACTGATACTAAGAGGTAAGGACTATGTACGTGTACATGTGTGAATGTTTTGTTATGTTAGTGATGCTATAATGTACTATTGTATAGTGAAAACAATTTTATTATATGAAATCAAATTACATATTATACCTGGGAATATTATAGGTAGCACAAAGTGAAGCTGAAAAGAAGTTGAAGAAAGATGACAAGAAGAAAGAATTGCAAGAACTAAATGAGCTGTTCAAACCTGTAGTTGCTGCTCAAAAAATAAGTAAAGGTAAACTTTAAATGTAAGGGTATTATTTTTATCAAATAATATCAAATATCAATATCAGTAATATTAAATCAAATATTCATGGTTAAAAACTCTTAATTTATTTTATGAATACACAGACAAAAAAAAAAAATAGCAGAAACAGACCCATAAATTACAGAGAACAAACTGATGGTTGCTAGAGGGAAAGGGACTGGGGGGCGATGGGCAAAAGGGTGAAGGGGAGTGGGAGGTACAGGCTTCCACTTATGGAATGAATAAGTCATGGAGATAACAGGTACAACATAGGGAATGTAGTCAGTGGTATTGTAATAGTGTTGCATGGTGACAGATGGCAGCTATACTTGTGGTAAGCATAGCATACAGACTTGTCAAATCGCTGGGTTGTACTCCTGAAACTAATGTAACATTGTGTTATCAACTATACTTCAATTAAAAAAAAAGAGTCAATTTGTTTTAATGTCTATTTTCTTCAGATTATAAGCCAATGTGTCTGCTATGGAAATGATCCTTCCTTTGTCAAAATCTGTATCAGTGACTTTTTTATGAGCCCTTTGTTTATCTGCTCAGCTATGTGATTGTACAACTCTAACTCCAGCTACTGGCCCCCCACTTAAGGCAAAATTAAGGATTAGACAGTCCACTAATTGATTTATAATATCCATTCTTTGGTGGTGGCCAAGGCAAACCTATGGTTCTATAAATTGTAAGTTCTGAACTCTTGGCAGTATACCTCTGTGTATATTTCTCTTTTGCCTCTGCTTCATTGACTCCAACTAGACAATGACTATGGAATGTGTAGGAGTTTGTTTGGTTTCCCACCCCTGGAAATGAGAGTAAGAACGGTAAGAATAAAAGAAACAAATGCAGATATGAAATGCTGTAGAAGGGACTTTAAAGAAATGTCTTAACAGTCTCTTGTAAGTGGTATTTTCCTCTCACATCAGTGAATAGAAAAATAACCAGTTCACCAACAGTAATTATATCTCAGATAGAAGCTATACTTTGTGATCTGGCAGATTGTAATACAAATATCGTGTGCCATTTGACATAGGTGCAGATCCCAAGTCTGTGGTGTGTGCATTTTTTAAGCAAGGACAGTGTACTAAAGGAGATAAATGTAAGTTCTCTCATGACTTGACTCTGGAGAGAAAGTGTGAGAAGCGAAGTGTTTACATTGATGCAAGAGATGAAGAACTTGAAAAAGGTATTTTTTTAAGACCTTTTCTTAAAACTATCTTTTGGTTGTTACCAAGATATTTAGTACTTGAAGAATATTTCGGTCTTTATGAGGGCTGTGTTTGGATGGATGGATGGATGGATAGATAGATAGATAGATAGATAGATAGATAGATAGATAAAATTGTTTTCCATAAAGTCTGAATTTATAGCATTATGTCCTTGATTAAATGAATTTTGAATTTTTCTCACCCTCTCTTCCAGTACCACCTTCTTACTTGTCTAAACTACGTAGGATTTTGGTGAATAATTTCATAACACTGTTTATTCCTACCTATGGCATAATTTAAAGAAAATGTGTTAGGTCATAAGTCTTATGATACAGTTTTCCTGTTTAAGGAGATATGCAATATGTTTTGGAAACAGTAGATAAAATTATAGTATTTAGTTTTCATATCTCTTTTTATTTAGATACTATGGATAATTGGGATGAGAAAAAACTGGAAGAAGTAGTGAACAAGAAGCACGGTGAGGCGGAAAAGAAAAAACCAAAAACTCAAATAGTATGTCCTTTTCTTGAATTGAGTTGCTGTGATATTTATCATTAGGGAGAATTATGTGGCAAGGTATTTGCTGCCATTTTCTACTGGATTATTTTTTAAATTATTGGATCTTTTGATAAAGATAAAGTGCATCAAGCTTTGTTTTTGGAATTTACAAGTGTAAGTTCTATAAAATTAGATTCTTAATTCAAAAGTAACCTTTGAAAACCATGTGACTAAAGTCTTCAAATACCATTTTTTGAGGTGATTTTACTTTCTATCAAATATGGATGAATACAATTACATATTCAGATAAGAATTCTTTCCTTATTTTTTGTGCAAAATGAATGGAAGGAGAATTGATAAACACTCTGTTTTAGTGGTAGGTAGACTTTAAATCAAGAAGGTTGAAAATATTGTGACATGAATTGCAAAATGAGCTTTGGGTAGGTAATGGCTCTAGTATTCCAGGAAATGTACTTTTAAAAATCGGTGCCTGTTTCTCAGACCTTCCATTCATGTCCACATATTTATCTGTAGGGAGGTTATGGTGAAAAACTGGTGTGCTAGAAAATTTCTGAATACTAGTTTAACTTATATCTGTTGTATTTTTTCGGGAAAAGAGTATTGTTTGTTAGTCAGTTTTTCTTATTTCTGAAGTTTATTACATGAGGCTTCAATGCAGTTGTATCCTTTGTTGTTCCTTTTGTACTTTGCTTCCTTTCTCTCTTCATAGATGTGAGAAATTGCCTATAATTTCAGATAATTCAAATAATGTATCATTATTGCACGTAATTAGTTTTTAAGAAGGATCAAGCCAAAACAAAATCATTGGTTTTAGTTTTTTATAACCATTTATATTTTTTCACTTCTTTAAAAGTCAGACTGGGTGTATATTTATAAAGGCTAAACTGAGACATGTCCTTTTGTATAATTCAGAATTTGGAACAGTGTTGAAAATTTTATGTAGATCCTCTCTAAAGGGAGTTTGCCATTGTATTAAAAATTTTAAGATTATATGTACATTTCTGCACAAAGTGTGCTCTGTACATAAGTGAGTAGCATAAGGATGTGAATAAGAATGTACTTGTTCCATAAACTTCAGCATTTACCTTGGAAATGGACTACGCTGAGCCACTACTTGTGAATATTGTTGTCTCTATAGGTGTGCAAGCATTTCCTTGAAGCTATTGAAAACAACAAATATGGCTGGTTTTGGGTATGCCCTGGAGGTGGTGATATTTGCATGTATCGTCATGCACTTCCTCCTGGATTTGTATTGAAAAAAGATAAAAAAAAAGAAGAGAAAGAAGATGAAATTTCATTAGAAGATCTAATTGAAAGAGAGGTAACTAGAATTTTCTCATGCTATGAAACTAAAGCAGTATTTATTGGGAAATTATAATATTTACCACTTGGGGGCATTAGCATGTTATGAAAGGGGAAGAGACCTTTTCCCAAAGTTGCCTTACTTTTTATTTAGTTTTTTTTGTATGTCTAAAATGTAAACCTAGCCATAATCGTTAGCCCATCATGACATTAATTTTGGGATTATAAAATAACTTCTGATGCTATTGGCTTATCAAATAAATTCTTTCTGTAAGATTGATATACTAGTATATTCATTAAAATAATATTCAGATTGAACTTGAAGTTTTAGATGTTTTTCCTGATGTCTTATTCTTTAGCTATTTTACTAATCAAATGTGTTAAAGGAGACAACTTCTACAGTTTTTCAGTTCATGTTTTTTCATCATTCCTGGACTCAAAGCACTCACTCTGTTGATAGAGGGGAATATGTCTCATTGAAGAGAATCTTCCGCTATTCATTTCTGGCTCAGCACAAAAGAGGTTTACTCCATGAAATAGTAGACACGGCTACTGAGTTAGATATGGCTTTTGGGAGTGACAGGAAAATGTTGAGATTATTGGAAATTCTAGATTTAGGGTTGGATATTTCAAATTATATCCAGTTTTCCCTTCTTTTGGATAACCTAAATAAGTTGTATAAATGTCTAAGGTTGGGATTATATATATTTGTTCTTAAATGGTCATATTGTTTAGTGTCTCACAGGAGGCAATATGCTATAATAGAAAATACAGACTTCAGAGTCAGGTATATTTGAGAATGTTTGTATCCTAGTTCTACAACATATTAGCTGTTAACCTTTGGTAAATTTCCAATCTCTTTCTGTTCGCTTATTTGTGGGGATCAATGTGGTAGCATATGTGTATAAAGCATTCAGTACCAAATACCTGGCAGATGGTCAGCAAGTATTATTTTTCCATACATTTATTACTTGATTATTGGCTCTGAGGAGATGATGTTTTTGCTTAGTTTTTTTCCTCATCTCCTGAGGAACACAAATGAAACCTGGGTATTGTCATAGTGTTTTTCATATTTTTTTGTTTTCATCAGTTAACTTATGTTAAAACAATTTCTCCTGACAAGTTTTCCTCACTTTCAATTTTGAAAAGAAATCCAGCTCAGGATAATATATTTTACTGCATATAGAAGTGTTTGTTTTTCTGGGGCACCTGGGTGGCTCAGTCAGCTGAGCATCCAGCTCTTGATTTCAGCTTAGCTCGTGATCTTAGAGTTTGTGAGATCAAGCCCTGCATCAGACTCTGCGTTTACAGCATGGAGCCTTCTTGAGATTCTGTCTTCCTCTCTTTGTTCCTCCCTCACCTGCACGCACGCTTGTGCTTTCTCAAAATAAACGTTAAAAAAAATAAACATTAATGTTTCTCAAAATAAACATTAAAAAAATGTCTCTCTGGACACTCGTTTTGCTCATTGCTACATAAAATGAAAATGAATCAATTTATTCTAAATTTGATGTCTTAGTCACAGGTAAAGACTTACTTGCATTAAGAGAAAGCTCTTAAATACTATTAAAGGTGATTTGGTAGGGAATAAAAAACAACTCTTTTCTCTTTGCAGCGTTCTGCCCTAGGTCCAAATGTTACCAAAATCACTCTAGAATCTTTTCTTGCATGGAAGAAAAGAAAAAGACAAGAAAAGATTGATAAACTTGAGCAAGATATGGAGAGAAGAAAAGCAGACTTCAAAGCAGGGAAAGCATTAGTGGTATGTCCCAAACTCACCCGAATAGATTCTTTTTTCTTTCTTTCATTTTATAATTTCTGTGCCATGCAAGAATTTATTGTAACTTAATCATGTGTATGTCTGAAATCAGTAACCAAGAAATGTTTGAAATTTGCCCTGAGTCGATATGTTTGTGTACCTGAATAGATTAGTGGTCGTGAAGTGTTTGAATTTCGTCCTGAACTGGTTGATGATGATGATGAGGAAGCAGATGATACCCGTTACACCCAGGGAACAGGTGGTGATGAGGTAAGAGGAAGCTTTGGCACTTCTGCTCATGTTGATGGAGAGAGCCAATAGAAAGTAACAGAGTAACATGGTTAAGAGTAGCAACGCTGGGACATTGGTTCAGATCCTGACTCTAACCTGAGAAATCACCTATACTATAGGTCTCCACACTCTTCTATAATAGAGACATGCAAGGTACTTGTGAGAATTAAATGGATTAATAAAATTATAATTCTTAATAAATTAGAACAGTGACTGGTATAGTTAAGTACCTGTATGTATTAGCTGTAAAAAGTATGTGTTTTATTTTCCCTCTAAAAGAAAAAAAAGATTTGTTTGTTTTCTAATATTTTATACTGAAAAAGAAAGTACAGAGTAGGAAGCAGGAGACAACAGCAGAATCATTTAGTTATAGGCAAACGTAGCTGACTATTCATTCTTGGTATGGTATAAAATTCTGACTTCTGTCTTTGAGTTGAAAATAAAAACATCATATTCTATATGTCAGAGGAAGAAGCTTGAAATATGGCATTGTTTTTCTTTTTCTCAAGTTTAGAAAAAGGAATGAATTTTGACAGTTGTCAATCATTTGTTTTCACTTGGCATTAGTGAAAATTTTGTTTCACTAAGATAAATGTCAGAGGTAAAAGGCAAGTAATTTATGAAAACTGTCCTCCTAAGTAACAACTTTCTTTTCTGTGTTTTTAAGGTTGATGATTCAGTGAGTGTAAATGACATAGATTTAAGCCTGTATATCCCAAGAGATGTAGATGAGACAGGTATTACTGTAGCCAGTCTTGAAAGATTCAGCACGTATACTTCAGAAAAGGATGGTAAGTATGCTAACTTGTGTGTAATTTGAAGAACTAGGATTCTGTCTAAAGAGGGAAGGGGGTAGTTTAGACCACACTGGCAAACTTGGATGCCTGCAGGGACCAGACTGGCAACATAAATGTGTGGTTTGACCGTATATAGAAATAGTGAATAGTGGAAGCTGTAGAAATGGGTGACTGGGTGGATATTGAAGCCATTAACTGAAACTAGAAGGGGACAGAAATGAGTTTGGAGATGTAGGTAATCAGTTTGGGATTTCATGATATGAGAACATTCTAGAACACACTGCAGACCTCAGTGTTCTGGAGTAGTCAAAAGAGGGAAAGCTTAGGAAAGACACTGAGAAGGACAGAGGAAAATTAAGAAAGAAGTTTCAGAAAAATCAAGTAGGATGAGAACTGGAAATAATTCTTCAGTTGCTGTTAGGGAAGAAGTTGTAGGAACAGGGTGCCAGTTTTCATCAGGACTGCGATGATAAGAGGAATGAGGAGAAAAATAAGCACATATGTAATAGTGCCATGACTGAAGAGTTTGAAGAGAAGTGAAAGTTCAGCATGGTTAGTATGAGAGAAAAAGGTAGGAAGAATACTAATCAAGGCAAAGGTTGAGAGAGCAAAACTAAAACTTATTTTTACAATAAAGGAATACAAGTTATAACTTGAAAAACTGGCTTGCCTTCCTGAGATCCAAGTGCTGTAAGACAATATTATCTTAATGCCAGTATGGAGACCGATTTGCTCCTTTTACAAGTAGGACTTTGGTGACAGTAGGTATGATTGTAAGAACTTCCGAGGCTATAATCCCTAAGATTTTTGTGATCAGAGATGTTTGAAATAGCTAAAATCTACATTAGGCTATTAAAAATTATCTTTGTGTAAATATTGGTGTCACGAACACAAAAAGACTGCATTTTTGTTTTCTCAGTCTTTTCGAGCCTGTAAGGAAAAGTAGCTGCATAGCCCTAGTCTAGGTTCTTTTTTCACAGCTTGATGACAGGATGAAATGTTTTTGGATTCACATGTATTTGCACTGTTACAACTGGTGTGATTTAACTACTGTTACCCCAACCAAAAGCTAAGTAGCTGCTTAAAACATTTTTTGATTCCATAATTATTTATTCAAATAAAATACGTGGAAGTTGACCGTTTAAAACCTAATTGCTAGGTCAGGTAGGAAACAATTGTATAAGGTAAATCTTGTTCTCAAATGTATAGACTGTTAAGCAGTTAAATGTCTATAGTACAAGACATACCTTACACTAGGTCTAGGTAATTGTCACAAATAAGCTTAGAAAAAGATCAGGTCTTGGTGGAGTAATCTTAGGGAAGGCTTTCATGAAAAAAGGAAAAGAAATGTAGTATCAAGTCTGTGACTATCAATTGCTAATGGAATAGTGTTTTTTGTTTCTGGGCCTTATTGATTTTAATATTTATTTTTAGAAAACAAATTAAGTGAAGCTTCCGGAGGTAGGGCTGAAAATGGTGAAAGAAGTGATTTGGAAGAGGACAACGAAGGGGAGGGACAGGAAAATGGAGCCATTGATGCTGTTCCTGTTGATGAAAATCTTTTTACTGGGGAAGATTTGGATGAATTAGAAGAAGAATTAAACACACTTGATTTAGAAGAATGACACCAAACAAGTCTGAAAAAATTAAGCCAGCTCGGCATGAGTTGAAATTGACTACAGTAATTTTTTTCCACCTAGAATTCTTCAACAGGATGTTTATTTCCCATGCTGATTCTGGAGGGCTTACTCTCCTCCCAAAAAGGAATATTCTCCCTACGTCTTGTCTTCTGACTTTGGCTACATCTCATAGTAAGTTCAGAGTAGTTCATGATAAATTGAAAATATAATGGTCATTGCAGAAAATGATTGTTGTAACTGTCCATTCAAGTAGGAAGTGTAACTGCTTTTCCAGCTTTTGATTTTCATTGGGCATGTATTATAAGAACAACATAAATTTAAATTTAAAATACCTTTCATTTAATGCAGTTTTTAATAAGTGATTTCGTTTTCTTTGTATTTATATGTTTTGAAGACTGCCTTTAAAATATGAGCACTGTATTTCATAAAGGAAACTGCATATGCAGATTCAGTATTGTATATCTTGGGACAATTAGATGGACATATAAAAGGAAACTTCTTTAACCTGACAGAATCAGCTGCAATGCCCTGTGTTAAACTGTTTTAAATGTTTCCCTCTTCTTTTTTGCCAATAAAGTTGTAAATAAAGACCATCATACATTAAAATACAAATATGGTCCTTTTTTTTTTAAGTTTTTATATGAATATTTTCTTAAAACCTCTAGCTTAAGGATTTTAATTAAATATTATCTCGTATAGTTACCACAGAAGGAACAGACATTTAAGGATTCTCTTAACTGGATATGGACTTGTGTAGAATACTGACAGTACTACTATGAGTTTAGTAAACTGTTATGAATTTGGCCTTAAGAAGAGACTGTAGGTAATGCTACAGGAAAGTCTAATTTCCTGAATTGATAGATACCAGCCTAATTAAATATCACCCTACAGTTGAACTAAAAACTGCTTAGCATCATTGTGGAGATGGCTGATACTACAGTAGTATATACTGAAGTTTGATTACTATGAAAGCATGTAAACAAATCCACCAAAAAACTGAGCTGAGGGTCTTTGTCATTGAGTTCCCATGAAAAATTAGGGTGATACTTTAAAATAATTTTTTTTGATGTTTATTTTTGAGAGACAGAGTGTGAGTGGGGGGAGGAGCAGAGAGACAGGGAGACACAGAATCTGAAGCAGGTTCCAGGCTCTGAGCTGTCCAGGCTCTGAGTTGTCCCTATGCAGGGCTCAAACCCACAAACCATGAGATCATGACCTGAGCCGAAGTTGAACCACCCAGGCGCCCCAAGGGTGATACATTTTAAATGGGCATAATTTGCAAATGACAGATTTGTACTAGTTAACACCTTTCTACTTTCTACTTTTATTTTACCAAATAAACTTTGGTACAGTTTATTTTCAAATATTAATACAGTGCTGCTTTTGTTATCTGCAAGTATAAATGGATTTTAAAGCAATCAAGATAACATAGTATTAACATGTCGGGTGACCTGAGCCCTAATCTCATTTTTGCCTCAGATAAATTGTATGATTTTTAAATCGGAATCTTAGTTTCTTCATCTGCCTATAGCAGTTAAAGTGCTTCTTAATTGTAAAACCTAAGAAAAGATTATTATAAATCTTGTCAAATGATATCAAAGTTGATAATGAAATAGACTTTCTATCAATTCAGTACTAGTACTGACACTTTTCAGATGTAGAACATGAGCCAAGTTTATTTTCCATATGCAATGAAAGTATACTGAAATACTCTGCATATAAAAAGACTGCTTGAGGGGCGCCTGGGTGGCTCAGTCGGTTGAGCGTCCGACTTCGGCTCAGGTCACGATCTCGCGGTCCGCGAGTTCGAGCCCCGCGTCGGGCTCTGGGCTGATGGCCCAGAGCCTGGAGCCTGCTTCCCATTCTGTGTCTCCCTCTCTCTCTGCCCCTCCCCCGTTCATGCTCTGTCTCTCTCTGTCTCAAAAATAAATAAACGTTAAAAAAAAAAAAAGACTGCTTGAGCTTTAAAGTTTTTATCTATGAAAGATTTGTTTCATTCTTTATACAAAAGTTTTAAATGTTAGTAATTACTATTTTAATAATGAAACATTTTCAAAATAATCCATAGAACTTAAATCTTTCTAAAGCTATAACCCAAGCAATCTTTTTTTTTTTTTGAACCTATCTAACACTTTTCTGAATAATTATATTTACCTTAGACCCTACCTTTGGTCCATTTACTTTAGACTGTAAGGCGTTTGTGTGTATGTTTAATGTATATGGTATAAAGTATTACTAGCTTGGGGCACCTGGGTGGTTCAGTCTAAGTGTACGGACTCTTGGTTTTGGCTCAGGTCATGATCTCATGATCTCACAGTTCAGCAAGATCAAGCGCTGCATCAGGCTTTGCTCTGACAGCTCAGAGCCTGCTTAGGATTCCCTCTCTCGCTCTCTGCCCCACCCCCGATCGTGCATGCACACACACACTTTCTCTCAAAATAAATAAACGTTAAATAAATAAATACTATTTTACAGCAAACATGATTTTGAAAACCCACATTTTCTTTAATAAGTGAGTCAGAGATGATGCTACAGTGGAGGCAGTTTTTGATATCTACAGTTCCTTAAATCTAAGGTGGTCTTCATCTATCTTGCCCTTAGGTTTCTTCCATTATAAATACAATCAAAAATGTTCAGAGAACGCAAAAGTATGTTAATATGAGAAAAAGTACAAAATTAAATCCGCTTCTAAAATAACATATTTCAGAGGCCAGTAGATAGAGTTTTGTATTGTTCACAGTACAGTTACCTTATATTGGTACAGTAAATGTGAAAATGGCTCCTCTTTTCAAACCCATTTGCACATAACTTTAAGTAGTTTTTTCTTACAAATCGTTATGTATATCCCATGATTAACAGTACATCTCTGTAATCTAATTTCAGTTATATGACGAAGCTTCATTTTAAAAGTTTGTGGTTTATGGGACTCCTGGGTGGCTCAGTCAGTTGAGCTTCTGACTTTGGCTCAGGTCATGATCTCACGATTCACGAGTTCAGGCTCACTTTGGGTTCTCTGCTGTCAGCGTGGAGCCCGCTTTGGATCCTCTGTCTACCTCCCCTCCCCAACTCGTGCTCTCTGTCTCTCTCTCTCTCTCTCTCTCTCTCTCTCTCAATAAATAAATAAATAAATAAATAAATAAATAAATAAATAAATAAATAAAAAGATTTGTGGTTTAAACATTCAGAACTTAACAATGTTAAGCCTTCCTCAGAAGGGGAACTATGGCTTCTCACGGTTCACGAGTTCAGGCTCACTTTGGCTTCTCACGGTTCACGAGTTCAGGCTCACTTTGGGTTCTCTGCTGTCAGCGTGGAGCCCGCTTTGGATCCTCTGTCTACCTCCCCTCCCCAACTCGTGCTCTCTGTCTCTCTCAATAAAGAAAGAAAGAAAGAAAGAAAGAAAGAAAGAAAGAAAGAAAGAAAGAAAGAAAGAAAAAAAAAGAAAGAAAGAAAGAAAGAAAGAAAGAAAGAAAGAAAGAAAGAAGGAAGGAAGGAAGGAAGGAAGGAAGGAAGGAAGGAAGGAAGGAAGGAAGAAAAAGAAAGAAAGAAAGAAAGAAAGAAAGAAAGAAAGAAAGAAAGAAAGAAAGAAAGAAAGAGAGATTGATTTGTGGTTTAAACATTCAGAACTTAACAATGTTAAGCCTTCCTCAGAAGGGGAACTATGGCTTTGCACTTATTTCCTTATAGTCTATAAAATGAGATTCTTTTCCCAAATGTAATAACTTCTCATTTTCTCCTTAACCTAGGAGATTTCATCAGCCCTCACTCTTTTTATCCTATTTACCATTTCTTTGGTAGTTAATCTCTAGGGAATACTAATGTTTTCAAAGGAACATACATCAGTTTCATTCTACATGTGCAGATTTCTACCTGTGAATCCTTGAAATTATCTCTTTTTTTATCTTAGTCTTAAGGATCTGTATTTCAGTGACAAAGGTCATCTTACCACCTTTACTACTCTACATATTTTAAGAATTTTATGGTGTTTCCATATTTAATAATTATTCATTTTGAGTAAATTTGTCTGTAGCATGTATAGAAATATAGTATCAAAGAATGCATCATTGAAAGTACTTGAGTAATGGAGACCCTCAATTTAAAAGTACAGTGTATAAGGGCACCTGGGTGGCTCAGTCGGTTAAGCGTCCAACTTCAACTCAGGTCGTGATCTCATGGTTTATGAGTTCGAGCCCTGTGTCAGGCTCTGTGCTGACAGCTCAGAGTCTGGAGCCTGCTTCAGATTCTGTGTCTCCCTCTCTGCCCCACCCCCCCACCCTCCCATCTCTCAAAAATGAAAAAAAAGTTTAAAAATTTTAAAAAGTGTAACGTATAATACACTAATTGTGTAGATCACTTCATGTTTGTGCATTATTGTATATATTGTGTGTATTTCACTTAGAAAAGTTCTGTGTAGAAGAAGTAGAATCCATTGCATTAGTAGGAATGTTCATCCTTGAAATTTTACTCAGTATTGAATAGATAATGAAAATAAAGACTTAAAAAGAAAGAAAGTAAAGACTGTAGTAACTATATCCATTTCATAATTTTGTGAATTAACATGAGTGAGAAGCCAGTTAATTTGTGGAGACAATGTATAACTATACCAGCTGTCACCCATTCAGTTGTATTCAAGCTAGATTAGCCAACTACATTGGTGGCTCACTCCATGGATCATTTTCTTCTAATATGCTAAGAATTATTAGCTATTTCTATATCTCTTGCACTGATTACCCATCATGGGAGGAAAAGTAAATATTTAATTAACCTCTTTTATACTCCAGATCTATCTTCCACCCCTGGAGGGGTGGAAATTAATTGCTAATAGCTGCAGCCTATTTATCTTCAATAAAAAAGTAGGACCAAAAAGAATTATGATATAATCTAGTTTGAGCTAATCATTGCCATTTGTTAATTACTTGCTTGGTCTTCTACATTTTTTTCCCCAGCTCAGTCTTTTAATGGGAAGGGTAAAGCCTCAACTATTTAATATGCAGCCTTCAAGAACCCTTAGATGTGTGAAATGGCTTATATACAGGAGACCCCATTCATCCCTGACACCCATCTTACCCCTCCCCTCTCCCAAGAAGATTTTTGGCAGCAAAGAATTCTTTTTAATTATTGATCATTCAACATTAGAGGTAACTAAAAAATTATTTAATTTGTAGGTTTATTACCCATGTGGTTTCAGATTGATGATATGTATAAAAGTCAACACCATATGAAGGATAAAAGTAGATGCACTTTATTTAAAAAGCCAGTATAATCACTATTAAAATTGATAAGGAACTATCAACACAGGTGACTTATCTATAAGAAAATAGTATTTAGAAGACTGGGAAGACATTCACTGGAACAAGTAGTCTTATAACTTGCTAGTCATAGAATTCTATGGGGGTGCCTGGGTGGCTCAGTCGGTTGGTTAAGTGCCTGACTTTGGCTCAAGTCATGATCTCGTAGTTGGGTGGGTTCGAGCTTAGAGCCTGGAGCCTCCTTCAGATTCTATGTCTCTCCCTCTCTCTGCTGCTCCCCAACTTGCACTCCATCTCTCTCTCAAAAATAAATAAACACTTAAAAAAAAGAACCGTATATCCATATATAGCATGTTACTGTACAAACAATATTCTTTAAAAACAAGGGAAATGGTTTAGGATCAATTTTCTTAATTCATTTGCATGAAGTCAAAAGGTTTCATCTGGGCAAGAGCATAAATACACTTGATCTTTTACATGTGTCATGTGCATGTAAAAGGAAGAAAGAAATCGTTTAAGGTTTCTAAAACTGGGTATGAGAACATCGTACTTGATTATTACAAACAAGCATGATGAATTCCACCTGATAAATTCACTTTAAATGAAATACATTAATGCTAACTATAACATTTGAAAAAGCACAGTTCCATGCCCCCATATTTCAAATTTGAAGAATATCACCAGACACTTAGCAATTAATTTCAATCAGCTATTTCTATTAAGGAGTAAACTATGATAAAATTCCCAAAATTAGAAGAACCAAACTTACCCTGTTCACATGTCTTTGTCCCCTCACACCCCACCCCACAGTTTATGTAAACACAATTATTCAAAGAAATACAAGATGAAATAAGGTAAACATTTGTTGAAGAGAAGAATATCAGATAGTATTCTGTTGTTTGCAAATAATTGAGTTTGAATTTTCAAAGGCTTGAATATCAATATAATAATAATAATAATATAATAATAATAAATAAGCCATACCAAAATGCTGTGTGGTTTTAGCAAGCACTCTGAAATTTTTCATGGAAAATTGGAAGTGCTACAGAAATGCACTCTAGAATTTTTTTTATTACGTTTGAAAAAACATTTCTTCAAATCATTTTTTTGATAGTATTTAAATCTTCAAAAGACAGTTTTCAGGTCATTTCTAAAGATCAATGTTTATTTTTGAGAGAGAGAGAAATATGAGCAGGGGAGGGGCAGAGAGAGAGGGAGACAGAATCTGAAGCAGGCTCCAGGCTCTGAGCTGTCAGGACAGAGCCTGATGTGGCATTTGAACTCACAAACTGAGATCATGACCTGAGCCAAAGTTAGATGCTTAACTGACTGAGCCACCCAGGTGCTCCCATATCTGGAAATTTTAATTAGAAGAAACCTAGTATGTGGAGGAGATAGTGACAATGGTAAATATTTATCACTGCCCCTTCCCCCCCACCCAGAAACATGCCATTCAAAGAGTAGAAACAGCAAAATTGTAATTGAAGTTTTCCTGAATGAATTTAGCCAATTAACATTTTAAAGTTAAGAGATATGATTGACAACAATAAAGCCTGTTACTTAAGCATCATTAGTCTTTATTTTGTCTACCTTTACTTAGCTGTATGTAATTGGAAATTGAACCTATTCAAATTTTTTTAGGTTTATTTTTTTTTAATTTCTTGTTTAATTTACATTCAAGTTAGTTAGCATATGTCACCCTATTGAAATTTAATAGGAGCTTTCTATGCTGTCTAGAACTCTGCCAGTTTATTTGAATTCAAATGAAAATAACAGATTTTTTTTTAAGTTTCAGATTCTTAAATGCATAATGTGAGATGTCACTTACTGCTCATACTTCCTGAACAGAGTTGAGTAGTGCTAACAGTTTTCAAAAGCCTGTCCATCTTTTCATCTTCTCTTCCCTTTGATAGTTGAAGATCAGAAGAGTGAATGCAAAATTGACTCTCAGAACTTGTCCAGAGGCAAAAATAAAAGCATAGGAAAAAATTAAAGTGAGCCAATAGTATTTCAATAATATTTCAGAGGCTTTGACAAGAAACTTAGACTGCCAACAGGTTTATTCTTGTACTTCTGTTTTTATATCTGATTCAATTGCATACATAAGTAAGAGTCATCATACTTGTGTGTAGAACTGAAACTGAGCTTTTCTATGAGAAATAGAATAACATGTTGGAATTTGCTGCGCAGTAGCTGTGACATGGAGATTTTTGCCCCAGGTTTTTTATTCTTTTTAAACTTTTATTTAAATCCTGGTTATTTAACATATAGTGCAATATTGGTTTCAGGAGTAGAAGTCAGTGATTTATCACTTACAACACCCAGTGCTTGTCATAACAAGTGCCCTCTTTTTTTTTTTTTTTTTTTTTTAATGCAGAAAAGTAATTTTATTAAAGCACAGAGACTGGAACCATGGGCAGGAAGACATTCCTTTTTTTTGGACAAGTGCCCTCCTTAATATGTATCACCTATCTAGCCCATCCCCCACCCACCTCCCTCCATCAACCCTCAGTTCTCTCATGGTTCATTTCTCTTTTTTTCCCCATCCCGTATGTTCATTTGTCCTGTTTCTTAAATTCCACATGATGAGTGAAATCATATGGTGTTTGTCTTTCTCTGACTTATTTCGTTTAGCATAATACACTCTAGCTCCATCCACGTAGTAGCAAATTTGCCAGTTTTATAGGAGACTGATTCTTTGAAATGTGAGCTTACAGAGTTATTAACATTTAAAGGTGTAAAATAAGCCAAATTTCAGAGGTAAATTGATAGAAATGTCTGAATTAATTTCTTTG
Source organism: Neofelis nebulosa (assembly GCF_028018385.1). Lineage (NCBI taxonomy): Eukaryota > Metazoa > Chordata > Mammalia > Carnivora > Felidae > Neofelis > Neofelis nebulosa. The sequence goes on along the minus strand of NC_080783.1, from coordinate 48,054,510 downwards.
ATAAAACTAAATGGCTTTCTTTTCATAAGTCTTCAAAACAGATTTATTGAGGTATAATTGACATAATAAGCTATACATATTTAAACTATACAATTTGGGGCACCTGGGTGGCTCAGTCGGTTAAGTGTCCAACTTTGGCTCAGGTCATGATCTTGCAGTTTGTGAGGTCAAGCCCCACATTGGGCTCTGTGCTGACACCTCAGCCTGGATGGAGCCTGCTACTAATTCTGTGTCTCCCTCTGTCTCTGCCACTCCCTTGCTTGCTCTCTCTCTCTCTCTCTCTCTCAAAAATAAAATAAAATTAAAAAATTTTGACTATACGTTTTATGTTTGATAAATATATGTACCTGTGAAATAATCACAATCAGGATATATTGTATATATTCATCTCCACCAGAATATTTCTCATGGTCTTTGGTAGTCCTTACCTCTGCAAATAAGACCTCAACACATGGTTTAGTTTGCATTTTTCATAATTTTATTTAAATAAAATCATATGTACTCTTTTTTTAAAAAATGTTTTTTAAGTTTATTTTTGACAGACACTGTGAGCAGAGGAGGGGCAGAGAGGTAGAGGGGGAGAATCCCAAGCAGGCTCTGCACTGTCGGCACAGAGCCTGATGTGGGGCTTGAACCCACCAACCGTGAGATCATGACCTGAGCCAAAACCAAGAGTCAGTCCTAGATGCTTTACCGACTGAGCTACTCACGTGCCCCCTCTTTTTTAAATTTTAACTCAGCATAATTATTTGGAGATATATCCATGTTACGGGAGGTATCAATAGTGTATTTGGTGTTTTGTTGCTAAGTAGTATTTTCTTGTATGGATATAACACAACTTGTTTATTCATTAATCTGTTGGTAGATTTTAGGTTTATCTCCTAGGACTATTATAGTTACTGTGAACATTTACATACAAGTCTTTGTATGAATATATGGTTTCATTTCTTTTGGGTAAATACATAAAAGAGGAATGTGTAGTTCGTATTTTTAACTTTTTAAGAAATTTCCACAATGTTTTTTTTTTTAATGTTTGTTTATTTTTGAGAGGGCGACAGAGCATGAACAGGGGAGGGACAGAGAGAGGGAGACACAGAACCTGAAACGGGCTCTAGGCTCCGAGCTGTGAGCACAGAGCCCAATGCAGGGCTTGAACTCAAGAACCACAAGATACGATCCGAGTTGAGGTCAGACACTTAACCCAGGCACCCCTCTACAATGTTTCCTAAAGTGGTTAATACTGTTTTATACTTCCACCAGCAGTTTATAAGAGTTCTGTTTGCCTCACATTCTCACTAACACTTGTGGTCTGTTTTAATATAGATCTATTACCCATTTGGGGTTAATTTTTTTATCTTGTCCAAAGTATAGGTGTAAGTTAAATTTTTTGCACATGGTGAACAACCTAATTGTTCCGGCACGATTTATTGGAGGACTGTTCTACACTGAATTGCCTTTATACCTTTGTTGACCATCATTGACAATTCAGCTGTTTTTTTTTTTTAACTGTATTTTGATTCATGTATCTGTCATTACATCAATACCATACTTTCTTCATGACTGTAGCTTTATACTAATAAAGTCTTGAAATCAGAATAATTCCTCCAACTTTGTTAATCTTTTACAAAGTTGCTTTGGCTATTCTAGATTCTGTGCATTTCCATGTGCATTTTAGAATAATGAGCTTGCCAATTTTTACCAAAAACTATGGAATTTTGATCAGGCTTGCATTAAATCTGTAGATCAGATTTGCAAGGAGTTGACATCTCAGTATTGAATCTTCTGATCCATGAATATGGTATCTATCTCCATTTTATTTCTTTTTTAATATCAGTGTTTTGTAGTTTTCAGTATGTAGTTCTTACATATCTTTTGTCATATTCTTCAGTATTTCATATATTTTGATATTACTGTACATGGTACTTTGTAAAATTTTTTTAATGTTTATTCTTGAGAGAGACAGATAGACAGTGTGAGTGGGTGAGGGGCAGAGAGAGGGATACACAGAATCTGAAGCAGGCTCCAGGCTCTGAGCTGTCAGCACAGAGCCCAATGCAGGGCTTGAACTTATGAACCATGAGATCATGACCTGAGCTAAAATCAGATGCTTAACTGACTGAGCCACCCAGGCGCCCCTGTACGTGGTACTTTTTAAAATTTCAGTCTGCAACTGTTGATGGTTAGTATACAGAAATACAATTGATTTTTGCATTTTGATTGTATTCTGTAACCTTGCTAAACTCACTGATTCTAGTAACTCTTTTTGTAGATTTCATGTCTTCTACATAGATGATCATCTGAGAGTCATATGTGAATAAACACAGTGTTCTTCCTTTCCAATCTGGATATGTTTTGTTTCTTTTTCTTGCATTATTGCATTATTGTGCATGAATCAAGAAACCTGTTTTTGTAAATGAAGTTTTATGCAGAAACACTTGTTTGTGTATTATCTTGCCTGCTTTCATGCTACAAGGATAGTTCAGTAGTTGCCACAAAGATCAAATGGCCCCACAAAGCTTGACTTATTTACTACTTGACCCTTTATAAAACATTTTTAAAAGGCCAAACTGCCTTATTGTACTGGCTAGAACTTTTATTAAGTATTGAATAGAAGTGTAAAAGCAAACCATTTTTACTGTGTTCATGATCTTAGGTGAAAAGCATTCAGTCTTTCACCATGAAGTAATGTTAAGTGTAGATTTCTCATGGATTCCTTACATAGATTGAGCAAGTTATCTTCTTAACTTATTAAAAGTTGGAGGAGTTTGTTTTGTTTTAATGAAGAACAGGTGTTGGCTTTTGCGTCTACTGAAGTGATCATATGGCTTTTTCTTATTGTAACATGTTATGTGGTGAAACCAGCTTTGATTCCTGAAATAAACTATACTTGATTCTAATGTAATTTTTAAAATACACTGTTAAATTTGATTTGATAAAACTGTATTTAGAGGACTTATGGCTATGTTCATAACTGATGAGTTAGTCTGTAGTTTTCTTGTAATGTCTTTGGTTTGGGGATCAGAATAATATTGTTCCTGCATTATGGAATGAGTTGGGAAATATCTTGTGAAATATCTCCTTGTCTTCCTTTCTGGAAGATTCAGTGTATTATGTCTTCCTTAAATATGTATGGTGGAATTCACCAGTGAAACCACCTTGTGGAGAAAGGGTTTTTTTGTTTGTTTGTTTGTTTGTTTATCTAGAGTACCACTTGTGCGAGTGGTGGAGGGAGGGGGCAGAGGCATAGAAAAAAAATCTTAAGCAGGCTCAGGACCCCAGTGCAGGGCTTGATCCCAATCCCATGACCTGGAATCATGACCTGAGCTGAAATCAATAGTCTACACTCAACTGACCGAGACACCAGGCGCCCCTATGGAAAAGGTTTTAATTACAAATTCATTATCTTTAATAGATATTGGGATGCTTACATTATTTCTTCTTGTGTGAGCTTTGTTAGTTTGTGTCTTTCAAGGGGTTTGGCCATTTCATAATTTTTTTTTAGTATCTTAGCATACATTTATTTTTTTCCTTCTAATTACTGCTTTAGCTGAATTTCATAAGTACTGATATACTATATCCTATAAATTTGCATTTTTATCCAAATTAAAAATACTTCCTAATTTCTCTTGGCCAGTGAGTTATTTAGGAATGTGTTATTTCAAAATATTTGGAAAACTTCCAAGAATCTTCTGTTACTTATTCCTAGTTCTATCGTGACTGGAGAACATACTTTTTAAATTTGGATCCTTTTAAAATCATTGGGACTTATTTTATGACCCAGAGTATGGTTAATCTTGGTGAATATCCCATGTGCATTTCTGCTGTTTTTGGTTGGTGTTCTATAAATGTTTATTAGGTCAAATTGGTCAATAGGGTTTTTCAGCCCTTTTGTGTCATAACTGATAAGTGCTAGCATTTATCCTATTTGTGTCTTTATATATACTTTTAAAGTTCATTTATTTTGAGAGAGAGAGAGAGCGCACTGTGCACACACACACATACGCATGCATGAGTGGGGGAGGGACAGAGAGAGGGGGTGGGAGAGAGAGAGAGAGAGAGAGAGAGAGAGAGAGAGAGAGAGAGAGAGAATCCCAAGCTGACAGCACAGAGCCTGATGTGAAGCTCGATCCCACGAAACATGAGATCATAACCTGAGCAGAAATCAAGAGCCAGATGCTTAACTGACTGAGCCATCCAGGTGCCCCTGTGTCTTTATATTTAAAGTGGGTTTATTTTAAGGCAACAAGAGTTGGGTCTTACTTTTTTATCTAATCTAATAATCCCTGCCTATTAACTGAGGTGCTTAGACCATTTACATGTAGTGTGATTACACATACAACTGGGTTAAAGTCTACCATCTCGCTATTGTTTCTGTTTGTTCTTTGTGTCCTTTTTTCCTTTTACTACCTTGTTTTTAGGTTGAATGTTATGTATGATTTCATTTTATTTCTTCTCTCTTCTTAGCTATAATCTGTGTTAAGTTTGATTAAGTTTTCTTCTCATTATGGGTTATATTTTCCTTCTTTTTTCACCTGAGTGTTTTTTATTAGATATTAGACATTTTGAACTTTTCCTTGTTGAGGGCTGGATATTTTTGTATTTCTGTAAATATACTTGAGTTTTGTATGTAGCTAAGTTACTAGGCACAGATTTAGTCTAGGTCTAATTTTCCCCGCAAGTGAGGCAAAAACTTTATGAGTACTGTGCCAGATGCCCCATGAATTATGAGATTTTCCTCTCTGATTGTTGAGAGCAGGAACTATTCTGGCTCTATATCAACTCTGGGTATTATTCTTTCTAAAACTTTTAGGTGGTTTTTCCCTCCAGCCTTGTATCCTGAAATGCTTGGACTTGTCAGTACTACTTAGTTGAAGACACAAGGGGGACCCTCTGTATATCTCTAGAGTGGCTTTGTGTGTGGCTTTCTTCTCTCTGGTACTCTGTCTTGCAAATTGTAGCTGCCTTCGCCTTCCTGGACTCCCATCTCCTCCTGGGTTTCCCGTTCCTGCCCTATGGCCTGGAAATTTCAGGCAATAAGCTGGGAGCAATCAAGGGACTCACCTTTGTTTTCCGTCTATTAGGGATCACTACCTATTGTCTGATGTTCAGTGTCTTGAAAACCATTGTTTTATATATGACATCTTACTTTTTAATTGTTTCAAACAGGAGGTAAATCTAATTCATTGTCACATCTTGGCCAGATATGGAAGTGAAGTCTAAACTTAGATTTGCACTACTTCTTTGATACAGAATATATTTGATTGAACCTTGCTGATGAATTTTCTCTTCAAAACCTGACAGAACTGGGGGGATTCATAAAGTACCAAATCCATCCTCTCCCCCCCACATTAATTCTTTACCACAGATCCTTATGTTTACCCAGGTAGCTTATGTTTCTAGGCAGTACTACTTGTAAAATCTACTTGACAGAAATAGTTTTGTAAATATAAGAGTGTTCATATTCAAAAAAAGCAATTTGCTTTATTCTATTAAGATTCTTTTTTTAATAGCTAAACATTTAGTAGAAAAAGTCTGTATGTGAATATAGTATGAAATATTAAAATCTCATGAAAACAACTCAGGTGTAATATAAGTAAATGTCAAGAACTTAAGGGGAAATTAACAAAAGGGTCTACAGAGTGGCTGAAAGTATGATCTTGTTACAGTACATAATTGCTTTGAACTCACTGTTAGAAAGATCTATCTGTACTTAAAGTGATTCTGTGAAACTGGGGCACCTGGGTGGCTCAGTCGGTTGAGCGTCTGTCTTCAGCTCAGGTCATGATCTCACACTCCATGAGTTCAAGCCCCGCATCGGGCTCTGTGCTGACAGCTCAGAGCTGGATGGATCCTGCTTCAGATTCTCTGTGTGTGTGTCTCTCTCTCTCTGCCCCTCCCCTGCTCATGCTCTGTCTCTCTCTTGTCTCAAAAATAAATAAAAACATTAAATACATTAAAAAAAAAAAAGTGATTCTGTGAAACAGAAAAGTTTCCCCCCAAATTACTGCTTTATCTTTCCCAAGACTTTTTAGGTAAAAGCCATAGTAACTACCAACAAATTATTTAAAACTATAGAAATTTATAGAAACTGAAATACTTAGTGGATTGCCTTCTCAGAGAAGACACATACATATTTTTATGTTTTGTTTTTATTTCCATATATTTGGATTAAAAGCTGTTGGTTAATTTAATTTTTTTTTTTTTTATTATTTTTTGTTTTGAGAGAAAGAGAATAGGGGAGGGGCAGAGGGAGAGAAAGAATCTTCAGCAGGCTCAATCTCACAATGAGATCGTGACCTGAGCCAAAATCAAGAGTCAGATGCTTAACTGACTGAGCCACCCAGGCACCCCAGAAGTTGTGCCACCCCAAAAGCTGTTGCTTTAAATTGGATCTTAAGAAATATTTTGGCACATTTGACCACTTTTGGTTTCTTGGTTCATTTACTTGCCTATACGTTAATGATGAAAACTGAAGTTAATGCCATCCTAAAAATGGAGAAAACATTTGAAGTGAACAGTGAAGTCTGTTCAAGATCTCCACCTTAAAAATTAGGTTCTGGAATGCCTGGGTGGCTCAATTGGTTAAGTGTCTGACTTCAGCTCAGGTCATGATCTCACTGTTCGTGAGTTTGGGCCCCACGTTGGGCTTCTACGCTGACAGCTCAGAGCCTGGAGCCTGCTTCGGATTCTGTGTCTCCCTCTCTCTGCCTCTCCCTTGCTTGCACTCTGTCTCTCTCAAAAATAAACATTAAAAAAAAAATTAGGTTCTAGAAAGTCAAGGAACATATAGGATGGCAGTTTATTTTGCCTTATCCTCTGAACATATCATTGACATAATCATTTAGGTGTTTAATCCTGGAAAAGAGAAAACTTCTAAGTATCTGTGTAGGCAATTCTTTACTAAGCACATTGCCAAAAATGTTTTACAGAATTTTTGTTAATAACATGAATATTGTAGTCCATTTTCAAAAAAAACAAAGATGAGGCCATTAATGTCAAACAACATAGTGACTGGCTAGAGCTATTTGTTGACTGTTGACAACTTATTACTGTATGTGTTTTTTACCATCAGGAATAAGCTTCCCATGGTGACCATACTACAAATTTTCAGTTTTACGTGTGAAAAATCCCAGTGCCAACCTGGAAAGATTGGTTGTGTTGATGAGTAATGAGCTCTGCATATTGCATATTACCATGTTACCTGAACCCATCTCACAATATTGGTAAAGACTCTGAATTCTTGACACATATATTTTTTTTCCAAGCAGGTATTAAAAACACATCGTCTGCTATTCAGAGAGTCTTAGCAGAGTTGCTGTGCAATTTGTCTTTTTGACGGTAGGTTAAGGTTTGGAATGTATTGAAATTGCTTGGAAAGATTCATTATACTGTTCTTTTTTCTCCTTCGTAAATTAATTCCTAGTGGGCTGTCATTTGTTTTCAGATAGATGGAAAAATATGTTGTCTACTTTAAACTGTTTTTACTCCCAAAAGTGAATTTTGTTAAATGGAGGGGAAAGATAGCATAGAAGTTGCAAAGTCACTGTTTTCAGACTTGTAGTTAATTACAAATGTTGGTATTTACTGAAACATCCAAAGTTTTTTTTTTAAAAAAGAGATAAGTTTAGGTCGCCTGGCTGGCTCAGTTGGTATAGCATGCAACTCTTGATTGTGGCATCATGAGTTCAAGCCACACATTGGGTGCAGAGATTACTTAAATACATACATATGTACATAAACACATAAAAGACAAGTTTAAAAACCATGCGGGAACTCCTGCTATTTAATTTCAACTTTCTGCACAGTTAAATGAAGTTTTGCATTTGAAATGCTTTCATGGCTTTGTTTTAAGGGCAAAAGAATATGAATTTGTCTTCTAAAATGTAACATTTTAAGTGTACTTTTTTCTCATTTATCAAAACAACCTTAAGATTATTTTCTCATTTATCAAAGCAGCCTTAAAATTAAATTCAAATGTCTTTTTATAAATGTGTATCAATTTCATATAGTAATTTTAAGGTGTACCTGGTCTTCTGTGGGTGAGACTTTCATCTCTATATAAATCAAACAGTGAGTCATGGGCTTTCACATATGAAGGCTAAACAATTTGTCAATATACCATGTAGTTCTGAATGCGCTGGTAATACAGACCTAATTCTGTTCTTTAGTGTTCATGTCATCACTGATAAATTGTGGGCAAACCCTCAACTTGACAGTCTATGGCAAGTTATGTGGGAAACAGTATTATTATCCTTATACATATGTTAATGTACAGGAAAGTGAGTGACAGAGAATGTATATACGTAGGTGGTCCACATCATCTACTGTGATATTTACCTTCTATCTGGGGCGGAGCAGAATATGCCACCCCAAACTATGCCACGTCAGCATTTTGATTGTTTTGAATTAAAGTTACTTAACAAGGACACTCTGATCCTCTTGTGTCCCTCTGAAAGCAAGAAATAAATCTCCCATGTGAAGGTATCCTCCCTATACCAAGAAGGTAGAATGTATTCTTATCACCAGAGATAGGGAATTCAAGGCCAAGAAGGCTGCACACACACATTTTGTTACTTCTTCATTAGTTTGTTACCTCAAGCCCAAACCTCTTTGTTTTGTCAAATCTTCACAAATATTGTTTCTTTGTCTGAAAGATATACTGCCTGCTTTGGTCACTTTTTGAAGTTTCTTATCTTTGGGGCTCCCATGAGTACAAAATTAAATTTATTTTTCTCCTGCTAATCTGTTTTATGCCGATTTAATTATTAGACCAGCCAAAGAATCTAGAAGGGAGAAAGGGAAATTCACCTACATATCAATCACTTCTAGTCATGGGCTAAGAATATGTGTATAACCTAACACTTGGGAGGAATTCACATTCAAAAGAAAAATGTTGATGCAAATGTCATGAAATGATAACAAGCAGGGAAGTTTATGAAGTTGCCCTTTGGTTTCTTGACCAGCTACTTTCAGACTCATTCCACATAGGCAGTTGTTGATAATTTTGACTGGGCTCAAGATGATCAGGTAATTGTAGAATTATCTATTAACTATCTATTAACTTAGTATTTACAATTTGAGAAATCTTCTAGATAGGCCTTCCTTGAGGTCCTCTAGGCCTCTTTGCCATCTTAAATTATTCCCTATTCTTTGGAAATCTCATTCACTTTCATGATTTCAATAATCACTTCCATATGGGCAACTGTATCTTCAGCCTCACGTTTCCAATAAGCTACCACACAGCTCAACTTGAATATCCTGCTGGAGCATCAGATTCCAAGCTAAAGTCAGCATTTTCTCTCCTAAATCTTCATTCTTATTTTCTTTCTTTTGTCCTCCTTGTTATTGAGATTTCATTATCCAGCTACTTGAACTAAAAAATACCTATTGATTATTCTACCACACCAAGATTTCTCTCATACCCATCCTTCTATATTACTACCCTGTATTACTCAGGCTCTCAGCTCTCTTCATAATTAATCATATTATTTATTTTCCAAACTGGTACATTTTTGAGTGTGAAAGAGATACCATGGAGAGTGAAGAGACTCTTTTAATACTTATACTAGGACAACTGATATACATTGAAACTGCCCGTTACAGTAGTAATAATGATGATGATGATAGCACTTTATTGAGCACTTACTGTGTATCAGTAAGCATCATGCTTTATTTAGCATCATGCTAAATTCTTTGCATGCTAGTCTCCATGTATTCCTTACAAGAACACTGTGATCTGAGTACTATTATCCCTATGTTCCATTAAAAGCAAATGAGTCCCAGAAGGTTAAGAAAATGTCCCAAGGTCAAATAGCTACTAAGTGTCAGAAGCAGAATCAAATCTCAGTTCAGTCTTTTGGGCATTATTTTATGAATAGCTCTTTATTTTCAACCTTAGCTGGTGTACTGTGGGGGTATTGTGGTTATCAATACAAAATTCAAAATTACTATGATTTAATTAGAAGACTATCTGAGTATTCAACTACTCACTTCTGGGCAGTGGATCTGCAAGATGAATTAACTGGGCAAAGGCACAGCAGGTTCATTCAGAATGAATGAACCCTGGGACCCAAATGATTATGCACTGATACCAGTGAACTCCCAAGGCAAAAACTTAGCCATTTAATGAATCCATTCGTTCCATTTTTTGTGATCTACTCATTTCCTTCTTTTCAGTGTAACATTATCCTCACAATAGTCTTTATAACTAGAACTTTATAGTTAGAATGACCAAAATGTGCTGTGATTATATATAGCTTTAATTAGGTGCTGTCATTATATATAGCATTAACTGCAGAGTATTTCACCTGAAATCATTATAGGAGAAGGAATCAGCATAGAAACTGACCACTGTTTACTTACCAATGACTAGTTCAGTCAAGCATGGAGGAGAAAAAAAATAGTCAAATGCCCACAGTTTTGTTCCTTTGTTAAGCATCTTAACTTTTTCATTTATTCAACAAACACTTGTGCAGGTATCATGTACAAGCACTGTGCTAGGTATTGGGGATAACAGAGGTTAAATTAAAAAAAAAACAAAAAAACAAAAAAACAAAACCTCTTCATGAGGCCCCAGTCCAATGGGGAAGATGGAAAAATAAATGGGTGAATTTAATATAGTGTCATAGATAACGTACGTGTGCTATGAGTGGATGTGAGATGAGTGCCTAACTCAAACGGGGAGGACCTGAAGATACCCAACAAGAAATAATACTTTAACCAAATCTTGACATGCAGAGGGACAGAAATGTGAGCAGTTATGGCCCGTAGTTCAGTATAATCAGAGGAGAGGAGGAGTCATGAGCGATTTCTGATTTCATGGTTGAAAACATTGTAAGCATAAGGAAACCATAACAGATTCTGGATCATAAAAATCCAAAAGCAAGTTTGCACGGTCAAATGACATTGCTGAAGGAATATTGTAAAGGAACATTGCAAAGGAATATTCTAGGCTTGGTATTTTTTCCAAAATGATCCAATTTTTGGATTCTTCTAAAGCTTTTTAACGACTTAAGTAAATCAAGTACTGCTGGCCTTTAGATAAGGCCAGAAGTAAGATTTGAAGTCCTGAGGTGGTCTGTGCAGGAGAATGAAGACTACAGTAAGGCTCATTCCTGAGATGGTTCAAGAAAAGAGCCCACACAGCAGAGTTAATCAGCTCCTGTTTCTTAAAATGGCTAAAAAGGCCTTGCTGCCTACTGAGTCCTGAATGTTACCAGATATGGTGATCTTATTTAGCAGTCAATTCCCAAACCCAAGAAGCAGCCAAGTTAATTCTATTGACTATGTTGCACCATCAGAAAGGGTCAGATTTTGATCTCTAATATGTGGATTTTCTCCCTTACCTGCATATCCCATGCACTCCATCTTCCTCCAATTCTTAATGAATTACTCAGCTGTTGTTAGTGTTTCAGTCGAATATACTAAAATTGATAGACATTAGCCCATGTACAGAGCATAAATTAGATTTGCTTTAACTACATTGATCAAATTTTCTTGTATTTATTGAGTTAGATAACCCAGGAAAAAAAAGAATTAAACAGTACTATCTAATTAACCTGTTAAATAAAAATTTTGAAACAATGGATTAAGTTATACATATCCAGTGTAAAAATACAAAATTTATTCTTGAGTTATTTCACATATTCAACATTAAATGAAAAAAAAATCTTATTTCCAGAGTTGACCCCAATTCAAGTTAATTTCTAGCAACTTGGAAGGTCTTTAAAACATTTTACTTTAGGTTTTTCTTTTTATAAAAATAGTAAAATGACATGTTAGAACTTAATATTTCCCATTAAATTGGAAGGTGTTATTATAAATATGTTTTGGAGTCTCATGTTTGAACATAGAAGAAATGTTGCTTTCTCCTTACATTCTTCCACACTGCCCCCGATACTTACGCAAGGACCACAAATTGACAAAGTTGTGTATTCCATAACTGGATAAAGAAGAAAGATTAAAATTATTTTTATATCATGGTAACATTTTAAATCTTGGTAGCCATGGTTTCTCGCTTCTTCGGGTCCCTGAAAATTGCATCATACCCAAACACATTCACAACAATCATAGGTGCCTCACCCAGTCTCCAGAAACCATATAAGCCATATAAGCAAGGCATGGCTCCCAGCACTAATAAGAGTTTCTTGAATCTGGACCGTCGGAATCCCAGAGTGGATTGAAGAGTGCAAAAGCGCAGGCCTAAGGGCCCTCTTGGCTTCAGAAGTGAAAATTCATTGCCTGGGTGTCATCCCTCTCCTCCCTGAGCCGTGTTGTCGTCTTGTTTGCCAAGTGGTTTTCCCGCCCATGTACAGATACTGCTGTATATGTGTGTTGAAAGGTGTGGCTAATTTGGACTTGAATACGCTTTTTCTTGGAATCTTTCAACTGTATGATATAACACCATGAACAACTTCCTTGTTATATGAAAGGAAAGCATGTAACACACTGGTGGTCCTAAATGGAGATTGGCTGCTATTACAAATTCTTGAGAGGGCAGAAACAAACAAACAAAAATGTTATATGGATTAAAAACTTGTTTTAATCGGCACGGCACAAAATGTTAACGGAGGTGAGGACATTTTCAGCAACAAATGAACGAAACGTTGGATCTAAAAGGAAAAGTAGGTATCAAACTAACATGGCTAGAATATCAACAATAAATCTTGCTATGGCACCAGCCCAATGAAAACCCCAAATGATGACTTTTTAAATATATATGTTTTTCATAAGAATTACTGGAAAATTTTTGTGTCCATTTGTATCTCAGTACTGAGAATATATAAAGTATTTTGGCATTGATTCAAAGAATAGCAATGAAAGTAATTAATATGCAAGACATTTTAATTTAGAAGACATTTAAAGGATTAATTGTACATTGGTTGTGCAAAGGATTTTGAAAGCATACCCTGCCCTTATTTCAGTTCTCTTATTCCACGAAGGAGGTAAGCTGGCCCACTTAAATGCCTGCTTTGTGCCCAGGATATATAGCTCATCCCAAATAGCTTTTGCATTGCCTGGGAACTCACAAAAGAAGGGGCCCCTCAAGGATTTCTAGAGGCTATGGACTAGTTTGAGTACACCATAATCTCTTTGTACATAGTATCCAACTGAGTGCAAAGCCCAAATAGACACTTAATGAGTAATGTTACTTGAATGAACTAACCTGGTTTTTTACCATAATTTGAAGTGAATCTCTCTTGGGACAGATATCAAATTATCCTTCTTTAAATGTCTCTAACATAATATACTTTAAACCACAATGTAACGGGAATAATCATAATTTCTTAGACATATACTGTTCGAAAATTTTTGCTCACTAAAAAGAAAGTTCAGGGAGGCTCTTAAACCAACACTTACCCTAGATACTAAATTTCACTGCATCTGATAAAAACTGATGAGTTGATTTTTCTGTTTGTAGTTGATTCATATCCTTCTCCATCATAGAATGTGTTCCAAGAAATAGGTGGGTTATTGTCCCCGTAAGCAGTAACATTTTATCACTCTTTAATTAGTTAAAAGTGCTGATGGAAAATTTCTTCTGTTCCTCATATTTTCCCAAAAGCCTGAGTTGCAAGATTTTAAGCTCAATGGTAAGAACACAGCTACATATTATCACCCTTGACATTTGCAGACTGAAAAGAATTTTTTTCCCCCCGCTTGGTTTCTGGCTTCACTCACTGACTCAATAAATAGTACTTATTTATTGTAGAAAGATTTAAAGACCAAACCCAGCATGGTGAAAATGGCTTGTTTTGAAGTAACACAGCCCTAGTCACAAGTGCTGACTACTCCCGTGAATAGCTCGATGACCTTAACCTTCTGACCTTCCTCATCTGTAACTTGTGGAGGAAAAGTCTGCCCTGGGGTTGCTGAATTTTAAAGAAGAAAATGCATGTGAAGCACTTAGCACAAAACCCAACAGTTTATAACTGTCAGCTCCCTTCCCTTTGTCTCCTTCCCCTGTCTTTTCTCTTTTCATGTTGTACAACATAATAATGTCTTTAGAAGAAAAGATTAAACAATATATTTCTCCATTCTTTGTTTACACAAATTACAGTTTTCTTTTTGCTAATATTCATCATTATACAATTCTACCACATTAGAATATGAACAATAATACATTATGATTAAAATATACTAGTGCTAATGATATTTTTCACATACGATGCATTCCAAGTTGTTTGCCAGATATTGTAATAAGTTCTAAAGGGCATGATTGCCTCATGTAACAGTCCGAGGGTACGGCTGTCATTAGGCAAGGCTTAATCTAGATGCTCAAAAGATGTCATCAAGAACCTGGTTTTGAAGTTTTAACTTTGTCTACAGGCTGTCTACAGGCTTTGTCTACAGGCTGTCTACAGGCTTTGTCCTCTCCTGGTGGTCGTGATGCTGTAAAAGAGAAGAAAATTCTTTGAGATACTGGAGAAGGCAAGAAGGGATGAGCAGAAACATTTGAGCAAATTATCTGGAGGAAGGACATTCTAGACAGAGGGAAATGAAATGCAAAAGTAATGGAAGGAGGAATATATTTGGTATATTTGAGAAACAGCAAGGAGGCTAATGTGCTGAAGTAGAGTGGACTACACAAAGAATGAGGAGAGATGAAATCCGAGGAGCACAAAGCCAGTTGATGTAAGGCCTTGTAGGCCATCATTGCACAGATACTGACTGTTGCCCTGAATAAGATGCACAGCCCTTGGAGGATTTAGAACAAAAGCGTGACATGATTTGACTTACATTTTAAGAGGATCACTTTGGTTGCTGTGCTGAACTAGACCAGAGGGAGATGAGAGAAAGTGGGGAGACTGGTCAGTAAATTTACAAAAGAGTGGGTGGAAGGTCCTTGGACAAAGAGATAGTGATGAGAATGGGAAGTGTTGAGTCTTGAATATATTTTGAAGGTAGAACCACCAGGGTTTTCTCATAGACTAGATAGTAAATATGATAGGAAGTAAAGAGTTAGGGATATTTGGAGAAGTCTACAGGAGCGGGAACCCAAGGGAGAAAAATTGGAAATTTGATTTTGAACATGTAACATTTGTGATGCCTATTAGACAGGTAGCAAGTTTCTGGCTGATTATATAAAGTGCTTATTCTGTTCCAGATGCAGATTTAAGTGCTTATATATATTAGCTCTGTCATTTAAGTGCTTATATATATTAGCTCAGTCAACTCTCCCCAAAACCCCATAAATTGGGGGGTTTGAATTGAGGCATCATTATTAGTTATCAATATTAATTAAAACCACAAGTCTGGATGAGATCACCAAAGAAAGAGAGTATAGATACAGAAAAGAAGACCAAAGATTGAGTTCAGTCCATTCTAGTGCTTGGCATTTAGGGACGTGAGGGGGAAACTAGTAAACGGAGATTAAGAGTGGCCCATTGGGGCGCCTGGGTGGCGCAGTCGGTTGAGCGTCTGACTTCAGCCAGGTCACGATCTCGCGGTCCGTGAGTTCGAGCCCCGCCTCAGGCTCTGGGCTGATGGCTCGGAGCCTGGAGCCTGTTTCCGATTCTGTGTCTCCCTCTCTCTCTGCCCCTCCCCCGTTCATGCTGTGTCTCTCTCTGTCCCAAAAATAAATAAAAAACGTTGAAAAAAAAATTAAAAAAAAAAAAAAAAGAGTGGCCCATTAAGGGAGGGGGAGAATATTAAAAATGGGTGGCCACAGGAACCAAGTGAAGTAAGTCTATCAAAAAAACTGAAATATCACTGTGTCAAAAGCTGCTCACATTTCAAGTAAGATGAGGACTTTCACATTTTTGGTGAAAGAGGGCAAACCCTTGGTGCAAATAGATTCGAGAGATGGGAAGCAGGGAAATAGAAATGGCTAGTGACTATAGGCAGCTCTTTTAAGGAGTTTGTCTCTAAAAGGGAGCAGATAAATGAGGTTGTGGTTGGAAGGGAATGTGAGATCCAGGGAGGTTCTTTGTTTTGTTTTTGCTTTTGTTTTGCTTTGCTTTTAAATTAACTATTTTTTTAGATCAGTTTCAGTTTATAGGAAAATTGAGAAGGTACGGAAGTTTCCCATATACCCACTGAGCACACATACACATAGCCCTCTCCACCATCAAAATCTCACATTAGATTGGTACATTTATTACAATTGATGAACCTATATTGACATTTCATCATTCTAAATTCATAGTTTACACTGGGGTTCACTCTTGGTGATATACGTTATACAGGCCTAGACAAACGTACAATGGCATGTATCCACCATTAAAGCATCCCACCTAATGTTTTGATGGACCTAAACACCCTATGCTCCATCTATTCATCCTCCTCCTCTTCCTCCCCCAAACCCTAGCAACCATCAATCCTTTGACCTTCTCCACAGACTGGCTTTCCCAGAACCAAATTCCCTAAAAATCCTCTGCACTCTGCTTATTCGTATCTTCACCCCCACCCCACCCTTGAAACAGCTGATCTTTTTATCGCCTCTGCAGTTTTGCCTTTTCTTAGAATGCCACATATTTAGAATCATACAGTATAGCCTTTCCCAGTTGGCTTCTTTCACTTAGTAATATGCATTTAAATTTCCTCCATGTCTTCTCATGGCTCAATAACTCATTTCTTTTTAGTGCTAATATACCATTGTCTGGATGTGCCACAGTTTATCCATTCAACTACTGAAGGACCTCTTGGTTGCTTCCACATTTTGGCCATCATGAATCAAGCCGCTAGAAACATCTTCATGTGCAAGTTTTTGTGTGGGCATAACTCTTCAGCTTCTTTGAGTAAATACCAAGGAGTGCAACTGCTGGATCCCATGGTAAGATATGTTTACTTTGGTAAGAAATGGTCAGACTGTCTTCCAAAGTACCATTTTGCATTCGCAGCAGCAATGACAGTTTCCGTTGCTCCACAGTCTCGCTAGCTTTTCGTATTGTTAGTGTTTTGGATTTTGACCATTCTAAGAGGTGTATAGTGGTATCTCATTATTTTAATTTGCAATTTCCTAATGATAAATGATGTTGAGCATCTTTTTATATGCTTATTTGCCATCTATGTTTTCTTTGATAGAGTCTCTGTTCAGGTCTTTGACTCAGTTTTTAATGCAGTTGTTGATTTTCTTATTGTTGAGTTTTCAGAGTTCTTTGTATATTTTGGAAAACAGTCCTTTATCAGATATGTTTTGGAAATATTTTCTCCTACCCTGATGCTTGTTTTCTCATTCTCTTGACATTGTTTTTTGCAAAGAAGTGTTTAACTTTAATGAAGTCCACCTTATCATTTTTGTCTTTCATGGGTCATGCCTTCAGTGTTGTATCTAAAGAGTCATCACCATACCTAAGGTCACCCAGGTTTTCTCCTATGTTATCTTCTAGGAGATTTAAGATTGTGTTTTACATTTTGGCCTATAATCCACTTTGAGTTAGTTTTCGTGAACAGTGTAATTATCCTTTAAATGTCCTTGGAAACTGTGGTGATATTCCCTCTTTCATTTCTCTCTTTCGTCCCCTTCTGTTATTCCCATTATGTATATATCCCACCTTTTATAGCTGTCCTACAGTTCTTGGTTATTCTATTCTCTGTTTTCCTCACCTCCATCTTTTTTTCTCTTTGCTTTTCAGTTTTGGAGGTTTCCATTAAGAGATCACCAAGCTCAGAGATTCTTTTCTCATCTGTGTTCAGTGTACCAAGAAGCACACTGAAGGCATTCTTCATTTCTGTTACAGCTGTTTTGATCTATAGCATTGCTTTTTTTATTCTTTCTTAGAATTTCCACCTCCCTGCTTATATTGCCCATCTATTCATGCATGCTATTTACCTTATCCATTAGAGTACTGAGCATATTAAACATAGTTATTTTAAGTTCCTGATCTGATATTTCCAACATCTCTAAGATATCTGAGTCTAGTTCTAATGCATGCTGTCTCTTAAGACTGTTTTTATTTTTTATTTTTTTGCCTTTTAGTACGCTTTTTAATTTTTACTTGTTAGCCAGACATGATGTATGGGTTAAAAGTAAATGTGGTAAATTAAATAGGCTTTTAGTAATGTGGTGGTGAGGTGTGGGGGGAGAGAAAGTGTTCTAAAGTCCATGATTAGGTCGTAGTCTGTTAGTAAGTACTCTAAACTGTGAACTTCACAAATGGTTCTCAGTGTCTGCCCCCCAGGTGGGACAAGATGGCTAGTGGGAGCTGGAGGGGGCTACTTCCCTTCCCCCATGTGTAAGGCTAGAAGGGATTGGGGTTGGGTATTTCCCTTCTCCCATATGGAAGTCTAGAGCTGGCTGGAATTGGATATTTCCCTTCTGCTAAAATCTCAATAGCTTAGGCTCTATAATATAGTTTTTCTTGTGGGCAGGCCTTGTTAAGAAGAGAATGCTCTTGTGTAATTCAGAATAGTTTCTTTTCTCTCCCCACCCCCTGCCAGAAGCATAAGCAGATTCTTTTCTGCTATTCACTGTGAGAACCAAGTCAAGTTCCTAGAGATAAAACTCACAAAATTGGGGGGGGGGGGAGTTCCCAATGCTTGAGTCGCCCTGGAGTTTTTAACTCTCAGCCTTGTCCACACTGAGCTCCCAGTAATTTATCAAGTCCAGTTCAGGTTTTCCTATTGCAACAATGGTCCTTATGCAGGTTTCTGCTCCAGTAAGATGTTACTCTCTATATTTGCCTGTCTGTCTCTCCAATTTGGAGGTAGTGGTTTGCCAGTGACCTCACTTCTCAGATGGATCTAAGAAAAGTTGTTGATTTTTCAATGTGTTCAGCTTTTTACTTATTGTTAGGACAGACTGACAATTGCTTACCTCTTTATGTGACAGACCAGAAACCCAGAAAGTCTGGTTTTGTTTTTAATATAGGAGAGAGTACAGAATATTTGTATACTGATGGCAATGATTTAGTAGACGTAGGAGAATTGATGATACAGTAAAGAGGATAGATTTGGGGGCGCCTGGGTGGCTCAGTCGGTTGGGTGGCCGACTTCGGCTCAGGTCATAATCTCGCAGTCTGTGAGTTCGAGCCCCGCGTCAGGCTCTGTGCTGACCTGCTCAGAGCCTGGAGCCTGTTTCAGATTCTGTGTTTCCCTCTCTCTCTGACTCTCCCCTGTTCATGCTCTGTCTCTCTCTGTCTCAAAAATAAATAAATGTTAAAAAAAAAATTTAAAAAAAAAAAAGAGGATAGATTTGAAAGACACTAATCCTGGAGAAGGTAAGGTAATGTGATGCAGTGCATAATAAGAAGCTATTGGATTTAGACAGGAGCATAGACATTCACCCATGGTAAGAGGTCAGGCAGCAAACACTGGGCCCAATGCAAGTAGATCTGCAGATGTGTTGGTGGGAACATGTGGAGGTTCCCTTCTGATTGTTTCTATCTTCTCAGTGAAATGGGAACTTAGTCCTCAGCAGAGTGAAGATTGGAGAAGCACAGCAGAGGCTTGAAGAGAGAAGAGGCATGCAATAATGCACAAATGAGCTGACTTGGAAAGTAGAGTAGGCTTTCAGGGCTCTGCCAAGCCATGCATTTGAAGGTGAACAATCAGCATGATCATTTTGTTCCATTCTGTTCATCTTCCCAAGGACAGGCAGGGGGGAGTACAGAGTTGAATTCAACCAAGGAGGAGTTTTGCAGTAGCGTTTGAAGGCTAGGAGTACGGTCTCTGCAATCAGACTGCTCACAGTTGAATCATGGTTCTATCACTTTGCAGCTATGTGGTTGCCAACCAACAGCTTACTCTCTCTGTGCTTTAGCTTCCTCATCTGTAAAATGAATAGAGCCTGTTTCTCACTTACAGAGAGACTAGAAGCATTTATATGGATCTCTTTATGCTTTTTTATGCTCTGTCTACCAACCTACCTGCATCTTACTCTGCCATATATTCACAGGATGTTGTTGAGTTACTAGGTGTACTACGTTTAGAACAGTGATTGGCAAGTAGAAAATACAGTAAAGGGCTTTATTATCTGCTAAGAGAGTAAGATGGAGAAAGAGAGGGGCAAGAAAGTGATTAAAGTGACAAGAGGAACTGAAATCCTGCCTCTTTAGATCTCCATAAAAGTGGAGGAAACTCTCTTTAATTTCGGGGAAACCCCTTCTTCCAAAAGAACACTGTGGAATTTGATTTGAACCCAAATGAGAGTGAGGCTGACTTGAAACATGTGATCTCTCCTACAGTTCAGTGATGAAAGGAGAAACATATGCCAAGAAAGTGACAAATGCTTAGTGCAAATCAGAGAAATTCTGCAACTTTGTTGAAAATGGTCCTTCTTTTTTCTACTGTAATTACTTTCCTGGTGTAGGATTGACCATAATCCCTGCTCAAAAGCAGCTTTAGAGCTGTTTTCATACTACCAATTTCAGGAATCTAGAGTTACTTGGTGGCTTGGTGCATATCTTAAGTGTTTCGTGTTCATTGGCCACAAAATTATTTCCATATTCTCATTTGTTGAAGAAAAGGCAGTTTCTGCAGTTGTCCTGAGAGAGGTCCACAAAAGTTTCTGTGTTTTCTTGCCAATTCAGTGACTCTATCATGTTTGTTGTGAGGACCTTTCTCTTTACTGTAAATAAGGAAGTCTGTTAGAGAAAGAAGAAGAGAATAATTTCAGGATGTAACAAGGCTTGGGCAGTCATGCAAATGAGCAAGTGATGCCTAGTGCTTAAGAGCATAGCCTTAGAGGGCAGGCCGCCTCATGGTGGGATTAGTTCCCACTTCCCATCACTGCTAATAGCGACATATCTTTGGAGACTTTTCTTGGTTTTCTCATCTGTAAAACAGATGTAATAGTAGGGTTAGGTGTGAAGATTAAATAAACTAATATTTGAAAATGTTCAGAACAGTACCTGGCACAATAAATATTATTCATCACAAATAAATTAATTGCACTCAATAAATATTATATGTCACAATTAAATGGATACCACATGAATGGATTGTGGTTTTCAGTAGTTTTCTTCCTAAGTCCCATGCCTTGAGACTCGGCATGAACAAAACACATTTGCATGCCCCCATCTTTTTCTTCTTTTCTCAAATAACCCTGGGCTTGTCCCTACAAAAACTTTGTATAGCTATCTGAAGGATAGCTCAGTATGTGAGGGGCAGAAAATGGTCAAAGAGGAGATTTTCAGGTAGGATCGTGAGTTCATATATTCTACCATATACTCACTGGGTTATTGTCAAGTTAATGCATATAAAGTGCTTAAAACAATGCCTCGCTGAAGTGTTAGCTGCTAGGAGAGAAAAAATGAGGAAGAGAGTAGCAAGTAATCTGAGAGAACTGTCTCCAGTTATCCAAGTGATTACCAAGTCCTGTCTGTTATCTCCTAACGACCTTGGGGGATGTCTCTATCCCCTTGCCTCCAAGCTCCTGAGCACACATTGCTTCCTCCTGCCACAGGACCCCTGTGAATGCTTACTGCTCTGACCGAAATGCCGCTGCCCACCCACTCACTCTTTCACTTTGTCACGCCTCTCCCTCCTCCAGATCTCAGTTTAGGTGTTGGTTCTTCCTGAGAGAAGCTTGATTTGACTCCTCAGTCACGTCTTCAGAGCAGAAAAGGGGGTGGGGGAGATATCATCTGGTAGCTACATAACCGGGGCAAAAGCGAGAAAGGCACGAAGCTCATAAAAAAGTGTAGGATATTAAGAGTTGAGAGTGTTCTTAGAGATCATCTGGTTCCGACTTCCTCGGTATTGACAGCACAGGAAATCCACCATTTAGGCTTTTAATTAAGGACTTCAGCCAACCACCTTCCAAACAATAGCTCTACATTCAAATAAACCATGTTTTCCAAACTAGAAGAGCCTAACTGTGACTCATCAACATCTGCTTTGTTTAAATATTTTCTCTCTCAGAGACTAAAACCACTTACAGGGATGGAGCAAGTTCTTGCAACTTACACGGCCAAAGACAAGGCTTTTATGCCACTTTTTTTTTTTAGTCCCCTCATTTTCAATCTCAAATGATTTTCCCTATTAGAATTCTTTTGTGAGCAATATTCAAAAGCATCTATTGAATCGTAGCTGTAGAACTGCTTGTCTAAGGTTGCTTTAATAAGAGAATAAAAGAAGTATTGTCTAATTTCAGTGGAAACCTATCACATGTTGATGGACCTAGCAAGTAGCCCAAGTGTTCGAAGACAAAAAGAATTTTGGCTAAAGGGAGAAAAAAAATCACAGTTTGCTTTGAGAACATTCCCTTTGTCTTTCTCCTTTCTTCCTATCTGACAAAGAGAAAATGTGCCTTGAAGCTCCCTCTCGCTATCTAAGCTCTCCACAAACGTTCTTCAATAACACAGGCCAGGCTCTGTGTGTCAGCGGTTCTTTGCTTTACCTGTACACCTCATTTCCTCCAATAAAAATTGATGGCAAAAACATTTAATCAGAGAATACAATCATTGTCAATACGGGAATCAGCTAATATGCCTGAGCAGGATAATAACATCCTTTGCCCAGTTAAAATCCAAGTTCCCAGAAAGTCCCTTGAGAGTGACTCATGTGGGGAACTTCAATGGCATCAGATTCCGGGGTTGAACTACATTTGAGCAGTTGGGTCTTTTTCTCCTTATCTTTTAAGTAACACTGTGTAGAGGGCTTCCTGTAATTGACTTTGGGCAGGGTTCACCCTAAAGATGAACCAACCAGTTACTGGAGTGAGTGGCTCAGTCAGTTGAGTGTCTGACTCTTGCTTTCAGCTCTGGTCATGATCCCAGGGTTGTGAGATAGAGCCCGACATCAGGCTCCTCAACTGAGTGTGGAGCCTGCTTAAGATTTTCTTTCTCTCTCCCTCTGCCCTTCTCCCCCACTCATGTGCGCTCTCTCTCTCTCTCTCTCTCTCTAAAATTAAAAAAAAAATTAACTTAAAAAAATAAATAACTAGTTACTGCCAGTAAAACAGCCTAAGAACCTAAGAGTGCCAAAAGTTCTGTGGAAATGAAAAGTTGTTTCCTACCATAGATGCCTTCAACAAAGCTAAAAGACAAAATATAGAAATAGCAATCAAAGATTGCCATGTAGTATCCAGACTATGTAAAGAATTTCTGTAAATTAAGAAAACATGAACAACCCAATAGAAAAGCAAGCAAAAGTTATGAACAGGAAACTCAAAGAAAAGTAAGTGCAAATGACCCAGAACCATTTATTTGAAAGGGTGGGCAACATCATTTTTTTTTAAATATATAAAATTTATTGTCAAATTGGTTTCCATACTGTCAAATTGGTCAACGTCATTTGTAACCAGGAAAATGCACACTGAAAGAGCCATGAAATACTTTTTTCATCTGCCAGATTAGCAAATATTTAAAAGTTGGATTTTATCAACATTTGGACAAGTATGGAAAGTTTTACTTTTATATACCACCAATGAGAGTGAAGAGCAAAGCAGTAATGCCATTTGTGAGATTCGACATTAAAATGTGCTTCTTTGGAATGCTACATCTCCCTATTCGTCCTGGAAAATACTTCACATAACGTTTAATGAGGCATCTATAGGGTTGCTCATTGCAGTGTCATGTGTATGACAAAATATGAGATGGTACTTCTCTGTTGTCTTATTCCCGAAACTGAAATCAAGAGGTGCTAACCCCCTCACATCCTAAAGCGGTCCTCTAATGATCCCTCAAATTCATTTCCTGAGGATACCTGAAACTGATGCTGCCACAGTACCGGAGCCGTGATGGGGAACAGCCTAAGCCAACAAGCAGAGGCGGCATCTAGGTCTATCCAGGATATCATTAAGCCAGTGGCTCTAAGCTTTGGCATAGTTCTATCTGAGAATTTCTTGTTTTGCCTATTGTTGAGGGCATTTTTAGCTAGGCTTTCTAACGTTCTTTATCCAATTATCCACCTATCTCTCAAACCGGATATTTTTCTCATCGACTTTCATACTCAACCCACAGTCTTCCTCTCCACCTTAAACCCTGCCATCCTCCCAAGTATAGACACTGATGTGTGATTCATGACAATACAGCAAAGTAACACTAAATTTTAATACAAATTATACTTTGAGCCCTTATTGGGTGTCAAATGTGAGACACGTTATGTTATCCCATTTAGTCTTCACAACAATTCTAAAAGTTGGGCACTAATATGATCCCCATTTTCCAATGAGAAAACAGATGTGGAAAGGCTTAGTAACTCCCATGGGGTCACCTAACTACAGAGTAGGTTGGGCTGGGGTTTGGGGCCACTCTCACTGACCCACTGGTTCATATTCCTACACTGCCTTTCCTCACTGCTTTCTGGACTTCCTGAAGTAGAGTTCTACTCCACTAGGGCTACCTTCTGACAAGGCCTCCCTGGAATTCATCTTACTTGATGTTGCTCCATTTCTAAGGTCTTTAGCCCTGAAAATTCATATTCTAACCTCACGTCCTTCCATTCCTTCATGATCTTAACTTTTTTTTACTCCTCATCATATCCATTTGTGTCTTGAACTCTCTCTTTTCTTCAATTTATCCTCTTTTTTCTGGGCTCATTTGTTAGGCCGGGAATATACCACATCATGTCAGGAATATACTATTAACCACTCCATGGCATGCTTGCCATTTTTATCTTCTCATTCCTGCCTCAGCATGGTCAATATTAATATAACGCAAAATAAGCTTTCTCTGCTCAAACTACCTGGACATTAAACATTTCTAGGGAAAGTCAGTAGGCTGGGTCTACAACAATTTAATGTATCTAATTTTAACTAAGCTCTCATTGCTGCCCAGAAATAACTATATTCAGCTACAGTCAAGTCTCAACAATAGATCTCCCATATGGCTCCCCATGCCCTTCAGCTCCTACCTCATTCCTGGCCATCTCTCATAATACACTAGTCACTTTCTTGTTTATCAGTATGATAAATCCAAGATATCTGATATAGACTTGGTGGAATTCTATTTGCTTTATCTCAATATTACTTGGCAATTTTAATTGTACCCACTCTTCTTCTTTACTCTTTCCTCCAGGAAAGATATGTCTGCCTTTATAAAGCTCTATTTCCATTCCTCCCTGTTTCTTCTAGGATCTTATTTCATCAAGGACCTTTCTTTTTTTTTTTTTTTTTTAATTTTTTTTTTTTTTAACGTTTATTTATTTTTGAGACAGAGAGAGACAGAGCATGAACGGGGGAGGGTCAGAGAGAGAGGGAGACACAGAATCTGAAGCAGGCTCCAGGCTCTGAGCTGTCAGCACAGAGCCCGACGCGGGGCTTGAACTCACGGACCATGAGATCATGACCTGAGCCGAAGTCGGACGCTTAACCGACTGAGCCACCCAGGTGCCCCTCATCAAGGACCTTTCTTGATGGTGTTTTCATTTACTTTTCCTATTTGAATTCTTACAAAAATTGTCCCTCCTTATAAAGATCTTTCTCTTGAAGCACCTGGGTGGCTCATTCGCCTGAGCATCCAACTTCAGCTCAGGTCATGATCTCACAGTTTGTGTGTTCAAGCCCTGCATCAGACTCTGTGCTTACAGCTCAGAACATGGAACCTGCTTTGGAGTCTGTGTTCTCCCTCTCTCTCTCTTCCCTTCCCCACTTGCACTCTCTGTCTTTCAAAAATAAATAAACAAAAAAATTAAAAAAAAAAAAAAACACATTTAATGGAGAGGTGACACTCAGGTATTTACCTAATGCAATTATGGTAGTAGTGATAGGAGTAGGAGTAGTATAGTGATAGCTAATACGTAGAGTCTTGACTATATGACAGTTATCATGCTGAATGCTTTACATTAAAAACATATTAAATCTTCACAAAAATTCTGGGAGCTGCTGGTACTATCATCTTGAGAGTCCTCGGTATAGATCATCATAAATTTTTACAACCATAGTTGTAGTTACTTTATTATATTATTTTTATCTTATTTTTTTTTAATTTTATTAATTTTAGAGAGCACAAGCAGGGGAGAGGGGCAGAGGGAGAGAGAGAGAGAGAGAGAGAGAGAGAGAGAGAGAGAGAGAGAGAGAGAGAATCTTAAGCAGGCTCCACGCTCAGAACAGAACCCAATGTGAGCTGGATCCCAGGACACTGAGATCATGACCTGACTCAGGTACCCCATTATTATCACCATTTTAAAGATGAGCAAATCAGGGTTTAAAAGGCTAAATGAGCACACAGCTAATAAATGAGAGAACCAGTATTTGAACCTGATTGTAAGGATGATAACAATGGTGGTCACTCTCATTTCTTAACACCTACTCATGCCAGGACCTGTGCAAGGTAGGTCCATGTATTATATTCTCTTACTTCCAGAAGTCAGTGAGGTTTTTCTTTGATAAAGTAGGAAATTAAGGCTGAGAAAGTTTTAAAAGGCCTAGGATACAAAGCTAATAAATTTCAGAATTCATGTAATTGATTAAAAGTGGCATAAGGGGTGTCTGGGTGGCTCAGTCAATTAAGGGTCCAACTCTTATTTTCAGCTCAAGCTGTGATCTCACAGTTCGTGAGTTTGAGCCCTGTGTGGGCTCTGCGCTGACAACATGGAGCCTGCTTAGGATTCTCCCTCTCCCACTGCTCCTCCCCCACTCACACACGTGCTCTCTCTCTCCCTCTGTCTCAAAAATAAATAAACATTTAAAAGTGGCAATAAATCCTTTTCAGTTGCTGCCATAACAAGGTGAAGTCTATTTTTCTACCCCTTGGAGGATAGAATGGAGCCAGGAGTGACTGGAGTTACTCACCTGAATGTTCATTCCAGTGGCATCTCAAACTAATATCCAAGTCTTAGCTAAGTGTCTTATCCCTGTAACAAAAATCTTTGTTATATGCTTTATTCTGAAAAACCAAGGCTTAGAATCGAACAAATAGGGATTCAGCTCCACCCAATTACTCCTATTCCTCAACCTCTGAATCAAATCTGCCTATGTATCATTGCCTGATTAATCTTCACTAAATGCACCTCTAAAGTTACTGTCCCGTTGAAAAACTTCCCATGGGTTTCCACTATATGGACCATGCATGCCCAGACTCTTCCCCTGCTTCCTTACTTATACTCTAAATTTCAGCCAGAGTAAACTATGTGTTCTTTATCCACATATGTCTCCTCACCACCCTCCTTCTCAATGACATACATACTCACAATTTTCTGCCTTCATGGCACTGCTGTTTGCTTAAAATTCTCTCCCCTTTTCCAGTACATTCTGGAGTAATAATCACATTAAATACTATCTCTTCCTTTTTTTTTTTTTTTTTTTGATGTCTCTGGATGGAAGTGATTTCTCCCTCCTTTGCATTTCCCATATAAATTGCTTTTATTATTTTAAGTGTTCTAGTTATTTATGAAAAGTTGTCATTACTTTTACTAGATTTCAAGCTCCTGAGGAAGTGAAGGTATCTTAGTCATCAATGTGTCACGTACAGTAACCTCCTAGCACCTTCCACATAATTGGTTTTGAGAATTTGGGGACCCAATAAATAACATTTTATTCTCCCTCTGAGTCAAAGCCAAATGAGAAAAAGACATTGAAGTCATACTGGTGGGGAAGCATCAGCTTCGTTATTGACAAAAACTATATCAGAAAATATGACCAAATGATTTGACAGGATACCTCTAAAATGGTAGGCTCATCATCTGACCTCTCATGGAAGAGCTAAACATGCTCGAATCTTCCCCACAAGGCCAACCCTGACTGTTTGGTGGAGAGCCAGACCGGAATGTACCAAGTCAGCACATGACAGATCCAAGGAGCACACAGCCTAGACCCTTCTCCCAAACCCTGCAGAGAGGCAAATGATAAGGCAGAAACCTCAGGTATTTGAGACCAGCTGAAGTCCCTCCACTGGGCAACATGAGGATTGGCCTCAATGAAGACGGTGAAGTCTATCTTCAACTAATAATCAGATCTGTGAAACAAGGAATGGAAGAAAAATGATTGACATACAGGAGTTTAGAGATGTATGTGAATGTAATAATAATGACAGTACTCGTGGCAATATACATTGAATTTTACCATGAGTTAAGGCATTGTTGCAAGATTTTTCATTGTATTAATTCAGTTATCATCCCAATAACTCTATGAAGCATTAATTAATGTCATTTCCACTTTACAAACAAAGAAAAATGGGATACAGGGAATTTTAAAAATTCATCCAAACTCATAGAGCTAATAAGTAACAGCCAGAATTCACACTCAGGCTCCCTGTAGAACCCAGATATTCATAAGCTGAAACATATTAATGACCCTTTTTGTATTGCTTTGCTATCCAGACCTCCCCCGTTCACACGCCACTTCTCCACCCCTAGCAATTTCAACAACTCGAGGTTTCTCGTGGTCACAAAAAGGTTATTACTGGCTTGGTAGCCTGAAAATGAAAACTACTATTGTGTGATCAAACCATTATATGGTCACATCAATAATGAAATCCCAGATTGCTTTCCAGAATCTAGATGGCCTTCTGCAGTTGGGAAGAGCATCCTTCAATTGCTTCATTTTCCATTGACTTGTTTTTCCATTGTAAAAATTGTATTTAAGTGATAGTCTTTTGTTTAGAGATGCCTCTTTTTCCTCATGCCAATCCCCAACCGTTGAACATGTTGTATTTTCTTCAAAAAGTTCAGTTTACTACTAAGACACCTTGCTTAGCTAAGAAAACATGACAGGCTGTGCGACCTGAAGACATTAGTATGGAAATGAAAAGTTCCTTGCTGATTAAATGCAGGCCTGGCAGACTAAACTGATTTTCTCTTGGGACGTGCTGAGTTAGCACTAATCAAGAGCAATGTGGTACGAAAACAAGTAGGTATATACACCACTCAGTTATTGAGGACAGTTGCTTCCATTGCTGCTACCAGTATGAAGCTCCAGAAAGATACCTGCACACAAGCCTACCACCAGATGACAAGCTCCATCCAGAGTTCCTGCAAGCTGAGATGTATTGCATCCACTTTAGAATTCCCAGAGTATGTACGAGTAGGTTAGGGGAGGTTAGCGAGAGGAAGCAAGAGGGTAAAGAAAGCAACACACACACAGACTGATTTTCATAATGCCACAGACATTCAGTTAGTTACCTTTTGGTGGCTGCTTTAATAAAAATCAAGGTTTATATTTGGGCACCTGGGTGGCTCAGTCAGTTAAGTGTCTGACTTCGACTCAGGTCACAATCTCACAGTTCGTGGGTTCGAGCCCTGTGTCAGGCTTTGTGCTGACAGCTCAGAGCCTGGAGCCTGCGTCAGATTCTGTGTCTCCCTCTGTCTCTACTCCTCCCCCACTCATGCTCTGTCTCTCTCTCTCAAAAGTAAATAAACATTTTAAAAAATGTAAATTATCTTTGGAACCTGGACAAAATCTGGGTAGAGTCTGATAGGCTGTAACACACTTGAACAGCCCCTCCTTAGCCACAACCAAGGCCTGGGACACCCTGAAGGAGGAGTCAGAAATTTCATTTAGCTGCTTAGGCAATGTCCCTGTATCTGACCCTGACTTTCCATGCCTTATCCCACTTGTTTGTTTTTCATAAATCCAGTGTCATTTTATTCAACAATACTTATTGAGCAAGGGGCCTACATAAGATAAACACATTCTCTACCCTTGTTAAACCTGTAGCCTAGAATACAGAATATACATTCCTGCATGAAGCACTTAGATAGTTCTTACCTTATAGCATGGTATCATATAGATATTATTATTAATATATTATGTATGATATTGTAGCAGGATTCTTGCACAGAGAGTAGTGACACCAAGGCTTTTCTTTCCAGGAAGCAACTTTATTCCTGCCGGCACTGTTCAGTTGGGTTTGTACCCCGAAGAACTGAGCCCCGAAGACCACATGGCGTAGTTTTTTATATATATATTCTACTTCTTTGTCTCCCATATATGGTAACACACAGAAACATGCAGTCTGATTAAGTGATCTCATGTTACAAGGTCATGAGGCATGTTGTCATGTACGCACATAGCCTGGTTACCTTGAGGGTTTTTTGAGGTTTTTTTCCCCTTAGGGAGGGGACGCTACCACAATATTGTTTGTAACAGTATTTGTATTAATCTTGCTTCCAATTGCCTCTTGCTTGGACTCAGCCTCTCTGCTTATTCCTCTTAGATTCCCATGTTCATCAGACTTTGATTTTGCTTGTTAGCATTTTCTTGTATCACCCTGAACTCCACGTTCCTCAGACAACTCATCAATCTTGATCATTCTCTGCCTCTGTCTCTCTGTCTCTATCTCTCTGTCTCTCACACATGCTCCTCCAATGCCAGGATCAAAGCTCAGGCTCAGTGCCTTAGATTTGAATAGATGCTTCTTAAGCTATAAATTGATTAATTCATACCTTAGTTACAGCTGAAAGAAAAGTTTGTTATCCTCCAGAAAGAAAGGTAGCATGGACCTAACTGCTAAAAGCAGCTGGTAAATGATCCAAATTAATTACTTGAAACTTTGTTTCCATTTAAAATGTAACTGTTGAATGAGCAATTGCTCTGTTGAGGGATTGTATATATCTTTCCAGTCAGCAGGATGTAGCTCAAAATGTGTTTCCAAAGAACATGAGTTACAATGATTTCACACTTGCCAAAAATACTTATAATTCCTGTTTTAAAGCCAACGAAAGCTCAGATGCTTCTGACTGTCATATCTGACTGGAAACAGAACCCTTAAGCCAATGAATCATTGAACAAAATCACGTACAATACTGACATTACGTGGGGCACTGGGTAGACCCCTGCCGTCTAGCAGCTTGCAGTAAAACAGGGAGACAAACCCGTTGATGAGGAACAATGGCATCAACCTGAAAAAACAGCCTGAATTATATGCCAGTGAGGAGGATAGCCCAGTACGGCTAAGAACTCTAGGGTGTGAATTAGTACCCTTTAGCCCCTAAGGGTGTTGCATATGTAATGCCAGAGCAAGGGTGTGTTTTCTCAGGATTCCCACCGTATATAATACAATAAGTAGCATTTTACCAGTGTCTACAGTACATGGCAATGGGTAGTGTGGTAAATATTTTTTCTGGCTGCCCAACATCTACTTAACTACTTCTGGTGACCACCCACAATCTATGTCTGGGGATTGACCCTTCCCCACTCTCAATCCATGTGGTTGCCAGACAGCTACTTCTACTTGCAGCTCTGGAGCGTGTTATATTCACCAGACTTCACCAGAGCACCATTTTATATGGTGTCCATTATTATTAATTCACAGGCACATCAATCATGCTGAGGCTGCTAGACTTGAAGCCATCAAGGTGGCAGTCTTCTTTCATGCTGGACTCTAACCAGAAATGTTGTGAGGCTGGGGGCTATTGCAACTCTTTTGTCACTATGAGGAGACCTAGAATAAAGCATGAGCATGTCACACATGGATCTTCATATAGATTAAAGAGATAGATATCAAGAGCTTCTTACCCCTGGATTTTTCAGTTAGGTTGTGGTAGGGTCCCCTCCCTAAGGAAAGAAAAAACAAAAAAACAAAACAAACAAACAAACAAACAAAAAGCAAAACACAATACCTCAAGGCAACCTGGCTATACGTGTATGTGACACTATCCCTCACAAGCTTGTAACATCAGACTACTTAATCAGACTGCATGTTTGTGTGTGTTACCATATATGGGAGACAAAGAAGTAGAAAATATACAAAAAACTAGGCCACGTGGCATTTGGGGTAGGAACCCAACTGAGCCATACCAGTACAAGTAAACTTCCTTCCTAAAAAACAAAGCCCCGGCATCAGGATTCTGTGTGAGAATGCTGCTACGATGTGAGTCAGTGAATTCCTTTCTTAAACTAGCTTGTGTTTGAGAGTTTTATGTTTTGTTTTTGCCCACCACGACTTGCAGGTAGTGTATATTTTATCTTAGGCAAACAATGGCTGATTCAGGAGCTAGTCCTTAAGGAAACTCCCTTTCTCTCTAATCCATTGAGTCAGTGCTGATTTTTCTCCAGAACCCATGACTCACGTGGCTGCAGCTGGGGTTGTTGCTCCGTTTATGAGGAAATTTGTAAATCAAGTTTTTTCTACCATCCACTTTGCCCTGGAAGTTCCCCAAGAGCCATATGGGTGGGATTCCATCCCCTCTCTCTCCTTCCCACCTCATGGCACTGCCACTTACTGGCTGTGGCACCTTGGAAAACCCTGTCCCTGCCGCCCCCCTCTCCTCTGTTCTTACTGCCCCCTCTGCTGGGGTCCTTTCTCTCAGCAGTGTTCTTGTGAGGCCATGATTGAAGAGGGTCTTGCTTACCCATGGAAAATGTGAGCATCACATCCTAACATTCTGTTCTGTGCCCAAGTAATAATTGTTAACATACGCTGAATGCAAGTGAGGAGACAGTTACTGACAAGAGCTTTATGTGGATTACCTTGTATAATCCTTCAACAATCTGATGTGTGGGTATATTATTCCTACTTTACAGCTCAGGAAACAGAGACATAGATCAGTTAAATAAATTTCCCATGGTCATACATTCCATAAGTAGCAGTATTGTAAGATGGGAAGGAACATTATATCCTTCTGTGAATCTTGACAATACTTTTTTGGACTCCAAATAATGGCAATTTATATATGTCACAGGACTGAGAAGGGGTAGGAGAGAATGAGCTCGAGGTCTGACAGAAACAAGATGATTCAATTAAGTAGAGATAAATTAAAACAATATATGTAAGATCTATCTTTTGGTGGTAAAGAACAGAATAATGTGTAATTACAAGGAAGCTTGTATCTCCCAATTTGCAACTGCTCATAGCAAAGACTATTCTGGAAAGATATGCATGCCTCACAAATTCATGTGTTTTTTACCTTTGAAAGGCACCATTGTAGACCTTGTCTTGTTATGTGTTCTATCAGCATCCTTTTCCTGTCGCTGTGTCTTCTACATACTCATTTCATTAATTCAGTAGGGTTTTTTTGCTTGTTTATTACATACCAGGCACTCTGCTGGACATGGGCTATAGTTATTGGCAAAAAAGTTCATTGTTCCTGCTTTAATGAAGCTTATGCTGTTGATCTGTATATTACACAAATAAGTGCTAACTCACAATTGAGATACATGTTTCAAAAGAGAGATGATGATCACCTCTGTGAGAGTCTACAATGGGAGAAGTGGCCAGTGAGGGACACTAAACAAAATAGAAAAAAAAGATACATATTTGGAGCACATTTGTTCAGACCCTCAGTGTCCATGTTTTTTCCAGTTGAGACATTTCCCTTTATCCCTTCTTTTCTTATCCTTAACTTCTCAGCACTTGTATGAAGTCCCATAATGCACACAGCATACTGCCTAAGCCTGTCTGTCCTTCCTTGCTCTTTCCCAAGTTCTGGGTCATTCTCCAGCCCTCGGTTCCAATCAACATGTGCATGTCTTTATGTCTCTGTCTCATTGTTCTGTTTTAAAATCATACAATTGTGGGGCACCTGGGTGGCTCAGTCAGTTGGGCGTCGGACTTCAGCTCAGGTCATGATCTCACAGTTTGTGAGTTCGAGCCCCGCGTTGGGCTCTATGGTGACAGCTTGGGGGCCGGAGCCTGGTTCAGATTCTGTGTCTTCCCCCTCTCTCTGCCCCTCCCCTGCTCATGCTCTGTCTCTCTCTATCTCTCAATAATGAATAAACATTAAAAAAATTTTAAATCAGATAAGTGTGATCATGTGGTATCGATGTGGCAAAAACTGCCAATTGCCTAGCCGATATGCATGGTCCATAGTATTTGAATCCTGATTTTATTTGATTTATTAATGCACTAAGCTAAAAATGCTATATTTATCCTCCTCTGTTTAAGCTAGGTGTGGCCAAATGACTAAGCTCTAAGAAATGAAATATAAGCAGAAAGGTTGTATGGAAGCTTCCAGAAAACTTCCTGAAAAGGCAGGTATTATGGGCTGTTTGTCTCTTATTCTTCTGTATCTCTTCTCTTTTCCACTGGCTGCTTTATAGATATGGTTATGTAAAGGGAAAAACACTTCTGTCACTTTTTCTGTGTGTCTATCTGCTCTCAATACTCTACTTACAGTCAGAACTCTCTACTTCAAAACACTTCTGATACCAGATGTGTGGGCTTTCCACATACCAAGCAATTCTGTGATACGAGCTGAGTGTCCTACAATTTAACTCAACTCTGAGACTATCTACCTGGAGATAGTGCCGGATCCCACAGGTTATGGTCTCTGTCCCATGAGAATGCCCCCCAACCCATCCACTTCAGATGGCAGTTGAAAGCCCAAGTTGTCACCTGTGCTACTGACAGATGGCTATAAATCAGAGGTTCACACAATGCCCTCCTTGGGCTCTGTTAATTTGCTAGAGTGGCTCACAGAACTCAGGAAAACAGTGTACGTACTAGATTACTAGTTTATTATAAGAGGATATAACGCAGGAACAGCCAAATGGAAGAGATGCCTAGGGCGAGGTGTATGGGAAGGAGTGCACAGCTTTCATGCTTTCTCTGGGCCACCACTCTCCCAGCACTTATGGTTGGTTCCTCTGACAAAAAGCCCCCATATTTATGAGTTTTCCAAAAATCACCTCATTACATAAACTCTGATGTGGTTGAAAGGTGATTTTTAAGAAAAACAAAAGATACCTATATTGCTCTGAACACTTTGGAATTTCCAAGGGTTTCAAGGAGCTCTGTCCTAGAAACGTTGAAGACCAAATATATATTTCTTACTATAAATCACAATATCACATGGTGGCCGGAGCTAGAGCAGCTATTTTGATCCATGAGGTGATCCTGGAATGGAAGTTGTCAAGAAATACCCAACAAGACAGGAGGAGCCTGAGTTCCCAAGGGTGTTTTGGAGGAGAGTCGCCATGTCGACCCTAGGCTGCTCAATTCCTCAAGGAATAAACTTTGGCCATACTGAAGCCGCTGTTGTTCTGATCATCTGTTACTTTTTGCTTAATTTAATTCTAAGTAAAACAGGAGACTTCTGGGAGCACCCCTTCAAAAGAGGACATGCCCTTAGCATGATCCCTTTGGGCTCTTATTTGCTTCTTCTTTTTGCCCGTAACATGGACACAAGGGCCAGAGCATTGGCAACGTTTTAGCCAACTTTGAAGATTCAAAAAAGAGAAGGTGTGCCTGGTAACGGTGGAACTGCCTTGCCAGCTCTGGACTTATTTTGTGTGAGGAAGAATAAGGATTTTCATTTTCTCTTGTTTAAGGACTGGCATTTTGTTTCATTCATTTTTAGTACTAGCAGCTGAACACAAGTTATAACTGATGAAATCTGAAATTCTGTAATGAATCTCTTTTATCCACTCAACATAGTGAAAGCTTCTTATAAGTAGCTTATAATTTTAGTTGACAGTCAGCTGTTCATTCTCATGTGCACTAGCTGTCGGCAGATTTTTGACTGTGGTGGCAGCACGTAGGACACCAGCGCCCAGAGCTTTCTGTGTGGTGCATCTTCACCTTCATTACATTTCTGGAAAACTGCATTTGGATGGGGTGTGGAACATTCTTCATCCCTTTATCCCAGATAGTTTTGCCAAGCCTTGTGTCTACAGGGGAACTCTGGAGCTCCCCATCTCCTTCATGTGAAATCTCTGGATCTCTTTGAGTGCCCACAGGGCACGCCTCCTGAAACCCACTTTATGGATGTGCTCGCGAATGTTGATGATGGATTCTCCAGTCACTAGCTCCTTGATCGTAGAATGGCCCTTCTTTTCTCACCACCCTTATTTTTCAGGGCCATTCACCTGGGCTCAGGTTGGAGAGGAAGAACTCAAGGTATTGTGGGAGAGGGAAAGCATCATCACCCAAGAGCACTTTGAAGTTATGGAAACTTTTTTATGATTATCCTGTTAATGCCAGCATCATATTTCACTGCATAGGGAAGCCACAATTTTACCACACAGGCCTGGTTTTCAGATGTTTACAACCTTTCTTTCATTTAATTGCCATTCTAATCCATACTTAGAAAGTATTCCGCACTCAAGTATGATTATTTTGTGTGTCATTTTCTACCAAGACTCACACATCTCAGGTTTCTAGTCTCCTCATGCCATGCTATTTTATGAAGAACGTTAAATTGGGCCTGAATAAACTCAGTGCCCATAGGGGTACCCTCTGCACTCCTTAAGGGGAGAGCCTGGTAGCCTCTATGAAACAAATCCATTCTATTCCAATCGCAGTGCAGTGTGACTCTCCATGATCTACCGCTTGTGTGCAATTTCAAACCCTCTGCTCTGGCATTCTGGGCTTCAGACTTTTGCTTGATGCCTAAACTTTGTCAATTTGCTAGCTTTATTCCGAATGACACTTCAATTGTACTGTCTGCCTGGATTTTCATTCTCCTTTAGGCCCTGTATCTCTGCTATACTTCCTGTAGCCTGGGTGCCAGTCCCAGCCCACTGTTGCGTCCAACCTGGGCCATTCCAGGTATAACATCAAGTAATCTCCCTGAGGGCTTATGTGATATGCTTTATTTACTTGGATGAATTTTGCTTGGGTTTCTCAGGTGCTTGACGTTTCCACACTCCCAGGCCTCTAATTCCAGGCATGACCTTCTACAGAAAGTTCTACTATTGGCTGGAGATCCGTAGTCCACTTGCCCTGGCTAACCAAAACTGCTTTCCAGCAGATGGCCTCTTTTCACATTCTACTTTGCCTTATTTCTAGATGAAACTCCTGGAATATTTGGGCTATGTGGCAATAATTTATGCTATACTTTGAAAGCTTCTTCCCGTGCCTCCAAAGTATGACCCTACTTTGATTTTAGATTTTGGATAAATGGCCTTCAGTAAACTAAATTTTCAATATCCACATTTAGTCTCGGATACCTGGCCCTTTATCATGGCAGCTAAAAACCTGTCCTAGTTTACCACTAATCTTACTGACTTTTTACTAATTCTCCCCCCTCCCTTCATGTTAGTTTTTCTTACTTTCAACTTGCCACCTTACAGGGACGGAGATACTGGTAGATCCCAACCCTTCTGTTCTCTCTAGTTTGCTAGGAGCCAAGCATAACAACCAAAGATGCTGTTGCATCTAGCAGAGAGAGAACCACCAACTTAATTTGGTGAATTGCAATAGACGTATCAAATTGTTGATCTCATCAAGTGTCAACAGTCATATCACAGATCAATCCCTGGTGAATACTGACAATACCAGCAACAGCATTCAGCCACTAAAGGCTTACATTTATTATACAGTCAACTATGCGTGGCACATCCCTAGGAACGTTAATCCTTATCTCATTTAATCTTTACCCAAACCACTCAGGGTATATGCCATCATTATCCCTATTTCACATATCAGATATCCAGCTTTCAAGAGGTAAGAAAACAGTTCTGGTGTCATGGAGGACTAAATAATAAGAGCCCTTCCTGCTAACACTGTTAGACAAAATAAAATAAATTATATTGCAAAGAACAATGGGAAACTACCAGGCATTAGGAGCGAACTAAAACTTGGTGTAGTAAAGTGAGCTGACACGATGTCTGTGCTGGGTGGTTCTAAGTTTGAAACAGGCCTTAAAGGCCAGAGATTTGGATCTACCATTCAACAGAAACAAGAGATTTGTTTCTCTAGAGATTTCTCTAGAAGATTTGTTTCTCTAGAGATTTCAAATCTCTAAGGCAGAGATTTGAAACTGAGGTTTCTACATGGACAAAGACCTGCAAAGGTCTCTCATCCTTGGAAGGAGAACGAGAAAAAACTTGTATGGGAGCCCCCAAAAGGACACTTATCTCTGTCCAAACAATTCGGTTCTGGGCCAGGGAGATCAGTGATGTCTGGTAGAAACAAATGAAACAGCATTATGAGGAACATATCCATAAGAAAAGCCACAGGAAGTTTCCATAGCAAAAACCATCCCTGATGAATTCTAGGATACATAAAAAAATGATTTGTCATGAATGAGAGTCAGCAGATACTGTAATTAGGGAGATTAGCACCTCCATGAACCTGGGAAAACAGAATAATAAGAAATAGGCTACCAAGCGCCTGGGTGGCTCAGTCGGTTAAACGTCCGACTCTTCCTTTCCGCTCCGATCTGTGATCTTGTGGTTCATAGGTTAGAGCCCTGCACTGGGCTCTGTGCTTAGAGTGCAGAGCTTGCTTGGGATTTTCTCTCTCTCCTCCCCTCTCTCTCTCACTTCTGCTCTCTCTCTCTCTAAAAATAAATAAATAAACTTAAAAAAATCTTTAAAAATTAAAAAAAAAAAAAAAGAAACAGGCTATGAAATAAGTTTCTTGAAAATAAGTAAACAGGGGCGCCTGGGTGGCGCAGTCGGTTAAGCGTCCGACTTCAGCCAGGTCACGATCTTGCGGTCTGTGAGTTCGAGCCCCGCGTCGGGCTCTGGGCTGATGGCTCGGAGCCTGTTTCTGATTCTGTGTCTCCCTCTCTCTCTGACCCTCCCCCGCTCATGCTCTGTCTCTCTCTGTCCCAAAAATAAATTTAAAAAAACGTTGAAAAAAAAAATTAAAAAAAAAAAAAAGAAAATAAGTAAACAGACAAAAAAAGGACAGGTGGATTTGGAAAAGGACCAGATAGAACAACTGGAAAAGAAAAAGTCACTGAAAGGTTAAGTAACTTGCCTGAGGTCACTCAGCTAAAATGTGGCAGAACTGGAGCTCAAAACATAGCTTTACAGGTCCCACACCATGTTCCAAACATCAGGCCACCCTAGTTTCCTACAGGGCAAAATAGAAGCTATTGAATTCCATAGGAAAACCTCAGTCTGAAGGCAAAATCTCTTTAGAGTAAACTTATTACTAAAAATCACATGCAAGGACTTGAGGCAAAACAAAACTAAACCCTTGCTTCTCTATAGGGATTTAACAAGTTACGACAAAAAAAGCTTTTGAGATTGGTGAGAACCGTGGGAAGATTTTTATAAATCACATTGTGAAGAGACCCATCGGTTGCTTTAACCATAAATGACAAAACTCACATCTTTTCAAGTTTCTAAGCTGCTTGTGATTTGTTATATATGGCTGTTTGAATGAGCAGGGGAGGAGTCCAGGTGAGAGTGCCCAGTGGAGGTGATAAATAAAAGAGATGTGGGTATATAATGTTTTGAAAAATTCGGATTCTGCTCCAGTTAGCTCTTTTCTCCTCCCCAACTATTCCACCAATCCTGACAAACTGGAAATTTACTGATGTTTACTCCAAACTGAACAATGTCAACTGAGAGTTTGCTCAGGTTGATTGCTCTAGAGTTCTGGCAATAACCAAAACTACAGAAACACTGTTACCCTGTGTCATATCCAGGTCATGGGGCTAGATATTTTTTTTTAATGCTTTAATGTTTATTTATTTTTGAGAGAGACAGAGGGGGGCGGGGAGAGAGGAGGGGCAGATCCCAATCCGGGGCTCAAACCCGTCATGAACTGCGAGATCATGACCTGAGCCAAAGTCGGATGCTTAACCGACTGAGCCACCCAGACGCCCTGCTAATTTTTTTTTTAATGTTTATTTATTTTGAGAGAGAGTGAGAGAGACCGCGAGGGAGGAAGGGTTAGAGAGAGATTGGCAAAGGGAGATTTCCAAGCAGGCTCTACACTCAACCGACTGAGTCACCCAGGCACCACAGAGCTAGATATTTTTATATCAAACTTTTCTTAGGAGATTTGTTGTATGGGACATTTTACAAATACATTATTATTTTCAAGTAATATGGACTCCAATGCAGGAACTGTAATGGTTATTGTTAATGGGAAAGTCATTATTTTGCAGGTGTTTATCTCTGCATTCCCACGATCTCAATGCAGTTAAGTCTCACTCTGTTCTTTCCACACTTCCCATTTTGTCTTATGAGAGCCATCTCATGCATAAAGTGCTCAAGATGTTGTGAACATAAAAAAGAGCAGAATGGGAGAATTATGTGGTTGATGCCAGGTGGTAAACTGGAATGAAATAAACATAACGTATCCCTCTTTATAACCAATGCCTGATTATGGAGTAGATTGTGTCTCTTCTCTTCCAACTATGCTATAACCTTTGAAAAGGTGTTTATTAAAATCTGCATTGTACAACTTGGGGTTTATGATCTCATACAGCCAACAAGGACCAGTCTTGGGTTTCTGCCTTTTTGTATTTTCAATATATAATTTGATTTTAGTTTTTATCAGGCAACCCGAACCTTGCAGGTTTACGGGCACTGACTAAAATTGGGCCATCGCATCCAGAACATGGTCAACAACTCGCTGAGCTGATCAAGTAGATGAGCAGCTCTGGACAAGTGTCTCTCTGCAGTTAGTCATTCTGAAAGAGGCAGCTTGGTCATCCTTTCAGGCCATAATTACGTTCTATTCCAGTGACCAGTGGTAATTAATTGTACTTTGTGCCCACGTAAGAATAAACACAGGGAAAAGTGCAGTGCCTGGTAAGTGCTGCTGGCATTCTTGGAATTTAGGCTACTTTCTTTGAACCGTGTAAAGGAAGTGAAAGCCTCGCTTCCTCCCAGAATAATATGGGTTGTAACAGGCAGCTGACCCGTAAGAGTACGCTCCTCATACCCCCAAATGAATCTTTAAGTTTAGTGACTTTTGACAAAAACCGAGCCTTGACAAAATAAAGTATTAATTTGTTTATATCCTCTCAATAAACATAAGTTATTTGTGCAGACCTACACAAAGATCCATCTAGATAAGCATTTTGAAAGTGTTAACCTTAAAAATAAAACAGTTATTTTACCAGGAAAAAAAAAAAAGGTTTTATTTGGGAATAGTATAGAATGGCAATTTGGGACGTGAAAGCTATGGCAAAACCATAAGCAAGCCCAACACACAAAGGAGAGGATTGTTAGGGAGAAGGAAGAAGTTGGGAGGGGTTGTTGTGAATGAAAGTCGGTTGGTGGTTTCTTGTTATCTGAATTGCTGAACTGGTGGATTTCTTGTAGAAGACTCAATGTATACATTTGCCTGTTTGGGTGTAATTGGTGATTCTTCCCTGTCCACGAGTCTGCAACTGACAATTCTAACTGTAATTGACAGTTGGGTAGAATAGCTCCTCCCCTTCTCACCTCACTTTAGTGAGGTTTCCCTTGATTTTCACAGTGTGCAGAGCACTGAAAACACCTTGACTTGCAGCATTGCAGATTAAAAGGTTAGAAGAAACAATTCAATTTGGGCCTTTATTTCTTGATGGGGAAACTGATTTCAAAGAAGGTATGAGGACCTACCTAAGGTTAGTGGCAGAGCTTGGATCCAATCTGTAGCCTCTGAAAGTGAGTCAAAAGCTCTTTTCCTACTCCAACGCCACGTAGTAGGGAATGAAGAATAATTGATTTTTTTTTTTTTTTTTTTTTTTTTTTGTAGTTTAGAACCAACCCTAAAGTCTAGAGATTAGGGGAATTCAAAGGCAGTTAACATTCTGTCTTCTTTAAGTCTAGGAATTAACAAACATTTTCATGCAGCTAGTGGAAATAAGACTGCAGAATGTATTTGTGTATTTTTTTTTCTTATTTTGTTTATATATTCCAGACTTCAGCCATTTAGGTACCAATGGTGTGATTTTTCACACATTTGCATATCTACTCTATGATGTACTTTTTTAAAAAAAGGTATTTAAGTTTTAAGAGCATATACATTCCTGCCATAAACAAAACAAAATAGAATCATTTGCCATA
Source organism: Neofelis nebulosa (assembly GCF_028018385.1). Classification (NCBI taxonomy): domain Eukaryota; kingdom Metazoa; phylum Chordata; class Mammalia; order Carnivora; family Felidae; genus Neofelis; species Neofelis nebulosa. The sequence goes on along the minus strand of NC_080783.1, from coordinate 48,013,064 downwards.
GATAGAAGGTAACCTTCGAATGAATATAAAACAATGTTACTAACTTTTCAGTAGATAGTATTGTCTGCTAAATATCCCTACTCCAAGGCCTGCCCTTCTTTGTTAAAAAGGAAGATCAGCAAATGTGAGTGGGGATGTTAATACACGTTAGCACCAATCTGAGATTTCATTTTTGTTATAATCAGAAAAACTAAAAGAAAATTGAAAAGGGAAGAAAATTATTACTGTGATTCACTTCTTTAACACTTCTAGTAACCTCTTTAACCACTGGTTCAGTTTGGAGAAAACTACTACAGTTAATGCATTTACTACCATAAATATTTAAAGTCCTTTAGGATCCTGTTATTTCCTGCAAGAACTGAAAGAGGTGGTATAGCATAGCTGAAGGCTTGGACATACACATGGTAGCTGAACTATACTTGGGGTTTCACCAATAACTTGATTTTTTTGGATTCACATCGTGGGTACACTACAAATTATCTGTGTGACTGTGGGGAAAGTCATCATTGTCTAAGCTTCAGTTCCTTCTCTCCTCCTTCCTTCCTTCTTTCCCTTCTTCCCTCCTTCCTTCCTTCTATTTATTCCCTCCACCAACCCCCATCAGCCTCTTTTTTTTCTTCCTCCGTGTCCTAATTTAAATTCCAGATAGTTAACATACAGTGCAATATTAATTTCAGGTGTGGAATTTAGTGATTCATCACTCACATACAGCACCAGTGCTCATCCTTAATATCCATCACCTGTTTAACCCATCCCCCTGCCCATCTTCCCTCCAGGAACCATCAGTTTGTTCTCTATAGTTAAGAGTCTGTTTCTTGGTTTTCTTCTCTTTTGTTTTTCTTTTCTATGTTCATTTGTTTTGTTTCTTAAATTACACATATGAGTGAAATCATATGGTATTTGTCTTTCTCTGACTAACTTACTTCGCTTAGCATCATACGCTCTAACTCCATCCATGTTGCTGCAAATGACAAGATTCCATTCCTTCTGATGACTAATCTGTGTGTGTGTGTGTGTGCCAATCTTTTTGTTGTTGTTGTTAATGTTTATTTATTTTTGAGACAGAGAGAGACACAGCATGAGCAGGGAAGGGGCAGAGACACAGAATGTGAAGCAGGCTCCAGGCTCTGAGCTGTCAGCACAGAGCCCGACGCGGGGCTCGAACTCACGAACTGTGAGATCATGACCTGAGCCAAAGTTGGACACTTAACCGACTGAGCCACCCAGGCACCCCTATGCCAATCTTCTTAATCCATTTGTCAGTTGATGAATATTTGGGCTCTTTCCATAATTTGGCTATTGTTGATAATGCTGCTATGAACATCAGGGTGTATGTATCCCTACGAATCAGTATTTTTGTATCCTTTGGGTAAATACCTAGGAGTGCAATTTTGCTGGATCATAGGGTAGTTCCAATTTTTAACTTAAAAAAAAAAAGTTTGTGTATTTATTTTTGGAGAGACAGAGAGAGTCAGAGAGAGAGGGAGACAGAGAATCCAAAGCAGGCTCCGTGCCATCAGTGCAGAGCTGGACTTGGGGCCTGAATTCACAAACCGTGAGATCCTGACCTGAGATGAAACCAAGAGTCAGCCCCTCAAGTGACTGAGCCACCCAGGTGCTCCTGATTTGTATCTCTTTGATGTTCAGTTATGTTGAGTATTTTTCCATGTGTCTGTTAGCCATCTGGGTGTCTTTTGCCCATTTTTAACTGGATCATTTTGGGTTTTGGGTGTTGAGTTCTGTTAGTTCTTCATGTATTTTGGATAAATATACTAACCCTTTATCAGACATGTCATTTGCAAATATCACCTTTTAGTTTTATTGATTGTTTTCTTCTCTATGCAGAAGCTTTTTATCTTGATGAAGTCCTAATAGTTCATTTTTATTTTTCTTTCCCTTGCCTCAGAAGACATATCTAGTAAGAAGTAGCTGTGGCCAGTGTCAAAGAGGTTACTGCCTGCGTTCTCCTTCAGGATTTTAATGGTTTCCTGTCTCACATTTAGGTCTTTCATCCATTTTGAGTTTGTTTTTGTGTATGGTATAAGAAAGTGGTCCAGTTTCATTCTTTTGCATGTTGCTGTCCAGTTTTCCCAATACCATTTGTTGAAAAGATTGTCTTTTCTCCACTGATATTCTTTCCTGTTTTGTCAGAGATTATTTGGCCATATAGTTTGGATTCATTTCTGGGTTTTTTCTTCTGTTGCATTGATCTGTGTCTGTTTTTGTGCCTTACTGTCTTGATCACTACAGCTTTGTAATAGAACTTGAAGTCTAGAATTGTGATGCCTCCCACTTTGCTTTTCTTTTTCAAGATGCTTTGGCTATTCAGGGTCTTTTGTGGTTCCATATCTATTTATGTATTTAAAGTAGGCTCCACGCCCAGCCAGGGACTTGAATTCACAACCCTGAGATCAAGAGTCACGTGCTCTACTAACTGAGCCAGTCAGGCAGCCCTTCAGTTTTTTCATCTTTAAAATCACAGTAACTGGGGCACCTGTGGCTCAGTTGGTTAAGTGACTTTGGCTCAGGTCATGATCTCACGGTTCATGAGTTCAAGCCCGAGTTGTCTGCACTGACTGACAGCACAGTGCCCACTTTGGATCCTCTGTCCCCCTCTCTCTCTGCCCCTCCCCTACTGACACGTGTGCTCTCTCTCTCTCCCTCCCTCCACCCTCAAAAATAAATAAACATAAAAAAATTAAAAAAAAATCAGAGTAGCCATAGTAATAGGTGTTGTTACAAAGATTTAAAGGTCTAATACATATCAAAACACATAATGCTTCATAAATATTAGCTTAGTTACTGTTTTATTTTATTGTACACTGCTATACTGTGGGCTAAGTTTTAAGCCTCTCATGACAGGAAGAGTAAACTACCATTATTTAGAACAAACACATTTCTAGGTGACTACTTTGTATGCAGGATGGATCAGGTTAACTTCCTCCTCCAGAAGTGGGAAACTTCTGTTGCCTAAGTGCTACTTTCCACTCTGCTCTCCCCTGGGCAAAAGTTCTCTGAAAGGGCACACCAAGGAGAGAAGCCACAGTTAAATGTTTGCAGAACAATTTGCCATCCACCCCCTAATGGTCTTGTTGTGCCTCTTCTGAGCCAACTGTTCATGTTGGCAGCCTTTCAACCTGCTGCTGGGGCCACCCAGGGTCCGGGGCATGTGTGAGCTTCTTAGGGTTGTTTCCCAGGGTATGGTAACTCCTGGAGCTGGTGAGGGAAGTTGGTGAGTGAAAAGTCTAGTCATCGATTCTAGAATGTTTGGACACAAGGTAGGGAATTGAGCAAGGAAGTGATGGAGGCTAGGCACGAGCATGAGAAGAGAATGCATGATGAATGACACGGACAAAAACAAAACAAAGCAAAAAACAAGATAAAGTTTAAAAAGAAGAAAATAAATCTGTAAGATAACACACGAGTGCAAAGTACAGGAAACCCAGAAAGCATTCTTTGAGCTAAACAATACTACAGAAAAGATTGTGATTTAAGGGGAGATAGCACTAAAATGGATGACACTAAAGTGACAAAACTAGAAGAAAAAGGAGGAACGTATTTGGCTAAGAGGGCTTTTGTCGAACTTTTCCACAGCTAACTTTATGTTAGCACTTGTTTTGTGTGAACATGTGTTATAAACATGCTATATTTTTACCAGTAGCTTTGGAGACACACTTTTATTTTTGTTGACATATCTTTATGTGAAAAACAATAAGACCTTAAAGATTTGAATGTCTTCCATAAGTCACATTCCTTGACTCTAGCCAAGCTTCACAAAGAGTAACAGATGATACATTCCAGTGTTTTCCAAGCCAGACTCACTCTGAGGTGGTGGCTTGGTTTCTATTAGAAACGTTAAGAGAAATAAATTATTTGAGACTCACGGGAAAATGTGTGTTACAGACATAAAGTTTCCAAATTTGGACAATATTTAGTGATCTAATGGTTAAAATAATAAAATCTATTGCTGTCCTCAATTGCTTAGAAAGTATAACTGGAAGTGGACACATTGAAAAGACAGTGGTGGCAATTCTCCCCATTTCAATCTCTCAAGATTGCAGTTCATGTGGAATGACTGCCCTGCCAATTTTTTTGAAAGGCTTTGCTTCCCAGCCAAGTGATAGCAAACATTAACCAGCGCAAAGTGGATTCCTCAAAGACAGCAGTTCTCCACATTAATTGTACACTGGAAGCAACTGAGGAGCTTTTTACAGTGCTGACACCCGGCTCCCCCTCTAGCAATTTGGATTTAATTTGGATGGGTTGCAGTTCGGGCATCAAGAGTCTTCAGAGCTCCCCAGGTGATTCTAATATGCAACCAAGATTGAGAAACACTAACCTTGTTACTGAAAAGGGTGGTCCACGTCCAGCAGCATCGCTGTCATCCGGGAGCTTGTTAGAAAAGCAGAATCTCGGGGGCGCCTGGGTGGCGCAGTCGGTTAAGCGTCCAACTTCAGCCAGGTCACGATCTCGCGGTCCGTGAGTTCGAGCCCCGCGTCGGGCTCTGGGCTGATGGCTCGGAGCCTGGAGCCTGTTTCCGATTCTGTGTCTCCCTCTCTCTCTGCCCCTCCCCCGTTCATGCTCTGTCTCTCTCTGTCCCAAAAATAAATAAAAAACGTTGAAAAAAAAAAATTTAAAAAAAAAAAAAAAAAAAAAAAAGAAAAGCAGAATCTCGGGCCCCACCCCAGGGTGCTTATTAGAGTGTCAGTTTTGCCAAGAACCCAATGCATCACATGTGTACAATTAAAGTCTGGGAATCACTGCTCTACAGAATTCTTGTCTTTGATGAGTTTGTCTTTCTCTGATGTTGGACTGTAATTACATGATTAATAAAAGATGAAAGAAAAAATAGCTCAACTTTTGTTCTCTGAAATTCAGGAAACAGACTTCCACCTCTGTGACATTCCACAGAGTAATAAATGGTGGATGATATGAGGTAAGATCCTTATATTCAGGGGTACCAGATAGAATATAGGATGCCTAGTTAAATGGGAATTTCAGATAAGCGGCGATTGTTTTTTTAAGTAAAAGAGTGTCAGAAATATTGCATGGAGCATATGTATGCTAAAAATAGTTCATTGTTTGTCTGAAATCCAAATTTAACCAGGCATCCTGTACTTTTCTTTGTGAAATCTAGTAACCCTGGTTATATTCCCAGGAGTGTCTCTTTGCTCTCTAGGCTGTCCCAGCAAAAAAGAGGAAATGATACCATAAATGGCCAAGTGGCTGTCCCCTAATCTGTCTAGACTGATTGACTGTAAAGTTTCTCATCCGGCACAGACAGCCAGGCCTCTGTGACTTTCCTAAACCAGGCTGGTGACTCACCCAACTGGGAGAGTAATGGGAAATTTACTTGCTGACTCAGGAAGACATAAACCTTGGTAAACTTTTCCTTCAGTCTAAACCAAAAGAAAGAAAATTCCAAAGCAAATGTTAGATATAATACAATATATAAAATGCTATAACCTTAGGCTGCAGGCAAACACAAGGGCTTATAATCACATGTTTTCTATTAGTCGACTAAAAGATGTTTTCACGGTTTGTTCCACATTGCACGCAGAGGCATTTTTCTTAAGAATTACTGGTATTTAAGTTCTTCAGAGGCCACTTTCCAAAAATACATTTTAGATCCATTTTCTCAATACTGCATGTAGTTTGCAATAAAGTAGTACATTTTTTAGCAGAGATGTGGGTGCAGATTGGATGGCCACCCTCCCTTTGTCACTGACTCACAGCAGGCTTTGCAACAACAAGCAATCTGATCTCTCAGTCCTTTCTCCTAGAATGTTTGTTTAATCTTAAACTTTCTACCTCACTTCTCAGGCTGGCTTCAATCCTTTACTCTGTCCTACGGTTTCACCATTTTATCAAAATCACTAAAGCATAAAGCTATGGTAAAAGAGGAAAATAAATTTACATTAGCCAATTCTGAACTTTTTTAACTTGGAAAATTTTATCAGAAAAATCTGGGGGTGCCTGGGTGGTTCAGTCGATTAAGTGTCCAATTTTGGTTCAGATCATGATCCCATGGTTTGTGAGTTCCAGCCCCACTTTGGGCTCTGTGCTGACAGTGTGGAGTCTGCTTGGGATTCTGTGTCCCTCTCTCTCTTCTCCCCTGCTCCCACTCGCTCTCTTTCTTAAAAATAAATTTAAAAACTTAAAAAAGAGAGAGAAAAATCTGAGTAAAATAGTTGCGAAAAATTTGCAATTTTGTATATTAATGACTTTCCTTAAATAATTCCATAGTTGATTTTGAGTAGGTTGAAAATGGAAGTGTAGATAGATACCAACTCTTTTTCTGAGCTTCTACATCTTGTCTGCTGAGGTCAGGCCCTTTTATTTAAAAAATCATGATACTGGCAATCCTGTTTTCAGGACCTGAAAATAAATTAGCTTGTTTCTAGCAAATACAGGCAGAAACTTCCATTTAAAAACAAAGCCCACAAGGGACGCTTGGCTGGCTTAGTTGGTAGAACATGCAGCTCTTGGTCTTGGGGTCATGAGTTCAAGCCCCACGTTGGGCATGAAAAAATAAAAGCCCACAAATCCCATATTCCAGGAGATTCATAACCACTTCAATCCCTGCAGACATGATGATGAAGTCTAAAAGTATTAAGTACCTAATATATACTTAGAAATGCTCTATGGTGTGTTGGGGAATACAGCCACAAAGGCTTTGCCACTGACTATCCAGAAATGCAGTCTATTTCACATACTTTGGACCTGGTCTGTCCTTGTAACTTGCTATTGATCAATAGAATGTGGCAGAAATGATGTTGTGCCAGGAAAGCCTAGGCCTCAGGAGAACTTGCAGCTTCCACCTTTGTGGAACATTGCCTTGAGAATGCCATGTAAGGAAGCTGCTCTTAGTTTCAGGGGTCAAATGGAAGGTGAGAAGCACAGCCAGCGCTAATGGTCAAATATGTGAGTGAGACCATTTGGGACCTTCCATTCCAGCTGTGCGTCCACCAGAGTGGTGCTGCCTGAGTGAGACCAGGAGAAACGGCTAGTCAACCCACATAGAATCATGAGAAATAATAGATCGCTTTAAGTCACTCGATTTAGGGGTGGGGGAGGACTGTTATTTAGCAATAGGTAACTAAAACAATTTCCCAGAGGAAATTGGTTGTTTGTTTGTTTGTTTGTTTGTTTTAGAAAAGCAGGTCTGGGGCACCTGGGTGGCTCAATCAGTTTAGGATCTGACTCTTAGTTTCAGCTCAGGTCATGATCTTGCTGTTCATGAGTTTGAGCCCCCCCATCGGGCTCTGTGCTGGCAGCACTGAGCCTTCTTGGGATCCTGTCTCTCTCTCTCTCTCTCTCTCTCTCTCTCTCTGTCTCTCTCGCTCTCTCCCTCTCTCTCTGCCCCTTCCCCACTTGTGCTCTCTCTCTCTATCTCTCTCTCTCAAAATAAATAAACTTAAAAAATTATTTAAAAAAATAAATAAAGCAGATCCCAGGTCCCTATTCCTCCTCTTCCTCTAATATGGGTTCACTGGGGAGGGGGTTGAATGAAGTAACAGTAACCGTCCTCCTGGGGAAACAAAGATTTAGAAACATGATATGGCTAGAGTCTTGAAGTAAGAGGTCAGGTATAAGAAATGTGGCAGAGTTGAGGCAGAAGCAGAAAAAGAGTGTGTGGATTGTCTTGAACATCATGAAAGGAGGAGAAGGGCCAACAGGGAAGGCAGATTCCCCGGGAAGGTTTAGCTGAGTGGAGAGCAATATGAACTGCAGGTGAATATCCTGAAGTCATGACAGAAAGATTAAGGGGAATCTGCTAGAAAGAAATGACTCGAGCTTTTACTCATGTGTCCACCTTGCTCCTATCCCCGTGCTGGGGCGTCATAACTAATCCAGTTTGAGAATGTAACACCATGGCTCTTGGCTGTGCTGTGTGGTGATACTTACTTGAAGTGTCTGGGTCCTGCTTTTGTCTGTTTTATTTATGTGAATTCTGCTAATATGCCATTGGAAGAAAAGGTTCCATTCATTGCCAAGAAACATTTGAACGAGAGGGAGTTAAAGCATGAAGGAAGTGTTACTTAAGAGAAAGATAAAGTGGTATTTTAGAAGCAGAGATGGCCGCTTCCCAGTGGCAGATGACAAGTTAAACTTAGTCTTCTCGTGGTTCCTGTTTGCTCTCAGGAGGAGATGAGAACCCAGAAAACTCTCAATAGTTGCCTCTCCCCAAGTAGTTTGGGGAGGTCAATTCTCTTTGCCACAGTGAAAGTGAAATAACTTATAAAAACCCTGATTTCTCGTGTAGTAGTATAACTTCTACCCAGAAACCTTCCTTTTCAGGAGCTGTTTGTGGAAGTTTAGTTGCTGAAATAGAGTAAGAAAAAAAACCATCGGTATGCACAGATAGTTGGCATTGAAGAATCTCTGACACTCCCCCAATTATGATTTTTTCCCCTTCTCTGGGGAAAAAGGTGGAAATAATTCCCTGTTAGGGGAATCATTCAAATGTATGTGTGTTTTTGCCTAGAATATAAACTGTACATAATGCAATAAGGGAAAAGTTACAATATTTACAGAATTATGGTGAGAATCTTTTCATTTATAAATTATGATAACTTACCACTGAACACATCTATATTTGTCAGGATTACTTAGGATTATATTAGAGTATAAAATTAACTCAAAAATCTAAGTGGCTTAGGGCAACAAAAGCTTGTATTTCACTCAATTGCATGTGAGACACATTTAGTAAAAATATATGATGCAAACATCAGGTTTTTAAAATTCTTTCTATATACCATGACAGCATGAGTAGAAAATAACACAAATTATACTTTCTACCCAATAAAATTCCTATAAAAATAATAGCTTTTTCTGTCAACCCTAAAATAAATTGTCTTTAAATATGGTAGCAACCAAAGTATGGCTAAACCAAGGAACAATTTTCAAACCATTATAGCCACAAAACCAGAGTTAACTGAGGAAATGACTTATTAGATTTGACATAGTTTTCACAATATTTAAAGATAAATTTATCATTCAGAAAAAGTTCTAAGCCAACATAGCATTTCAACCACAAAAATATTATGCTAATGATCAAATAGTTTTCACACTTAGTTTAAAATTAATAAAACCAGATTTACATAATAGTAAGAAGGATGCTGGGGATATTTAAATGTTTTATAATGTAGACAACTGGTTTATACTGAAATTAGAAATTTTGGGCACATATGGGGCATTTTTTGTCCTCCATAACTACTAAGATTTATATAAGAAAAAGTCCTTGAGGACAAGGCATGTTACTTATCAATTCACAGTGGGCATATATTATGTTTGTATGTCTGGCTTCATCTTTACTCCATCCTGAATGGTTAAGAGCATCCTATTTACTACAGTAATGTGCCACAGGAGTGATCACCTGACTGAGGTATGACCAATCAAAATATCTCACTCCTCTGAACATAGTAATTGGTTCAACGGTAAGCAATTATTATAAATAGAGCCAGTAAGAATCATTGCCTGGAATTGATATATTGATTTGAGAGGAAGACAGATTTTTCAGCTAGGATGGAATTGCCAAACTATGACAAATAACCTGAGATTGTAGATAACTATCTTCCCTGTTCAACTGAGGAATCTGAAGCAGTAGGAGAGGGTGAGACTAAACCAGAGAAGGAAACAGAGCTGGAAAAGACAGGAAAATGAGGATGAGGGTGGGAACTATATTCCTTGGGTATTGGGCTGTGTTTGAAGCCAGAACCAGCCCCGAGTTTCCTGGTTATGTGAAACCAGGAAATTCTCTTTTTGGTTACGCTAATGTGAGTTGGGTTATTGTCATTTGCTTTTGTTTTTTTTTAATTTTTTTTTAACGTTTATTTATTTTTGAGACAGAGAGAGACAGAGCATGAATGGGGGAGGGTCAGAGAGAGGGAGACACAGAATCCAAAACAGGCTCCAGGCTCCGAGCTGTCAGCACAGAGCCCGACGCGGGGCTTGAACTCACGGACCGTGAGATCATGACCTGAGCCGAAGTCGGCCGCTCAACCGACTGAGCCACCCAGGCGCCCCAGTCATTTGCTTTTGAAAGAGTCCTAACAAACGCTCCATTCTTGAAAGCCCTGTAGGATCTGCCACAGTGCCATGGTATCTTACCCGTAGTACTGACTCAGTAAGTGTTTTCACTTAGTGAAAGTATACATGGACCTATCTTATGCATTGTTGAAAGGTGTTATAGGTGACACGGCATAGTTTTGTCAAAATAATTATTATTGCCCACTTGCTTCTGTAAGTCAACTCTAAGAAAAAAAATAATTCATTTTCATGATTTGTTTTTCAAGTATCTGTCATGCCATTTTCTAGTGCTCATGAAATATTTCCTATTGAAGACAATATTGTAAGTAGGTTGTAAGATTCTCAGACATGTTTACAAAATCTTATGTAATCCATATTGGTTGTGGCTATACTAAAATAGAAACATAAATAAATGCCTGTTCTGCCTTCCAGTCCCCATAACACTTTATTAATTTTATAACAAGCCTTCTCTGAAACTACTTTAGAGTAATATGTAGTTATATAGCATATATAGTTATATGAAAAACAGACAATTTTATTTCAAAATTTGGAACCAGAATGTTTTTTAGGATAAGAAGATACATTTTACTTAGTTTTTTATTTGAAAAATGGAATCTGACAATGTAAGTCCCAAGGTTTTGAGGGCAAAACAAAGAGAAGCCTGAATTGCTCAGGTTATAAAAGTTAGAGAGATTTAGACAGTCTCAGCCCAGAGAGGAGAAATGGGGGCTTGAGAGTGAGGATAAGAGACAAGAGTGTCTGTTGGAGGTGGATGCGACGCAATGGGCAGTTAGCAGTCTGAGAAGGAGTCATAAGCAGGGGAGGTTCCCACAGAGGGAATGGGGAGGGCTTTATTTTATTTATTTATTTATTTATTTATTTATTTATTTATTTTTTTTAACGTTTATTTATTTTTGAGACAGAGAGAGACAGAGCATGAATAGGGGAGGGGCAGAGAGAGAGGGAGACACAGAATCCGAAACAGGCTCTAGGCTCTGAACTGTCAGCACAGAGCCCGACGTGGGGCTCGAACTCACGGACTGTGAGATCACGACCTGAGCCGAAGTTGGACGCTTAACCGACTGAGCCACCCAGGCGCCCCTGGGGAGGGCTTTAAAGAGCAGGTCAATTGGAGCACCTGGGTGGCTCAGTTAAGCATCTGACTCTTGGTTTTGCTCAGGTCATGATCCCACGGTTTGTGAGACCAAGCCCTAAGTCAAGCTCTGTGTTGACGGCATGGAGTCTGCTTTGGATTCTGTCTCTCCCTCTCTCTGCCTCTCTCCCACTCATTCTCTCTCTCTCTCTCTCTCTGTCTCTCTCAAAATAAACAAACAAACTTAAAAAAAAAAAAAGAACAGGTCTAATATTCACCTGCAACATACCGTATCCACCACTGCCCTCAGACTTTCTGCAGAATTCTGTTACACGTGACTACCTTGCATTTAGGTTGCTTTGTAGATTCTATGTAAAAGGGACCATGTTCCATGTTGGGTTGAGCTAGGGTACGTGCAGTGTTGAGTGAACAGACCAGGTGCAGAAATGAGGTGCAAGTGAGATGGAGAGTTCCATGTAGGCTGAAGCCCCTTTGAGAATCCTGAGAATCATCAGGAAGGTTGCTAGCAGGAGTGGGAATTCCAACCCACCAGAAGCACATCTCAGATGTGCAACTAAATCATATTATTTACTTTAAAAGCAACTGGAATCTGACTCAGAACCCTTAGTGCTCCTGCAGGAGCCCATCAATTGCTATGGCTTTGCTCTACCCAAGCAGAGAGATCTCTGGTGAACCTGAAAGTTCCAGTATTTGGGTATGGTCTTCACAGCCTGCTACCTAGTTATCACAGTTGAAGATGAGAAATCTGTCCCAGAGAGGAAGGGCTAATGAAGGCAGGAAGAGGGAAAATCAGAAAGGTTAGAAATGTTAACGCCAGAACAGATTTTGATTTTTTACTGTGCTTGACACATTGTGGTTCTGTGATGACTAAATTAATGAGTGATTTAATTATAGGTATTAGAAACAGGGAAAATGTGCAGAATAGAGAACATGGGAAAATAAAGTTTAACCACTCATTTTTGTAGCTGTGGTAATGTAATATGAAGTTGGGAAAGACTGTAGAATCCCAGCAAATCTCATTCTTTCGTCTCTGTATGAATACCATCTAGCCACTAGCCACACATGGCAATTAAAATTAAGTAGAATTTGAAATTTAATTTCTGAGTCACACTAGCCACATTTCAAGTGCTCCATAGCCACATGTGGCTGATACAAGTATTTGAGACAGTATAGATACAGAATATTTCCATTGTTGCAGAAAGTTCTATTTGACAACATGGATCTATCATATCTCTATCAAATCATCTCTATCATTCGGCCTTAGTTTAAATTCCTTTTTTAAAAAAGTTTATTTATTTTGAGAGAGGGGTGGGGGAGACAGAGAATCCCAAGCAGGCTCCCCACTCTCAGCGCAGAGCCCAACATGGGGCTTGAACTCATGAACTGTGAGATCATGACATGAGCCAAAATCAAGAGTTGGACTCTTAACTGACTGAGCTTCCCAGGAGCCCCAGTTTAAATTACTTTTTTTTTTTTAAGGTTTATTTTTGAGACAGAGTGAGACAGAGCATGAATGGGGGAGGGTCAAAGAGAGAGGGAGACACAGAATCCAAAGAAGGCTCCAGGCTCCGAGCTGTCAGCAAACAGCCTGACGCGGGGCTCGAACTCACAGACCGTGAGATCATGACCTGAGCCGAAGTCGGAAGCTCAACCGACTGAGCCACCCAGGTGCCCCTAAATTACTTTTAATAAATGTCATTCACCATTATGTTTTGGGTCAGACATAATTGTTAGATGGTTCTTGAAGTTTTCTTCTATATCCTTATCCTAGATTTTTTAGATGTATGAAACGATTTATTCTCTATAGGAAGCACATTATTACAATAACTGTTTAAAAATATTGTTAATGATAAGTGTATTCTAAACTGAAATAGATTAACTAATTTGAAATAATTAGAGTAAAAAAGTTAACTTGGTTTCTTAAAGAATCTCACTTATGCTTAAAGAGTAGCATTAGTGTAAACATCCCATAATAGTAATTATCTTTTTAAAACTCAAAAGAAAAAGAAAACTAACTGTAGAAATACCTTTAAGCTTCACAAAAATGCTGAACATGAACCAAGCCTTTTATTTAATTATTTTATGTTCCTATGAGCTAGACCTAATGCAATTATGTGATTAAGAGCTCTGTATCTAACACCTTTATGAATGTAATCATTTTCTATTAAATCCAAATATTTAACATTTCATGAAAATCCCCTGGCACATTTCCATAATGACTGAAAGGTGGAAATCCTTAATTAGTGTTCAAGCTTTTAGAGGAAGTAAGAGTGGAGAGTTTAGAAAACCCCCCAAATGAATCATTTAAAAGGAACAAAATCGATGAAGGCACCAGCTGATCTAAAAGAGTATGGCTCATAAGAACTTAACTCATATTTGTTTCTTTAACACCAACAACTGAAACAGCTTCCATAGAGCAAATTAAACTCTATTAGACACTAAAAAGTGAACTGATTCTGCTTTCTGTAAATAAGAACTTTATGTCATTAAGAAAACTGTCATACAATGCTTCTGTTCTAGCTACTTGAAAAAGTAGGAAGAGTGGTCAATATATCTAGAATAATTTCTATTAAAATAGGGTAAAAATATAAATGTTTGGTACTAAAAATTTAAAGCTATTGTTTGAGGAATTAAGGTGGGTATACCAGTTAGGATTAGGGTAGTCAAGGTGTAACTGAAAATTCTAGCAATAGCTGATTAAACAAAGAGGTATATTTTCTTCTGATAGAATATAATCTGCATGTTTATTATCCAAGACCAGAATGATAGGTCCATGGTTTTCAGAAACCCAGACTTTCTGCTCTGTAATTCTTAGACCATGCCCTCTTTTGCCAAGTATGCTTCTTTATGTTCTCACAGAGGCTGCTTCAGCTCTAACCATCACATCTGTGTCCCAGCCATCAGCTGTAGAGACATTGCTGAGGAAAAAGGGCTCCTGATAGTTAAACTAGCCCTCTTCTAAGAGGCTGGTAGCTCTACCTGACAATTTCTACCAACACCTTCTCGTCGTCTGTAAGGGAGCTGGGAAATGCAGGGGTTTTTGTTTTTGTTTTCCATCTAGACATATTATTGCCACCACACAATATAAGGATTTTATTACCAAACAAGAAGGGGACAATGAATATTGGGTAGGTAGCTAGCAGTCTCTGTGAGAGCAGATGGATTATCCTTTCGTTGTACTTTTATTTCCAGTGTTGGACTAGTCACGTTGTGTACACTTACTTATATAGGAGACAGAGTAGTGCAACAATAAAAAGCAGGGTGTAATTAGAGTGATCCTATGCCCCAGTTTCCCCTAGATGGTTCCTGCATATACTGTTGTATCAGTATAATTATTATCCACATCCCTGTTACTCGCTACAGTGCCCCAATTGGACGATAAATTATATGGTCACTTTAGCTATATAGACTGTGTGTAAAAATCTCTAACACTTTCTAGCTCTGTGACCCTAATGAAAAATGACATAACTTCTCTAAACTCATTGTGTTAGTTATCTGTTACTCAATAACAAATTATCCCCAGAATGTATTGGCTCAAAGCAACAAATATTTATTATGTCACAGTTTCAGTGCATTAGTAGTTAAAGAGCAGCTTAAAGGGATGGTTTCTAGCTCAGACTCTTTCTTGAGTTTAAATGTTGGCAAGAGTTGCAATCAACTGAAGGCCAGAGTGGGAAGAAGAATCCACTTTGAAAAATCCACTCACTCAGGTGGCTGTTGGAAGGAGACCTCAGGTTTTTGTCATTTGGGCCTCTCCCTGGGCACCTTGTATGTTCTTACCAGATGGCATCTGGCTTCCCATGTGATAGAGCAAAAGGAAGCCCTGTGCCTTTTATGTCCTCGTCAACAAAATTGCACAGTCATTTCTTCTATTCATTAAAAGTCATTCATGAAATCCAGTCCAAGCTCAAGAGGTGAGGGATTTAGCTCCACATCTTGAAGGGAGAATACTTTAAACATTTTCTTAAAAGTAGGCTTCATACATAACATGGGGTTTGAACTCATGATCCTGAGATCAAGAGTCACATGCTCTACCAACTGAACCAGCCAGGCACCCCCCAAAGGGGACGTATCTTAACAGTACCACACTTATTGTTCTCATCTGTAAAATGGGTTAAAATTACCCACATGCAGTAATTGTATTTTATGAAGAGGCATAATCCGTATACAGCATTTTAATAGAGCACTTGGTAATAGTAAAATATGTCCCTTAATAAATGTAAATGAGCACTATTTACTTACGTATTTGTCTAATTAAACTTTAAGCTCCTGGCAGGGATCATATCTGATTTGTCTTGGTAATTCAAGCTCTAATTGCAGTGTTGGGCATATAAAGGACACTTAATAATAAATATCCAATGAATAAATGAATGAGTAACATATTCTTTAATAAGACCAGTTTAGGAGGAGTGAGTGGAAAGAAAAACAATTCAATAGTCATGTGAATAAATTTATGTTTTATTTGTGTTAAAAGTAGGTTTACATAGCTCTTTTTATATGATAGGGCATGAAAAAGTGAATACATATGTAATGTACACTAAGTTATATAACTTCAATAACATTCATTGGTATATAATACTATAAGGTATTATATAATAGCACAGTATAATAGTATTATATAGCTACAATAATATCACCTTCTTATGTTCTTGATATTAAAATTTCTCCTGAAAAATTGTGTTCTGTAGACATGTCTAGCTATGTATTTTTGAAATATGGAGTTTATTTTTACTGACTAAAAAAATTTCAATAATAATATAGATGGCATATTACTAAACAATAGTAGGATTAAAGCATGTATCTAAGGGAAAGATTTCAAGAACTATACACATATAATATACATACATGTACAATATAAAAATGGTGTGTTTTGTCATTAATGACACATTTTCTTGCCATTTTCTCCAGGGAAAAAATAAATATATGTAAAACATTGCAGATTATAGTTCTTAAAGATCTTCTGATTATGACTTTATGTTTATCATAATCTGAAGGAAAAAGGAATTAGAAGTTTGGGTTATAGTCTCCAGTTACAGCAAGGCTACATTTATACAAAATGATTAGTAGGAGGAAAGTATTAGCAATCATTTATCAAGTGCCAGGGACATTTTAAATTATACCGTGCTTCCTTTTATGACTCATGATATAAATAAAACATAGTGTTCTTTTGAAATTCCATTTTTTTCAATGGATTATTTTTAAAAATGTGTTTGCTAATTCTGTACATACCACAAACACTTTGCTTTTTTTACCTAAGCCTCTAATTTGACTTTTCAGTGATAGAACAGTAATTTGGACAGCACTACCCTCTTTCAAACATGGATTTTTTTTTTTTTTTTTTGTATGATAAGTGCTGTACTGAGAAATGCGGTCTATGTCTTGGCACACATCAACACTCCAAGCCTTTAAAACAAATTAAATCCTCTTAAGTAGTTGTAGTGTAAGAGGATGCTGTAATTTTTAATTACTTTAAATAAAATAATATACACGATTTCCCTTTTACATTTTTACAACATGTTGGTTATTTGAAGGGAAATTCTGAAAACTACCAGACATGTCCTTGAAGTAACGGATACCTAGGGGCACCTGGCTGGCTCAGTTGGAAGAACATACAACTCTTGATCGCAGGGTTGTGAGTTCAAGCCCCACATCGGGTGTAGAGCTTACTTAAATAAATAACTTAAAACAAAAAAATGCCTATCTTGAGAGCAGAGTGGTTTTTCACAATGAGATGCAGAGAACTCCAGGAATGCACAGGACATTTCTTGCCATTTGTGATTAATTTTTATCTCCTTCATTCCCAAAACCTAATCCCAAATTACAACCAGGAATGAAAAACAGCTACAAAGCTTAGAAACACTATTCTAGATAAAGTGAGCAGTTTAATCCTATTTCTTTGCTAGTTATAAAATGAATTTACTAGATATTCTTGGGCTTTTCTACTTCTTGAAAAATGTATATTCATTCATTCATTTATGCAAGAATGTTTTTTGAGTTACTGACTTCATGTGTTCAATTTATAAAAGTAACAATTGCTTTTTTATTCATACATTCATCCATTTATCCTTCAGCAAATACTTCTTAGTTTCTTGATATTCAGTAAGAACTGTGCTGGGCACTGAACATTTAATTATGAGTAAGAGCAACATGTTCACTACAGTTTTGTCAGTTATGACTCAATAAAGCTGGGGGCCTTGAGATCAACATGTTTGCTTCTCTCATGAGTTTATTTATTTAGAGAGAGACAGTGACAGAGTGCGCTGGGGTGGGGCAGAGAGAGAAGGAGAGAGAAATAATCCCAAGCAGTTCCGTGCTGCCAGCGCAGAGCCTGATGATGCTCAAACTGAGAAAACTGTGAGATCATGACCGGAGCCGAAACCAAGAGTCGGACACTTAACTGACTAAGCCACCCAAGCACCCCATTCTTAATAAGTTATTAGTGATTTTTTGAAATATAAATTCAGCACTGTATTCAATGCTGTGGGAGAATATATAAATTAGAAAACATAGCTCCTATTTATAAGGAACTGATAATTTCACTAGGAAAAAAATCCTGAGATGCCTGGGAATACCAAGAATTAATATTAAATAAAATTTTATTCAAATACTGTCAAAAACTCCAGGAAATAAATACAATTAAATGTTGAGTTGTGAGTGGATTAGACTTGGAAACACAAGTCATTTTAAAGAGAAGGGAGAAACTGAAACTATGTAACGTTTTCTGGAAAAGAGGAGTCTTGAACTGAATGCTAAAGTTTGGGTGGAATTGGGGTGGGAGACCAGGTGAAAGAAGATATTACATATTGAAAAAGAAATGAAGAAAGAAAGAAGAAAGAAGGAAAGAAAGAAAGAAAGAAAGAAAGAAAGAAAGAAAGAAAGAAAGAAAGAGAAGGAAAGTAAGAGAGAAAAAGAAAGAAGGAAAGAAAGAAAGAAAGAAAGAAAGAAAGAAAGAAAGAAAGAAAGAAAGAAAGAAAGAAAGAAAGAAAGAAAAAGAAAGAGAACCTCAGGAACAGAGGAAGTGGTGAGCACAGCAGATTTGCAGACGTGAAGAGACCACACAGACACTTTTACCTGCCCACGGTGCTCTGCTCCCTTGAGGCACAGAATTCCAAGTGCTTGTTTTTTCTATTCATGGCTATTAAAGTTACTCTGTGTTGTGATTTCTAATTTGGTCTTTGAATCTCAGTTTTCTAGGATATCTTCTATCATGGGTTATCCAAACCCTGAAAAGGGTTTAAAAAAGGACTCATGGCAATAGGACCACAAGGAAGGTGCTCAATAATCGTACATCTCCAGGAGGAAATATGGCTCGATATTTAAAATTTAAGTTTGACTTAATGGAAGCAATATATTTTATATATAATTTCTTAATCCACTCACTTTCTCTTCACACTTGAAGTTATGTAGTGATATCATTATTAAGTTTCAATATTTACATGTATACATGTCATGTTCTTAGGATTTTTATACAAAAGTAATCAATATGGCTATTTCCGTTTGGACCATTAAGTCCATTGGTATTAAAGAGAAAAGATGAACATTTAAAAACCAGGTGAAATGAGTAAACTGAAAGCGTGTTGGAGAGAAAAGAGATATTCAGATGGTGAAATATTATCTATTCATCAAGCTAGAGAGAAAAGACAGTATATATTTTCTTTGGTTTATCAACATATTCAGTCCTCAGGGGAAAAATCAAAAGGAACTACCTTCATAGCAAATATTTCAATTTAACAGTAACGTATATAAGTTAAACCCGTTTAAAGACAAAAACAAAAACAAGTCAGGAGAGTTGCATATTTGTTTTTGAAACTTCGAAAGACTAGTTATCTTTGTCTTGTTTTTTAACAAGGGAACTAAGATATTTCCACATTTCCCCCAGCATTTGTCTGAACCTTAAGTTTGTAACTAACTTTTCCTATTATATGGAAGGAGTGTCTGATCTAAAGGCAACAAATGATTGAGTTCCTGCTGTTATGAAAATTTTATGATGAGGGTTAGACATATAGATGAGGACAAGAAACATTTCCCCTTTTCATTTTCAGTGTTCGTGGATACGAGCCAGTTTATCCTCAGTAGGCATCTTTATTCTGCCTAGTGTAGGGGGAAAATATTTGAGCAAGACCAGGTGGGTTCATTTCATGGGTGTTATGAACAACCATCCTAGTTAGCCTGGTGAGGTCACTGAAGCCTCAGGTTCTCAGGAATGGGGAAGGCCTTGGAGATCATTACTAGCTCCCTTCCTTACCCACAGGGATATGTGACCTTGGAAAAATTATTCAATCTCCTAGAGAATCAGTTTCTTCACCTTTAAATTTGGGCTACTAATAGAATCTACCTGATAGGATTTTATGATTACCAAATGACTTAATACACATCAAAATGCTCCACACAGAGTCTAGCACATAATGAGTAAGCTTAATAAAATTGTTAGTTATTAGTAAGTCTCTGGGGAGTAGAATTAACTCCATTGTTGAGCTCAGTGATGAGCATAAAGGATACAAAAACAAGAAGGCATGGTTCTTTATAGAAGGCTTCATGGAGGATGTAAATGATGCCTGATACACATTTTGAAAGAAGGGTAGGAAATAGCTAGATAGAGGACCTTGTGTATGTTTGCATGTGGCAGAAAGAAGAAGACTGGGGGAAGTGGTCGAAGAGAAAGGCTAGTGTTTTCTAGGAAGACAGAGCCCTGTGAACCAAGATGTCATTCTGTAGAAACTGTAAGTAATTAATTTAATATGGCTAAAGCCACTTTGGGAGGTGGGGCGTGGCAAGAATGTGGTGATGAATAAGATCATGCAGGGGATGTGTAGAACAAGAAGTGCAGTGAACCAAGGCAGAGACGTGAATAATCCTAACATTGTAGGGGTAGATTAGGAAGCAAACCTAAAAAGGAGGTAAGTTTTCTACTTTTGTTGCCTTCCCAGCCACCCAAGGAGCACCGGGTGCTGGCTTGGCATCTTATCTTTTCAGATAGGAAAAGACAGCACTGGGGTTGGGAGTGGGGATGAAGCCTGAGAGGCCAAGTAAATCTCCCTCGTTAATACTTGGGAGAGGAGAGGCAGGAGAGAGTCAGACAAAAAAAGCAACAGCAACATTGTAGGGTTGAGTTTAGTGGATTAAAGTCTCTAGAGAAATGGAGAGTAGAAGAAGGGGGTTGCAGAAGGGCTTCCATGAGTTATGAACTGAATCCACCTTGATATTGAGAGATAAAAATTTGAAATTTTTCTTAAATTATTTTGGAGTAACTGGACTGTGCTTTTGTGTGTGCAGAGACAAAGCCAAGTGGAGTTCTAGTTTGATTGTGGTTATTGAAGGAATTGTTGGATAGGTACTAGAACTAAGAGAGTATAATAATACAAATTTCATGTCATACAAATTTACTATTACCACTGTACTAAACTAACAGTAGTAAAAGTATTGATGGCAACAGGTACTGTTCAATTCTATAAGTAGGTGTTATCATCCTTCCCATTTTATAGATAAGAAAATCGAGGCACAGAATGGTTGAAGTAATTTGACCAGGGTCATTAACTAGTACTGGGTGAACTGAGCAATTGAACTCAGGCATTTGAATTTATAGAAACCAATGGAATCAAGATTCTAATTAAAGGACAGCCTTGGCAGAGGGTAAAATTCAAAGTCAAAATTCCTTTTACTATCTAATATTTTATTTCCTCTGTAAGAAAGTGATTGTACTTAATGTAGATATATTATTATCCAGCTCTTTTAAGTGGGGAAATTGTTACCATGTGAAGAGTAGCGTCATTGGACTGGGTGAGAGGCACAGCTTTTCTTCCATAGAATAAAATATGCTTCTCCCTCTCCCATGGACACAATGCCTTGGTACACTGTGGATTCCGAATAAGTGCTGGCTGAATTGATACGTACTATAATAAACTCCCTGAATTTGCAAGGTGTTGGGTAGGTGACTGCTCAAGCATGATAACTCTGTTACAAAGATGCCTGCATTTATTATTCAAGAGTGCCTTAAGATACTGGGTTAGTTTGGTTCACGGTCTCCTAACAGAAATGGGGACCTGAGTTCACTCAATTTCGGTGGGCACATACGTGTTGCCATTGCTTTGTATTCTTCCTTTTCCTGGTGTTCTTCCCTCCTCTGGCCTACTGGATCTCTGTCCTGGATCAGAAGTTGGGGAGTGGGAAGCCTTACTGATTTCAGCTAGAGTTTAAATCTCCATAATCTTCTGCTATTCCTGGCTGGACAGATTTCCAAAGGGATTGGTTATCAGGCTTTTAAGGAATAAAAGACCCTTCGAGTTTTTGCCTCTTCAGTGCATCTGGAACAGAGTGAGGGGAAAGATAACATTTGTATTTCTACATACTTGTCCAGGATCACCTGCCTCACGAGGTAATTTCCTTCAGACAAGTGCTGGGCCATGGTGTGTGAAAGATGGCCAAGGTTTGGGGACATATCTTGGAGTCAAATTTAAGAATCAAAATATATAATGCAATTAAATACTAAAAATTCAAATTAGACATTTCATTTCCACTTAAATACATGCTCCTTCACAAGATTAATTAAAAGCTAGGAAATTAGTGTGCATTGTGATTCAGTTTTAATACCTACTTTGGGAAAACAATCCAAAATTACTGTTCCAGTACTTGTAGGTTTTTAAGGTCTATGCAGTGCATTTATACTCTCAGTCTTGTTCACCAAATTCCTTCACACATGATACACAATATAGGAAAGTCCCCTCTCTGGACAAAGTTTACTCATCATTTCATCTCCAACATTTTAACGATTTCTCACTATCTGCCTGGCCAGGTGGTAAGACTACAGAATATAAAGAAAGAGGTCAAGGTTCCAGTTCTCAAGTAAGTCCGGGGAACTGTCAGGAGCCTGGAGGCCGTGGAAACCCTAACAGCAACAAGTTCACAGAGGCCTTACTTCAATGGTGTATATTCCTTCTTCCAACTCTAAAATTCTATTTCTACTCACGCGTCCTAAATCAATGCGTTAGTTATTCGCAATCACCCAACTTCAGCTAATAAACTAGGAATAAGGTTTCTACTAGTCTGACTTGATTTGAAACGATTACTGCCAATTCTTTGCCCTGCCAATCCTTCAAGTTCAGCTTTAACACGACTCCTGGAAGGGGCTGTGCTAGCATTCTGAAAGTTTATAATTAAGTTCAGTGTGTGTGTGGGATAGAGTGGGGGAGGAAAACGACCATTAATTACAGAGTTTCGTTTGTGAGAGCCTGCCAGGGTTTTGGGAGTAGAAACCGAGAGGCGGATAAAGCTGTCCTCATTTTTAAACAAAAGTAGCACAGGAGTTCCCGGCGGGACCCGGGAGCGTGGGGTGCCCCTGGACGCTGGCGGGTTGGGACCCTTGGCCATCCCTACGTGCACCACTGTCCCCCTGGAGCTGGGTCCGAGGCCCTCGTCCAACAGCGCTGCCGCGGCCCGGGGCTCTGAGGGACTGGGGCTTCGGCATTGGCACCTCGCTCTCGGGACGGGAGGCGACCGCGCGCACGGAAGTGCACCCGGCTCTCTCCAGTCGGAGGACGGCTCTCCTCCTCCTTCACTTCCTCCAGCGCCGCTGCCAGGCCTCCCGGGCCGGCTCCTCCCCCTTCTCTACCTCCTTCCACCGCCCGCGGCAGCACTCAGGCGGGGGGTGCGGCGCTCACCCGCGCAGTCCCGAGCGGGAGCCCAGGCGCGGGGCGGCCGAGCGGGAGGGAGGTCGGGGGCCGCCGGCGCCGCTGTCCCCGCCCCGCGCGCCCTGCGCCCCACTTCCCGGGCGGCCGCTCGGTGGCTCAGCCCTCCCGCCTCCCCGGGCGCTGTCGGGGACTCGCCGCGAAGCGAGCGGCCGGCCAGTTTCGGCGCGTGCAGGCGGCGGCGGGCCGCGGGCACCGTGCGCTCCGGGAGGGGTGGCCGCGGCTCCGGCCTCGGCGCCCCGCGCGCGCTCCGGCGATGGCTTCGCCGCCGCGGCGGCGGCTGCGCCTTCGCCCGCGCCGCCTCCTGCTCCTTCTTCCCGGATTCCTGCTGCCTCTTTGCGGCGCTTTCAACCTCGACGTGGACAGTCCTGCCGAGTACTCCGGCCCCGAAGGAAGTTACTTCGGCTTCGCGGTGGATTTCTTCGTGCCCAGCGCGTCTTCGTAAGTGGCCGCACTTGGAAGGGGAGTCAGCCCCCTCCCCCACCGCGCGCGCCCACCCTGCGTTCCCCGGGGGAGACTGTCCGTCCCCCCACCCCCACCGGGGGTTTAGGTTCTGGGCGGATGGACGGTCTGGGGAGGCGAACCTCCGCGGCACCCACCGCCTCCTCTCAGTGCCCCCTTCGCCTCTCCCCGGACGGACAGCTTTGAAGCAGACGTGCGCTTCAAATTCGGGGCAAGTGGGAAAGCAACAAAGGCTGGTCCCGCCGGACTCCGCGCCGCCCCTGCTAGCGTCTCGGGCTAGGTCAGGCTCATTCCCGAACTTCTTTTTTCTCCGGTACCAGTTCGCCTTCCCCGTAGCCTGCTTCGCAGACTTAAAAAGCCCTCCCCCACACTTTCCGCCTCGCGAGCTGATTCCGTTTCTCGTTCGCTCCTTTTCCAGACATTCTGATGACTAAAATGACCATACCGTCGTAGTAAACTCATTGTGTCTTATCTCTGATACTGTCAGACCTTTGCACATTTGAGGGCGAACGGACGAACTGAATGTATCATGTGTTCTTTTTATAGTGATTCATTATTTAGGTCATTGTTCACAAAGAACAAGGGTGTTTGCTGACTTTTCATTCACTGCGGGTCATTTGAATACTGCAGTATTTAAGAATTCAGTTATGTTTTCAAACTGCTAACGTTTTCGCGTTGCAAAGGCCGTCAGGATTTGTAACAGAGTTAATGTCACTATTGGATTCAAAGTTGTCTCTGACTTGACCGAACCTGACATCATCGTTCTCACCACCTCACCCCCATACTAGCGTTAGAAATGCTGATTTGATAGGTGTTCACTGGATGCCTTCTGACGTTTAAGTCCTGTTTTCAAGAAGGAAGACTATTCTTAGGGCTCTTGGAAATTCTAACATTTTTTCCCTTCTCTTTTTTCTGTATTGAAGGTACTATTTTTGAGGCGGTAGAAGGGGAATAATTTTGATGGCCAGTACTTTGATAGGACCATTTTTCCAACTCGTGTGTGCCTAATTTGAGGGTGATCTAAATATTTTTCAATGATTTATTCATACTGTCTGAGCGTTGATCATCAAAGGTGTTGATGATTGTCTGAGTGTTGATTCATCAAAGGTGACGACCTTGCAGCAGTAAATAGTATGGAAGCAATTAGTGGAAACTAGGCATTGTTTTATGTGGCGAACTCAGTTTTGTTTGTTGTCTTCTGTTTCAGCGCTTTCTATCTATCCAGACCTAAGCACAGATTTTCCAAAATGATAAAAAAATGATCACTAAGTTTGGGCAACATTTACTCCCTCCTCATTTGATTTAATCATTCTGCCAGCCTTATCTGTTATTTGAAAGTTCTTTTGTTTCCAGATAGCTTCAAGGGTATGCCTTGATAGTACAGATTTTAGTTGTCATCAGAGGTGCTCTTTTAGCTTTAATTAGTGCAGAAATTCTAGTAGTTTTTTTTTTTAATTTTTTTTTCAACGTTTTTTAAATTTATTTTTGGGACAGAGAGAGACAGAGCATGAACGGGGAAGGGGCAGAGAGAGAGGGAGACACACAGAATTGGAAACAGGCTCCAGGCTCCGAGCCATCAGCCCAGAGCCTGACGCGGGGCTCGAACTCACAGACTGCGAGATCATGACCTGGCTGAAGTCGGAAGCTTAACCGACTGCGCCACCCAGGCGCCCCTGAAATTCTAGTAGTTTTGAGAAAATATATTGTCTTTTGACAAGAGTAGGTACTTAAATTAGCAAGAGTTAGCGCTTAAATACTTCAGAGCTGATGGAATGTTTTGTAAATGGTATAAGTTGAAACCCTCTGAGTTTAGCAGTGTAAAGATAATGACAAGATGATAAACTTTAAGTGTTGTTACTATGGAAAATGCAGTAATATCGAACTGTTGTCATGAGAGGTTTACCATCTTTGATTGCCAGCCTGGATGGCTAATCTTTGACTAATCATTGTAGTTATTGAATATATTATGAATACACAGGTTGCATGACCTCTCATGTGGGCCTTCAATGGTAAGGTAAAATTGAACTTGCTTTGATTCCGTATAATATTTTGAAATCTTCATCAGTGACTTTGTTACTGATAGACTAGTGAGTTCTAGGTGTAGTCTACCGTAAACAGACATCAATTTTCAGATTAAAAAAAAAAAAACAACACATACAAACAAAGGCTTCTTCTTAGCTTTTCAGATTTAACAAAGCTTAGTGTAAAATTATGCTTAATTTTGTAAAAGATACTTTTAAATTTAACAAGCATTGGATCCAAGGAACATGAGGATGTGATTTATATTAACAGCTGCACTTATTGTTGTTGTTATTTGGTGTGATTATAAACTTCTAAAATAAAAAAAAAATCCACAAATAACAAAGTGTTTATTAAAGACTCCTTTCTCCTAAAAGAAGAATCCCTCGATCAATGAGGAAGCAACAGTAATGAAGTCTCTTTCCATTGCTTCAGTTTCTTTTGGTATCTAAATACTCCCAGCAAGCTGTAGAATTATTTTATGTTTCATTTTTGTTGTTATAAAAAATTGTTACTGAGTTAATTTTCATATTGTTGTGAAAACTAATGAGTCACTATTAAAGAAAAGGAAAAATACTAAGGATACTAAAAATATTACTAAATAATATTATATTTATTATGTAATAATAAATAATACTAAATAATATACTAAATACTAAATAATAATAAATAATACTAAAAATATTAAGGTGACTCCTCAAGAAATCCCTTCAATCATGAGTCCTAGGTTTAAAGTGAAAGGTCACAAAAATTGTGATTTAAAATTGTGAAAAATAATAAGTCAGCATTCTGCATTTTTTCCCCTATATACATTAATTTACAGTGACTATATTGCCAAACTTACATAAAATTTAAAGATCATATACAGGCCATGAAGTAAAGTCACATTTTTCTTGGGGGAATAATTGGAGAAATTGAAAATTGCACCTTAGGTTTAATTAGGATAATGATACCTTGTGTTGATTAGCCTATTTTATAACTCACAAAGCACTTTTACTTATGGTATCTCAATTCACTCTATAGCACAAAGCACCAGGGGAAATAGGGAAGCAGATAAACTCATTGCTACAGATGAGGACACTGAGGCCAGAAAGGTTTTCAGTCTTTGTTAGAGTGGATTGGTGTCAGGTCAGGAGCAAGTTGGGATCAAAAGACAAGGTATGAAATTAAAGTCCATTTAATTTTAGGATTCAAATTTAAAAAAAAAAAATTTTTAAGTTTACTTATTTTTGAGAGAAAGTGCTAGTGGGGGAGGACCAGAGAGAGGGAGACAGAGGATCTGAAGGTGGCTGTTCACTGACAGCAGAGAGCCTCATGTGGAGCTCAAACCCATGGACCCTGAGATCATGACCTGAGCTGAAGTCAGACGCATAACCAACTGAGCCACCTAGGTGTCCCACAAATTTTAAATTTTTAAGAAGAAAGTAACTGGACAATTTTCTTATTTATTCTTCAAATATAAGGTATACAGTTCTCATTTTACATATATATTTATTTTTACATAATGCTATAATGAGCAACACTGGATTGGAATTCTTGCCCCCCCCCCCTCACCCATTAAATACTAATGAAGCCTTGTTTACAATTGCTTCATGTTCCTGTGACCCCAAGGAAGAGGTGTGGGTGAGTTTGCCTTGGTCGCAGAAGGTCCTACAGCACATTCAGTAGTTCTCAATTCTGACTTCCTGTTTGCAGCACCTGGAAAACTTTTAAAATAAAACTGCTGCCCTGGCAGCATCTTGGATTTAAAAATAGAGCTTCAACTTCATAATCCCACAGCCTGTGGATCTCTCCTCCTTGACCAGCCCATCTTACCTCCACTCATTTTCACCAAGTGGTGATGTCAGTTGCACCTTTGTTTCTAATAATGGTGCCATCATTTTCTCTGTTGCCCTGGAAATAATTTCATATTCCTCCCTCTCATTTTCTATTTTTCTTTGTCTCTACTACTGTAGTCCCCTAATATTAGTCAGTGATTAGTCACCAGACAGAAGGTCCTAGAAATTCTTCCTTGTTAATATTTCTTGCATTCATCTCTGCTCTGCACCTGACTTCAGCTTCCTTGATTTCAGCTTAGTCAGAAGGGTGGTCTGTGGCACTCAGATCCTCATCCCTCTCCCATCCTTTGGCTCTTAGATCTTACATGTTTCTAATAGTTTTATCTTTGTGAAGCATCTTTTTGATCTGGTGCTCTACTAAAATTTCCTCAACAGTACGTCCATGGCCAGAGAGAAAGTCCAGACTGCTTAACCTGGATGAAGCCCCTTTTCCTGACACAACTTGCATGTACTTTTCAATGTTGATGCACAGTTTCTCACCTCAGCGTTGTAACCATGTTCATAACCCTTCTCATAGTGATGCCAGCTCATTTTTGTGAACTTTGTGTGGCTCTGGCTATATTGGTTGTTTATTCTTGTCATAAATAATATACATATATAGACTCTACCCTTATAATTTAAAAGGCAAGCTCTGTGTTGATTACTCCTGATTAAGCCCCCCGGGGTTTATAGGACATTATAAAAGAAAAGAGAAAATGTCTAGAATTTACAGTTACTGTGCTTGTTTCATGTCATATAAATATTGACCCTGCAGCACTTTTTTTTAAATGAAAAGTAAATCTGAGACTGGAATTACCTCTCTGAAAAAACATTCATGCTATTTTATACACATTTTTTTCTATATACGGGTGTGGTAATTTTTCGAAAGTTGCTTTTGATGAAGGCTCATTCACTGGTCAGCCCGGAGTCAGCCAGATATATTAGACATGCTTTATCTTGGAGAAGTCAGTGCTGAAACAGCCAAATAACTTAGTTCATTTGGAGGGTTTAAAAAATGTACTTGTCATTGTTTGGCTGGTTGCCTCTCCTTGGTAGTGAAGGTCACATTCCCTGAAGCAACTGCCCTTAAAGTCCACTTTGGATAGGAAGTGCATCCGAAAGGCATCCTCCTGGTTGGTTTCTCTGATCCTCTTGTCACCCTCTCGCTTCCTCTTCCTTCTCCCTCCCCATCTATTCTTTTTTTTCTCCTCCCCACTCCTCCTGTACCTCTCCTCCCCCTTTTTTGTTTTCCATCCTGTCTTCCCCCACCCCCCTTCTCCTGCACTTTCTCCTCACTCCCTTTTTCTTCTACCCCTCCTCCCCCACCAACACACTCTGCTCTTTATCTTTCAGAATTTCTTGTGGCATGATGTTGATTAATAGTCTGCCCGTGTATGTAAACCATAATGATGGACATGTCTTGAGTCATTTGACCAGAATAGTGAGGATAAGGATCCTGATTCTGTTCTTGGGTAAACTTTTGGGAGGAGATGGAGTCTGCCAGCAGAAGGCGGCAGGCATGTGAAACGGAGTTGCTCAGCTTCAGATTTTCACTGCTAATCAGCGAAATCTCTGTCAGCTCCAGCTAACCCCAAGTGTCTTCCCCAGCTCCCCACTCTTGTCAGGAAGTGTTGCAAGTCCCCTACTTTGTACCCTTCTTCCTTTTTTTTCCTCTTGAGGTCTTGCATTTAAGTTAATTAATGATCCTTTGAGGAAACTGAGGAAAGGAAAGCATTTTTGAAAATAGCTTTTTTCTACTTTATTAGAGAGAATAGTTTATTAATTAATTCTGGGGCCATCATCTTATATTTTTATGATGCCTTCAGATTTTCTAAGTTTGTTTTTGTCTACTGTCCACATTCAGAAATCTTTTTAGAAGTAATCACAGTGGGCATTGTTACACAGGAAGCTGAGGCTCAAATATTGAACAAGTGACTTTCTCAGTTGATTTATATCGGGTAATTGTAACCTATAGTATCAAACTACTTATTAGACAGTGCTGTTTATATTGCCAAATTTTTTCAGCTCTGTCACTTCTCTTACCCTAATTAAGCTGTTACAGACATTAGTTAGACATTCTTAGATGAACTTCAATAATTACTTAATTCTTATAAAGCATTTCATTAGCAGGCTATTTTGTTATTCTAGTAAAAAAATACGTGATGTAAAATTCATCTTCCTGGGGCGCCTGGGTGGCGCAGTCGGTTAAGCGTCCGACTTCAGCCAGGTCACAATCTCGCGGTCCGTGAGTTTGAGCCCCGCGTCAGGCTCTGGGCTGATGGCTCGGAGCCTGGAGCCTGTTTCCGATTCTGTGTCTCCCTCTCTCTGCACCTCCCCTGTTCATGCTCTGTCTCTCTCTGTCCCAAAAATAAAAAATAAAAAATAAAAAAAAAAAAAAAAATTCATCTTCCTAATACATCAACGGGGCTTTTGTTTTCTGTTTTCTGTCGGTTTTTGTTTTTGTTTTCTGTCTGTGTTGCTTTTATATTCCTTAATTTTCTCAAATATCATCTTTTATCATCCTTTACTTTTTATTCTCTATAAATATTTAATTTCTCTTTATATAGCTCCTTCTTAGGACTTAACATTTGTCTAAGGCAGTTTACTTTCTCCATCTCCCCATTTTTCTTTTTTAAAAACTTTCTGTAATATTCTTTAAAAGTAAATATCATGTTGACACTTTGGACAAAGTACTTTTATTCCTCAGCTTTTTTTTTCTCCCCCATTAACCTAGCATTTAGAAATTAACAGTGCTCACACATTCCTTTTATATTATTCTACCATTTCTGTGGCATTTCACCAATGTGCAAGACTGTACATGAAAGTATGCTTAGGAAAACCTAACGAACACCCATGTTAGTACATCTAATTACCCATCATTTCATGCCTACAATGTGCAAATGGCCGGATGAAAAGCAGCAGCCATGTTCATGGTCTTATCCAAGGAATGCGAACTTTGTGCTGCCAGTGGAGTGCAGTTTTCTTTCAGAACCCTCCTACCACGTCCTTTTTTGTGTCTTTGCTGAAGCCCCTTTCTGCGGGTAACTTTCCAGCCCTCTCTTATAGTGCCCAAGTAAAGAAAGTGTCTGAAATCCAAAATTAAGAAGAAATATGTATGTAAAGAAATTGTTGTAAGGGTAATTTAAATAATTGGATGTTTAATAGAGGATGATTTTTGGTGGTAGTGGAAATGGCTATTTACATAGGGCTTTCTTAAGATTGAAGCCTGTAACTATTGAATTTACTTGCTACCTACCTGTCAATTAAAAAAACTTTTCTTGAGTGCTTGTTATGTGCCAGGCCCAAAGATAAATTAGAGTCTCCTACTTTCAAGGAAGCAATTTATTTATTTTTATTATTTTTAATATTTATTTACCTTTAAGAGAGAGAGACAGAGAGAAAGAGAGAGACAGGGAGTGTGTGAGCTGGGGGAGGGGCAGAGAGAGAGAGAGGGAGACACACAATCTGTCAGCACAGAGCCGGATGAGGGGCTCTAACTGAGATCATGACCTGAGTTGAAGTCGGACACTTAACCGACTGAGTCACCCAGGTACCCCTCAAGGAAGCAATTTATTATAAGGTAGGAAGAATAGCTTTGATTAAAAATAATTATAAAAGATTCTATAATGTGCAATGTGGTGATGGTCAGGAAATGAGTTTTTCTTGGAAATTTCTAGGCAAATTCTGAGAACCACCTCCTTGGTCCTCATCTGGAACCTGGCTGTTACCCAGCACTGAAATCATATGTATACCTGTGATTGTATTATGGTTATTAGGACTATTGCAGGACTTGACCCCAGCCTTTTCAGGTGTAGACCCTGAAAAGTATACTTGTCTGAAATGTTCTTTTCCCTATCACGCACTCAAAACTCATTGCATCCAGGGGCACCTGGGTGGCTTAGTCGGTTAAGTGTCTGACACTTGATT
This sequence comes from Neofelis nebulosa, assembly GCF_028018385.1. Classification (NCBI taxonomy): domain Eukaryota; kingdom Metazoa; phylum Chordata; class Mammalia; order Carnivora; family Felidae; genus Neofelis; species Neofelis nebulosa. Next base: position 47,982,012 of record NC_080783.1, on the reverse strand, counting down.
TCAGCTCAGATCATGGTCTCACAGTTTGGGCACATGAGATGGAGCCCCGCATGGGGCTCTGTGCTGACAGTGTGGAGCCTGCTTGGGATTCCCTCTCTCCTGCCTCTGCCCCGCTCATGCTCTCTCTCTCTCTCTCAAAATAAATAAACATTGAAAGAAAATTAAAAAAAAAAAACATTTAATCCAGATGAATAGGGGAAGTTTTATGATGTGTATGGCCAAATTTTTGACCTTTTGAAATGGAAAATTCTTTATATTTATTTATATTTATAATATAAAATTATATTTATTTACATAAATATTTTAGCTATTAACCAGCTCCCCTGCAGTAAAGGAGTCTAGATGACGTTGAGTGCCCTCTTATTCATGGGGGGTATGGCCTCTCCTACTCATAGCCTTTTTTTTTTTCCTGCTGAGTGAAAACTAAGTTGGTTGTGATGAGAAGGAGCCAGCATTGATGTTTTACTGATGCCAAATATGACTGCATAAAGCTTTATTAAACAGGGTGTGGTTCGGTTGGGAGTTTTGCCTTTATTTTGAGTATGGAGTGTTTTTTTTTTTATTTTATTTTATTGAGTATGGAGGTTTTTTTTTTTTTTTAATTTTTTTTTAACGTTTTTATTTATTTTTGAGACAGAGAGAGACAGAGCATGAACGGGGGAGGGGCAGAGAGAGAGGGAGAGACAGAATCGGAAGCAGGCTCCAGGCTCTGAGCCATCAGCCCAGAGCCCGACGCGGGGCTCGAACTTACGGCCCCGAGATCGTGACCTGAGCTGAAGTCGGACGCTTAACTGACTGAGCCACCCAGGCGCCCCGAGTATGGAGTTTTAAGATGAATATCAGAAAGCAGGATTCCTGTAAACCAGCCAGTCAGTCATGCAGCCAGCTCTTGACGAGTCTAAGTATGATTTAGCAGATACCACCGGGAAGAAATGAAATTGAAATTGATAAGTAAAAGTTAAAATGAGCACATTTCATATTAAAATGTAGCTTTGTTCATAACTTTAAAAAAAAGGAAAGGCAGTGAAGTATTTTCTATGCTACAAGTGACTAAATGTTTAATGAGGAAGTGAAATAATAATGGTGGTAGCATTTATTGAGGGCCTTCTGTGTATAACTATATCCTGTTTTCTTTTATACTTCAGTCAGTTTCTTTTCATTCTCTTTTACTATATCCTCTTTCTTTACCTGACTCCTAAAGGCTGTTGCTCCCCAGAGCTCACTGTTTGCCTCTCTTCTTTCTGAAGCTTCCCGGCATGAACCCATCTACTCTAAGTTGACATTCTCAATACATGATCTCTGAGGCAAAACTCTCCTCAGAGCTCCAGACTACCAATTGGTGTCTAACAGATACTTCAGAGTAACATTGAGAACTGAATTCTTGGTTTTCCTGTAAATATTTAATCTGCCTTCTGCTTCCTTACTCTTTAGGCTTTTTTCTTTTTGTGCAGTAAATTGTTGTCCCATCCATGCACTTCAGAATGAAACCTGGGTGACATTTTTTAATCTTCCCTTTCCCCCATATTACAGCCACCAGCTATTCCTGTTCATTCTATTCCAGATTATTTCCAAAGTCTGCCCACCCATCTCCTTCTCCACCCGCCTTCCCAATCTAGGTCACTATTATCTCCTCCCTTCCCTGCTGAAAGTCTCTTACTTTCCTTGTTCCATTTTGTTCCCCTCCCTCCTTAATCCTTTCCCCAGAAGGCACCAAATATAGTTTTCTCTATTAGATTGTGTCATTCTTTTGCTTAAAAAAAATGCAAAGGCTTCACATGGACCTTATGATAAAATCCAAGAGTATTACATTAGTTGAACGGCCCTGCTTGATTTAGTTCTTGCCAAGCTCCCCACCTTTATCATGTGTCACTCTTAGCTTGCTCTTTTGCCTCAGCCACACCTTTTTCTTGAAACTCTCCAACACTGATCTTTTTCTTGCTGAGGGTCTTTGTCCCTCTGCCCGGGGTGCTCCCATCTACTTCTTCATGCCACACCCTTATCCCACCTTTCTCACCTTGCCTTCCCCCCCCAACCCCTCCCCCCACCCCAACACACAAACACTCCTTGGTGACCATCTAATCCTGTACATCTCGGTTTATTTAAAAATAAGTTTCCTTGCTACTTTATCTAAATGAGGTCTTTCCTCTTCCTTCTTTACAGAAAACTTCCTTTGACTTCTCCTTATGTAAAGTAAGTCTTTCCCCTCCATTCCTTCAAGATTACTTTCCTTTATGTAAAGAAGTTTTTCCTTCACAGCATTTGTAAGCATGACTGATTTTCTTGGTCAGGTTCTCTATTTCTTCCCAAAGGGAATGTAAACACCACCGAGAACAGGAAACGAGGTTGTTTTATTCATGGTGTTGTCCCCAGTGCCCAGCACTGTGCTCTATGTAGACAAGACACTCAAGCTGTTTCTTTTTCTGAATGAATAGAAAAAAACTAATGAAAAGGTCTCTTTTGCTTAAAAACTGGACTCTGTATTATTTTGTCTCCTTATTTTATCCTGATAAGAAATTGAATAGCGATCCTATTCTTTGGCCAGGATTGACTAGATTAATCCTCTGAAAAGATAAATTTATTAGTCATTAAAAAAAAATTACTGAAGTACAGTAGTTCCAAAACAAGATATGTTTTCAAAAAGAAAAAATGATAGTATGTAGAATTACAATGCTTTAGAATTATTTATTTATTCATTTTTGCTTAGCGTTCAGGATATAGAAAGTCTATGGCAGACCACACACAAAACACCATTCCAAAAAACCCTAAATCAAAACATCTGTCCCAGATTCTAGCCAGCACACATTTTTAACAGCTTTTTTGAGATGCAGTTGATATATAATAAACTGTATATGTTTAAAGTGTACAGTTTGACCAGCACAGATTTTTAAATGACATGTCACTCTGAAGTTGCCTTATAAGATGTTATTAGCATGGATAAACTGTATTGAATAATGTATGTATGTAAGAGCATCAAATGAATATAGAAGATAGATTATGCCCTCAGTGAATGGTTAAAAATAATTGTGTATAATAGCAAGAGAATGATTGTTCTTTCTAAATCATAGGTTACTGTTTATGCTTTGTGCCATTTAAAATCTTATCTTCCCTTTTGTATTTTATCAGGATGTTTCTTCTGGTGGGAGCACCCAAAGCAAACACTACCCAGCCTGGGATTGTGGAAGGAGGGCAAGTCCTCAAGTGTGACTGGTCTTCTCACCGCGGGTGCCAGCCAATCGAATTCGATGCCACAGGTAAATATTGCAACAGTGGCCCCTTTTCCTTTACCCTCTCTTCCCTTCCCTCCTGTTGGGGAGCAAGAATTTCTGTCTCCATTAAAGGCCCTTCTAGCTGGGCTAAGAATCAAGTTGACAGGAGACAGATTAACAGTAGAAAATCAAAATTAATAGGTGCATGTATGCATGGGGAATCCATATAGACATGGAAATTCTGAAGACAGGCAGAATGAGGTATAATATGTCATCCTGAACTAAGGAGAAAGGGGTTAGGGGTCTGGGATTTCAGAGGAAAGGAATGCATTTCATGGAGTGATGATAAGAGAAGCAGATGTTTGATAATTAGATGTTTGCCCTGCCATACAGATGGGTCACTCAGATAAAGTTTGTCTCTGTTAATAACCCGTATTCTGAGAAAAATACTCAATTTAGCTTCATCTGTGTGGTTAAGGGAGCGACAAAAGTCTCTTGAGTCCACAGGATCTCAAGTGCCTTCAGCTCAAAATAATCCATATGCCAAAATGGCACATGGGGGAGGGGTGTGGGTGCTGTCCCGAAACCTCTTCATTCCCCCCATTAGATATTTATTTAGTATCATTTAATTTTTAAAAGAACTTACTTTAGCTTAAATGTAACAACTTAATAAAACAATTTATATAAGCACTTCAGATCCCTAGGAAGGTTACATGAAGACAAAAGACTTAACATTTTTCCTACAATTTTGTCATATATGTATAAAAGTCTTAAAAATACATTGTATTTTCACTGCTTTGGATGTCTTCAGTTTCAAACTGTGTGAATTTGCAGAAATCTGGGGAAGTATATTAAAGTGTTTTTCTGTCTCTTCTGAGAAGAAGGAACAAGGCTTTTTGTCTTTTTCTTTGTCAGCAAAATTGAAGTGCGACTTATTGACAATTATACATCAAGTCCCTAATCATGAAATAATCTAAAACCTTGAGTGGTGCTACCAAAACCAGTTGAGGAATTTTTGTATTCAAGTAGATTTGGTTGACTTAAAAAAAAAAATTCTTACCCAAAATTTCTTGGATAAATTATGCATTATGGTTTGGATAACATTAAAATCTTCTCTATAGGGACAAATTTCTGTGTCAGACAAGACTGTGGTGGAAAGGAGAAAAATAGCATGAGGAAGATGGGAAGAAAAAAGTTGAGTTTTACATTTACATCAATGAAATAAAATATATAGAATCCTGTACATATTTGTGTTGGTATATTTGTCTACATTTGTGCAAACTTAGAGAATCTTCAAAGAAATAATGTGGCATTCTTTTGGTAAAATAGTTTTACAAAATTTTTTTAACAATTTTGATTTTCTGGCTTTGAGAGAATATTTTAAGATAAGCCTAAAGACAACTAATTTTTTTTCCATATTGTTGTTTCCTGCTAGTTCTAAAATATATTAGTTCTGGGAATTATAATATTAGTGAAACAGGAATCATGGTGTAGGCTGTTCCATTTGGCATTCTGGTCAGTGCCAAAATGAGTGTCTGTCATTAAGTTAACTCTTAATAGAAATCAGGTCACATATTTGTTTTTTTCCATTTGAAATCATCTACATTAAGCCCTGTTGTATTTTCCATATATGGCTGACATTTGGAAAACCCCAACAGTATGTCAGTAGGCTCTATTTGACTACAAATGGAGAAACACCAGTGATTCAAAATAATACGGGTCAGGGCATTTATATCTTCTAACAAAATAAGAAAATAATAAAATGAAACCATACTTTAGTTTTGATAGGTTGTACTTTTCAGATATATTTCTGTACTCAACACCATAGGTTTTTATGGAACACAAGATTATTTATTGCTTTTTTTAAATTTAGCTTTATATACTGTTCTGTTTATTAACAAATTAATATATGCACTTGGTAAAAAAAAAATTTCAAACAGTCCAAAAAGGGTATACAATGAAAAAAAGGAGTCTCTCACATCAACCTGCTTAGAGGCAGTTGTTCTAAACAATTTCTTTGATCGCTTTAGAATTTTCTTACTCCCACATATGTGTATATCCTTAAAAGACTCACAAATAAGAATATACTCAATATTTCTGTTAAGCACTTGACTCCTCCCCACCCCTCCCAACAATATAAATCTTTTGTAGAGTTTTCCTTTCCATATGTATATATAAGCAAGAGTTTATCTTGTTCTTTGCAAAATACTGATGGTATTTATTCTTTAGTGTATATAACCTAATTTATTTAACTTGTATTTCCTGTTGCTGGACATTTAGATTGTTTCTAATCTTTTGTAATTATAAACACTGCAGTAGTGAAAAATCTTACATGTATGTATTTATGCAAATGTGTGAGTATGTGTGTAGGATAAAGTCCTAGCAGAGCATTTTTAAATATGTACATTTGAAGTTTTGATAGGTGTGGCAAATTATTCTTCACAGAGGTTTACATTCCCCCAATTTTACAATGGGAAGAATTTTACAATTCCTCCTTTTCTGACATCCATGACAACACCATTTATCATCATACATTTATCTTTGTCAACTTTATGTTGTAATTATCCTATCCATATTATGTATCTATTTATGTATATTTTATATGATTATGTTAATTTACATTCCTTTAATGGTAAGATTAATCATCTTTGCATTTGTTTGTAAGCCATAGCATTCCTTTTCTTGTGCACCACTATTTACTATATTTACTTATATTTTCTATTGTTTTGTGATTTTAAGAAATGAATTTCAGTTGATGGCATTCTATCCTTTTAGTTGCTTATGCCAAAATCTGGAGTTATGCGTGACATTACATCTATGAGAAAATCAAAATCTAACTGATTCTTGTCATTCTGCTGCTAACATCCTGGTCTAAGCCACCATTGTCTCCCACCTGCACTGTTGCCCTGGACTCCTGAGTTAGCAAGGGTACTGCCAGGAAAGAGATGGTATGCTTAAATTGGAATAGTTTGAGGAGCTTTTAGTAAAAGAACTATTTTAAAAGAGTACTGTGCAAGGTCTCATTACAATTGGACCCCTTGGCCTGAAGGTAGATCGGGAAGGGAGTGGGTACTAGAATTCAGAGGATTAGGTGGAGAAAGCCACAGGACAGGAGCTGTGGCTTTTGTCCAAGGGCAGTAGCCAGTCCAGAGTAACTGGAAGGGAGGAGCAGGGGAAAAAAACCACCCTGACTCACTCTCTTCCCTCCCTTTGATCCTGTGTGTGCTCCCCACTGGTGGAATCCACATGGGAGCCAGGGGACACGGCAGTCCGTGAGTTCATCCTGGTCAACATCCTGGGCCAAGAGCAGGGTGGATAGGAAACCTGGAGGAGCAGTTGGAAGAGAGCTGGTATGTGTCACTGTTTTCCCCACTTCTGCCCTGGATACTCCCAGACTGTTCTCTACAGCAGCCAGAGTGATTCTTTTAAAACATTCCGATTATAACACTCCTGTTCAGATTCCACTAATACCTTACCATCTGTCTTATAGTAGCCGAGAGGTCCCTGAGTTTCAGTCCACTATTTTTATCTTTAACTTCATCTTCTGCTATTCTCCTCTCCATTCTTTTCCAGCCTCATTGGGTCTCTTTGCAGTGGCTCATAAACAAAAGACACATTTCCACCTCACCCTTGCTTGGGCTCTTCTCTCTGCCTGGAACATTGTTTTCTCAAATGTCCATTGGGTGCCCCCTCCACCCCTACCTTCAAGAATAGCTCAAATACCATCTTCTCAGTCATTCCCTGACCATTTGTTTAAAATTGCAATTGCCCCTTTCCCACTTTGTGCTCTGTCCTCTTTTCTGCTTTATTTTTCCCTGGAATACTCACATTGCTACATAAGGTATTTATGTAAGGTAGTTAATGTCTCCTTCTTTCAATTAGTTTGTATGTTCTATGAGAACAGTTGCGTGTGTGTGTGTGTGTTTTAATCTGTTTTGTTCACTGCTGTAGCCCTAGGGCCTACAGCAATGCCTGGTGCCTAGTACAAGTTGGTGCTCAGCAAATTGAATAGGTGAGTGAATGAATGGATCATAAGAGCCTTTCCTATAGTGAAGAAATAAAGTTTTAGTTATAGGTGTATAGATAAGTATTTTTTGGTCTGTTCTCTTTTTTCCTGATGATATTTTTGTAATCATGTTGTATAACTTCTGAGACTTCCCTCATAAAAGGAATATATAAATTAAGACTTCATTTTTTACAATTAGAATTTTTGTCCAAGTAGGTTTTGTTTTGTTTTGTTTTTTAAGAAGAAAAGACGATAATATAGATTGCAATAAGCTAGTCAGAATAATGTGTATCTAGAAAGACACTGTCAGACTGTGTCTTGACTGTGGAAGAAATGCTTACGTTTAAGCATCCCCCAAACTTGCCTTACACCTCTCCTGAGGAGCTCATTCCATCCAAGCCCAAACATATAAACATCTCTGCACCACAAATATCTTTTTTATCTTTTTCAGCATCTCAAGGGAGGTAGTGGCTTTTCTGTCTATCTTTCCCTCATCTCAGTCGCATGTCAAGGGAGACAATAGCCGAGCATATTAGTGTGGTTTGTGGAGGCGAACTACCTGGGCTCAAACCCTGGTTCTGCATTTACAGCTATTTAACTTGCACTGTCTGTTACTGCCAGCTGCCCGATGCATTGTCCTCATCAGACTTGCTCCTGGGTATGTGTTCAGCTGAATGAGTTAATATGTGTGTGAGTTCAGACATGTAATGTGCTTAGTACAGGGACTGGCACATTGCGGTGGCTCAGTAAATACAAGCTGCTTTGTATTGTTACCACTTACTCCCTCTGCTTTCTCATGGACACTGCCTGTTCTTTCATTTCTCTCTGTCCCTGCTCTGCATTTGCCCTTTTTCTTTCATTCTCTCTCTCTTTCTCTTTTTATTTTTTAATATTTACTTGAGAGAGAGAATGAGGGAGAAAGTACGAGCTGGGGAGGGACAGAGAGAGAGAGAGAAAGAATCCCAAGGAGGGTCCTTGCTGTCAACACAGAGCCCAACGCAGGGCTTAATCTCATGAACCTGAACTGTGAGATCATGACCTGAGCCTAAGAATCAGATGTGTAACTGACCTAGCCACCCGGGCGCCCCTATTTTTTTCTTTTTTCCTTTCCTTTTCTTTCATTTCCTTTTCTTTTCTTTCCTTCTCTTTTCTCCCTTCTGTTCCCTTCCCTTCCTCTGACTTTTCCTTTCCCTGACTTTCAAACATGTTTAAATTGTTTCTACCTGAAAAACTAATCAAAACAGCTTCCCCTTGAACATTATCTCCTCTCAGTCATTTTCCTTTCTCTGTCTCTTCACATCCAGGATAATTGAATCCACTTCATCACTTTCCATGTTTAGTCACTTCAGTCTGGCAACTCAGCAGTGGCTCTAACTGAAATCGTTAGTAGCCACCTGCTTCAGTGGACACTTTGGACCCCTCATCTTATTGGACTTTTTACAGTTTGCTCCACTGACCATTCCTTCCTTATTTTAAAGTCTCTGCTCTTTGACTGGAACTCTCATGTCCCCTTATTGTTCCTAACCTTCTTAATGCTGTGGTACAGTTTGCCCTGTGACTCTTCTTTCTCCACTGACTTTGTATTTGCTGTACATTGTGATGTCTTGAAAAGGAAATAGGCCTTGGAGTCAGACAAGCTTGTCCAGCTTTGTCATTTTTCCAATGTTAGTTGGGAAAATCACCTACCTTTCTACATTCTGTAATACATTGCTGGGGTGATCATGAAGAATTTAAATTAGGTAGTTTATCTGCTACTTTATTGTGTTTCTGGGTGCAGAAGAGACTTTAATGCTTAAAAGGGCTCCATGCTGATTCTAATACTTTGGAAATAAAATTCATAAAATCATTTTTTTAAATTATATCTGGTTTATATGATGTGGTAGATATCACGACTGTCCATCAGTATCGTGTTTCTAAAACTGTGGCAAAACCTTGAATTTAAATATGCCCATGTGACTTTTTTCTAGCCAATTAAACATGAGTAGAAGTGTATCAATTGTGAGTAGAAGGATTAGGAGTTATTCTTCCTCTCCTCTTACCAGATGCCATAGTAAGTAGTGATAGTTTAAATGATAGAGCCTCCATCAGCCTGGGTCACTGAGTGAGGAAGACGTGAAGCATAGACGCTTTACTAATCTATGATGTACATGTAGAAAATAATTCTTTGTTATTTTTAACTAATGGATTTTAGGGACGCTTGTTATTACAGCATAATGCAGCCTAACTGAATTAATACATACAGGGATAGTGACATTGAATGTTATCAGTAGTTGGCTGTTGGAAAATGGTTACTGAAACCCTTTCCTATCTGCATGCCAATTTGATCTTGTCTTTTTGTTCTATTTTACTGGATCCTGAGTGGTTAAGTGACTAGATATCATTGCTTATGCTAAAAATGGTCCTGGGTCAGTAACTGCATTTAGACTGGGAGAAATTGTAAATAGACTGAAAATACATGATAGGGATGCTGTATGCAGCTCTAGGGTTCCCTGAGTACAATGATTTATAAATGGCAGTCCTTTGTGGGAATTCTGAAAGCAATGGCTGTGAAGCAATGGCTGTGAAGTATAAGAGGTACCATTCCTTTGGGGCATGAAGCTTTGAAGCTGGGGTAGGTCCTCTCTGCCCACCATATCTTGTTTCTTCCTGTGTGAGCTGTTACCTAGTGAGGCGAAGAGAAGAGCTCTAAATATCCGTATGTATGCACTACTGCACGGGGAAAGTCACGTAAGCACTCTGATCAGGGAGGGATGTCTGCTTCTGTCCTATATCCTCTAAATAGACTGGTGCTATGTGTGGCCTTTGGCAGTTTTGTGAGTCTGAAACTTCAGTTGAGCCTTGAGAAGGCTCCCTGATGATTTTTGCCACAACATTTGACATTGGTAACTAACTGCATGAAGTATTTTAGGCTCCTTTGTTTCATGGACTGTTTAAGAAAATAATAGTGACTTTTAGCCCTTCCTGTAAAAAGAACAGACCTCAGCCAGCTCCACAATAGGGTGCTTTTTGCTGATCTAGAAATGCTTGGTGTTAAATAGTATATTGTGAACAGCCTTTACCAATTTCCCTCCTCCTCTGTTCCATCAGGTTCTGCTATACAGACAGTCTTAGTGCCCTAACTGAAGCTCTTTTTCTTCATTGAGCTAAAATTTACATTGATTTTTTTTCCTGGTTATGTTATGATGTGTTTGTTTTCCTGGCTAGACTAAGCTCTTCAAAGCAGGGAACAAATTTGTTTCTGCTCACCATTGTATGCTAGTAGTGTATGGAGAGGTAGGGTATATAGATACAGGTATATATGGTAGAATGCATGTGTGTGTATTTTGCATATAGGTTTGGGTTCTTTGTGAAAAGCAATAAAAATTGACTTTGGCTAAATTTAGCTGAACAGGAAGTTATTAGAAGGATATTGATAACTCACTAGTTTTCTAAAAAATGGGCCACAGAAGTTAGCAGAGGAACCATTGGTCCTGTGTTTTACTGCTGCTGGAATCACTGTTGCTGAGCATGGAACAGCAGCAGGAGAATAATTTCTTACACATCCCTGTCTCTATGCATCACTTGCTAGAGATTCAAAGCTTTTGTGGTAGTATCTGAAGGCCTGAGTCTATGTCTCCTGCCTGTGAAAGTCAGGAAAAGCCTGGCTTCTCTCACACAACTAAGAAAAGATAGATTATAAGCTTGTGTCAGGAAACAAAACTTAGCGTCCTTCAAAAGAAGAAAAAGTATAGAAGCAAGAGGGTGCCTTTTTTTCTTTTTGGTTGGAAAATAAGGTAATAGAAAGAAAACATCGTTTAAGAATAAATAGTGTATCTTCACAAAACTAAACTCAAAATGGATGAAAGACCTAAACGTGAGACAGGAAGCCATGAAAATCCTTGAGGAGAAAGCAGGCAGAAACCTCTTTGACGTTGGCCACAGCAACTTCTTACTCAACACCTCTTCGGAAGCAAGGAAACAAAAGCAAAAATGTACTATTGGGATCTCATCAAGATGAAAAGCTTCTACACAGTGAAGGAAACAATCAGCAAAACTAAAAGGCAACCGACAGAATGGGAGAAGATACTTGCAAATGACATACCAGATAAAAGGTTAGTATCCAAAATCTATAAAGAACTTACAAAACTCAACACCCAAAAAACAAATCATCCAGTGAAGAAATGGGCAAAAGACGTGAATAGACACTTCTCCAAAGAAGACATCCAAATGGCCAGCTGACACATGAAAAAATGTTCAACATCACTCATCATCAGGGAAATGCAAATCAATACCATCTCACACCTGTCAGAATGGCTAACAGTAACAACTCAGGCAACAACAGATGTTGGCGAGGATGTGGAGAAAGAGGATCTCTTTTGCACTGCTGGTGGGAATGCAAACTGGTGCAGCCACTCTGGAAAACAGTATGGAGGTTCCTCAAAAAATTAAAAATAGAACTACCCTACAAACCAGCAATTGCACTACTAGGTATTTATCTAAGGGATACCAGTATGCTGTTTTGAAGGAGCACATACACCCCAATGTTTGTAGCAGCACTATCAATAATAGCCAAAGTATGGAAAGAGCCCAAATGTCCATCAATGGATGAATGGATAAAGAAGATGTGGTGTGTGTGTGTGTGTGTGTGTGTGTGTGTGTACGTACATATTACTCGGCAATCAAAAGAATGAAATCTTGCCATTTACAACTACATGGATGGAACTAGAGGGTATTATTCTAAGTGAAATTAGTCAGAGAAAGACAAATATCATATGACTTCACTCATATGAGGACTTTAAGATACAAAACAGATGGATATAAGGGAAGGAAAGCAGAAATAATATAAAAACAGGGAGGGGGACAAAAATCTAAGAGACTCAAATATGGAGAGCAAACAGAGGGTGGTTGGAGGGGTTGTGGGTGGGGGAGGGGCTAAATGGGTAAAGGGCATTAAGGAATCTACTTCCGAAATCACTGTTGCACTATATTCAAACTAACTTGGATGTAAATTAAAAAATAAATAAATTAAAGAATACATGGTATATCTATTACTGAGTGATAAATAATTTATGGGCTAATTTTATTTTCAGTGTTTACCAAAGATGTAACTGGATGCTTAGACAGTGTATAAATTTGTTGGAAGGTGATTTCACTGTAGCTGGTCACATACATTAAGACACATAGTAGTAGCTAAGGAAGGAAGTCTGGATTTTGTCTTAAAGACAGCATAGCACTTAAAGAAACTAAAGAAGCTCTTAAACAAAAAGATAAATATGCTTAGTGTGCTTTCCTTCCTACTCCAGGGCATGATTTTGGGTAGGTGGAGAGGAGGGAAGATTTCAAAAATATTTTTGGAAGACCAATCTACATTTATTTTATTTGAATTCTGAGTGGTAGACACAAATACATTTATACCGAAATAAAGAAGGCATAACTGGGAAGTATCGAACTCTGCCTGGTGCCTTTGAGGAAGGCTTCCCAGGTCACTTGGTGACATATGATCTAGCTAATGAAAAAGGAAATGGAATTCACTACGTATAGAAGAGGGTTCCAAGTAGAGGAAACAGTATGTGCATAGATTAGTAAAAGATATTTATGAATGAAAAGTAATTCTGTGTGACCCACATACGTGGAATCTGTATGTGAGTATAAAGTTTCTATGTGTAGTGTGAGGGCATTGAGGGCATGATGAGAAATGAAAGTGGAAGTAAGCTGAGGAGACATCTAAATGAAGGCACTCTAGGGGCACTTGGGTGTCTCAGTCAGTTAAACATCTGATTTTGGTTCAGGTCATGATCTCATGGTTCTTGAGTTCAAGCACTGCATTGGGCTCCACACTGACTGTGTGGAGTGTGCTTGGGATTCTCTCTCTCCCATGCTCTCTGTCCCTCCCCCTCGCTCCCTCTCTCTCTCAAAATAAATACAAAAACTTTAAAAAAGTACCCTAGCAGTCAACCCAAATCCATTGACTGTAAAGCCTAACACACGTAGAACACTGTATTAAAAATGAAAAGATCTAGATCTCAGTGGGTAGACCTTGGTTCCTTGCCCAACTAAGTACACTTGACATGAACGTTACCTAGAAAATAACACTTTCAGCAATTTTACTAGTCATTATTTTCAGTAGAATTTTATGTTATATGAAATAATGAATATTGCCCTGAATATCTTCAAAATATTATACATATGCCTTTCAAACAATAAAGGAAAATGGAGGGTTCTGTGATTAAAAGTTTAATTTAGTAGAAAACTCAGTGCAAGGTGGCAAGCTTAATTGATTTTTGAATGATATTTATGTATTACAGAGCCTGCAGGAACAAAAGGAAACCTCAGTCTAAAATTTCTTATTTCTTAGATTTGTGAAGTTTTGCTCTCACATATGTTGTTGAGGACTTTCTTTCAAGCTATTGACTTGTGCTTCTCATCTTTTTGTTGTTGTTGTTAACTTTATTTTTATTTATTTATTTTTCAACGTTTTTTATTTATTTTTGGAACAGAGAGAGACAGAGCATGAACGGGGGAGGGGCAGAGAGAGAGGGAGACACAGAATCGGAAACAGGCTCCAGGCTCCGAGCCATCAGCCCAGAGCCTGACGCGGGGCTCGAACTCAGGGACCGCGAGATCGTGACCTGGCTGAAGTCAGACGCTTAACCGACTGCGCCACCCAGGCGCCCCTGTTGTTAACTTTAAACATAACCTTTATTTCATTTCTAGTTGTATTTTTTTGTGTGACTTTTTATTTTTCTTTTTCCTGCTGGTTTTCTTGACTTTATATGTAAACGGAGCCAAAGCTAGAATGTAAAAGGGAAAGCCTAGTGTCTTTCAAATATTTTACATACTTGTGTAGTGATTGAAATAGTACAATTGGATTTTTTTAAACTAATTTTTTTGTTTGTTTTTTTGAGACAGAACACAAGCGGGGGAGAGGGGTAGAGGGAGAGAGAGAGAGAATCTTAAGCAGGTTTTAAGATCAATGTGGGGCTCCATCCCCCAACCCTGGGTCTGAGCTAAAATCAAGAGTCAGATGCTCAACCAACTAAGCCGCCCAGGCGCCCTGCCCTCTTGAATTTTTTAAACCCTTTGATCTAGTGACTGCACATCATTAGTAGGTTTTAACCAAGGTCTGCATAATGGCTGAAACTGATTTTTCCCTATTTGACAGAATAGTATGAACTTTGAACCATTGTGGAATTAATGAAACAAAAGGTCATTTAGGGTATGAAGATGACTGATAACGTAGAAAACACAGTTAATTTATCTGAATAGGGATGTGGAAAACTAAGACTTAAGAAAAAATTAACGTATACTTTAATATATTTTAGAAGTAAAAATATTCTAAAATGTATTATATTGAGATGCAAAACAACATCAAGAATATTCATGTAGCAGGATAGATGTGGTCTGTTTTCTCTATTTTGTCTTCATGCCTGAATTGATTTCTTGTTGTCGTAACAACTTACATTAAACTTGGTGGCTTAAAATAGCACAATATTATTATCTTTAGTTCTGGAGGTCAGATGTCCAAATGGGATTTGCGTTAAATCAGTGTTTTTATCAGTGCTGCGTTCCTTCTAGAGGCTCTAGGGAAGAATCTGTTTTGGTACCTTTCTAGCTTCTAGAGGCCTCCTGCATCCTTGGTTTGTGGTTCCTTCCTCCATCGTAAATGCCAGCAGTGGCTAATCTGGTCTTTCTCAGGCTACATCATCTGACACTGACTCTTCTGCCTCCTCTTGTGATTACATTGGGCCTGCTAAAATAATCCAGGGTAATCTTCCACTTCCGAGTTCCTTAATCTAATCACATCTGCAAAGTCCCTTTTGCCATGCAAGGACACGTTCATATGTAAAGTTCTGGGGATTAGGACACGGACATCTTTGGGCATGGGAGCATTATTCTGTTACCACAGTGCCCTTTTATATATTTTGTTGTTTGATACTGGTTACACTGCAAGCTACTTTGGAGCAAGGGGCATGCTTACATAAGTAGGTCTTGTTCCCTCTTATCCTTTTTTGCGTTGGCTCTGTGGGTATAAGGAATGCAAATTTGACTTAGAAGAGGTAAGCCCTGGGTCTGGCTCTGACACTCATTAGATATGACCTTGGGCAAGTGACTTAAGTTTGCCAGGGGTAATACCTACCCCTAAGGGTTGTCATGGAGAGCAAGTAAGATGCCTGAAGGTATTTTAAAGAAAGAAGAGGTATACAAGTAAAGAAAAGGTTGTTTATATCGTGCCCAGACAACAGTTGTGGGGAAGTGAGTAATTATGGAAAATGAAAGAAATAAAGATAATTGTAGATATTCTTAAGTGGGTTATATCTGGGTTTGCATTTTAACCTGTTATGGTGACATTTGGGAAAATCCTCTTCTTGCTTTCCTTTTCTATGAAGCGGATGTTATGAACAGACTGACTACTGCCCCGTTTCCTCAGTGATGAGTCTTTTCCGAAAAGATTGCACTGATGATCAGCACTGACAGGAAAACCTGGCCAAAGTCTCTGTTTAGAAATACGGCTTCCCTGCATGATTGTTAAACATGTCTCTTAAAAACAGGAGAAGCTTCTACATTTGTGTTCCAAATTCAGTGAATGAGTGTCACCTCTCATTAACAGTATCTGTCCTAGAGAAGGTCACAAGTCAGGTTACTCCCCTGTCTACCCAAAACAGTTTGCTGGAACACTCAGCACTTATTCCCAGAAGGGCCTG
Organism: Neofelis nebulosa; assembly: GCF_028018385.1. Classification (NCBI taxonomy): domain Eukaryota; kingdom Metazoa; phylum Chordata; class Mammalia; order Carnivora; family Felidae; genus Neofelis; species Neofelis nebulosa. The sequence continues at coordinate 47,966,119 of NC_080783.1, read as the reverse complement.
GCTGTAGGCTGTGGGCAAACCCACAAACTGGCCTTGCTGGTTCTCTGGTAAAGAAAACGCTGTGGAATATTTTCTAGATGTTATTACTACACTTTGTATTTAATAGCAAATAGAAAACTTTCAGCTGCTCTCTGGCCTCTGTGCCATTCAATTTCGCATTCATTGCAATAAAAATAATCAGGCCGTCTCAAAAACAGCTTAAGTTTGACTTTGTACATTTTCTTTCAGTGTTGCGTCTAGGTCTTTCTACAGTTGTGACGGGACTACAGATTAGGAAGTTAAAAACACAAAGAAAAATAGAGTCCCTACCCTTGTTAATACAAAATAAATCTAAGGAATTTTTTTTTTCAAAGTAGGCTCTAGGCCCAACGTGGGGCTTGAACTCATGACCCCAATATTAAGGGTCGCATGCTGTGCCCACTGAGCCAGCCAGACACCCCCAGGAATTTGTGTTTCGTGAATGAAACTGTTTCTCTTGGTATAACCTGTCATCCCTTGGTGCAGAATTCTATTAACGGGAGAGCTGGGAGGCAACCTAAAAATCAATTAATCTAATTCTTTTATTACTAGTCAACTAATACTCATGCAGTTAGTAACACTTTAAGTGTTTCATCAAAAGTAGATTCATAGGGTCCCTTAAAATCCATCTTTTCCCTGGCTCGCTTTGACCTGACTCATTATTTTAAGACTTAACTTGACTCGGCTTTTTTTTTTTTTTTTTTTTAATCTTCAGTAAAGACTTGGTGTTTAAAACTGTTAAATGCTTTCAGGATCATTCCTTCTCATCTCTAGGAAAAAACAAACCAGCATTGATAAAGCAATGGATGTTTTCAAAGGGCCTGTATTCTTTGTGCTGGCTCCAGCAGAGCCATCAGAATTACTCATGGAAGGAGAAGGAGATTTTGATTCTTTGTTCCTTGTGGTAGTCATAACTCAGTAAATAAATAAATACCAACCCCAGAGAAACAAGCTTCATCATGTTTTCTTCTGGCTCTACTTTTGACTCTCTTCTTGTTTGCTTTTGGAAAACAATTACATTTAATTTTATGCAAAAGATGTTTCTCGACACCTCTGTGTTAGAATTAGTAACAGTTTCTCATGTTCATAGATTGTGATTTCAGAACTTATTATTTTTTTTTTAATTTTTTTTTCAACGTTTTTTATTTATTTTTGGAACAGAGAGAGACAGAGCATGAACGGGGAAGGGGCAGAGAGAGAGGGAGACACACAGAATTGGAAACAGGCTCCAGGCTCCGAGCCATCAGCCCAGAGCCTGATGCGGGGCTCGAACTCACAGACCGCGAGATCGTGACCTGGCTGAAGTCGGACGCTTAACCGACTGCGCCACCCAGGCGCCCCCAGAACTTATTTTTATGTTCACAAATAATTAGTTTTTCAGTTGTCTGTAACTCCAAACACTTTGAGGTTAGGGATTTTTCTCTCGTGTTTTAAGTCAATACAATTATGCTTCTAGAGACTTTTAAAGACATTTTGAAGTTTATAAAGCAAATCACCTTTCCATTAATACTAATATCTAACTGCTACATATTATCTATCAGAATTTCTTAAATTAAGAAACTGTAGGGACACCTGGGTAGCTCAGTTGGTTAAGCACCTGACTTTGACTCAGGTCATGATTTTGCAGTTCTTGAGTTCGAGCCCCGTGTCAGGCTCTGTGCTGACAGATTGATGCCTGGAGCCTGCTTTGGATTCTGTTTCTCCCTCTCTCTCTGCCCTCCTCTACTCACACTCTGTCTCTTTCTCTCTCTCTCTCAAAAATAAATAAGCATTAAAAAAAAAAAAAAAACTGTATTTTGTTACTAAGTCAAATCATTAACCTCCATTTTGGTCTTCAGTAATTTCTAGAATTTTGATTTTTATTTTTTTTGATGAATTATATTTTGCAATATTCTGCTCTATAGTTTGACTCTAAAAACAGAATAGAGGAATAAGAATAGTAATGTTTATTCAGTTTACTAAATTTTCTTGAATTTTGTGAGCTAAAACTCCTTTAATGTGTGGGAGATGAAAGTGTGACCATAATAAAGTCGATTAGGAGGGGATGTAGAAGCTCATAACTAAAGCTTTATATGTGAAGATTAGTGGATATATATCCACACTACTTTTTTCGTCACCTTTGAAACATACAAATAATTCATATTCATTGATTGAATAATTAAGAAAACATCAAGAGGTAAAAAAATCCCAACCACCCAGGAAACTAGTGTCCATAAGATATATTTGTATGTGTGTGTATAGCATGTTTGTGTATGTATCTTGTGGCCTATGTATATACTTTGTGTGTGTGTGTATGTGTGTGTGTGTGTACACAAATACATAAAATGATAACTTGGTCAGTCTACTATTGGACATTTTGCTGCTTTTGAAAAATATTGTTAACAAAGCAAACATGCTTATTAAGGCTTGTTGGTATTTTTATTTAGGATTTTTAGAAATGAGACTTAGAAGCCAATGAAATGTGTTTTTTAACATACTTCTGATACATATTTGCTAAGTAGGAAAAAAATGATACAACCTATCCCTGAACCAGACGTTCCTAGGCTTTCTTAGTCCCACAGGTGAAACATTTGTTTTAATTTGCATTTCTGATTTCTAGTGAGGTTAAGTCTTTCCTCATGTTTATTAGCTCTTTGTATTTTTTTTTGTATTATCTGTTCTTACTCTTTTTTTAAATAATTTTTTTTATTTATTTTTTTTTTATTTTTGTGAGAGAGAGAGTATGAGTTGGGGAAGAGCAAAGAGAAGGAGATACAGAATCCAAAACAGGCTCCAGGCTGTGAGCTGCAGCACAGCCCGATGTGGTGCTCAAATCCATGAGCCATGAGCTCATGACCTAAGCCGAGGTCTGTAGCTCAACTGACTGAACCACCCAGTCTCCCCTGTTCTTATTCTTGATCTGTTACCCGACTAATGCATCTGTTTATTTCTGTCCATTTTGAAAAGAGGTCTTTATTATATATACATTTTTGCTTAGTGTTGCAGCTGTCTTTGCACTTGACAAGTTTGTCATTTGCTTTTTTTAAAAAATGTTTTTAAATGTTTTTATTTATTTTTGAAGGAGAGAGAGAGACAGAGCATGAATGGGGTAGGAGCAGAGAGAGAAGGAGACACAGAATTTGAAGCAGGCTCCAGGCTCTAAGCTGTCAGCACAGAGCCTGATGCAGGGCTCGAACTCACAAACTGTGAGATCATGACCTGAGCCGAAGCCGGATGCTTAACCAACTGAGCCACCCAGGTGCCCCCGTCACTGCTTTTTAAAACAGCTTTATTGAGATATAATTTACCATAAAATTCACCTGTGTACCATTTTTAAGTGTACAATTCAATGAATTTTACTATATAGTTTTACAGATAACAATGTAATTCCAGAGCATGTATCTCACCTTGAAAAGAAACACCTCATGTTCATTATCAGCCACTCTCGCATTTGCACCCCTAACCCTAAGTAGTCACAAATCTACTTTCTGTGTCTGTATATATCCCTTCTCTGGATATTTCATATAAATAGAATGATACACTATGTGGTCTTTTGCGTCTGGCGGTTCATCCACATGTGTAAATGCTCCTTTCCTGTTCTATTGCCCGGAAGTATTCCTTGATCCCTTCCTTGTTTATCCTGTCACCAGTAAATGTACATTTGGGTTGTTTCTACTTTTTGGTTCCTGTAAACAATGCTGCTATGAACATTCACGTACGAGTCTTTGGGCATATGTTTTTGTTTCTCTTGGATGAATACCTATGAGTGGAATTGTTAGGTCATATAGTAACTCTGTGTTTAACTTTTCAAGAAACTGCCAAACTATTTCAAAAATTGACCACACCAATTTTACATTCCTGCTAGCAGTGTGTGAGGATTCTGGTTTCTCCACATCCGTATGGACGTGTTATTTTATCTTTTTTTAATTCCAGCCATCCTAGTGAGTATGAAAGTGGCATTTCATTGTGATTTTGATTTGTGTTGACCTGACAGCTAATGATGTAGAACATCTTTTCAGGTACTTGTTGGGCATCTGTTTATCTCCTTTGGAGAAATATCTATTCAGGTTCCCTGTCTATTTTTAACTGGGTTTAAAAAAAAAACCTTTAGTTGCAAGGAAAAGGGGTTTGTGTGTGTGTGTGTGTGTGTGTGTGTATGAGTGTTCATTGTGGATACAAGTCTCCTTTTGAAAATAGGCTTTGTTGATATTTTCTCATTCTGTGGGTTGTCTTTTCACTTTTCTGTATGATATTTTTTGAAGGTCAAAAGTTTAAAATTTTGTTAAGTCTAATTTATCAACCTTTTATCTCTTGGACTTTGGTTTTCTAGATCTTGCCTTATGTAAATTTGAACGTTTATTCCTGTTTTCTTATAGCATTTTATAGGTTTAGCTCTCTTACTTTAAGTCTGTGATCTATTTGTGTTTGTTTTGCTTTGGTAAGGTTTAAGATAGGGTTCCTCATGAATCTTTTTGCCTATATAAGGCTATCCAATTGTCCCAGCACCATTTGTTGAAAAATACTATTTCTTTCCCATTGAATTTTCTTGGCACCTTTAAAAAGATCAGTTGACTATAAATGTAATAGTGCCATTGATGTTAAACGGTGCTATATGTATTATTAAAACACGCTGCTCATTTTAAGTCACCATTGGCTATAATACACACTCAGATTTCAAAGATGTTAATCGTATCTTAATATTTGCAGTTCCAAATCAGTACAATACATTATTTTACAATAGCATTAGGTTACAAATACCAGCACTGTCTGACCACCTCTTCATTGTTTTCTCTCAGATTTCTTTTATAGCATTTGTGACTTTCTGGAAGTATCTTATATAATTATTTGTTTATTATGTCTCTCCTTGAAAGCAGGGACCTTATCTGTCTCATTTACTGCTATATTCCTTGCATGTATACATAAGAGGTACATGATCTATTTCTTTAAATGAATGATCAAAGAGATTTCCTCCAGCCTGTTGATTTTCACATAAATAAGCAAACAATATTGGCAGAGTTTTCTTTGAGGCAAATTTGTTGCATGAAGTACAACTGAGCAAAAAGTGATGGTTGAGGTAAAAAGCTGCTTAAAGAAGCCTGTAAATTGTCTATTTTATTAAAGGATGACAGTGGGGTGGCACTGTTTCATTTTGTTTTTATTGAAGTATAATTGATATACTAGTTTCAGGTATACAATATAATGATATATGCAACATAATGTATATATTGCAAAATGATCACTGCAATAGGATTAATTAACATCTGTCACCATACATAGTTACAGAACCTTTTTTTCTTATTCTGAGAGCTTTTAAGATCTACTCTCTGAGTAACTTTAAAATACACAATACAGTATTATTTTATTTTTATTTTTATTTTTATTTTTATTTTTATTTTATTTATTTATTTATTTATTTATTTATTTATTTATTTATTTATTATTTTAATGTAAGTTAGCTAACATGCAGTGTATACAACGTGCTCCTAGCTTTGGGAGTAGATTCCCATGATTTGCTGTTTACATACAACACCCAGTGCTCATCCCAACAAGTGCCCTCCTCAGTGCCCATCACCCATTTTCCCCTCTCCCCGCCCCTCATCAACCCTCAGTTTGTTCTCTGTATTTAGGAGCCTGTTAACGGTTTTGCCTCCCTCCCTCTCTGTTTAAAACTATTTTTTTCCCCTTCCCTTCCTCCATGGTCTTCTGTTAAGTTTCTCAAGATCCACATATGAGTGAAAACATATGATATCTGTGTTTCTCTGCTGACTTATTTCACTCAGCATAATACGCTCCAGTTCCATCCACGTTGCCGCAAATGACCAGATCTCATTCTTTCTCATTGCCAAGTAGTATTCCATTGTATATATAAACCACATCTTCTTTATCTATTCATCAGTTGATGGACATTTAGGCTCTTTCCATAATTTGGCTATTGTTGATAGTGCTGCTGTAAATATTGGCGTACATGTGCCCCTATGGATTAGCACTTCTGTACACTACAGTATTATTAACTATAGGTATCATGATGCTATATGTTACATTGTGTTCATAGTCACTTTTCTTGAGCAAAGAATAAGCTCTCTGAGGGACCTAAATAATTTCATTATTCATAGAGTCCTATAATTATAAATAGGAACCAAATGATTAAAAACAGAAGTAACTTCCAAATAGAGGTTTATTGCCTTGCTTTTCTTATGCTTTGGCTTTCTTTTTCACTTTGGCCTTTTCACAAAAGATGACATAATCTTGTTACTCCAAAGGGTATTCTTTAGGTGTGAAAGGAAGAAACAAAAAACAAAATTGACTCTAGGGTGATAAAGTAACTTTGTCTTAAAAAAGCATCCCCTCCAGAGCAAGCTGAATGTTGACAGTGTCTTCTGAAACACCCTGAGGGAATGAGAGGAAATGAGAAGAGCTGACCATTAAGCAGGGAACAGAGTCTAAAGTTTGCTCTGCTCAATATGCTCTGTCCTCAAGTCTTCAATCACGGGAGTCTGATAAAATGCCATTGACAGATTTAAAAGCTGGCACAAAAAGATATTAAATTTTCAGGCCTCTACTGATTTACTTGCTAAATAATGTCAAGTTTCTCTGCAACTTTTTCCCCTGTGTATTTTTGAAAGTGACTAATAGAGAGTTAGTTTCATGCCACTTTTTTAAATTCAGGGTGGTTTCTTCTCATTTTCACTATGTGTGAGACACTCTTTTCCCCTTTGATTTACTTGGGAGAGCAAGCTAGTCTTCCAAGGTATTTCACAGAACTATGGGTAGAAATCTTTGTGCTTTCTTAACTGTTGCCTGAGGAGACATTTCTTTCATCACTGCAGTATCTGTAGTTCTCTGGGTCTAATTTCCCTTCTGAGGTTGGTGGCATGGGCCAAGCAGCCTGTGATGTTCCAGCATCACTTGAAATGGTGACTTCAGGGCTGTGACTCAAAATGTTTACTTCACTGAGGCCCCAGAATAGCTGCCAGTTTTAGCCAGATTATGAATGAACTCCTTGTCAGTTCAGAGAGCACACTTTTCTTTTTTTTCTCCTCACCCCCTTCTTTGTTCACACTTCCTCTGAGCAAAACTTCTGCCTGAGTCAAGCATTTTAAGACTTGGTCTCTGGGAAAAGAGTTAAGATTGATAAAGGAAAACTTCCTGTTTAGGAAACTTCTCAAAAATTGGGTAATCTGAGGTTGTGACCCTGTTGAAACTCAAGACACTTAAAGCAATGGGTAATACATGTTTCCTTGAGGACTCTTGCCTAAGTTTTGGATGCCGATGTATGCCAATGCGTTATAACCAAATATATTTTACTCCTTTTGTTTGGTAATATAATTGAAAACACATTTAATCATATGTTACTTAAGACATGGCTGTTTGGTTTTTGGCCGTACCAAAGTTTTAGTAAAGCTCCAGGTGTTTCAAATGCATTTTGTGTTATCAAAAACCGCATTGCCTGATTTTTTTTTCACATTTGATTGGTGGTCCTTCACTCTCATTAAAAACTTTTGGGGGAAATGGCTTGCCAAATGGAGAGAGCTATGGATTTTTGTGCTCCACAATATGTGATGATGCAAATAAAACAGAAAATTGTAAAATTTGTAATTCTGTTTCATGACCTTTTCTAGCTTAAGCTAAACCTGTTTATCTGCAAAGGCAGGTATCCTAATCATTATAGCAGTGAATGTTTTTGATTGTTTAAAATAAGAAATAAAACGTGGTAGCGAATGAGAAGCACATGGTGTTAGCGCAGAGCAGTATCCTACCATGTTGCTACCACATGCAGATTTGGAGAAGAGTCTATTTCTTCAGAAAAAAAGGAATCATGGTGACAGTTTTTCAGTGGAAAACTGGATAATACTATATAAAGAGGAAACTTCTCTTCAGCCTTCAGGAATACAGTTAAAGAACAATTGCTGGGCATAGAGGGCAATTCAAAAACCCCATGCAGCCCGTTCTTAGCATGGCAGCAAAGCTCTTGACAACCACTCCCCTCCTGACCCTTCTTTCTGGTCATAGCCAACAACTCACAGTTTTGTAAAAAATCCGAGTATATCCACTCTTTAATCTCTGGCCACAAGATTTTCCCTTGGCCCAGAAAGCTTTCTCTTCCTTGTACTCTGCCACCCTCTTCCCGTAACATTTCATACATTCCTCTGCCATTGTTCTACCATAAGGGCTTGTTCCTATGATTGTCTCCTTGTTAGGTATTTCCTTAGGGTCAGACTCCCCGTTTCATCATGCCTTAGCATCATGAATGGACAGCTACAACTGAAGGTTTTTTTTTTTTTAATTTTAAATTTTAAATTTTTAATGTTTATTTGTGTTTGACAGAGAGACAGAGCACTACTAGCGGGGAGGGGCAGAGAGAGAGAGGGAGACACAGAATCCAAAGCAGGTTCGATGCTCGGAGCTGTCAGCACAGAGCCCGATATAGGGCTTGAACTCATGAACCGTGAGATCATGACCTAAGCTGAAGTTGGACGCTCAACCACTGAGCCACACAGGAGCCCCACAACTAAAGGGTTTGAATCAATAGTGAAAGGAATAAAAGTTTTTAAGGTTAGGGGGCCATAGTAACAAAGGCTTGCAAATGGGAATGAATGTGACTTGTTCAAGAGACTGGGGGCTGAGGGGAAGGGAACTCTTACATAAAAAATAAATATATCTTAGGGGTCCCTGGGTGGTTCAGTTGATTAAGCATCTGGTTCTTGATCTCAGCATAGGTCTTGATCTCAGGATCATGATTACCAACTAACTAAATAATCAATATATATATTACACACCATTTTCTGGAGGGTTCATCAGTTAATTTAGCAATTAGCCCCTCATTGTTCTCTTTTAATATTGAATCTTCCCTACTATTTTGTTTTTTATGACATTGACATTTTTGAGGAATCTGTATTAGGTCTTGTAGGCAGGAAAAATTGCATTAAGAATATCATGATTTTGGTTCTGCATCATTTTGTTTTTGTAAATGTCAGTTTTAAAGATTATGAGAAATTATATGGAGCCTTAATTTGAATCTTTCTGATGTGGTACAGCCTAAGATTTCCTCTAATAAAGGAAAGCTTTGTGGGGTGCCTGCGTAGCTCAGTTGGTTAAGCATCCAACTTTAGCTCAGGTCATGATCTCCTACTTCATGGGTTTGAGCCCTGTGTCTGGCTCTGTGCTGACAGCTCAGAGCCTGGAGCCTGCTTTGGATTCTGTGTCTTCTTCTCTCTCTGCCTCTCCCCTGCTCAAGTGCGCTCTCTCTCTCTCTCTCTCTCTCAAAAATAAACATGGGGCGCCTGGGTGGCGCAGTCGGTTAAGCGTCCGACTTCAGCCAGGTCACGATCTCACGGTCCGTGAGTTCGAGCCCCGCGTCAGGCTCTGGGCTGATGGCTCGGAGCCTGGAGCCTGTTTCCGATTCTGTGTCTCCCTCTCTCTCTGCCCCTCCCCCGTTCATGCTCTGTCTCTCTCTGTCCCAAAAATAAATAAACATTAAAAAAAAATTTTTTTTTAAATAAATAAATAAACATTAACAAAATATATAAAAAAAAAGCTTTGGTTCTAGTTGGACATAGTTTAGGGTCTTGCTGAAAAGGCTTTGTCTTACCTGAAAGCAGAAGCAGGAAGTAGCAGTTCTGAGCATGTTGCACTTTTCAGTTCACATGCATTATTAGCTCATAAACTCAATTCCCTTAGGCTAAGATTACCTGAGTTTATCTGTGGCCTCAAGGGACAGTGAGTGGAAGTGAATCTTTCTGAGCACCAGCTGTTTCTTTCACAGTTGTAGTGTATTTCTCCTGCTTCATTAATATAAGGAGGAAAATAACTTCATTTCCTTTGTAGAAAGGAATAGAATAGAGTCTGCAGCACAGTAAGAGAACAGGTAGCTTGCAGTGGAATAAAAAGTTTATATTAAGTAACTTGTAACCATACATGTTATGGTTTAAATCCTTGAAAAATTATCAGGTGAACCCAGTCTGCCTAGCGGCTAAGCTTCTTTGTAGTTTTTGGTCAGGCCCTTTTGGAAATAGCAGAATGTATATTACTCAAGCTGTGCTAGGCTATATACTTCAGTAACAACATGCTTTATAAACAAAATCCCACATCTCACTCACTTAAAAAGAAGACTATTTCTTGCTCATGTCATCATTGAGTGTGGGGAATTTGGCTGTTCTTACATTTTAAAACCTTTGGCTGAGGGGCGCCTGGGTGGCTCAGTCGGTTAAGTGTCCGACTTCGGCTCAGGTCATGATCTTGCGGCCCGTGAGTACGAGCCCCGCGTCGGGCTCTGGGCTGACGGCTCAGAGCCTGGAGCCCGTTTCAGATTCTGTGTCTCCCTCTCTCTCTGACCCTCCCCCGTTCATGCTCTGTCTCTCTCTGTCTCAAAAATAAATAAACTTAAAAAAAAAATAAAAATAAAATAAAAAACAAAAACACCTTTGGCTGAAGTTTTTTGTACCATGTGATTCCACCATCTATTACAGACTTATGGATGAGAGAGAGAAAACACAAAGTATTCATATCATATCTATTTTTTTTGTTTTGTTTTTTAATGAGTTGATTATTTTAGATTGCACAAATAAGTGATATAATGAAGTATTTGTCTTTCTGTGTCTTAACTTATTTTACTTAGCCTAAGTCTCTAGATCCATCCATGTTGTCTCAACTGGCAGGATCTTCTTTTTTATGGCTGAATAATCTATTGTATGAATATGCCACATTTTCTTTTTTATTCATCTTTCTTTTTTTTTTTAAGTTTTTTTTTAATGTTTATTTATTTTTGACAGAGAGAGAGGGAGAGAGACAGATCACGAGCCGGGGAGGGGCAGAGAGAGAGGGAGACACAGAATCCGAAGTAGGCTCCAGGCTCTGAGCTGTCAGCACAGAGTCCAATGCGGGGCTCGAACTCACAGAACGCGAGATCATGACCTGAGCCGAAGTCACGCTCAACCGACTGAGCCACCCAGGCGCCCCTTTTTTTATTCATCTTTCAATAGATATTTAGGTTGCTTTCATGTCTTGACTATTATGAGTAATGCTGCAGTGAACATGGAGTGCAGATACCCCTTAGAGGATAATAATTTCATTCCTTTGGATATATACCCAGAAGTTGGATTCCTGGGTCATGCAGTGGTTCCACATTTAATTTCTTGAGTAACCTCCATAGTGTTTAATAGCTGTATCAATTACATTTCTACCCACAGTGTACAGGGATTCCCTTTTCTCCACATCCTTACCAACACTTGTTATCTTAGGGGTTTTGTTTTGTTTTGTTTGGATAATTGCCATCCTAACTGGTGTGAGATGATATCTTATTGTGGTTTTGATTTGCATTTGCTTAGTGATTAGTGAGCTCATATCCACTTTTACTTGAACAGGAAGCAACATCTGCCACTTTTGCTCTTAGCTTCATGGCAAGAACTATTTATGTGGCTTTAATGTAACTGTGGGAGGATGGGAAATGTAAGTGAGTCCATGGACTGATTAGTGACCTGTGTGTCAACTGACATGTAGTGTTCCCAGTGATGATGGCTTGGTGAACACAGGCTTCAGAGGCAAGCCAACCATACTGTTGGGAAACTTTGGTTTTCATGGTGAAGGGCATATACTGGCTAAGTTCCATTTCTCCTTCCCCCTACTTATAAAAATGTGTTTTTGTGACCACTGACAAAAATCATCTGTATTAAGAGTACAGAAAGAGGCCTTTGGAGATTCACACATTAAAGAAAACTTTTTTAAAATAATGAAAAAGAAGAATAATATAGTGAACAGTATTATATCCTTTACCTTGTCTGTATTACATCTAGAATTATTGAAATTCTCAATTAATCTCAAGGTTAATCTCAATCTTCAGTTGGTTTTAAGTCTTCAGAATGGAACTGAATAACCATAAGTACTACCTTAGATGAGTGAGATTTAGGAAATAGATTTAACATGAACCTTGTGATGACTATTTACATATTGGCTGGCAGTCTTAAAATTGATCCTTGTCTGCTATATTTTGTCCAGTATAGTTCTTGAAATATATGTTTGTAAAGAATGATTATTATAAATAGATTTTAAGAGGAACATACTAGACTTTAGTCTCTCCTTCCCCAAATGCTTTATGGATATGTTTCCATAATTCTTTCCTTGATCAATTTAAGAGCTTTTCCATGGAAAGGATTTTTTTTTAATGTTTATTTATTTATTTTTGAGAGAGAGACCGAGAGAGAGAGAGAGAGAGAGAGAGAGAGAGAGAGAGAGAGATGTGCATGTGAAAGAGAGTGTGAGCAGGGAGAGGCAGAGAGAGAGGTAGAGAGAGAATTCCAAGCAGGCTCTGTGCTGTCAGCATGGAGCTGGATGTGGGACTCAATGTTGTGGACAGTGAGATCATGACCTGAGCCAAAATCAAGAGTCAGACGTTTAACTGACTGAGCTACCCAGGCACCCCTCATGGAAAGGATTTTTCTTTTCTTTCCTTTTCTTTTCCTTTCCTTTCCTTTCCTTTCCTTTCCTTTCCTTTCCTTTCCTTTCCTTTCCTTTCTTTCTCTTTTCTTTTCTTTTCTTTTCTTTTCTTTTCTTTTCTTTTCTTTTCTTTTCTTTTCTTTCTTTCTTTCTTTCTTTCTTTCTTTCTTTCTTTCTTTCTTTTTAATTTGCAATACTTTACGTGGGTGGCTAGTACATTGGGAATCATTTTCTCGAAAGTGTAAACTGAAAATAAATATTTGCATGTAGTGTACCAAATCTGATTCTTTTTCCCACCAGCCAGATCACGTCTCCTAGATTCTAACTCCTGTGTTATAATGCCACTTGCGCTGTCTTTGTCTTTTACTTTAGTCTTTTACTACTCGTGTTTTACAAAGGCCTTTTGTTTTCATAAATACATTTATATCATAGAACTTTCAGGAGCACAGTAGGTAATTATAAGTGTTTAATAGTTATCTTATAATTTAGCCACTGGGAAACTTTACTTAGTATTACCTTTTCACATCTGCATTACAGTTAATGGGGGTTAATAACAACCCTGGGACACTTCTAGTCATCCTGTATTTTATTTCTTTGGTTAGTTGAAAGTTCCTGCTATTCATCAAGTACACGAGATAAATAGCTAATGTGGCATTTGATTAATCAAATTTGGTTAATCAAAGGCATACTCTTTGTGTGTCTGGATTGAAATAAACTCTGTTATAATAAGAATATATTTTTTTCTTAGGCAACAGAGATTATGCCAAGGATGATCCATTGGAGTTTAAGTCCCACCAGTGGTTTGGAGCATCTGTGAGATCAAAACAGGATAAAATTTTGGTAAGTCTTTTGGATATTTACTTGTAGGTGAATTTTGTCAATTTATGTGGAAACACAGAAAAGTTTCTGCTTGAAAGCTAGTAGTAAAACTCAGTGTGCTCAGGAGTACAGGACAAGATGAGATAAGATAGCCCTGATCAAAGGCTGTCCTATCAAAGATCTTCTCTGTCTTGCCCTTCACAGACTTGCTTTCTGATACTTTCCACCTTCATTCCTGCCTTGTTACCTTCTCCACTCTTGTTGATCCTTCCCCTCAGGGTGTTTCTGTCCAGCTGGGTTCAGGATGAGTGTGCCTGTGATTAATCACAGGCACTAATACCTCTTTTTAAAAACACAGCAGCCTTCCCTTTGCCTCTTTCCCCTGCTATGCCACATTCCTTGCTCCTCTTTTCAGAAACTTTTTCAGTGTTTTCTTCAGTTATCCCCTCTACTTCTTCACTGCCTGTTCTTTTCCCAACCACAGTCAAGCTCAGGTAGGCATGGCTAAAGTCACCCTTGGCTTTCAGGTCACTGAAATCACTGGTACTTGTTGAATGTTTCTTGCCACTCAGCACCATTCAACAAGGTCAGTTAGCCCATTCTTTTTGAACTGCTTTTCTTCCCTTGGCTTCTGGAACACTGTACTTTCTTGGTTTTCTCCCATCTCCCTGCCTGATCCTCACTGTCTTTTTGAGCAGCTCCTCTTCTGCTCAGTTTCTAAGTGTTGAGTGTCCTAGGCTGGGTTCTGGGCCACCATCTTCTCTAACTACACCTTTTACCTGGCTGTTCCTATCCTGTCCCATGGCTGTAAATACAGTCTATATGTCATAATCCCTAAAGCTATATCTCTATTTCTTAATTCTCCCTGGATTTTCAGAGTGTTTCCAAACTAGCTATATGGCATTTCCATTTGGATATCTCCTGTGTTACTCAAAATGAACATAGCCAAAATAGAACTCTTGTTACCCTTCATCAGAAAGGAACAAACACAAAGATAATGCTCTCCATATGAAACTTCCCCAGCCTGTTTACAGCCATGACTCTCTATCCCCTCCACCAGCAAGCCCTATCAGTTCTGCCTCCAGAATGTATCCCACATCCATCTAGAAATCATCACCTGCACTGTTTCCACCCTGTACCCAGCCACTATTGTAACCTCCCTGGGTTCCTGCAGTGGCGCATCTCCTCTTTCTGCTTCCTCTCCTGCAGTCCATCCTCTGCGGTTCCTCCTCTGCAATACTTTTTCCAGAGGAGGGCCAGAGTGAACCAGAGCATTTCATCTTCTTAATTAAAACCGTCAGGTGGCTTTCCATCACTCATAGAGTTCAAATCCCTGCTTATCCTGGCTTATAAGCGTCCCCACAACCAGGTCACTGGCTCTTGTCTCTTTGGCATCATCTCACTCCGTCTTGCAGGCTTTAGCCACACTAATCTTCATCCCTTCCATGTGCCAGGTCACTGCAGTTAGTACCTTAGTGTGTTTGTTCCCTGTCCCTGATTTATGCTCACCTTGTTGATTTTCACTTGGCTAGCTCCTTGTCATTCTGACTTCAGCTTTCATTTCTTTTCCCCAGAAAGCCCTTCCCTGTTGTAATTACCTGCATAGTATTTATTGCTGTTTTTTAAAATATGATGGTGGGGCATTAGGGAAGAATTTATTTAGGAGCTGAAATTTCAAAGGAACTCTACAGGATGTGTCTAATTGGAGGTCAAGGATGGGGTTGAGAGTGGGTCATTCTAGGCACAAAGCAAAGAAGCAGAAGTAAGCAGGTGCAAATAGTCCTTGTACACGAAACATCAAGTACATATAGAGAAGTAGCAACAATCATCTCCTTTCACTTTTTTCAGGGTAAATATAGAGTAACCCACTGTTGAAGTCTGCAACATTTGTGTTAATGTTTTCTTCAAAAAGTATTACAGAAAGTTCATTGAACTTTTTTGCCAGCAAGTTAAACTGTTACATTTTGGTAGATTACTATGTTATTAAAGCATACATTATTCTACTGCTCGTGCATGGCGTTAAAATCCATAACTCTGAAAACAGAAGGGTCACAATTTATTTGGAAAGTAGATCAAATGAGCACTGCAAAGTCTTTTACTTTTTTCTTAATAATAAATTATTTGCTTTATAATTTGGGGTGTAGTCTACGTGTGTAAGAATGTTATTTAGTTACAATGTTGATTCGATCAGCTTAGTGCTGATCAAAAAAAGTGCTACATGAAATAATTTTGCCATTTTGAAAATGAAATATGTGAAAAAGGTACTTATCACTGTTGTGATATGGAATTCATAGTATAGGATAGGTGTGGTTACTTTCTATTAATGCTTAGAAAGTGTTGTTCAATTCTGGGGTAGTGTAGATTGTCTGAAACACTAATCTTTTCAGGGAATTTTTATGTTGTGGACCACCACCTTTGATTTCAGGCCTGTGCCCCACTGTACCACTGGAGGACTGAAATGAAACAGGAGAGAGAGCCAGTTGGAACATGCTTTCTTCAGGATGGAGCAAAGACTGTAGAGTATGCTCCATGCAGATCAAGTATGTATAAGAAGTGTACCAACTTTTAAATGAGGGTTGGGAAGCCTAATTTGTTAAAAGTGTGTGTGTGTGCGCGCGCACACGCGCGCGTGTGTGTCTAAAAATTGTAGACATGTTGTGTTAGTCAAAAGATGTTCCATTGACCTTCTCTAACACAGATGCGGGACTTCCTAAAACAAAAGAAGTTGATGCAGTGGGTCTACCTCAGGCCTGTGTACCCGCATTTTTAGGAAAACTCCTCAAGGCGATTTGATGGATACCAGAGTTTAAGAACTAGAGCTTTATATTAATAATGTTTAAAAAAAAAAATATATATATATACATATATACATATATATATATATACACGTATATATACGTATATATACGTATATATATACATATATATACGTATATATACGTATATATATACATATATATACGTATATATATATATGTATATATGTATGTGTGTATAATGTTTAAAATATATATATATATATATATATACACACACACACACACACATATATATATATGTATGTATGTCTTTAAGACATATATATGTCTTAAACAGCCAGAGTTTATATAGGAAGGTAAAACATTGAGCTCAGGACTCTGAGTCTGAATTTGCCTCCTTTTATTATTTTTTTAATTAAAAAAATTTTGTTTTAAAATTTTATTTTGAAGTAATCTCCGCACCCAACATGAGGCTTGAACTCACAGCTTTGAAATCAAGAGTCACACACTCCACCAACTGAGCCAGCCAGGCACTCCTCTTAAGTCAGTTTCTTTGTCAGTCTGTTATCAACCTTACTCTTCTTTTGATGATCCAAAAGATCTCACTTTGTTGTCTCACACTATTTGAAATTTCAAATGAAATTCATGTGGTGACTACAGGTGATTTTGAGTCCTTACAGTTTTGATCGTGCTTTTCCAAAGGAGATTCCAGTTCTTTTGCCTTCCCGTCTTTGGTCAGTGGCCACCACTCCAGATCCTCTTTCTACAAGAAATGTAAAAATAGCTTACTGAAGTGCCTTATGGTATTTATATCTAGAGCACTTTTTAGGCTGTTTCTTTTTTTATGTTCCATTGGTCACCAGATAGTTTAGTAGAGAGAATCAGGAACAGAAGTCTAACATGTAAGACTGTTAACTGCTAGATTCTTTCTGTCCGTGTTAGGTGACTTGGGACACCAGGCCAAAGGAACTGTTCAGTCCTTAAAATTTTAAGCAGTTGAACTTCCAAGAAGCTGCAGATGGTTTTATTAACACTTATTTCTTCACCCACCAACTTGACCCTGCATGTTGTGAGAAGTAAACATCAAAAGAATGGTACCTCCCTAGAAGTGCATTGTTTATTTGGGTTGGTCAGAAAGCACACCGCATCACAGCACAGAGGAGGCTGGCAGGTTTATACTCCGTGTTTGATGCCAGCTGTATCACCACCTTTATGTTGCTGTTTGGGTTAGAGTCCTGTCGTCTTTTTGGTATGTGGAAAATGTGAGGATTAAATTTGTGTTTGCAATTTCTGTATTGCAAAAACGTTGCTATTGTGAGAAGGTAATTTTATAGCTATGAGGAATGAGCTAACTCTTGCCCGCCAGGTTTGTAACTTGCCATTTATGTGATGGACATAAAGGTAAAAATCACCCTATTCTCACATGATAGATGTGGGAACTGAGATTCAGATTGTCGGAAGTAATTTTTTCCTACATCTTTAGTAGTGAGTGATCTGATGAGGACTTGAACCCAGTTCTGTCTTATTCCAAACGAGCCCTTCCCTTGTAAATACTAACAGTGGAATATGTTTTCCATTTCAATTGCCTCAGGGTTAACCACAGCTTTTCCTTAAAGAATACATTGTGCTTTCACGAATACAGGTTTGGATAATTCTGGGTATGTGAAATACTTGGTACCCTTCTGAAAGCAAGCATTCTAGAAATGATCCATTCATGTGGATATACTGTTAGATTAGGCTAGTGTTGTTTTTTCATTTTGACTTTTCTATAATGACCATTTTTTTTTTTTCTCAACATGTATTTAAAGGATGAAGGCAGTATTTGCATGATGTATCTGTTACATAATGCTTTTGCTTATTTGGTTTAGGCACAGAAATTGTAAATATAGGCACAAAAATTATAAACTCATTTTAACCCTTATTTTCTAAATTATTTAACATCCAAATCAGGTCAGCAAACTGGCTTGTGAGCCTCTTTTTGTAAATAAAATTTTATTGGAAAGCAGCCACACCCATTTGTTTACATGTTGTTTATAAAGGGAGAATTAAATAGTTGCCACAGAGACTGGCTGGCCCCTAAGTCTGAAATATTTGCCATATGGTCCTTCACAGAAAGTTTGCTGATCGTTAATCAAATAATAAAACCTAAAATCTTAGAAAAAGCAAAAGAATAACCTCAAAACATCGAAGTGAGTGCCTTTCATCCTAATAAATCTGGCTTTCAGTATCCATTGATCACTGTACATGTTTTTTGGCTCAAACTTTGAAATATGAAGCTATGTACAGACCCAAATTACAAAGAGCAACTTGACCAGAGGTGAAGAAATGCTCAGGAGTGGGAATCTGAGAACCTGGGTTTATTCTAGCATTTTGTCAGCAACTGGCGATAGCTATTGGTGGTACACTTAACCACTCTGGGCCTTTGTTTTCACTATTAGTGAAACACTGATTTAGTTAAAAGACTTCAGAGATAGAGTTTTTGTATTTTGTATCTTCTTCGTGCTTCCATAGATTGTTCAACCAATGATTGATTTTGCATGGGGGTGCCAGTTTTGAAGGGCTAAGTTGCTAACTTCTTGATACCTTTGCTTGTTTTGGTAGTGGTAGTTTGTGGGGGGTTGTTGTTTGTTTGCTTTTGTTTTCAACATGACCTGTGTGGGCACGCTGGAAATGAAACTTCATTGTCTGTGAAAAATTTTCCTTGTTCCTGATTATGTTTGCTTTTGGCTTTTCATAACTATCTGTGACCAAATGGCTTTATACAATAGGCCAGATGACTTTCTGTTCCAAAAGTGCCTGACCCACAAATCATTTAACTTACATGCTCTTAATTCCGTGATCGGACTGAGTCCTTTGTTCCTTCTGCTTTCTGATGACATGTGTACATAGATTTTTCTCAGTAATGATAATGAGCTGGCTTTTCTTTCCCCTTGATTGTTAACTCAGGAAATTACAAGCACATTGCTGATTTGAGATAGTGCAGTTTAGTGGTGTGGACACACCTGGGCTCAGATCCTTGCTTTCTTATTTACTAGCTCGTTGACTGGGGTCAAGTTACTTAAGTTTCTGTAAGGCTTAGTTTCCTTATCTGTAAATTGTGCATAATACTAGTATCTCTCATAGGATTGCTGTAGGATTTAAATGATCATACCTTGGAAAATGTTTTCATACAGTACCTGGCTCACAGAAGGGGCTTTGTGAACATTAACTGCTCTTACTGTCATAATCAGTAATATTATTTATAATGCTGTCAGGCTTGATTAATGGGAGAAATATTATTCATCTGTAGAAATAAAAACAAAAGCCTTCACGGAAATAGTTGTAGTTAACATAAAATTCTTCACATTGTCATAAACATTCAGTTTAATATGTACCTGTTAATAAAATTTTAAAGGACAGTCATGTTTTCTTGCTGGGATGTTCTGAGAAACCAAATAAAGGAGATAACTGTACAGTATGATAATCAAAAAGGGATGTCTCTAAAAATAGCCTAAAATAGTTCCCTAAATACAACTTGAAGAAAGGAAATAAAGAGCCAACTTGAGGTCGGAGCAGACTTCCTCAGTATGATTCACTAGAAACACTGGACATACACTGGAAACCCCAGCCCCACATTCTCCCATTCCCTCCTGTTAAAAAAAATTCACATTGGGGCAGCATTACACTCTTGAGGCCTTTAATAAAACAACTTCTAAATTTAGTTATTAAGTGTGTAATCTTGGGGCAGTTCCCAGGTTTTAAAATGGGTTCAAAAATTTTGATGGGAATATTTGGAAATTGTCCTTTCAGTTATACTGAAAATAGATATTTTTGGTTCCTGTGTTTGGGTGGCAAGTTTAGTAATACGAAAGCATAATTATTTACATATTGTAATTGTCTATAGGAAATGCTTAATAACTAAAGAGTAGTATTTTTATTGTTCCTTGTTATCCTCGAAATAAAACAAGGGAGAGCCTTCAGATTCATCCTTACCTGTGCTCTAGGTCCAGTTTTACTCATGATTAGAGTTAATCTAAATGAACTGGCTACTTGTCCAGAAATTGTCCCCTTGTGAGAACTACAAAATAAAGGGTAACTACAAAAGAGTCAAACTGTTGAATCTGTTGTCATTTGGAAAATAATCAGTGTCGTGTTTAAAGATGTTCACTTTCATTAGACTGCAGTTCTAAATATGTTGTGAAGATAGTTTTGTATTTTGCTCTTTGCTGAATATTAAGTTAGGGTCTGGCCCTCTCCCAAAATCCTGAAGTACGTTTTTAATAGATTTGTTGTTGTTGTGGTTGTTGTTGTTGTTGTTGTTGGCTGTAAAATGTATGTGTAGTCAGTATGTATTAGGAGTGTATGTATCTCTTTACTGGTATTCATAATAAATTTGTAGAGTGTTAACTGGAATTTCAAATTCAAACTGGAATTTTACTTGTAGATCACAACTCATCTTTGTTTCATGAAATCAGAATAGTGGATCATAACCAGTAATTCTTTTTTAAAAGGAATGAAATAAAATAGAAAGTATCAGAATATATTGTCCATGGTAATAGTGATAGTTTTATGAAATTTTGTCTGATTCATGTATCTGTTATACACACATACAATAACATATATGTTGGGTTATATGGACTGTGGTATAAACTATAGTCTTGCTGTGGGTTATGGTTAAAAATAAGTTTGAAACCTACCATCTTAGGTGATGTTTCTATTTCCTGGTGACCATTCCAGATACATTGATCTCTCTCTGTTGCCATTATCTGAGAAAATGGTGCTGATAAAAATGCATAGTAACTTTTTTAGAGTGTGATAATAACTCATTAAATGCCACATTGAATGAACACTCCCAGTTCAACAATACATTATCTTATGATTACAGTGATACAGATTTTTCTCATGTTTTGTTTTATGTCATTTGTTTGTTTTTGGGTTTGTGTATATTTCCAATCTTTTTATTTTAGAAAATATTGATGCTGATGGACAGGGATTTTGTCAAGGAGGATTCAGCATTGATTTTACCAAAGTAAGTTCTCATTTAAGACTGAATGAGATTCAGATCTACCTCATTATCTAAACCACTGTTAAAAATTACTTGCTCAATACTTCAGCTTCTTTATAATTATTACCTGTTCTATGAAAACACCTAATAAAAATGTCCCATGCATTTTGATATTCTTTGCCTCATATTCTCTCCCTAGTGGACGTTGCCTATTTGAAATAGACATCAAAATGAGAGTGGGGGACACTTAAAAGATCTCAGTAGATGACAGATAACTATTACGACTTTATATTAAAATTTCTAATTAGATAAATTTATATAGTACTAAAGTTTTGTCTTTTTGATTGAAATTCACAAAAGCTGTCACTGGGAGCTTGATTACAGAATTAGAGTTTAGTTACATAAAAGCTCAGAAACATGCATGCTTGCCATCTATTATGTGCCTACAGGCACCAAGTAAAGCTGAAGCAGCTTAATTATTGTGAAACATCTCAGATGCGTGACTCTGTATTTTTAACTAAGCGAGCATGCTCTCCAGAGTTGACAGTTTTTATCTGTTTTCCTGAAATAACAATTCAGTTTATGTTTTCAAAGGAAATTTTTCTTAAATACTTTTCCTTATGTCATTTTCTTTTGTGTATGTGGGGAATTTTTTGGTGAGATATGTGAAAATACTGAATATCAAATTGAGAATATTAATTTCTCTATTTGAGATAGAAGTCTCAAATATATTAATTAAAAATAGAGCTTCCTTAGAAACCTTAATATGGCTTTCTTAGAAAGTGTGAGCAACAAATGCCATAAATTTATTAAAATGATATAAACTACAATTGTGTAATTCAGAAAATTAATAAAGCATTTTCTTGTTTTTTTAATTTATATTTTATCTTTATTTAAAAATTTTTTTTTCTAGACTGGGACTATAATTATAGTTAACTTTCCTTATTACATAATTGATTTAAGTCATTCAATTTGAAACTCATAATTCAAAATTTACTCATAATTACTCATAATTTAAAATTTGAGGAAGCAAAACAAAGAGAGGTAAAGTATATTAATAATATTAGGTTAAACTTCCATGATATATTTTCAAAGAGGTGTTATATTTTAAAAAGTCCCTATGTTTTCTGTACCTATGCTTATGCAACTATAACCCCAGAAATACTCTCATATAGCAACCATTCACTACTAAATTAGTTATTTACTTTCTTTAACTCATTTCTGGAAAAAAGGTGTCATTTTACAGCAGACAACTTAGAAGTACCTTTTACATAGCCAGGACAGAAAATTGTCTGTTGAAAGCTTGAAAGGACTATATGTATGTTTGGAGGGGAAGAATTAGTTTTTTGTCTGCAGGGGGGAAGAAATGTCCAAAACATTATGCTCAAACACTAAATACAGTTATCTTGAATTAGATACTTATAGTTGGTTACAGATACAAGAAATGCTAGTCAAGTGTAAACTGTATATATTGTATACCCTGAAAAATTTACCTTCTAACTTCATTCCTGTTTAGATCTGCAAGAGACTAAAAATAATTTTTCATTAGCCAAAGAATTTAACATTTTTTTCTTTTATTTATTTTTATTTTTTTTAAGTTTATTTATTTTGAGAGAAGGGGCATAGAGAGAGTGAGAGAGAGAGAATCCCAAGCAGGGTCCACACTGTCAGCACAGAGCTGGATGCGAGGCTCAAACTCATGAACTGTGAGATCATGACCTGAACCGAAATCAAGAGTCAGATGCCTAACTGACTGAGCCACTCAGGTGCTCTCAAAGCATTAAAAAAAATTTTTTTTTAATTTTATTTTAGAGAGAGAGAGTGTGTGAGCAGGGGAGGGCAGAGGAAGAGAGAGAGAGAGAGATTGAGAATCCCAAGCAGGCTCCATCCCCAGCACAGAGCCCAACATGGTGCTCGATCCCACAACCCTGGGATCATGACCCGAGCCAAAACCAAGTGTCACATACTTGACTGAGCTTCCCGAGGCATCTCTAGCCAAAAAAATTTTAATGATTACTAGAAAGAAAATTTGCCTATATAGTCACAAATGTAATATACAAAATTAATGACTTTTTGTTTTACTATAACTCAAAAATATTTTATAGTAGTACTTCCTAACAAGTTGCGAACCAGCCAGATCTATAGAACCAATGTGTGTATATATTTGTATATTTTCATATATTAATAGTCATAACTTTTAAAACATTTTTATTGTATTTTAGAAAAGTACAATGAAAATTTACTGAAAATGAGTTAGGAGAGTTTGAGATTTGTGATTTTGTTTTATGTTTATATAGCTTTTATGTGTATTAAATATCATATATATATATATATATATATGGCTTTTGTGGGTATTACATTGCTTTCAGTTTTTAAATCTACCTATTTTTAAATATGTATTTTTTTGTTGTTTGATTTAATCTAGGCTGACAGAGTACTTCTTGGTGGTCCTGGTAGCTTTTATTGGCAAGGTAGGTTGATATATTTTTTAAAAGTTATTTATTTATTTTGAGAGAGAGAGAGAGAGAGAGAGAGAGAGAGAGAGAGAGAGAGAGCATGAGTAGGGAGAGGGGCAGAGAGAGAGGAGAGAGAACATCCCAAGCAGGCTCCATATGGTCAGTGCAGAGCCCTACATGGGACTCGATCTCACTAACCATGAGATCATGACCTGAGCAGAAATCAGTAGTGAAGAGTCATATGCTTAGTCGACTGAGCCACCCAAGCACCCCTAGGATAATATTTTTTAAATTACTCAATAATGATTGTGTTTAATGCTTGCTTGGCTTACCATGTGCCTATACGATTTTTCGAATTATTTTAAAGAAAGAAATTGAGAAATACAATTTAAATGTGTAATTGCTATCTGTTTCACAGTATTTTTTTTAAAAAAAGCACTGTAACATCCTATATATAATATAATATCTAGAAAATTTGTGGCATATTATAATACATAATATATATTATATATATTTTTAGTAGAAAGTAAACAATATTTTTAAGGTAAATTATAAAGTAAATCTACAAAGTATTTTAAAACAATTTATTTTTATTGTTTGTGATACATGCTTTCTTGTCTCTGTACTCTAGCGTCTATGGTGTAAACATTAGGAAGTGTGTGGAACTGATCTATGCAGGCAAACTGTGGTATTCTGAAGGCTCATGGTTTTAAAGTATTTCCAATTTGTTCATTAGAATATTTAAATGGTTATTTTCTCATTAACCATTGACATCATGAATGACTTCTTCGTTTTGGGGAGCTTTTAAAATAGTGGGTCTTGGGAAGTTTCAAAAGAATGTAATTAAACTGGTGTCAATATATAGATAAAACACTGCATTCTTCAGTCATTCTGGGAGGCCCAATAAAATTACTATTTGAACAAATGCATAACATCATTATTTGCTGGAAGTTTGAAAACAGGTACCTAAATTTGCTTACTTGCTTTATGTTTCATTTATGATTATATACACACAATTATATATTTAATTTATTCACGTTTGTTTTCTGCTAATAAATGCTATTCACAGAGTCAGAACTTTTGTTTCTTGGCATTCTGACAGTTAAGCATTATCAGTATTTGGAAGAACTGGAAAAACCTGTGACTGCATGGATGTGCAAGTTACTTTCTAATTCTGAATTTTACTTCTGTATTCTATACTGTGCTTTCCTTACTTGCTTTTCCATAGGAAAACCCACACTTGCTTTTGTTTCACAGAAAGGGAAACTCAAGAAAGAGATTTACTGAAGGGGAAAATAGGATAGAAAGACAATAAGAAGGAATGAGAAATAGGAATAAATGAAAAGTTGAAAGGGATGACAAAGGAGGGAATGAAGAAAAGAGAAAAATCGGGGAAAGATGGATCAGCATGTGAGACACACTAAATGAAAGAATTTGGATTCCTGTGAACTATATACATTTATTGAAAAATGATTTAGGAAGATTCTAATTGAGTTTTAGAGGTTTAAAGTGAACACAAAAATAATTCTAATCACATATGAGATTAAAACAGAGTTTTCGAGTTTTAAAATGAACACAAAAATAACTCTAATCGCATATGAGATTAATACTTTCTAGTAAGAGAAAAAACATGGAATTATTTTTCTTCTCCATTGCTAGTTATGTAATTCGGTGGAGGGGAGGGAAGTGTCTGCTGGGATGCCTGGGAACCAAAGACTGATTTTGTAATTCTCAGTCAGGACTGATAGTTATCTCTGCCTTTTTAAGAGACACAGCTGTGAACATGTTTAAATGACGAGTTTTTTTTAATACCTTGAGTATTATACAGAGTCTGTATTCATTCCTATTTAAAAATTAGGACAGATACAATCAATACCATGTTGATTTGAGTTTTATTAGTAAATGGTATAGGAAATGTAACTGAAACACTCAGTAGCTGGGCAGATAATATTTTGTTCTAATGAGATTAAAATCATCCACTTTTAACCTGAATTAATAGGTATGTCAGAATGAATTTTTCCACAGATCTCAGAATTATCTCTATATGAATAGAAAAAATTGTAATGTTTTACTCAAAAGAGATGATAGAATTTTCCTGTGTTCTTTGATTCAAGAAATATTTATTGAATTCCTGCTATGTGTTAGGTCTGTTTAGGCACAGAGGATAAATTATTGACCCAAACAGAAAGTGTTCCTACCTTTAAACTAAACCTTTGTGACTGGACAGATTGGAACAGACTGATAAATGTTGGCTATGAGGTTTTTTTCTGAAACAGCAGAAATGAGGAGATTATGTTCTTCATGTATGGAGATGGCATTTTGATAAGTCAGCCAACTTTTCTTGGGGTCGGGAACAATCTGATTTTTGTGTAGTGCTTTAGATTTCTTGTCTACCTTAAGGTTGTGAAGAAAAGTGAACTCACCCATTCAGGCCTCTTCATAAAGGTATCCAAATAATTTGTGGAAAAAAGCAATCGATTCATTCTTCTTATAACAGTAAAGGTAATTATTTCAGTAGATTTTCAAACTCTTTTTTAAAATTTTTTTTAATGTTTATTTATTTTTGAGAGAGAGACAGAGGGTGAGTGGGGGAGGGGCAGAGAGAGGGAGACAGAATCTGAAGTAGGCTCCGAGTTCTGAGCTGTCAGCATAGAGCCTGACGCTGAGCTTGAACTCTCAGACCTTGAGATTATGATCTGAACTGAAGTTGGATGCTTAACCCACTGAGCCACCCAGGCACTCCTAGCAGTGACTAATTTTAAGAACTAGCTTGAACAGAACATCAACTTTCAGATTGAGCATTATGGAGAGTTATTTAAGGCTAATAATTAGAAATACCAATCTCTCTTTTTTTAAAGATTTTATATTTATTTTTAAGTAATCTCTACACCCAGTGTGGGGCTCAAACTCACGATGCTGAGACCAAGGGTCACATACTCCACCGACTGAGCCAGCTGGGCACCCCTTGAATGCTATTTACTCTTGTGCTGGTGCCATCCATCATCTGCATCATAAATTCCCATTAGAAAGTTATTATATATATATTTTTCAGGTCAGCTCATTTCGGATCAAGTGGCAGAAATTGTATCTAAATATGACCCCAAAGTTTACAGCATCCAGTATAATAACCAGTTGGCAACTCGGACTGCTCAAGCTATTTTTGATGACAGTTACTTGGGTAAGTAAAACCAAAATATGGATTCATTATATGGAGTTGCAGTGCATTTGCCCTGTATTTGCATATGCTGCTTTAAGCAGGACAATCTTTTATGTTGAATTTTTTTTAAATATAAGGAACAGGAACATAACTTCAAATTGTTAATGAATACTTAGGTTATGTTATATTTCAGTAGTTGAAATTTAAGAGTGATTATTTATACAACAATTAATAGTAATAGATAACTTTTAAAGTATGCTTATGTATTCTAGGCATTGTTCTAAGTATGCTTTATCTGTATTAATTTATTTAATCCTTACAACAGGTCTGTGACAGTGTACTGCTATTATCCCTATTTTGTAGGTAAAGAAATTCAGGCACTTTGTGGGTAAAGAAAAAAAGGGAAAATAACTTGCCTGAAGTCACTCACTTAGTAACTTGATGTTCTAATATTCAAACCCAGGCAGTCTGACTCCTAAGCTTCTATTCTCTGTGTTATTCACTGTGTTAAACTTTGGTCTTTAAAGTTTATTAAGTTTTGTTTTCTCCCTTTAGGTTTCTCTTACTCTTTTTTTTTTTTTTTAATTTTTTTTTAACGTTTATTTATTTTTGAGACAGAGAGAGACAGAGCATGAACAGGGGAGGGGCAGAGAGAGAGGGAGACACAGAATTGGAAACAGGCTCCAGGCTCTGAGCCGTCAGCACAGAGCCTGATGTGGGGCTCGAACTCATGGACCATGAGATCATGACCCGAGCTGAAGTCGGACGCTTAACTGACCAAGCCACCCAGGCGCCCCTCTCTTACTCTTTAAACCAAGGACTTAGGACAGCAGTAGTAGTTTGCTGATTAAAAAAAATATGTTATTTTTTGCTCCTTTAAGATAAATTACAGATTTACCCTGTTTTTCTAAAATTGAGATACAGTTGACTTGTAATATTATATTACTTTTAGGTATACAACATAATGATTTGATACTTTTATATACTGTGAAATGATGCTCACAATAAGTGTAGTTAATATTCATTATCACACACAGCTACAGATGTTGTTCTTGTAATGGGAACGTTTAAATTCTACTCTTTCAATATACAACATAGTTGTATTAGTTACAGTCACCATCCTCTAGGTTATATCACATGACTTATTTATAAGTGCACGTTTGTACCTTTTGACCACCTTCATGTATTTTGCCCACCTTTTATCCCCTACCTCTGCTAACATCCAATCTCTACTCTGTATCTATGAGAAATTTACCATTTTTAACTGACTCCTTTGTAAAGTTGATTAACGTCTTATTTTTCTAATAGAAAAATACTATTTTAGGGTTTAACTATTTCCTTTAGATTCGTTTAGCATGTACATATGCATCTGTTACCTCTAGAGAACAAAATACTGCATAACTAAAGGAATTGTGTTGACCCTTGAACACTGTATGACTTAGGTGCACCAATCCCTTGCACAGTTGAAAATCTGCATGTAACTTTTTAAAAAATGTTTATGTATTTGTTTATTTTGAGAGTGAGACCGAGCAAGGGAGGAGCGTGGGGCGGGGGAGGAGAGAATCCCAAGCAGGCTCCGTGTTGTCAGCACAGAGCTTGGTGTGGAGCTTGATCTCACAAATCATGAGATCATGACCTGAGCCGAAACCAAGAGTCAGACGCTTAACCAACTGAGCCTTCAGGAGCCCCACATATAACTTTTGACTCCCCCAAAATCTAATAGCCTACTGTTGACTGGAAGCCTTAGTAATGACATAGTGAATTAAGACATATTTTGTATGTCATGTGTATTATATACTGTATTCTTACAACAAAGTAAGCTAGAGAAAAGAAAATGTTAAGAAAACCATAAGGAAGAGAATATACATTTACAGTACTGCACTATATTTATTGAAAAAAACCTGTGTATTAGTGTACCTGTGTAGCTCAAACCCATTGTTCAAGGGTCAATCCTTCTTGAAAATATTTTCAAGGGAAGCCTACTCAGCAAGTATGCCGTAGGTGACTGTGCCTTGATGGAGTTTCACATTTTGTTCTTCCTATTCAGGTTATTCCGTGGCTGTCGGAGATTTCAATGGTGATGGCATCGATGGTATGATGCACTTGAATTATATTTACCACTTCTTAAAAAATATAGACTAAACATTCAAAACAGGTGACATTGAAAAACCTCAGCACTTAAAGGGTTTTGAAACCATTGTTATAGAATGTAACAGAAATGGGGAGATGTTAGTACATTGATGTAAGGTTGGTCTACATTAAACTTTCTCTGCAGCTGCTGAAAGTTGAACCAGCCAGTTGCTGAGTGCCCCTGTGTTTTCCCCCATCCACTTCTTTCCCGCCCTTGGCGTTTCAGTTTTTCTTCAGCTCCTTCCTTCTTGCGTTTCAGCAGATTTGGTCCTCTTGGAGGGTCTTAGTTCCTTCTTCCTGTAGACATAACTTGTAACTTTCTGGGCTCTGTATGTAAGATTGTTACCTCATCCTCTGTCTGTCCATCCATCTCCCTTCAGAGCTCAATTTATGAATCACAGACTTCACCTGATTTTGACCACATTTCGGTGTCACTGCCTTTCCTTTGTTCTTAGGTCACTTGATCTTAGCTGTTCTCTTTTTAATAAGATTACAAATTCCTGAGGGCACACATGCATTTCTTTGAGGGTTCTCAAGAATCTTTCTGTATTTTGTAAGGATTTGATCTTGTTAAAAAATACTATGGTCATTTATTATGGAGTACCATTAAAGAATTTTTGTTGTTGTTGTTTTCTACTGAAATAACAAAACAGAACTTAAAGCTTTCTGAGATATCCATTTCCTCCTGCAATTTTCAGTATTGGTCTTAAATATGAGTTATTATGTTTTGTTTTGTTTTGTTTTGTTTCAGACTTTGTTTCAGGCGTTCCAAGAGCAGCAAGGACTTTGGGAATGGTAGGAAAATTAAAAGGAATCTAAAAAAAAATCTCTAGGTTATCTTATATTTTACTATATTTCATATGCTTTTTTTTTTCTCCACAGGTTTATATTTATGATGGGAAAAACATGTCCTCCTTACACAATTTTACTGGTGAGCAGGTATGCTTTTAAAATGTTTTTTTTTTTTCCCCACATCAGCATTTTGTAACAATGTCTTAAAACTTTTCTTGTAAGTATCATAATGGTTTACATTGAATATGTAATGAATATTGGTTTAATATTCAATGTTGTAAATGTAAAATAGGCTTTAAAGAATTCACCTTTGTTTCAACCAGAGTAATTTGTGTAAACAAAGCCTTTTGTAATTGCACATGATGGCTTGTTTTTTAAGGAAATCCACAAACTGCACACACACATGTCAAAAACACAAAACCACAAAAACTTCCTTTTTCTTTGCTGATGACATTAAATTCTCCTTTAAGGAATGATCTATGCCCTTTCATTTTTTTTTTTTTCGATGCAAAACGAAGCATGGCACAGATGTGTATATTATAGATGTCATCAGTAAACTTCATTTGTAGTTCAAGAAATAAAACATTCTTCAGTTAAAAAGTAGTACTATTAGGCACTAGACATTCTCTGCAGGTACAGGCATTTTATAACATTTTGTTTCGTATATCTCAGAGAATTCAATGCCAAGTTAGTAATGGCAAAGGAAAAATCAGTAGCTACAGAAAAAATAATTATATCCCAGGTGGCAGATCTGGGATTCAAGCCCACTTCTTATTCAGTAGAGATTTTTGGGCTTTGCAAGAGGATTGATAGGATGAGGAAGTAGACTTTCAGCCCCCAGAAACCTCATCCCACGTGTAGCGGTCAGTGTTGGTTCACAGCACGGAACAAACGGCCCACAGTTGACAGCCCGTTAGAGTCGTGGCAGGGGGTGGTTATCCCTTTGTGAGGTTTTGACTTCTTGACCTCAAGCACCTTCTCCTGTCAGATGTCTGTGTATGTCTCTGGATCACGTACGCAGTCCATGATGCTTTCTTTATTGCTGTGGGGCGGGAGGAACATGGGCTTTGCTTTAGGACAGACCTGGGCTCTTCATTCGCAGTCTTAACTGCATTGGACAAGGTATATGCCACTGTAAATCTGGTGGGTCATTTGTAAAAATAGGGGTACTGGTAACTTTCTTATGGGGTTGTAGTAACAAATCAAATGAAAACATTTTAATCCTAGTGCCCAGGAAAAAACTTGTCTAAGTAAATGCCCTTTCTTTACACTTTCAGGCCAAGCGCCTTGCAAGGTTAAGACCCCAAAATAGTATTCTCTTAAATTGCACTGTAAATACAATACATTTTATTACACATGCTCTGGTCTTGCAATTGGATACAGACTGCACCTTTCATTTTCTTCACTTATACTCTGTCAACCCAAAATAGATGATGCAGGAATCTCCCATATCATTCCTTCCTGATATCTCCACCAGTCAAAATTTGGAAGCTTTTGCTAACTTTCCTGTCTGTGGTTTGTTGACTCATTCCTCACCTTAGTTCATCTTTAAAATGTCATCTCTCCTAGTTTTGCTTTGCATGTTGGGCTGTGTTTAGAACTTTTCTTTTCAGGTTTATTTCCAGCCAGTCTGCTCTGTCTGTGATGTCTAGCAGTCTTCTGTAGTGGAAGAAAGGACATTCCTTCTCCCTTCACATAATCCTGTAATAAACCCAAAACTAGTTGTACTGTGTATAACTCAAAAGCAAAGCTATTGGCAAGTAATCAGATGAGATGTGAGACAAGAACAAAGTCATTCCAATATCTTTCTAAACAGTAATTTCTTGAGAGTAGCAGTGGTCACATAGGGAGAGCCAGTTATGATCTATTAATAATTATTATCTATTATCTTTACTGCATAGACTCCCACTGATAACTTCTTGGGCTCAATTAAAACTTCTGTCTGTGACTATCTTTCTGATGGTGTATGTATGACATTTTTGGGGCAGTGGAGAAGAAGGGTGATAATAGGTTAGGCCTGGGAAGGAGCATTAGTTATGCTTAGACTTAGGGTAGAATAAACAAAAGAGAAGAAATTTATTTATTTACTTATTTATTTTTTAATTTTTTTTTCATGTTTACTTTTGAGAGAGAGAGAGAGAGTGCGTGCATGTGCACACATGAGCAGAGGAGAGGCAGAGAGAGGAAGACACAGAATCCGAAGCAGGCTCCAGGCTCCACGCTGTCAGCACAGAGCCTGACACTGGGCTCAAACTCACAAACTGTGAGGTCATGACCTGAGCCAAAGTCAGATGCTTAACCGACTGAGCCACCCAGGTGCCCCCAAAAGAGAAGAAATTTAGATTGAAACTATGTGCAGAGAAAAAAAAAAAAAACTTTTCCGTTTGATTAAATATATAATAAATATTAACTGTCAAAGCTAGTTGGATGAAAGTAAACATTTCATTTTCTTTTTGTTATCCAGATGGCTGCATATTTTGGATTTTCTGTCGCTGCCACTGACATTAATGGGGATGAGTAAGTTTAAAAAGATGTTTCCAGAAACAGTTTTCCTCTCATGTTTATACATGCTTTGCCAAAATTAAACATTTTTTCTTCTGTTTCTCTGTCCCCTTTCTAATCTGTTTCTCGTGAATATGAGAAAACCTCCATGATGTTCATAATTTCTTTCATTCGCTTTTATGATATGAAGGAATAAAGTAATTTTTATGAATTACTCATAGTTTCTTAAAAGAGTTGAAGGAAGATTTGAATTTGAAATGATTTTTTGCTTCAGTTTGGTTATGAGAGATGTGGAAAGAGGGAAATTGAGTTTTTTATTAACAGGTGGAATTTGATCTTGCGTTGGTGAAAGAGGTTCTGCTCTTTTAGTTACGCAGATGTGTTTATTGGAGCCCCTCTCTTCATGGATCGTGGCTCAGATGGCAAACTCCAAGAGGTGGGACAGGTTTCAGTGTCCCTGCAAAGACCTTCAGGAGACTTCCAGACGACCAAGCTGAATGGGTTTGAGGTCTTTGCGAGGTTCGGCAGTGCCATAGCACCTTTGGGGGATCTGGACCAGGATGGCTTCAATGGTAAGATCAACAAAGTTCAGTAATTGTGGGTCCATAATTTTCTGTGTCTACCTGGAAAAGTCTTGTACCTTCTTCTGTGGTTGTTCATACGAGCAAACCTCCTTCCTGGAAGGAAGCACTGGATTGATAGTGACTCCAGGTTAAACGACAGTTGCTCTTCTTCCTTAAAAATCTGAGCAAACTTTAAAAAAAATTATTCTCCTAAGTTATTATTCATACAGCCTCAAATTAGAATTTTGGAATGGTTAAATTCTGAAGGAAATTTGCATTCCCAGGGAGCCCAGAGTAAGCTGGTGATTTGTTGTCTCTGTCCTGCTTAGCAGCAGTGCCCTCTACTGTCCATTTGGATACAAATGTAAAAAATGCACCCAGGCACATTGTCAAGGCAATGTGGATTCTAATTGCATCCCTTAGAGGTACGATTTGCCTTTAATATTTTTAAAGCCATAACTTTGTTGTGGGTATCTGAGAAGTTCTGAGAGTTCTGAAGGATGTTAAAACTCCCTTCTTGAGGGCAAGTAAAAAATATAAGCTCATTGTTTTATAATAGTCCCATTTAATAATTTCTTTATTTTTTTTTAAGTTTATTTATATATAGAGAGAGAACATGTGTGCACATGGGCATGTGTGAGAATGGGACAGGGGAAGAGGGAGAGGGAGAAAGAATCCCAAGCAGGCTCCACGCCGTCAGCTCCGAGCCCAAAATAAGGCTCTATCTCACAAACCGTGAGATCATGACCCGAGCTGAAATCAAGAGTTGGTTGCTTAACCAACTGAGCCATCCAGGCACTCCAATATCTGTAGATATCTTTAAAAATCAAAGTGGCTTTTAACTTAGAGTAAAATATAGATTATAAATTATCAAGATTAAAAAAAAATTTTTTTTTAATGTTTATTTATTTTTGAGACAACGCAAGAGACAGAGTGCAAGCAGCAGAGGGGCAGACAGAGAGAGACCCAGAATCTGAAGCGGGCTCCAGGCTCTGAGCTGTCAGCCCAGAGTCCGACATGGGGGTCAAACTCACAAACCGTGAGATCATGACCTGAGCTGAAATTGGACGCTTAACTGACTGAGCCACTCAGGCGCTCTTTTTCTTAAAAAAAGGAATACTGGTACAAAACTCTCAGATTAGAAAGTTGAACTTTTGGTTTTTTGAATAATCGATCATATATGGGGATATGCCCCTTAAAATTTAAAGTTATAAGTTAAAGAGAAAACTTCGAAAATACAGTTGAATTTTATATCTTCCAAGTTGTGGTGGAAAAAGAAAACACCTTTTAGGCTTCAAGACTCCTCTACTCCTACCTCATGGGTAGTTCTGTGTCATGACTGGGAGTGTCATTTCTAACCTTAGCTCTAGATGTTTTCAGTGTTAGTAAGAACTGTTCACAGAAACATCTTGCTGCCTAAAATAGAGTCTTAAAGATTTGTACTACCAAGAGAACTTAAATCAAAGGAACTCTGGTATAAAGTTTAAAATAGAACTTGAAAAGAATACTGTAGAACAGAGCAAGCTATTACTTATTGATAGCAAAACGACTTAGAAAACACAGGGCCAAATTTGAGGTTCTGCCTTGCTATAGCAGGGCCCCTGTCTCTGGGGTTTCGGGGAGAGCCTGGCATGTTTGCCATCACCTTGTCTTAAGGGTATTCCAGCCACTTTAAAGGAAGTTCCCTCAGTATTATGATCTGGCCAACAGCTCATTCCATTTTCTATATTTTTATCAAACTGTTACCAGTGAATACAATAATTATAAACAACAGATAAAAAATAATGAAGTTTTACAGAGATTTGACAAACAGATTTTACTTCTAGAAATGGATACCAGAAAGGATGATTTTGTTCTCCCCAAGTTTCTCCTGGAGTCTTATTGCCTCAAATAGTGGCTTGTGAATGATGGTATCTTGAGTGGAAAATGATCTGATCTGTATTTATGCAACTATTTATATATACTTACAGTTTATATGTATCTATATTTTATATATATAATATGAACTGTTAGTTATAACCTGGATCTTTTCTTTGTGTAAGCCTGATGACATTAACCCTTTGTTAAGCTGTTCATCCTATATTCCCCCATTTCTACCTACACCCACTATGAAAACCTTAGGTATCATTAAGAGGGACACTGAAAACAAAACAGTGAAGTTATGTTTTGTATATGTTATGTACAAGGTGCAGTTTTTGTCAATACTCCTCCAGAAAGAGGGGAAGAAAACACAGAAAAGAGCAACTAAAATGATTAAAGGAAGAAATCAGTTGTGTGAAAAAGTAGGGCTTTCCAGACTGGACAGATGCCAGCCAAGAAAACAAGAAGATAATTAGGATATATAAAATAATGAGAAGTTTGGAAAAGTTAAAGATAATTTTTGTTAAATGGTTTTTCAACACTAGAGTTGTCTTCTGTTGGGAAATTATATTTTGATAAATATATATTTAAAAAAATTTTTTTTGACGTTTGCTCATTTTTGAGAGACAGAGACAGAGCATGTGTGGGGAGGGGCAGAGAGAGAGGGAGACACAGAATCTGAAGCAGGCTTCAGGCTCCGAGTTGTCAGCACAGAGCCCAACACGGGGCTCGAACTTACAAGCCGTGAGATCATGACCTGAGCTAAAGTCGGACGCTCAACCAACTGGGCCACCCGGGTGCTTTGATAAATGCGTTCTTAATGCCTGTGTCAATTTAGAAGTTATGCCTACCTTTGAAACTTAAAAAAGAGAAAAGAAGGACTCTTATATAATTTAAATACTACTGTTTTTTTGAAGGATAACAAATTCTTAGTTGGTCCTTACTGCACACCATGCCCTATTCCAAGTGCTAAAAATGACAGAATAAATTAGAGCCCATCCATGTCCTTAAGGAATTTAGCATCAATAGGGGCAACTTTTATGTAAACATTAGAAGGCAATCATCACCGTGTTTGGGATAATGCTGGGCATAATGCTCTTACATTAAAGATAAATGATCAAGGTCTCTGGTGTCTCAGGGGTTGCAGCATCACGGAGGCTGGAAGCAGTTTGTGTATGGGAAGGTATAACTGAGGCAGTTTGGAATGACTGGCGCATAGTGGCTGTCACAGGCAAGATGGGCACATCCTTGCTCTTGTGAAGCCTATGTTTCATGGAAGACCCACAAAGTAAATACATAATGGGGGGAATTCAGGTAGTGATAAAGGCTGTGGGTTAAAACAAAAAAAGGCAGGTTAACGTGATAGTGCCTAGACAGTGTCAGTGAGAAGGGAGAGTGCATGACTTTGTTGTCAGGGAAAAAGAACCTCTCTGATACGATGACATTTGATCTATGATTTGGATAAACAGAAGGAGCAGAGCTTGAAAAGCCCTGGAGCAAGAGCTGTGAAGGCACAGGGAGCAGCAAGTGTAAATCCAAAGATGGGTACTAGCTTGGTGTGTTTAAGGAACAGAGGAAAAGGTCAGGATTGATAGGAAGGGTGAGTGAGGGCTAGCACTGGGGTGGTAGGGGAGGGTGGGGAGCACTGGTGGAATGACTACACAAATCAGGTAGTGTTTAAATGCTTTGGGAAATGGGGGCCCCTGGGTGGCTCGGTCGGTCAAGTGTCTGACTTCCGCTCAGGTTATGATCTCGCGGTCTGTGAGTTCGAGCCCCGCGTCGGGCTCTGGACTGACGGCTCGGAGCCTGGAGCCTGTTTCGAATTCTCTGTCTCCCTCTCTCTCTGCCCCTCCCCTGATCACGCTCTGTCTCTCTCTGTCTCAAAAATAAATAAACGTTAAAAAAATAAAATAAAATAAATGCTTTGGGAAATGAAGGGTTTTAAGAACGCAGGTGGCATATTAACCTTTGGCCGTTTTGAGGAGAGTGGATTTTAGGGGCAGGAACAGAAGTGGGAGCCACTCAGGCTGCGTTAGGGCTCCAGGGAAAGGATGAGAATGGCTTGTCTAGGATGCTACCAGCAGAGACAGGGAAGTGAGCATATTTGTAATGTATTTCAGAGTTTCAAAAGGTGATGGTGACCATTTTTCTCTCTGTTTTCTTTTTGGGAAGAATTTCAAACTTCTTATTTGCTTGTGTTATCTTAATATAAGCTGAGCAAGGTGGAGATGAAGTCCTAACTTTCAAATTTCTGAGCCAGACTGCAGTTTCAAAAAACAAAAACCATGCCCACCGAAATTAGAGTCTTGAGAGCTGGAATGAACCTTAGATGAATCTTTTGACGTGTCCCCTCCCTTCCATTTTAAGGATGAAGTATTTTGAGGTCCAGAAAGGTTAAGTGATTTGTTCAAGGTCATACCCAGAATATCTGGCTCCAAGTTAATGTCATTTCGACATAGTTTTGCTTGAATCTCCTTGAATTAGATCGTTGCTTTGGAATAAAGAGTATTCTGCTAAACTTTGAATCAGTATTTATTGTGGTAAGTGGGTTGTATGAATACAGGTTTCGCCCTGCTGTCCGAAAGTGGAGCCTTCCCATGAAAACTTTCATTAGCAGAAGTGGTATTCAAGCAAAGAAGCAATTATCATTAATTTGATGTATATGGAAAATTTTTCCAAACCCCCCCAATTTCCCAGACCCAAAAAGTAACCACTCTCAGGGTTTTGTGATACCTTAGGACACATCTTGCTAATGGATGCAAAGAATAAGTTGAGATAAAGCATAGATGCTCACAGGCACCATTGAGCACTACGGGCAGCTTGATGCTGAGAAGTGGGCTGTGGTTCCCAGAGAAGGAGCTCAGGGTGCCCCTCCTGCTGCTTGGGGAGCAGCAACTCTTAGAACGGTTCATTGTAAAACAAACACTGAATGCTAGTTTTGCTTTTCTTTGTAAAAGCGAATCCTCTTCAGATTTTTTTCAGTTGGCAAAAACAGGTACTAATGTAGGTCTTCCCTAAAAGCAAAGTGCTGTAAGGGGAACTTTTGAAAGGAAGATAACTGCATTAAGATCTTTGCCATATAAATAGTAACACTAAGACTTCCCTCTCTGCCCTTGTTCTCCTCTCCTTTCCTTCTCCCTTCCTCCTCCTCCTCCTCCTTCTCTTCCTTCTTGTTTCTCTCCAAACTCCCCCCTCCCTTCCTTCCTCCCCACAGATATTGCCATTGCTGCTCCCTATGGGGGCGAAGATAAAAAAGGAATTGTTTATATTTTCAATGGAAGATTAACAGGCTTGAATGCAGTACCGTCTCAAATCCTTGAAGGGAAGTGGGCTGCTCGAAGCATGCCACCAAGCTTTGGCTATTCAATGAAAGGAGCCACGGATATAGACAGGAATGGATATCCAGGTGCTTTCCTAGAAATACATACAATTTCTTAGGTTGTTCAGTCCTAATAGCGAATAGTTTGTTACTGCTCTCTTGATTTACGTCATAAGTTATTTCAGTTCAATACTTCAGTTATTGTTCATACCCCTGCTATGTACTTTAAGGCACTGTTCTCATCACCGAAGGGGATATGAGACAAAGACAGCTGTATTTCCTGGGAGCTTCCAATATAAAACATATACTCTGAGTTTCTTCTTTTGTTGTCCTGAACTCTGTAATGAAATGTCAGACAAAACTTTGAATGTTCATTCTAGCATTTTAAATGTCTCCTGTATTTTTTAATCATCTAACATTTTTATGGACTAGACTAATCATTGTGATTGTTAAAAGATACATTATCTCATTTAATTCTCCCAGTAAGGCTGGTGAAGCATATAGGCTAGCTTAGGTTGTTATTATGCCATTTTTATGGATGAGAAAAGATTGAGAAAGGTAATTTGCCTGAGGTTGCCTTTTGGTTTGAACCAGGACAGGAACAGAGGCCTTTTTCTAGCAGTTATATACTTGGAGTATTATAACGGATCTGGTCATAATGGGTCCATTCTTTAAATGAGATATAATGCAGAAGACTTGGTTTACCTTTATTATTGAAACAGTTCGTATGAGCCCAATATACAAGTGTGTTGAAGTGCTTTTGGAAATAGGACAGAAATGTGATTCTTGTCTGTTACTGTTATTTCAGGAGATTTTTTGGTTATAAATGCAATATATTTGTTATAGAACTTTTAGAAAATACAGCAAAGCATATCTTTCAATCATTTTTCCAATGCGTTCATATATAGTTCTTTAACAAAACAGAATTATACTTTAGGCACTGTTAATAGCATATTTTTTTATTCACTCCAAGTATCAGAAATGTTTCCCCATATTGCTAATTATTCTTCTAAATATGAATCATATTTTTCCCATTCTATCAAATGTCTGTATCAGATCTTACTTAAGTTTATTTTGCGGCATTTATATCCTTGCATATAATTCTGGTGCATACCTCTAATTATTTCCTTAGGACAAAATTCTTTTTTTTTTTTTTCTCTTTATTTTTTTTATTTTTATTTTTATTTTTTTTAAATTTTTAACGTTTATTTATTTTTGAGGCAGAGAGAGACAGAGCATGAACGGGGGAGGGTCAGAGAGAGGGAGACACAGAATCTGAAACAGGCTCCAGGCTCCGAGCTGTCAGCACAGAGCCCGACGCGGGGCTTGAACTCACTGACAGTGAGATCATGACCTGAGCCGAAGTCGGCCACTTCACCGACCGAGCCACCAGGCGCCCCAGGACAAAATTCTATAATTGCTGTGTCAAAGATACGGCACTTAAAAAAAAAAAAAATCTGTTGATACATGTCATCAAATTATAATCCCATGCCCTCAAAAAGAAGGTTTTGCAGCTCTTTTTAAGCATTCACCAGAATGAGCAATCATTTACCCACATGGGTGCCTACACTGAGGGTCATCTGTTGTTTTTATAAAAATAATATTATACTATATGATAGGTAGAAATGTTACTTTGTTCTACTTTATAGTTTTTAATTATCAGGGAGGGTAAGCATTTTTGTTTATATGTATTTACTTTTGTGAATTCCCTTTTTACTTTTTTTTTTTTTTTGCTCTGTTTCTATTGGGATGTTGTTTTCCTTTCTTTCTTTTTTTTTTTCCTTAGGACAGTGTCTTAAATATTGTGGATAGTAACCCCTTAACACACACACACACACACACACACACACACATCTCAGTTTGTCGTATTTGCTTTTTGGGCATAAAGAAGTTCTTAATTTTTAGGTAATCCAATCTACCCATCTTTCTGGTTCCTTATGTACTTGTCTGCTTAGAAAGGGTTTCCTCAGATTTACCTTGGGTATATTGTGAAATAGAGCTCTTATTTCATATTTTCTTAATCACGAACCCATTGTACCAGCTGCATATAAAAATTAATGCATTCTGTTCTTGTTAATTTGAATGCTATCTGCTGTCCTTCTAAGTATTCTATGTATATGTAATGTGCTTTGTTTTGTTTTGTTTTTGTAACAAAGGGGAAAATTTATAATGAAATTTAGACTTGTAATGAAACTTTGCAATGAAATTGTAAAATCCACAGGCACTTATAAAACTTTTTCCTTTGAGGGGTATATGCATTTGGGTGATATACACTTCCTTATTATTGCTAATTTTTATAAAGTACCCTTTAAAAAGATTCTCATCTTTACAAAGTATCCATTAAAAATATGCTTGTCTCCCTGGATGAAAGATTAGTTTTATGTGGAGTGTATGCCATTTGATACCTTATTTAGAGTTTTCATATGTTTTTGCCTTTGAGATACTATCTTACAACCATTTAATGAAGAATAGTTTTGAGACTATGTCTAAATCTTTATCACATGCACTGAAAGTTTTATAGAATGGTATATGAATTTAAAACATTATTATTATTATTATTTACATGTTTTTCTACTCTCTTTTAAGACTTAATTGTAGGAGCTTTTGGTGTAGATAGAGCTGTATTATACAGGTGAGCACGTTTCCATATCCTGTAATATAGGAATATTACCACTGTTTGAATTTCAGTTTAATTTTCTTGAAGTAATGATAAAATTTGTTCTTTCTAGTCAAGCCTTGCTCAGTCAGCATTTATACAAGGAAATCCCAAAGCAGAAGAAGGTGTAGATTTTTTTATTTAGAAACGCATTCAGAATTTTCTCTTTGTTATTTAAATTATGTTCAAAGATGTTCTTCTGTGTTTTAAATCTCTCTTTAAAATTTATATGAGTTTACATTTTCCTCTAAAAGGCAAGAAGTTAACTTGATGTTTATGCCACAGCATTCTGTGACCACAGGGCAGTATGTAATGACTTCCCAAATCAATATTTTTATTAGAGCAATATATATGAATCCACATAACCTGTATTTCTCAGCTTCATCCATATTCTCAGTTATTCTCTATATTTAATCAACTCCTCATGCTTTAGACTGTCATCTGGCATCCCAAGTACATGAAGATGCTTACACTTTTATGGGCTATGTTTATACATGCCAGAATAACTAACCTGAGTTCTGTGTAATGGAATTTATGTTGGGTCAACTTGATTGTGGCTCTTGGGGCCACGTGTGCCCAATCATTTATCATGACCGAGTAGGCACAGTGCCGTGAGCCTACTATATTTTTATACAGGGCTTAAACCTGTACATCTGAACTTTGGAAAACTATTTATTTTAATTTGTTATTTCAGTTTTTAAAATTGCTATTAAAAGGTAATACATATAGTAAAATGCATGTAGTAAAAACTCAATCAGAAAGGACATAAACAAAAATAACATACTTCCTTTCACGCCAGTTACTAGTTTGAGTATACCCTACCAGAATTATTCTGTGCATTAAAAAATTATGTGTATGTGTTTGCGTTTGCATCCTTTGTACATGGTGGGTTTTTTTCCTGTCATATAAAAATTATATTGGATATATCATAGAGATCATCTCGTATCCACACAGTTGGATTTATGTCACTCATTTCCCCTACTGTATTGCATTGCGTTAGGTAGATACCCCACAACGTGGTTAACCATTCTGCTTTCGTGGACTGAGTTCAGATAGGATGGCCACTTGTCCCGCTTTGCCTGAACTGCGGGATTTACCAGGATGTGGGACTGTCAGTGCTAAAGTCAGGATGGTCTTCAGCAAACAGGGACAGTTTGTCATTCTGTGTTTAGATTGTTTTTATTCCTTTTGCTGTTATAAACAATGCTTTAGAAAACGTTGTTATATATACAAAAAATGTAAACCTAAAATGCTTAGATCAATCTAATATTGTAAATAACTTTTTGCTTTCTTTTCTTTTTCTTTCTTTCTTGTTTTTTTTTTAAACCAGGGCCAGACCAGTTATAACTGTAAATGCTGGCCTTGAAGTGTACCCTAGCATTTTAAATCAAGACAATAAAACCTGCCCATTGCCTGGGACAGATCTCAAAGTTTCCTGGTAAGGGCATTAGTTTAATAATATTTACTATTGTGATTATTGGTACAGTCATTATGAAAACAATTGAAAATGAAGGGGGGGCTGAAATATTGCAGAACAGTTTCTATGTGTATTACTCTCTTTTCATAGATTGGATTATAGAAATGTTGTTCCAGAGTAGATATGTAGAAGGCTCTAAAAATATGCTACAAACTACTATAAACTTCATTAAAAAAAATGATGCATGCTCAATGAATATATTCAAAAAGACGAAAAAGCTAATTAGATCTCAGAACTCATTATTTGATTCTAAACAGACCCATGAACATTTTTATTTTTAAAGGAGATGATCTTTTCCAGATTTAATATCTGTGAATAGTTGTATGAAAAATACATTATTTAATTATTATTATGAAATATTATTAAATGTTAAATAATATTAAATCTATAAGTAGTATATTACCAATATAATATTCTTCTTGTTCTTCTTGTTCTTCTACTTGTCCCCTAACTAGTTTCTAAAGAAAAATATAATTTTTTGTAAGTTTAATATCGGAATTCTTCTCTAGTCCAGTGTTTCTCAAGTCTTCATTATTTGTACGCTATTTTCTGCTAGTGTATGATTTTTGCTATACTTTCATTCTACCTGTATTTATAATTAAAAGAATTTTTTTCTTTAAATCAATTCATGTTTTACTTAAAAATATTTAAAAATAATATGGAGAAACCCCAGTACCTTTCTCATACATGTCAAAATAAATATAAAATTAAGAAAAACCTTGGCCCATATACTAGTAAAATCACCAAGAGTACCTCACTTTGGGGAACACTGTTCTTTAAGTTCCTTGGTTACTCAAAAATCAAAGAACTTTTACAGATGCAGTGAGGAATGATTAGAAGCTGGGAAAATTTTACTTCTAAGAGGCTAATGAAAAAATAATTCTGATTTTGTTTTCAAATT
The DNA here is from genome assembly GCF_028018385.1 of Neofelis nebulosa. NCBI lineage: Eukaryota > Metazoa > Chordata > Mammalia > Carnivora > Felidae > Neofelis > Neofelis nebulosa. The sequence continues at coordinate 47,923,318 of NC_080783.1, read as the reverse complement.
ATTATAGTTATTAGAAAACATTTTTCAAAATTTTATTTCTTTCATTGGATTGCATTAAAAATTTAGTAACATTTTATCTTATATTGATTGGCAGTGAAGTTTTCAAGATTTTAGCTTTAAGTTTTATGGCCTTCCCTTCACTCACCCTGCCTGCCCCTGTGAAATTGCTAGTAATATATTTAAAAGTATGCTAATAACTGTAAAGCTTTGAATATATACTAACCAGAGCAGTAGCTTTTGTATCTTTTTGGTTATGGCACATTGTATGAAATACATTTTGCATCATAATCCAGTAAATACATGTGTGTAATTAAAACAAAAGTTCCATGAAATCTTACCCTTCAGTCAGTTTTATTTATTTGATTTATTTTTTTAAGATATTGGTTGACACAACCCACTGAACTGATTGCATGACCCATTAAGAAATCATGAAGAACACTGTTCTAGAGGAGCTTTCTAATTAAAGGAAGCTTGGTGGGGGCTTTTAAAAAAAAATGAGATTATTTTATGTCTGGCCCATCCTTTCTCTCACTTAGATTTATCAACAGGTTCTATAAACTTGAGAGGAGGTTCAGAGATTCTTTTTTTTTTTTTTTTGAAATGAAGATACCATGAAAGGAAAGGTGCTTAAATTACTGAAGGATGTGTTAGGACAGTCTGTGTATTTTGTGTTTCATGTTTCAAGAATGGTATTATGACATGAAGAAAGATATAAAAGGCTTCACTATATAAACTGTGCATTAGAAATATGAGATTTGGGGGCGATACTCAGCAATGTGTTTAAACTGGATTACAGGATTTGTATATATTTTTATTTCTCTACAGTTTTAATGTCAAGTTCTGCTTAAAGGCAGATGGCAAAGGAGCACTTCCCACGAAAATTAGTAAGTATTCTATGGAAAAATTACAGAATGATTCTGCATATACAGCACTTAAAAATGTTTCAGGATATTTGAATAGTTACTCAAATAGTTGTTATCTTTGTTCTTTATTTGAATATGTATGCTTAAAGGCACCTAGCATTGCAACATGATTACCTTGTTGACTCTTAATTCAGATATAAATACATATTTATTTGTTGACATTGTGAACAGAATAGCCCATTGAATGGTAAAGATGGCCTTCAGAAAGTTAAACACTTACCAATGAGAGATAAATGAATTCTAGGGGAAATAGGTATCATTGTTTATAAGTAGATGATCTACTGAAAAGTTCGTATTTTATGTCTCAGAGAAACCCCCAGCAATCTAAGCAGCAGAAATGCTTTAGATATAGTGGAAGATGGAGAAAAAGTTTGGGCCATCCAATTTACCCACACGGCAAATTCCTAACTTGACTCTTCCTTTCCAACATATGGTTTATATGGTCCGGAGAGCAAGGCAGGAGAGCTAAGTAATTGTAGCCAAGATTGGTCATTGTTAGTGACAAGTGCTGAGAAGCCACCGCAAAGCAGAGGAAGAGGACTGAGTTTGCTGGGTGTGTGTGTGTGCATGGAAGTTCACATAGAGTGGCAAGGTGGGGTCCCTGGAAGATGACTAAAGACCTGTAGGGAATGTCTGGAGGGGTATTTTGCACAGAGGAAATGGCAGTTTCAAGAGGCCTGAGGCAAGAGCATGCTTAGTGTGTTTGAGAGACACAAGGAGAGTGGTGTGGGTGGGTAGAACAGAATTGGAAGCAAAATCACCTTGCGTTTTAACCCAAAGTTAACATGAGGTTCAACATTTAGAGAAACTTAGAAACTTGGTTTTGACATTGAAGAAACTACTTAAAGAAGAGCTGAATCTTAGAAGGAAGTCACCCTAATACCATGCTTCAGACTATTGGTTGCATGTTTGCTTTAATAGAATTCTTGATCTAGTTAACTATATTAGGTCACCTGCTTCACGAGGGACATATTTATCTGACAGTCTGATATGGTAGCTTCATTAAAAGTAGTAGTTGCAGGTGATTCAAACTGTTTATTTGTCATAGTGTTTAATGGAATAATATGGGTGCATATTAGTAAATATTAATCGCAGTCAGTGGGAAATTGCTGCTACTTGTGTTGATGGCGGGAGTCGTAATTCACATATATTTCGTGCTCTGAACTTCTTCCTCTCGGCCTAAATTAAAAGAAAAAATTCCCCTTGCATCTGATAGTTATTTTACTACCATCATTATCTATTGTATGAATTAATATGTGGCTTTACTTTGGGGATAGTTGGATTATTAATTAGCAAATATTCAGGATTAATATGTTGTAGTCTCACTACAATGTATACACATTTTTAGTGAATTACAAGGAAATTGCTTCTTAAGGAATAAATATCTTTGTTTACATGAAAACTTCAGCTATCTAGGACAGATAGGTGTTCATAACGATTATATTAGTTATAAATCCTTTGTATAGATTTCCAGGTGGAGCTTCTTTTGGATAAACTCAAGCAAAAAGGAGCAATTCGACGAGCACTATTTCTCCATAACCGGTCCCCAGGTCACTCCAAGAACATGACTATTTCAAGGGGGGGACAGATGCAGTGTGAGGAACTAATAGCATATCTGCGGGTAAGAGATACTTTTCTCCTTCATCGTCTTTTACTTTTTACTAATTTTTTTCCTTTTCATCTAAATGATTCTCACTTTGTGTGAATTTTTGGGTATTAAATCAAAAGGAAAACACAGAAGAATACACTTGAGGAAGTTTAGCTTATTAATGTATCAAACCTGAGTAATGGATTTTTGTTCCTGACAAACTGGATATTTCAACTGGTCTTTCTGCGACATTGCTACTGAATAAATTATAACAAACCTATTTCTTAAATGTTGCTAGACTCTCAAAACATAAAATAAATCTCCACGGTCCAAAAAAAATAAATAAATAAAAAATCAGTTAAAAAACTACATTGGCAAAATTTGACTTGTGACTTGTGTGCAGATACGTGAGCCAGAGTGTCTGGGGAAGGATGAACAGTAATAGTGGATACCACTGGCACAGGAATTCAGACTTATCTGGGACTTTTGCAAGCCAGGGGTCTGACTTGAGCCTCCTACTTGCCATTATATAGAAGAATACACACACACACACACACACACACACACACACACACACACACACACGTATATGTAAATATATCTATATATTCATTGTTTTTTTGGTAAAAGCAAAAACAAAAACAACCCAAATAACCTTTGATAGGAGAATAGATAAATACATTATGGTTTTATTATCATATGATGAATATTACTCAACAGTAAAAATTAACCTCAGCTACTTGCAACAGGATGGATAAACCTTAACAAGAATGTTGAATAGAAAGCACATTACAGAGGGGCGCCTGGGTAGCTCAGTCGGTTAAATGTCCGACTTCGGCCCAGGTCATGATCTCGCGGTTCGTGAGTTCAAGCCCCGTGTCGGGCTCTGTGCTGACAGCTCAGAGCCTGGAGCCTGCTTTGAATTCTGTGTCTCCTCTCTCTGCTCCTCCCCCAATCATGCTCTGTCTCTCTCTGTGTCTCTCTCTCTCTGTCAAAAATAAATAAAAACATTAAAAAAATTTATTAAAAAGAAAGCAAGTTACAGAAAAATGCATATGACCTCACTTTTAAGTGAACAAAAAAGGAAAAGCAAACAGAAGAACATATTGTTTAAGGACATATACAGTGTAGTAAAACTACTGAAAATAAATGAGAATGGTGTACTTAAAATTTAGAATGGTGGTTACCTCTGAGAAGAAAGGCCGAGGGAAGAAATGAAAAGGGAGTACATGGGTAACTTAAAAATTATTGGTAATATTTGGGGCACCTTGAGTGGCTCAGGCAGTTAAGCATGCGACCCTTCGTTTCGGCTCAGGTCACGATCTCCTGGTTTGTGGATTCGATCCCTGTGTTGGGCTCTGCACTGGCCATGTGGAGCCTGCCTGGGATTCTCTCCCTCCTTTCTCATCCTCTCTGTCTCAAAATAAATAAATAAACTTAGAAAAATTATTAGTAATGTTCTAATTCTATTGGCTGTGGAGTGCCTGTTTTATTAACATGCCCTTGTATATTTTTGTATGAATCAAGTATTATAAACAAAAATTGATTAAGCGTCCTTGCTGAATAACCAGTCTTTTTGGACATTCTAGTCTTACTCTTATATAATTGTAGTTTTTCAGAGTTTTGGTAGAATTGGATCAAGGTCAAACATGGCTGCCTTTGTACTGTGCACTTACAGATTTTTCCAGATACTTTGATGTCGTAGACTGATGTTATCATTGATTGGAAGCTTTTCTGTTTCTAGGATGAATCTGAATTTAGAGACAAACTCACTCCGATTACTGTTTTTATGGAGTATCGGTTGGATTACAGAACAGCTGCTGATGTGACAGGCTTGCAACCTATCCTTAACCAGTTCACTCCTGCCAACATTAGTCGACAGGTACCGTATGTACTATCTCCACTTATCACTAATTTTATACTTTAATTTTTTTAAAGTCTTACACTTCATATTTTTAAATATCATAAGGGATTGCTTTTTAAATGTTGGTTTCTAGTCAGAGTCAGAGGGGAAGGTATCTGAATTTTCAGGTCAGAGATATTTGAAGCCACTCAGAACTTAGTTATATGCAGAGAAAGACAGGGTCATATTCATAAAACAGTAAAATAGTTCAAGGAAAACAAAGTGCCAATGTATTTACATACTATTTTAGTATTTTGCTGAATAAGTTTTATATATATGTTTTCTCTGATTTACATTTTAATTGTAAAAAATAGCATATGTATACACATATGTATATGTAGTATGGAAGTCATTCTTTTCATCAAATCAAACAAAATTTCTTAAAAACTATATTACGATATTTTTAAGAAAGTCCTGTGTAAAACCCATGTATTCAGATATTGCATTTCCTATTTCTTCCGCTTTTTTATTGCATATTTATACTGTTAGATTAATAGTTCTACTCCCACAGAATACTTTACCCTAAATTTAGGTTGTTATATCTTCTTTGTCTAAGTTACTAAGGTCTCATGCTTTTTTTTTATTTGTAATTTGAGAAGACTGTGTAAGGCAACATAAAGTGAATTAAAATATATTTTAAGTCTTTATTATTTAACAATTTTTATATATTTATATTTATTTTTTATTATATTTTATATTTTAACAATTATTTTTATATTTTAACAACTTATATTTTTTACTTTGTACACATTGTATCATATATAATGTATATATATACTTTCTGCCACCAGCAATATAGAACTTGAAAATGTAGTTCTTTATTAGTTCATATTGTGTATATTTCTTATTTTTAATGGATATACAGTATTTTGTTAATTAACAATTTAATAATGAACATCTGAGCCTTTTAGGATCTGTCATTCAGTTTTATACTTTTTGAAAAAGTTGTGACTTGACCTTTTACATTATGTGTTTTGATATAGGAGTTATGATTATTTTCTCTTTATAATTATAGAATTGTTAGCATTAACATTACTTTTGAGTAGCTTACTGAGATCACCAGTCTCTTTAATACCAATCCAGTTTTAAAGTTACCTAAGTAAGTAGGATAACTTTTGAAAACCCTTGGAGAGAAATAATAACTTTAATAATATTTAGCTTCCTTTCCTTCTCTTCCTGCTCTCCTTCATTGTTGTGTCCTTTGCGTCCTACGTATGTTTCAGCAGTAATATTTAGCTTCCTTTCCTTCTCTTCCTGCTCTCCTTCATTGTTGTGTCCTTTGCGTCCTACGTATGTTTCAGCAGTGCCTGTGTACACAAGAGAGGCATGCTCTCTATGCATGCTTAGCTTTATTATATAATCTTGTTTCTAGGTTAATTATCCATCCTTTGTTCCCATTATTTACTTCTTTCTAAGATGGGTCCTTCATTTCAGTGGTCATATTACAGACTTGTTTTACCACACTTTCTCCATAGAGTACTGCTGTTCCATACAAATACTAACATGAGCCACATTTGTGGTTTTAAATTTGTTAGTTGGCAACATTTTCTTAAGGTAGAAAACAGGTGAAATTAAACTTAATAATATAAAGTTTGCTAGCACTGCTGTCATGAAAAACCACAGATTGGGTGGCTTGTTTTAAACAATAGAAATTTATTTTCTGATGGTTCTAGAGGCTTAAAGTCTGAGACCAAGGTGTCTGGCAGGGTTGGTTTCTTCTGAGGCCTCTCTCATCAGCTTATAAATGGTTACCTTCTCCTTTTGTCTTTACACGGTCTTCCCTCTGCGTGTGTCTTGTCCCAATCTCCTTATACATTGTGTTGCATTAGGGTCCACCCTGATGGTATCATTTTACGTTAATTACCTCTTTAAATACCGTATCTCCAGGTAAAATCACACTCAGGACTTCAGCATGTGAATTTTGGGGGGGGGACACAGATCAGCCCGTAACAATATCCAAGTTATTGTCATTCCAGCACATAATCCATTTAAAAATTGTTAGTGAAATATTTTATATTCTATTTTTTGCTGTCTTCAAAATCCAGAATGTATTATATGATTATAGCACATCTCAATTCAGATGCTAAATATTTTTTCTGTATTTGGAATTCATATGGTTTATAGTTGAAGAAGTAGATTCACATACCCAAGTTGTTTTAACATACTAACAGTTTTCCAGTAATGGAATCAAGTATCAGTTTTTAAATTTAAATTTAAATTAATTAAAATTGAATAAAATTTGAAAATCAATTCTCAGCTCCCCTGAGACCCCTTTCAAGTGCTCAGAGGCCACATGTGGCTCACTGGTGGCTATTGTAATGGACAGGGCAGCTGTTGAGTTTCCCTTTCTGTAGCCTAATCCTTTGCAGTTAAGAGACCAGAGTGCTTTCTGTAGGAAGAGTGGCTTTTTTTTTTTTTTCCTGCCCTCCATTTATTTGTGCAAATGTAGATTAAGTTCTTACCCTGTGCAAGATGTTAAATATAGAGAGATTTAGTTCTCTATGAATGGAAGGCATTGCTGTGTGCTTTTCCATTTCTGAAACTTATTTTTCTAATAGCTTTAATACTGTGGTTACACCAATGCCAGCTAAATCCTTTCTCTTCAGTGTATGGTAGCAGTTAGGCAAATATCCCTTTGCCACAGTATTATTAATATTTCATACATATTTCTTATTCCAGACCTAACATACTCATCATTTTGACTGGGTCTCTTAATACTCACCATATCACTAGTTACTGTTATTATCTACAAAATCTACTTTTTATTCCTAAACGAGTTTGGCAATGACTGTATCTGGTATGACTTATGGAATCACCACAAAGTTCTTGTAATAGTCCCAGCCCTTCCCCCTTTTCCCCTTTGTTGAAGCGCATAGCAGTTGCTTACGTCTGTGTCATTTAATTAATTCACGTATATTGTTGTTTCATTCCAATTAAATTGGCAGTTAAGATCTGTATCATGTAATTTTATTCTGTGTGGCTGTTTATCCCTTGTGACTTGGAAGAGGAAGCCTCTCATTATTTTCCCCCTTTAAGTCATTTTCTCTCTTCTTTTTGTCTGCCCCTGGGCTTGAAGCTCTTTGAATATTAACACTAGACAAACCAAGAATGGCTTCATCTTTTTCTCTTTCTTCTTTTTACAGTTTTTGTATTTCCTTCATTCACACTCTACCCAGTCTCTTCTGCTACTTCCCACTGTTTTTGTGTTTTGGGTGTTCCGTGCCATTCCGTACCGCTCTAGCCTCCGCACTCTCACAGCCAGATCTGAAAGGAGAAAATTCAGTTTTTGCTTATGTCACCCCTCCTGGACTGGCTTCAGTGCTTCTAGTCCCTTCTCCTTCACCTCCTTCCAAGTGGCCACACATATTCTGGCCTCATTTTGTCCAGTTTCTGTTCCTTTGATCTGCCTGTCAGAATTGCTGCCATGCACCCGTAGCTCCTTATTCTTTGACACTCTGCCCCCATATTTCCAGGGTGCTGGCAGAGGCATAGTCTGCAACAAGAAGTTCTAAAAGGGAAATTTGTTTTGCCCACGATCACACAAGTTAGCTAGTAGCAGCAGGTTCACGCTGAATCTTCATTTCTTTCTCATTTTTTTGAATCCTCACTTCTTGACTGTTACTTTCTCTCTACACGACACTTCCTTCCCACACCATAACAGCTTCAGTTGAGATAGAACTGAAAGGTTCCAACTAATTGTATTATATCCTATGAATGTTTTTCTTCTTTTTCATTTTTGACTACCTACACCGACCTGTTTAAAAATAAGCAGCCATGACACCTTTTATGCAAATAACTTGATGAATGTATATAAATATATGTGTGTATGTGTATATTCACATACATCCACGTATATTGATCTACACTGCAGATGTATCCTGTATTGGTGTTTTTTCACATAGAAAAAATAAAATGCTTTTTTCTAGGCCCATATTTTGCTTGACTGTGGGGAAGACAATGTCTGCAAACCCAAGTTGGAAGTTTCTGTAGATAGGTAAGTGTTACTCCAAACAATAAACAGCCTAACAAGAAATTTAAATGGAAGAACACACTCTTCTATCCAAATATAGAATATCCTATTCTGTATTTTAACATGAACTAGTTATGTTGAAGGATAATTCATGATTTTCTTTAATAGTAAAACTATCAGTATTGAACTTTAAAAAGATATGCACTGTTTTCACTACTTGCCTTGGTTGACAGATCTATTTCCATTCAGCATGAACACTTCAGCAGAGAAGTGTTACAAGGTAGCAGTATATCTTCTTAAAGATATATTTCATTGTAAATACCCTGTTAACTAAAGGATTCTGATTATAAGTTAAAAAAATTATTATTACGTTTCTAAATGTTTTATTTTATTTTGGGGGCACCTGGGTGGCTCAGTAGGTTAAGCATCTGACTTCAACTCAGGTCATGATCTCTCAGTTCATGCTGACAGCTCAGAGCCTGGAGCCTGTTTCAGATTCTGTACCTCCTTCCCGCTCTCTGCCCCTCCCCCACTTGCACTCTGTGTATCTCTCTCAAAAGTAAACAAACATTAAAAAAACGTTTTATTTTATTTTTGTGAGAGAGAGAGAAAGAGAGTGAGAGTGTGAGCAGGTGAGGGGTAGAGAGAGAGGAGGACAGAGGATCTGAGGAGGCTCTGCACTGACAGCAGTGAGCCCAATTGATGCGGGGTTCGAACTCACGAACCGTGAGATCTACCTGAGCCGAAGTCAGATGCTCAACCAACTGAGCCACCCAGATGCCCCTCTAATTAGTATTTTAAATGATATATACATTTTATTTTTTTATTATTATATTTTAATTTTTTAATGTTTATTTTTGAGAGAGACAGAGTGCAAGTGGGAGAGGGGCAGAGAGAGAGGGAGACACGGAATCTGAAGCAGCTCCAGGCCCTGAGCCATCAGCACAGAGCCTGATGCGGGGCTCAAATTCATAAGCTATGAGATCATGACCTGAGCAGAAGTCGGATGGCCAACTGAATGAACCACCCAGGCACCCCAATGATATATAAATTTTATTTTTTTTAATTTTTTTTTAATGTTTATTTATTTTTGAGACAGAGAGAGACAGAGCATGAACGGGGGAGGGTCAGAGAGAGGGAGACACAGAATCTGAAACAGGCTCCAGGCTCTGAGCTGTCAGCACAGAGCCCGACACGGGGCTCGAACTCCCGGACCGCGAGATCGCAACCTGAGCCGAAGTTGGACGTTTAACCGACTGAGCCACCCAGGCGCCCCAGAATTTTAAAGAATATTGTGAGAATCATGACAGTGATTAATTCGGCTTTATTTATTTATTTATTTATTTATTTATTTATTAAGTTTATTTATTTTGAGAGAGTGTGTGTGAGTGAGCTGAGGAGGGGCAGAGAGAGAGGAAGAGAATCCCAGACAGGCTTTGTGCTGTCACCTCAGGCCCAACACAGGGTTCAACCTCATGAACCGTGAGATCATGACCTGGGTGGAGATCAAGAATTGGATGCTTAGCTGACCGAGCCATCCAAGTGGCCCTTATTCAGCTTTTAAGGAAAAATCAGGGAATTAAAAAGTACTACAAAGAGATACAAAGTTACCTCAGTAATAGATATGACTGGTAGCAATATGCTAGTGACATTAATGCTTTCTTTTACTGAGAGAAGCATTGGATTTGCACCCAATGTGCTATTTCCAGTTTCCTATTGAGCTGTGAAAGAGTCTTAAAATATCTTGAGACACTGTTGAACATGTCAGTGCTGTCTTGTGTTTCTCTTGTTTCTTGGAACAATCATATTCTCCCCGTGCAGTCTTTTTTCATTGTCTATATTTGTATTAACTTGTAGTGATCAAAAGAAGATCTATATTGGAGACGACAATCCTCTGACATTGATTGTTAAGGCTCAGAATCAAGGAGAAGGTGCCTATGAAGCTGAGCTCATCGTTTCCATCCCACCCCAGGCTGATTTCATCGGGGTTGTCCGTAATAGTGAAGTAAGCAAACTGACTCTTTAAAAATCGAAATGCACTCATAGGTCTCATTAACATTAATAAGTTACTCTCCTATTTAGTGTAGTGCGAGCTTAGCCCTTCTACTTAAGGCTACATTGCTAGGCAATAGAGTGCCTGTCTTACATAATTCCTTTCAAGCCCAGTACTTTGCATAAGGCACTGATAGGACATTTTTAGAATTGCTAGCGAAAGGCCTGAAACAAGGTCAGATAGATAAAGTATCTAAGACTGTTCATCAAATAATTTGCTAGGGATAATAAGGTCATGTATCTAAATCCTCTAGGGATCCTTCAGAAACATCTTTACATGCATCTGTGGCAATTGTACACAATACCCACCCCTCATTTGCTCAAATGGATATATTTTTGAAACAAGAAACTTAACTATCCAATTGTATGATGTCATCTAGGAACTCCATAGTCTATGGCTTCTGCTTTTTTTGTTGTTTGTTTTGGTCACTAATTTATAATCTTTCCAATCTTTTTTTTTTTTTTCTTTGACCTATCAAAGGCCTTAGCTAGACTTTCCTGTGCATTTAAAACAGAAAACCAAACCCGCCAGGTGGTATGTGACCTTGGAAACCCAATGAAGGCTGGAACTCAAGTAAGATGATTTAGCTAAATGGATTTTATTTTCCTGTAAAGAAAATAGCAAAATTTTCTATGGGTTTGTTCATAGTACATTTTTAATAAATATTTCAGAATATCTTTAAATGGGTTTTGATTTAGAATGTAATGATTAGCAGAGTTTTGTTGGGTTTTGAGCAAGATAATAAAATAATGGATTGTGCTGCTACACTGTAGTCAGTAAGCCGTGTTTACAGTGCCTTCAGTTTGCTAAACGGATGAGAACATGGGTTAATAACTAAGGACTCAAATTGTAACTCTGGTATTTTAACCTAACGGATCTTTAATTTTTTTTTTTTTAATGTTTATTTATTTTTGAGACCATGCGAGAGACAGAGTGCAAGCAACAGAGGGGCAGACAGAGGGAGACACAAAATCTGAAGCAGGCTCCAGGCTCTGAGCTGTCAGCCCAGAGCCCGATGCGGGGCTTGAACTCATGAACTGTCAGATCATGACTTGAGCTGAAGTCAGATGCTTAACCGACTGAGCCACTCAGGCGCCCCCATAACCTAACGAATCTTTAGAACTACTCTGACAAATACTAAGACTGTCATTATTACATGAGATAGAATTATCTCATGAATTTGGAAGCCTATATCTTTGAACTGAATAGAATCAAAGAGGCTCTTAGTGTTGGATCAGGCTCCCCTTGAGTTGGTAGAGAAGGGAGCCCAGGAGCTTGAAAAGATGCGCTCAATGGGTCGCTTCCCAAATGCTCTAAAAAGTAAACAAAAATGTGTCTTGTAGAATTCCTAGTATCAAAGGAAAATGGGAATGTATTTCATGTTACTTTTTCAATAGGATTTACTTTAATAGCACGAAGACTTTGGTAATTTGAAGATCTGTGATAATATGGGGCTACATATTCCATATTTATCCTTAAACAACATCTAACAGGAGAGATGTTGTATAAGGGTACAGACTTGCAACTAGTGGTAAATAAGTCTTAGAGATCTAATGCACAGCATAGCGAATATAAACAATATTGTATAAACAATGCTGGGTGGCTCAGTCAGTTAAGTGTCCAACTTTGGCTCAGGTCTTCATCTTGCAGGTTCATGAGTTCGAGCCCCGCATGGGGCTCTCTGCTGTCAGTGCAGAGCTTGCTTCCAGTCCTCTGTCTCCCTCTCTCTGTCCCTCCCCAACTCGTGCACTCACTCTCTTTCTCAAAAATAAATAAACATTAAAAAAAAAAAAACCCAATATTGGATTATAATCATCAATCTTGCTAAGAGACTAGATCCTTATAACCATAAAATAGGAATGGGAATTATGGGACATGGAGAGATGCTAACTATAGCTACAGTGGCAATCATATTACAGTTTATAAATGTATCAAGTCAACATGTTGTACACCTTACATTTACACAATGTTATATGTCAAATATATTTCAATAAAAGTTCCACATTTCTTTAAGAATATTTAACATTAAAAGTCATTATTATTTCTAAATATATGGTCTCTTAGGGAAGATGCCTCGAACAAAGTACCCTGAGTTGCATTTTTCCACATGTATATAATGATGTTTAACAAGTGAAATGCTTTTTATTTTTCTTTGCTTATTTTTCTGTGTTTATTTCTGTGCTTTCTGTGTTTATTTTTCTATGTTCTCATGCTCTCTGGCCTTCTCACTCACAGCTCATCCAGTGTGGATAAGTTCAGGTTATTTCAGGTGGCCAGCGTCAGGCTTTGTAAAGTGAAAGGCAGCTTGATGGAAGTCCCCCAGTCTTGTTTTTATGTATGATAAATGATTCCCTAAGAAGTCTGCTTTCTCTTACCTTATTAGCTCCGTTGTTTTCTTTAAGGTAACAGCTTCCCCCCTGCGAAACTTAGGAAACTGGTGGCAATGGAGTTGTGAGAGAGGTGGGGAAATTCTGGGTCCAGCCCCGCCCCTCATGCCTTTGGTGGCCAGGTTTTCTTGCTCTTTAAAACCCATTCACTTCTTGCTTCCTGATCCATTACAAGTTCAGTTGTTAACTTCCTGTCACCAAATCAGTGTATTTTCATTGAATCAACAGATATTTACTTTGGCATTTTTATGAAGTTAATATCAGGTATTATGAGGAGATAGAATTATGTTAATACTTGTTTAATAGGCTCCTTTGTGGATTGGCCCATGTATATGGAATAAAAGATTTAATAGAAGATCAGATTTAATTATCTTTGTTAGAATACCTTCAGTTTTATTATAAGCTCAGAAAAATCCTATTTTAGAAAAACTCGTTGATTTGGACATTGGAATTTAAATTTCACTGATGAGACGTTGTTTTGATTAACGTTACTATCCCTTCCTCCCCCTCCAGCTCCTAGCTGGTCTTCGTTTCAATGTACACCAGCAATCAGAGATGGATACTTCTGTGAAATTTGATTTACAAATCCAAAGGTATGAAAACAACTTGTTTTCAGTTCATATTAACCATTGAGGAAATATTCTTTGTCATAAATATATTATGTAAGATATTCTAAATGTTATGGAATAAAACTGGCTAAAATTCCAGTACTTGACTATACCATTTTTAAAATAAATATTCCTATCACAAGAATAATTTTGTTAGTTTTGAGCTTGTGAAACAAAAGTAAAAGAAGTAAAATTTGATCATCTTTTTGGAATTAAATGCTAATGAAAATTATTTTTGTACGTTTTTTTCTTTCTTACTTTTAATTTGTTCATTTTTAGTTTCACTGCATTTGCCCCTGTATGTCTTAGATGAAAATTATGCTCAGTTCAGGCCTAAATATATCTATATTTTTTCTTTTTCAGTTCCAATCTCTTTGACAAAGTAAGCCCAGTTGTATCTTACAAGGTTGACCTCGCTGTCTTAGCTGCTGTTGAGATAAGAGGGTCAGTATGATTACCAAGTTGAGTGTCACATTCTTACGAGATTTAAACTGCCTTAAATTTTTTTTATGTTTATTTATTTTTTGAGAGAGAGAGAGAGAGACAGAGCACAGCAGGGGAGGGGCAGAGAGAGTGAGAGACACAGAATCTGAAGAAGGCTCCCGGCTCTGAGCTCTCAGCACAGAGCCCTATGCGGGGCTCAAATCCCCAAACTGTGGGATCATGACCTGAGCTGAAGTCAGACACTTAAGCGACTTAGCCACCCAGGTGCCCCTAAACTGCTTTAAAATGCAGTTACTTTTAAAAAGCAACTAGTAGGCCCAGTAACTTCTTTTGGGGAGTAGCACTCATATTTCATGATACTTTTACTAGAGCTGGAGCTTCTGTAGAAAGAAGGACCTAGCTGTATTATTCCAAAGCTCCAAATATTTACTTGGTAACCCTCTGGAAATAAATCAGACATGGCAACAGCAGGCACAAAATAAGTGTATTGAACTTGCATGCAGATTGACTTATCAATACACCTGTTACATTAGATTCAATACAGAGAAGTTTATGTGTAGGTGGATGTGCGTGTTCACATACATACAGCTTTTTCTTCCTTTTAAATATATATATTTTGTTGATTCTGATTTTATTCATGTGGATACAGGGTACTTTTGAAACTGAACTGACCATATCATTTTGGTATTCATGGTAGGTTTTCTTTGGTCATTGTTTAGAGTCTCAAGTCCCGATCATATCTTTCTTCCAATTCCAAACTGGGAGCATAAGGAGAACCCGGAGACTGAAGAAGATGTTGGGCCAGTTGTTCAGCACATCTATGAGGTTTGCGGTTGTTGACTTTAACTGATACCTGGTGGAGAGCCTTTAAAGAGAAGAACAGATAGGCTACTTGTTAAAACAAAACAAAACAAGTTTGTTTAGTGTTTATGTAAACTCTGCATAGTTTAAGGATGTACCAGAGATTTATTTGAATTTGTTCCCTATTCAGAAGTTCCTCTTTTTAAGACAAGTAGCTTCAACTGATTAAAGAATGCACTTCATACAAATTGTTGTCCAAAACCAATTATTTTCTACTTAAATAACAGCCATTAGGTCATTGCTGAGTATTTGCATATGGACGGTTTGCAGCTCTACCTAAAAATTGAAAGTGCCTGTAGCAGATCATCAAGATTTTCTGTGCCATCTTTCATCAAAAACTTTTCCATACGTTCCTCTTTTGTTTGTATTTTCATTCTGACACATACTGCACTACACTAGAGGTAAATGTTGAGTTTGATCTCCTTTGCCTCGTAATGATCATGTTGTAACGTCAGAATAACTGGAAACTCTGCCGTTATTCAAATCCTATCACTAATGATTCCTAAGGTTGATGTAGGAGGGGGATTATGGAATTGATTTTTGCTCAAAGTATTTACATTATCTTTTCCCCATTAGCTGAGAAACAATGGTCCAAGTTCATTCAGCAAGGCAATGCTAAATCTTCAGTGGCCTTACAAATATAACAATAACACTCTGTTATATATCCTTCAATATGATATTGATGGACCTATGAACTGTACTTCAGATATGGAAATCAACCCTTTGAGAATTAAGGTAATGTGCTTAATAGCAACTCTTTATTATGATGATATTTAAAGCTTTCCTTTCTAAATCTGTGAAAGAAATGCATGAAATAAAACAACCATTTTAATACACACACCTACTCTGCAGAAATAATTTACTTCATAACCAGTATACTAAGGATTAAATTGTTTATTTGTATAATGAGAAAGGATTGATTCATTCCTCTGTGAAGTCCTAATGAGTCATTTATTTATGTAGTGACCTAAGTTGACTGTGGTTCCATTGCACTGTGGTTTATCCACATACAATATTGTGTCAGGGGTGTTTTGTTGTTGAAATTTTTGTCTTTGGAGAAAGATCTAACATTTTACTTACCCTGGCTCTTTTCTTAACTAGAAAACAGAACAAAAAAATATATACTCATGATTGACACTTATCACAGATATGTACCGTGACATTTCAGGCTGTTTCCATGTGTCTTATCAGTTTCCCCTCTAGCTGTGCAAGGGAGAAAATCACTGCTCGGTGGAGATAACGTTTTCCCACATATTAGGGAATCTCTGATCTTTATTCTTTGTGCTTACTTTGCACCATATATTAAGTGGTGAATTTGTCATGCCACATTTTCAGTCATCATATTTTAATCACATGTAGCAGTTTATGCCAAAATGTCAATGCAGAATGTTTTCCAATATTATGTACCACCAGTTTCTCTGTAACCCTAGATCTCAAGTTCACAAACTGAAAAGAATGACACAATTGCTGGGCAAGGTGACCGGAACCATCTCATCACTAAGCGGGATCTCACCCTCAGTGAAGGAGATGTTCACACTTTGGTAAGCGCCATTTCAACAACAAGCACTTTAAACATTTAAAAATATGTGATTATAGAACTGATGCCAAAGAACATTTCAAAAATAACAACAGCTGTGCTTGGAAGAACTACATATATTTTTATACTATTCACTCCTCTTACTTTCCATGTTCCTATTCAAATTAACACCAGAGTTTCTTCAAATGATCTATCTTTATAAATTGCTAATAAAAATATTTCATGTTCCAGCTTATTTTTCTGGCTTACTCCTTTAACTGACCTCCTTCTTGACCTCATCCTGATCTTGGAGGCTTTCATGCAATATTGGAAGAAGAACCCAGGAGGCATCAACAAAAATATATTACAAGAATAATTAGCGCTATGATTAACTTTTGTTGAGTCAGCCAGTATAATGACTATAAGGTTATAAAGGGCTAATCATTTAAATTTTTGAAGTTTAACAGATCTTCAAACCATCCACTAGCAGAGAACCTTGTATAGTGTTTATGTTCAATAGCGAACACCAGTTACTTTTACATCAGCAAATTCCATAGTTCTTCTTAGTTCTCATCCGCCTCAACTGTTCAGTGGCTTTTGGCATAATTTATCACTTCCTCCTTTGTGGAACACTCCTCATTCTCTTCTAGGACTCTGCTCTCTTAGTACTTCACCTACATCAACTGGCTACTTCCTAATCTCTGTTTCCAGACCTTTACCTCTGTAGAGTATTTCAGGGCTTACACCTCAGATTTCTTGTCTGCTCTGCATGTATTCATTGATTAGATCTGTGCTGTCTAATATTATAGACATCAGTCACATTTTACTCTACTTTGGGACGTAGAGATATGTCCATTACTGCTCATTTCTATCATCGTAGGAAGTTCGAATCAGATAGTGCTATACGAGAGATGTTATTCACTCTTGTGGCTATAAATACTATCTCTGGATGACTTTGATTTACATTTCAAAGCTGATCCTATGCATTGAACTCCAAGCTCCATTATCTAACTGCCTACTGGAATTTCTCTTAAATATTTAGTAAGAATCTTAAACTTAATTCTAAGAATGTTTTCCCAACTCTACTCTTTCTACAGTGTGTCAACTCCCTTCTTTGTCCCAAACCTGGACACCTTGACTCCTCTTTTTCTCTCAAACCTCACATCCTGGGTATCAGCAAATTCTTTCAGTATCTGTTATCAAAAGACCCTGAATTTGGTCCTTTCTCAGCAACTTTACCTCTGCCACAGCCTCACCTAGGCCACCTTTGTGTCTCATGTGGACTGTTGCCAAACCTCTAGCTGGACTCCATATTTCTGCCTTTTCCCCCACTACAGTTAGCCACACAGGAGCCATAGTGATCCTTTTAAATGGAGATCAGGTCATGTTACTCCAGTGCCTTCCCAGCTAAGTCAGAGAGGAAGCCTGAGCATGCAAAGCCTTTAGGCCCAATAAAATGTAGGCCCTTCTACCTTGCTATTTGCATTTCCTCTCCTTATTCTCTACCTCCTGTTTTTGCTACCTTGTTTTTCATTGAATAGACATCCCCAAGCATGTTTCTACTTCCAAGCTTTGAAAATTGTTCTCCCATCTTCCTGGAATGCTCCTTGTCCAGATTTCCCTGTGGCTTATTTCCCCATCTCCTTCTATGTCTTTAAATGTCAGATTATGACAGGACTTCCCTGACCAACCCATGTGAAATAGAAATTACTTTTAACCCCCACCCTACTTTTGATCCTGTGTGTTCTATCCTCCTACAGAACAACATTAAAAAACTTTATGATAAAACTTACATAAAAGTCACCATTTTAACCATTTTAAAGTATGCAACGGAGTGATTTTTGGTATACTCACAACATTGTGCAACCACCACCATTATCTAATTCCAGAATATTTTCATCACTTTCAGAAAGAAATACTGTACCCATTATACAGTCACTACGTATTCTTCCCTGCTATCAGTCTCTGGAAACCACTAATCTGCTTTCTGTGTCTAAAGATTTGTCTGTTCTGGACAGTCATAAAATATGTGGCCTTGGTGTCTGGCTTCTTTGACTCAGCATAATGTTTTTAAGGTTCACCATGGTACAGCATGCAGTAATACTTCAGTCATTTTTTATGCCTGAATAATACTCCGTTCTATGGGTATATGGCATTTTGTTTGTTTCCTCATTAGTTGATGAACATTTAGATTATTTCTACCTTTTGTTTATTTTGAATAGTGCCATTGTGCACATTCTTGTACACATTTTTGTGTGAACATATATTTTTAGTTCTCTTGGGAATAAATCTAGAGATGCCATTACTGGGTCATATGGGGACTCTGTTTAACTTTTCAGAAACTACCAAACTTTTCCAAAGTCGTTGTGCCATTTTACATTCCCAACCAGCAACATACGAGTTTTTCAACTTCTCCACGTTTGCCATCACTTACTATTGCCTTAATTTTTTTTTTTTTTTTTTAATTTATGGTCATCCTTGTCAATGTGAAGTGGTATCTCATCGTGGTTTTATTTGTACTTCCCAATAATCACTAATGATGCCAAGCATCTTTTCTGTTGTATATCTTCTTTCGAGAGATGTCTATTCAAATCCTTTGCCCATTTTTAAATTGGGTTGTTTGCCTTTGTTGTTAGGTCATGAAGAGTTCGTTATATATTCAGGATACTTCCCTTTTCAGAGCTGTTATTGCACATATTTTCTCGTTCTGTTAGTTGTCTTTTCACTTTTTTGATAGTATCCCTGTGATGTGAAAAGTATTCAAATTTGAAGAAGTTCAGATTTGTCAAGTCTTTCTTCTTTTATTACCTGTACTTTTGCTGTCACAGTCAAGAAACCATTGCCAAACCTGACATCCTGAAAATTTACACCTAAGTTTTTTGGTTTTCTAAATTTTATACTCTCGACTCTTAATATTGGTCTGTATACATATTCTTATGCCGGTACCAAATTGTTTATTATAGCTCTTCAGTAAGTTTTGAAATTGGAAGTGTGAGCCCTCCAACATTTTCTTCTTTTTGAAGATTGTTTTAGCTATGTAGGGTCCTCTATAATTTCATATGAATTTTAAGATCAGTTTGATCATTTCTACAGAAAAGGTAGTTGGAATTTTGATAGCAATTTTATTGGATCTGTATCAATATAGGAGTATTGCCATGTTAATAATATTAAGTCTCTCAGTTCTTGGACATGAGATATCTTTCCATTTAGTTAAATGTTTAATTTCTTTCAAAATACTTTGTACTTGTAAGTGTTTAAGTGTTGCACTTTCCTGGTTAAATTACTTTTGTGTATTTTATTCTTTCGGGGTGGTCTTTTGAATAAAATTGTTCTCTTCATTTCATTTTAAGATTTTTCATTACTGGTATATAGAAATGCAACTTAATTGTCAATCTTGTATTCTGTTCTTTTTCTGTACTTGTTTATTAGCTATAATCATTTTATTGTCGATTCTTTAGTGTTTTCTGTATACAAGATCCTGTCATCTTGAAAAGAGAGAGGTTTACTTCTTTTTTTCCAATTTGGATGCCTTTTATTTGATTGTTTTCTTGCTTAATTATACTGGCTAGAACCTTCTGAACAACTTTCATAAAAGTGTCAATGAGTGGGCATTGTTGTCTTATTTGTCACCTTAAGGGGAAAGCATTTGTTCTTTCCCCATTAAGTGTGATGTGAGTTACAGGCTTTTCACGGATGTCCTTCCTCAGATCAAAGAAGCTATTCCTTGTCATAGACTGCAAGTTCACTTGCTGGGTAGCGTTGTGACTATGCGTGTGACATGTCTAATGCAATTTGACCAGCACATGGAAGGTGGTGAATATTTGCTATCTTTGACTGCCTGCCTTCGAGTTACTGATAAAAACACTGAATGTAGCAGAAACGTGGAATAGCTGTTCAAGATTCATTCCGTTTCTTTTTCTTTTCTACAGGTGTATTGTTAATCTGATTTTCATGTCTTACTAAAATGATCATGCTCTGGGTTTACCTAAAGGATGTTGAATACTAGCCATAAAAAATATATATTTTAATAATATTGTAGGTCTTATCCTTTTATACCACATTGCATTAAAACCAACCCCTGTATTTGTTTGTTTGTTTGTGTTTGTTTGTTTGTTATTTATTTTTGAGAAGGAGGGAGAGAGCGAGAAGGAGCAGGGGAGGAACAGACAGAGAGGGAGAGGGAGAATCCCAAGCAGGCTCCATGCTGTCAGCGCAGAAACCGATTCAGGGCTTAGACTCACAAACCATGAGATCATGACCTGAGCTGAAATCAAGAGTTGGTCGCTTAACTGACGAAGCCACCCAGGTGTCCTGTAAACCAACCCCTTTAGCAAAAGCATTCATAGACTCCACTATTAGCCTATGCATTTTAAACATTTTTCTTATAATGCAAAAGAATCTGGATTATCTCTTTGGCTTTCACATAAAACAACTAAAATGTCCAATTTTCATATGCTGAAGAAATGATAGGCATTTTTTTATAAGTAAAGAATTTGTTTTGGCAGGGCTGTGGAATTGCTGAGTGCTTGAAGATTGTCTGCCAGGTTGGACGACTAGACAGAGGAAAGAGTGCAATCCTGTATGTAAAGTCCCTGCTGTGGACTGAGACCTTTATGAATGTAAGTGGACAGATGCAGCATTGAGCCAGTTTATCCATTTTCTCAAAGACATGAAAAAGGCCTCCCATCTAGGAAATCATTTCATTGTTATTTCCATACAGAAAGAAAACCAGAATCATTCATACTCTCTGAAGTCATCTGCTTCTTTTAATGTCATTGAGTTTCCTTATAAGAACCTTCCAATTGAGGATATCTTCAACTCCACATTAGTAAGTCATCAATTTGGGGAAATGCAATTAAGTGCACCCAGTCCAATGCCATAGATATTTTTTATTTTATTTTAAATATTGACACCTTCACTGTTTTGGTGATTTACAAGTTGGTTGATAGGTCTATAACCTAGTTAAATATTATTTAACTCCCTCACCCCAGAACATTAAAGGTCGACCTTTTACTTTAGCATCTTGTCCTGTGTAAGAGATTCTTATCTTATACAAATCTCATGGGTGGAAATTTGGGGAATTTTTCCCCACAAAGTTAGAAAGTCGGAAGTTAACTATAATAGGTGAAGGCTAAAGATTATAAAGATCTTTAATTTAAGGATTAAAAATGGGACTAATATATCAAAGATGGATTTAACTATTTAAAAATCACTTTATCACTTCTGAAGTTAACCTGTTGTTGGGAATTTTATGTTTGTATGTGCATGCTATTGATACCATATATGTAATCAATCACAAATTATCATATACAACAAAAGAAAATAATGTGAGTATCATTAAAACAAAATGTAGTAGGCATTTAGACATTTGTTGAATGATTCGGTGAATTATTTTTAAAACTCAAAACCTTTTTGCCCCCACCAGGTTACCACTAACGTCACGTGGGGCATTCAGCCTGCACCCATGCCCGTGCCTGTGTGGGTGATCATTTTAGCAGTGTTAGCAGGATTGCTGTTGCTGGCTGTTTTGGTGTTTGTAATGTACAGGGTAAGTAATGGACTTAGGAAGAGCAGGAGCGGGGAGAAGCAGAAGAAAAGGGCAAGGGAGAAGGAAAAGAAGGAAGAATAGAGAAGGAACTTTAATGATACATAAGGAGCACCGCATATCTTTTCTTTTTTTTTCAATATATGAAATTTATTGTCAAATTGGTTTCCATACAACACCCAGTGCTCATCCCCAAAGGTGCCCTCCTCAATACCCATCACCCACCCTCCCCTCCCTCCCACCCCCCATCAACCCTCAGTTTGTTCTCAGTTTTTAAGAGTCTCTTATGCTTTGGCTCTCTCCCACTCTAACCTCTTTTTTTTTTTTCCTTCCCCTCCCCCATGGGTTTCTGTTAAGTTTCTCAGGATCCACATAAGAGTGAAAACATATGGTATCTGTCTTTCTCTGTATGGCTTATTTCACTTAGCATCACACTCTCCAGTTCCATCCACGTTGCTACAGAGGGCCATATTTCATTCTTTCTCATTGCCACGTAGTACTCCATTGTGTATATAAACCACAATTTCTTTATCCATTCGTCAGTTGGTGGACATTTAGGCTCTTTCCATAATTTGGCTATTGTTGAGAGGAGCACCGCATATCTTAAGGAAGTTGTACGATGTGCCATTTAAGTTTTCTTGGTGATAATATAGTCACTCAGAATACTTGTAATATTCTTCACTGATGTGGCAGTAATGTTAGTTTTTCCTCAACTGACAGATGGGCTTTTTTAAACGTGTCCGGCCACCTCAGGAAGAGCAAGAAAGGGAACAGCTTCAACCTCATGAAAATGGTGAAGGAAACTCAGAAACTTAACTGTGATTTTTAAGTTATGCTACATCCTGACCCATGAGAATTACCACCTTCATCATAGGTTTCAGTTTCCTTCACAAGGAATAAAATTCCAAGACTGTACTGCTGATGGTGCCTGTTGGTATTAACCACAAAACAAGAGCAATATTTGTCAACCTTTTTCTAATAATTAAGTTCAGACATACATTTAATGCACATCCACTGACTTGTGTTTTTTAGGTATTTAAATAATAAAATTTCAAGTGATAGTTCTTCTTCTGTGTACATAAGACAGGTAGTGCCTGAGTTACCACTTTATACAAAATAGTACCTCCTACAATTACTGTTTCTGATTTTGTATGTTGGGTTTTGTTTGTTGTTGTTTTTGTTGTTTCAAAGCAATCCATATTTGGACCTTCGGATCCACATCTTTTGTGCAGGAACTTAATGTTAATATACATTACACTACAGTTGAGTTTTTAAGCTTCTAACTTTATAACTGCATGAACTTGGATTTTAAAATATTAAACCTACATGATAAACTGTAATAAAAAAAAAAAGCAGATCCATCAAAATTCTTTCCTGGAATAGCAAAAGTTTAGTATTTTAATATGACAGTTGGGTAGATGCTATTACATTTTTATTTTTGTTTTATTCCACAGTCCATTTCAGTACATTTGAATTTGTTGAAGTTTAGGTTCTATTTCAGATCCTTTAAGCCAATCTGTACTAAAAAGTTTATAATCAAAAATGCCTCTTTTGTGTAATAGTTTAATTGTCCCTGATCTTATGATGCTTAAAGCCATATGCAGTTGGGAATCCTTTCCAAAGTACATGTGTTCCAATGTATATGCCTGGATATTTACAATACAACAACAAAAGAAAGCATTTAAATTATAAGATTCTGTTTGTAGTTCTCTGGTAGAGTTACTTATTAATGGTACGCTTTTAGAGCAAGAATTTTTAGTTGGGATTAATTTATTTTCTTCCTGTATATGTAATTTTCCTTATATTTCCCAAACTGTTACTAAGAATAGGTTGAGATTAATGAGGGATTTTTACAGTTTGCAGGAACGTGCATCTAAACTCCCAACCCCGTGACAAATGCTTGGAGTTGAAATTCTTAAAGTAGCTTACTAGTTTGCTTTTAGCAACAGCATGATTCTACTCCTGTGGATACTACCTTATGTAAGCAAGGTATCATGGGTAAAAGCAGTCTCCGCTATCGAAATGACTTCTAAAAGTTACTTTTATAAGCAATTCAAATTATTGGGAGCCTTTTAAAACTTTTGTAGTTTTATTAACATAAATTACTTTTCTAGGAATTTTTATATAAAAGCTGCACAGGTGGCATGTTATAGTTTTATATGCCTCTAGGGTGATGATTTCTTCTAGAGGAATATGTGATTTATTCACAGTTCCTCAAGGTCTGGGAATGACTCTTAATTTTACCTATTTTTGTGCAATTACATCATGTTGTGCTTTAGAAATTGTGAGTTTAATAAGTTTTTAACTGCTGTCTTCATTAGGCAATGATAAATATTTCCCTTAAATAATTGAATATTTTTCTATGCTTTAAATATAATTGAGGTTTACTTTGCCCTATCTTGTGTTCAATTCCCTACACAAGTGGCTAAGCCAGAATATATTCATAAAACAGAGGTACGTGAGTTATATATGTTAGAACATGACAAGACCCTGTATTTAGCTTTAATGAATTTCAAAATTAATAGGTTTTGTAGTATAGATTTCATTAGTAGCTTAAAAGGTCATAGTCATATTCAGTAAGTATTTTTATTGCCAGTAAGTCTAAAGTTTTTTAAGAAAAAAAATATTTTTATCCTAGGGTCTGCCACCAGGCACTAAGTTGGTCTGTGACAACTTTCACTTTACCTGTTTTCCCACCTTATAATAGTCATCCCTGAAAGTATATGTTGGATAGAAATTCACTCTTAAAAAAAAAAAAAATGTTACTGTTTACTTTTGCACATTCTGTTCCTTTTATGGCCTCTTTCTCAAGGTATAATCTTGTATGGGAGCTTGAAGGATGTTGTTGTTGGAAGTATGATGTTTTAAATTCCCTTTATGAATTGTAGTTTTAAGCAATAGTATTTTAAAAAATGAAAATGTATATCTTTACAAACATATGGTAGAAGTATTAATTTGGAAGCTTACTCTTCGAGAAAAATGTTTGGGAAAATGTTGGGATTCTTCTTACCCTAAAGCAGCATGTGAATGTATTTGGTTAAAGTGTCAAACAATAGTTCTATGAAAGCTGTTTTAATTTGCAAACATTTTAAATACTGCTATGTTTGTGATTTCCATCTTGAGTGTAAATTTTTTATAATCTGATCAGTTTTTAAAAACATGAGTGAGGTAGAGGATATTTAAAGCATTTCATATTGGTGAGAAATATTGATACTGTTGTTGATTTCTTATTTAGGCATTTATTTTAGAACTGATACTTTGAGAAACATTTTGCGTGGGGGACATTCTTTCCTTTTTTCTTTTCCCCTTTCCTTTTTTCCCCTTTCCCTTTCTCTTGTGCTAAATCATGATGGTAATAATTCTGATACATTTCTTAATAATTCTGAAGTGTAAAACAATTAAAACATTAGTGCCACAATTTTACCTGTGTTATGAAACTACTACTTCATAGTAAATTCTCATCAATACTTCATATAAAGAGAAAATTAAAGTGTTAGGAAAAGAGACTATACTTATTATAATGGCTTCCTTAAGAGAACTGTGGACGATTTTTGATGGTTAATGATGACCCCAAGAGAGATGTAAGTGGCAAAAGTACAGTATGTAATTCCTCAGCTGCTTTTTATGAAGCAAACGATCTGTAAGTTGATAGAGATTTCTGTGTTGCAGAGTGTAACACCAAGCTTGGAGAAGAATAAGTCATTCTTGGAATATGTGTGTAGGACCATTGCCGATCTTAATGCCACTTTGTAAGTGCTCTTAGGTAGTGTGTATATGGGGTAGTTTGGTAAATTAAAAAATGTAAAATTCAGAAATTGAATAAAGGATCAAAAATGGCCAATGAAATAACTTAATGCTCTGGTTTTTGGAGAGTATTCCCTTTAACTTCTTGGTAGGCTAGGTTGAACAATGAACCTATGGACATGTAGCATGCGTATATGCGTATATTTCATTGTAATTTCTG
Source organism: Neofelis nebulosa (assembly GCF_028018385.1). Lineage (NCBI taxonomy): Eukaryota > Metazoa > Chordata > Mammalia > Carnivora > Felidae > Neofelis > Neofelis nebulosa. The sequence continues at coordinate 47,897,556 of NC_080783.1, read as the reverse complement.
ATAGATAATGAACTTCTTGGGAGAGGTACCAAGTCCTGGATTTTTGAATTATTGATCTCAAGTGCAATATAACAATGTAACCAAACCTAGATAATTTCAGAGTCATTGTTAATTTAGTGAACCTAATCTAAATAGAGACTTAGTAATTTTTTGATTAGTAGGAAGGAGTGATTCTGCTATGGATATACAAATGAAGTTATTTACCCCTAAAAGGTACATTCTACATTTTATTTCAAGCTGGGCATGAACTATTCCCTACTAGTTTTGAAATTCTTTGAAATATCTCAAAGTAACTTGGAAGCTATGTATATCAAATTAACTTGCTATCTAATAACATAGAATGTAATTTTCTTTGTTAAGCTTCTCTTATGATCACCCACATTGGGTGAGACATAAAATGAGCGTCTTCTAAAATTTGTCATTTGCTGACTTGATTTGAGTTAGTGAAAACTGGTACAGTGTTCTGCTTAGTTTCCAATGTGTAACTTGTGTCTGTTCAATAAACTTGAGCATATGGTGCCACTTTTGTGTATGGACTTTATATTTTCCTTCTGTGATGTTTTGTTTTTTAATCACATAAGCCAGTAATAATGCACTAAAAAGATGACGTCAAAGAGGTACATCTCTAAAAGTCTGAATTCTATAAGAGTGCTATTTATTTGAAGAAAAGTAACACAAAAGAGCAAAAGGAACTGAATGTTAAAAGACACCTATTACAGATCACAGAATCATAGACATTGAACATTTAAAATGGGTTTCAAATTCCAATAATGGCAGGGTGGCTTTTATCAGATAACAATGGTAAACAATGAACAAAGGAAAAAGGAAAAAAAAAAAAACTTTTTGAAAACACTGAAGTTACCAAATGCTGGCAGAAAGTGAAGGGGATTTGACTCTTAAAGTGGGGAACCACCTTTTTCCTGGAAGTTACTTTCTGTTGTGTGGGTAGAATGCAAGCAGAAAAGGGCCCTCTCATTTCCTGCAATTATGGTATTGCCATCATGGCTAAAAGGTGCAGGGGGAAATCCAGGAAAAGAAGGAGCCACGCTTCAAATCCTTTTCCGACCCTGACTCTGACCCTGCTCTAGTGAAACTCCAAGGAGCCCAAAAGGAAACAACAAACAAAAGGTTGAAAGAGCTACACAGTTATTTTAGCTCTGTCTGCTGTAGGAGAAACAAGATTGGAGTTATGTCTTACCCAGTGACAGGAGCTTTGAAACACCCATTCTTTCCATTGAAAACTCCTATGCCTTAGGAATAAATACTACATCCCAAGATTGATTAATTGGCCCTAGGAGGAAGAGCAAAGCCAATGGCCGACCCTAACAAAGCATAAAAATCAAGCTTCCACAAATTTGAGGTGACTCACTTGTGAGTTATTTGCTCATTTAGGCAGTTTCTTTGAGAGGAAGATAACCTATAAAGACTGCCATGTCTTATCTGCAATGTCACATGTGTGTGTAAATGAGAAGAAAGGAAAATGTACCCATGGTTTGAAGGAAAAAAAAATGGGTCGGTAGAAAGAGACCCACAAACAGTTTAGCAGACATGACTAAATAACTATAAAAAATATGTTAAAGACTCTAGAAAAACGTGAAAGTTTATGGGCATTTCAAAATAGATTTGGAAGTTAACAAGAGAGATTCAAGTGGAAATCTTAGGACTAAAAAATGCAATATCTGAAATCAGAACTTCAGGGGGATTTTTTAATCAGGGGGATTAAAAGTGGACAAAAGAGAAGAAAGACTCCTTGAATTTGGAGATGAATAGGATTCATCTAAACTGAAGCACTGCAGGCGGACAGTGGGTGGGAGGAGGGATTATAAAATAAATAGCCTTCCTGATCCATGAGTCAATCTAGGCATAAAAGAAAAGGAGTCAGGAGAGCAAATGGGGTAGACTAACTTGAAACCAAAAAGCTGCTAAATTTGATGAAATGTAGCAACCTACAGTCTGGAAGCTCAATGAACCCCAAACAGTACAATCACAAAAAAACACTATCTATGTGCATCATGGTCAAACAGCTAAAAATCACAAGATGGAGTGGGTTTACCTCACCCTTTCGTACTGTTAACGATGCCCAGAGTTGATTTCATGTCCAAATTTTTACTGGCAGGATTGGGGCTACAGTTTATATATTCAAACTCCTAGTTCCCTATGCTTTCTGCTGTGCCACAATGCCTAGATTACTAGTCACCATTTATAAATAGATTTGTTACTATCTAGTGAATAGGCTGAGATGCCTGCACATTAGTTGGTGCGACACCAATACTTTTCCAAGTAATATTTTTATTCACTTTCTCAACTGTTCTGAATTGCCTAGAGAGTTATATGGTTAGATTTCCTTTTGCACCCTGCTTCACTTCCCTTATCAGCCCTATTTCCTGAAAAGTAACAAATATATATTGGTGTTGTTTTAATAAAAGGAGCATTTAGATTTTGGACTTGAGCTTTACTCAGTAATTTACCTTCATGTTACTAAAAAAACAAAACAAAACCCTAATTTCTTTCAAAGTTCTGTTCCAGTTCTCAGAAATTAGGGTATCAAAATGGAATCTTTAGGGATTACTTTTTAGCCAATTTTGTAGTTAGAATATTAGTTACTACAAAGTTATTCATAAAAAGTACTAAGTGCTGTATATAATTATTAGTACTTAATTTGGAGAATTATGGTCTCCACCTGGGTAATAGAAATTATTCTTGATCTTGTGTAGGATACGTGTTAAATTTCCCATGAGAGATAAAAAGTTGATGGTTTATAAATTTTCTCATCTTTGAGCAGTGCAAAGTTGTTTTTGAGATTAAAAGTGACACAAACACCTTCAAAATTCAGAAATATTATCACCTAATTAGAAGACAAGTAAATGAGTTTGAACTTCTCAGTGTACTTTAGTGAGGGAACGAAAGGGAAGAGTTTATTAAAGAATATGCAAATTTCCTACTTTGTAGTAATACCAATTTTGGCTTTGACTTTTTGATTTTGACTTTACCCCTGAACCAAAGCCAAGCATTTCACCACCAAGTGGTGTTAAATTACTAGCAAAAAATGAACCTCTTTTCTCAATCATCTCACAGGTACTCAGTGACTCCTAGGAACAGACATGACATAGCAGTAACTAAATTCACCTTATTCCCATTGGACAGTCCTAGTCTCTCGAGAGAACCGTAAAGCAGCTGCATGCAGTATAGCAGTGGTTCAATAACAGACCTGTGAATCTGGTTTGCACACCATGGGAGAGACGGTCTCTTCTTCTCACCTCTAATTTTCCAAATCTAGTTCTTCACCCTACCCACTCTGTATCCTCTCATAGGTCTATGCAATCTTGGTCATTGGATGAACATCAATCCTTTATCATGCCCTAGACAATAAATTAGCTTTAAATTACTGTGAAGCCCTTCTGCCATGAAGGGTAATATATACACAGCATCCAAGGATTAGGCCACGGACATCTTTCGTGGGTGGTGGGGAGGAGTGCTGCATTATGTCTACAACAGTCCACCTCTGGCCTCAAAGATTTACTTCAGTCTCACATGCAAAATACATTAAACCCATCTCAAAGTCACCCAAAGCCAAACTGGCACTGCAGCAACTCAAAGTCCCCAATCCCTCCTTAATCTCATTAGCCTGAATGTCCGGAATCTTGTCATCTAAATCATCTAAATTAGGTATGAATGAGGCTTGAGTTATGGTCCATCCTGGGATACAATTTCTCCCTATGTGTGGGCCTGTGAAACTAAGGAAATAAAGTTCCCTGTTCCCAACAGCATCTAACAGAGATATTTTGGTTCAAAAAAGAAAAAAAGTAGGAAAAACAAGAAGTCACTGGTCCCAAGCAACTTAAAAATCCAGCTGGGAAACTCCATTTGGTTTCAAAGTCTGTGAATAATTCTCTGTGGCTCATGGCCCCAACACCCTGAGTGGTCCTTACCGTCCCCTGCCCCACCCTCCAACCACCACCATGAAATGTAGCACATGTTTGCAGCTGAGTACTGTATTGTTATCAGCCTATTTCTGCTGGGAACACTTTGTGGGCCCCATATGTTTTTTCACTCTGTACTTCAGCCCTTTTAGACAAATCTGGCAGTGCTTCTGCTGATGTAAAATTTTCAAGAACCTTGTGGATCTCCTGTGTACATCAAGAAGACTCACTCCATCATACCAGATGCTACTCTACATATCTTCGCTGAATGATCCTATCTCTATTTTTGGCTACTTTTGAGATGTTTGAGGGGATCTATGAGTCACATGCTTAATCTCTTCAAAGAAAACTTTCTGAGATACTAGCAGAAGTTTGCACAATCTCTGTGTTCTCCTTACTGCAAACTCTTTTGACAATGAATCTCTTAATTTTTGCATCTTTTGCAATCTAGATATGTTGAGAATTTTCCAAACCATAAGTCCTAGTTTCCTGGGTTCTCTTTTTAAAAAATGTATACCTATTTAATGGAATTTATATAATTAAGGTCAACACTGGAGCGCTTTCACATAGATGGCCTGGTAATGCTCTTCAACAGGTTTGCCCCTAAAACAATGCAGGCTTTTGAAAATCTGGACCCGGTCTTTTAACAAACTCCATATCTTAAGACTTTGGTCTATATTTATCTGGCTCCATCACTTCCTACCACACATTGGGCCATCCCAGCTAGAATGGCTAATGAATTCTCTTCTACCTAGCCACCACACTTGGGAAAACTTGTTGGGTGGAGAGGGTTACCTGAAATTCCATAGATGAAATTGCCCACTCTTTGACCTACAGCAGGTAATCTACATATTCTGACTATAATCTCAGTGATTTACATGCCTGTTACCTAAGGAGACCTCTAAAACTGGGATTTAGTAACTGTTTGAATCATATGATCTGCTTTGGTTAATAATCCCAAACTGTCCTTATCTCCAGGAGTGTGCATAGATCTACCTGAGTAAATGATTTTTGTTCAAAGAAATACAAATGTTAACCTTGTTCAGCCCTCTTCAACAGTTGGTCCCTTGGTTTTAAAACTCAAATGAAATGGTTCACCATCAAATGAAGACAGCAGTATTGCAGGAATATTCATAATGTAAGGAAATAGTCGATTACTAAATCTTAAAAATCATATTTCCAAAAGTAAAAGTTCTTGCAATAATTTGTTTAAAAGGGATTCTGTCTTTTTTAACTAAAAATTCTTAAAAGTTTATTTACTTATTTTGAGAGAGAGAGAGAGAGATCACATGCATAAGTGAGCAAGAGAGGAGCAGAGAGAGAAACAAAGAGAATCTCAAGCAGGCTCCGTGCTGTCAGCATAGAGCCAGATGTAGGTCTCAAACTCATGAACCGTGAGATCATGACCTGAGCTGAAACCAAGAGTCGGACGCTTAACTGACTGAGCCACCCAGGTACCCAAGGATTCTTTCTGAATCAAGGAATTAATCCCATTTATAATTGCACCAAAAACCATAAGATACCTAGGAATAAACCTAACCAAAGAAGTAAAAGATCTGTATTCTGAAAACTGTAGAACACTTATGAAGGAAATTGAAGATGACACAAAGAAAAGGAAAGACATTCTATGCTCATGGATTGGAACAACAAATATTGTTAAAATGTCTATATCACCCAAAGCAACCTACACATTTAATGCAATCCCTATCAAAATATCACCAGCATTCTTCACAGAGCTAGGACAAACAATTATAAAATTTGTATGGAACCAGAAAAGACCCTGAATAGCCAAAGCAATCTTGAAAAAGAACAGCAAACCTGTAGTCTTCCAGACTTCAAACTATTTTAAAAGTCTATAGTCATTGAGACAGTTTGGTACTGACACAAAAACAGTCACATAGAATAATGGAACAGAATGGAAAACCCAGAAATGAATCCACATCTACAACTAATCTTTGACAAAGCAGGAAAGAATATCCAATGGAAAAAAGTCTCTTCAATAAATGGTGTTGGGAAAACTGGATGGCGACATGCAGAGAAATGAAACTGAACCACTTTTTTACAATATACACAAAAATAAACTTGAAATGGAGGAATGACTGAAATGTGAGACAGGAAACCATCAAAATTCCTAGAGGAGAACACAGAAACAACTTATTCGACCTTGGCTGTAGCAACTTCTTACTAGACACGTCTAGTAAACACAAGCAAACATGAACTATTGGGACTTCATCAAAATAAAAAGCTTCAGCACAGCAAAGGAAACAATCAACAAAACTAAAAAACACCTTAGGGAACAGGAGAAGATATTTGTAAATGACATATCAGATAAGGGGTTAGTATCCAGAATTTATAAAGAACTTCTCAAACTCAACACCAAAAAAATAATCCAGTTAAGAAGAAATGGACAAAAGACATAAACAGACATTTCTCCAAAGAAAACATACAAAAGGCCAACAGACATATGAAAAAATGCTCAACTTCACTCAATATCAGGGAAATACAAATCAAAACCACAATGAGATACCATTTCACACCCATCAGAATGACTAAAATTAACAACTCAGGAAACAACAGATGTTGGTGAGGATGAGAAGAAAGGGGAACACTCTTACAATGTAAGTAGAAATGCAAACTGGTACAGCCACTCTGGAAAAACAATATGGAGGTTCCTCAGAAAGTTGAAACTAGAACTACCCTATGATCAGCAATTGTACTAGTAGGTATTTATCTAAAGGATACAAAAATACCGATTTGAAGGGGCATATACACCCTAATGTATATAGCCACACTATTAACAACAGCCAAATTATGGAAAGAGCCCAAATGTTCATATATATATATATATATATATATATATATATATATATATAACTCAGCCATCAAAAACAATGAAATCTTGCCTTTTACGGTGATGTGGATGGAACTAGAGTGCATTATGCTAAATGAAATAAGTCAGAGAAAGACAAATACCATATGATTTCACTCCTATGTGGAATTTAAGAAACACAAGACATGAACATAGGGGAAGGGAAGGAAAATTAAAATAAGATAAAAACAGAGAGGAAGGCAAGCCATGAGAGACTCATAACTACAGAGAACACACTGAGGGTTCCTGGAGAGGAGGTGGATGGGGGCTAAAATGGGTGATGGGCATTAAGAAGGGCACTTGTTGGGATGAGCACTGGGTGTTATATATAAGCGATGAATCACTAAATTCTGCTCCTGAAAACAGTACTACACTATATGTTAACTAACTTGAATTTAAATAAAATCTTGGAAGAAAAAAAAAATAAGCAAAATATTCTGTCTTCTCCCTCACATAGTTCATTCTGGCTATTCCTTTGTCTTGGCTGTGTCATGGCGGGGGGGGGGGGGGTCTCTGAAGACACCATGTACAGAGGTTGCCAGTGACAGTTCATTAGTGCATCATACAGCTCCTTCCTCTGCTCCATGAACTCCTTGTTGGCCTTAGTCACATCCAGCTATGGCGAGGGATCATTCAGTGCACTATCTCCAACTTCTTCATAGGTCTGTGTGGTGCTCTGGGTGTAGCCATATTGGGAGTAACTATAGCTGTTGCTGCCTGTGTTCTCTGGTCATAGCTCCACTAGGCATGGTAATTCTGGTACTGCTAGTAACACTGGCTGTAGCTATGAAGACACATCTGATTATATTCCACTGGCTTCATATGGCTCACTTTAGCCATTGTCATGCTCAAAAGCACTGGTTTAGACCCCAGTCTCACTGCTCCCTGGCATTCTATCAGGGTTTGCTTCTGTTCCAGTTCATCTGTGAATTCCATAAAACCAAAACCCTTAGTCACACCTGCCTGCCTAGTCCAAAACCACCTTGCCTCCTCAACAGGAGGGGCAGATGTTGACAGTCAACCATATACATACAACTTGCCAAAATCAACATCTGGAGTCAGCCCTCCCCCCTCAAAAAAGGGAGTACTCAGGGCTATTATCTGGTTATTTCCCATAAGTGGCATAGTTTAGTTTAAAACGTTTTGCAAGTGTGGCTCCTGGAGAAGTATCCCATTAAGTTTATGCAAACCCTTCTTAGCTGTGGCCAAATCTGTGCTTTCTACAGAGAAGTAGCCAGCTGGGATACCAGTGAGCGCCATCTACTTTGTTCTTATTTTTCAAGATTGTTTTGGCTATATGCGGTCCCATGCAATTTCATATGGATTTTAGAATCAGTGTGTCAATTTCTACAAAGTAGTCATCTGTACTGACCCTTCAGAGCCTGGAGCCTGCTTCAGATTCTGTGTCTCCCTCTCTGCCCTTCTCTCTCTCTCTCTCTCTCTCTCTCTCAAAAATAAATAAACATTCAAAAATATATTTTTTAAATTATGGTGTAATTAACATTTAACATTATATTAGTTTCAGGTGTAAAACATAATGATTGGATATTTGTATATATTGCAAAATGATCATCACGCTAAGTCTAGTTAACTTCTGTCACCATACACAGTTACTATATGTGTATATATACATATATATATATAATTTACATAAATATTATATATTTTACTTACATAAATATATATATTTTACTTACATAAATATATATATTTTAAGGACTTTTAAGGTCTCTTCAGCAACTTTTAAATATACAATACAGCATTTCATATTAGTTACCATGCTGCACATTGTATCTTATTTATTTTATAACTGGAGGTTTATAACTTTTGACACCCTTTGCCTATTTCTACCACCCTCCACTCCCTGCCTCTGGCAAACCACCGATCCATTCTCTGTATCTGAGCTTGGTTTGTTGTTATTGTTGTTGTTTAATTTCACATATAAATGAGATCATAGGTATTTTTTTTCTCTGTGTGACTTATTTCATTTAGCATAGTGTCCTCAATTCCATCCGTGTTGTCACTAATGGCAAGATTTCATTCTTTTTTGCGGCTAAATAGTATTCCATTGTGTGTGTGTGTGTGTGTGTGTGTGTGTGTCTGTGTGTCTGTGTAACACATTTTCTTTGTCCATTCATCCACTGAAGGACACTTATGTTGTTTTTATATCTTAGCTATTTAAAAAATCGCTTCAAAGAACATGGGAGTACAGATACCTTTTTAAATTAGTTTATTCATTTTCTTTGGATAAATATCCAGAAGAAGAATTGTTAAATTGTATGGAATTTATATTTTTTATTATTTGAAGAACCTCCATACTGTTTTCCTTGCTGGAGAGTTACATTCCCACCATAGGACTCAAGGGTTCCCTTTTCTCCACATCTTCATCGACATTTGTTATTTCTTGTTTTTGGATTCTGGTCATTGTAACAGGTGTGAGTGAGGTGGTATCTCATTGTGGTTTTGATTTGCATTTCCCTGATGATGAGTGATGTTGAGCATCTTTTCATGTGTCTGTTGACCATTGGCATGTCTTCTTTGGAAAAATGTCTATTTCAGATCCTCTGCCCAATTTTTTAAAAAAGTTTATTTAAAAAATAAGCTTAGCTATTTAGAGACAGAGAAAGGGAGCATGAACAGAGAGGGGCAGAGAGAGAGAGGGGCAGAGAGAGAGGGGGAGAGAGAATCCCAAATAGGTTCCATGCTCTCAGCACGGAGCCAGACTTGGGCTCAATCTCATGAACTATGAGGTCATGACCTTAGTCAAAACCAAAAGTCGAATGGTTAACTGAACCAGTCAGATGCCCACCAAAGTCCTTTGCCCAGTTTTTAATCGGATTGTCCAGTTGTGTGAGTTCTTTATATATTTTGGATATTAACCTCTTGTCAGATATATTATTTACAAATATGTTCTCCCATTCCATGGATTGCCTTTTCATTTTTTTTGAAAAAAAATTTTTTTAATGTTTATTTATTTTTGAGAGAAGGAGACAGAGCACAAGCAGGGGAGGGGCAGAGAGAGAGAGACAGAGAGGGAGACAGAGAATCTGAAGCAGGCTCCAAGCTCCAGGTTCTGAGCTGTCAATCCAGAGCTCCACGCCGGGCTGGAACCCACAAACCAAACAGTGACATCATGACCTGAGCTGAAGTCGGACACTTAACTGACTGAGCCACCCAGATGCCCCGGCTTGCCTTTTCATTTTGCTGATGGTTTCCTTTGTTTTGCTGATGCTCTTTAATTTGATGTAGTTGCACTTCTTTGTTTTTGCTTTTGTCGCCTTTGCTTTTAGAGTCTGATCTAAGAACTCACTGTCTTTAAGAGTCTATTATGGGAAATTAATAATCAGGCAAATGTACAAAAGTAAAAAATTCTAGAGAAAAATAAATAAAAATAAAAACTCACTGTCCAGGTGGATGTCAAGGAGTTTATTGCTTATGTTTTCTTCTAAAAGTTTATAGCTTAAATCTTCCACTCATGTTTTTAATCCATTTTTTTTTTTTTTAGATTTTATTTTTAAGGAATCTCTACACCCAATGTGGGGCTTGAACTCACAGCCCCGAGGTCAGGAGTTGTATGCTTCACCTACTGAGCCAGCCAGCTGCTCCTCAGGCCTTTAATCCATTTTGAGTTATTTTTTGTATTTGGTGTAAAATAGTAGTTGCTTCATTCCTTTTGCATGTGGCTGTTCAGTTCTCCCAGCACCGTTTATTGAAGAGACTGTCATATCCCCATTGTATATTCTTGCCTCTTTGTCATAAATAGTTTTTGCATGGGTTTATTCCTGGGCTCTCTATTCTACTTGCCGATTTTAAAATTGGTTTATTTGTTTTCTTGCGATTGAGTTGCTTAAATTCCTTATAAGATGTATGGTTTGTAAATATTTGCTCCCATTCCATAGGTTGTCTCTGTTGGTTGTTTCCTTTGTTGTGAAGAAGCTTTTACGAATGATGTAGTCTCACTCTTTTCTGCTCCTAATGATGGTGCTGAGCAGAAGCTTTTTATCTTGATGAGGTCCCAATAGTTCATTTTTGCTTTTGTTTCCCTTGCCTCCGGAGACATGTCAAGTAAGAAGTTGTTGTGGCCAAGGTCAAAGAGGTTGTTGCCTGTGTTCTCCTCTAGGATGTTGATGGTTTCTTGTCTTATATTTAGGTCTTTCATCCATTTTGGGTTTATTTTTATGTATGGAATAAGAAAGGGTCCAGATTTATTCTTCTGCATGTCACTGTCCAGTTTTCCCAACACCATTTGCTAGAGTCTGTCTTTTTTCCATTGGATATTCTTTCCTTCTTTGTCAAAGATCAGGTTGACCATATACATGTGGGTTTATTTCTGGGTTCATTATTCTGTTCCATTGACCTATGTTTCTGTTTTTGTGCCAGTACCATATTGTCTTGATGATTATAACTTTTAATAAAGCTTGAAGTTTGAATTGTGATGCCTCCAGCTTTGGTTTTCGTTTTCAGGATTGCTTTGGCTATTCAGGGTCTTTTCTGGTTCCATACAGATTTTAGGATTGTTTGTTCTAGCTCTGTGAAGAATACTGGTGTTATTTTGATAGGAGTTGCATTGGATACGTAGATTGCTTTGGGTGGTATCAACATTTTAACAATATTTGTTCTTTCAATCCATGAACATGGATTGTTTTTTCCATTTTTTTGTGTCGTTTTCAATTTTTGTCATAAGGTTCCTATGGTTTTCAGCATATAGATTTTTCACCTCTTTGTTTAGGTTTATTCCGAGGTATTTCATGGTTTTTGGTGCAATTGTAAATGGGATCGATTCCTTGATTTCTCTTTCTGCTGCTTCATTATTGGTGTATAGAAATGTGACCGATTTCTGTACATTGATTTATATCCTGCTATTTCACTGAAATCATGGATCAATTCTACAATTTTTTGGTGGAGTCTTTTGGGTTTTCCACATAGAGTAGCATGTCATCTGCTAACAGTGAAAGTTTGACCTCCTCCTTGCCAATTTGGATGCCTTTTATTTATGTTGTCTTATTTTTTCTATTTCTGTGAAAAATGCCACTAGAATTTTGATAGGTATTGCATTGAATTATAGATGGCTGTAGGGAGTTGGACATTTTAACAATATTATTTTTTTCAATTCATGAACAAGGGATTTCTATTCATCAATTCTGTGTCTTAATTTCTTTTATCAGTGTTTTACAGTTTTCAGTGTACAGGTCTTTCACCTCCTTGGTTAAATTTATTCCTAAGGTTTTTTTGTTTGCTTTTGTTTTTGATGCTATTGTAAAGGGAATTGTTTTCTTAATTTCTTTTTTGAATCGTGCATTATTAGTGTATAGAAATGCAACTGATTTTTGTATGTTAATTTAGTATCCTACAACCTTACTAAATTTGTTAATAGTCCTAATAGTTTTGATGGAGTCTTAAGGATTTTCTATATATAAGATCACGTCATCTGCAATTTTACTTCTTACTCTATGGCTTCGATGCTTTTTATTTCTTTTTCTTCTCTATTTGCTTTGGCTAGAACTTCTAGTACTATATTTATTAAAAGTGGTAACAGTGGGAATCTTCGTTTTTTTCCTGATCTTGGAGGAAAAGCTTTCAGTTTTCACTCTTTTTAAAAAAGATTTTTTTAAGTTTATTTACTTTTGAGAGAGAGAGAGAGAGAGAGAGCGAGCGAGAGCATGAGCTGGGGAGGGGCAGAGAGAGATGGAGACATAGAATCTGAAGCAGGCTCCAGGCTCCGAGCTGTCAGCACAGAGCCTAAAGCAGAGCTCGAAACCCACAAACTGTGAGGTCATGACCTGAGCCGAAGTTGGATGCTCCACTGACTGAGCCACCCCGGTGCTCCTCAGTTTTCACTATTGAGCATGATGTTAGCTGTGGTCTTGTCATATCTGCCTTCATGTTGAGGTACATTTCTTCAACCTGATTTGTTGAGAATGTTTTTTATCATGAAAGGGTGTTAAGTTTTGTCAAATGCTTTTTCTGAAACTATTGAGAACTTTTAAACTATTAAACTTTTATCCTTCATTTTGTTACTGTGGTGTATCACAACTGATTTCTGGATGTTGATGGATGTTGATGGAGGCAAGCGTGGTGCCTGAATCGAGGAGGAAGTCCTGGACACAGAGTCCACTTGAGCCTGGGTGCATGGGTGCTGGTCTAGTGCTGTGGTGGGCCTAGAGACTGGGGCCACAGGGGCCATTCAGGCAGTGGAGCAGGCCTGGAATTTGGGGCCATAGGAGCTAGACTGGACGCTGAGTCTGAAGGTGTTGGCCTTGTATATAGGGGGCTAGCCTTGCATTAGGGCATGCCTGGATTCTGGGACTGCAGGGGCAGATTCTTTCTTAACTCTTGATAGTGTTCATCTTTTCTTCAGAATCATTTGACTTCCCTATAATTTCTTTTATCCAATCTTTCTTACTTACACCAAAAGAAATGTATTATATAGATTACACACACAGGAGTAGTTCCTCCTCATTCATGATTCCATATTTCTGAATTTGCCTGTTTGCTGAAATGTATTTGTCACCCCCAAATCAGTACTTTCATGGTTATTCACAGAAATGTGCAGATCAGTGAAAAATTTGAGTTACACAGCATTCACATTCCCAGCTGAGGTCAAGCAAGGTGATGCTCTTCCTTCTTCCTCCTGCTCTCATAATAAGTGTCCTTTTGGTGGTCTACGCAGTGCCAATTTTTTTTTCAGTTTTGTACTTTCCATTATTTATTCTGTTGTTTAAAATGGCCCTTAATTACAGTGCTGAAGAGCTGTCTAGTGTTCCTAAGCCCAAGAAGGCTGTGATGTTTCTTACAGAGAAAGTACATGTGTTAGAAAAACTTCTTTCAGGCATGAGTTATAGTATTATTGGCTGTGAGCTCAATGTTAATGAACTAACAAAATGTAATAAATAAGGTGTCTTTAAGCAAAGACACACATAAAACAAGTTATGCATTGATCAGTTGATAAAAATGTGAACCAGAGACTCACAGGAATCTAACCCTATTCTTCTTAGGAGCAATCCATTTTAAATAATAGAATTCTAAGGGGAAATATGAGGTGATGTGAAAGCTCATATGAGGGGCACCTAATCAAAGCTAAGGGTGTTAGGAAATGTATTCTGGAGGAAGGAATATCTAAACTAACCTTTTGGGCCCTATGGGAGCTTACCAATTAAAGATGTGAAGGACTAGAGTTCCAGGCAGAAGAAATCAACATGTGAAGGTCTAGGGGCAACTCAAATGAGTCTAATTTCAGGGAGTAAAAAATGCTTTGTCTCTTCACTGGTGCTATCTGTCTCTCTCTGTACACGCTCTGTGTGTGTGTGTGTGCGTGTGTGTGTGTCTGTGTGTGTATGCACGTGTGCCTAGCAAAGTGTGTTTATGTAGCAAATATTCAGAGATGAGCCTAGGTAGTCAGAGGATAGATTGTAAATGGCTTTGTAAGTCTATTAGGGATTATGGACTTTATGCTAAGAGCAATTGGGAGGTAGATCTTAGGCAGTGAAAAGTTATATAGTATATGTATGGTAGTATAATTTGCTTTTTGATGGCTCTGGAAGTATTTTTTTTAAATAAAAATGAAGAATTTCTAACACTAATAGTTACATTGTATCAAGCATGAACAGTATCCTAGATTATGAACTTGAAAATAACTTCCTACATCAGTTGGCAGCTTCCATTCCTCTGTAAAACACACTGACTGACAAGTAACCCACATGGAGTTAGCAGGATTCACCTTCCGGAAAGTCTGCTTGGTTTTGCTTTCTGCGTGTGTGCCAAAAATTCAGTTATGTCTCTTCTGAAACTTATTTTTGCTATGTATTTTAAGGAATGGATGAAATATAAATTTGAGCAAAGTGTATTTTTCTATGAAAACAAAGTTTAACACGAAGTAGGTGAAAAAATTGTAAAAAATTGGGAAAAAATTAAATAGAACGAATTGGCACTCAGCTTGCTTGTCAGGAGTCTTTAAGAGCTCCTTCCACTTAAACTCAAACTGCAAATCATAGAGGTTCATTATAATTGTGGTTTATGACTTCAAACCCTAGGTTGTGGTTAGATACTTAAAAAATATCTTGGCCCTATATCAAAAGAGTGGTAAATAAATGTACATTTACTTATTTTAAGATAAAACAAACAGTTTAAAACATATTTAAGATCTATTGATTTGTCTCTTCACCAACTTTTTTTGATTCACTAAATACTAGCCCTGATCGCATGAGATAATATGGTTTTTGTATATTGCGCAGAAATTAGGCATAAACTATATGAGTATTGGAACATTTAAGAATCCTCTAAGAACCATCTTGATAGGCAAAGCTTTTCTTTAAACACTCCACAGTATTGAAGGATTTGATGTCCACCCTCTACTGGGGCCATGAAATCAGTGGCTTTGCCTCTGGAAGGTCAGCTTTTAACATATTAAAGAAGATCTGGCCACCATAAGGCAGATGACAGAAATCCTGGCAGTCTTCCTTCCCTTCTGATCTGCCAGTCAGGTTTTTGGAGCCGTTTCCATTTTCTCCTTTCCTCTCTCCAGGAGCAGAGGTAACTTGGAAGAAAATGCAACAAAAACAGCTTGATGAGGCTGATAAAGGCTCCCTGCATTCCACCCCCCACCCTGCCCCCCACCAGTAGCTCCTGCTCACACAGGCAGGGCAAAGCAGGGGTGGAACAATAGTGTTTAATGTGAGGGACCTCACTTTGACATCTGTTTTCCAAAACTTACATAGCTCACATAGTTTATTTTTGTCTAGAAATCACTAAACAGCTCATGTAGCTTCAAAAAGTGCAGAAAGACAAAGTCACATATTATTAGTACAGCCTTGACCAAGACGGTAAGTAGCCTCTCTGATCTTCAGTGTTTCCATTTGATAAACAGGATAATGAAAACTAATTCGTAGGATTGCTCTAAAGATACAGTGAGATAATATATATAACATGCCTATTATTATATTATTATTATTATCTTTGTGGTTAAACAGGTATTATTTTCATGCCCTTGGGCAAAGAATAATTTTCCACTACCAAGGAGTTTTTTTTTTTTTTTTTTCCAGGAAGTTGGAAACATTAGGAGGAAGACACATAAAAATGGTGAGGGTGGAAAGGGACATCCAATCAACCAAAACAGCTGAATCAACTATGATGGAAATGATATGATGTCACGATCAGATAACATTTGTATTATATTAGGAGATCTCCAAATGCAAAGAGACCACAGCTGAACACAGCCTATCATCTATTCTGTAGCCTATATTACCAGTCAATCTTGATGATGACATAAGCAGCCACTCAAGATCCTCAGTCTGAAAATCTGGGTGTCATACTGAACATATCTCCCTTCCCCACCCAATCAACTATCTCTGTTGGTTCTAGCCCTAAGAACTGAATCTCCCATGCCTTTCCTCTCCCTTCCAGTGTCACAAGACTTCTGCATCTCCTCACCGGCTTTTGGAAACACCTCTGAACTGGCCTCCTCTCCTTCAATCTATCCTTCAGTAATCCTACTTTCATACTGATACCAAAGTGACCCTGCTAGGTAGACTGGTGTCAAGTCCCTTCCCTGATTAATTTCTTTCACTACTTCCTAATCACTTGCAGTGTATGTCAATGTCCTTATGTACATCTGGAGGGTTATTACAGGAGTTAGCACATATGAAGTGCTTAAACAGTGCATGGACACAGTAAATATTATAGAGGTGTCTGCTATTATTTTTTTTAATGACCTGATCTTCACTCTCCTTTTTAATCTAAAACACTGCCACTCTGTCACAATCATTGCTCAAATTTCCAAACACATGGTACTATTACACATCTCTGGGCTTCACACACTTAGATAGTGTTCCATTAAAAAAATTTTTTTAACGTTTATTTATTTTTGAGAGACAGAGACAGAGCATGAATGGGGGAGAGGCAGAGAGTGAGGGAGACACAGAATCCGAAGCAGGCTCCAGGTTCTGAGCTGTCAGCACAGAGCCTGGTGGGGTCTCAGACTCACAAGCCATGAGATCAAGACCTGACCCGAAGCCCAACACTTAACAGACTGAGCCACCCAGGCGCCTCTGCCCCGTTGTTTTTAAGACTTCCTGGTTGTACCCATCTACGTATGGAACTCTTATTCTTCTTAAAACCCCAGGTCCTCTGGTGTTTTATAGCCGACTTCCATATACCACATAGTTAATTTCTTCCAAACTCAGCGCAACCTTCTGCACGTACGTCTCCAGTGGTAACCACCACCTTGGATTATAATTTGCTTGTATTTTCCCCTGCCCTAACAGGTAGCGAACCTTAGAATGCAAGGAAGACTGTATCTTGCTTATTTCAAGCACCTGAGTGAATGCTGACACATAGTAAGAACCTAGTGTGCATTTATTTAATAAATGTTTTTTTAGTAAGCGAGAAGTGTAGGCTACAATCACACAAAATGTAATCAGGAATATTTTGTAATAAAGAAAGAAATTCCCACTTGAGCAGAAAGAGGAAGTTCAGTTAAAATTGGTAGAACTGTAGTTTAAGTGTTGGATAACCAATGATGGCTGTGATGCGGCAAAGCCCGAATGGCCACAGATCCTGGCTAATTGATGGGTGGGTGCTGCGTTAAGTGTTTTAGGAGAGTAATCAATACACCACCTTTTCCTCTACTTCGGGTCCAGGTGGGGGCAATTTTATTCCCATTTCTGCAAAATTCCCCGGTGTTTCCGTAAGGCTGGAGGATCTGAAGGCCGACCAGCCCCCAGAAAGGCTCTTCTCGCTCCTTTCCCCTCGGAGGCCGCCGCCCGGCCCCGAGCCCCAGCGCTGCGCGCGGCCCCGGCCCTCCGAGCTGCTCCGCCGCCGGTGACAGCTGAGCCGCGGCCGCCGGCTCCCGGCTCGCCCCGCCCTGCGCATCACGTGCGCGAGGATGCTAACTTCCCCTCCTCCTCCACCCCCGTCCCCTCCGCCTCCCAGGCCTCCTCCTCCCGGCGAGGGCGTGCGAGGCAGACCGCGCGAGCGGGAGCGAGCGAGCGGGCGCCGCCGGAGCCCGCAGCCCTGGCGTCCGTCGCCGCCGGGAGCCCCGCAATATGCCGCCGCTGCCCTCTGGCTCTCGGCCATGGCGAGGCTCAGCCGGCGCGTCTCTTGTACCCTGCTGCTCGGCCTGGCCGCGGTGCTGCTGAAGGCGCGGCTGGTCCCCGCGGCCGCTCGAGCCGAGCTCGGCCGATCCGACCTCAGCCTCATCCAGCAGCAGCAGCAGCAGCGGCAGCGGGAGGAGGCTGAGGAGGAGAGGCCAGAGGTGCCGGGGGCATCCTCCACCCTCACTGTTCCAGGTAGGTCCCGGTAGCCCGGCCCTGCCTTTCCATCGCCGCGGGGGATCTCAGCTGGCGTCGCTGGCCTCCTCGCTTCTCCCGTGGCCGGCTCACTTCCAATCGCTTGTCCCTACCCATCCCCACCTCCCCGATCTCCCCAGACTGTCTGTCCAGGACTCGGGCTGTGCTCTGGTTTCGGGAAACTGCCCTTTGGGGTGCTGAGCTTTCTGGGAAGCGCAGAGCACTGCAGTAGGGTGGGGAGGGGTCGGGAGGGGGTAGGGGTGAATGACTGCCTCGATTGATTTTTTTCTTTTCTCTTCCTTCTTCCTGAATTCTTCCTTTTGCCCTGAGAATGACTGCACGCGCGCGCACGCACACACACACACACACACACACACACACACACACACACATACACACACGCTCCGTTCCCAAATCCATTTAGCATTCTGTTCTTTATTCTTTTCTTTCCTAGAGACGGGAAAATCTTGCAATAGACACCCACACGGCTTTTCATCATCTCGCCCCGCCTGGTTTATTTAAATTTAGATCTGGAGAAAGAAATCTTGATTTATTTTATTATTTCTGTCTCTTCTTAGCCCAGGAATGGTTTAAGTCAGTTTGCAAGAATGCCTTCAATATACTAGGATGAAATAAAACAAAATGGAATAGGAGTTTGTAGTTGAAGGAAAAGGGTAAAGGGGAGGTGGAACGATACCATAAGTCAGTAGTGATGTGATTACAGCAAAGCCTGCCTCCAGAGAGGGGAATCTCCTTACTTGTTAGTGGAACTTAAGGAGGCAGATTCTTGACATTATTCATGAGGGTGAGGAAATGCACTCTAGTTTGTGTGGCTCTAACAATCCCTCAGTTCCTGGCTGGTTTCCCCCCATTAAAGCTCGATGGGTAAACAGAAAGCTGGATTATCCATTTTAATAGCCTCTCCCCACCCCCCACCCCAGTGCTCTTCCCTGCTGTAGATGCTGCCTGCTATTTAGAAAGGAAAAAAGCTATCGATATTTTTGGCAAGTGGGCCTAGGTTCCCACAAAACCAAAGTGAACCGTATTTTGACATTTGTTTTTGTTTTTAAAATCCTGCTTGGTAACCTATGAAATGCTGAAAATGAGATTTTGAAGAGTGGAATCAGCATCTTATTTTGTACTTCTTGTTCATCATCAAAGAGCAATACTCAGGCATGCCAGCTGCGATTCATGACAGACAGGATGATTTAATTTATCAGAGTGCTGGGAACATAGGATGAAATCACCGAAGTGTGCAGGAAAGCTTGTGTTTCTCACACCCTCTTAAAACCAATTAATAACACTCAAGCGTGGCTAGAAGTCCTGAAGGGTATGCATTGTATGATGGTTTTCCTACCTAGCTTTTTATAACTGAAAGTGCCACCAACAGGGTTTGGGCGAGGCTGTTAAACATGCTGTTTGCTAAACTTACAGAAATTAGACGTAGAAGCACAGTTGAGAGCTTGTCTTCATTATGAGGGTCATTTCACAAACTAACCACAAAACAGAATTCTGAGAAAGCGTTGATGGACTCCGTGGTTTGACACGTATTTTTATTTCGATATATTTATTGAAATTATATATTTATTTCAGGAATATTAATTAGTTAAAGGGGGTTTTGACTACTATGATATATGTTGTGATAAAGGTTATGAAAAACTGCAATAATATGAGAACTTTTGTGTGTAGCTGCAAATTAAAATCTGTTTCCTGATATTTTTGAAAATATTTTTGAAAAAGGTTATTTTGCAAACTAGCAGTTTTTGTCTTACCTATTGTTAGGTCCATTGAAATAAAGGAATCACTAGTAGGTCAAATGAGAGCCTGAAAAGTAGTCTCTTTTAACTTTTGCTTTTCCCTCAAAAACTAACTCCCCAAAGCCAGTGGCAAACAAGAGAGCAGTCCAGTTGATTGCAGTTTTAGTTACTGGAATATTGAGTATAACGAAATACAACCAAAAAACAAATGAGTTACAATATTCCTCTGAGCGCGTTGTGATCTCTGGATCGAACTGGTCTTCCTGTTTCAACCTTTGTTCCACTACTGCCTGTTCTCCTCTCACAGCTCCTGATCTTTTTAAAAACATTAAATAGGACTGTTTTCTGCTCACAGTGCTCCAGTGGCTTCCCATCTCTTTCACACTAGATGCCCAGACCCTGAAAATGGCCCAGGAAGGCTTAGATCCTCTTGGTGCCCCTCCCCCTCCTATCTCTCACATCTCTGACCCTAACTCACTCCACTGTAGCCACACTGGCTCTCTGTTTCTTCATTTTCCAAGTGCCACTCTGGGATAGGGCCTTTGCACTTGCCATTTTCTCTGCCCGGAATTCTGGAACTTCACATTCCTCAGGTTTGCTGCACATCGCTGTAACAAAGAAGCCTTTCCTAACCAGCTATATTAAGTAGTAATCTGCATGCCCTGTTGTATTGATCCTTCTCCCTGCACTTATTACCCTCAACCCTTCTTATAAGCTTGCCTCCTCTTACTAGAACATAAGTTCTGTGAGGGCATCAACCTTGTTTTGTTTGCTATTAAATTATTATACACATTTCTAGTACCTGGAAGAGCATCTGTTGCCCACAGGCATAGATAAATTTGTTGAATGAATGAATGAATGAATGAATAAACAAAAATGCTGGCATCAAGGATCTTTTGAGTGTTTTGCTATTTAATTTCCTTGTGAAATTCTTCACTGGAATTTAGCAGGGGATATGTAAAAATAAAGGAATGTTAGGTAGAAATATTTGTAAGTAGAGGTTATGAAATTTAGATCTTTAGCTAATTTCAGTGTTTATCTTATTCTGACCATAGAGAACTGTTTGATACTAATACTTGACAAGACATAATAAGAGGACTCAAGATTCTTTACCCAAGTGCACTTATAATCCTCTTATGACCTAGGAGGGTATTTATATACCTTTATATAGCTGTAATTGAGCTTGACTTTATTCTTTGCCTCTGGTGCTTCTGATTCTTGGGACTATAGAACTTGTTACAGGCAACATTTGGAAATCTAATAAGGCATAGTTAGTGACTGGTATATGACTGAGCCTTGTCAGTCCATAATAGAGAAATTAAGCATTGTCCTTGATTAGTATTCTCTGGATTTTGTTATTCTGAAAATTTATGTCTCTTTGTGTTGCTGAGAAATTAGGAAGTAAGGTTAAAGAAGTTGAATATGAGATTGAAATAATCAGGATGTAAAAAACCTGAATTTTCATTTTCTCATTAACTTCTAAAACACCATCTTCAGAGAGTAGTGAGAATAAAGACTGAGGTCGAGGTCTGTCACATCCATTGTTTTCTCCAGTGTATGCAGCAGCTCGAATTTCTCCATCTGCACCAGTATTTGTTAGAAATAAATATTTGAGAGACCAGTGGAGAATTAATTTGGGGGCTGGTGGTAGCTGAGAAACCATATCATATTCACTCTGATGGTCCATTAGATGGGAGACATGCTGGGGGTGGGGACGAGGTGAGCTGGAGAAAATAATGAGCTCCATTTCAAATTCTCCACGTGAAGCACAGACACAGGGCACCTCTGTGAATTTTTATAAATGTCTTCTGCATACAGAAAAAGCTTCTTGAGAGATATATTTTCATGGTATAAAATTTTGATTGTACATTTCACTGATATATATTTCTAGCCTTTTTTTTAATTTTGGAAAATGTTAAATATATAGAAAGTAAACAGACTAGCATTAAAAAAAAGCCCATACCTGTCTCCTAGCTTTAACAGTGATTGAATTCTGCTGTTATTGTTTCACCCACACCTCCACCCATTTCCACTATGTGGGATTTTTTTTGGGGGGGGGGGATGTACATACATTGAAATGTACATACCTTAACTGTACTATTTTGTATTTTTGGTATATGGATAGGCCCATGTAACCATCATCACCCCTGTGAAGATATAGAACCTTGACATCACCATAGAAAGTTCCCTCCTGCCCACCTCCCAGGCAATCCCTGCCCCTTATCCAGAGACAATTACTGTTCTTTTTTTGTTTGTTTGCTTATTTATTTAGAGAATACGAGTGGGGAGAGTGGGAGAGAGAGAGGGAGAGGGAGAGAATTCCAAGCAGATTCCACACCCTCAGTGCAGAGCCCTAGAGGGGCTCAAATCCATGAATCAGGAGATCATGACCTGAGCCAAAACCAAGAGTCGGACGCTTAACTAACTGCACCACCCAGGCACCCCAAGACAACTACTGTTCTAATTATTTTTATAGATCAATTCTGCATTTTCTAGAGCTTCATAAAACAGAGTCATATAGCAGGCATTCTTTTGTGTCTGGCTTCTTTAGCTCAGTCTAATTTCCATCGGTTTCATCCATATTGTTGAATGTTCAATAGCTTATTTCTTTTTACTGCTGGGCCTTATTCCATTGTATGAATTACTCCACTTTGGTTTATTGCTTCTTTCTATTGATGGCTATTTGGGTTATTTCCAGTTTTAGCCATTGTAAATGAAGCTGCTACATTCTTGGACAAATCTTTGTGTGGGTATGTCTTCATATCACTTATGTAAATGCCTCAGAGTGGAATTGCTGAAACCCAGCACACTTTTGTATAGCTGGAACCCACCACACTTAACCTTTTTTTAATATTTATTTTTGAGGGAGAGAGAGAGAGAGAGAGCGAGAGCAAGCAAGCAGGGGAGGGTCAGAGAGAGAGGGAAACACAGAATCCAAAGCAGGCTCCAGGCTCTGAGCTGTCAGCACAGAGCCTGATGCAGGGCTCAAACCCACAAATCGCGAGATCATGACCTGACCTGAAGTCAGATGCTTAACCGACTGAGCCACCCAGGCACTCTCACACTTAATAACAATCAACTTAAAAATGTTGAACTTTGATATAGACTATTACTATATACTTTCTATTACATTCAATAACTTGATTTAAAACTTATTGACTTAAACAACCTGATGGAAATCTATCCGTGAAAGCATTTATTTACTTTTTTCTCTTCCAATGAATTTAAAAATCAGTAGGAGAAATGGGATTAGAAATTGACTGTTCTATCTAAGGTACTCATGCCTTAAAGGCCATGTTCCCAGATGGGGTAATTATGATTTCTTTCCAGGATTTTAGTAAACCAAAGGGTTTAGTAACCAAGGCTATATCTTGGTGTTGATTACTGGTTGAAAAACACAGGCCATTGTGTTGAATTTGAGTCCAGTTTGTTTTAGTGGTGGTTTTCTAATGTTTTTAATGTGACAACAAAAACTACCAAATATTTTTCTGAAACGAAACTCTCTTCCCGCCACACCTCCACAGCCAAGTGTATAAATAGTGAACTGGATTCTCTTTCAATGTTCTGTTTGACTAGGTTAGCTACAGTATTGTCATTCATTCACTTGGCTTAGTGTAATGTGCCTTAATTTCTTTTTGTCCAAATTGCCTTAGCTTGGAAATGGATACAATATGTTCCATCTGCTATTGTTAAAAAGTATACTTTATAGTAGTTACCTGGAAAATTCTAAAACTTTGAAAACTATGTGTTGTAATGCAATACATCATAAGCTTAAGAAATAGCTTCTGTTTGCTCTGAAGATTGTTCGGAGAGGTCTCTTTAATTGGCCTTTGTGTACACATAATCCATATGTCTAAAACATACAAGATTCTTTGCGTTTTAAATTCTCTTATGACTGTTTGTGTCATCGGGACCAGACAGTATTCTTAAAGTACTTGCCGATGATGTCTGTGAGTATAAAGGCCACTTTACTTGGGCCTGAAATGTGTGATTTCTTTTTTTTTTTTAATTTTTTTTTTAACGTTTATTTATTTGTGAGAGAGAGAGACAGAGCATGAACAGGGGAGGGTCAGAGAGAGAGGGAGACACAGAATCTGAAACAGGCTCCAGGCTCTGAGCTGTCAGCACAGAGCCCGACGCGGGGCTCGAACTCGTGGACCGTGAGATCAGGACCTGAGCCGAAGTCGGACGCCCAATCGACTGAGCCACCCAGGCGCCCCTGAAATGTGTGATTTCATTTCATGTAGGGTAGAGTGTGTCAAGGAAGTGGTAATCATTTGCCACCATTACTAACATGTCGAATCTGCTTCTTTGGTCTAGTGAACCCAGACTGCCTTGATACTGTATTATGCTTCTCGAAAGCTTCAGTTGATGATGCCTGTTAAGATCTCCATGTTAGGGCTCTATGTCTTGCACAGAAATTAAGATTTAAAATGAATTTCGTTTATATATGACTGAGATTTCAATTTCCATTTAGTGTGCTTTCTTTCTGAAGTAAGTTTCTATATCATAACAAGTTAGAGAATAATTGAAAAATTAAACATTCATTCGCATTATCAGTTATTGTACTTAGTCCAGTTTTGTTTCTGTTCAGTAGAGAATTACTTAAAAAGTATGTAGTTTTAATTCACTTGTTAGCTCTGTTGAAATGTAAAACACTTCTATAGCCAAGCCAATACCGATTCATATCTATGGACCTAAATGATAGTTGGGTTTTAGGTGACCAGTTAGTTGGAAGCTGGTAGAATGTCCAGCTCAAACCAGACAGAGCTCATGCGTTGAGGGCCCTGGGTTATCTCTGGGGTAAGTCCTCTAGGGATATTGTATAATCCTATATCGATTGGCTTTTCTAAACTAAAATAAAGCCACCATCCATAGTTTTATTCCCACCTACCTATTCCTCTCTTTTATTACAACAGAAATAGAAACAGGATGGATAGATGGATGATTTGTTTTTCCTACCAGGTTAACTATAACCAGGAGTTGAATAGAAGTGTCTTGGGGTTTGTGACTTACTGGATTTTGTCACCCATTCCGCTCATGCTTGCTCTCATGTTTTTGGAAAGGGTAGAAATTAAGTTGTCAAAATATGACTCTATATAGTTAAATGGATTATGTTTCTTCAGAACTTTAAACATGCTGCATGTTTGTATGAGTAGAGTTTGTTTGTAAATGTCTGGGTGACTGAGACAAGATTACCAAAGGTACCACAAGAATTTAAAATGATTACAATAACACTTTACAATTAAAAGAATTATAAAATGAATTTATTGTAAAAATAAAATACAGGGAGGCTGTGCTTTTTATGTAAGGGGGAAAAATGCCTCCAAGAGTAATGGGTATAGTAGTATTTTTAAAAAATATTTCACTAACTAAAAGGAACTAGGCATGGATCAGTGATGAGAGTGTGTCATGAAACACAGATGATATTCAATTCAATTTATATACCTGAAGTTAAAAAAAAGTCCACCTACTTATTTATATTAAATGAATTAGTGTATTCCAAGTATTTACATTTAAAGACAGATAACTTCTCTTCATAAAACAAGTACTTTCCAAAGTACAGTGTATGATATATATCTATTAGACTCTGGACTTTTAGCAGAAAAGCTTTGTCTTAATACTTCCTAAATCAGAGTTTAACTCTCATTCATGATCACAAACAAGAAAAATATTTGATAGTAATGTATGAAACAACTAATCTGATCTTCCAGTGCTGTTTATAATGGAGCAGTGTCTAATATCTATGAAAATATGTAATAATTAAAAATTAAAAATTTTTCACTTTGTAGATTATAATAAGTCTTCTTGAAATCCCATGCTCTTAGAACTAGAATGGTAGAAATGACCTTGCCCTAAGTGCTTTGCCCTGGCAATGTTTGAAAAGTATATGACATAAGCTAGAAGACTTCCACATCTTAGATGTTGTGGTACCACCTGGCAGTTACAAAGTCTGATAAAAACTGATAGTTAATGATTTGATGATTTCTTTCATAGTAAATATGACTAAGTCGAGTGATCCTTGTTATAATCTAAACTTTCTCTATCAACTGACTCAAGTTTGTGAATGAGAAGAATCAAAAGGATGTGTATTTTAAAATTGCTTCTGAATCACAGTATTTCAAGTAGGGAAGAAGTCTTGTGAATTAATAAAGCTTGGTAGGTGTGGGATGTAAAAATGTAGGAAGTGAAGCCTGGAGGCTGAGGCTGAAGAGAAAAGAAGTCAGAAGTAATAGAGCTCACTGTGACGAGTAGGAGAGGGGGTCAAGTAAGCAATTTCATGGGAGTGAAAAGCACTTACAAGTTGTGAATGTTTTTCCTTCCTGTATGTATAAGGGACTCACTGTCCTTTTTACCTTTTAAGATAGAGGTTCTAGGCAGCCAGTGGAAGGGTGTGGGGTGTTTATGAACACCCTGAAATTAGTTATGTAGTCTGCAATTATCTTGTATTCGGAGTATCTGTAAGATTTTCAAAGGAATCCTTGACCCCAGAAATGTTAAGAAAACCTGCTATGGTTAATTAGGCCTTTGTAAGTGGACTCAAGAAAAGAAGAAAGGCAACATTCATACTCAAATAACAGTTTTGTATGTTCTTAACATGTGGAGTTTCTCTGTTATTGTACACACGTGATGGGTAAAATTAGTAAGTGTGACCGCAGCATAACTAATCCTGACAAAAGGCTTTAACCCTTAAAGAACTGGTTGCTTAGGATGCATGTGCCTTGGTCAATTCTTTCATTCTCTGGTTTTTCAATTCCATTTGAGGAATGGCTGCCATTCCATTTGTAGAATGACTACCAATATGCAACATATATCTTTTGGTAAATCACATGACTTCAAATTGTTTTATATCCAGTTTTCATTATATAATGAACTGGTAGGATACCTTATACCTGAAAATACCCTCTGTTCAGAATTCTTTGGCAGTCAACACAGAAACTCTCTGTGTCTTGGCTCTTGGCTCTTCCACTGAAGGGTAGGGTCACTGAGATTCAGTTAACAAGGGCTCTGATGATTTTGTGAGTCATCTAATCCCTCCAGGTCTGATTATATACCTCAATCAGTTTTAGCAGATGAGGATGTACACTGGTTGTTATTAATTCCCCAAGAAGGCATTTATAAAAACCTAAGCCTTTCCTCACCCACTGAAACATGCATTAATATTTGGTCTTTAAACAGTTTTGGGGTCAAAATAGTAATTTCAGCTTACAGTGATTTAAATCTGCTAGCAATTAAACTTGCTGTTTTCATTACCAGTGCTGTTCTGGGCTTTGAAAATTAATATTGTTTCTAAACTCACTGAAACCCATATTTTTCTACTCACTTTTTTGATTCATGCCTTTCCCAGTTTCACTAATAACTGATTACATTGGAAGAGTTAGATGCTATGAAGATGAATGGCAGAGTGAAGAATTTTCTTTGTTTTGAGGAATAACTTTGTATTGCAGAATTCTTTCATTTGAAAATCCAAATGGAGAAATTTGTATTTCAACACATTCTGATGTTCCAAAGATAAATAATAGCATGTGTTGTGACTTGGAATGTTGTAGCTTCAGAAAACAGCATGGGGCACAGACATGGAGGTAGAAAAGGAATAGGCGCCCCTGACAAGTCCAAGTCTTACTGTGATCATTGTGCTTCATGTACATAAGGACTGGTTCAGAGTCCGGAACTCTATGCAGGGACTGTACATGGGGCCCATCATGGATCCAGCAGCTTAAAGATAGAGATCTAACAAAGGCAGATGAAAATCTGCTGGCCCAATGTACTCCCCTTTCTTCCTTCTCAATATTTCTTAATTTTTTAAAAATGTTTTTGTTATTTTTGAGAGACAGAGACAGAGCATGAGCAGGGGAGGGACAGAGAAGAGAGGGAGACCCAGAATCTGAAGCAGGCTCCAGGCTCTGGGCTGTCAGCACAGAGCCCGACCCAGGGCTCAAATTCACGAACTGCGAGATCATGACCTGAGCCAAAGTCGGATGCTTAACCGACTGAGCCACCCAGGTGCCTTTCAGTATTTCTTATAAATAATACAATCTCAAGTCTGTAGATTTGAATAGTTTGCTATGCAATAATTATGTTATTTTTTAAAAAGTTATGCTTAAGTATTAATATTCTAACCATCAAATGTTTGGTACTGTAATATATAGGTAGCTAGAATATCTTTATATTCTAAAACATAAAAATTGAAAAATAGTTTATTTTTTCGTTTAATTTAACATTCTCTGACTCTCTTCCCACTCTTGCCTCTCATGAGGTGATCTCATCCACTTAAGATGCTTTAAATACCATCTATATGCTAAGACTCCCTAGAGCTCGCTCCTGAATATATCCACCAATTATTTTGACATCTTTATGTGGATATATCATAGGTATTTCAGTTTAAGCATGTCTAAAACCAGACTCTTGATTTTTCACCACAACTTCCAGAATAGAAAAATCTCCTTTATTCTTTTGTTCTTTTTAACTATAATCCTCAGGGGTGCCTGGGTGGCTCAGTCAGTTGGTCGTGATCTCACAGTTTGTGTGTGGGTTCAGGCTCTGCGCTGACATCTTAGGGCTTGGAGACTGCTCTATATTCTGTGTCTCCCTGTCTCTCCACCCCTCCCCCCCCTTTCAAAAATGAATAAAATATTTTTAAAAATTTTCAAAACCAATGAAATATAATCCTCAGAATTTATGTGTCTTATCACTGGGAGTTTTTACCTTTTGACCACCTTCTTCAAACTTCCTTCCATTCCTTATTGTTACTAAGAACCAGTGAAGTGTCTCACTAGCCTACGAAGGAAAGATGAAGGGAAGGAAAGCTTGCCATTTTCTCCACCTTCCCCTTCCTCTAGTCAGTCACCAAATCCCGAGTGGATCTCCCAAGTATTCCTCATCTGTTAAGTTTTCTCCATCTTCACTGCCCCTGCTCTGGCTGAGGGTATTCTTATACTCTGGTTCAGGTTAGCATAGTAATGGCCACCTTCAGTCTGTTCTCAGTGCTTGAAAATCCATATTTCCCGGAGCAACCATGGATATCATTTCCTCCCCCACAATAGTAGTTATTTTATTTATTTGTTTGTTTGTTTATTTATTTATTTATTTATTGAGAGAGAGAGAGAGCGAGAGAGGGAGAAAGTGCTTGCGAACAAGGGAGGGGTAGAGAGTGAGCGAGAGAGAATCTTAGGCAGGCTCCAAGCTCAGCACGGAGCCTGAAGCTGGGCTCGATCCCATGAACCCTGAGATCATGACCTGAGCCAAAATCAAGAGTAGGACACTTAACTGACTGAGCCACCCAGGCACCCCTGGTTATTTTATTATTATTATTTATTTATTTATTTATTTTTTATTTATTTTTGGGACAGAGAGAGACATAGCGTGAACGGGGGAGGGGCAGAGAGAGGGAGACACAGAATCGGAAACAGGCTCCAGGCTCCGAGCCATCAGCCCAGAGCCTGACGCGGGGCTCGAACTCACGGACCGCGAGATCGTGACCTGGCTGAAGTCGGACGCTTAACCGACTGCGCCACCCAGGCGCCCCTGGTTATTTTATTTTTAAGGAGAGATCTGATCAAGCTTCCCATGACCTTTAGAACCAAGTCAAAGGTCTTAACCTCACCTATAAGGCTTTGAAGGATGTATGATTCCAGTCTTCGCTTCGTTTTCTCTTTATTACTGTTTCAGTTCTCTGTGCCTTGAGTGTGATAGGTTTTGTACCTCATGATCTTTGATACACACACACACACACACACACACACACACACACACACAATTCACCTGGGTTATTGCATTCAAACTTTAGATATTAGCTTAAATGCTACTTCTTTTAAACAGGTTTTCTTTGGCTTTTCAAACTGAGCTAGGTTCCTCTGTTATATGCTCTCATAAGCACCTCCTACTTGTTCAAGGTATGTAATTGGTTTGTAGCTAGGCACCCAGTCCATATTTCCATATTTGTCTTCTCTAGATTAGAGGCCAGATGAGGCCAGGTGCAATAATTATTTTGGTTGGGGTTGTATCCTGTATAAATATTTATTGAATAAGTGAATGACTCCAAATAGAGAAATAGCTTATTGAGTACCTTCTTTCATACCCATGCTTGAGTTGGCTTTTCTAGAGAGTGTATATAGAAAAAGGATATAATATAGAGAAAAGGCTGTAGGACTTTCAGAATGAAGTGGCCAAAGTATATATGTTTTGGGTCAAGAGTATGCTTGGTTTGAAAGAAATACATGGGAAGAGGGATGTATTTACTTGAATTCAGTATAACATATGCTCATTTATATATGGGGCCAGAGGTAACATATAAGATTCCTACAGTGACTGATTTCATTCATCTTTTTTTTACTTATTTTTTTTAAACAAAACTCGCTGAATTTCTACTATTTGCCAGGCACTTCATCATGACTGATTACAGAGTACACCCGGTGAGGACATAGATAAAGAGACCATAAATGATAATAGAGTATGGTAAGAGCTATGGTGCCGGAGTGTATAGGATACTGTGGAGACACACAGGTTGGGGGGAAATAATTGGGCCTGTTTCCTGGAAGACAGCACACGTAAGGTGAGTTTCAAAGTGATGTAAAAAACAAAAGAACGAAATTGTTTTCTTATTTTTGATTTAGACTTTTTTCCACTTCTTTGATAACAACATAATAATAGAACAATATAATATGTAATAATATAACAATACAATAATTCTATTCCCTTTTATCTTTGGTATTCTCTAGAATTTTTTTTATTTCTTACTTTTATGGCTCATTGTTTTGAGGCTTTTAGAAAAGAAAAAAAATAACGTAGCTTCTTCCACAGTGCCCACATTTCTTGAAGACACCAGATTGATGATGCATACTCTTCTCTTAAAGGAATTCAAACATAAGCCATTTCTTTCAGTGTAGATCTGCTGTGACCTAGCAATCAGTACCTTTTGCGTTTATAGTGAAATATTTTGCCATTAAACCAGTTGGGGTATCGTGACCAAACTGTGCTGTTCTCTTTTTACATTTTTTTTAATGCTTGTTTATTTTTGAGAGTGAGAGAGTGAGTGGGGAAAGGGGCAGAGAGAGGGAGACAGAGGATCTGAAGTAGGCTCCTTGCTGAGAGTGGAAAGCCCAACATGGGGGGCTCGAACCCACAGATCACGAGATTATGACCTGAGCCGAAGTCAGACGCTTAACCGACTGAGCTACCCAGGCTCTCCTGTGCTGTTTTCTTCATATGTTAGTCCTCAACATGAACACAACACAGACCAGTTGTTTCTTGATGTCTCCTATCTCTTTCTCTTTCATCTGTACCAGCCTGGTGGCCATAACCCAAATCTGTCATGAAAACAACTTGGCTTCTCTTCTTTCCCCTTCAGTGACCCTAAATTTCATATCCACACCCCACCAGAAAAAAGTGAGTGATTTAAAATATATTTTGTTAATGATTGTGGTTGACCATCTGAATTGAGACTTTTAAGAAAGGTAATTGTACAAAGCAGTTACCTGGTTTTTTGCTAAATCAGAAAGTTTATGAAACCTAATAGATAGGGATATTATGTATTCATGAAGTTTTTCTCCATGAAACTTAATCTAGAGACGTACTCCTAGCAAGAGGCCATTTAGCTGAAAATTACCAAAGCAAGAGAAAGGGCATCACACTTACTTTCAGCTATATACATTGATATATTTTTTGTGGATATAATTGAAGTTTGCTCTTACCACTGAAAACATTCTATAATGCAGTTTTTAAATTTCTTTAAACTCCTGAAGTCTTGTAAGTCTTCCAAGCTAGGGGAATTGAGACCCTGAAGCAGGTGGCTTTCCAGGGAAAGCATATGGGCTGCCTGTGGCTGTTCTCCCTTGGGCTCTAGCCCCAGTGTGTTTGTTTCTCAGGGTACTTGTGTGTTGTGTTGTCTTTCACGGCTTTCAGAGTCTAAGGAAGAGACTACCTCATACCCCACCATTCAAAATGTGAACTGTATTTACATGGAAGAGGCAGTATATAAATCTGTTTAATGGAAGACATTGTCTCAACCCAGCAGATCTGCCCTCTGCCCATTATATTTATTCAATCCTTTCTCTAACTATCTGACCTGCAGAACCTGGAATCATCATTGATTCTGCCTTCTCCCTCTCTTACCATTACCGGTCGGTCACTCAATGAGTTCTGTTAAGTATCTATCACCATGTCTTCAGTGTCCATTCCTTCTGTTTTATTTTTACAGCCACGTTCTCTGTCCGAGCCCACACTCCATTTGTTTGGTCTGTTACAATAATCTGTTAGGTCTCCCTATTTTTCCTCCCTCTAAGTCAGACCATATGCCCTTACTGCATACGTCTTCCTGCAACATTGCTTTCTTTTCTTAAGCTTTCATTATATTGTCATTAAAATTTGAAGTCTTCTGTCAGCCTTCTGCTTCCCTCCAACTTTTTATAATGAATGTTTTGAAATATACTGAAAAATTGAAAAAAATAATACAATGACTATCCACATATCCTTCACCAGGATGCAGCAGTTGTCAAAATTTTGTTGTATTTGTTTTATCTCTATTACGATCTATCTTTCTACACACACACACACACACACACACACCCAAACACTCAATGTTGCAGAACCAGTCCTGTGCATCCTGACTTTTCATCCCTGAAAGCTTTAGCATGCCTCTCTTAACAGCTAGGTAACTTTCTGTGGGTAAGTAATAATTCTTTTGAAATGGTAAAATAATTATTAAGAACTTTTTAGTGAGCTGTATAAAAAATGAGGAAAAGGTGGAGATTCAAGTAACAAATGAATAAAGAAACCTTATAGATTGTATGTGACAAATTCTTAAGATTTCACTTTGGCTTCTATATTTATGCAAATAACATTTTATTTGTATTACACGTATACCATGTTGTGGTAGGACTGTGCTTTGTATAAAGGGAGCATTTTAGTCAGTTATGTGGCTCTCCAAAATGAGATGTTCTGCTAGGCTTCGAATTTATTTTGTTCTTTGGTCATTTTCCACCAATCTAGGTCAGCTGTTTTACGTGTAACTTCTATGCGGTCATATGCAGAATGTCTGGACCCTTAGTTACCCTTTCCTTTGCTGCCCCCATCCATCCATGTTTGGTGGTTGGAAATGGTAACCTATAAAACCTGAGAGTTATCATCAGCCTTGCTTGCTACTATGTGGACAGAGCCAGTAGCCTGTGAATGGGAAGGAAGAAGCCAGTATACAGAGAGAGATGGGGTTACTGGTTTCAGTCATTCCCAAGATCCAGTCAGATAATTGTTATCCTCATGTTTTGCTCGTACAGCCTTTCCTTGAATGAGTTGATAAATTCTCATTCTTACCTCAGCAAATTCTGGTTGGATTTCTGTTAACTAAAAGCCCCATAGCTAGCTCAATATATTATTTCCTGCACTAAGTTCTAACTCGAGGAAAAATTTAAAATTGTAGATATTTTCTTTCCTCACTGGCACTGGCCTACCTCTGTCTTACCCCTAACTCCAGCAGAACCCAACTTTGTTCTACTTTCTCTGTGAAGCTTTCCCAGGCCATAATTATTTCTGTCTTACTAGACCACTTACAATCTCTATCTGGTGATTCTGTATTTGATAACATGGTGTTTTAAATTAGTGTCTAATTTTAGCTTTCTGGTGTGTTTTTGTCTTTCTCTTGAGCTTCTGAATTCCTTCAGATCATAGATCTATTCATTTACTCATTTTACATCTGGATGCCTAATATCCAGTAAGTTCTCAATAAAAGTGTGTTGATTCATAGCATGTTATGACCATATCCTTAGAAATATCTATGGAACTCTCAGTATCTTTTATTATTTATGTATTTACTCCTCATGCCTATCACAGTGCTGGGCATATACTACGTACTCCAAACACATGGTAATTAAAAAAAATATATGTGTTCTTAGACTTATGAGTTTGCGACAGATGCTGACAGTATTGAAATGAATTTAAGAAACAAAACAGATGAACATAAGAGAGGGGAAACAGAAAATAAGATAAAAACAGAGAGGGAGAGAAACCATAAAAGACTCCTAAATACAGACAACAAAGTGTGGATTACTGGAAGGGTGTTGGGTGCGGGGGATGGGCTAAATTCATGATGGGCATTAAGGAGGGCACTTGGGATGAGCACTGGGTGTTGTATGTAAGTGATGAATCACTCAATTCTACTCCTGAAATCATTATTACGCTATATGTTAACTAACTTGGATTTAAATTAAAAAATAACATAAAATCTTAAAATTCATTTTTTTAAGTTTTTTTTAAAGATGATGAATTGAATAATACTATATGGTGCTTTGAGATTGAGAACTGTCAGTCAGTCATGATGTTATTATACCAGAGTTGATGGCTTAAACCTGGAGTGCTTTTCCGAGTCCTTCCCTTTCCCTGCCCTACATTTTTGTTTCATTCCATTTTTACTTTTATTTATTTATTTTTGTCTCTTATCAACACTTAGTTTTGTCACTTTTTGGTCCATGATGATAAGCTCATGCCTCTCACTCTCTGCTCCCCTCCTTTTCCCACCTTCATTTTCCTATCACTTCAAGGTGCTAATTTAGATGTGGGATTGCTGACGACAACCTTTTTATCTTCTCAAAATCCTGCCCTAGGGCCTCTGAATTATAAGAACAAATTTCTAAATCTACATTGCAAACAAGTACATTTAATTAATCAGTCTTCAATAATTATCAAACAAAAGTCCTCTCACAGAAAGCATAATAAAACAGGGCAAACTTTTTTACTGGCACTGTCAAGAACTGGATGCTTAGCTGAATATTAGCTTATGGTTGTAATGTTGGGAGGAAGGGGACTTTGTGAATTTGAGACCTATGAGAGGGCCAGTATGGCTGCCCCGGAGAGCGTGAGATGAAACACAGTTTAGGTGTTGTTGGGTAGGGCAGAGTATAGGGTTCTCTGTATTCACCCCTGTATCTGTGGTTAATTTCCTTACCAAGAGAGGCATCATTCTAGGGCTGCATGGCTTGGTGGTTAGACCATGGGCTTGGGGGTTCAGGCAACTGAACTTCAGAAATCTGCTCTGCCTCCTTAGGTATGCTCTTGGGAACTGGGGTACCTTGTGGAATTGTTATTAAGCATTAAGTTGATATATGTGAAATACCTGGAACTTAACAGATGCTTGCCAATTACTGTTATTAATAGAGATTATTTTTAGGAAATGAAATATTTCAGTACAAATATTCTGTCTTGGTTCATGTTCTTGATAGTATGTTCGTAAGGGTTTTGACTAGGTAGACAGGAAAGGTAAATGTGCCAGTTTTACAACTTTCTAGTAAATGAGGCTGAATCTGTTTTCATTGTTTTATTATGTTTCTTTGTAAATTAGACTCTAAAAGTGCATATGTGTTTCTGTAATAAGAAATATTAAAGTATATTTGGAATAAAATTACTGTTTTTCTTTTAAAACAATCTAGAAACAACATTGTTTTTGGAATGTTACCTCAAGCAAACAAAATCTACCTGAAAGCCAAAAAACAGTGAGGTATTCATCCCTGAGCTTCAAGTTTTCACTATTATATTGATTCCTTTTGTTTTGCTAAGAAGACAAATTGGCTTTTAAGAAAGACTGAATTCAAACAGTAGTTCTTATTATTCTTTTTCTGTCCAGAAAATCTTAACATGAGCGGGAATATCCTCAGCATGCAAATGAGCCAAGGAATACTGGCTCTGGTCCTTTGGAAGACTTTGTATTCAAAGGATAGTGTTTCTTTTTTATGGAAGAAACAAGAATGTTTTGCAGTTCTCCCTTCTTTTTGCTAGCCTTGGCATTATGCTGGAGAGTATTATTTGTCCATTAAAATAGTGCGTCTTGAAACACTCTCCTTAGAAAAGAATTCTGCAAAGCAGATGAAATCTTATTTATTTTTGAATGCATACCTCAGAGGAGCAGTAAATCATGTTTGTCTCCAGTACTCAGTTACTGCTCCACAGCAGAGAGGGACATTCACATCCTAATGGAGGCAGCTGATTGATTAACATATTGATTAGATCTAGAGGATTGTGTTCTGTGAAATTCCAGGCTGATTGAATTCTCAAATTGGTATGGCATTTGCACCTAACCAGTTTAAAAATTTTCTAATGTTAACAGTATTCGCAAACAAAACAAATTTCAGCAGTTTTCATTAAAAGATGGGATGAAAGAATGGGATAGAATTATAAACTATACATTATGAGAAAAGTGTTCAGAAATGATTTGCTATTCTTATTTCTCTAAGTAGGAAGCAGGAGAAAGTCATGAATTATAAAGGCCAAATAGAATTCATCAGGAATTTATTAAAAATTCCTAGCCATGATATATATATATATATATATATATATATATATATATATATCATGATATATAATTTAGACACACACACACATGCACACACACACACACACACACACACACACACACACACACACATATATATGGTTTGTATCTAAATTTAAAGTAATAAACCAGACAAAGGTTTGGAAAGCTGATAGGACAAAAATAAACCAGAGCAAGTAGTGTAGGAATTATTTTTTGTCCTCTTTGAATATAACTGAAAACAAAGCAATGAGCCATGTCAAACTGATCTCTTTTTCTCTAAACTACCAGAGCCTGGCAAATGGCAGGAATGCAGTATTAACCTTGGGCTTGTGTGGGGTTCACAGTAATAGCTTCCTGAATGGTTGGATCAATGAATAAATGTGTGCTTCTTGATTGGTTAGATGAAACTGATTGACAGGTGTGGCAAAGGCTAATAAGAGAGCTATGTCTAAACTGATGGCTGGCTAACTATAAGATTTTATCACTCATTAAAAAAAATTTTTTTTATTTTAGATAGAGCACAAGTGAGAAGATGTGAGCCTGGGAGAGGCGCAGATGGGGAGAGAGAGAGAATCTTAAGCAGTGAGCATGGAGCCCCGATGTTGGGCTAGATCTCACAACCCCTGGGATCATGACCTAAGCTGAAACCAAGAGTTGGTCACTCAACCAACTGAGCCACCCAGGTGGCCCCACCTCTATCACTCAATTTTTAACATACCGCAGCTTATGCTATTCTCTTAGTCTTTGTCATAAGAGAAAGAATTAGAAAACTTTAGAGATGGTAATTTCTTAGTCTATAAAGGCCAATAGTGAAAAATTAAATATGATATATGGAGATTCTAAGATGGAAAATTATTCAAACAGTCAAATAGAGATGGGCATATAGTAGAACATTGGAGAGCAAGTTTTCTACTCTCAAGATATCTAATGTTTATAGGGGGAGAGGACATAAGCATATATAAATACAATACAAGGCAGGATGTTATAATATGCTCATTAGAGTTTAAAAAAAATTGTTTTTTGCATTTATTTATTTTTGAGAGACAGAGAGAAACAGGATGAGCAGGGGAGGGGCAGAGAAAGAGGAGGACACAGAATCAGAAGCAGGCTCCAGGCTCCGAGCTGTCAGCACAGAGCCCCATGAGGGGCTCAAACCCACGAACTGTGAGATCATGACCTGAGCTGAAGTCAGACGCTCAACCGACTGAGCCACCCAGGCGCCCCAAGAGTTTTAAAGTGCTGTGGGAACAGGAGGATGAGGAGACAGACTTTCAATTATTAAGGGGCTGATTTTCTGATTGTTTATAGCTTAATTACCTGCTTTTTGATCACCACAGCTTTAGAACTTATGTAAGGCAGGGTGGCTGGAAAGAAATAGAATTTTTTTTCCTATTGTGTCTAAAAAGAAGACTAGCTGGTAGAACTTAAGGCAGGAAATAGAAACTAAGATTTTGGTTTGTATTTTTAGAATTACTCATATCTTCACTGTAGGAATAAATTCCTGTACTTCTGCTTTTATTTAAAACATTTTCATCTTAATTATGAAATATTTCAAACATAAAAATATGATCTATATATATTGGACATCCATGTACTCACCACTGAAGTTAATCAAATATTAGCTTTTTGCTGTATTTGCTTCAGATTTCTCATTCCCTCTTTAGGAAATAAAGATTGAAGATTCATTCCTTTACCCTACATTATCCAGAATTATTATATTATTATATGTTATATAATTATTCTGAAGTGGGTGTCAATCTTTTTGTTTGAAAATCTATAAGAAATATATGTACATATTATACACATTGCAGTTTGATGTTTTTCATTCAACATCGTGTTTGGGGGACTTGTTGATACATTCGCATTTCATTAATTTGGTTTAATTACTGCATAGTATTCCATGATATAAATAAGGCACATTGATGTACAATTAGGTTTTAACTAGCAATTTGCTATTATGTAGTGGATAGTGGTCAATCTAGCAGGTGTCTTCTTCTAGATGACTCTAAGAATTTATATGGTGTTCATACAGAGAAATGGAATTGCCAAATCATATGCTGTGTACATTTTTAATGTTTCTGGGTCTGTCCAATTAAGTAATTGTATAACTTGCATTTTCCTGGTTATAGATAGGTGCCAAACATTTTTTTTTCCAAAATTTTCTACTTTTATTCTCTGTGAGTTGTCTTTCTTATATGCATTGTCTCTTTGTGTCTTCTTTTTTCTTATTGATTTTGTAGTTTTCTGTATCTTTTGAATAGTAGTCTTTATAGTTTATATATATTTTTTGAAGATTCCTTTTTCCAGTGTCTAGCTTGTCTTTTAACAGTGTTTTTTAGAGTCTTTTGTGGAAATTTTTAAACATTTTGATGTAGCAAAATTTCTTAATCATATTTATGTATCCAGCTTAAGAATTCTTTCCCTAATCTGATGTAATTTAAAAAACCCTCTGTATTTAATTCTAAAGGCTTTTCAGTTCATATTTAAGTGTTTAATCCATCTGGAATTTATTTTTGTGTACAGGCGTAAGATGAAATAATTTAAATCTTTCAAGTTCTTCAAAACCCGTATGTATTACATACTTTATTCTGTCTTTAGTTCCCAGTAAGCTTCAAGAAATATTAGAATTACATATGTATTTTCTCCTAAATTACTTTATTTATGAAGTAATCTTGCTTTCAAAGCGTTCAAAGTGAAAATGATACTTAGGGAAAATGATCTCATGTCATACCTAGTACTGGTGTGAAAGATGCAGCAAGCAGTATTAGGCTTCGAAGAATGTTAGTGAAATCATTTTTTCACGTGGGAAATATTGTGTTTAGTGTCTGCTAAGGCCTGAAACAGCATCTATGTGTCAATGGATGAGGCTACCCTTTGATGTCTGAAACAAACAAACAAAAAGTGCTAAATTTATTGCTTACTGAGAGAGGGAGCCATGCTAGTCAGGCACAGATTTTCTCAGCAAAGCAAGAAACTGAACTCACATAATGTTTCTGGGGAAGTATTGGATTCAGAGGTTGGGAAACTTTCAGAGGTGGTGATGGGATAACGTCAGTAGAAGCTGGCTTCTCTGAGATTTTTGCTGTTTGGTTGGCATACAGAGGCACTGTTATCGGAGTGAGTCCTTTCCTCATTGGCTGATGTTTGAGACCGTTGGTTATTGATTGGTTGCCTTACAGGAATAAGTTCAGTGAGCCAAGTTGTCAATGATTTGTTGGTTAAAGGAGCTTCAAACCAGTTCTGTGGTTCTAAGGCTATATAGAACTCTATATTGATTAAGGAAATTTAATGCTTGTTCTTGTGGCTACCTATTACCATGGTTGCAGAACAGTCTGTCTTAGGAGTGAGGGTGCCTTCTTTTATTCTTGCATATATGATTTGTTTCTAGAGTTGACTGCTTCAGAAATTGAATTATATAGCTTGTATAGAGAAACCTGTATTCAGATTTGGGAGTGGAAAAAAGGAGTGTATCTTGTTCAGTGATAAATATGTCTCTCTATATATACAGTTTTGGCATTGCTTGAGATGGGGAAAAGAATTATATAGAAGTTCATCTAATGTTCTACAATATTCCATAATGGCTGATATCACCTTTTGGATGCCTGAATTTTCTGCTTGAGAAAGAATAATGTCTTTAATTGAGCAACACACTATCTTCACTAGTTTTGTAGCAATGAGATATGAGTGGTTTACTTTTTGAATCCTGTTTCCTCATTTGTAAATTGGGTTTATGAGACTTGAGATGAGTTAATAGATACAAGACAATGAGAACAATGTAACTCCCTGGGCAAAGTGTTCTTATCCACCCAGTGTTAACCTTTCTTGCTTAATAAATGTTTGTTGAATACATAACATTTCTTATTTGAACTAGACTTCTTTTTTATCCAGTTCATTCCAGATAGATTAAATGAAGGTTAAAATGTATGATTAATACCTTTCCCTAACAGAAGTAATAAAGACAAATGAAGTCTTTTTTTCTCATTGGTAATTCACAAATGTGAATCATTTATCAAAATTCACTTAATATTTTTGTAAATACTAATTATTCTATTGCATTATACTTATATAATTTGTCTTTCATGCAAAAGTATCTTATTGAGGTTGTTTAGTTTCACAGAAGTAAATAGCCTTACCAATTTCTTAAAGTAAAAGAAAAATGTCCAGAAATGCCAAATTATACAAGCTAAAATGTGTACAAAATATGTGCTAGCTTTTCTGGGGAGGTTTTAGTGAAGTCAGAGTATTCCTTAGAGATATTTTCAGAAGCTTAAAAAAATATTTACAAGTATGGACAAATAATACTAAACACTAGTATAATGTTCATGGTCAGGTGCTGTCTTAAGTACTGTATATTATTTCATTTAATCCCCCATTAACCCAATGAGGCGTATCTATAGTCAGGTGCTGTTATTGTTCTCATTTCACAGATGAGATTGGCACAGATTGGCTGTGTAACTTGTCACAATCACTTTAAGTAGTAAGAGATGGAGCTGGGATTGGTACTCTGGCTGTTTGGCTTTTAAAATAGACCATACTGGGGCACCTGGGTAGCTCAGTCGGGTAAGTGTCTTGACTCTTGATTTCAGCTCAGGTCATGATCTCATGGTTTGTGAGTTTGAGCCCTGCATCAGGTTCTGTGCTGACAGCATGGAGCCTGCTTGTATTCTCTCTCTCCCCTCTCTCTCTGTCTCTACCCCACATGTGTGCTCGTGTGCTCTCTCTCTCTCTCTCTCTCTCTCTCTCTCTCTCTCTCTCTCTCTCTCTCCAAATAAAAAACTTAAAATGAACTGTACTATCTCTCTGGGAAAAATGACCCATGTGTATGCATAAAGTTAAAACACAGTTTTGAAGTTAGCAGTGATAGTTCTAACAGTCATTTCTGTTTTCAAAAAATGTGACACAGGGAACCTGTTGATGTCCTTAGCAACATTTAGAAATTTAGTTTATGGGAATCTTTGAGCTCAGTGAAATCACAAGCAACATTTTTGTGTATTTATGGGTACATGTATTTGTGTATGTGTGTGTTGTGGGGGTAGTAGTAAAGAGAGATCATAGATCCATCAGATTGTCAAAGGGATTAAAAAATCGCTGCTCTGGTATAAAGAGGGGGAAATCTCTTAAGTGGAGTTAGATCATAATGACCAGGATGGGCAAATTTGAAAGCTCATTTAATTTATATTTCTTTCCAGAAGGACAGTAGATGAATCTACTGTAATGGGTGCTTCTGTTCAAATGCCACTCTTTCTTCTCCATCCCCTTTTGGTTCCATTCTATGCTCTCTTGTCTGTAGTTCCTGCCCTCTGCTGGCTTATGACTCAGCATTTTGGCCCAGTCCATCTAGAATTTTCTCCTGTCTGCATGGTTTCTTTTGTTAAGGTCACAGGTGCTTTCTGATATCAGCTTAACTCTCACTTCTGTCAGGAACCATAATGGACCCTTGGGATCTGGCATGGTGTCCCTGCTCTTTGTTTCCATAGCATTTGAGGTATTGGAACACTTTGGGTGCTCAGTTGAAATGGCCTGTCGGCTTGCCTGTGGCCTCCCACTGAACTTCCTGGCACACTGTCAAGATCTTGTGCTATTTGGCTAAACATCAATGCCTATCACCTTGATCAACAAGTATCAGCTACTCAATACTTGTTGAATAAAAGAGTATTTTTTCTGTTCCCTTAGTCATTGAAGCTCAAAAGTTTATTATTCTAAGTTGACCTCAATTGCAATATCGTATCAGTTGCCAGATGATGTTTTTGCTTCTGATCCTTCTTTATACTGCCTCTACTCTAATTTTGACTTTCTTCATTTGATCCTAAAGTATTTCAATAGCTACCTCCGGTTTCTCACTATCCAAGTCCATTTTACAGATTGCTCCCAGGGAGATCGTGCATGTCTCTCCTGATCTTGTCACATGCTTCTCAACCTTTCATTACACAGAGAATAGAATGAGATTCAGTCATTTCCCATTGTTCCCAGATTCCTTTTTTCTTACTTGCTACAACTGACTGTTATTCCCTTAACATTGCATTTATTTACTTTTTTTTTTTTTTTTTTGGAAACTTGGGTACCCTTTCTCACGCTGTTCCATGTTACTTACATGTCCATACTTCAACTCTGTACTTCAAAATTTATCTCTTCCGGGATGCCTTGTTGGCTCATTTCGTTGAGCGTCTGACTTGGTTTTGGCTCAGGTCACAATCTCATAGTTTGTGGGATTGAGCCCTGCATCGAGCTCTGTACTGAGAGTGCAGAGCCTGTTTGGGATTCTCTGTCTCCCTCTGTCTGCATGCTTGCTCATGCTCTGTAAATAAATACAACATTAAAAAAATAAAATTTATCTCTTCCTTCAAGTTCAGCCTCAATTCATTCCTACTTGAAAACATCCCTCATTTAGAATTCATATTTCCCTTTTCTGTATATAATTTGTTTATATTATTTTTGTATACTTTTCCCACTGGATTTTCAACTACCTCAGACTTGAAACTGTGTAATATTAAATATAATAACATACATAAAAATTTGGCACAGTTTCTGCACAAAGAAGGTGTTGAATAAATAGAAGTTATGGTATATGCTCCCTCTGGACTTGGCACTTCATCTGATGCCTGGTCAGGATGCAATGAATGTTTACTCAAGTGAGTTTAATTGATATCTGAAGTTCAAAAATATTGCCATGCTACCTATAGGCCTTTCTTTTACACAAAACACATACTGCATGTGCATTGTCATATCTGCTTTGTCTTTTAAAATCTTTCAATTTCATGTTAGTTTTTCAC
Organism: Neofelis nebulosa; assembly: GCF_028018385.1. Classification (NCBI taxonomy): domain Eukaryota; kingdom Metazoa; phylum Chordata; class Mammalia; order Carnivora; family Felidae; genus Neofelis; species Neofelis nebulosa. The sequence goes on along the minus strand of NC_080783.1, from coordinate 47,854,661 downwards.
TGAAAAAATAATGAATGATTCGTTTTGCTTAAAATTTCCAGGTCTGGCAGTATATTGGCTATCTACTAATACTAGGCTGCATCTTGTATATGTTGTAGAATTCATGCTGGGCTAATGCTTTAGGCACTCATTGTTTTTGGTGTAGCACCTGAATTTCCATTTACTGGTCAGTATTCCTCTCAGATGTCTAATTACCAGGAAAAGGCTACTAGAGTGTCAGAGAAGCATTGGAGAAAATGCTGGACTCATTCTGTTTAAATCTAACCACTCTCCCAGCAGGGTGGGTCTCATCTGCTTTAACAAAATGCTGATAGTAGGTTTCAAACCCTTTCTAAAAGACACGCTGAAGCATGTGTCTGGCAGGTTCTAAATAAATTCCATTTTCTCTTTATTGATTTCAACATACTTTGCATATAGAAAGAAGAAAGAAAGACTCTGTAAAAGGGAAAATGGATGTTTTATTAAATCCTTTTCATTTGATTTTACTGTGAATAAAGTCCATGAATTCACCAATGCAATCCCAAAACAACCAAAGAGGGTATGATGGGCTCCTGTTATTCTTACGCTGTTGTTCGTATATTTAATTTTCTTCATAAGAGGCTCTCTCACCCTATCAAGAGGTATGAAGAAAAAACAGGACAAAGCAACTAACAATGTTGGGAATAAAAGGTAAACTTAAAGGACAATAGAATGATTTTGAAACTTTACTGAATATTGGTTTTCACCTTAACTCCCTGGGGTAAGGGAGCAGTCATGTTGATGATATATCAACTATGGTAAAATAAAATATGAATACTCTACATTTACAGTATAAATGGATGTAACTTTCTGGAAAGCATTTTAGTAATACAAATCAAGAAGCTTTAAACAGTTTATACTTTGACCTATTATTTCTCCTACCAAGGCAATAATTGAAAATTCAGATGAACATTTATGTACATGGATTTTTAATTAAAACATTATTTGCAAATGTGAAAAATAGAAATGACTGAACATACACTAATAGGAGAAAGTTAAATGAATAATAACCTATAGAATGTTCTTCAGTAGTGAAATGTGGTAATTTTGAAAAATATTTAATACTATTGATACATGTTCACAATACAATCTTAACTGAAAAACCCAGCTTATAACATTCTTTATTGGCTTATTTTTTTTTCTTTCCTACGTATAATGCAAGCTCACTGTAGTAAGTCATGTCACATGTTGTAGCAAGTGAAATGGTATTCTGTTCCCTCAATGACCCAATTGATATAGTTAATGTGGTGAGTTTTTTTCATACCTTACTTCATGCTTATATAACCATATACACAGTTACACACATATACACAATGTAATCTTAATTTTGTAAATCTGTTTTTTTAAGTACTGGATTAAGTATTTTCAAAGTACTGGATGGAATCCAAGTTACTTCTGAGAGGTTGAATTAGGAAATTCAACCTTATTTTCCTCTGTTTTTTCTGTATTTTCTATATACAACATTAAAAAAGAAGAAAACTAATGGAAAATATTGAGTGGTGCCAAACCCTTTTAAATATGAGGACACAGAGGTGACTCAATCAGTTAAGCAGCTTACTCTTGATAGCAGCTCAGGTCTTGATCTCAGGGTCGTGAGTTCAAGACCCATGTTGTGTTCCATGATGCACATGGAGTCTACTTAAATAAATAAATATGAGGACCCAGAGATAAGGGATTAGAAAATGGCAGCTATCGGTGATTAAAAAACACACACACACAAAACCTAAACAACTAACAATAACTATCAGCAGACGCAGCCACTAAGGTTAGGTTTTTTTCACATCTGTGTCCTATGTCTCCGATTCTCTGGGGTGCTCACGCCTTTAGGGGTGTGCAACAGGAACCACCAGCAAGCCCTGGAGTAAATGGGCATGCCCATTTCAATCCCAGATAAGTAATTTAAATTCTTTTATATTAAAAGAGACAGAACAATTGAACTGAAGAGGATGGCTTTAGGTCATATCCCTGCCCCTTTGGGATATACTTATCCTTTATCCTAGGTCAGTGGTTTCAACCTTGGCTATGCATTAGAATCATCTGGGACCTTTTAAAACTGTGACTCCCTGGACCCCATCTGCAATGATTCTGACTTAATTGGACTAGAGTGGGGCCTGGGAATACAGCAAAAGTCCCCCCAGATGATTTTAATGTTTACCCAGGTTGAGAAACCATGTCCTAGGTCAAGGGAGTCGAGTGTACTAGAAACGGTAACAATAGTGACACTTTACGCAAACTGATAATCTTGAGGTTTTGTAAGATTTTCATTTAATATTTCACTTATTTGTTCATTTAAACAATTAGGCATTCAAAAAAGAGTTAAGTAGACACATATGTGTTTACAATAACACATGTGTTTTCAAAGAACAGTTGTTTCCTGGAATATTTATAGTAAGACAATAAAGTGTGAACAGGCACTTTGTAGAAAGATGTACATTCAGAATTCACATATGACTCATTTCTTGCTTCATAACATTGTTAACCAGAATAGTGTAATTCTACAGTTCTCTCAACTCAAACACTCTGCATGCACTTTTCTTGGTACCCTCACTCTTTCCATTTGACTCTTTCATGTACTTATTTGAGGGCAACTAATTTCCTTTTATCTCTCACAGTGACCAGTATAGACCTTACATATAGTAGGTACTTAATAAAACTGTGTAGCAAACAAATACAAAGACTCCTAAATTTTCTTTGTTCACAGATCCTGTAGTGTCTCAGTAATTTTTTGTGTGTGTGACCTAACAACTTAGTAGTCATTTCAAGAAAAAAATACTTGCTAATTACTTAATGGGATGTATTTGTTAGACATGGCACAACTTCTCAGACTTTGGAATGAGATTGAACACTGCGTCTTCATTTCCTGTTTGACATACATTTTCATGCAGTATTTGCATTTTATCAGAGTAGTCACTGAACACCCAACTTCACAAAATGGAATGGCCTTGATTTGAGTGTAGTGCATTGAATCGTGGGCAGTCTCCAGTTTCTGCGATGTCCAGAGGATGTTGTTATTATCATGCCTGCGTGGAATTTTACCCCTCTGAATTTATGTCCCCTCTGTTGGCTTTGAGCACAGTTTGGCAACTGTGGCCCCAAATCTCGGGCTTTTGATGTTTTTGTTTTGTTTTAGGTATCACGGAAGATTTGTTTCCTAAATATTTGTTGATTATGTCATTGGCTTTAGATATTCAGTTGCTAAACCTCTGCATACATTCTAAGAGAGGAGATTAATCACACTATTTCTTTGTAACATTAAGATATGGAACCATTAAAAAGAGGTACTTAAAAAAAGTGCTTAACTAGATTCAAGGCACTGTACTAATAAGTACTTTACAGTACTGTATTCTTTGATTCTGAGTTGTCTTTAAAGTTCTAATTCATTTTATACACAATGGTAAAGAAAATTTTCCTGTTTGCAGGAGGGATAGATAGGCCGGTCTTTGGGCAGTACTGGACAGATCCCCTGGCAGGAGATGAAGGCTGCTGGCTGTCCCAGTTGGTACAGACAGTTGACCTACCTTAAAGCCCAGTCTAGAGAAAGGTGTTAACAGGGACTTTAGCGATGAGTTCTCTCTTACTCCAGGTCTCCTGAGTCAGAGTTGTGCAGCTGAAAATAATAATCACACTCTACAATTATTTAGTTTGGAGATTTTACATCCTTTCTAGAAACTTGGGGGCGGTAATTTTGGGGGACATTGTCGGTTTGGTATACTAAATCCTTTTTCAGGATGGTATATAAATAGCAATAATTTGATTTCTTTTTGGCATGCATGACATAGTCTTCTCTAGATTTCATAAATTATATTAATTGGGAGTACTGAAGAACACTGCATCATTAAATTGCAAAGGAGGCTATAGTACTTTGTGTTCAATTTAAGCAATTTATACTTAGATCATCCCCAACAGGGTATTGTACCCAAGCTAACACATCCAACCCGATTTCCATTGTTTCATCACTCTTCCCTCTCATGAATGTTTCTCTAAAGTTGTTCTTGTCTCTCCCATATATTTGAAACACCTAGGGGAAAACACGAGCTACTCAAAGATTCCTAACGGTTATTCCTTTTCAGTAGCAATGTATTAAGAAACATAAGTCATTGTGAAATATATATAATAAAAACTTTATATTAAAAATATTCTTATTTATTTTATTATTTTCCCAAATGGGGTTTTTCTAGTAGTCTCTTTTTTTTTTTTCACGTAAATTACTTTGTTCCATTTTTACTTCCAACTTCAATTCTGGTTTCTTGGTAATCTACTGGAGTATTATCCTACAAATTAAAGTTGAGTAATAATTGGTGGAAACTGATCCTCATATAATTGCTTAAAGCAACAATGGTTGCTCTAACAAAAAACTTGTGTTTTGAAGTTCTTTCTCAATATCATGAGAATGAATGTATCTGTTGAAAGAAATTACCGAAGGAAGAAGTGGTAATGAATCAAAGACCGTGCACTTAGCTTGAAGTACATCACTTACAAATAGTCTGTGTACAGAAATGATTGCTTACCCATCTCCTTGTCCTGCCCTCTACTTCAAGGCTTATCTACCTCAGTTGACACATTTGCATCCTCCCTTGCAGTTAAATAGTTCTGAGCCAGTGATCTTACTTAATGGTATCAGAGGAAGGAATTCATTCACTAACTCAATCATTCATTCAAAAGTAAGGATTGTTATTTGAGGATACAGGAGTAAATCAAATGAAAAAGTCCATGCTATAGAGCTAATGTTCTAAATTTATTTTTGAGAGAGAGAGTTAGAGTGCAAGTTGGGGAGGGGCAGAGAGAGAGAGGGAGACACAGAATCCGAAGCAGGCTCCAGGCTCTGAGCTGTCAACACAGAGTCTGATGCAGGGCTTGAACTCACAAACTGTGAGATCATGACCTGAGCCGAAGTCGGGTGTTTAACCAACTGAGCCACCCAGGTGCCCCTCATAGAGCTAACAGTCTGGTAGGGGAAACAAAATGAACATAATGAGTAAATTATATAGTATGTAAAGAAGGTATTATGGAAAAATAGGGTGTGAGGAGAGTGTTAACACAGCAGAGTTGGTTGCTCAGTCCTTGCATGTGTCCAGTGGGGCCTGGACCAATCGTAGTCACGTGACTACCAACATAGTTTGCTACCAATCACGTGATTGGTAGTCACGTGACTACCAATCGTAGTCACGATTGCTCCTTGGCTAGATTCTGGGAATTCGGCCCTTGTGATGTTGTTTGTGTTAACTGATGAATGCTCCTGTATATGCCTGGAGCAATGGGGCATGCTCTTTTAGCTTGTCAAGCAAGCCCCTTTCTCCACCTCAGTCTGTGTTAGGTACCCAGTACTTCTGTGGGAGCTGGTACCAATGCCTTTTCAAACAAGTGAAAAACTGATCCCTAACCTTTCCTCTCTGGATTCTAGGTTCTGTTGCTCCACATTTAGTGCCTCCATATATGGCAAACTTTATTTAAAAAAATTTTTTAACTGTTTATTTATTTTGAGAGAGAGAGAGCGAGAGGGAGACAGCATGTGTGAGCAGGGGAGGGGCAGAGAGCGAGAGGGAGAGAGAGAATCCCAAGCAGGCTACACACTTAGCCCAATGTGAGGCTCGATCTCATGGCTGCAAGATCATGACCTGAGCTGATCTCCGGTAAGAGGCTTAACTAACTGAGCCACGCAGGCACCCCTGTATACCATAGTTTATGAGTGAATTTGTGAGTGAGTGAGGGAGTAATTGTAAGTGATTAAGAAGCAGGATGAAAAATTGGGAAGAAAAGATAAAAGGATGAGAAATACCTGTGGAGTGAGTTGGACAGTATGTTTTAGGAGCTGGAGTCAGACTGACTTATTTGCCTTGAGGAAAAGGTCTTTTGCATGGGTAAGAAGGAACAGAGTCCAAGTGCTAATGGCCCAGCCCTCTCATTTGTTCCCTATTGAGTCGTCTGCAATGTGCTTATTCTTAAATTATAAGGATTCTTTTTATGTCATTCTTTTCATTAGTTTTGGTGAATCATACTCATTGAAGCCCCTGATTGAAATGAAGAAAATATGTATTTTATTTGCTTTATAGCATGTTTCACCTTTGGAGATAATGTTCTTAATCTAACTCTTTGATTTCTTTTTAGATTTGACATTTCCTCTGTAATATTAATTTACTGCAAATAAATTTGTTTCTGTTTCAAAGAGGAACAGATTTTTGTTTGTTTGTTAAACTCCAGAGCCAGTAAGAATTTTGGATCCAATCTGGTACTTAAGCAATCAGTGAAAAGGAGACTTTTTTATTTTAGCGAGTTTTTGTTTTTTTTTTAATTCAGCACCCTTTTGTTCCTTTAAAAGAAGGCTATGTGTCCACATTTGAAATGCCAGAAAGAGTAAACTGTTGCAGCCCTTTCCACTCTGCATTACAGAATGTGGAATCATATGCTCCTTTCTCTTTATGAGCTTCTTTGTTGTCCTTGCTTTTTTGCTGAACTTTCAACCCTCCTTCCAACTCAAATAGGGAAATTGTGCTGGTACCCTGGGAGAAAGAGTTGTCAAACTATGTTGGTATTATTCTGTAACAGAAGTAAAAATTTTAATTTTAATCTTTGCTGTAATACAGTTGCATTATATTTATTAAGCAAGTTTTGCTACTTCTATATTATTCTCTAGTCAAAATTTCCCAGTCAAATATTCTTTTGAAAAAGATGGAAAGATATTAGTTTCCAAAAGGAAAAGGAAAAGGAATCTTAATATTTATTTGTTGCTGTGATCGTTGCAATAATATATTTCTCACTGGGTAACTGAGATTAAACTCAAAATTTTACCAAATAGTGGGGTTAGAAAGCTGGCTGTAACTTCAGGTGGCCTCTGTGGAAATTCTACAGTTATCATTCTTTCCCTGGTGTTTGGCCACTTTTGATCTTCTGTGTCTTCCTCCCTCTACCTCTCTTCCTTTATTTCTCCTCTTTCTCCTACTCTCCTTCTCCCCACTTTTCCTCCTGACCTTTATTCCATTCAGAATACATATTCTAAATCCCTTACTAAACTCTGGCAAAACACAAGGCTGAGTTTGAAATGCATTGATTGTGGAGAAACTTATTCTCACAGAGAAGACAAACAGAAAGCAAAGCAAAGGCCAGAATATATCATGTGCCATTAGACTAGCAGGTACAGAAGAGAAGTTCCCATCTGACTGAAATAAGAGTAAATTTATTTGAAGAGGGGGTGTTTGAGCTAAATGTTAAAGAATGGAGTAGGATTTTGGCAGGGAGAGATGGAAAAAAAAAAGGGAGACTTTTCAGTAGAAAGAAAGAAATGAATAATGTAGCAAGAAAGTGGGTTGGTCTTGGATAGTGATCCTTGACCCATTTATGTGACAGTAGACCAGAGGTCTGCAAAGTTTTTCTGTAATGTGCCAGATAGATCATTTTAGGCCATATGGCCTCTGGTGCAACTATCAACTCAGCTGTTGTAGCGAAAGCAGCTGTAGGCAATATATAAATGAATACTGGGGCAGTATTCCAAGAAAACTTTATTTACAGTAGTAAGTGGTGGGTCAGAGTTGGCCTGTAGGCTGTCATTTGTCAACCCCTAATTAGATAAGGCTCGAAAGGAAGGTGATGACCAGATCTTAGATTTTGAATGCCAGGCTAAAGAGTTGGGAATTAATTTATATTCTTTTTAGTGAAATCATGATTGTTACGTCTCTACTAAAGGTTTCAAATACCCAGACATTGGAATTTGGGACCAGATGTTTTCTGTGTACATTTTAAGATATTTATATAGTTAGCGCTAAATTAAAATTTCTGTGACTGGATATCTTGTATGAAAATGGCAAGGTACAAATAAAGCCTGATTTGGGTCATAGCCAGAAGTTTGTCATCTTTTGGGTTCTCACCACAAAGTCTCTATTATAATGGACCAAAAAGTCAGATTATGGAAAACAAGCAAGAATGAATGGGCAGGCCCTTTAGAGATCTGAACTCAAAATATCAACATTCTCCCTGTTCAAAAAATGATAGTGTGAACTGATTCTAAAGTAAATACTAAATCCACAGTTTTCGATACTTTTTAAAACTACTTTATCAATGTATGATTGACATGTAAAAAGTTGTACATATTTAATGTATATACTCCATGAGTTTGGAGTTATACTCATGAAACCATCATCACCATCAAGGCATCAAGACCATAGATGTACTCATCACCTTGCAAAGTTTCCTCCCATCCCTATTAACAATGAATTTTTTTTTGTGGTAAGCACTTAAAGATTTACCCTTTTAGCAATTTTTAAATATATAATACATATTATTAGCAATAGGAGCTATGCTGTATAGATCTTCAGGACTTATTTATCTTATAATTGAAACTTAGTGCACTTTGACCATCACCTCTCCCTCCACTCACCCCGTGGCAATCACCATTCTATTCTCTGCTTCTATGAGTTTGATTATTCTGGATTCCACACATAAGTGAGATCATAACATTTGTCTTTATATGTCTGGCTTATTTCACTTAGCATAATGTCTTCCAGGTCCATCCGTATTGTTGCAAATGGCAGGATTTCCTTCTTTCTTTAAGGTTGAGTAGTAGCCCACTGTATGTATATACCACATTTTCTTTATCCATTTATGCAGTGATGTGCATTTAGGTTGTTTCCATATCTTGGCTGTTGTGAATAATGCAGTGAACCTGGGAATGAAGGTATCTCTTTGAGGTGGATACTTATCATACAGATTGTCATCTATATAGATTCTAAATTAATCCTCAAGGCAAGACTGTTTCTTCTTAATGTTTTTATCCCTAATACCTAGCTACTGCAGATCTGGCCCAAAGTGAGCAGTCAATAAACATTTGATGAATTAATGTAGGTGAATATTTCTAATTGTTCCCAACCATTTTATTCCACTATATTTTTGTGCTCTTCATTTTTAGTCTAGTTCTCATTTGAATGCTTAAACCTCAGTAAAGTTTTAAAATTTATTTTATTGTCAGAGTATCTTATACTTAAAATTTGATCTGTGATCTATTTATAAAAGCTTTATAAACCTACTGTGTTTTTAGCATTACATTCATAGAGAGAAAAATGTTGCATATTAAATGAAATTATTGTAGATGTTTGAAATATAACAGAAAAGAAGGGGGCTAGTTTTTGTACAGTAGAAATCTGAAAATAAGGTACAACTCTATGGATACAGTTGTAACCTACATAATGGTAACAACATAATAAGATGATGTCAAGTTCTTTTGAGAAGAAGTGGGGTTATAATTTATCAGCCCACCCACTTCAAGCTCTAGATGTCACCCAAACAAATAGCTAGCTTTATTTTTCTAAAACCCCTATTAGACTGACTCACTCATCTATATCTTATAGCAAAATCATAATATAGTGTTGGTTCTAATATGCTTTTTCAAGAGCACTTCTTTATGTATAGAGTACTCTTTTGAATTTTAGTTATTCTCATTACTTAACAATGCTTTTAATTATATGATAGTTAATTTTTTCCCCAGCAACCTTAGGACTGTGCTCATTGATGTGTATTTTATTTTTACTTGTTTCTCTCAACATCTAGATTATATGTTTTCTAAGGGTGCAGTTGAAATCATTTGATATTGAACCATTTTTAAACTAATCGTGACATATTGAAGAGAAGATTATGTGGGCAAGACATAATGATTATAATTAAGTGACAGAGAAAATAATAAGTGCATGAAAAGCTGAAAAATGCAACGGAGAAGAGTGGATAGATTATGGAGACAAAAGCACCTGTGGTTGAAAATTATATGTTTAATCGCGGAATCTGTCCCATTTAAATGCCAAAGTATTTTTGTTGGATAATTAGTAGGGGGATTGTTATGGAGATTATATATACATCTATAATATCTGGTTGCCAGCCCTGTTTGCTTAATCAAAATGTTAACACCATGGAAATCAGAAGTGTCCTATTTAAGTCTTGGGCAGGCAATTCTTTATTCTTGTCCTTTTATTTGTAGGAGAAAGAATTGTTTATGCCCCTTTAATAGCAGCAAGCATGCTTCCAGCTGAGACTTTTTGTTTTTTTTTTTTAATGCTATTTTTGCTGTTGCTTATGCTGGGGCCACACAAACCCAGCCTAGGGATGGGGTGAAAGACTCATAGGACCAGCAAATTCTTCTCTGCACTTTCTTCTCTGCACTAGTTGGAAGGAAACAAGTAAGCTACTGAATATGGTAAAAACCAAATCCCTACTGGTTTTCAAGAAGAGATGTGGGGAGTAGAATGCATAGAACTCGGAGTCAGATGAACCTGTCTGTGAATCCTGCCTTAATTGTGCAATTCTAGCCTTAGATTCCTTGCCTTAAAATGGGGGGAAAGTCTTGCAGGTTTGTATCAGGATGAAATTGGACAACACGGATAAAGTTTCTCGCACTCAGCTTGGTGTGTGTGTGTGTGTGTGTGTGTGTGTGTGTGTGTGCATGTCATAAATAGCATTAGTTTTTTTTCCAAATTGAGCTAGAGAGGACCCTGCTGGTCAGGGCTACATTATGTCCTGAGTCTAATAGATCTAAGGAGCAGAAATATGGGATCTCTTCAGAGGAACACTGATTTTGATCGGCAATATTTGACCTTTGCAAATCATTTTTTTCCTGAACTTGATAATCATTTTCTCATCAAATTTATTCTTTAACATAATTATTACATGTGGAAAAATAAAACCATCCATTCTGGATTAAAAAATGTTTTGGAAAACATTAAGAATCAAATCCAGCCTCAGAATGTCAGGAGCCTTTAGTGTGTCTTATTTTGACAACTGTACTTTTACAGGAGGAGACAGAAGACACAGGTTTGGATTTTTTATGAATTTCACTTAAGATCTTACTACACACTGGAGTTTGTCTATAAATCAAAGGCTCTCCGAATTTCTGAAATTAATCGTTATAGCAAAGGAATTAACCAGAATTCCTACTCCTGAAGATGCTGTTGAAGGAGCCATTGTGGGTACATTTGATTTGAATAAGACCCATTATTAAATTTTATTAGCGAATCTTAATTCCCTTTTAGTTATGTGCAGTCTCCCTCTTATATGCTTTATCCTGTTTTTGGTACATAACATTATCCTTCCTTCCTGTACCTTCTCTTACGAAAGATAGAGTAGCCCATTAAATAACACATGCTGCGTTTACAGTTGTATCCTATATCATCCAAGGTGCTTGCTTTGGAAGCAACAGAATCTGCCTCTGGCTACAAGGAATAAAGGGCCTCTGGGGAGGGATGATGCTACAGCTCACAGATCAGCAGGAGGAGCTGTACAACCCACCTCTGGAAGGACAAAGGGCAGGGAGACTTTGGAAAGCTCAGTGGGTAGGTGCTCCTAGACTTTCTAAGATGTTTCAGCTTCGGCAACCATTTGCTTCTATGTATCTTCAGCCACATTTTGAGGTCCTAACAGAATCTTTCTGGCCCCCGTTAGCGAGGTACTTTGTGCCAGCGGCTCAGTAAATTTCATCTAGGGGATTAGGAGCTGGGCAGTTGGAGGAATTATTTTGAATGGGGCAACTATTTGTCTTCTACACATAGTTTTTATTCTAGGTGGACCTGTTCAAGGACGTTTAGTTTAGGAGGCCATTGTGTCACGTGTCTTACTTGTTTTTTACACAAGAGCTATATTTCCCATATGAGTTTAAGGCCATGGTTTAATGTGTGTGTCTGTTGGGGAGCTCCCTTTTTTCCTTTTTCTTTCTTTCTTTTTTTTTTTTTTTTATATTGATTGATTGATTTTTGAGACCGAGAGAGTGCAAGCGGGGGAGAGGCAGAAAGGGAAGGAGACAGAGAATCCCAAGCAGGCTTTGCACTGTCAGCACAGAGCCTGATGCAGGGCATGAATTCATGAGTCATGAGATCATGACCTGGATGGAAGCCAAGAGTTGGACGCTTAACTGACTGAGCCACCCAGACGCCCCCCCTTTTTTCTTTTTAGTTCATGTTATATAAGCATTTCTCAGTAATTGCAACAATATATTCCTTGAATTAATTTTAGTAGCATGATCCCAAGACTCCCTGTTACATGGTGTAAAGATGGCTTTTCAGTCATTCACAGGGACGTGTTTCAGCTAACAAGACCTCTTAAAATGAGCGAGACTTGGAGCAGTTCACATTACTTACCTGAATTCTCATTTTTTCATTGGTAAAGTAGACTTGATATCACATATTTTATAAAAGTATAAAAGCATGTGATAATATACATGCAAGGCTTGGCATTAGGAACATGTGTTTATCCACAGCCCTTCTTCATATTTTGATTTTAAATGTTACATGATTTTTTTTAAATTTTAGAGTAATGGGCTGAACTTATAAAATGATGGGAAAATAATTTGAGGAACAGTAGGTGCTAAAAACCAAGGCTTCGTTGACCTTTTAGTACCTGATGCTCCTGAATTTATTAAAAGCAATGATAGTAATGACTAATCACAAATAATTTAACCTCCCACAAAGCTGCCTATTATTAAAAATGCTGAGAGGGCATAGATATGGATAAATATCAGTAATATATATTTTGCTTTGTTTTCTATTCTCCATATATACATTTGAATATATAGAGATTGTTGTCCTGGAAATTAACAGCTTTTTAGACAGACTAATGGAACCTCATTTTAAGGTATAGCTATCCAGAATATAATCCTCCCCTTTCTTTCCTTTTTCCCAATTCATTCTTCTCATCTCTTCACTCTAAACTGGGGTTAGGATTGCTTTTAAGAGTTGAATCAGGCAGGGTGCCTGGGTGGCTCAGTCGGTTAAGCATCGGACTCTTGGTTTTGGCTCATGATCTCTAGCTTTGTGAGTTCGAGCCCTGCACCAGGCTCCACACTGCACTGCTGTGCAGAGCTGCTTGGGAATCTCTCTCTGTCTCCCCCCCCCCCCCCCACTCTCTCGGCACCTCCCCTGCTTGTGCTCTCTCTCACACTTAATAAATAAACTTAAAAAGAAAAGAGTTAAATCAGGCAGTTGTAATGCAGTGGCTTAAGAGCACACACTTTGAGGAGAGATGGTCCCAAGTTTGTGTCCTGTCACTTCCATCTACTGCGGGTTGGCCATGGATGATTTACAAACCTAACCCACAGTTACCAATATATATGATAAGGGAAACAATAATGTCTCTGTAATTAGGATTTTGAAGAGTAAATGGAATGATGCACTTAAAAATGAACACAATGCCTGACTCATTAACCCTCAACACATTTTAGTTCTTGTGGTTATAATTATTATTCTATATATTATTAACATTTTATTATCATACAGAAGAGGAAATATACTAAAAAATCTTTGTGTCTAAATAGATAATGGTGTTTGAATAACATTTAACTTGAATTTTAGAGTCTTGAAAGGATCAGAGCTCTTTTCTAGCCTGCTAGATTGCATCTTTTCTAGGACTGGGTGTTTACTGCAGTAGTTCGATTTGTATTTAAAATGTCTTTGTTATGGTCCAAAAGCAATTTAAAATCTAGTTTATTTTTAACAAAGTTAGAGTATATAAGGTGTAAGAATAGTTTGGTAGTAATATTGCAGCTCAGGCAATGGTGACAAGGATTTTTTACCTGACGTGCTATTCTTGTGAAAAAATATTTGGAGTGAAATGGGTTTTTGCAAATGTATACCCGCAACATCAGTCCTCATGAGTTATTTCTTACAGATGACTCTAATGTTTGTGAAATGGTCTCCAACTGTGGAGAAATAATTTTTATTATTAATGATATTAAGTGACAGCTAACCTCTGTGCTGAACACATTATTTGCATTATTTCATTTTATTACCTCAAAGTAGTTACTATTCTAATTTTACAGATGAGCAAATGGACTTTGAGAGGTAACTTCCCCAAAGTCACACATCTAGGGAACGGCAGAGATGGGCATCGACTGACTCCAAAGCCCATTAATAGTGGAAGAGAAGGCATCTTTGGCAAAGGTGGTAAAGTTGTGGTACAGGCTTTACAAAGGCATTTCCATGGTGATACAAGTTTTTTTTATGAGACATTAACATTGGTATATCCATGAACATATTGTCAAAGATCTATAAAGCTGTAGGTTTAAGTTAGAAACCAGTTAATTCTTATTTTCCTCAATTTATTATCTTACTGTGCTTTCTTACATATTTAACAGATAATATACTTCTTGGTATTTTAAAGATTTTATTTTGATATTTGGTAATTTGGAACTGAAACACATCCCATGCTTTCCAGACAACAGAACAAAATAAAGGAGCTAGTCATGCACTAAGGTTTAGTGAGATTGCATTTTATTCTAGGAACTTTGACTATATTTTGAATTAGTTACTTGATAGCATTAGAATTAGTGAGGCCAAGTGAAAATGGGTTTTTCTGAAGACAGAACCTCTGTCTTCCTCTTACTCACTGCTTCCTTTTTTTCTCCTTTTTACTGGCAGAAAAAAAATTGGGATAATAACACTGTGCCTTATTAATAATAAAAATTTATTCAGTTTTAGAAAGAATAATGAATTTGTTGGAATGTTTCTCCCCCTGTGTCAATGCATCCATACATATGTATTTCCAGATTTTATCAGTTTTGTATGGTTATTCAGATGTCTTGAATGACATTTTAAGGTATAGTGACATATGCACCCTAGGATCTGACATGCTGTTATTTCTGGCTTCTTTCTCTTCCAGTGTCTGTATTTATGCTGAAAGTACAGGTGAATGACATCATCAGTCGTCAGTACCTGAGTCAAGCAGTTGTAGAAGTGTTTGTAAACTACACGAAAACAAATTCCACAGTAACTAAGAACAATGGAGCAGTGTTGATAAAAGTACCCTATAAATTAGGGCTCAGCTTAACCATTGTTGCTTACAAGGATGGCTACGTGTTGACACCTCTGCCTTGGAAGACTGGAAAAATGCCAAGTAAGCACTTAACAACAGTGTAAAAGCCTTTACTTAAATGTACATGACTTTTTTTTTTTTTTTTTTTTTCCTGCTTTGGGAATCTCTTGTTCTGGTAAACTGACAATGAGACAACCCATGTGAAGTCAATACAGAGAGGTTAGAAAGGAGTGCCAGTTGGAAGAAAACATGAAAGTCTTTTTTTTTTTTTTTTTTTTTCTCTTTTCCTCACAGAGGCCTGAAAGAGTCCTGAGCAAGAGCTCTGCTCTGGTACAGAGCTTGTCTGCAGGTGGCGGTGAGAGGCTTGGCATGCCCAGAGGATTAGTGAGGAGCAGGGTGGGCCAGATGGTGCAAGGACGTTCTTGAAAGTAGAGGCAAAAAGTTTAGATTTATGTGAATCATAAGGCAGTGCAGATTCTTGAGTACAATAACTGTAAGTTGTTTGGAAACTGAATTTACTTAACAGTGTACGATGTTTAGGCCAAAAACAGGGCTAGAATGGATTCAGGGAGCCTTGCTACAAAGCTGTGGTTGTGCTCCTGGTGGACAGTAACAGTCTGATGTAAGCGAGGGAATGAAAGGGAGGAGGTAAATATAAGAGGCATACTGAAGGAAGAATTGGTAATTACTGTGCCAATCATCATATACACCTTAAACTTACAGTTATATCAGGTATATCTCAATAAATCTGAGGAAAAAAAAATAAGTGGATAAGACTTAGTGTGACTAATTGGATATTGAGAAGTACAGGCCATAGAAGATACTAGAATGCAAGTCTGATTGGAAGGATGATACTTAGGTAATCAATCTTTTTTTTGTGTGTGATGGTTATTAGAATTTAGATACTTAATTTGGTTTCATACTGGAAACATTTGAATTCTTGAACTCTTATTCAAGTTTAGAATGAGAAAGAAAATGAACAATGAATTAGATAAATTAGGACTCATGTGAATGAGATTTAATAAAATCATGACTCAAAAATCTGACTAGGGATATAAAAGTCTGAGGTGAATTCTTGGTCTTATATACTTTAGTTTTTTTTATAAAAAAAATTTTTTTAACGTTTATTTATTTTTGAGACAGAGCATGAACGGGGGAGGGTCAGAGAGAGGGAGACACAGAATCTGAAGCAGGCTCCAGGCTCTGAGCTGTCAGCACAGAGCCCGACGCGGGGCTCGAACTCACGGACCGCGAAATCATGACATGAGCCGAAGTCGGCCGCTTAACCGACTGAGCCACCCAGGCGCCCCACTTTAGTTTTTTTTTAGAAGACGGATATGAAGCACACTTATTCATTAAATTAGAATTAGAAAAATAATGAAAGAAACTAAAAGATGGGAAAAAGTAAATAAAGATGGAAGTAGATGGACATTAATTAGAAAATGTAGAGAGAATTGACAAAATGCTAGTTCTTCAAAATAAATTATGCATCTGTAATCTAAACAAATAAGGAAATAAAAGACAAGAAAAAATATATAAAATCTTTAAAAAATCAAATGTTCTGTATCAAAGCAATAATCTTAAAAAATCTAATAATTTTGTGATAATATAAATGACTATATTGATTTTAGATGAGGTAGACCATAACCATGGATAAATGTTCTGAATAAAAATAGCTTAATTCAAAGGCTATTTAAAATTTTTTTAATGTTTAGTTTTGAGAGAGTCAGGGTGTGAACAGGCGAGGGGCAGAGAGAGGGAGACACAGAATCTGAAACAGGCTCTGGGCTATGAGTTGTCAGCACAGAGCCCGATGCAGGGCGTGAACCCATGAACTGTAAGATTGTGACCTGAGCCGGTCAGACGCCCAACTGGCTGAGTCACCCAAGTGCCCCCGCAAAAGGCTATTTTAAAAAAAAGATACTCCAAATCATCTTATAAAACCAGTGCAGCCTTGATTCTGAGATCTAACAAAGGTAATGAAAAATTAAATGCCTTCATATGTGCTCTCTCTCATATACACATGTACTCCTTTATAGACCAATCTTACTTATAACTCTAAATACAAAAATCCTAAACAGAATAATACAAAAGAGTTTCACCATTGTTTAAATATAGCATTCTGTTAAGACCAAGTAGGATTTTTCTTCTTTGCAGGATTATAAGGATGTGAAATGTGTCACTCTGTCAATTTTACATATCATATTAGTGGAACACTTTAGAAGTATCAGATAGCATCAATAATTTTCTGAAATGCATGTTACAAGTTGACCATCCATGCCCAACTAAGAACAAGCTCTTTAAAAACTAGGACCATAAAGATATCCTTAACATGGTAAATATCTCGAATTCATACCTGACTATAAAATAGTAGAGGTGATCCTATGAAAATAAGAAACAGAACACAGATGTCCATATTATTTTACATTATAGATTCTTATCAGAGCAAAAATATATCAACAGACCAAAAAAGAGGATAAGTATAAGAAAGAATCAAAGACATTACTATTTCCAGTTATCATATCCCTGGAAAATTACAAAGCATGAATCTTAAAAATCTCAGAATTAATGGAATTTGACAGAACTACTAAGTATAGAATTAGCATTGGTACAAGTCAATACATATTCTTATATACCAGAAGTAGTGACCAGTTATGAAAAATAATGAAAAGAAATCCCTTTCAAAACAACAAGGACAAACAAAATATGCAGGAAACCTACAAAAAGTGTGAAATAACCATATATTGGGGAAAACAGAACTACAAATGTTACTGATTGACCTTAAAAAAAAAAAAAAACTAAAACCCTGGATAAATGGAATGCATTGTATTTCTTTAGAAAGCCTGAATATTGTAAAGATTTCACTTCTTCCTAATTTATAGATTTAATGCATTAAAAAACTTGGCAAAATAATTCTTGGAGAGTAAAAACCTGGAAATCATTTTAAAAGAAGATTTACTAGAGGTGATTTGCCATTTCATATAACTAAAATAATATGTAGCTACACAATTAAAATTCTGTAATACTGTGATACAAATTAGATACTAAGTAGCATGTATAAGAAAATGTAATCTATGATAAGGTACCAGTATAAATCATTAAGAAAAGGCTGAAAAAAAGTAGTATTAGGATATTTTGGATTCATATTCCAGATATATTGCTCATAGAGTTCAAATGTGGAAAATCAAATTATGTTAAATACAAGAAAATAAAAATGATTAAAAAAAATTTTTAATGTTTATTTTTGAGAGAGAGAGAGACAGTGTGTGTGGGGGGGGGGGGAGGGGAAGAGAGAGAGGGATACACAGAATCCAAAGCAGGCTCCAGGCTCTGAGCTGTCAGCACAGAGCCCGACATGGGGCTCGAACCCACAAGCTGTGAGATCATGACCTGAGCTGAAGTCAGACGTTTGACTGAGCCACCCAGGTGCCCCAAAAATGATTTTTTTTTTATAAGGAAGGCCTGTTTAAACCTAAAAGCAATGAAAGATGTCGTAAAAGCTAGATTGCACTATTTTTAACAAAGGTATTATACAGCATGTGACTATAGGTAATAATACTGTATTCTATATTTGAAAGTTGCTAAGAGAGTATATCTTAAAAGTTCTTATCACAGGGGGAAAAATGTATGTAAGGTGGTGGATATTTACCAGACTTACTGTGGTAATCATTTTGCAATATATATAAATATTGAATCATGATGTTGACACCTGCAGTTAATAAGTCATACATCAATTATATTTCAAAAAATGTCTAAAAATAGGAAAATATTAGACAATAAAGAGTAATAGCCTCAATATGTAAATAATTCATACAAATTAGAAAACATTCAGGTCCTAACTAAATAAGGTAAATGGGCAAAATCCTTACCTGGAATTTTTCAAAACCAGAAAAACAAAAAGATTACTAGATGTGACAAACTGTTTTATTTTCCTGATAGTCTCAGATTTGCTGTACCAAAGACATACACATTTCTTAGATTTTTCACCTTAGAACTAAGTTTTTTAAAAGTGAACATAGTACTGAGAGAGTGAGGTATAGTGAGCTTTCTCGAACATGGTTGGTGGGTGTACAAGTCAGCAAAATTATCTGGTTAGCAATTTTGAAATATGTGTGTCAAAAGTCTTCAAAATCTTCAGCTTTGACCCAGTATTCCACTGCTAAGAGTCCATCCTAAAAATAGATATATAAATAACTAAAGTTGACAGATCTTTGTACATAAGAATGTTGATTCAAATATTTTTTGCAATAATGGTAAAAATGAAAACTAAATATGTGATACTAGTACAGTGGTTAAGTCTTGATATTTCAAGAAAGGACATAAGTGACATTGACAATGTTAGGAAGAGTTTCTAATCAGGGATGGAAATGCTTATTTTATCTTAAATGAAAAAAACAGGGTAAAAATATTCCACATATAATATTGTACTATTTTATTTATTTTTTAACGTTTATTTTTGAGACAGAGACAGAGATGAATGGGGGAGGGTCAGAGAGAGAGGGAGACACAGAATCTGAAACAGGCTCCAGGCTCTGAGCGGTCAGCACAAGAGCCTGACATGGGGCTCGAACTCACGGACCTCGAGATCGTGACCTGAGCCGAAGTCAGCCGCTTAACCGGCTGAGCCACCCAGGCGCCCCTGTACTCCCTATTTTTAAAAAATCACAGGAAAAAGCCAGGAAGAATATACTGAATTATTAATAGTGGTTGTCTTTGTCATGGGATTGGGAGGGCCATCACTTTATTCTTTTTTTCTGTATTTCTCAACTTTTCTAGAGTGGATATTCATCCCTTTTATAATGAGAAACCTTTTTTTTTTAAGTGAAAGGAAATCCACATATAAGTTTTCGTGAAGTTCAAAAGATTCTCCTCGGGTTTAATAACCTTCAGCTGTGAGGGCTGCCCCCCCCCCCCCTTTTAACAAAGTATCCAAATGTGGGAAAGTGCTCTACTTATAATCATCTCAAGGTCCAAGCTACTACCCTGACACTTTCTAATTTCATAAAGCCACTAATTAGTCTAGCTATCAATGTATTCTGAATTGAAATTGTACTTTTGTTTGGTATTTCTTTTCCTATTGTAGGAAAATGGTGTATTTCATTTTATACCCATTCATATATTTTTGTGTTTTATCCTCTTATCAGTCTTTACAGCTCTTTGAAATATCTTAAAACATATTTCCATGCAAATGTATTTTATCCTGTCCTAAGTGATTTAGGATTTTGTTATTTCTTTTAAGTGCTTGTATCGAATAGAAGAGAGCTATCAAATGAGAACTCATTTTTAGTAAGTTTATTTGATCTTTAATTGCTTATAAAATGGTCTCCCCTCCCCCACACACTTCTGATCTTGAAATAATTTTGTTATCTTTCAGGCCATCTGCATTTACTGATCCCACCCGTTATTTAAGGTACCTACTCTTGTAGGCAGATTTGGCCTCATCCTGCATTGCTACCAATGACTGTGGATAATTTGTTCTGTAATGCATTAAACTGTTTCCTCTTCTGCCAACTTAGAGCTGGCAAACCATACTGTGTGGTGAAGAGAGTTGTGCCCTTATGCAGGAAGTGAAAAAAACATCAGTGCATGTAGTCTCTATCTTAGAGAACCTTGAATTGTGGAGCCAAAGTTTTATTTATTTATTTTAATCATAAGGAAACAACAAGTAACAATTGTATAGAGAAAACAGAGGATTATTCAAGCATTTAATCTGACAATACATGTCTGGGGTTATAGAACATCATTAGTAATTTTGGTACAAACTATTGGAAATAGAAAGGATTAGTAAAATAGTGATGCCTGACCTTTTTCCCCCTGACTTTACTGTGATACTCTTTTTTCCCCCTTCATCGTATTTTACATTTATTTTTCCTTTTTTTCCACAGTCCCCCCCCCCCCCCTTCCCACTTTTTAGGGCCTGCTGGAACAGACTATATTTAACCTAGTTTTTCCCCACGTTTAATAAAATATTTTAATTGTTCTATATTTCACAGTATATTCATCAGTTACACTTTCGCTGTTCCCGCAAAGCCAAGCAAATATATGGCTATTTGAAGACACTGTTTTAATTACTGGAAAATTAGCTGGTAAGTACAACACTTCTTCTCAACTTGTAGGTAAAAACTTAGTGATAATCACTTTAATTATGTTACTGTAGTTCTTCACTAATGAATTCATGTTAGTTGTAACTTGGAGAAAAGTCTAAATTGCTCAAGGATGATTAGTGCTGCTGTAAGTTGATCTTAACTGATTCTTATTTCACTGTCAAACAACAATATGGGGGTTTGTATAGTGGGAATCATTCTCTACTATTTTAGCATCCTGGCCCCAGTAGGAACATTTGAGTTTCCGAAAGACTGCACTGAGATTCTGAGCTTCTTTCCAAATCACATCTCTCACTGGGCTTTAGTGGTCAGTGAAATTAGGAAAAGGTTGGAACTTTGGGACTCTAATTTGCAGGCACTTCCATCCCTGAGTGGGAAGGGCCTGAGAGTGGGTAAGGTCTTTCCATAGCAGGTGGAATTTACCCCACTTGCATATCCCATGGGCCAGAATACAGGAAGCTTTATTTGGAGTCTGATTTAAACTATGACCTCTAGTTCTGCTTTACCAACCCTGAGAATGACAGTTCCAGCATGACCTTTACCCCCCTGCCATCTTCCTTAGCTAGTTCTTAGGGGAACCCCCACATTTTGCACTTTTTTACTGCATGTTATATAAAACCTCTATCGATGACAAAAAAATTATTTTTTTGTATTGGGGAATCAATGTTTAAGACTAAAGCATAATAGTAATGACTGATTGGTAAAGGCAGAAAATCCTCAAAGTAAGAGTCCAATAAGAGTCATGGTAAAAAGAAATTGTTTGTGAAAGTTCATTTTCAGAAGCTATCTTTTTTTTAATGTTTATTTTTGACAGGAGGAGGGGCAGAGAGAGAGAGAGATTGAGAGAGAGTACAAGTGGGAGAGGGAACAGAAAGAGAGAGAGAAAGAGAATCCAAATCAGGCTCCAGGCTCTGAGCTGTCAGCACACAGCCCAATGTGGGGCTTGAACTCACCGTGAGATCACAACCTGAGCCAAAGTCTGCTAATGGACTGAGCCACCCAGGTGCCCCTCAGAAGTTATCTTATTTCAAAAATATTAAAGAAAATATTTGGAAAAAAAATTAAACCAGGATGTGATTAATTTACTGAGGAAATTACCAGAATCTTACTCTTGAAATCTAATAGATTTAATAGAATTTTGAGTTGCAAGTTTGCTCTGCCTGGCAGGATGGGTGCATGTGGCATGGTGTGCAGAAGGATAAAAAGTAAATAGGAACCATTTACCATAGAGAAAGGGTACACGTTATGCTGCTGGGACCTTAGTAAAAACAGTCCCTCTTCAGCAGCACCTTCTTGTTAAGGTTGTGTTTTGACACATTCCTACTTCATACTGTCTTCTTCAAACCCCATTACAAATTGTAATTTCCTCCAGAACATATGAAATAGATTAGTGTGAACATGTCCATATGCCACTCCTTTGCATTTTACCAAGCAATGGTGAGCACTCATTTATCTGGGAGATACTGTCTATATCTCCATGAGAACACTCTGGGCTCTCTTGAGTTCTCAGATAGCTTCCTTTTACTACCTCAGTGTCCTAAGAGTTGACCCATTGAAAAGCTAAGCAGGAAAGGAGGGGTGTTTCTGCAGATGATAAATCCTTCCTTGGAAGATACACATCTCACTTCTCAACTTCCATAAAACATTGATATTTTTTCTTCCAGGATTTGATCAGAAAGGTGTTCAGTTTGTACAATGAAAATGTGTTAGGTTTGTGTGTGTTTGTGATAAAAAGGGAGCAGGAGAAATTAGAAACTTCAGGAAAACCTTACAGAGGCTCAGACAGACATTTTACTTAGTGTACATGTTTGCAGTTATAAGAAATTTGGGTTTCAGCATAATTGAAGCACATGTATATTTTTAACTTTATATTTGAAAATAACTTCAAATGCAGAAATAATTTCAAAATATAGAAAAGTTGCAAGGATAAGAGACAACTCCTGTATACCCTCTACTCAAATTTAGCTATTGATAACATTTTATTCCATTTGCTTTACTATATGTGTATTTGTGCTCTGGGTATGCATACTTTTTTTCTGAACCATTTGAAGGTAAGTTACATGCATCGTGGCCTTTTACCTCTAAATACTTAAGCATGCACTTCCTAAGATTTGGGATATTAAGTGGCCACAACACAGTTCAGCCAATTTAATGTTGATAGGATAACTTACCATCCAAATTCCAATTTTGTCCACTGGCGCCTTTTTTTTTTTTTTTTTTTTTTTGGTCACTCTGGTTTAGGGTCAAATATTACATTCAGTTTTCATGTCTCAGCCTCTATTAATGTGAAATATTTCCACAGCACTTTTTTAAGGCAGGTATTTTAACAGAGTAAGGTGTAGATAGTACTTGTAAAGTGATCAGAAGGTATTAGATTATACCCTCAATTTAACCAAATAAGAATAATATAAATGTGTTGTTTTTAGTTATATCTCTTACTTTCCAGGTATTAGTTTTTCTAGCTTCATATGTAAACAATACACTGATTTTGAAAATTATGTTACATCTTTGTCATGTTTTGTGATGTAACTATTTAGAAACTGACACTTTAAAAATTCTAATAATTGAACTGATTGCTTTTGTCTTTGTCAGCAACCTTAAAGTCCAAAGCAATAGCTGATATTTCTGATAAGTTTCAAGGATTTAAGAGTTGACCCTTAAATTGTTAAAAATACATTGATTACAGAAATATCAATACTATCACTGAATTTTCACTTTGTAAGTTATATTAAAGGATAGTCAATTCAAAGTTATTAACATGAGATAACATTTATCAATTGAATACCTGACATTTGGATTGGTTCCAGCCCATTCTGGCATGCACCATTAGCTTGTGTTACAGAAATTAAACCCCAAGTGAATCAAATGGGCTAAAATGGTCGGTATGCGGTTTCCTAGAGTAAAACCCAAAAAGGATGAAGAAATTCTGGGCAGTAGAATCAAGTGGTCTCCAGGATAAAGGTGCCTTGTGTGACCTAAAGAAAGGAAGATTTCTTATTTCAATTCAGAATTTAAAATATTAATTATAAGGAGATGTTAACGTAAAATGTCCTGAGTAATGATGTTATGCCTAATATGCATTTGTTTTGTCCATTTGTTAATGAAGTTTCCTTTTTCCAGATGCCAAATCTCAACCAAGTGTTCAGTTTTCAAAAGCCTTAATTAAACTACCTGACAACCATCATATTAGCAACGTAACAGGCTATCTTACAGTTCTACAACAATTTTTGAAAGTGGACAATTTCCTGTATACAACTGGAATTATGCTCAATAAATCAGGTACTATCTAGCTTTTATATAAATAATACTTAAAAGAAACAGTATATAAAGCTAGTTATTAAAATGTCATAAGGCAATTTCCTTTTATCCAGTGAAAGAAAAATTATACCATAATCTTCTGCATACATTATATTAAATTAATGAAAAATTTAATGTACAGGATATTTCTATCCAAAGAAAATAGTAATGATACTGTATAACTTTGCAGGTTAAAAAAATACATAAAAATGAAAATTTGACTTAAAGAAGTTTATACGTATTTTTAGAATTTGACCTTCAATTATTGTTATCAAATTAATCAGAACTGTCAATAATTGTTAGACATAAAAAGTTTATAGATGGGAGTAACCAACTGGAAGTTTTTCTTAAGTAAATTTGATATTCTAAGTTAGTAAAATTATAACTTTTTAAAAAACATATACAGTTGACCCTTGAACAATGTAGAGATTGCCTCCCCCCAGTTAAAAAACTCATATAACTTTTTGATTTTCCAGAAATGTAACTACTGATTGCCTACTGTTGACCAGAAGCCTTACCAATAACTGTCAATTAACACATATTTTGTATATTATATGTGTTATTTACTGTATTCTTACAATAAGCTAGAGGAAGGAAAGTGTTAAGAAAATCCTAAGAAAGAGAAAATACATTTATGGTACTGCATTTATCAAAAACAATGCACGTAAGTGCACCTGTGCAGTTCAAACCCATGTTATTCAAGGGTCAGCTGTATTCCAGATTCAGCAGCATATATATATATATTTCTCTCTCTATATATATACACACACAGTATAGGGCTGTCACAACCTAACAGGTAAGAGGATGATGGGCTTTTACATTTTATTTAATATACCCGTGAATAAACCCCGTAAAATCTCTCTTCTCTGTACATCCACCTTTGTTCCACTATTTCTACCACCTGTGGCAACATATAACTGAAACTCCACTGTTTTTAAAAATCACCTCAGTCTATAATTTTTTTGTTCCATTTCATTTGGGGAACAACCAGAAATTAGAGTAATAAGCGTATAGATGTTTTGGTTAGTTTTGGGTTTTTTTTCTTACCTATTGTAGCCGATGCTATTGGTGCTCCAGCAAGATGACTGTCCCTCCTCTGTTATGGGCCTGTGTCTCCTGCTGCACACATCTGTGACTCTGCCTAAAGGCATTCCGTGGTCCAGCAAGCAGGCGAGGCCCTCACTAGGGCAAGCTCTCAACTAATAGACAAGAGTACAAAGAGTACATATCTATTCCTTAATAATCTTTTTTTGTCTTCCTTCTTTATATGTCTCCACTCCCTCAATGGTGGGTACTTCCTCCCAAATTGATATCTCAGGCTTAGCTTCTTGAAGAAGCCAATCTAAGACACCTGCCAAAATTTTCCAGATGGAAGTTATAGGATGCTCAAAATAAAAACATTTACAAGGATGGGACCAGTCTACCATATCACAAATGAAGCTCATGTGGTCCTGAGGAGTTTTTATGGTCAAGACTCATTAGGCCCAGTGGGAAGGGGACATAATGGGTGCTTCCTTCCAGCATTCCTCTACCACCTGCTTTTGAGACTATTCATTCACAGTTTCAGTTATCCTGAGAGTGCTGCTAACATTTTAAAAGTTCTAGAGCAGTGCCGCCAATGGCAATGTTCTTCTGCTCTATCCAATATGGTAGCTACTAGCCACATGTGTCTGTTGAGCTCTTGAAATATAACTAGTACACTGAGGAACTAAAGCACTAACGTCCTTTAAATTGCAACATGTTGCTGGTGGCTACTGTATTGGATTGGCTATTGTATTGGACAGTTCTAGTGGTCTGTGAGTAAAAGTTTTTTTCAAGTTGCGTCCTTATCATTATCTTTTAGTCTCTTTTTCTCTTGTACCATTCTCTTTTCCTTCTTTTTTGAGTTGAGTTGGCCTTATCTCACATGGTGGGGAGTTGATCTCATAATTTCAGCTGCGTTTAGGATGTAAAGCCACCGATGCACAGAACCAAGGGGTGGGAGTGGAGTGAAGAGCAGGCACCTCAGAAAGCCAGCTGGCTTTACTAAACAGTTTGACATAAGAAATTATAACTACTTACAGATTACATAATAATTTATTTGTGCTTACATTGGATTTGTACTAGTGTAACTGGTCTACAAAATATGTATGCCATTACTTTGCTTATCTTATATTAGTGTTTCAGGAAGTTTACCAAGGCTAATTGTCTTCTATTTCATTGAAGTTTTTCATTAAGCCAGTAATTGCTCTGACAAGTGAAGATACACACCAGATATAGTAGTAGTGATAATGAGAATTCCTTTCCAGGGCCTGGAAGGCCCTCTGTTATTTCTACCTCTCTGCCCTCCAACCTTCTTTCATTCTTAAACATGCCAAGATCATCTCTGATTTGGGGGTTTTTCACTTGTTTCTTCTTCCTGGAAAGCTCTTCTCTGAGGTCTTTGTATGGATGGCATCTTATCATTTGGCCGCAGCTCAAACATCCCCTCCTTAGAGAGGCAACTTTTATGACCATGCAATTACATTGCCTTTCCAGATTTTCCTTAAAGCACTGATAAAGCAGCTTCTACCATACATTTACATTCCGGTGGAGGAAAAATTGACAATGAGCAAAGAAATGGAAAAAAGCATTCTTGATGGTAATGCAGATTGTGAAAAACATATCTCAAGAGATCATGTACTCACTGTGCTTTGGAACCAAGATGAGTAGGTGGTGCCAATAGGGGCTCTGTTATAACTATTTGTTAAATGATGAACAAAACTCTAGCTTTTAATTCAAAGATTCAGGTTTATCTACAAAGAGCAAATTATATGTAATAAATACACTAGAGTCAACTCTTTCTAATGTGTTAGTAAATTACTTGGAAAATCTAAAATTATCAAATTATTTGTAGAAAATTTATATTAAATTTTAACATCTGTAACCATATTACTTTATTCATTATAAATATTCTGGTATAGATTATTTTTGGCATCGCTAATATTTAAAAACAAAACAAAGGCATTTTCTACTCTTTTCCTGTCAGTAATAGAGAAATATAGGTAGCTCCTGATGTTTAAGAAGGCATATTATAAATTGTATGTATAATTATACTTTAAAACCTTAGGCAAAACACTATAACCAATTCTTCTCTTAATCTCATTTCCCTACTTTCAAGCTTTGAAGTCTAAGTAATATTGTATTAATATTTAGTCTGTTTATATTCCTTCAGTTATGCTATTAATCAAATATATATCAAAGCTTATTACTTTTATCAGCAAACAATATTGCTGATTTTGTTTCATGTTTGTCAAACCTGTGAAAATTTGCATTTTGAATCAGAATGTTTTTTCCACGAGGTAACTTCAAGGAACACAGCTCAGTCTGTTGGTTCTTGTACTTGAAACAGACACTCTTGGGGACAGGAGAGACTGGCTTATAGACCCAAATCTGCATTGATGACTTGAGGTGGTAGAACCTTTATTTGGGTAGGACACTTGTGAACTGTATTTTTTTGCTGTTGTTTTGTAGGTTTTTAAAACATTGAATTAGGTTCTGGTGACCTTAAATCACATGACTCTGAAAGAATTAGATCTCTGGGCTCATGTTGATTTGTCAAGTTACATGAGTATAACCTATATTTATGATATATTTTACAGTTCTTTCATGAGGACCCAGTATCTATTTTATATTAAAGTGGATAACCATAGGTGAAATAAATGAATTAGATTTTTTAGGCCCATATTACTTTGTTATTAATATGTAACTACAACGTGTATTTTACATATGGTTTTAATAAACTGTCTTCTTTTTTAGGTTTTGAAAGTACTGAATTGACTCCTCTTGCTGCAATATGCGTGAAAATATATTCTGGAGGAAAAGAATTAAAGGTGGATGGCTCTATTCAAGTTTCTCTCCCCCTTATACATACAAATGATGTAAGTGCAGGGGATCAGATACCTGCCTGGACATTTGATATGAACACAGGTATGTGAACTACGTGAAAATACTCTGAATATTTTCCTTTTGGGTGTTTGAATGTTTGATCTTAAAGATAGGTTTCCATATTACTATTAAAGATTTTTTCAGCTTTATTGAGGTATAATTGGCAAATTTTTATATGCTGACTATAGAATAATTAAAAATTAATGTGTCTTATTTAAAACATTAAAATATATCATTTATATTTGAATGATTTATCTTTAGTAGAGCACTAAATCAGTAATGTTACAATTTTAAGCACTTTATCAATGACCAGAATTTGGCCCCACTTTGATTAATATAATACAATTGTGGGGAAAATGATGCCAATATATTACATGTAAAGAATAGTATTATTTATTCACATTCCTTTTTTATTAAAGTAAGCACTATGCCCAACATAGGGCTTGAACTCATAACCTAGATCAAGAGTCGTGTGCTCTACTGGCTGAACCACCCAGTCGCCCCTCCCTTGCCTTTTATATTTCCCAAGATCTTTAACAGAAAAGTATAAATAAATTTTTAAAAAACTATTTCTACTCTTCTAGGTTTTTGTTTCGATAAGCAATATGAACTTATAGCTAAAAGGTTGGTTAAGGCAATTAAGAAATGTATGTTAATTTCATGAAAATAAACGACATTGTGCTATTAAGATACAGAGTGGTTATTAAAAAAAAAAAAAAAATCTCAGGTACCAGTTTTGGTCCTGAGTTTAGTCTCCTAAGTAGAAGTACTTTTTCCTTCTCTGCTTCCCTTGGTTTTGTTCTTGTGTTTCCATGTAAATAAGAAGAGTGTCTTTAAATTACTAAAAAAGGGGGGAGGGGGTGGGGGATATGATCCACAATTGTTTTGGATGAGTCAAGATACAGAGCCTAGACAGTTTCACAGGATTTGATTTCTCTCATGTTTTCTCTGTGTTAATACCTTTCTGGGATAAGATTTACCTTCAGAGTGGCAAGAAGAGAGTGTAGGTGCTCTGACTTGACACACAGGTTGAAGTCCAATGGAAAGAGATTCTTTTCCCAGTAGCAATTGCACAAGCTCTTGGATTCACTGCAATTATAGAATTTTCATGCCCATCTCCGAACCAGCCTTTGTGGTCTGCAAATAGAATGTACAGATTTATTTAGGCTTAAGATTCTGTGTTAGAGGCCCAAACTAATCATGTGGACTGAGAAAATGGAGCAGTTAACCTTCAAAAGAGATTTGGAATGAGATTTCACTGCAGTTGGATTGGAAGGGTAGTTAGGCAAAGAAAAAAAAAATCCAAATACCTGTTTACTACAAAATGTAAACAATAATATATAGTTGCCACTGTTTTTAAAAACATGTATATAAGTAAAAAGGATAGTTGTAAGAGAAAGTCTCTCAATGTGATTCTATACTCAGTACTGCACTTCTGTCACCAAATGTGGGGGTGTTTTTCTCACACCAAGCAGTTCTCTACCAGCTGGGTATCCTAAAATTCAATTCAGACACTACCTACCTAGAATTAGCATCAGATTCCACAGGTTAAAGGCTCAGTCTTCCAAGAGTGTCCCCTAACCCCCACCTCAGAGGCCAATTACAAGTCCAGTTTATCATCTGTGCTTCTGACCAACTGGCTATAAACTGGAGGTTCCCATGATCTTCTCCTCAACCTTGATAGTTGCTAGAACAGCTCACAGGAAAACAGTTTACTTACTATATTATCAATTTATTATAGAAGAATATCCTCTCCTCTAGGTGCATCCCCTCCCACTACCTCCATATGTTCACCAGCTCTGTTCTTCGAACCCTGTAGTTCAGGTATTTTTATGTAGGCATGATTGTCATTGACCATTGGTGATTGAACTTAATCTTCAGCCCATCTCCCCTTTCTGCAGGAGTAGGGTGAAGCTGAAAATTCCAACCTTCTAATCACTTGGTGGGTTTCCCTGGCAACCAGCCCAATCCACAGGGACTTTCCAAAAATCACCTCATTAACATGAACTCAGGTGTGGTTGAAAGTGGCTTGTTAGGAACTACAAGAGGTACTCTTTCCATAGGTAACATTGCATTTTATTACATAGATAACTCCAAGGATTTCCAAAGCTCTGTGTAAGGACTGGGGACTAAAACCAAATATAATATATTGTAATCATTGGATTAAGAGCTCTAAGCCCTAGATTCTAGTCCATTCACCAGCAGTGTGATTTTTAAAAAAAAAATGTTTATTATGAGAGTGAGAGAGATTTATTTACTATGAGCATGAGCGAGAGAAAGAGAGCACAAGCAGGGGAGGGGTAGAGAGAGAGAATCCCAAGCAGATTCTGTACGTCAGCACAGAGCCTAAGGCGGGGCTCGATCACAAACCCATGAGATAATGACCTGAGCCGAAATCAAGAGTCCAGTGCTTAACCAACTGAGCCACCCAAGCACCCCACCAGCCATGTGATTTTGAACAAATCACTTATTTGGGCCTGAATTTCCTAATTTGTTGAATGAAAGAATTGTTTTAAAACAACATTTTAAAGAATATCTGTTTTGAGTTCTGATTTCTGATTATTCGTCCTGACAGAGGCTTTGTACCCTCCAGTAACAAAATTTTTAAATTCATATATTCGATATATAATGCTTAATTGTATGACTATTTAAAAACCAGTAAGTTGATGCATTTCTGTCATTTCAAGTTTGTCTACCTTATTAAATACTGTTTTACATGTTGTAGGTATATCATTACAGTGAATTAATAAACCAAGTACAAATATACACTGAACTTATAAAAAACTTTGTTATGCTGAACTTTATAAAAGATCTGGGTTTTACTGAATTTTTTTCTATGGATGGCATTTTATTAGATAGTATTTTTAAAAACATTCTTAAAAATTTCGTTCTAAAAGAGCTATGCCAACAGTAATAGACCAAAACAGTATTTAATAAAAAAATTAATGAGGCCATAAAACATATATTACAAGTGTTGATTCAGAATCCTGGAACAGGTGACAAATAGCCACCTATTGATAAATTTCAATTTCACTATTCACATCCTTAAGACCTATCTCAATATGTACAATTTAAACATTATTCGGAGAGTTGTGATTTCTCTAAATAATGTGTACATTCTTAGTTTATTTATAATGATTTTCTTTCCTTTAGTCATAACAATCATTCAAATCATCCCATTGTATATATTACAATATAAACTATATTTTGATATAATATGTATTATCTCATGATAATATATTGCCAGAGTCTTCATAATTTTTGAAAGAGTTCTGCAAAAACAGTCTATACATGACTATCAGCAAACTCCTATCAGCCTTAAAGATCTATACGCTAACTGATTGGGATTTTTTACTTACCTTTTTAGGTGCTTGGGTAAATCATGGCCAGGGAATGGTCAAGGAACATAACAATCACTTCGTCTGGACATACGATGCACCACGTTTGGGCTACTGGATAGCTGCTCCACTTCCAGGAACTAGAGGTATTGTAAAAATGAAACAAAAGGCATTTGAAAAAATCCAAATAGTCAAACTGGAATTGGTATCACTAGATCTCAATTTTATTCTAAACTTTGCCACTTACAGACTGTATGATGTTGGAAAAAGCTTCTAGTCTGTTGATCTCCACTTTCTTTTAATTTTTTTCATGTGTATAAGAAAAGATTAAGCTCTGTGAACTCTGAGGTTTTTATAGCATGATGTCTGATGAATCCGTAAAGTGTAAAGTTTGTTCAATAAAGCGTTTACTTTTCACGAATAAATTTTACCCAGATCAGTTAAAGCGTTGGGTTGCAAGCAACAGGAACAGATCTTAGATAATTACATAAGATGTATTAGGATGCAGGGAGTTCATAGGATCCCAGGGAAGGCTGAAGAACTAGGTTCTTTTTTTTTTTTTTTTAAAGATTTTTTTAACGTTTATTTATTTTTGAGACAGAAAGAGACAGAGCATGAATGGGGGAGGGTCAGAGAGAGAGGAAGACACAGAATCTGAAACAGGCTCCAGGCTCTGAGCAGTCAGCACAGAGCCTGACGTGGGGCTTGAACTCACAGACCGTGAGATCATGACCTGAGCTGAAGTCGGACGCTTAACTGACTGAGCCACCCAGGTGCCCCAGAACTAGGTTCTAAAAGGCAGGAATCCTAGGGCACCCGGTTACCAGGCCTACTTGACTGTCTTTGCAGAATTGCTGCTCCACGTACAGCTGACTCCAACCCTTTGTGATCTTTTCCTCACACTGTTCCTTCATTCTAGAGATAAAGAGTTTGGTTTGCCTGGACATGGGTCATGAGCACACCCCTGGGGTGAGGGCTATTGAAAAATAGTGTCCCCAGATTTTCTCAATATAAGACATGTGATACCCCAAATGAAGGTTGGCCTGACATAGGAGCTGAGGGTGGACAAAAACTGAGTCTTGTCCACTAGGAATGATCTATTCATGTTCTAGGTCAAATGAGTATTTTATTTTTCCTAGATTGGACATACTATCAGATTATTTATATGATTTAAAGTAAGGAAATCCTATACATGCATCTTGAGTTGTATAAATCTCTCAAAATACTCAAACATTGCATGTTTTATCCATTAAATCTTCTTAAAGTCTTCTAACCTGCGGTAGTGTAGTCTGATTGCACCACGGGCTTAGTATCATTTTCTGGGCCTTTTGGGTGCTCACTGTATCAATTGAATTGCTTCGTGGCTTTGCCTGTCGCCAGCTTTGCTAAGTCAGCTTCCAGCCTTCATCATCTTCTTGCTCTGGTCTCTTACGACATTCTCCTTTAACCTGTGGGTTTGTTTATAAAAACAAAACCAAGCAAAACCATCAGGGTCATTTTAGTGAAGCTTTGGGGGAGTGTGAAGGTTGAATGCATATGTCGTTCCTACATCTTTAATCATGTGTCAGAGAATTCTTTTGGTTTGTTGAGTGTTTTGGCTCCCAGCTGAGAGGCAGCTGCAACCTGGCTATTTCACGCTAGTCAGGCACAGCCCCAGTGCACACCCTGACCCAGGATGTGGATGACATTGTACATACATTTCTCTGCAGCCTTCTGTCACCTAACTTTGTTATGGCGGCCTGTTAATAATTCGAAGGCTCTCAGTTCTTTCTGAAGATGTCTTTTTCAATAGTTTAATTTTTACCATTTTATATTGACAGCCTTTGAATTTTAAACCATGCCAGGTAACAAGACTTTTTTTTTTTTTCAATGAAGCTAACATGTAATATTCCAATAGAAGAAATATGAGCCATTTAACCATTATGATCAAGGGGGATGTTCTCTCTGTTTTTGTTTGAACTTAGTACTTATGAGATTATTTATTCAGAAACCAGAGGGTGGTTACTTTTGTTCTTCATGATGCAAAATATCCTGCAGTCTTGCCAGCTGTCTGGCCGTATTTCATTCTAGATTTGCAACTATAATGAAATATTGATGAAAAAGAACAATTAATATTTAATATTCAGCTCAACTAAATCCCAGTTATTTCATTTCCAATAAAAATAACCCAGGGAACACTTGAGTTTTATAGAGAAGTGTACCTTCCATTAAAAATATACCTGAAATCAATTTATAGAAGATGACTGTGAATTACAAAAGCCAAATTTTCCAAAGTAGGTGGCAGTTTTGTTTTAGCTTATAGTTCAGAGAAGATTTTGTGTGAATCAGAGTATGAAAATAGAAATGTGGGATTCCCATTTAGTTTGAATTAGATACCTTCTAGTGATGCTTTTGAAAAATCCATTCTGTGAGCCTATCACAGAGGAACACTCTACTAGAAATATGGATAGCTTGATTGTAGCTCTGGCTTTGCCGATAATTTATCCGGCTGAGTTTGAAATACGTACTTGCCTATCTGAGTGTTAGTTTTCTTATTTCTAAATGGTAGGAGTTGGATATGATGATCCTTAATGCCCCCTAAAATTTTAGATTGTGAGTAAAATCACATTTTGTAAAATCAACATTGGTCTTCTGATGGACTAGGTGCTGGAGCTACTTAAAGTTTAGCCAATAACATACTAAATCTGTTTTTAAAATACATTTTGAATGGAATTCTAGAATTCCTTGGAAAATAAGTGCAAGAAATTAAAATCAAGTGATTGCTATAGGCAAGTAGACAGCTGAGTAGAGTTTAATAAACAAGTACTTATGACAGTTTTTAAATATGCAGTTTCAAATATATTTAAATGAAAATATAATTTCCTGCCTTTTTGACTCTTTTTAGGCATACACACAAACACACAGATGCATACTTTTTGGTGTTGTCATGTATATAAAATTTGGGAGAAACCCAAAAGTATCAGCCTCGTGTGCCCAAAAGGGAGTTCTGTTGGAATTGTGTGCTATGAAAAGTGTTACTGTATTGTGGAAACATAGACTTTTAGAGAAGTTGAATTTCACCCAGTTATAATCAAACTTTACTCCATTGCAACCCTGGATCCTAAATTAGAATCTGCAGATAGAAATGTTACTTTTATTTCTTTTCTTTCTGAAGAAATTTCATATTATGAGTGCTGTACTTGGTTGTCTATCAGATATGATAAATACTTTGTTAACACTTACCATATATATAGGAAAGTGTGGCTAATACTGGAGTGCCAGTGAAGTTTCATTTAATAACAATGATGTTGTACACTGAGTGCTTATCATGTGCCAAGCACTAAGTGTTTTAATAAGTACTTACTTTTTTTTTTTTAAGTTTATTTATTCTGAGAGAAAGGGCAAGTGGGGGAGAGGGAGAGAGAGAATCCCTAGCAGGTTCCGTGCTGTCAGCATAGAGCCCGAGGAACCATGAGATCATGACCTGAACCCAAATCAAGAGTCAGATACTTAACCAGATGCCCCTAATAAGTATTAACTCTCTTAATCCTCATAACAAGCCATATAGGTGAGATCTTATAGATATGAAATGAGACACAAAGTAATGAAACTTGCCCCAAAACTAAATGAGAATGTTACAAAGAAATAAATGATGATGTTGGGTTTGAGTCCTCCTCTAGAGGAAGGGCTTATTCTACACTCAAATCTAAAGGAGCAAAAGGGGCATGTGGTAATGGAGGCTGGGGGTTTCTGAAGGTTAAGGTAGCAACAGGTACCTTCTTCCCTTTTGTTAATAGTATTTTTATACTTCATCCTCACCATATAAGACTTTATACATGGAATCTCCTGGGGATATTCTGTTCCTCCCCAGAGAGAGTAGAGGGTGGGAGAAGGGTATATATTTAAAGAAATTACATTAATAAAGTTTTTTTTATGTTTATTTTATTTTTGAGAGAAAGAGACAGGGCGTGAGTGGGGGAGAGGCAGAGAGAGAGAGAGGGGGAGACACAGTATCCAAAGCAGGCTCCAGGCTCTGAGCTGTCAGCACAGAATCATTGAACCCATGAACCGTGAGATCTTGACCTGAGCTGAACTGGGATGCTTAACTGACTGAGCCACCCAAGCGCCCCAAGAAATTACATTTTGATAATAAGTTTCCCTGAAAAGAAAAAAGAAATAGTGAGACTGGGATTCTAATTGAGGCACTCTGGCTCCAAAGTTTGTATGCATAACCACAATACTACTTCTCCAAAACCTTTCTTACTACCATTATTATTATTTTATTTTTATCAAATAAGATGATGCAAAAGTTAAAGGATCTAAAGTCTGTCATCCTCAGTCTTTTCTAGGTCCTTGGTGAAGCTGAAAGCCTCATTCTGGATGTTTCTCGTGGTAGAGATTGCCAGAGAACCACCTGTCTGACCAGTCTTGTCACTTTATCACCCTGAATTCATATTAGACTCTAGTTGATAATGATCAGTAGACTTGTTATATGTATTTAAAAAAGTTTTCTTAACATTTTGTTTATTTTTGAGAGAGACAGAGACAGAGTACTAGCAGGGGAAGGGCAGAGAGAGAGGGAGACACAGAATCCAAAGCAGGCTCCAGGATCTGAGCTGGCAGCACAGAGCCTGATGAGGGGCTCAAACTCTTGGACCATGAGATCGTGACCTGAGCCATAGTCGGACGATTAACCAACTGAGCCACCTAGGTGCCCCTATATGCGTTTTTTAACAAAGTGAAATCTTAGTGATATTAAAACAGATTACCTCAAAATTAATTGCATTTATGCTCATGCAGAATCTTTTTCTTCCTTTTTTTTTTTTTTTTTTTTTTTGAGAGAGAGTACATGCAGGGGAGAGAGAGAGAATCTTCAGTGGGCTCCATGCTCAGTGTGGAGCCCAGTGTGGGGTTTAATCCCACAACCGTGGGATCATGACCTGAGCTGAAGTCAAGAGTTGGGGGCTCAACCAACTGAGCCACCCAGGCACCCCTCATGTAGAATCTTAATAGCCTACACTGATCATCCTAGTGCATTAATCTACTTTTACTGCAGTTAAGGTGATTACAACAGCAGTGTATATCTGTGCTCTCATAAAGAAAGACGGTGGGTATCTTGTGCCTCTGCATGGTGTCTTATTCTAAAGGCCAGATTGAAAGTTGCAACTCTGAATCCTTCGAGTGCCCAATTTTTAGATTCTCTCTAGAGAACCTTTCATACCTATTTACCTTGGCAAATTCCTTTTTGAATTTATCTTTAGATTTTCGTTTATAATTGAATATAGCTACTAAGTCAACCCTCGCTACCAACATTCTATCCCCAAACCTCTCTGCACAGAAATATTTTCCCCTAGTTTATTCCACTACATATCTTGCTACCACACAACAGGAGTCAGTTTTACTACTGCCTCTTGAAGCAGATTTCCTCACTGGCCCAGCAGCAGGGCCTCATGACTTTTGGGCCTGGCTTGGTTCAGCTCAGCATTTGTTTTCATTCCAGAACCTAGGTTGAAGGAATAGCAGCACTTTTGGATATTCTGTCTGGATACTAGAAAATCTTAGCAAGAGGGCAGGGCCATTTCATGCCACTTCATTTAAGGTGCTCACATTTCATTGAACAGAACAAGAACTGATTAAGCCCAACACATAGGGAGTTATGTTCTACCCACAGGGAAGCCGCCATTGGATGGGAGCAAACAAGTATAGCTGTGTACACACACTTAATCTGCTTTACCCAGGATAGGACATGATTGAAAATCTGATCTACCTAAAATAATAAATTCTCTGTTTTACTTGTTTCTATTGAACCATTTAGGTTCAGGTATAAATGGAGACTCAAGGGATATAACTGCCTACCACACAGTGTTTCTTACAGCCATATTAGGAGGAACAATAGTCATTGTCATTGGATTTTTTGCTGTGCTTCTTTGTTATTGCAGGTAAGAAGAATATTAACATGTATAAACACAGAAAACTATCTGATCATAGTATCATGTCAGTGTGTTCTGGGTATGACAGTTTATAAAAATCAGTGTGACCTTTAAAATATGTTGATTAAAATAAAACTGGATACAGTCTAAGAGCACTGCATATATAATATATATAATTATATATATATAATATATCATGGGATGGTTTTTAAAAATGAATTTTCTAGGTCATAAGTTTTGAACACTTTCTGCTATCTCTTCTCCTTTAGGGACAAGTGTGGTACTCCGCAGAAGAGAGAAAGAAATATCACTAAACTCGAGGTCCTCAAGAGAGACCAGACAACTTCAACAACACACATAAACCACATCAGTTCAGTCAAAGTTGCATTAAAAGCCGAGGACAAGTCACAGTTATTTAATGCCAAAAACTCCTCATATAGCCCTCAGAAAAAGGAACCATCAAAGGCAGAAGCAGAAGAAAGAGTTTCCATGGTAAAAACTCGGGACAATTTTAAAGTCTACAATGAAGAGGTTTCATTTCTATCAGCCAATCCAAATAATTACTCAAGAAACCCAGCACAGTCTTTGGAGCCCAATGTAGGGTCCAAACAACCTAAACACATTAACAACAAACCATCTTCATCTCTAGGTGATGCACAAGAGGAAAAGAGGTATCTCACAGGTAATGAAGAGGTATATGGACATTCCCACATTCCTGAACAGCTTATGCACATCTACAGCCAGCCCATCGCCATCCTTCAAACATCTGACCTTTTCTCCACTCCAGAGCAGTTACATGCTGCTAAGTCAGCTACTTTGCCAAGAAAGGGACAGTTAGTCTATGGCCAATTGATGGAACCAGTTAGTAGAGAGAACTTTACACAGACGTTGCCCAAAATGCCAGTGCATTCTCACACACAGCCCCCAGATGCGAGGGAAGAGAATATTCCACTCGAAGGTCAACAGAGCCTGCCATCCCAAACTTCAGACTGGAGCCGGTATTCAAACAGCTTACTAGAATCTGTTTCTGTTCCTGGAACACTAAATGAAGCTGTTGTAATGACTCCCTTTTCATCAGAGCTTCAAGGAATTTCAGAACAGACCCTCCTGGAGTTGTCCAAAGGAAAGCCTTCCCCCCATCCCAGAGCATGGTTTGTATCTCTTGATGGAAAACCAGTCGCACAAGTGAGACATTCCTTCATAGACCTGAAAAAGGGCAAGAGAGCCCAGAGCAATGACACGAGTTTGGACTCTGGGGTGGACATGAATGAGCACCACTCAAGTAGAAAACTCGAGAGGGAGAAAACTTTCATCAAAAGCATGCATCAGCCTAAGATCCTTTACTTAGAAGATTTAGACCTGAGCAGCAGTGAGAGTGGAACCACTGTCTGCTCCCCCGAGGACCCAGCTTTAAGACACATTCTAGATGGAGGGAGTGGAGCTATCATGGAACACCCTGGGGAAGAGTCTCCAGGAAGAAAAAGCACTGTTGAAGATTTTGAAGCCAATATGTCCCCCACTAAAAAAAGGGGCAGACCACCACTAGCCAAAAAAGATAGCAAGACTAATATCTGGAAGAAGCGAGAGGAACGTCCACTGATTCCCATAAATTAACATCAAGGGTGGTTGTGTCTCTGCTCTCTCGTGTTGTTTATTCTTGCTTCGTGTAAATTGCTGTATGAACTTTCTAAGAAGTTGAGACTGAGCAATCTCATGGTCCCTGGACATGTCTCAAGCAGAGTAAATAGTAAAATGGCAATTCACTAACAAAAGAGAAAGATACCAAGGAATGCTTTTTCTGGCCTATTCTTTTCATTTATTTTTGGGTGATGAATTTGAAGTATCCAAGAGTTCAAAATGTAAAATAGTTTCAAGATGTAATTTATCTGAAAATGTTCAGCCACTTTAGTCCTCTCTAAAGAACAACTGTGAAATGTGTACTCCTAAAGTTGCTTTCAAAAAATGTTGCTTCTGCTTTGATGACTGCCCCTGTGAAACATTTAGGAATGAAACTGTATTCTTCAGGCATCATAGTGTTGTGAAAGGTTACTATTATGTTCTCCTCTGCCTGTCCCTGAAAATAAGGACAAATATTGGGAATTGATGTTATTCTAGAACATAAAGGCCAAACAATATTTTCTTTTTTTGCAGTCAACAGCATGTGTACTGTGTCAACCCAAAAATAAATCTTACTTTTAAGATGGGCAAGAAGCTACTTGGTGGTTAGAGAGGAAAATGCCAGCTCTTTGGTTGTTTTTAGATATAACCTCACAGAATAATAAGGTGTTAATTTGTTATTTAGAAATATGGAAAATGAATGCTCTGATACTTTCATTTTTATTTAAAAAAATTTCCCCGTTTCTAAAGAGAAATGAGCTTAGCTGTCAAGGAAAACTTCTTACCAGTCTGAACATAAAACAAAACAAAACAAAAAAACAACCCATATCTTTAGTTTAAGATTCATTGATACATGTAGGCAGCTTTAAGATATTTTTTAATTCATTCACTTAAACCTTTTAAACTTGGTTTAAAAATTAAGTTTCTTATGAACACCTAAATATTATTAAAATATTTCATTTTTTTCTGAAATTTTGATAAACAGGAGAAGAAATTCTATTTCCCTAAGACTCAAAAATATCTCCAGAATTTAGGTATATATCCATATGGTCTCTTCTTAAATCACTTACAGAATTTACAATTCTTTTTCTAGTTTTGGAAGTAATATATCCATGTTATTTTCATCATAGCAAAGAGTTCAGTATGAACACACTCAACAGCTGTTTTTAATTATAAGTGTCTTCAACTCTGAATTGTCATTCATATGTCCTAAAAATAAAGCTCCTTGTTAATTAAAATCAACTCATCCAATTTTCTAAAAATCCCCATGAAGGCAAATGTCTGAAGCAGCTTCCCCTGTCCCTTGGGGGAAAAATAAAACTAAATTGCTTTATTTCTCATTCGCGTCTACTCAACATGGGAGCAACATAGACACGCAAGGCACATAAACAAGTTGAAAGAAGCAAAATTAGCCATATTAGCTGTAGTCAAATTACAGATGGATATCCAGTGAAAGACAACAGCTTTTTTTTCCCCAAGATAGACTTCAGCCAGTTTTTTCCTACAATTACTTCAGTTTTTCCTGTAACACCTAACCTGTCAGATCACACTCCTCCCATTCTGTATTAACCCAAAGAACTTAAAAACCCATTTTTTACCCAATCCACAGAAGAGCTAAATATTTGGGGTAATACCTAGGTCTAGTTTTTTGAGGAGGAGGTTTCTTGGTCTACAGAAAGATGCATTAAAAGCGGCATAAATGAAAAGGACTTGGAAAAGGTTAAGGAGTTAGTGCTCTGCTGAAGTGCCTTTGATATAGACTTGCTTTATTGGAAGGATATGAGAACATCTTTCTTTAATGTGCATTTTCTTTGTTAGCCAAATTAAACAGATGTGCAGGTTTTAATTAAAAAATATAGACCTAGTGTTTCATGTTGGAACAATGAATTTTGCATGCAAGTAACATTTCTCTCTTTTGTGTGTTTCTTTGAATCCAGGTTATATTGATAAATTATGTTGTGCTGGAATGAAGTTAGAAACTATATAGTAAGATGTTGCACTTCAATATCTTAAGTTTATATTTTCTCTACCTTTAAATAAAAATATTTCATCTTTTTGGTAATGGAATACACATGTTGACATAATGGTACACCATTGAAGTATGCCACTTATTCATTCTTATGTAAAGGAAATGAGAAGACGTATCCCCAGGGGCTTTTCTAGAAATACCTTTTCTTTGGTTTCAGAATAAAACCTTATTTTTTTTTAATACACTGCACATTCTGTTCTCAGTGGGGAAGTATAGGCAATTTACCTTTTCTAATGATCAAAAATGTGTAACTTCTCATTTTGAGTAGTTCACAAATTTCCTGTTAAAAAAGCTGAAGCCATCTAACTTTTTCTTAACCCAAGTAATAATAAGCCTACAATATTCACATTTCTTAAATTTTTAAATTGAAAACCAACACAGTTTTTTGCAAATGTAACTCTAGAGAATTTTGATCACAAATTGTTAACATTTGTGTATCCTTTGTATATACTTTGGCTATATCTTAAAAGCAAAATTATCCCTCAATTAACTGATGGATTCGTTTATGAAAGCACAGCTGTGTGTATTTTTGAATACATATTATGATCTTGAGACTTTATAAAATCAATTTTTACGACATTTATGCAGTTTAGGGTTTATGCCCTTTTATATAATACACAGTATACCACGAAGGTCACAAATGTTGAGGAATAAAAGCACTTCTTTGCTTTGGCAATCATTTTCAGATCACTCTCTGTGTTTGAATCCTCTGATATCAATACATATAGAATTTTAGGAATCTGTGGGTCAAATAATGTCCCTCAAAATGTATTGACATTGTAAAGAATTTGACCATTTTAATTTCCATCTCGAACCTTAAGTTGACATTTTGCCCTCTTGTTTCCAAGTATTTCTATCTTTTGTATTTCAACAGAGAAATCTCACATTTCACTGTTTATTGCCATTATTACTATATTTACTGCTGAAAACTGTAACAATCTGAAGATTTGTAAAATGTTAAACATAGTTCATTAAAGATAATAAATATAAAAATGTACTTGATTCATTCTTTAATTTTGGGTAAACTACAAAACATTTCTCCCTAAACTGTCATTTAATAATGAATAATAATTTAGTTATTACTTCACCCATTATTACACTCCCTATGGAACAATAAATATTATATATTTGAATACCATTTGGTTATATAATGAATTTGATTTCTCTTTATATTTCATGTTTTCCAAAGTTCACGTTTTTACTGTTAAAGCTAAGTATAGAGAAATTATTTTTCCATTCAATGAGAAGAGTTCTTAAGATTGTGTGATAGAATATAAACTAAATTGCAGTACCCAAAATTCCTAAGTGAGAACAAGATACAATATCACCTCTCCACTTAAAAAATTATTTGGGGGGCTCCTGGGTGGCACAGTCGGTTAAGCGTCCGACTTCAGCCAGGTCACGATCTCGCGGTCCGGTCCGTGAGTTCGAGCCCCGCGTCAGGCTCTGGGCTGATGGCTCGGAGCCTGGAGCCTGTTTCTGATTCTGTGTCTCCCTCTCTCTCTGCCCCTCCCCCGTTCATGCTCTGTCTCTCTCTGTCCCAAAAATAAAAATAAAAAACGTTGAAAAAAAAATTATTTGGACTTTAAACATAAGAGCAGATACAAGATACTAACACAAAGGTTGTTCACTATTAAGAGTGTTAGAACTTCAAGAGGTCTTCTGCTCACCTAGTTGAACCATACTTAAGTTCAGGCAGTTTGCACTTCGGGGTTTTAGTATGTATGATTTTTTTATATAACCTCTACACCCAGCATGGGGCTCAAATTTACAACCCTGAGATCAAGAGGCAAATTCTCTATTTACTGAGGCAGCCAGGGACACCTAGAATATCTTTTAGAATCCTTATCTTGGCTGCCATGTTTTCAGACATTTTGTATAACCTATATAAATTAATATTGTAGTAGAAATACCTTTGATTAGTTCTAATGGGAATTGGGCTCTGAATCCATTTACATTTATAGTGGAGATTGATTATGACCCAGCACTATTGTTTGAGACAGACACATTTGGATCCCTGCAGACTATAAGCCAGGCTGTGGTTACCTTTTTTCCAAGGCCTGATCTCCCACTGGATAGTATAGAGTCTTAACAGAAATAATGCAGTTTCTGGAGGAGTCATGGAAGACCCAAGCTCACAGGGAATGGATTGTAATAGAAAATAGATTTCATAAATCACAAACATAGCTGCCAAACAGATGATGTTCATGAGCTGGTCATCACAGGCTCATCTCAGAAGGGAAATTAATATGGGACGACTAGTATGTAAGAACTATAGGAGAGGTAGTTGGATGAAGTTAGGTTAATCACTTCTGATAAATTCACTAAAAAAATCTCCTATCACAGGTGCCTGGGTGGCTCAGTCGGTTGAGAGTCCGACTTTGGCTCAGGTCATGATCTCGCTGTCTGTGAGTTCGAGCCCTGCTTTGGGCTCTGTGCTGACAGCTCAGAGCCTGGAGACTGCTTCGGATTCTGTGTTTCCCTCTCTCTCTGCCTCTCCCCTGCTAATGCTCTGTCTCTCTCTGTCAAAAATAAATAAACATTAAAAAAAAAATCTATCAGTACTTGATAATCGTGACAGCTAATTAAGGACATTTCTCTAAACTACATGCTGTTAATATAGTGCCCATTAAAATTATACCACAGTGTTCTTTTATCCAGACTGCTTAAAATCACTTTTTGGCCTTCTTTTTATAGGTAGATTTCTCTATTATGGTTTACAGTGAAATAAACTAATTCTATCAGTTAGCTCTCTCTGAATCAATTGTGGGGTTAATTCAAGAACTCTGCTCTATTGTCCCTAGATTTGGATTTATTTGCTCCATCAAAATCCTTGATTTGCTTACTTTCTTTATCCTTTATTTTGAACCTCTGCTTATTTTAGGATTATGGACTTATGTCCATTGTTTTTTTTTTTTTATAAAAACATTTTCAGAATTTGACTAGAAAAAAGTCATCTAGAAATAAACCATATTGATTTTAATCAATTTATAATGTTAAATACCAAAAAGGTAATAAAATCAATTCAAATGATAGAAAAACATTTTCACTTTATATATATGGCAATTTTCTTAGGGAAAAAGTTGTGATAATTATTTTCTTTCTAAATTAGATAAACTTAAGGATCATATTTTAAAATTACTTGAGTTGTTTATCAAAACATTGCAATAACACTTCTTTTCACTTTGTTAGCTATAGTAGATAAATACCTACCTGCTTCTGTTGGGAAAGTTTACATGTTGAGAAATATATGATTTTTTTTTTCCCTTTGATAAAACCTTTCTTGATTGAAGCTTTTATTTCCTGGTTTTCAAACCTATACTTGCTATGGTTGCAAATAATACTTCATAGTCCTGTAGGGATACCCAATTTCCCACATGATTTAGGTTTTTTTTGTCTGTACTTCAGCCTGAAACTAGAAGTTTCATAATTCATATGTTGACTGATTCTAATCCTTATAGACCTTATTAAAACACTCGACTAACCGCAGACAGTCTGATTCAAAACAAACCAGATAATTATATTCCCAGGAGTCTCTGGGCTTATTACACTTGAACAGCTTTGTTAAAAACCTTTCCTAAATACTGTATTGAAAAGCAT
The DNA here is from genome assembly GCF_028018385.1 of Neofelis nebulosa. NCBI lineage: Eukaryota > Metazoa > Chordata > Mammalia > Carnivora > Felidae > Neofelis > Neofelis nebulosa. The sequence goes on along the minus strand of NC_080783.1, from coordinate 47,810,071 downwards.
AATTGTGGCTATTAAGCAACATAGAGTAATTGGCTGAAAATAATTTTTATTTTATATATTTCTATAGTTCAGTCCAGAAAATGTAGATTTTTGTTTTACATAGGAAATATGTCTTTCAAGTATATTTATTCAGCTTAAATTTGCCTCCAATATCCAGCTTTCTGTTATAAATGCTATTTTGAAACCCTGGTTTCTAATTTAGATAACTTCTGAAAGATTTGTGTAAATTAGATACAGAAATGTTTCATTATTAACGTGTACTTTTATAGATACTTAGTTCTTGTTACTAATTTTTTTTCATTTAGTGTTTATTACGGATTTGGGGGTGTCTGGGGGGAGATTAGTCCTTTTCTTTCAGATGTTCTGAGTTATAAGGTTTGGTGGGGCATCTAGATTTCCACTGCATCTTTGAATCCATCTTGGGTTAGCTACTCAGGTAACATCAGATGTTAGTTCTTATGCAGATAGTAGAGACTTGGAAAATTCCAGATGATTGTTTGGAATTAAAGGTGAAGGGGAGATGTCTCAGAAAGAGTGTGTAAGGTGAGAAAAGATTTCCACTGAAATCATTAAATTATTTGTGTAATAAATAACTTAAAAATATAAATAAAATATCAATAATATTAACTTTTATAAATAAACATGTATTTAAGTTGGAAAAAAGAGTGACTTCAGTGTCTCCTCTTAAATTTTATGAATGTGACTTTCACTTTATATCTCATTGGGTATAAATTCAATTTTTGTAAGTAGAATTTTATTTAAAAATAAGTGGCAGGGAGCTTAGGTGGCTCAGTCAGTTAAGTGTCTGACTCTTGGTCTTGGCTCAGGTCATGGTCCCATGGTTTGTGAGACTGAGCCACACATTGAGCTCATTCCTCACTGACAGTGCAGGGCTCTCTTTCTCCCTTCCTTTCTGTCCCTCTCCCACTCATGTGCACGCTCTCTTTCTCTCTCTGAAAATAAACTTTAAGAAAAAGTGATGAATAACTATTTTTATGTTAATTTCTATCCTCTTCACTGAAATTTTTTTCTGTATAGCATTTTCACAATGTAGATTTTCAGTAAACATTTGACAAACATAGGAACAAAAGTCAGGAGGATCTGGGTTCAAATCATGGTGATTCACATTTCTAGTAAATTTCAATTTCCTCATGTTATAGCCATCTAGCTACGCCCACAACGGTAATACCTCCTTTACATGGCTGATGGAAAACTTAAATAAGGTGGTATAGAGGAAAAGCACAGGCTAGGCAAATATTAGTTATTGTTTGTTTGTTTTGCAAGAGAGCAAGGACATGTGCACGTGGTGGGGGATGGGACAGAGGAGAGGGAGAGAGAATCTTAAGCAGGCTCTATGCCCAGCACGGAGCCCAACATGGGGCTCTATTTCATGAACTGTGAGATCATGACCTGAGCCGAAATCAAGAGCCTGACGCTTACCTGACTGAGCCACCTAGGTACTCTTGGTTATTGTTTTTTGACACTACATTTGATGAATTCAAATTATAAGGGGTTGCTTTTTGTGGTTCAACCTTGTTAACCAACATTATCTCATTTAAGGTTTCATTAGCATCACTGCAAACTAATTGGTATTTGAAGGCTACACTTTGATAATTGACTGAGTTCTTACAGCCATTATTGTGTTTTCCATCAGGACCACTAGATATTGAGGGGAAAAAAGAGAATCACTAAAATTAGGGGGAAGGGGATCCAAGATGGTGGTGTAGGAAGACCCTCCTCTCAGGAACACAACAAACTTACAGCTATATATAGAATAATTTTCCTCTGAAAGGGAGGAACCAGAGAGTTAGATGAACAATGTATTCACAACAATTCAACATATTCACAACAAAGAGATGCACTGAGAAGAATAAAAGAGGCAAAGACATGACCTTGTTATGGATCCCACTGAAGATGTGGTGACCCCACAATCAGGAAGGATCTCCAAAATATGGGACTCTCTTTTGAGAAGTGAAGGGACTATTCCCACACTAGGCATCACAACACTTGGAGCTGGCACTGGAAAGATGAACTCCCAAAATATCTGGCATTGAAAATCAGGGCAATAAAAATCAGTAGAATCGTAGAGCTATAGGGAACAGAAATCCCACTCTCATAGGGCTTGCACACAAACTCATTTGCCCTGAGATCTAAGACTAAGCCATAAGCAAGGGAGACACACTTACTAATTTTATTTTATTAAAAAAATTTTTTTTAATGTTTATTAATTTTTGACAGAGAGTCAGAGCATGAGCAGGTGAGGGGCAGAGAAAGAGGGAGACACAGAATCTGAAGCAGGCTCCAGGCTCCAAGCTGTCAGCCCAGAGCCTGACGCAGGGCTCGAACTCATGGAGTGTGAGATCATGACCTGAGCTGAAGTCGGACGCTCAGCTGACTGAGCCACCCAGGCACCCCTACACATTTACTAATTTTAAAGCAGTTTCTGGAGAGGCAGAAATCTTCAGGGACTTTATCCAGGGATGGAAGTCCTCACAGACACTATTTTTACAATCTCATTCTTAACATGCTAGTAACAGAGCCAAAGGGCACAATTTTTGGTGCCCTCCCTCTAACCTGCGAGCACCAGAGGGAATGATCTGCCTACCCTGTGCCATAACTGAACTGGGTGAGAATCAAGACCCCACTCATAAATCATAACACCCAACCCCGAACAAGGCCAAGTCAGAGTTCTGAGCCCCATGCTCCTTGCTCAGCAGTGGAGAGACAGACTGAGTTAGAGCATCAGGTCCTGCCCAGCCCTCACAGATACCAAGCTACAACTGGCCAAGGGAGTACCTGAGCCCTTCCCTCCCTATTCAGCACCTAAGATACAACTGGGTTAGGTGAGCACCCTGAACCATGGCTATTCTGCACAGAAGTGGGTTGGATGAGTGCCCTGGGCTTTGCACAGCAGCTGTAGCCCTATCACAGCTGCTGGGCAATAGCCTATATGAGGGATGCTCATATAGTTCCTGGCTCTGGTGACCAAGCCTAGTTCTGGTTACCAAGGGAGATTGTACTTCTGGCCCACATGGAACAGCTCCTATACAAGACCAGTCCTTCAAGACTAAGGGAGGTAGCTGTTTTGCCTAATACACATAGACAAACAGAAACAGGCAAAATGAGACAGAGGAAAATGTTCCAAGATAAAAACATGGCAAGTCCCCAGAGAAAGACTATAATAAAATGGAGACAAGCAACCTATGTAATACAGAATTCAAAGTAATGGTCATGAAGACACTGAACTTGGGAGAATTAGATGAACACAGACAGCAAGAACTTCAACAACGCGTTAGAAAATAAAAGAAAGTACCAAACAAAAGTCATAACTGGACTGAAAAATACACTATTGGGGTACAGCAGCATTATTGATGAAATAGAAGCACAAATCAAGAAGCTGGAAGACAAAGCAACAGAAAATATCCACACAGAGCAGCAGAATGAAAAAAAGAGTTAAAAAAAAGTGAGGATAACTTAAGGGAGCTCAGGGACAACATCAAAGGGAAATAACTTTCACATTATAGATATCTCAGAAGGAAGAGAGAAAAAAAGTGCCAGAAAAATTATTTGAAGAAATAATACCTGAAAATTTCCCTAACCTGGGGAAGGAAACAGACATCCAGATCCAGGAAGCCCAGAGAATTCCAAACAAGATGAACCCAAAGAGAAACACATTGAAACACATTGTAGTTAAAATGATAAAATTTAAGGATAAAGAGAATCTTAAAATCAGCAAGAGATAAGCAACATATGGATAAAAGAATTTTCATATGGGTGTCAGCAGATGTCTCAGAAAATTTACAGGCCAGAAGGTAGTGGCATGAGATATCCAAAGTGTTGAGAGGGAATAACCACCGACCAAGAAATCTCTACGGAGGCAAGGTTATCATTCAGAATTGAAGGAGAGATTAAGAATTCTCCAGACAAGCAAAAGCCAAAGTTCTTCACCACTAAACCAGCCTTGCAAGAAATGTTAAAGGGACCTCTCTGAGCTAAAAAGAAAAGGCACTAATTAATAATAAGAAAATATAGGAGAGTAGATGTGTCACCAGAAGAGGTTTATAAATAAAGGTGGTAGATCAACTACTTATAAAAGTATGAAGGATAAAAGATAGTAGTAGAATTAATTTTAAAAAAAATGCAGTAAAAGCTAAAAAGTTGGCTTGCAAGCATAATTTGTTCTGGAAACATGCTTGAAATTCAAAGGACTCATATATCAAAGCGAATTTCAGAAACATTGGCTTACTTGTGATCATGTGACATTCAGTGTCACGTTCTACTTGTATTGCAAGACATCACTCATTTATCATGTTAAAATTTATTAGAAATGTTTGTCTTGTATAACATTTGCAGAACAAGTTACTCACAATCCAAGGTTTTACTGTATAATAATTAAGGAATACATGAATTCCATAAAATAAAAGATGCAAGATGTGGGTTCCAATCCAAGATGGTGATGTAGGAAGACCCTGAACTCACCTCCCCACTGGACATACCAAATCTACACCTGTTTATAGAATAATTCCTCTTGAAGAAGAACTGAGGACTGACTGGACAGTTTCTGCACAACAAAATACAGACCACACAGAGATAGAGAATGGCAAGAAAGACAAAGACACAGTAAGGAAAAAAACCAACCTCCTGCTGTGAACTACAGTGGGGAGAAATAGTACTACAGGACCATGAACAGATTCATTTGCTCTGGAACACAGAAAAAAAGCAATGGTCTAAAAAGGCAACTAGAATATAAAGAAACCAGCTCTAAAACCTTGCCAAACAGTGGGGTTGCTGCTAGAACTCTCCAGGTTCAAGGGGCTGGTGAGCCATGGTTTATACGCCCCCTCCATCTTGATAGCACAGATGGGAACCATAGCTGGCCTGGTGCCTCAGTGAGCCTTGGGACCCTAGTCTACTCTGGCCCTGGATGCCCTGGCTACAGGAAAAAAAAAAGTCATGGTTTAAACACCTAGAATATAAAGGAACTAGCCCCTAGAACCCTCTCAAATGGCAAGGGAGTTGCTGGAACTCTTTCCAGGTCAGAGAGGTTGGCAAATACCATAGTTTATGTTCCTCTCTACCTTGATAGTATGGACAGGAACAGGGTCCAGATGTTCGAGCTGGCTTGCTGCCTTGGTGAGCCCCACAAGGTGGCTTCAGCATGGCATGCACCGGGACAATACAGCTCCAGGCATCTTGCCAAGGTGACACGGGTGCCAATCACCCTGGAACACTCCAGGCCTACCCCAATTTGGCTCCTAGGGCACCCCCAGTGCAGAGTCCTTTGAGCTCTTCTAGTTCATGCCTGTTTGGGATCCAGCTACCTTGCCAGGGTGCTTCTTGCATGGATCACCCCATGAACCACAGCCTGTGCTCTGTTCCAACTGTCCCACCAGAACATGCCCTGCATAGAGCATTTTGGGACACCCTGGTCCACACTCCACCTTGGCTCCAGCTGCTGTGTCAAGGCACCCCCTGCACAGAGTACCCCGGGATACCCTGCCTTGCACCCACTTCAGCTAGAGCTGTCTTACGAGAGCCCCACCTAGGGTCCAGCTACCATACCAGAGCAACCCCTGCACAGAGCACTCTGTCACCCCCTGGCCTGCACCCCAGCTTGGCTCCCGCCACTCTGCCAGTCTACTCCCTGTGTGGAACACCCTAAGGCCCTCTGGCTTGCACCAAAATTTTGCCCCCAAATTTAGCTTTAGCTGTACTAATAGGGCATTTTCTATGCAAAGAGCCCCAGCATCACCTGGGACATGTCTACTTCAGCTCCAGCCATCCTGCCACAGCAACCCCAGCATGGAGTGCTCTGGGACCTCCTGTCCACATCAGCCACAGCACCAGCCAGCCAGCCAGCCAGCCAAAGTCCCCAGGCACACACTCTACACACAGGGGTGACCATACAGGAAAGCATTTCTTCAAATTTAGGAGAAGTAGCTGTTTTACCTAATTGATAGAAATAAACACAGAAAGTCAAGAAAAATGAGACAGAGGAATATGCTGCAAATAAAAGAACAAGATAAAATGTTAGAAAAGTAACTAAATGAAATGGAGATAAGAAATATGCCTGATAGATAGTTTAAAGTAATGATCATAATGATACTTACTGGGCTGGAGAGAAGAATAGAAGAACTCAGTGAGAACTTCAACAGAGAGATAGAAAATATAAAAAAGAAGCAATTAGAGTTGAAGAACACAACTGAAATGATCAAAAGAGAAAGAAGCAGAAAACTTATTTGAAGAAAATAATAATTGAAAACTTCTCTAACATGGGGAAGAAAACAGAAATCCAGTTTCAGGAAGCAGATAGAGCTCCAAACAAGGTGAACCCAAGGAGGTCCACACTGTGACACATAATTAAAATGTCAAAGATTTAAGATAGAGTTGAAAAGAAGCAAGAGAGAAGCAAAAGTTTATATATAGGAAACCCCATAAGGCTATCACCTGATTTTTCATCAGAAATTTTACAGTCCAAAAGGGAATACCATAATCCATTCCAATTGCTAACAGAAAAAGGCCCACAACTGAGAATACTCTATTCAGCAAGACTGTCATTCAAAATGGAAGGAGAGATACTTTCCCAGGCAAACAAAAGTTAAAGGAGGTCATCATTACTAAACAGTCTTATAAGAAATGTTAAAAGGACTTCCTTAAGTGAAAATAACATAATTAGAAGAAAATTATGAATAAAAAGATGTAAAATATGACAATATATATATAAAACATGATGGAGGGAATAAAAAAGATCCTAAGAATGTGCTCAAACATAAGTGATCATAATATAGACAATTATACACTTAGGATGTTATATATGCACCTCATGGTAACCACAAACCCAAAACTTTTAACAAATATACAAAAGAGAAAGAAAGAAAAACATAACATTACAGAAAGTCATCAATTACAAAAAAAAGAGGGCAAGAAGAAAAGGACAGAGAAGAACCACAGAAACAACCAGAAAACAAATTTTAAAACTGGCAATAACTGTATATCTATCAGTAATCAATAAATGATCTAAATAATCAAAAAATATAGGTTGGTGAATGAATAAATAAATGAGACCCATCTAATATGCTGCCTACAAGAGACTCACTTCAGACTCACAGACTGAAAATAAAGGATGGAAAAAGATATTCCATAAAAATGGAAGGAAAAAAAAGAAGCTGGGTAGCAATACTTACATGAGAAAAAAATAAGACTTTAAAGCAGGCTGTAATATGAGAAAAAGAAGGAATCAATTCAACAAGAAGGTATAACAATTGTAAATATCTATGCACCCAGCGTGAAAGCATCTAAATACATAAAGTAAATATTAACAGACATAAAGGGAGAAATTGACAGTTATAAAATAATAGTAGGGGACTTTAACACCCCACTTACATCAACGGATAAATCATCTAGGCAGAAAATCAGTAAGAAAACAGTGTCTTTGGGGTGCCTGGGTAGCTCAGTCAGTTGAGCATCCAACTTCAGCTCAGGTCATAATCTCACACTCCATGAGTTTGAGCCCCATGCCGGGCTCTGTGCTGACAGCTCAGAGCCTGGAGCCTGCTTCAGATTCTGTGTCTCCCTCTCTCTCTGTCCCTCCCCTGCTCATGCTCTGTCTCTCTCTGTCTCAAAAATAAATAAAAACATTAAAAAATTAAAGAAAACAGGGTCTTTGAACACTCCGTTAGACTAGATAGACTTAACATACATGCAGAACATTCCATTCAAAATCAGCAGAATATACATTCTTTTCAAGTGCACATGAAACATTCTCCAGCATAGATCATATGTTAGGCCACAAAACAATTCTCAATAAATTTAAGAAAACTGAAATAATATCATTCATCTTTTTTTTTTTAATTTTTAAAAAATGTTTACCTTTAAAAAATTTTTTTAAAGTTTATTTAGTTTTGAAAGAGAGAGTGTATGAGTGTGAGCAGGGGAGGGGCAGAGAGACAGGGAGACACAGAATCTGAAGCAGGCTCCAGGATCTGAGCTGTTAGCACAGAGCCTGGCGTGAGGCTCGAACTCGTGAACCATGAGATCATGACCTGGGCCAAAGTTGGTTGCTTAACTGGCTGAGCCATCCAGGAATCCCTATCATGCATCTTTTCTAACTATAACCTTATGAAACTAGAAATCAATCGTAAGAAAAAAGACTGGCAAAAACACAAACATATGGAGGATAAACAACATGCAACTGAGCAACCAATGGGTCAATGAAGAAATCGAAGAGGAAATTTAAAAAAATATGTAGAAATGAATGAAAATGAAACAATGGTCCAAATCTGTAGGAGGCAGTTAAAGCAGTTGTAAGAGGTAAATTTATATAGTGATATAGGCCTACCTCAAGAAACAAGAAAAATCTCAATCTAACCTTATGCCAAAAGGGTCTAAAAAAAGAACAAAGAAAACCCAAGGTGAGTAGAAGGAAGAAAATAATAAAGATCAGAACAGAAATAAATAGAGACTAAAAAATAAAATAGAAAAGATCAGTGAAACCAAGGGCTGGTTCTTTGAAAAGATAAAATTGACAAACCTTTAGCTCGACTCATCACAAAAAAATGAGAATGGAGTCAAGTAAATAAAATCAGAAACAAAAAAGGAGAAATTACAACCAATACCACAGAAATACAAATCATAAAAATATTATAAATAATTATATGCTAACAAATTAGACAATCTAGAAAAAATGGATAAATCCCTAGAAACATACAGTCTTCAAAGACTGAATCATGAAGAAATAGAAAATCTGAACAGACTGACTACTAGGAATGGAATTGAGACATTAATCAAAAACTTCCCCCAGACAAAAGTCCAGGTCCAGGTGGCTTTACAAGTGATTTCTACCAAATATTTAAAGATTAGTTAATACCTAAACTCCTCAAATTATTCCAAAAATTGAAGAGGAAGGAATGCTACCAAATTCATTTTACAAGGCCAACATTACCCTATGATTAAAACCAGACAAAGACACTCCAAAAAGAAAAAAGAAAGAAAATTACAGGCCGATATCCCCGATAAACATAAATACAAATCCTCAACAACACATTAAAGAACATCATATACCATAACCAAGTGGGATTCACTTTAGGGATGGAAGAATGGTTTAACACCACAAATCAATCAACACAATGTACCACTTACCACAATGAGAAATAAAAGTCATATGATCATTTCAGTAGATGCAGAAAAAACATTTGACAAAACTCAGCATCCACTTATGATAAAAACTCTCAACAAAGAGCATTTAGAGAGAATATATCTCAACATAATGAAGGTTGTATAGGACAAACCCACAGGTAATATCATATGCAATGGTGAAAAACTGAAAGCGTTTCCTTTAAGATAAGGAACAAGAAAAGGATGCCCACTCTTGCCACTTTTATTCAACATAGTACTGGAAGTCCTAACCAGAGCAATTAGGCAAAAACAAAAACAAACACAACAAACAAACAAAACCCAAAACCAAAGCCAAAAGCAAACCAAAACAAAATGAAACAAAAAAATCCCCAAACAATAAAAAAAACAAAAGTCATCCAATTTGAAAAAAAAGGTAGTAAATCTGTCACTATTTGCAGATGACATGATACTATATATAGAAAACCCTAAAGATCCTACCAAAAAACTGTCAGAATAAATGAATTCAATAAAATTTCAGGATATAAAATTAATACATAGGAATCTGTTTTTATACACCAATAATCAACTATGAGAAAGAAATTAAGAAAACAATCAAATTTACAATTGAATCATAAAGAATAGAATACTTATGAATACATTTAACCAAAGAGGTGAAAGACCTGTACTCTGAAATCCATAAGATACTGATGAAAGAAATTGAAGACAACACAAGTGAATGGAAAGATATTCTATACTCACGGTTTGGAAAAAATAATATTTTTAATGTTTACAATACCCAAGGTAATCTACAGATTTAACATAATCCCTCTCAAAGTGCCAACATGTTTTACAGAATTAGAACATATAATCCTAAAGTTTACATGGAACCACAAAAGATCCCAATAGACAAAGCAATCTTGATGAAAAAAACAAAGCCGGAAGTATTACCATCACAGATTTCAAGATATACTATAAAAGCTGCACTGATCAAATTAGCTGTACTAATCATGGTATTGGCACAAAAACAGACACACAGACCAATGAAACAGAATAGAGAGACCAGAAATAACCCCCCACTTATATGGTCAATTAATCTATGACAGAGGAGGCAAGAATATAAAATGGGGAAAAGATAGTCTCTGCAAATGAGGCTGGGAAAACTGGACAGCTACCTAGAAAAGCATGAAACTGGACCACTTTCTTATACTATACACAAAAATAAACTCAAAATGGATTAAAGACCTAAATATGAGACATAAAGCTCCTAGAAGAAAACATAGAGGGTAATCTATAGAACACTGTTCACAGCAATATTTTTTTTGGACAGGTCTTCTCAGGCAAGTGCAACAATAGCAAAAATAAACAAATGGGACTATGCCAAAAATAAAAAGCAGAGGAAAAAAAATCAACAAACTCAAAAAGCAACCTATGGAATGGGAAGAGATATTTGCAAATGATATATCCAATAAGGGTCGATATCCAAAATATATAAAGAACTCATACACTTCAATAACAACAAAAAATGAACACAATTAAAACACGGGCAAAAGACCTGAATAGGCATTTTCCAAAGTAGACATATGGATGGCCAATAGGCACATGAAAAGATGCTCAACATCAATAATCATCAGAGAAATGCAAATCAAAACTATAATGAGATATTACCTCATACCAATCAAAATGGCTATTATCAAAAGAACAAGATATAACAAGTGCTGATGATGTGCAGAAAATGGAACACTTGTGCACTGTAGGTGGGAATGTAAATTGGTTCAGTCACTTGGAAAACGGTATGGAGGATCCTCAAAATTTTAAAATAGAAACACCATATGATCCAGAAATTCTACTTTTGGGTGTTTATTCAACAAAAATGAAAATAATAATTCAAAAAGATATATGCACCCCATGTTCTTTGCAGCATTTTTTTCAATAGCCATGATATGAAAGCAATCTTTGTCCATCAATAGGTGAATGGATAAAGAAGATGTGAGACGTGTGTGTGTGTGTGTGTGTGTGTGTGTGTGTATGTGTGTGTGTGTGTATGATATATTACTCAGCCATAAAAAAGAATCAAATCTTGCCATTTGTGATAACACGAATGAACCTAAAGGGTATTATACTAAGTGAAATAAGACAAATACCGTATGCTTTGATTTATACTTGGAATCTAAAAAATAAAACAAACAGAATAGAAGCAGTTCATAGATACAGAGAATAAACTTAACAGTTGCCAGAGGGGAGGGGGTTCAGGGAATGGGCAAAATAGGTGAAGAGGATTATAGGTACAAACTTCCAGTTACAAAATAAATTAAGTCTCATGGATGTAATATATAGCATAGGGAATATAGTCAATAATATTGTAGCAACTTTGTATAGTGGCAAATAGTAACTGGGCCTGTGGTGGTGATCATTTCATAATGTATAAAAATACGAATCACTGTGTTACATACCTGAAACTAATATAATATTGTAGGTCAATTAGGGGATTTAATAGGATGGGGTAATACAGCTCAGATGCTCTCATGCATAGTTTGCTTCTCATACTTCATACTAAATCTCATATAACTGTAATAATTGCTCAGTTATCTAGAATGATTTAGCAATAACTGTTGAAAAGGCATTACGAAGAATGTTTTAATGGGCCTGTTATTCAGTGATTCATGAATTGAAGGAAAATGGCTTATTTTTAACATCTGCCACCCCAGTATTTTTTTGTAATTTTTTATTAAGTCAAAGTATAAGTTACACAATTTTAAAGTATTTAATTATACAGTTTTCTTCAGAAAAAAATGCTTTTAGAAAAGTTTTTTTCTTGATCTTTTCACTCATAGTTTGAATATATTCTAAACTTTTAAGAGACCATACCAAAATATAGGAAATTTCCCCTTCGCCTGAAGACTCAAGTCCATAGAAGAAAAATGTGTTTTAAGTATAGAGAATGCTCAGTTATCAGGCCAACCATTTCTTCAAAGGGTTTATTGAGACCTACCCTTTTGCAGAACTGGTACTCACTTCACATTTCCTACCCCCATCTTATTAATGTAGGAGGAACACCAGGAAGCTGAGAAATACCTTTTCTGGAGAGGCATGTTTATAAAGGGAGCTATCCCCTTCACCTCACCTTCTATGGTGGTGAAGAGAACACCTTAGTGGTATTTCTTCCAGAACCTTGGGTGGGGAATAAGAAGGTCACTGGTGAAGTTTGGGGGTTTCCACAATAAGGGGACATAGATACCTTTTCCCGTGATAGTGAAAATGTGCCCCAGAGGGTAATGAGACTAAAACAATCACCAGCAAGAACCCCCCTGATCTCCCTTTTTCTTCACAGGAATATTAACCTTATTTTTTAGAGGCAAACAGGAAGAGCCCCTGCTGGCCTAAACCAGTTTGATCTTGACCAGCAACTCACAACTATGCAGATGGACCCTGGAGTGTCTAGCAGTTACTTCTACCTCTTTATAATGTTAGAATCTCCACCCAATGAGAGACACAAGCTTCGTTAACATAGGATGCATGCCTAGGTATGTTTTCTAAGTATGCCTGTGCAACCTTATGCCCACCTCTGCATATGATGACAAAAGTCCCCTTTCTGAATATTCATCCTACCTAAATAAAAGAAATCCACTCATTCCCACATGGGGAGTCATGGCTTTGGAAGTTATTCCCTGTGATCGCCTTATTTGCTGCAAATAAAGTTTCCTTTGTTTGACACCTCCACCTAGTGCAGTCTCTATCTGTAATGACTGGGTTCAGGACAGCTCTCCCTTCCTCTTCCCATCTCCCCCCTCCCCCTGCTGCGAATGTGCCACTTTGGCATATGAAGTATTTTGAGCTGAAAGCAGTTGAATCTCTATGGGCTCAAAAGAAACTTTTGTCCCTCCCTTAACCATACAGAAACAGCTAAACTGGTGGCCTTCCCCAGAATAAGGGTTATTAACAGAGATAAATTTTATCTGAATGACCCATGTGTATGGCAGGGCAAACATCTAATTACCAAACATTTGCTCTTCTTATCACCCTGTGAATTGCATTCCTTTCCTCTGAAGTCCCAGACCCCCACCCTCTTTTCCTTAGTTCAGGATGACATATATACCTCATTTTGCCTATTTTTGGAATTCCCATGTCTGTGCAGATTCCCTGTACATATACTATTAAATTTGATTTTCGCCTGTTAATCTGTCTCATGTCAACTTGATTCTTAGTCCAGCTAGAAGGATCTTTGAGGGGACAGGAATTCCTATTCCCTGACAGTAACTCACCAAGGAGTAAACCCAGATTAGTTTGATTACAAAAGGATTCCTGCCCTGTCCTAGTACAAGTGGGGAAAGAGCATTAGGGGAAATGGCATTGTGATTCTGATCAGGTGGGAAGAAATACTCCTTTACCAAAGAGGCCTAGAGTGTAAGGACTAAAAAAACCTTCAGAGATCTTATTTATGAGAAGTGTGAGTTAGAGAGTTCCAGTGGTTCACACCAGGCCACAAAACCCATTAGAAGCTGAAATCTTGTAGGGATCAAAAGTCCCTAGTTTCAGTCCTACTTTATTCTTTCTTTCTCCCAGCAACTTGAACTCTTTCTCTCTTGATCTTTTAATCCAGAGATCATTATGTTATCTCACTTTAAAGTAATCTTTAATTGATTCCAACTACACAATATTTTCTGAAGTTCATAAAAGTAAAATATCTTTCTAAACAAGAAAGAGTAGCTAACTTATATTTACAGATTACACCTTCCTACTTCCCATATTTTATTTCCCTGGCCTGTAGTGTTTTGTCAGTACTCTTCAAACTTGGTAGCTGTGCCACCTAAGGTGATTGTTTTTGTTTTAACATTCTTGGGTCCTATTTCCAGAAATTCCAAGTAGGTCGGCCCACAACAAAATATATTTACTAGAAGATAAACAGGTGATTTTGATGATGAGCAAGATTTGTAAATCTAATACCTAATACTTTTCTAATGTAAATGTGGTCCTTAGACCAGCAATATCAGCATCACCTGTGAACTTGTTACAAATGCAGACTCTTAGGGGCTGCTCCCACACACATTTCATTCACATTCAGATTTTAATAAGATCTCCCAAGTGATTTGTGGGCAATACAGTTTGAGAAGCACAACTCTAATCCTCATCTCTGCAAGTAAAGTCTTTTAGGATCTGACTTACATGCTATGGAAATCTCACGGACTATCAGGAAAACCCCCTGGTCCATTCTTTCTTTGGCCCATATACAAAAACATTTCTTTCTACTGGAACAGTGCATTCTAAACCCACTGGTTTTTGTTTTTATTTTTCTAAGTCCTTGAAATTTCTAAGATATTTCTGGCCTTGGGATGTTGCATTTGCCCTTCCCTCTTTGGAATGCTCCTGCCTATTTCTGATTGTTGTTATTAAGGTCTCTGATGAATTCCTTAGACCTCCTCCCACCCTGTCTAAATTGGCTTCTGACCCCTAATCCCTAGACACTCCCTATCACATTATCTTGCTCTTATGCTTTCTGTTCATTCTCACTGTTTGAAATTACCTAGGTTGTCTACTTGATGAAGTTTTGGTGTGATGGTGGGGTTTGGAGCTGATGGCCAAGAAAGAATTCTTGAAGACATCTTTGGTGCAAAAAAAAGTGATTTTATTAAAGCATGGGGATAGGACCCATGGGCACTGGGGTTGTGAAGAATGACTGGTTATATACCATGGACTTGGAAGAGGTAAAGTCAAAAGGGAAGTTTCCAAAGAGATTTTCAAATGCTAAAGACTCATAGATTACTGGAGGCCTAGCTATTGTCAAGCTAAAGTTGTTTTTCTCTTTTGCAAGGCATTAACATTAAGACAGTAGGGAGTTCCTGGATTTAGGCTATTGATGGGATTGGCTTTTTCTTGTAAACTGGTGAAGACTCTTATCAACTTAACCATTTTTTTTTGGTCCCTTTCTGTTTTGGGGGAGCCTGGAGTGTCCAAGGAATATCATATATATCCCACCTGGTGGGGGGGGGGGTGCTAGCTTATACTTTTCCCTCAGTCTGCCTTATGCTCCTCATCATACTTCTCTCCCTTCCCTGGTAGATATTAAGCTTCTGGAGGATAAGGACCTGCTCTGTCCCTTGAAATAGAGATTCCATAATATGGCGAGTAGTTTATTTATTTTCTGAACAGTTATGTCAAATTTGAATTGTTCTATATTCATTTACTTTTTGAAATTAATAATTTCCTGAGAGCTCAAAGTAAAGTTTTCAAAAGATACATATCTGTGTATACACACACACACACACACACACACACACACACAGTCTTTTGGGTTCTCAGTGTCAAAAACATAGAATCTCAGGGAGATATATTGAATAAGAATCATTTTTGAAAAGAAATATTTCTTCTGATTTAATTTGACTTTTCAAAAGAAAAAGAGAATAGATCCTCAATGGAATAATATTTGTAGTAGAGGAACTCTTTAAACTTTCAGAATTTATATTAGGGGACTAACCACAACAAAAATTTTGTAAAATTAAAAGAAACAAAGTAAACATACATAACCCATTTTGTAATTAAAATAATCCTTGGAAATATCTCCTCCCATAAAGTGGAAGTTTGGGAAGCAACCAAGATATCCTACATGGCTTCAGTAGGGGAATGGATAAACTTGTGGTATATCCATACAATTGAATATTATTCAGAGCGAAAATGAAAGGAGCTATCAGGACATGAAAAGACATGACAGAAACTTAAATGCACACTACTAAATGAGATTCCAATCTAAAAAGGCTACATACGATTCCAACAATATGGCCTTCTAGAAAAGGCGAAACTATGGAGACAGTAAAAATATCAGTTGTGGTGGGGGGGGATAAACATGCAGAGCACAGAAGATTTTGGGGCAGTGAAAATATTCTGTATGATAATAATGGATATATGTTATTACATTAGTCCGAACCCAAAGACTATACACTACTAAGAATGAACCCTAAAGTTCACTCTTTATTGGTTTTGGTGATTTGTGGACTTTGGGTGCTTATGATGTGTCAATATAGATTCACCTTTGGTAAAACAGGAACCATTCTGGTGAGTGATGTTGATAATGGTGGAGGCTATACATGTATGGGAGCAAGAGGCATATGGTACTCTGTATCTGTCTCTCAGTTTTATTGTAAAATTGAAACTGCCTAAGAAAATAAAGTCTTAAAAAAAGGAGACAAAAACTTCTTAGATTTTTGATCCAAGATGGTAACGTAGAAGCCTTGTGAATTAACCTTCTCCCAAGCACACAACTGAATCAACAGTTACACATGGGGCAAGTCCCTCTGAAGGAAATCCAGAGACTCGTTGAGTGAATCCTATATTCAGGAAAACAAGAAAATACCCACATCACCTACACTGAAATGGGCAGGCAAGGCAGAGACACACTTTTATCATGAACTTCACTACTAGCATACAGCCATGCAATCAGGAAGGAACTCCCAACTCCCAGCTTCTCTCTGAGAAGCAAAATGTTTGGACTCCAAATATGATGCTCCAAATTTTAAGAGTTCCAACTGTGAGACAGGCCCCAAGATAACTAGCTCTGAAAACCAATGAGGCACACATCCAGAAGGATCAATAAGACTGTAGCAAGCAAAGAAATAGTTCTTAAGGAACTCACAAGAATTCACTGTGACTATTCCCCCGGGACTCAGCACAGAGGCAGTGGGCAAAAAATGCCACTTCCATCTTTCCCTGACAGAGGCCTATTTGTATAACCTTGAAAGTTGCTGCCAAAGTTCAGACTTCTAATTTAACATTCATATAGAGGATGATGTGTGATCCTCCCCCACGGCCAGGGAAGTCCATGGATATTTCCCCTGACCTCTTCCTCTAGCCCACTCCAAGTAACCAATATCTCCAAGGAAGGAACTTGCACACATGTCTAGTACCCCAGCTGTTGGGGCTGCTAACCAAGGGACAGACACCTAGATCATCTGACTCTTGTGGCCAAGAAGGCTTATATTCATGAGGATTCACACCTGACTGTAGCAAAGAAATAGTTCTTAACTGACTGTTCTCCCAGGGGTTGCATTCACAAACCTACAGGACAGTAGCAAACAATGAAACAGTTCTTAATGGGTGTAGGAGCATTCTCCGCCCCCCACAGCTATACCCCAAGGTATATATAAGGGAGGGAGCAGATAAAAAACCCATCCCTTAGTTTCTCCATGGAGGTCACCCAATGACATACTTTCCCAGCTGCTGTCTGAGGGTCCTGCTGCCAAGAGGTTTCATTCAGGTGCTGTGATCCTCTCCTTTGGGACACTGACAGTCTTGGTACACTGTCAACTACTGTGAGTCACTAGGAACAAAGAAGCAACCTGAACAATCACAAAAAAATTGAGAGACAGCCAAGAACTCAGACACAGGCCAACAATAAGTTTCATCTTACACTCAGGACTACTCCTCAAAACTGGGAAATGTGACTATGTTATTTAATGTGCAGAAACCAACACAGAGATTCAAGGAAAATGAATAAACAGAGGAATATGTTCCAAACAAGAGAACAAGCTAAAACTATAGAAACAGACCTTAGTGAAATGGAGACAGTGATATATCTGATAGAGTTCAAATAACAGTCATAAAGCTATGCTTACAGAGCTCAGGAAACAATGCATGAACAAAATGAGGATTTCAATAAAAAGCAAATATAAGACAAGCACCAAACAGAAATCACTCAGCTGAAGTATTCAATGATTGAACTGAAAAATTCAATAGAGGTGTCCAACATCAAGCTAAATAAAGCAGAAGAAGGAGGTCAGTGAACTTGAATACAGGGCAGTGGAATTCATACAGTCAGAGCAGTGAAAAGAAAAAGAATAAAAGGGAGGGAGGGAGGGACTTTATGGGACAACATCAAGAGGAACAGTATTTTCATTATAGGGATCCAAGATGAAGAAGAAATGAGAGAAAGGGGCAGAAAATTTATTTAAAGAAATAGTGGCTGAAATCATCCTTAATCTGGGAATGAAACAGATATCCAGATTTATAAAGCCAATAGAAATCGAAAAAGATGAATCTAGAGACTCATACCAAAACATGTTCTATTTAAACTGTCAAACATTAAAGGCAAGGAAAGAATATCAAAATCAAAGAGAAAAACCTATGTACAAGGGAAAACCCCATAAGACTATCAGAAGAGTTTTCTGCAGAAATTTTGCAAAAAGGAGTGACATGACATATTCATAGTGCTAAAAGGAAAAAAAAAACTGTCAACCAAGAATATTTTGCCTGGAAAAGCTGTCATTCAGAATTGAAGGAGAGATAAGAAGTTTTCCAGAAGCAAGAGCAGAAGGAGTTCACCATCACTAAACTAGATTTAGAAGAAATGTTAAGGGGAGTTTTTCAAGCTGAAGGAAGAATATTAGTAGCAGGAAAACACAGAACAGAATAAATCTCACTAGTAGAGGAAAATATACAGTTAAATTCAGAATAGTGCAATGATATAATGATGATGGATAAATCACTTATAACTCAGGTATAAAGGTTAAAAGACAAAATCATTACAAATAACTACAATAATTTGTTAATGTTAAACAAGCTAAAAACATGTAAAATGTGACATTGAAAACAAAATGTGAGGAGTGAAAAATGTAGAGCCTTAGTATCCCTTTAAAATTTAGTTTTTATCCCCTTAAAATTGACTGTTATAAAATGTTTTACATAAGCCTCATGGCAATCACAAAGCAAAAACCTATAATAGACACACAAAATGTTATAAAATGCTTTACAAAAGCCTCATGGCAATCACAAAGCAAAAACCTATAACTGATACACAAAATGTGAAGAGAAAGGAATCTAAGCATATAACCACAAAATCATTAAATCCCAGAGAAAGAGATCAAGAAAGGAAAATGAAAAAATTAATTATAAAACAGCCAGAAAACAACTTTAAATGGCAATAGTAAGTCCATACCTATTAATAATTATTTTAAACAGGACTAAATTCTCCAATCCAAAGGCATAGAGCAACTGAATGGATTAAAAAAAAAACAAAACTATTTGCTGCCTACAAGAGACTCACTTCAGCTTTAAGAACACACAAGTGAAAGTAAAAAGTAAAAGTAAAAAGATAGTTTATGCAAATGGGAACCTAAAGAAAGCAAAGATATATATATTAGATGCAATAGACTACCTGTCAAAAATTTTTATAAGAGATAAAGAAGGTCAATATACAATGATAAACACATGTCAATCCAATAAAAGTATACAATACTTATATACATTTATGCACCCAACACAGGAGAACCTAAATATATTAAGCAAATATTAACACACTAGGAGTCAGAAATAGACAGTAATACAATTATAGTAGGGGACTTTAATTCCATACTTTTATCAATGGACAGTTTATCCAAACAAGCCAAAAAAATCAATGAGAAAGTATCAGATTTAAATGACATATTAGACCAGATGGACTTAATAGTCATTTATAGAACATTCTATTCAACAGGAGCAGAACATATATTCTTCTCAAGTACACATGGTGGGATCTCCAGGTTAGATCATATGTTCGGCCACAAAACATATTATTTAAGAAGATTGGAATCATATCAACCTTCTTTTCTGACAATAGTGGTATGAAACTAGAAATCACTTACATGAAAAAAAAATTGAAAACTCACAAGTATGTGGAGATTAAGCAACATGCCACTGAACAACCAATGAATGGGCCAAAGAAAAATCACAAGAGAAGTGAAAAAAAATACCTTGAGAGAAATGAAAATGGAAAGAACCAATTTCTACCTCATTCTAGGGTTGTGGGGCTTTCTCTAGACTGGGCCCAGCCACCCTGGTCCCATGCCTGGGGAGGAGGGGAGCCAGCTCTGGGCTTGGTAGGCAGCTCAGAGGTACAGTTGGAAAGAGCAGTTCTCTCCCTTGAGTGCTGTGGGAAGAAGCACATAGCCTTCAAGGACAGAAGACCTTGCAGATGCCCACCAGCCAGAGACTCTTAGTCAGTGGGCTGCATGGAATGGCACTTCCCCAGAACTGGGGCATGTGGAGCGGGACCCTTTAAGACATCAGGGTTTGAATCTCAGCTGAGTACCTGGGAGGCACCATAGACTGTGGAACAGAACAAGCCAGCACTGTTGCGTCCACACAGCACTGTGAGGACTGACTGCCTGAACAGTTGTGTGGGACACCCGGTCTGGTGGGGGAGAGACTGGGTGTCACCATTTTTCTCCCCATCACCAACAAGGTGGGGCTTCAGGGAATGGACAAAGGGCCTACAGTGCAGGCAGGACCCACTACACCAAACCACGCCCCCACACCTGGTAACTGCATATCTACCAGAGCAAGATAGAAACCGACCAAGCCAGACAGCCCCTCCTCCAGACCAGCACAGCCACTGGTTCCAAGGCACCATCAGGTATCAGTCCAGTGGTTTTGCATTTTCTGATTTGATTCTTGGTCAGTTCTTATATATATATATATATATATATATATATATATATATATATATATACAAATATATATATTTTCTTCCTCCTCCTCCTCTTCTTCCTCCTCCTCCTCTTCCTCCTCTTCCTCCCTTTCTATGTTCTGGTTATTCTGAGTGTTGGTTTGTTTAAGCAGATATTTTTAATCTATTCTTTTTATACCTCTTCTGTATCTCCTTCTTCTTTATTTTTCCCCACTCTCTCTCTGGATTAAACTGTATAGATTTTCTGATTTTCTGCCTGGTCAACTTTTTTTCTTCCCTTTTTCCCCACCCTTGCCATTTCTCTCTTTGTACGGGATAAGGCTTCTTCTACCACTCTCCCCCCCAACGTAAAAAAAATTTTTTCAATGGTTACTTCAAAGAACAAATCAAAGCACACCTGGTTGAAGGCCCAAACCACCACTACGAGTAGGGAGATAAAGAACCAGAGTCACAACATCAGAGAGCATGCAACACACTCCAAAAACACCTCTTGAGGGGCCACGCCCTGGACAGTGTATGACCCCTTTTTAATATAATAGTGCTCACAGGTGCAGTACACACAATAAGCTAGTAAAACACACAAGGGACAGAAAACTAGCCAAAATGATGAAATGGAATAATTCTCCCCAAAAGAAATTCCAGGAAGAAATGACAACCAGAGAATTGCTTAAAAAAATATAAACAATATATATGAGCAAGAATTTAGAATAATCATAAGATTAGTAGCTGGGCTTAGATAAAGCATAGAAGACAGCAGAGAATCTAATGCTACAGAGATCAAGGAACTGAGAAATAGCCACGATGAATTAAGAAATGTTGTAAATGAGGTATAAAATAAACTAGATGCAGTGACATCAAAGATAGAGGAAGCAGAGGACAGAATGAATGAAACAGAAGATAAAATTATGGAAAACAATGAAGCCGAGAAAAAAGAGATAAGAAAATACTAGACCACGAGGGGAGAATTAGAGAATTAAGTGATTCAATGAAATGTAATAATATCCATATCATAGGAGTTCCAGAAGAACTCTCAGAGAGAGAGAAAGGGGCAGAAGATTTACTTGAACAAATTATAGTTGAGAACTTCTCTAATTTGAGGAAGGGACAAACATCCAAATCCAGGAGGCACAGAGAACACCATCTTCAGATTTAACAACAATAGGTATTCTCCATGGCATATCATGGTGAAACTGGCAAAATACAAAGATAAAGAGAATTCTGAAAGCAGCTAGAGACAAACGGGCCTTAACCTACAAGGGTACACACATAAGGGTAGTAGCAGACCTGAAACTTGGCAGGCCAAAGGGAGTGGCAGGAAATATTCAATGTGCTGAATAGGAAAAATATTCAGCCAAGAATCCTTTACCCAGCAAAGTTGTCATTCAAAATAGAAGGAGAGATAAAGACTTTCCCAGACAAATAAAAACTGAAGGAGTTCATGACCACTAAACCAACCCTGCAAGAAATCCTAACGGGGACTCTGTGAGTAGAATGCTGAAAAGAATACAAACGACCAGAGACATCACCACAAGCATGAAACCTACAGACATCACAATGACTCTAAACCCATATCTTTCAATAATAATCTGAATGTAAATGGATTGAGTGTTCCAATCAAAAGACACAGGGTATCAGAATGAATTAAAAAAAATAAAAACAAAAAAACCCAAAATCCATCTGTATGCTACATACAAGAGACTCATTTTAGACCTGAGGACACCTTCAGATTGAAAGTGAGGGAATGGAGAACCATCTATCATGCTGCTGGAAGTCAAAAGAAAGCTGGAGTAGCCATACTTCTACCAGACAAACTAGATTTTAAACCAAAGGCTGTAACAAGAGATGGAGAAGGGCATTATATCATAATTACAGGATCTATCCACCAAGAAGAGCTAACAATTGTAAATGTTTATGCCTCCAACTTGGTATACCCAAATATATAAATTAATCACAAACATAAGCAATCTTATTGGCAAAAATACGGTAATTGCAGGGGACTTTAATACTCCACTTACAACAATGGACAGATCATCTAGGCAGAAAATCAATAAAGAAACAATGGCCTTGAATGATACACTGTACCAGATGGACTTGACAGACATATTCAGAACTTTTCATCCCAAAGCAGTAGAATATACATTCTCTCGAGTGCACATGGAACATTCTCCAAGATAGATCGCATAACAGCCCTCAATAAATTGAGGGCTCAAAACCTTTTGAGCCCTCAAAAGAATTGAGATCATACCATGCACACTTTCAGATAATAATGCTATGAAACTTGAAATCAACCATAAGAAAAAATTTGGAAAGCCTACAAATGCATGGAGGTTAAAGAACATCCTACTAAAGAATTAATGGGTCAACCAGGTAGTTAAAGAAGAAATTAAAAAATATATGAAAACAAAATGAAAATGAAAACATGACAGTCCAAACCTTTTGGGATGCAGCAAAGGTAGTCCTAAGTGGAAATACATTGCAATCCAGGCCTAGCTCAAGAAACAAGAAAAATCCCAAATACAAAACCTAACCGCACACTTAAAGGAAATAGAAGTAGAACAGCAAAGAAGCCCCAAAGCAAGAAGAAGGGAAATAATAGAGATTAGAACAGAAATAAAACATATAGAATTAAAAAAAAACAAACAGTAGAACAGACCATTGAACCTAAGAGCTGTTTTTTTGAAAAAGTAAACAAAATTGATAAACCCCTAGCCAGACTTCTCAAAAACAAAAGAGAGAGGACCTGAATAGATAAAAATCACAAATGAAAGAGGAGAGATCCCAACCAATATCACAGAAATACAAACAATTATCAGAGAATACTATGAAAAAATATATGCCAACAAACTGGACAACTTGGAGAAAATAGACAAATTCCTAGACACCCACACACTACCAAAACTCAAATGGGAAGAAATAGAAAATTTGAACAGACCCATAACCAGTGAAGAAAGTGAATCAGTTATCAAAAGTCTCCCAACAAATAAGAGTCCTGGGCTAGATGGCTTCCCAGGGGAATTCTACGAGACATTTAAAGCAGAGTTAATATCTATCTTTCTCAAGCTGTTCCAAAAACTAGAAGATGAAGGAAAAATTCTGGACTCATTCTATGAAACCAGAATTACCTTGATTCCCAAACTAGACAGAGACCCCACAAAAAAGGAGAATTACAGGCCAATATCCCTGATGAACATGGATGCGAAAATTCTCAACAAGTGACTAGCAAATATAATTCAACAGTATATCAAAAGAATTATTCACCACAATCAAGTGAGATTCATTCCTGGGCTGCAGTGCTGGTTCAATATTTTCAAATCAATGTGATACATCACAATAACAGAAGAAAGAATAAGAACCATATGATCCTGTCAATAGATGCAGAAAAAGTATTTGACAAAATTCCGCATCCTTTCTTAATAAAAACCCTCAAGAAAGTTGGGATAGAAGGAACATACTTAAACACCATAAAAGCCATATGTGGAAAGCTCATAGCTAATATCATCTTCAATGGGGAAAAACTGAGATCTTTCCCCCTGAGATCAGGAACACAGCGGGGATGTCCACTCTCACCACTGTTGTTTAACATAGTGTTAGAAGTCCTAGCCTCAGAAATCAGACAACAAAATGAAATAAGAGGCATCCAAATTGGCAAAGAAGAAGTCAAACTTTCACTTTTTGCAGATGACATGATACTCTACATAATAAACCTGAAAGATTTGCACCAAATAGCTTCTAGAACTGATCCATGAATTCAGCAAAGTCACAGGATACAAAATCAATGTACAGAAATTGGTTGCATTTCTATACGCCAATAATGAAGCAACAGAAATAGAAATCAAGAAATAGATCACATTTACAATTGCACCAAGAACCATAAAATACCTAGGAATAAACTTAATCAAAGATGTAAAAGATCTGTATGCTGACAACTATAGAAAGCTTATGAAAGAAATTAAAGAATACACAAAGAAATGGAAAAACATTCCATACTCATGGATTGGAAGAACAAATATTGTTAAAATGTCCATATTACCCAAAGCAATCTACACATTCAATGCAATCCCAATCAAAATTGCACCGACATTCTTTTTAAAGCTAGAACTAACAATCCTAAATTTTGTATGGAACCAGAAAAGACCCCAAATAGCCAAAGTAATATTGAAAAAGAAAACCAAAGTGGGAGGCATCACAATTCCGGACTTTAGCTTCTACTACAAAGCTGTAATCATCAAGACAATATGGTATTGGCACAAAAACAGACACATAGACCAATGCAGTAGAATAGAGAACCCAGAATTGGACCCACAAATGTATGGCCAACTAATCTCTGACAAAGCAGGAAAGAGTATCCAATGGAAAAAAGACAGTCTCTTTACCAAATGGTGCTGGGAGAACTGGACAGCAACATAAAGAATGAAACTGGACCACTTTATTACACCAAACACAAAAATAAACTCAAAATGGAAGAAAGACCTATATGTGAGACAGGAAACCACCAAAACTCTAGAAGAGAAAACAGGCAACAACCTCTTTGACCTTAGCCACAGCAATTTCTTGCTTGACACATCTCTAAAGGCAACGGAAATAAAAGTAAAAATGAACTATTGGGACCTCATCAAAATAAGCTTCTGCATAGCAAAGGAAACAATCAACAAAACTAAAAGGCAACGGACAGAATGGAAGAAGATATTTGCAAATGGCATGTTGGATAAAGGGTTAGTATCCAAAATCTATAAATTACCAAACTCAACACCAGAAAAACAAATAATCCAGTGAAGACATGGGCAGAAGACATGAATAGATCCTTTTCTAAAGAAGACATCCAGATGGCCAACAGACACATGAAAAGATGCTCAACATCACTCATCACCAGGGAAATACAAATCAAAACCACACTGAGATACCACCTCACACCAGTCAGAGTGGCTAAAATTAACAACTCAGGAAACAATGGATGTTGGCAAGGATGTAGAGAAACGTGAACCTCTTGCACTGTTGGTGGGAATGCAACCTGGTGCAGCTGCTCTGGAAACAGTGTAGAGGTTCCTCAAAAAATTAAAAATAGAACTACCCTACGACCCAGCAATACCACTACTAGGAATTTATTCAAAGGATACAGGAGTGTTGATTAATAGAGGCACTTGTAACCCAATGTTTATAGCAGTGCTTTCAACAATAGCCAAATCATGGAAAGAGCCCAAATGTCCATCAACTGATAAATGGATAAAGATGTGGTTTATATACACAATGGAATACTACTTGGCAATGAGAAAGAATGAAATCCTGCCGTTTGCATAAACGTTGATGGAACTGGAGGGTATTATGTTAAATGAAATAAATAAGTCAGTCAGAGAAAGACAGATACCATATGTTTTCACTCATTTGTGGATCTTGAGAAACTTAACAGAAGACCATGGGGAAAGGGAAGGGAAAAAATAGTTTCAAACAGAGAGGGAGGCAAACCCGTAAGAAACTCTTAAATATAGAGAACAAACAGAGTTGATTGGGGGAGGGCAGGGGAGAGGGGAAAATGGGTGATGGCCATTGAGAAGGGCACTTGTTGGGATGAGCACTGGGTGTTGTATGTAAGCGATGAATCACAGGAATCCACCCCTGAAACCAAAAGCACACTGTATATACTGTATGTTAGCTAGCTTGATGATAAATTAAAAAAAAAATTTGTTTTAATGGAAAAAAAAAGAACTGAAGTAAAATTGTCTCTATTTGCAGATGATATATTTTATATGTATAAAATCTTAAAGACCCCACCAAAACACTAAACCAAATAAATTAATTAAGCAAATTTGCAAGATACAAAGTTAAATAGAAATCAGGAGCATTTCTAAACACTAACCATAAATTATCTAAAAATAAAGAAATTGATCCCATTTACAATAACATCAAAACAATAAAATACTTAGAGATAAACTTAAGGAGGTAAAAGATCTCTACACTGAGAACTGTAAGACATTTTAATAAAAGAAAATGAAGATACAAATAAATTACCCCATGTTCATGGATTGGAGGAATAGTATTAAAATATTCATACTATGAAAAGCCACCTGTTGAAATTCCTATCTAGATTCCCATGGCATTTTTTACAGAAGAAAAGAATCCTAAAATTTATATGTAACTCAAAACACCTAAATAGCAAAAGCAATTCTGAGAAAGAAAAACAAAGCAGGAGGCACCATACTTCCTGATTTTATGCTATATTATAAAGCTATAGTAATCAAAACAGTAAGGTGCTGGTACAAAAACAAATACATAGACTAGAGGAATGCATAGACTAAAAATATCACAATGGAAATAGATATTATATGCGAATAGAAACTAAACGAATGCTGGGGAGGTACATTTATTTCAGGCAAAATAGACTTTAGGAGAAAGACTGTGATAATAGAAAAGAATGTCATTATAAAATTGATAATTGATTCTATGACTCCCCCATACTACATGGCTGGTAAGTGGTAGAGCCAGTATCTTCAACTCTCTGATGCCATTGCCTGGGCTGGTTCTTTTGTACCATGCTGTACCTTGACTCTTGCATCACCTGGGGTATAGCAACAATCTCTCACTGGTGTTCTTATCTCTTGTATTTTTCCCCCCAACCTAATCCCCAGACTCCAGCAAGCTGAACTTCCTAAAATACTACATTATTTACCTTGACTCAACATTGATTGGCTTCTCTTTAGTAATAAGGGTCAAAACTGTTTCACATTTAATGGTGGCAAGAATCAATTTTTGTGACCTTAGGTAAATCATTCTCTTGTAAACTGACCCATGACAACTTGTATAATATCACTGTATTAATTTCTAATGGTATTAATCATATTATATTAATATTTAAAAATAAGGTCATTATTATCCCTGATGAACACTGATGCAAAAATCTTCAATAAAATGTTAGCAAACTGCATTAAAATGAATTAAAAAATTCATTGAAAGTATTATTCACCAGAGTGGTTCAATATTTCCAAATCAATCAAAGTGATATATACCACATTAACAAAAGATAAAAATCATATTATCTCTTCAATAGGTGCATAAAAAGCATTTGATAAAATTTATAATGTTGATGACAAAAACTCAACAAAGTGGCTTTAGAGAGAATATACCTCAATGTAATAGAGGCCATCTGTAAAAAAAGACACAGCTAACATCATACTCATTGGTGAAAAACTGAGAGCTTTCCCTCCTAAGATCTGGAATGAGACAAGAATGGAAACTCTTGCTATTTTTATTCATCATATTAGAAGTCCTTAGCCACATCAATCAGACAAGAGAAAGAAATATGAAGGTATCCACATTAGTATGGAGGACATTAAATTGTCACTATTCACAGATAACATGGTACTACACAGAGAAAACCCTGAAGATCCCACCAAAAAACAACTTTAAGTAATAAATGAATTAAGCAAAATTGCAGGATACAAAATTAATACACAGCAATTGGTTGTTTTTCTATATACTAATAATGAAATAGCAGAGAAACTAGAAAAAAATTTCACTTACAATTGCACCAAACATAATAAAATACCTAGGAATAAACTTAGCAAAGGAGATGAAAGACCTCTACTCTGAAAACTTTAAAACACCATTGAAAGAAATTGAATACGACACAAATGGAAAGATATTCCAAGTTCCAGGAGTCAAAGAATTAATATTTAAATGCCTATACTATGCAAAGCAATCTATAGAGTCAATGAAATTTCTATCAAAATACTAACAACATTTTTCACAGAACTAGAATAAATAATCTTAAAATTTGTATGGAACCACAAAAGACGCTGAAGAGCCAAAGACATCTTGAGATAGAAAAAAAACAAGCCAGAGGTATCACAATTCCAGATTTGAAGATATATACAAAGCTGTGGTAATCAAAACAGTAAAATACTGGCACAAAAATAGACACAAAGATCAACAGAACAGAAAGTCCAGAAATAAACCCAAATTTGTATGGTCCATCTATGACAAAAGAGAATATACAATGGGGAAAAGATAGTTTCTTGAACAAACAGGTATTGGGAAAACTGGACATCTACATGCAAAAGAATAAAACTGGACCACTTTCTTACACCATACACAAAAATAAACTCAAAATGGATTCAAGATCTAAACGTGAGACATGAAACCATAAAAATCCCTGAAGAAAACAGGCAGTAATTTCTTTGACCTTAGTCACATTGACCTTAGTAACATTTTTCCAGATATCTCCTCTTGGGCCAGGGAAACAAAAGCAGAAATAAAATATCGGGAGTACACTAAAATTAAAAGCTTCTGCACAGTGAAAAAAAACCATCAACAAAATGAAAAAGCAACCTACTGAATGGGACAAGATGTTTGCAAATAACATATCTGATGGGGGGTTAATATCCAAAATATATAAAGAACTTATAGAAATCAACAGCAAACAACAACAAACAACAACACAACCAAATAATTGATTTAAAAATGTGCAGAGGACTTGGATAGACATTTTTCCAAAGAAGACATGCAGATGGCCAACAGACATATGAAAAGATGCTGAACATCACTAATCAGAAAAATTCAAATGAAAACTACAATGAGACATCACCTCATGCCTGTCAGAATGGCTAAAATAAAAAGACAAGGCATAACAAGTGTTGATGAGGATATGGAGAAAAAGGAAACCTCATGCACTGTTGGTGGGAATGTAATTGGTACAGCCACTATGGAAAACAGTATAGAGGTTCCTCAAAAAATTAAAATTACAATGACCATATGATCCAGTAATTCCACTATTGTGTATTTATCCAGAAAAAATGAAAACATTAATTCCAAAAGATATATGCACCTCTATGTTTATTGAACAGTATTTACAATAACTAAGACATGGAAGTAAACCAAGTGTCCACTGACAGTTGAATGGATAAAGAAGACATAGTATACCTGCGTGTGAGCACGTGTGCACATACACACACACACACACACACACACACACACACACACACACAGGGATATCATGAAAAAGAATGAGATTTCACCACTTGCAATAACATGGATGGACCTAAAGGTATTATGCTGGGTAAAATGTCAGGGAAAGACAAATATCATATGATTTTACTTATATGTGGAATCTAAAAAACAAATGAATAAACAAAAGCAGAAACAGGTTCATAAATACAAAGAATAAACTCAAGATTGTAAGAAAAGTGGGTAAGGTAATGGGCAAAATGGGTAAAGGGGAGTGGGAGATATAAGCTTTCATTTATGGAATAAACTCATAGGGATAAAGGGCACAACAGAGGGAATATAGTAAGTGGTATTAGCATAGTGACAGATAGTAGCTACACTGTGGTGAGCATAATATAACAAATGGGTTGGTGAAGCACTGTGTCATATACCTGAAACTAATGTAAGACTGTGTGTCAACTATACTTCAAAAAGAAAGCAACATAAAAATTTAAAAAGTTATTATGTAATGATAAAACTGTTCCTCCAATGAAAGATTATAATATTTGTAAATATTTGTGCACCCAATATAGGAACACCTAATATATGAAGTATTAACACACCTGAAGTGAGAAATAGATAGCAATATGATAGTAGAGGACTTTAATGTCCACTTTTATCAATGGATTAATCACCCAGACAGAAAATCAATAAGAAAACATTGGACCTAAATGACACATTACATAAAATGAACTTAACAGACATTTACAGAATAATCCATTGAACAGCAGCACAATACACATTCTTCTTAAGCA
Organism: Neofelis nebulosa; assembly: GCF_028018385.1. Classification (NCBI taxonomy): domain Eukaryota; kingdom Metazoa; phylum Chordata; class Mammalia; order Carnivora; family Felidae; genus Neofelis; species Neofelis nebulosa. Next base: position 47,779,801 of record NC_080783.1, on the reverse strand, counting down.
TAGATGGAACATGCTCTAGGTTAGATCATATCACAAACGATTCTTAATAAATTTAAGAAGATTGAACCATATCAAACATTTATTCTGACCACAATGGTATGAAACTAGAAATTATAAGAAAATTGGAAAATTCACAAAAACATAGAGACTAAACAATATGCTATGGTCAACGAATAGGTCAAAAAAGAAGTTAAAAGTTGAAAGAGAAGTCAAAAAACACCTTGAGAGAAATGAAAATGGAAATACAATATACCAAACTGTACCCCCATTTTCACTGCAGCATTATTTACAATAGCCAAGACATGATGGAAATAGCCAACAAAAATGTAATGTGATGTGATGTATATGTGTGTGTGTGTGTGTGTGTGTGTGTGTACACATTCTGAAATTTTGGACAACATGGTTGGACCTTGCAGGCATTATGTTAAGTAAAATAAATCAAAGGATGATAAATACTGTATCATCTCATGTATATATTGAATCTTAAAAACAATCAACCAACCAAACTTACAGACAATGAACAGTTTGGTGGTTGCTAGTGGTGGGGGTGGGTTATCTGTGAGATAGGTGGCCAAAAGATACAAAGTTTCAGTTACATAAAAGCAATAGGGTTTAATGTACTACATGGTGCTTTAGTTAATATTGTGTGGTATATTTGAAATTTGCTGAGAGTAGATCTTAAAAGTTCTCATAAGAAAAAATATATAACTGTGGTGATGGATGTTAACTAGACTTATTGTAGTAATCATTTTTAATATATACATATATAAAATCATTATTGTGTATACCGGAAACTAATACAGTATTTTGGGCCAATTATATTTCAATAAAAACAACTATTTTTTTTTAATCCAAGCAAATACAGGTTAGATGCCAAGCAAGTTAGCTTTCATTTTCATAATAGGTCTTGAAAACTTTCCAGGCTTCTTAAATCTTGCTTTAAGGAAATGATTTCTCAGACCCTCAACTTTTCCCCCACCATCTTCTCCAAGCAGCTGCTGAAATTTACCATTTGGAGGCTAATGGACATTAACTGATATTCTTTCCAGAAATGTATACAGTAAGGTGCCTGCATCCTTAGCCTTGGTCCAGAGAGCATTATCTGGGCATCAATCATCACCATCAAAACACTCCATTTCAAGGGGCTGTGTAACTCCTGGCATTGGGACAGAATAGGACAAAGGAAATAAAACATTACCCTGTACAAAAAATGTGCTCCCTCCTAACATCAGTACGCTGAGTACTATTCCTTCAGGTTACTGCTTCTCCTTTTCTAATCCCCTTTCATTTCACAAAATCCTACCAAACAAAAAGACAACATAATCTGAAAACCATTTTCTGGTTCTACTTGATTGAATCTTAACTGCAAAACACTTACAACAATTATAAAAGTTACACATATTGGGAAAAACTATAAGAAGGCCTTCATCTTTAAGTTCAGTCTAAAAAATATTACTTTCAAGCATCAATAAACAAAAAAATTTCAGAATATTTAATACATGCAATGTTTATGTAAGATTGGTAATTGTTGACCAGATTTCTTCACTTGACTTATCTTACAAATGCAAAATATTTAAAACTCAAAAATATTTTACAATATTTTCAGTTAGGTCAAAAACACATCATTTGATGCTATACAAACAGGATATTCATGCCTCCATTTTTAAAAATTATTTTTATAAAATCTCTATAATAGAAAAATAAATGTAATTGTGTATGCTCTTGAATGCATTTTCTTAATTGAATCACAGTTTTAACTATTACTTTAGGAAAGGTATAAAGTTCTAAAATATTCAGTGTGAACAGCTGATATTACCTATAATTAATACCAACTACTTTGTGTGTGTGTTTTTTTAAGTTTATTTATTCTTTTTTGGGGGGGTTTGGGGGAGAGATAGAGGAAGTGAGTGCAAGGGAAGGGCAAAGAAAGAGGGACAGAGTGAGAATTCCAAGCAGGTTCCTAGCTGTCAGCATAGAGCCTGACACGGGGTTCAATCTCATAAATGGTGAAATCATGACCTGAGCTGAAATCAAGAGTCCAATGTTTAACCAACTGAGCCACGCAGGCACTCTGAGAGAGAGAATCTTAAGCAGCCTCAATGCTCAGTGCAGAGCCCGATGCAGGGCTTGATCTCATAACTATGAGATGATGACTTGAGCCAAAATCAAGAGTCAGATGCTTAGCCAACTGAGCCACCCAGGTGCTCTTTGTTCAGATATCATTGAAATATCACTGAAATACTTCTGGTCAATTATTGACATTTTTCAAATAAAAGCAACTACTTAAAATATTTAAATTTTCTTCACTGCCATGCTCCTTTACACTATAAGAGTAACATGCTAATTAAGTTGCATGGGAAGCACAATTTTATCTTTAGTGTTACATCTTCCAGTTCTTACTCTCAGGATTTCAAATATTTGAACAAGTATACATCTAACAAATGTGTTTCATTATGGAACAGATGGCCACAAAACAGTACAATTTATTCAACAGCTGAAATCTAACTTTCAAACAGTAGAGCCTCTCCAATGATTTAAACATCCAGGATATGCCAAATTGTCTTATATAAATCAATGTTTCCTATTCCAACTTGAAAAATGCTCCTTCCAGCCCAAAGGGATCACTCACTCATCCAACCATTATGACATTTTAACTTAAAAAAATTTGGTCATCCTCTTCAAAGAACAGATTAAAAGTAGAACTTGTTTCACAGTAGACATCACTTAGAAAATATTTCCATCAGTTTGCAATCTTCTAATTGCTTTTGGAAATGTTGTTGCAAATGTGTACCTCTGAATATTTCATTTTAATGGCTTTGAATAAAATATTTATTACCATGTGTAAAGGAAACATTATATGGAGTAACTGAACATGATAATATTCATGAAGGTATGTGCTCCATATAATACTGACTATAACTACATCTCACTGTTAAGAACAATATTTTTTCTTTACAAGCTCCAGAAAACATAAAATAAAAAAAATTTGTTTAAAATGGGATAATATAATACTCCCTCAATTAAAATCTGAAAGAAACTCAGAGAAAGAGACTGAGAAAGAACACCACTATGTTCTAGTGTCAGACTAGAAGAAAATGTGACTTTTTGTTCTCATTTTGGCTTCTCACCTTGGGTTTGACATTGAAACCCTTTAAACTTTATTTTTCCTCATTAAAAAAAAACCCAGGACCCCCTCCAAATTCTTTCAGCTCTTACACTCTGACAGGTGAAATTAAGAGACACAGAAAAGGGTTTGAGCCAACTAGCCAGCCAGCTTCCTTTCACCCAAGTCTCCTGCCATGTTCCCCCTGGGTTCTTGGTTACTCTTCCCACCAGTGCACAGCTGCACTGCCCAGCAACCTTCCATTGATTTAGGCTCCTGCTGCCTCACTACATGCTTCGTTGCCATAACACCTGGCAACACGACTGGGCCTATAAATTTGTGACTGAGATATTGAGTTTAAGGAGCATCCAGTGCTGAAGGTCATATCCACCTGTGAGTCTCCCTACCTGTCCACAACCGAGTGGCAACTAAAAGTCAATCTTAGAAATGACCTGTTAACTCTGCCTCAAATTTCCATTTGTTGGTTACTTCTCAAGAAAAGTCCCATCTTCTTATGCTCACCTTAATTTCTAGAATACCTTGTGTTTCCCTTCTTCCCAACACTCCCCTAACAGCACACTTCGCTTCCCAACCCAAACCCCTACCTTTTTTCTCTGGACTTCTGATTCCATTACCATGAGCTCCCTACACCTGTGGTCTTTTCATAAAATGCTTCATTTCCTTCCTCCCTCCCCTCTTGCTTTAACGTGTGTTCCTTCTGAGAAATTCTCTTTCCTGAAGCCCTGTCAGAAAACATTTATTTTCTCACACTGTCCTTGCATCAGGATCACGGAGTGGGGTCAAGTTCTCTGTACTCCTCGTTGATGTTTTCAGATCATAGCTCCAGACTTTCTTATAAAAATGTCAGTTCCGCTCGATTGGAAGATGGCGGTGTAGGAGGACGCTGGGCTCACCGCGTCCTGCTGATCACTTAGATTCCACCTACACCTGCCTAAATAACCCAGTAAAATGCCACAAGACTAGAAGAACAGAGTCTCAGGAGCCAAGCGCAGACAAGAGGCCCACGGAAGAGGGTAGGAAGGGCGGCAAGGTGGTGCACGCTACACGGACTGGCGGGAGGGAGCCGGGGTGGAGGGGTGGCCCGTTGACCAAGCAGAGCCCCCGAGTCTGGCTTGCAAAAGCAGAGGGGCCGGACAGAGTGTATTCGGACAGCAAGCAGGACTTAACATCTGGAAGGTTATAAGTTACCAGCTCTGCTCAGAGAGCAGGAACGCTGGAGGACAACGGGAGGGAGAGTTGCTGAGCCCCGGGACAACAGAGCTCAAATGGCGGGGAACAAAGGCGCTCGCCAGTGCCATCTCCCTCGCCCATCCCCCAGCCAAAATCCCAAAGGGAACCAGTTCTTGCCAGGGAACTTGCTGGCACCACACAAACACCCAACGCTGTGCTTCTGCGGATCCACACCTCCGGCGGCAGGTCTGACTCCCTCCCGCTGCCGCAGGACCCCTCCTGAAGTGGATCACCGAAGGAGAAGTGAGCTGAGTCTGCCCCTCCCATCCCTGTGCACCTTGCCTACCCACCCCAGCTAATAAGTCAGATCCCCAGCACCACAAGCCTGGCAGTGTGCAAGTAGCCCAGACGGGCCATGCCACCCCACAGTGAATCCTGCCCCTAGGAGAGGGAAAGAGAAGGCACACACCAGTCTGACTGTGGCCCCAGCAGTGGGCTGGGAGCAGACATCAGGTCTGACTGCGGCCCCACCCACCAACACGAGTTATTCAAGACAGCACAGAGGAAGTGCCCTGCAGTTCCACACCACTCCAGGAACTATCCAAAATGACCAAACGGAAGAATTCCCCTCAAATAATCTCCAGGAAATAACAACAGCTAACAAACTGATCAAAAAGGTTTTAAACAATATAACAGAAAGTGAATTTAGAATAATATTCATGAAATTAATTGCTGGGCTTGAAAACAGGATAGAGGACAGCAGAGAATCTATTGTTACAGAGATCAAGGGTCTAAGGAATAGTCAGAAGGACCTAAAAATGCGATAAATGAGCTGCAAAATAAAATGGAAACGACCACAGCTCAGATTGAAGAGGCAGAGGAGAGAATAGGTGAACTAGAAGATAAAATTATGGAAAAAGAAGAAGCTGAGAAAAAGAGAGATAAAAAAATCCAGGAGTATGAGGGGAAAATTAGAGAACTAAGTGATGCACTAAAGAGAAATAATATACGCATAATTGGTATTCCAGAGGAGGAAGAGAGAGGGAAAGGTGCTGAAGGTGTACTTGAAGAAATAATAGCTGAGAACTTCCCGGATCTGGGGAAGGAAAAAGGCACTGAAATCCAAGAGGCACAGAGAACTCCTTTCAGACGTAACTTGAACCGATCTTCTGCACGACATATCATAGTGAAACTGGCAAAATACAAGGATAAAGAGAAAATTCTGAAAGCAGTGAGGGATAAATGTGCACTAACATATAAAAGGAGACCTATAAGACTCGTGACCGATCTCTCTTCTGAAACTTGGCAGGCCAGAAAGGCATGGCAGGAGATCTTCAATGTGATGAACAGGAAAAATATGCAGCCGAGAATCCTTCATCCAGCAAGTCTGTCATTTAGAATAGAAGGAGAGATAAAGGTCTTCCCAAACAAACAAAAACTGAAGGAATTCGTCACCACTAGACAGTCCTACAAGAGATCCTAAGGGGGATCCTGTGAGACAAAGTACCAGAGACATCGCTACAAGCATGAAACATATAGACATCACAATTACTCTAAACCCGTATCTTTCTATAATAACACTGAATGTAAATTGACTAAATGCGCCAACCAAAAGACATAGGGTATCAGAATGGATAAAGAAACAAGACCCATCTATTTGCTGTCTACAAGAGACTCATTTTAGACCTGAGGACACCTTCAGATTGAGAGTGAGGGGATGGAGAACTATTTATCATGCTACTGGAAGTCAAAAGAAAGCTGGAGTAGCCATACTTATATCAGACAAACTAGACTTTAAATTAAAGGCTGTAACAAAAGATGAAGAAGGGCATTATATGATAATTACAGGGTCTATCCATCAACAAGAACTAACAATTATAAATGTCTATGCGCCGAATACGGGAGCCCCCAAATATATAAAACAATTACTCACAAACATAAGCAACCTTATTGATAAGAATGTGGTAATTGCAGGGGACTTTCACACTCCACTTACAGAAATGGATAGATCATCTAGACACATGGTCAATAAAGAAACAAGGGCCCTGAATGATACATTGGATCAGATGGACTTGACAGATATATTTAGAACTCTCCATCCCAAAGCAACAGAATATACTTTCTTCTCGAGTGCACATGGAACATTCTCCAAGATAGATCACATACTAGGTCACAAAACAGCCCTTCATAAGTATACAAGAATTGAAATCATACCATGCATACTTTCAGACCACAATGCTATGAAGCTTGAAATCAACCACAGGAAAAAGTCTGGAAAACCTCCAAGAGCACCCTATTAAAGAATGAATGGGTCAACCAGGCAATTAGAGAAGAAATTAAAAAATATATGGAAACAAACGAAAATGAAAATACAACAATCCAAACGCTTTGGGATGCAGTGAAGGCAGTCCTGAGAGGAAAATACATTGCAATCCAGGCCTATCTCAAGAAACAAGAAAAATCCCGAATACAAAATCTAACAGCACACCTAAAGGAAATAGAAGCAGAACAGCAAAGACAGCCTAAACCCAGAAGAAGAAGAGAAATAATAAAGATCAGAGCAGAAATAAACAATATAGAATCTAAAAAAACTGTAGAGTAGATCAACGAAACCAAGAGTTGGTTTTTTGAAAAAATAAACAAAATTGATAAACCTCTAGCCAGGCTTCTCAAAAAAGAAAAGGGAGATGACCCAAATAGATAAAATCATGAATGAAAATGGAATTATTACAAGCAATCCCTCAGAGATACAAGCAATTATCAGGGAATACTATGAAAAATTATATGCCAACAAATTGGACAACCTGGAAGAAATGGACAAATTCCTAAACACCCACACGCTTCCAAAACTCAATCAGGAGGAAATAGAAAGCTTGAACAGACCCATAACCAGCGAAGAAATTGAATCAGTTATCAAAAATCTCCCAACAAATAAGAGTCCAGGACCAGATGGCTTCCCAGGGGAGTTCTACCAGACATTTAAAGCAGAATAATACCTATCCTTCTCAAGCTATTCCAAAAAATAGAAAGGGAGAGAAAACTTCCAGACTCATTCTATGAAGCCAGCATTACTTTGATTCCTAAACCAGACAGAGACCCATTTAAAAAAGAGAACTACAGGCCAATATCCCTGATGAATATGGATGAAAAATTCTCAACAAGATACTAGCAAATCGAATTCAACAGCATATAAAAAGAATTATTCACCATGATCAAGTGGGATTCATTCCTGGGATGCAGGGCTGGTTCAACATTTGCAAATCAATCAACGTGATACATCACATTAATAAAAGAAAAGATAAGAACCATATGATACTGTCAACCGATGCAGAAAATGCCTTTGACAAAATTCAGCAACGTTTCTTAATAAAAACCCTCAAGAAAGTCGGGATAGAAGGAACATACTTAAAGATCATAAGAGTCATTTATGAAAAGCCCACAGCTAACATCATCCTCAATGAGGAAAAACTGAGAGCTTTTTCCCTGAGATCAGGAAACGACAGGAATGTCCACTCTCACCGCTGTTGTTTAACATAGTGTTGGAAGTTCTAGCATCAGCAATCAGACAACAAAAGGAAATCAAAGGCATCAAAATTGGCAAAGATGAAGTCAAGCTTTCACTTTTTGCAGATGACAAGATATTATACATGGAAAATCCGATAGACTCCACCAAAAGTCTGCTAGAACTGATACATGAATTCAGCAAAGTTGCAGGATACAAAATCAATGTACAGAAATCAGTTGCATTCTTATACACTAACAATGAAGCAACAGAAAGACAAATAAACTGATCCCATTCACAATTGTACCAAGAAGCATAAAATACCTAGGAATAAATCTAACCAAAGATGTAAAAGATCTGTATGCTGAAAAGTATGGAAAGCTTATGAAGGAAATTGAAGAAGATATAAAGAAATGGAAAAAAAATTCTGTGCTTATGGATTGGAAGAATATTTTCAAAATGTCAATTTTGAAATTGACTATCCAAAGCTATCTACACATTCAATGCAATCCCAATCAAAATTGCACCAGCATTCTTCTCAAAACTAGAACAAGCAATCCTAAAATTCATATGGAACCACAAAAGGCCCCGAATAGCCAAAGTAATTTTGAAGAAGAAGACCAAAGCAGGAGGCATCACAATCCCAGACTTTAGCCTCTACTACAAAGCTGTCATCATCAAGACAGCGTGGTATTGGCACGAAAACAGACACACAGACCAATGGAATAGAATAGAAACCCCAGAACTAGACCCACAAACGTACGGCCAACTAATCTTTGACAAAGCAGGAAAGAACATCCAATGGAAAAAAGACAGTCTCTTTAACAAATGGTGCTGGGAGAACTGGACAGCAACGTGCAGAAGGTTGAAACTAGACCACTTTCTCACACCATTCACAAAAATAAACTCAAAATGGATAAAGGACCTGAATGTGAGACAGGAAACCATCAAAACCCTAGAGGAGAAAGCAGGAAAAGACCTCTCTGACCTCAGCCGTAGCAATTTCTTACTCGACACATCCCCAAAGGCAAGGGAATTAAAAGCAAAAATGAACTACTGGGACCTCATGAAGATAAAAAGCTTCTGCACAGCATAGGAAACAACCAACAAAACTAAAAGGCAACCAACGGAATGAGAAAAGATATTTGCAAGTGACATATCGGACAAAGGGCTAGTATCCAAAATCTATAAAGAGCTCACCAAACTCCACACCCGAAAAACAAATAACCCAGTGAAGAAATGGGCAGAAAACATGAATAGACACTTCTCTAAAGAAGACATCTGGATGGCCAACAGACACGAGAAGATGCTCAACATCGCTCCTCATCAGGGAAATACAAATCAAAACCACACTCAGATATCATCTCACGCCAGTCAGAGTGGCCAAAATGAACAAATCAGGGGACTATAGATGCTGGAGAGGTTGTGGAGAAACGGGAACCCTCTTGCACTGTTGGTGGGAATGCAAATTGGTACAGCCACTCTGGAAAACAGTGTGGAGGTTCCTCAAAAAATTAAAAATAGACCCACCCTATGACCCAGCAATAGCACTGCTAGGAATTTACCCAAGGGATACAGGAGTACTGATGCATAGGGGCACTTGTACCCCAATGTTTATAGCAGCACTCTCAACAATAGCCAAATTATGGAAAGAGCCTAAATGTCCACCAACTGACGAATGGATAAAGAAATTGTGGTTTATATACATAATGGAGTACTACGTGGCAATGAGAAAGAATGAAATATGGCCCTTTGTAGCAACATGGATGGAACTGGAGAGTGTTATGCTAAGTGAAATAAGCCTTACAGAGAAAGACAGTTACCATATGTTTTCACTCTTAGGTGGATCCTGAGAAACTTAACAGAAACCCATGGGGGAGGGGAAGAAAAAAAAAGAGGTTAGAGTGGGAGAGAGCCAAAGCATAAGAGACTCTTAAAAACTGAGAACAAACTGAGGGTTGATGGGGGTGGGAGGGAGGGGAGGGTGGGTGATGGGTATTGAGGAGGGCACCTTTTGGGATGAGCACTGGGTGTTATATGGAAACCAATTTGACAATAAATTTCATATATATGGGGAAAAAAATGCCAGAGTCCTTGAAGGTTTACCATTTCTTGATTTCTCTTCTTTTATACATATTCTCTCCTTTGTAGACCTTGTAGACACTCCCCTACTGAGGATTTTTGGCAACAGATTTATGAACTTTCTTTCCTCCCTAACTCCTCTTATCAAGGAGGATGTTAATGTCTAGGAGGTTGACCCAGTTATTGCCATTGCATCTCACTCTTCCTTCCTGTTTTCATTCTTGCAGGTTCTTTCTGTCGACTCCACCAACCTATGGCCATACCTGGAACCTCACTGAAACCTGCCTCCTTCTGAAGTCTCTTCTTCAGGTATCACTTTCTCTGACCCAAACTTCCTGTTTTTGCAGCTTGTCTGCCTAAGAACTCCTGTTTGACCAGTCTTAGTCTTCCAATTCATTTCACTTATTTATCTTGTGAGTCAGCCTTTTCCTACAGTCTCTTCTAATTTGTTCAGATTTTGAGTCTCTTTGATCTCTCTCTTGCTGAGGCCTCAAACTTGCTTGCCCCTTTTCCTTTAATTGGAACTGCCTACTGAGATGCAAACCATGATGAATTCAACCCTTCAACTTCTCTGGTTACACATAGACTGCATTGTGCTTGCTAAACATCATCCAAATGAGTCAGATTGGTAGCACTGTATAAATGTATAGCCAGCAAACTTAAAAGAACCTTAAAATTGCCTGAATTTCTATCATCCTTCACCAGTTCACTTTCCATTTCTCTCAATAAAATAGTTTCTTTAATTCTTTTCCAATAACCTTAAACCACTTCTTTATTCTCTGCTGACCTAGACTGCAATTTCACCACCTTTTGCATCTAAACCTATCTACATCTATATTAGGCACTGCTCCCTTCAGTTATAGTGGATATGTCCCTGCATCCCACTATAGGCTATCCTGACATCTATGCTCTAGATCCTTCTGTCCTTATCAGCTATCATACACACCAGCTTTATCTGTCTCCTATCAATTATCACACACACCAGATGTATTTTTAATGACATTTAAATAGTTTTAAGTCATAGCTTAAAAAAAAAAAAACCTTGAAACAAACATCTCCTTCCAGTTACTTTTTGTTCTCTCATTCATAATCTCTTGTCTTGAGTTGTATACATTCCCTGTTTCCATGCCCACACCTGCCATTTTCTCTTCAACCCAATCCAATCTGGACTTTGCTCCCACCACCCCACCAAAACTCTCCTAGCTAAGTTCACTAACATTCTCCTTATTGCTAAAGCAAAATTACATTTTTCAGTCCTGATCTTACCTGACCAATACCTACTAATTGACTAGATTTCCTTCTTTGGTTTTCTAATACCACATATTTTTTTCTTTTTGCCTCCCTCCTATTTGGTCACTTGTCTTCATAATTCAGTAGTTCAACAAATATTATAGAATACTCATGTTTATCAAGCACTGTATGCTAAGCATACAGCAGTAAGCAAGACAACAAGGTCCTTGCCCCAAATATCTTATATTTTAAGGGGGGGGGGGAGGAATTAAGTAATTTCACAGAGTCACCAAAAGTTATATGAAGATAGAATAGTTATATTGTTAGATATAACCACATTAGAACATTTCTTACTCTTTTTCAGCCTCCTTTGCTAGTCTATTCTCCTGAGTTTTAATGTTAACATTCTTCAGAGCTCTGTCCAGTGTCATGTATTTACGCTGTATTCACTCTTTGGCTGATATTTATTCATGTAGGTTCCATCAGCATGCCTATGCCCCTTAAATTTGTATTTTCACCCCAAACTTCTTCTGACCTCCAAACTTACGTTTAAGTGCTTACCTCAGGGTTCGAGCTGTTGGACGCTCCACTCTTTTGTTGATGTACCACCTAGAACAAATTTTCTGTGGCTCTGCAAGTACTGTGGCTGCAGAAGAGAGGCTGGACAGCGGAGGAGCTTTTCACAGTCTCTAGCAGGAAGTGACAGCCTTCACTTTTTCTTACGTTTCCTTAGTCTGAACTAGTCACAGAGCTCAACCTAACTACAAAGGGGCTAGGAAGTGTAGTAAATGGTCAGAAAGGAACCAGATATCTCTGAGCACAAGTAATAGCTACCACAGAAAAAAGTTTGTTTAGACTTCTATTTCCTCCTTTTTCTTATCAATCACCTTCTAAACGTCTCTTTAATTCAGTAATTTTCTCTATGCCTACAGTAAACTGGAGATGCATTGCCCAGATCAGCCTTCAAAAAAGGACTTGTCTTGGCTCCTGAGCGTGCAATCTGCTAACAGCCTGCAGCTGTCTGCTTCTTTTAGCATCTGCCTCAGCTGCAGAGCATTACCTGGGCCAAGAGCACACCCAAGATAGTGGCCTATATCCCATGACTGATTGTGGCGGGAGTATGAACAAGTCTTTACAGTTCTGCTTCTCCCTCTGACAAAGTTGGTTTTCTTTCCCCAGAAAAGGGACCAGGGTAAGGAGAGATGATGAACATCAACATTTCAAATAAAGACAGGCTCATGTTCCTCCTTTCCACAGGTGTTGATAGTTAATGAACAGCTTGCATACCGATTTCTATTTAAACATTTGCTTTTGGAAGAAATAACCTTTGCCAGTTGGCAATGGGAGGGGTAGGAGAAATTAGGTGAAATATTGGGATTTGAGAGATGAATCATTTCCAGCCCAGCTTGCAATGAGGACCCTGTCATTGGTAAGGGGAACACAGACATCCTGGGCAGAAGGTGTATGCCCAATTATTAAAATTCTCTTTGTTGGTGAGGTATGAGAGTATACCCCTGGGGTAGGAAAATATTCCTTGCATAAAGAATCAGACCTTTGAGAAGTACTGGGGAAACTAATTATTAGGACAATGAGAATGGATGGCTGTTGTCAAGCCCACCGCTACCCTAGAAAAGATATTCACAATGAAACTCCAAGTGTGAAAGCCAACAGACCTTCCTGGTAGCTTACAAAAACACTCTCCTACAGGGAAGCAGGGGAAATACTGAAGATCAGGAGTTAATGGAGTGGTAGAACTCCAGATAAGATTAAATGCCCAATCAAGGCAGGTTAATTATGATAAGATCAGGGTCTGGTTGGGGAAGAATGGGATCCTAACATTTGGGAAGAGAACATTTGGGTGGATGACCCTGTACATTTGGAACCACTTGAATCTTCTGAACTCTCTGAAAATGCTAAAGTAAGCCGACCCTTTCTCTTAAAGAGCTAGCCTGCCCACCCCTCTTACTTGAAGGCAATGCAGAGTCCTCTCTCCACAAAACATCATTTGCCCCCCTCCAGAATCTGACCTTACATTTTTATGGCCACTAGGCATATAATTAAGGTTAAGTCACAGAAGAACTCAGGAATATGCTGGTGCTAATAAGGTCTAATATCCTAAAGAATATGTAAGACCTAGACATTGTGTACTGGAGGAGAATCTGTGGGTCTGAAATCTGATAGTGCTTAATCAAGGGGACCAGAATATATGATAGGGCAGGGTGAGTTTATTGCGAACTTTCTAGGGATATTGGGTTAATCAGCTTGGTGAGGACTACAGGGATGGTGTATTCACTATGGAGATGACTCCTAGAGACGTGGAAAAAGCAATGCCCAATGCTAAGTTGAAATACCAGAACACCATAGCAAACAGTAGACCAAGGGATTTAAAAACCCATGGAAGCCAGCATGCTGGAGTAAATACACTTTGTAAGGCCAAAAGCCCCCCCCAAAGGCCTGCAAAATATACCATTAACCAAAGTTATAAACTGTTCTGCTTTGAGCACCAGAATCACTAAAAGTTCAGTGGTAGGTCTCTTCTATAACCTAGGGCTGAGAGTAGGAAAGGCCCTTACTAATAGGCTCATGGATATCACGGGGGGTGGTGGTGGTGGTGGTGACTGGATCTAAATAAAGGCCAAGTGGTAGCACTTAAATGTCAAAATCCAGGTAGATGAAATCATTGTAACAAGTGGAAATTTCAAACTAGTAGCCAGGAAATCTGACCCTGCCCCTTGGTAGACACATCGTGCTCCAGAGAGATTCAGAGACTTCTTATTATTAACATTTTGGGGGTTTCTGTGGACAGAGGCATGCCAGATATCCACTCCAAAATAAAAGACAAATGATCACATCTTGCACTCCCCACAACAGAAAAGGAAGTTTAACACCTGGTTGGTATCTCTGAGTTATGGAGCAGTATATTCCATTATCCCACATCTGGGAATACTGCTGTGGCCCATATGGCTGACACTAATGGCTGCTAGCTTTGGTGGCACTTGGGGCACACAAGAGCTCTGCCACAGGTCTAGATTGTGGTATAAGCAATAATGCTGCTCTGGCCATACAACCTGGAAGGCCCTATAATATTAGAAGTATTGATGATAAGTAACATGACCAGTGGAGCTTGTGGCAAGCCCATGTATAGAGGAATCACATGTGGTTTCTGAGGTTTTGGAGCAAGGCCATAAAATTTGCCTTTTGAAAAACAATTCATGGCATGCTCTGGTGGAGGAGCCCCTGACCATGGTATTCCACTTGATTGATCATGTATCCATAAATGCCCATCATAAGCTGGAGTCTATTAGAGCCATCATGTCATAAAGTTGGCTGGGTGCAGCAGCAAACCATCATCATGTGGAAGCAGTACATCCAGATAACTTTAGCAGTATCAGAAGGCAAGCTGCATCAGCAGAGAGCCCAGACTGCCATGTCATTCATCAGTATTAATGTTGGACCAGTGTCCCTCCTTTGGTTAATAACCTATGACTGACTGACAGAGAAAAAAATGTGGTCTTGGCTTCTGGATGGGTTGGCTGGATATGTAGGTGAAAACTGAAAATGGATGGCCAACTGCCCTGTAGCCTCACTAGGAGTAGCCTTTAAAGGCAGTGGTAAGAGAAAATTCTCCCAGTGGGTGGAGCTTTCGGCAGGACCCTCACCCATATGTCCATCATCACCTAGCCTGCTTGTCTGCAGTCTTTCAATGTTTCTTCTTCTAGGTCCCTGACCAGGCTGTTAGGTCATTCATTGCTACCCTTGATCTCAGGCCATATCTTCTTCTTCATAAATAGGATTACCTCTATTCTTAGAAATCAGACATCTTCTATGAAATTCATTTTGTCTAATAACAAACCAGAGAATTATTTATCCTCTTCTGCTTTGTCACCTAATTCATATCCCTAACTCTTTCAGGGCAAAGCTTGCTCATAACCTAAGAAATTTTTATTCCAGTAGTTATCTACTCTCCTTTCAAAATCATGGGTGTAGTATTTTATGTATAGTATACTACTGCAATAATAAAAACTCAAATAATTGCAGAATGATCATGATAAGTTTGACTAGTATAGGAATAGTGTCCATAGTATATCTTTCTTTAAACTAAATAATAAATCTTTTTTTTTCTTTACTAACATCCCAATTTCTTATGGTTCTTTTGTATCTCTTTCATATACTTTGCTTTCCAAAGCATTTTCTTTCCTTTTCCTTTTGGAAGAATTCTTTTAAAAAGAATATCAATTAGAACATAAATAATATTTGATTAATTGGAAAGTTATTTTGCAGTTTGCTTCACCTTAACTTACCAAGGGAAAAAAAAAGGCTGATAAAATTTGTGATTGCTGACAAATGTATTTGGTCCTCCATTTGCATATCAAAAATGAACCAAATTTTCCATTCATTTAAAAATGTAGCTCATGGTCTAATGAACTCTCGGTTACTATTTCTGAACTACATTTTAGTGATTTCTGTCCGTGATTAACTTCAATTTAGTCATTTCTTTAAATTCAAATGCTATTTCAAAGAACTTTCTCTGCTTGATGTCTTCAAGATCTGTTTCATAGAACTATGTATTCCATTAACACTGTGACAAAAATATTATGTGAGGTCTTTTTCCTTGTCATAGATAATAAAAGTCAATGAAGTAATATCAATATTTTAATACAAAAATTTGAAAAGTACTGAGCCATAAATTTTTTAAAAATAAGCAAAATAATGGGGCGCCTGGGTGGCGCAGTCAGTTAAGCGTCCGACTTCAGCCAGGTCACTGATCTCGCGGTCCGTGAGTTCGAGCCCCGCGTCAGGCTCTGGGCTGATGGCTCGGAGCCTGGAGCCTGTTTCCGATTCTGTGTCTCCCTCTCTCTCTGCCCCTCCCCCGTTCACGCTATGTCTCTCTCTGTCCCAAAAATAAATAAAAAACGTTGAAAAAAAAATTTAAAAATAAGCAAAATAAGAATCTAAGGGTTATATTTTTCAAGTGAATATTTTGAAACAATAGTTCATTATTTTGGAAATGGGGCTGGTTTAAAAAAAAACAGATCCTTTAATACTGATTGTATCAAGAAATTTGGTAGTACTTATAAGTTTCTTGAAATAAGTGAAACCATTGTAAATGTGGCATAACTTACAGCACTATATTTTATTTTACTTTAATGTATAAAAAATACCTTTATGGATATAAAGTGAAAGAGACAACTACCATCTGGATTTTCTTATAGGTTTGTGTGAATATTCCTATAGGTTTGTATGAATATTAAAATGCAAAAAATACACAAAGACCTAGAAAGAATCCTTCCATGTTACATGTGTCAAGTTCAATGTTTAAAAACAGTGACTCCATGCAAGGAAAATCTATTTCCTTAATTTAAGTAAAAATAGTTATTTTAATCAGTATGAAATAAAATTTTTAAAAATTATTCATAATTAATATCCTGAACATATTGATCAAAGCACCTAATGATTTAAGTCTTATAAGGAATGGGGTCATTTAAGTGTAGCTAATCATTCAGACAAATAGGCAAAATGACAACAAAGAATTCTATACACATTTGTCAAGAATATACGATGTTTATGTTCTACAAATGAAACATTTTTATGTTCAATATTCAAACATTTTCTGATGTTAATAAAACATGCATTTTCATAACTGAACTCCTTCCAATATTAAAGATAGCTCAGTACTTTTTGTATTTAAAGGGTGAGATACAGGCCTTCTTGACAGATTACATTTTTGTCTAACTTTTCTCATATAATTACTATATCTTTTAGACAAACTAAGTTTACTTGTACCCCAACTGACAATAAGATTTAAATCTTCTTGTAGTGAAGTATTTGATCTCTTCTTGTCTTTTATTCTAGTACCAAGAGTCTTCTTTGGATTGTGGTTAATATGTTTACAGTCCTTGGCCATCTTCTGGCTTTGACTAGTGTGCCATTTTTCACTGATACATGGGCTTTCCATTGCCGTGAGACATATAATATTCTTGTTAGTAATGGAAGGAAGAAATGCTTGAGATGACGTTTTTCCAGTGTGTTCAGTGAGTGAATCTTGAAGATACTTGGGGAAATGTTGGCTAATTTTATATTCATAGATTAATCTTCTTGAGTTTGAATCATCTAACTTGATGGAGAATAGATCATCTATTGTTATATTCTGATAGGTATCTGTTGGACTTTCAGGTGTATTCAACTTTTCAGAATCATGTTGAGGTATGCTAGGTAAAATTTCAAGTCTATTTTGTTTTAAGACTAATCCAGTACCAGGAATGAAAAGTTCTGGTTCTTCCTGTTTTGACAGATGAGTGATGTTTGTGTTTGAAATGGACTGATGTGTGTGTCCATTTACTGCTGTATCTTTCCAGATTAAAGGGTTATATATAACTTGTCCATCAATAGGGCATGAATTGCACTTGTATAATAACCAACTGTCAATACATTTCCTATGAAACTAAAAAAAAAAATTACGAATTAGAGATATAATTGTCTTGTTTATAATGTACATTATCTATGCAAATTTCTCCAGGTTTCATTATTATGTATTATTATTAAAACTAGCAAAATGGAAGATAACTATAATTTATCAAGTTTTATGGAAATATTTTGAAGAGTAAAACTGAATTGGTTATGCACTGGTGTCTATTTTCAACATTAAAATGGAAATCCTTCTATGGATTTTTTTTTGTAATCTCATGAAATCTTACTACTTAAGTCATCAATTTCACTGTTGCTTTCTAATGAATGACATGTATTAAATAATAAAAATAGTCATAACCAACTAGACTTGGAAATAGATCTGGTAATGGTAAGATATAAAATGGTAAAATATAAGATATAAAAATAAATCACATTCTTGGGAAGAAAACAACCTATCAGACATTTTAAATAAAGGTGACTCTAAAGCTATAAATATTTACAGTAACTTTATTTCAGAAAAAAACCTGGTTACCAAATATATAATGATCAAACAACATTAGACTTTAATTCTAGTGAATTCATTTGAAATAAAAACTATGTCAAATTAAGCATCTGTTTCATCCAAAGAATCACAAAACACATTAATATTCTATAAGCTTTTTCTTTCTGCAAGTAACTGAGGTAAGATAAAATAATCTAACTTGAAGAGCCATTTATCTTTTCTGGATAGCATATACAGAAATGAGTCCTAATCAACAAAAATCCATCCACAGGGGACAGAGCTGCCTTCTCAATGGTCTCTGCTAGGGCTCTTCTACCATACACTGTTCAATATGAACATCTCTGCACATGATATAACTAAAAAGTGGCAGGAGAAACTTAAACTGTCAATTCATTTATAAACACTGGCCCTACAAGGAAAGACAAACTAAAATGATGTGACTTCTACCTTGTGAGCACATGGTAGCAATCTTGTATGTTGACCAAGACAAAATGCCTTCAAACAAAGTCGACACTGGTAGCCTGGAGCAAGCAGCTTACTAGTTTTTGTAATCAGTAAGAGAGGCAGTGCCTTTACCACTTGTTTTGGTGTGTAAACTTGGCTGAATGAGAATGAGCAGAAAGATATGTTTATATGTGATTATAGATCAGGAAGTAGTCAATAGCACAGGTAAATTACCTCCATATAAATAATGTAAACGATTCCAATATTTTCTTGAACTGAAGGTAATAAATCTCATACACTATAAAGTTAAAAAATCTACTATATTGATGCTGAACAAGATAGATCCAACTTCAACATCAACTTCATAAATAACAAAATTTAATTTAGTCATTTCAAATAAAAACCCTAACCTGAATTTTTTGATTTGCACTTTTTAATGTATATGAAACAAGAACAAAATTTTAATAAGAAACATATACTCAAATTATTTCAGTCTGAGCCAACACATACACCTTGTGTTTAGAAAAATACAATCCAATTCACTCTGCCATCTGGTAGGAAGTAAGGGGCACAGTAAGCCACATTAAATATTTCAGGCTACTATGATAAATTGGTAGATACGAATCTAGGAGGAAACTCATTTTCCCTTGGGATATGTTTACTTTAGTGTTGTTAGACTATGTTAATGTGACTCTAAAAGTACCAAACCCATTTTTGTACCAGAAGTACGAACCAACATAACTCAGATCAATGTAAATTAACTGCTATTTGATGCCATTACCAACTGATGACACAGATAAACATTTAAAAACACAACTTAGCTAAAGGTTAGACACAATCCTATTATTCAAAAGTCATTCAGAACATAGTTCAAATACAGGCATACCTTGGAGATATTGTGGGTTTGGTTCCAGACCACCACAATAAAGTGAGTACCACCGTAAAGCAAGCCAAATGAATTTTTTGGTTTTCAGTGCACATAAAAGTTATGTTTACATTATACTGTAATCTATTAAGTGTGCGATAATACTATGTTTGAGAAAGCAATATACATACTTGAACTAAAAAATGCCTTACTGTTAAAAATGCTAACGTTATTTGAGCTGTGAGTGCATTATAATATTTTGCTGGTCTTGTCTCAATGTTAAAGACTGCTGACTGATCAGGGTGCTGGTTGCTGAAGGTTGGAATGGCTGAGACAATTTTTTAAAACAAGATAACAATGAAGTTTGCCTCATCAACTGACACTTCCTTCCATGGATGATTTTTCTGTAGCATGTGATGCTGGTTGATTGCAGTTTACCCACAGAAGAACTTATTTCAAAATTAATCAATACTCTTAAACCCCTACAGCTGCTTTATTAACTAAGTTGATATAATATTCTAAATCCTTTGTTGTCATTCCAACAATCTTTACAGCATCTTCACCAGGAATAGATTCTCTCTCAAAAAACCACTTTCTTTGCTCATCCATAGGAAGCAACCCCTCACCTATTTAAGTTTTATCATGAGATTGCAGCAATTCAGTCACATATTCAGGCTCCACTTCTAATTCTGTTTCCTTTGCTATTTCCACCATATCTGCAGTTACTTCCTCCACTGAAATAGTGAACCCCTCAAAATCATCCATGAGGGTTGGAATCAACTTCTTCCAAACTCTTGTTAATGTTAATATTATGACCTCTCCCCATGAATAATGTTCTTAATGGCATCTAGAATGGTGAATTTTTTTCCAGAAGGTTTTCAATTTACTTTGCCAGATCCATCAGAGGAGTCAGTATGACAACTATAGCCTTACAAAATGTATTTCCACACTTCTGGGGAAGATGGCAGAGTAGGAGTATCTTAGGATCACCTTGTCCCATTTGTACACCTACATAACACTCACATCAGGTTAAATAACCCAAAAAATGACATGAAGACTGGAAGAACAGACTGTTCACAGCTAAATGTAGGGAAGAGTCTACATCAAAGAAGGTAAGGAGGGTGGAGATGCAGTTGGGAGCCAAACTGACCTGTGGTACTGTCCAGAATGGGGAGAGATGCCATTAGTGTGGAAAGGGGGGAGGACCAGACCCCAAACCAGGCACTTCAGGCATGGGGAATCTGCACTGGGAAGACAAATCCCCGTAACATTTAGCTATGAAAACTAGAGGGGCCTAACTTTGTGAGTTCTTATAATCAGTGGGGCTTAACAACTGGAACTTTAAAAATCAAAAGGGTTGGCTCTGGGAGAGCCAGAGGGATAAGAAACTGAGTCTCCACCCTAAAAGAGCAAAACAAACAGCCCCACTGAGATCAGCATAGAAACAGCAGTTTAAAAAACGCCTGGGATATACAGGAAGGAGATGTATTTGCAAATCTCAGAGTATGTGCTGGAGAGGAAGCAATCTTTGGGAGATAATTCCAAGAACCAAATAGCTGGTGGGCACCATTTCCCTCCCCTAGCCCCCAGTCTAGATACACAGACATGTGTGGGAATAAGTGCAGTGCCAACACTCAAATGGGAAAACATCCCATGCTCATGGATTGAAAAAAAATATTGTTAAAATGTCCATACTACCCAAAGCAATCTACAGCTTTAATGCAATCTCTATAAAAATACTAACAGGGGCACCTGGGTGGCTCAGTCAGTTAAAGCATCTGACTTTAGCTAAGGTCATGATCCCATGGTTCGTAGGTTTGAGCCCCACACTGGGCTCTCTGCTGTCAGCACAGAGCCTGCTTCAGATCCTCTGTCTCTCTTTCTGCCCTTCCCCCACTTTCATGCAGGCGCTCTCTCTCTCTCTCTCTCTCTCAAAATAAATAAATAAACTTAAAAAAAAAACTACCAACAGCATTTTTCACAGAACTAGAACAACCCTAAAATTTGTATGGAATCACAAAAGACCCTGAACAGTCAAAGACATCTTGAAAAAGAAAAACAAAGCTGGAGGTATCACAATTCCAGATTTCAAGTTGTATTACAAAGCTGTAGTAATCAAAACAGTATGGTACTGGCAGAAAAACAGACATATAGATCAATGGAGCAGAACAGAAAGTCCAAAAATAAACCCACAATTATATGGCCAATTAATCGTCAACAAAGGTGGCAAGAATATGCAATGGAAGAAAAGTATCTTCAATAAATGGTTTGTGGACCAGCTGCACAGTTATATGCAAAAGAATGAAACTGGACCATTCTCTTACATCATATACAAATATCAACTCAAAATGGATTGCAGACCTAAATGTGAGACCTGAAACCATAAAAATCATAGAAGAGAGCACAGGCAGTAACTCTTCAAATATCAGCCATAAGAACATCTTTCTAGCTATGTCTCTTGAGGAAAGAGAAACAAAAGCAAAAAAAAAAAAAAGACAAAAAACCTATTAGGACTACATCAAAATAAGAATAAAAAAAACTTCTGCACAGCAAAGTAAACAACAAACAAAACTAAAGCCAACCTACTGAATGGGAGAAGATATTTACAAATGACTTATCTGACAAGTGGTTAGCATCTAAAATGTATAAAGAACTTACAAAACTCAACACGAATCAAATAATCTAATTAAAAGTGGGCAGAGGACGTGAACAGACATTTCTTCAGTGAAGACTTACAGATGGTCAACAGACACATGGAAAGATGCTCAACATCACTAATCATCAGGGAATCACAATAAGATATCACCTCACACCTTCCAGAATGGCTAAAATAAAAAATACAAGCAACAACATGTGTTGGTGAGAATGTGGACAAAAAAGGAACCCTCTTGTACTATTGGTGGGAATGCAAACTGGTATGGCCCCATTATTGAAGACAATATGGAGGTTCCTCAAAAAATTAAAAATAGAAGTACTCTATGATCCAGTAATCACACTACTGGGTATCACCCAAAGAATATGAAAACACTAATTTGAGAGAATATATGTGCCCCTATATGTATTGCAGCATTATACACAATAGCCCAATTATGGAAACAACCCAAATGTCCACTGATAGATGAGTGGACAAAGAAGATAGATGAATGGACAAAAAAGAAGTATACACACACACACTGGAATATTACTCAGCCATAAAAACGAATGAAATCTTGCCATTTATGACAACATGGGATGTAGAGGGTATAATGTTAAGTGAAATAAGTCAGTCAGAAAAAGACAAATACCATATGATTTCACTCATATGTGGAATTTAAGAAACAAAACAAAGAAGAAAAGAGACAAGCCAAAAAACTCTTTTTTTTAAGTATTTACTTATTTTGAGAGAGAGAGAGAGAGAGAGACAGAGAGAGAGAGAGAGAGGGAGAAAGAGAGAAACAGAATGAGAGTAGGGGAAGGGCAGAGAGACAGGGAGAGAGAGAGAGTTCTAAGCAGGCTCCCCCAGCATGGGGCTTGAACTTATGAACCATGAGATAATGATCTGAGCCAAAATCAAGAGTTGGGCACTAAACTAACTGAGGCACCCTGGCACCTCAAAAAACTCTTAACTATAGAGAACAAATTGGTGGTTACCAAAGGGGAGGTGGGTGGGGGATGCATGAAGTATGTGAAGAGGATTGAATACAGTTATCAGGATGAGAACTGAGTTATATGTAGAATTGTTGAATCACTCTATTGTGTACCTGAAACTAATATAACACTGTATGTCAATTATACTGGAATTAAAATTTAGAAATGTATTTCTTAAATAATAAGACTTGAAAGTCAAAATTACTCATTGATTCATGGGTTGCATGCTATGTTCTATTGTGTTTCTTATCACTCTACAGATATATTTCCATAATATTGCAGAAACTGCTTTTACCAAGATCATCTAATTGTCAACTAAAAAAAAATACCTGTGATTGTCAACTAAAAAAAAATACCTGTGTATTTTTATTATTTAATGTGGTGAGTATTCCTTATCTTGAAACTCTCTCCTTTTATTTAATCCACTTTCTCTGCCTAGAATGTTTCTCTACCTTAATGTTCTCTTGTCTCTATCTACAATATCTTCAACACATTTAGTTATACAATTTATTATCCAAATAGGTTGAAGTGTAATAGCCAGAGCCTAGGAACCTAGCCAGAGCCAGAGGAAATGGAGATGGAGAGCCTTAGTATAGGCTTATTATATACCCACAAGTTATTTTATGCTTCATAAGAGCTGTGGTCTACAAAGTGTCTGAAGCACCCACAGGACATGGGTAAATATCCACTGGATTGGACAGAAACGTATGTGTGTTTTTGTGTTAATGAGAGTAAGGACAATTTTTATTTGGATAATTCACTAAAATTATTATTATTACTAATAAAGGGACTTTATTTATTTATTTATTTATTTATTTATTCATTCATTCATTCAGAGAGAGAGTGCAAGTGGAGGAGGTGCAGAGGAAAAGGAAGAGAGAGAATCTTAAGCAGGCCCCACATTCAGTGCAGAGCCCAGCATGGGGATCCATCTCATGACTGTGAGATCATGAGCTGAGCCGAAATCGAGTCACACACTTAACTGACTGAGTCACCCAGGTGCCCCTGAAGTTATTTTTAAAAACTAATTTTATCCCATATCCTTTCAAAATTATTTCTTTTGTATATTTTTATAGCTAATGTGTTAATAATACACAGTATATTTAATTTTCTTTAATAAGGAATATGACAAAAAATTTGAAGTCCTGTCCACTAATAAACAGCTCAATCAAGGTTGTGAAATACAACCAATCCACTCAGCATTCTTCCTCCATGAGGGAGAAACAGTGAGGGAGTGAGGCAGAAAAGACTTCCTTCCCCTAGAGATCAATCGCTTCAAAACAAGTATCAAATCCCCCTGTATTTTTTTAATAACTTATGTCATTTTTAATTTTACATTTACTTAGATGATCAATCATTTACTGAGGAAACTACTATATCCCTAATGCCTAGTAGAATCTCTGGTAGTATTAATAATAACAGACATTATTTGAGTATTTGCTGTGTGTCTGAACCATTTTATATTCACAAAATTCCTATGAGGCTGGTTTTATAATTATCCACATTTTATTTATTTATTTATTTATTTATTTATTTATTTATTCATTCATTCATTCATTCATTCATTTATTTATTTACTTATTTATTTATTATTTTTTAATGTTTCAGAGAGAGAGAGAGCACGAGCAGAGCAGGAGCAGAGAGAGAGGGAGACACAGAATCTGAAGCAGGCTAGTAGGCTCTGAGTTGTCAGCACAGAGCCTAATGTGGGACTCGAACTCACGAGCCACAAGATGATGACCTGAGTTGAAGTCAGACATTCAACTGATTGAGCCACCCAGGCACCCATCCACATTTTAAAGATGAAAAAAATGTGGAAGAGAAGCAAAGTAGTTAACTAGCCCAAAAGTCACACTGCCAACTTATAGTTGTACAAGGATTAGATTCAGGCAGTCTGACTCTAAAGCCTTCCTTTTTACTTGCATAATAATGTTACTAGGATATAATTAGTATTTACTGAATAAAGGAATGAATAAAACTTATTCAAACTGAAAAATTATTTAAATGTCCCAAGTCACAAAAGAAATATAAGCTTCACTGAGAATCTTACCCTTGCTTTCCTTGAAAATGTGGCATCTTTTCTTCTGTCTCATTTTTAATATCTACATATTTTACAGTTTCATCTGATCTCTTTTCTAGTGATCTCCATCTTTGATTTCTCTTCTGTAATAGGTAAAAATAAATGTTACTTTGCAAATCATGGAAATTTTTAATTTTGTGGATTAAAATCAGCCACATATTAACAACATAATGTGAATAATATTCATTTAAAAATTTTTAACATTAAAAATTTATAAATTATTAGTGAGTCTAATATACTATTGTACAGCTACTATAATAACATTACTTTTTAAGGTAAGAATATTAATGAATAATGGTAATTTTTTTGTGGATGTTTTATCTTGTCTAATAGGTAGAAGGTAGAATTATTATTCAACATCAGGAGGCATTTACTTCTAAGTATACAGTATAAAGGATTGAAATAAAATTTCATTATTGTTGATGTAAGAAAATTTAAAACCATAAGTTGTTGTCAATAAGTTATGCCAATTAGAAATGCTGAGCTTTTTTTAAAATGAATTTTCAAGTTTAGTGGCTGTAATTCCTATACTTAAGATTTATGTGTAATGTCATCAGATGTTTGTTATTGTTAGATTTTATAAACTACCAATGTGAGAGTTAGTTGCACTGTACATCTCTATGAAAAAGAATTCTCCTAAAAATATAGTCTTAGGTTTTTATTAAAAAACAATCATCTCTATTCCAAAGTGTTATGTATTATTATTCTTAGATTTACTTTATTTAGATTTACAACAGGATAAATACAAACACCATATAATTCAAGATGGAAACTGTACCTCACGAAATGTAAAGGGATGAGAAAGATGGCAGCAACTATCAAAACATTCCTGGCATAAGTGATATTCTATGCATTTGGTACACCTAAAAAGGCAAAATATTAAGACATACAAGAAAAAAACCAATTATTTTGATGGTTTTGGTGAAAAATTCCAGCTGAAATTTCCTGGGAACTAGGCAGATAGGACAAGTCCCATCTTTTCTCACCTGTTATTATCTTCCTACCACTACTGTAACAAATTACAGCAAAGTTAGCAGCTTAACAACACAACTTAATTATCTTATAGTTTTGTAGGATAGAAGGCTGACATAGGTCTCAAGGGACCAAAATCAAAGGGTCAACAGGGTTGCATTTGTTTCTGGAGGTTCTAAAGGGGACCCCTTTCCTTGGTCTTTCCATTTTCTAGAAGCTGTCTACCTTTCTTGGCTTAGCTTGTTGTCCTTTCCTTTATCTTCAAAGCAAGCAATGCTTCGTCTCTCTGGGCTTTTCTTCCAAAGTCACATCTCCCTCTGACTCTTTTTTTGCTTCCCTTTCCACTTTTAAGAACACTTGTGATTACATTGGGCCCAGGCAATCAAGAATAATCTTCTTACTTCAAGGTCAGGTGTTTAGCAATCTTAATTACATCTGCAACCTTAATTCCCCTATGTTAGGTAAGTTCTGGGCATAAGAATGTGGACATATTTGGGAAGGCATTATTTTGTCTACCACACAATCCTTCCATGATTTCTTTCCACAGTACCTTAATTTTCATTTCTTTCTTTATCTAAATTCCTATAGGATTTATAGCCTATTAGATATTCTATCATTTGATTAGCCAGTGTTTTCCAATTGTTTCAAGAATGCAAGAGTTGTGCTTAGCAGAATACTTCTTAAAAATAAAAATTATATTCCCTTTTTTTCTCACAATATGTAAAAAGTTATATGTGTAAAAAGTTATTAAATAAACAGAAACTTCACTTTCCACAAAAGCTTTAATCTCAAACTTACATCATTTATAAAAAATTTTGCAATAAGTACATAATTTTAATTTACTTGCAGCAATATTTACCAAACAAATAATATTTTGGGCCGTAATCAAACAAACTTATTTTCTTATGCAAGTTATTAAAGTTTTAGAAAACTATTTCCATGAGAAATCTGGGAAAATATGTCCTTTAAACATTTAGAAGCGCATGCACTAATTTATTATTGTTATTATTTTAACATTAACCAATCATAGCAATGGAGCATTTTATTTGATACACCAAATTTTGTTAGGCAAGAAAAAATTAAGTATCTCTATATTTCAACATATATATGTGTGTGTGTGTATACATATATACATATGTATACATATATACATATGTATATACATATACATATATATACATATATATATATACATACACACACACACACACACACACACACACACACACACACATATATGTATTTAGAATTAACTTCTTAAAAGATAAGTAGCTCTGTTGTGAAACTCTAATGAAGAAGGAACTGAAAATCTTTCTAGTTTGTCTCCTACTCAATACATTACTAAAACTACTGGGAATAGTTTTTCAGGCTAATGACTAAAATGTCAGTATCTGAGGGAATGAAATGAAGGTGAAGTCACAAATATTGAAATAAATTCTTTAATTTGTAAGAGAGGACTGATATAGAGGTAAGTAATTGTAAGCCAAACCTAGAGTGGAGAAATTATTCTCCGAGTGTAGGGCAGTAAGCAGGGAGCAAAACAGTGGAGAATGCCTGTATTTGGAACAAGTCTCCCCAGAATGTGCCACTTTGGCATGTGGATTACTTTGAGCTCAAGTCAATCAAGGCCCAAAAAGAGTCAGGAAGAGCTTTTTATCTTCCCTTCAACTACCTAAAGGAATTTAGATAGAGGCCCAGTCCAGGAAGAGAGCTATCACCAGAGATAACTACAAAGAGTATGCACTAGGTATGGTAAACTGGAGGGAGCTCAGCAGGACCTCTTTGTTCAAATTCCTCTCTGTGTCCTATTGTCTCACCATGGCTTGACATTTGTTTTTCCCAACTTCCCATAAATTGTCCTCTTTCCCTTTGAAGACACGAACCCCTTTCTCCTTAGCCCAGGATGGCTTCTAAGCCTTAACTGCTTGTCTTTGAAACTTTCATGTCAGTGTGAGGCTCCTGCATGAACAAATTTAAATTTGCTTTTTCTGCTATTAATCTGTCTTACGTCAGTTTAATTAATAGACCAGATGAAAGAACCTAGAAAGGTATAGAAAATTTTTTCCTCCTGTATAAGGGGTAGTGTGAAGAATCATCCACAAAGACAGAAAGAGCAGTCAGAAAACTCAGAGGAAAAGAGTGCACTACCATTAACAAAATACTTAAAAGAAAGATTTGAAATTATCTACTAACACTCTAATAATTTGAGGAACAGGCAACAATGAGGACTGAGAATTTTACACCATGTCTGCTTCATGTCCTCATCTCTCACAGCTGTTCCTCCCAACCCCCTCTTTCACATGTTATCTTAGCTTCTTACTGTTTGGATCCGTACCTCTTGAAAACAACAGTTGCTGATACCGAAGGTCAAGTCCTTCCTTTTTCTGGAACCTATTTAACTAACATTCCTGATGCTAGCTGAATACCTGCTAAACCTCCACAAAAATTCTGACCTTCTTTCTCAGTTCCTCAGTTCCTAAAATGTTCCTTTGGAGTCTTCTCAGGCCAGTCACTTTCCAGTAAAGACTCTTACTTACAGTGTTCCAGTTGATTTTCTTCTATGTGACACATAAGGAAAACAAAGAACTAAAACACTATAAACCAGAAAAGTTACCATTTGCTGACAGGAGTAATTAAAAACAGTTTTATGATTTTATGAGAGGGTTCTAAAAAATGTATGAATTGGGCTCATCATAATGTATTTCTAGGAAGACTGGAAAAAATATTTTCTTCACATAGAGTTAAGCTAAAATTTTAATTAAAACACAATTCCTAAGCATAGCAATTAATTGATGTTTTAGTGTGGCAATTGTGGGAAAGTTTGGGGATTAAGTACAAAAGTAACAAAAACTGTTTTCTCTAATAATTATCTTATTGCCATTGAAGCACAGGATTGAAACAAAAAACACATGTACTTGTTGAAATTTGGAATTCAGGAAACTCAATTAAATATTCAGTCAATCTAGTCAGTATCCCTCTAGCTCAATTATAGAAGTTTTTGGCAATATCAATGATGGTTCAAAGAAAGTTACAGAAGCTGAGAGGTCTAGAAGTGGAGGGTTCTGAATTTGGAAACTCATTTAGGCCAAAGCAACAAGCCTGTGTCTAGAGCTTCCAGGACAGAATGCTACTTCAGACTCTCAATCTAGACTGGAGTGCAAAGCCAATACCTTTCTGTAAGTGAAGGAATAAAACAATGAGTGTTTGAGGTACTAGGCTGACATAGATCACCAGTCTGGAAATCCTAAATAAGCAACCATCACTTACTCAAACATACTACATACAGAAGGAAGAACCCAGCCTAAATGACTAGTACTCTAATGCTTCAAGTTTTCTAATGTTAAAAAGAGTTAGAAAACATGTTTATCATTTTACTGATGACACTTACTTATAACAGCTCCCCTCAATTGGAAATTGTTTACAGTTATTACAGGGAATTCCAAGGTGTTTGTCCAGTCGCTCTTTTTCAGCTGCAGTTACAAGTTTGCTAGAGTTTCTGAATTCCTCTAAAATAAGTTTTATTGGTGCAAACTCTTTCCTACATAGAGGACATTTCAACATGGAAGCATTTGATATCATATCCTGATAATTAGCTAGGATCTTCATGCATTTTATATGGAGGCTATTGCCACAGCCAAACCTGTTAGAAATAAAATGAGTTTACCATTTGTATCCATCAAAGTTATATATATTTATATAAATAAAACTTTCTGTGCTACCATCTTTGTTTCCTATAAAAACAGATTCTGAACCAATTTTCCAGATATGGCTTGATTATACACATAAACACTATCTTATTCACCTACCTAATCTATCATCTTTAATCTATACATCAGAATTCCTAACAAATTCTCCCCCATTCCAATGAAATGGTGGCAAACAATTTTGCATCATTTTCTTTTTTTTTAAGATTTTATTTTTGAGTAATCTCTACACCCAACCTAGGGCTCAAACCCACAACCCTGAGATTAAGAGAGCCACTCAGGCACTCCAGAATTTTTCATTTTTAAAGTCAGGATAAATATAATCTTGACCAAAAAGAAAATTATAACAATAGTAATTATTTTTAAATGAAAGACATCACTGAGAGCAGGGGTATCACCTCATTCTTCTAGAAATCACAATATTTGATAGTACCCGAAAAATATCTACTGAGAGAAATAATATTTTGGGAAACAGTTAATAATTTAAAAATATGCAATAGAAGCTGCCATATGAGGGGTGCCTGGGTGGCTCAGTCGGTTGAGTGTCCGCCTTCGGCTCAGGTCATGATCTCACAGCCTGTGAGTTTGAGCCCCGTGTCAGGCTCTGTGCTGACAGCTCAGAGCCTGGAGCCTGCTTCAGATTCTGTGCTTCCCTCTCTCTCTGCCCCAACCCACTCGCATTCTGTCTCTGTCTCTCTCAATAATAAATAAACATGAAAAAAAATTAAAAAAAGAAGCTGCTATATGAAAAACTACATGGATGAAAATTTTGGCAAATAATCAGGAGTAAGAAAATGAAAAATTCAATAGCAAATGGTTGCCCAAATATCCAAGTCCAACTTTACAGTGACTTGAAGAATAGTATGAATATGACACTCTCAATAAATGTTTGTGTGTAGGTAAAAATTTGAATTACTTAGGTTGAAAGATAGAATTTGAAACTGAAAGGAATTTTTAGAATATTAAAGTACTATCTTTACTCAGAAAATTCTTTGTAACTTCTCTGAGCCAATGGGTATAAAACAAAAATGTGAAAATTATCCTACCTTAATAGCTTAAAGTGGAGAAGGAAGAAGGGAATAAAGTGGAGTTAAATTTTAATTTTCACCCTTTATATTGTAGCCTAGAAATATTTAGAATAAGAACAGGACCTGTTACAACATATATGTTAGGAAACAAAAGAAGGCCATTTAAATATAAATTAAGCAATAGGTAAAGCTTTTTATTGTTTTTCTATCAACATGTCTCCTAACAAGAAATTACAAACATATTAAATTAGAATTTTTTCATAAGCTTTAAATCACCAAAGGAAAAAAACACGTAGAACGCTGGGAAGATGGCAAAGTAGGAGAATCCTGAGGTCACGTTGTCCTATGGACACACTGAGATAACAGCTACATCAGTGCAATTAACTCAGAAACAACCAAAGACTGGCAGAACATATTTTTCACAGTTCATCGTAGAGAGAATGCAACATTCAAAAGTGTAGGGGGAGCAGAGACGTGGTCAAGAACTAAACCCATGTGGAGGTTAACCACAATGGGAAGGGCAACACAAGCATGGAGAAGTGAGAGAATCAGACCCCACACCAGGCACCTCAGGCACAGGGAACCTGCACTGGGAAGACAAGTCTCCATAACATTTGGCTTTGAAAACCAATGGGGCTTAACACTGCCAGCAGGGCCTAGCTCCAGGAGAGCCAGAGGGTGATAGGAAACGGAGTCCCTGCTGTTAAAGAGCCAGCATAACAAATAACCCAGCCCAGATATAGTAATAAAAGCAGCAGTTTGAAAATCACCAGGGGGTACACATGAAGGAGATTATTTACTAATTTCAGAACATGACCTAGAAGGGCAAGGATCATTAAGAGACTTCAAGAACAAAAGAGCCGGTGGGTGCCATTTCTATCCTCTTCCCAGCCCCATAGGCTAGATACCTGGATGTTTGTAGCAATCAGCTAAACACTTTCCACCTATCTTGCTATTGCAGTGCTTCTGGCCCTCACATTATCATGTGGATCCATGACAACCAACTTGCCCCACTCAGTAGGTGTCCCCCCATAGCAGTTCTTGCCCTAACATGCTCCGTAGGCAGCCCTGGCAAGGACCAGCACCACTCTAAAGCGACTCCTGCTTTCGGGAGAGGAAAAGGTAACTACACACACCAGTGCACCCACAGTCCCAGAAGCCAAATCTTACAGTTGGAAGCTCAGAGACTGCCCTGTCAATCAGTGCAACTGTAGCATGGGCACACAGAATGGGGGCAGGCATGGGGTCTGACTTCTGGACCCATCCACCCATGAAAGCCTCTCAGGAGACAAGGCAGAGAGAGTACCCTGCAGACAGGTGTGACAACAGCCCCAACAGATGGACTGGAGGTAGGCATCTAGTCTGACATCTGGCTCCATTTACCAATGAAGCCCTCTCAGGTGACAACACAGGAGAGCACTCTGCACTTCAGCATGACTGCAGCTCCAACAGACAGGCTGAGGGCAGGCATCTGGTGTGACTACTAATGCTGCCCAACTACAAGCCTAGTGCTTTAGATGGGTTCAAATTAAAGCAACATTAACGTATATAGACTATTATATTCATAGGATGTTATATATGAACCTAATGGCAACCACACATAAAAATGACAACCATATAAAAACAACCTTATAATTGATATAGAAAAAATAAAGAGAAACGAATCCAAGCACAACACACAAGGAAGCCATCAAACCACAAGAGAAGAGAGCAAGAAAGAAGAAAGGAACAGAGAACTACAAAAACAACCATAAAATAAGTAACAAAATGGCAATAAGTACATATATACCAATAAATACTTTTAAATATAAATGAATTAAATGTTCCAATCAAAGGACACAGGGTGAGTAAATATATATATATAAATACATATATATATATATATATATATATATATATATATATATATGACTCATCTCGCTTTAAGAATGCTGGTGCAATTTTGATTGGGATTGTATTGAATGTGTAGATTGCTTTGGGTAGTATTGACATTTTAACAGTATTTATTCTTCCAATCCATGAGCATGGACTGTTTCTCCATTTCTTTGTATCTTCCTCAATTTCTTTCATAAGCTCTCTATAGTTTTCAGAATAGAGATCTTTTACATCTTTGGTTAGGTTTATTCCTAGGTATTTTATGCTTCTTGGTGCAATTGTGAATGGGATCAGTTTCTTTATGTCTTTCTGTTGCTTCATTATTAGTTTATAAGAATGCAACTGATTTCGGTACATTAATTTTATATCCTGTGACTTTGCTGAATTCATGTATCAGTTCTAGCAGACTTTTGGTGGAGTCTATGGGGTTTTCCATGTATAATATCTTGTCATCTGCAAAAAGTGAAAGCTTGACTTCATCTTTGCCAATTTTGATGCCTTTGATTTCCTTTTGTTGTCTGATTGCTGATGCTAGAACTTCCAACACTATGTTAAACAACAGCGGTGAGAGTGGACATCCCTGTCGTTTCCTGATCTCAGGGAAAAAGCTCTCAGTTTTTCCTCATTGAGGATGATGTTAGCTGTGGGCTTTTCATAAATGGCTTTTATGATCTTTAAGTATGTTCCTTCTATCCCGACTTTCTTGAGGGTTTTTATTAAGAAACATTGCTGAATTTTGTCAAAGGCCTTTTCTGCATCGATTGACAGGATCATATGGTTCTTATCTTTTCTTTTATTAATGTGATGTATCATGTTGATTGATTTGCAAATGTTGAACCAGCCCTGCATCCCAGGAATGAATCCCACTTGATCATGGTGAATAATTCTTTTTATATGCTGTTGAATTCGATTTGCTAGTATCTTGTTGAGAATTTTTGCATCCATATTCATCAGGGATATTGGCCTGTAGTTCTCTTTTTTTGTGAAGCTAGAACAAGCAATCCTAAAATTTGTATGGAACCACAAAAGACTCCAAATAGCCAAAGTAATATTGAAGAAGACCAAAGCGGGAGGTATCACAATGCCAGACTTTAGCCTTTACTACAAAGCTGTAATCATCAAGACAGCATGGTACTGGCACAAAAACAGACACATAGATCAATGGAATAGAATAGAGACTCCAGAATTGGACCCACAAAAGTATGGCCAACTAATCTTTGACAAAGCAGGAAAGAACATCCAATGGAAAAAAGACAGTCTCTTTAACAAATGGTGCTGGGAGAACTGGACAGCAACATGCAGAAAGATGAAACTAGACCACTTTCTTACACCATTCACAAAAATAAACTTAAAATGGATGAAGGACCTGAATGTGAGACAGGAAACCATGAAAACCCTGGAGGAGAAAGCAGGAAAAAACCTCTCTGACCTCAGCTGCAGCAATTTCTTACTTGACACATCTCTGAAGGCAAGGGAATTAAAGCAAAAATGAACTATTGGGACCTCATGAAGATAAAAGATTCTGCACTGCAAAGGAAACAATCAACAAAACTAAAAGGGAACCGACAGAATGGGAAAAGATATTTGCAAATGACATATCGGACAAACGGCTAGTATCCAAAAGGTACAAAGTACTCACCAAACTCCACACCCGAAAAACAAATAATCCAGTGAAGAAATAGGCAGAAGACATGAATAGACACTTCTCTAAAGAAGACATCCGGATGGCCAACAGGCACATGAAAAGATGCTCAACATCACTCCTCATCAGGGAAATACAAATCAAAACCACACTAAGAAATCACCTCACACCAGTCAGAGTGGCCAAAATGAACAAATCAGGAGACTATAGATGCTGGCGAGGATGTGGAGAAACGGAAACCCTCTTGCACTGTTGGTGGGAATGCAAACTCTGGAAAACAGTGTAGAGGTTCCTCACAAAATTAAAAATAGATCTACCCTATGACCCAGCAGTAGTACTGGTAGGATTTTACCCAAGGGATACAGGAGTGCTGATG
Source organism: Neofelis nebulosa (assembly GCF_028018385.1). Lineage (NCBI taxonomy): Eukaryota > Metazoa > Chordata > Mammalia > Carnivora > Felidae > Neofelis > Neofelis nebulosa. The sequence continues at coordinate 47,745,170 of NC_080783.1, read as the reverse complement.
CATAGGGGCACTCGTACCCCAATGTTTATAGCAGCACTTTCAACAATAGCCAAATTATGGAAAGGGCCTAAATGTCCATCAACTGATGAATGGATAAAGAGTTGTGGTTTACATATACAATGGAATACTACTTGGCAGTAAGAAAGAATGAAATATGGCCTTTTGTAGCAACATGGATGGAACTGGAGAGTGTTGTGCTAAGTGAAATAAGTCATACAGAGAAAGACAGATACCATATGTTTTCACTCTTATGTGGATCCTATGAAACTTAACGGAAGACCATGGGGGAGGGGAAGGGTGAAAAAAAAGTTACAGAGAGGGAAGGAGGCAAACTATAAGAGACTCTTAAAAACTGAGAACAAACTGAGGGTTGACGGGGGGAGGGGCAGGGTGAGAGGGAGGGGAAAGTGGGTGATGGGCATTGAGGAGGGCACCCGTTGGGATGAGCACTGGGTGTTGTATGGAAACCAATTTGACAATAAATTTCATATTAAAAAAAAAAAGAAAAATTAGCTTTATTCTTTTTCTCAGATACGGCTAATGGGTTTTTTGAAGAATTTTTAATTACGTTATTATGAGAGAGTTATATGTTATAGTTCTTTTATTAACAACCTGTATGATTGTGGTCTATTCATTTAGTATTTCTGGGACCCATTTTTATCTCCTACAAAATAAATGTTAGCAAATATTTAAAAAAAAAAGACTCATCTATATGTCACCTTCAAGAGACTCACTTCAGACCTAAAGACCTATGCAGATTGAAAATGAAGAGGTAGAAAACCACTTACCATGCAAATGAAAGTGAAAAGAAAGCTGAAGTAGCAATGCTTATACTGGACAAAATAGACTTGAAAACAAAGACAGTGACAAGAGCAAAGGAAGGACATTAATAATGATAAAGGGAACAATCCAACAAAAGGATATAACAACTGTAAATATTTATGCACTCAACATGGAAGCACCTAAAGCCAGAAAGGACCTATTAACAGGCATAAAGGAATAAACTGACAATGATACGATAATAGTAGGGGACTTTAACACCCCACTTACATCAATGGATACATCTGCCAGACGGAAAATAAACAAGGAAGGAGTAGCTTTGAATGACAGGACTGGCCAGATGGACCTAACAGATATTCAGAACATTGTATCCCAAAACAGCAGACTACACAGTCTTTTCAAGTGCACATGGAACATTCTCCAGAATAGATTGCATATTAGGTCACTAACAAATATCGATAAATTTAAAAAGAATGAAATCTTATCATGCACATTTTCTGATCATGACATTATGAAATTAGAAATCAAACAGAATGCAAATATATGGAGGCTAAATAACATGCTACTAAACAATGAATGGGTTAATCAAAAAAATAAGAGGAAATCAAAATACATGGAGACAACTAAAAAAGAAAACACAATGGTCCAAATCTTTGGGATGCAGCAAAAGCTGATCAAAGAGAGAAATTTATAGCAATACAGATATACCTCAAGAAGCAAGAAAGATCTCTAATAAACAACCTAACCTTATACCTAAAGGAGCTAGAAAAAGAACATAGCCCAAAGCCAATAGAAGGAAGGAAATAATAAAAATTAAAGTAGAAATGAATGAAATAGAGACAACTCCCGCCCCCCAACAAAAGAACAGATCAATGAAACCAGTAGCTGGTTCTTTGAAAAAATCAATAAAATTGATAAACCTTTTATCAGACTCATTAAGAGAAAATGAGAGAGGACTCAAATAAATAAAATAAGAAATGAAGAAGGAGGGGTGCCTGGGTGGCTCAATCAGTTAGGCTTCTGACTTCGACTCAGGTCATGATCTCGGGGTTCACGAGTTCGAGCCCTGTGTTGGGCTCTGTGCTGATAGCACAGAGCCTGCAGCCTGTTTTGGATTCTGTGTCTCCCTCTCTCTGCCCCTCCCCTGCTCATTCTCCATCTCTGTCTCTGTCTGTCTCTCTCTAAAAAATAAATAAAACAGGGGCAACTGGGTGGCTAAGTTGGTTAAGCGTCTGACTTTGGCTCGGGTCATGATCTTGTGGTTTGTGGGTTCGAGCCCCGTGTCGGGCTCTGTGCTGACAGCTCAGAGCCTGGAGCCTGCTTCGAATTCTGTGTCTCCCTCTCTCTCTGCCCCTCCCCTGCTCATCCTCTGTCTCTCTCTCTATCCCTAGAAAAATTTCAAAAATCAATCAACATGATACATTAGTAAGAGAAAGGACGAAAACCATATGATCATCTCAATAGATGCAGAAAAAGCATTGAGAAAGTACAACATCCATTCATGATAAAAACTCTCAGCAAAGTAGGTTTAGAGGGAACATTTCTCAACATAATAAAGACTATATATAAAAAACCCACACTAAAATCATACTCAACAGTGAAGTACTGAGAGCTTTTCCTTTAAGATCATAATAAGATAAGGGTGTCTGCTCTCACTGTTTTTATTAAACATAGTACTGAGAGTCCTAGCCACAGCAACCAGGCTAAAATAAATAAATGGCATCCAAATTAGTAAGTAAGAAGAAAAACATTCAGTATTTGCAAATCACAGAATACTATATATAGTAAACCTTTAAAACACCACCAAAAAACACTAGAACTAATAAATGAATTCAGTAAGGTCACAGGATACAAAATCAATTTACAGAAATCTATTACATGTCTGTATACTAATAATGAAGTAGCAAAAAGAGAAACAAAGAAAAAAATCCCATTTATAATTGCATCAAAATGAACAAAATACTTAGGAATAAACCTAACTATAAAACATTGATGAAAGAAATTGAAGATGAGACAACAAATGGAAAGATATTCCATGCCCTAGGACTGAAAGAATTAATACTATGAAAATGTCCACACTACCCAAAGCAATCTACAGAGTCAATGTAATTTCTATCAGAAGACAAACAACAGTTTTGGCAGAACTAGAACCAATAATCCTAAAATATGTATGGAACCTCAAAGATAGCCAAAGACAGCTTGAGAAAGAAAAATAAAGCTGGCACTTCAAATTCCAAGTTTTAAGATATATATATAGTTGTAGTAATTGAAAACAGTATAATACTGGCACAAAAATAGACACACAGATCAACAGAACAGAATAGAGGGCCCAAAATTAACACACACTTGTATGGTCAATTAATCTACAACAAAGAAGGCAAGAATTTACAATGAGGAGAAGACAGTTCCTTCAATGAACGGTTCTGGGAAAACTAGATAGCTATAGGCAAAAAGAATAAAATTGGACCACTTTCTTACACCACACACAAAAATCAGCTCAAAATGGATTAAAGATATAAATGTAAGACCTGGGGGTGCCTGGGTGGCTCAGTCAGTTGAGCATCCAATTCTTGATTTTGGTTCAGATAATGATCTCAGGGTTGTGGGATCAAGCCCTGTGTTTGGCTCTGTACTAAATGTGGAGCCTGCTTGGGATTCTCTCTCTTCCTCTCTCCCACTCCTCCCACTCATGCTCTCCCTTTCTCACTCTAAAATATTAAAGAAAAGTGAGATCCAAAACCATAAAAATCCCCAAAGAAAATACAGGCAATAATTTCTTTGACTGCAGCCATAGAATCATGTTTCTAGATATGTCTCCTTAGTCAGGGAAAACAAAATCAAAATTAAACTATTTGGGACTACATCAAAATTAAAAGCTTTTGCACAGCAATGGAAACCAACAAAACCAAAAGGCAACCTACTGAATGGGGGAAGATATTTTCAAGTGATGTATCTGATTTTGGTGTATCCAAAATATATAAAGAACTTATATAACTCAACACCAAAAACCCCCAAATAATCTGATCAAAAAATGGGCAGAGGATTTGAACTGACATTTTCCAAGGCAGACATACAGATGGTTGATATACACGTGAAAAGATGCTCAGCATCACAAACCGTCAGAGAAATGCATATCCAAACCACAAAGAGATATCACCTTAAACCTGTCAGAATGGCTGACACAAAAAACACAAAAAATAACAAGTGTTGGCAAGGATGTGGAGAAAAAGGAACCTTCATGCACTGTTGGTGGAAATGCAAACTGGTGCAACCACTGTGGAAAGCAGTATGGTAGTTCTTCAAAAAATTAAAAATAGAATTACCATGATTTAGTAATTTCACTAAAGGTAATTTGCTGAAGGAAAACAAAAACATGGATTGAAAAGATATATGTACCCCTATGCTTATTGCAGCATATTTACAATAGCCAAGATGTGAAAGCAACCCAAGTGTCCATCAACAAATGAATGGATAAAGAAGGTGTCATACACACACAGAATGGAATATTACTCAACCACAGAAAAGAATAAGACCTTGTCATTTGCAACAACATGGATTAACCTAGATGGTATAATCCTAAGTGAAATAAATCAGCCAAAGAAAGACAAATACCATATGATTTCACTCATATGTGAAAATTAAGAAACAAAACAAATGAACAACAACAATAAAAAGATCAGCAAAATACCAGACTCTTAAATACAGAAAAGATACTGGTGGTTGTCGGAGGGAAGGTGAGTAGGGGAATGGGTGAAATAGATAACGCAGATTAAGAGTACACTTATCTTGATGAGTACTAAATATTCCTCAGAACTGCTGAATCATTATACTATATACCTGAAACTAATATAATGTATTTTAATTGTACTTCAATAACAAAGATAAAAAACATGTCACCTGCAAAATGTGACAGGAAGTTTTTTCTCTAAAAGTACTTCTTGACAAATAGAGCAGATATCATCTGAACCAATTTCCTTCTGTTTAATGTACCCATCTTCTTCAATATGCACAGTTTCATCATTTGTTCCTTGTTGTGGAGTTTGAACTCGATGTATCCCTCGAAGCAAGTCACTGATTTCTCTTTCCACAAGACCTAACTGCAAAGCACCTATGAAAAATTCCAAAGTATTAAAATTCAGTGGCAAAATTAGAGATACAGAAATGTAAATAACTTATGCTGAAAGTTAGAATTTTCTTTCAAATATCAGAAAGACAGTTTTGATTGAATTGTTACACTGAGATTTACCACTTCTTGTATTTTTTTTCAGAACCAAAAGGTCAAGTAAGAATCATTGATAAAAAGAATGGGAGGTGCTGGGTGGCTCAGTTGGTTAAGCATCTGACTTCAAATCAGGTCATGACCTCACAGTTCATGGGTTTGAGCCCCATGCCAGGCTCTGTGCTGATAGCTCAGAGCCTGGAGGCTGCTTCAGATTCTGGTCTCCCTCTCTCTCTGCCCCTCCCTGACTTGTTCTCTCTCCCTAAAAAATAAATAAACATAAAAGTAAATGAATGGAAATTATATTTTTTTCTTATAACTGAAAAGAGCCAGTGCAAATGTTGCATTGTAAAGGTTTTGCATTAATTATATGACAGTGTTCATCCTTGGATTGGTGTTATAATCATGTCTTAGATTTTAATCTGTTCAATTTGTCCATAAATAATATTTTATCAACATACCACCAAAAGAAATGGACACAAATACATAAAGGGGAAACAGGGATATTTGAGTAGTTAGTGAAATTAGTCTTTGTTAGATGAATAATGAATGAATAGATAACAGGAGAGCAAGACTCGATTGTAACTACTCTCCTGTCTTGGTTTTCAGTTTCTACAAGAGTGTCTTGGTAGCCACATCTTTCACAGATTTGGTTAGTATTCTTCTGAATAATCTATTTGGAACTATGTTGCTTATAATCTTGGGATGTGCATTCTTTGAATTATGAATTTTCTCCATCCTACTGTCCTTATAAGAAATCGTTTCTAATACATTTAGTTTTGATCAGGGAATCCTAGATTCTTTATTCCTTTCTCCATCCCAGGCTCCTTTCCTTTTCTCTCTCCTTAACATGCCATAATTTAAATGCCATCTGTTATTGGTCCTCTTGAATTCTATTCATTTTATACATTCTTTAATACATTTAATACATTATTTAATAAATTTTAAAATACTTGCAAGATAATAAAACCTTCATTTTTTCTGGAAAGACTTCCAAATTAAACACTAAGAATACTGAAAACATCATAGAACAATATAGAAATCTCCATTCCTTGCATGAGGTGGGGTGGCAGGTGGAATGTAAGAGGGTAACATAATTTAATTAACCATTACTTTGGAGGATGAGAGCTATTTGTCACAGAGACAGAGCAACATCTGCTCTCTAAAAAAGACAGGGAGGAAAATGAAGAACAAAAACTGTGCTTTTGGGAATAAAGATTTCCTAGGGCAGCAGAATTATTGAAACATAAAAGTTCATAAGAGGAGCTGGCCATAAATGTCTTATGTGGTATAACATGAATTGGAAAATGAAAGGCAGAAACAAACTCTTCTGAAATTAATTTAAAAAATTAATGTATGAGACTATGAAAGAATATTCTTTTATAGAGAAGAGCAAGACAGCTAATCTTATCAGAGGGCAATGGAAAATGTTCAACTTCATTACCATAAAAGAAAATTAGTTAAAATAAGAATGACACACAGACACAGAATAAAACCTATTGAATAAGCAATAGTAAATCAATGAAATGTTATGTTTGTTTGCCTTATGTCATTTCTTTTTGCATTTAAAAAAGTTATATGAAGATACTTTAGACCTTCTAAGGGTATGTTAGATGTATGGAAGAATGGAAATTTATTTAATTTTCCAGGAACGAACAGATTACAATGAACCTTGTAGCTGGCATTTTTTTGTGTTCTGTAGGACAGCCTTTTTTTCCCCTACACTATAGAAATATTATTAACATTTGAAAATATTTCTTCATATTTTTAAATTATTTTCTTTGGGGACTTAAGTATTCTGTTCATGTCTTTCATTATGTGCTTAAGTAATAATATGTACCTAAAACACGAATCTCAAACCAAACCTAGCAGAAAATTGACAGGTAGCTGAAATTGCAAATCAGCAAAAGTATTTTAAGACCAATTTGGCAATACATCTGGTTGGCAGACATAAAAATTTTAATACTTTTACTCCAAAATCTGATTAATGAGACATTAGGCTAAACAAATGATTGAAAGAAGAGAAAGCTTCATGTACAAAGAATATGACAAACAGTTAGAAATAAATTAAATGCCTAACAATAGAATAATGTTAACTAAATTATGATATACCATATTTAGCCCCTGATGACTTTAATTACAGAGATTACACAGCATTGAAAATGGGTATAAAGTAACAATGTGTGATAAAAGCAGAGGACAAAATTCTCATGCACTATTAGACATACATAAATACAAAGTAATAAATGAAAATGGGAGCAAAAAAGTTTATTGTATCTTTGTAGTGGGAATTTAAAAATTTTTTTCTTCAACATGGTTCTTAATTTATTTGTAAATATTTAATTAAAAAAAGGAATGGATGGCATTTACTAGACAAAAAGAAAAAGAGAAAATGGAGAAGAGGGAAAAAAATCTAGTTTATAATTTGGGTTTTGACTACTGTTAGCATTGGAACTTTTAGAATCTCCCTTATAAAAGAAGAGAGGGGAATTGGATAAACTAAAAGTTTCTCTAATGCCAACGTTTATAAAACAAAGAGAAGGATACGTTTTTGACTCTTAGCTATTTTGTCCCTCAGCTCTCTATTAAAAAGTAAACTATAAAAAAAATAGACATTGTCTTTAGAAGAAACTATTAGGTGATAAATGTAGGTTTTGCTGGAAAACATTTATTGGGTGATGGGAAAAATAATGCTCCATGTTCAAAAACTGATATCTTTACAATAAAATTCCTTTGTAATCATCTTTGTAAATGTTCAAAAATAAAAGTCAATTGTTTTTGATATGCAACACTAGAGCACAAATATTTGTTTCCTGATTTGTTTTAGAAGAATCTAGGAATGATATTCAAAACACTCACATAATCCAAATGAATAATCATTTATAGCTTTCTTTAAATTAATTTAAATAATCTATGTTTGTTCCAGCTTTCATTAAAAAATTTTTTCTTATGTTTATTTATTTCTGAGAGAGAGAGAGAGAGAGCACAAGCAGGGGAGGGGCAGAGAAAGAGAGAGAGGCAAAGAATCCAAAGGAGGCTCCAGGCTCTGAGCTGTCAGCATAGAGCCCTACACAGAGCTTGAACCAATGGACCGCGAGAGCATGACCTGAGGCAAAGTGGGTTACTCAACGGACTAAGCCAGCCAGGCACCCCCATTCTAGCTTTCATTTACATGATAAATTTTAAGATGATTAAGACTTCTACTTTTTTGAATATTTGTGCAAATAGGATTCTCTCAATGTTGACCAAAACTTCTTTTAAATATAGAGATATGAAAGATCTTTTATTTTTGTAGGAAGTATATATTTTTCAAAATGAACATTTAGGATTAAACATTAAAAAACATTTTAAAAAATTCCCAACCATAGGCTGATATTTATAAAAAGAACAAGACATAGTTTCTGCCTTTAAGAAATAAAAAGGATAACAGAATATTAACTATTAGGTTGATCCATATGAAATTGCTACTTTTGGAAATGAAAAACTCCACAAATGTTAGTATTCATTTTTCAATTCATAAAGAAGTATCTAACAGAGGATCCTGGCTAATACATAGTACAACAGATGTTTGTTGAATTTGGTTGTATAGAGCTTCACTGTAATAAGAGTAGCCATTAGCCACATGTGACTACTAAGCACTTGAAATATGGTTCATGTGACTAAAAAACTAAATTTCTAATTTTGTTTCACTTAAATTGAAATTGAAAACTCATAATATATAGTTACTGAAAAATTTGTAAGTACGTATATGTAACAATTTAGGTATTACATGAATCTATTTTTCAACTGAGTATTTTATAAAATCTAAATGCAGATCAAATATTTCCATTGAAAATATAGTGTCTAGATGAGATTCTCTGTAAGTATAAAATACTAAGACTTTGAAGACAGTATCAAAAATATTGCATATTTTTATATTGATTACATGTTGATATGGTAATATTTTAATGTATTAGATTAAATTAAAATATATTATTAAAATTAACTTTCCCTGTTTCTTTTTACTCTTTGTAATATGGCTACTAGAAAATTACATATGTGGTTTGCATTATATTTCTATTGGACAGCACTAGTATGGAAGCTTGTGAAAATGGTATGTAAAACAGTGTAGAGAACAAGTAAGATTTGGAGAGGACGTGAGCACTTAACTTCAGGTGGATAAAATGAAGAAATAGAGAAATAAACAGTGTATGCAATATCAAACAACCCAATCATTGTGTATGAAGGATTGGAAGAGAGGATGAAGTAGAGAACTAAGTGACATTCCAGAAAGAACCTTTTGTCTACAATGTGGAGAAGGAAGAAACCAAATGCAGGTACCGAAAAGAAACAGGCTCTAGAACACTATGAAGGGCTGATGAAGGTTGGACAAAGGTGAGAATGAGAATGGAGAGATGAAAACACCATTGAGAAGGAGGTAGGATGTAACATGAACGGGATTTATGAAATGACTCCTTAGACAGGAGAGAGGAAGTTGGGAGAGGAAAAATCAAGGAGAATCCCATGGTTTCTAGTTTTGGAGACTAAAGAAAAAGGAAAGCCAATATATGAGGTAGGGGATACAAGAGGGGAGCACAAATGGGGGAGGGGGGGGAATTTGGTATTTAAAATGCCTGTGGAACCTCCAAATCTGAGCTGCCCCGAAGGCAACTGAAAATAGTGCTCTGTTGATAAGAGAAATGTGTAAAATGAGAGAAGAGTACAAAAAAAAGTGTCTGTGAAACACTAATATTAATTTATTATCTAGTACAACTTTTAAATGTTTACTGTGATTACCATAATGACAATATCTTTTTTATAAAATCTATAAATCCAAATGACCTATAACAAAATTAATTTTCTTTCTCTTTTAATTTTGAGGACTCTAGAACTTAAAGTTACATACCTATATGCTTGACTCTAAACTCAATTTAAGTACTGTCATAAAAACTATTTTACTCTTAAAAACATGTATTTATATTTTTTACATACAAATTTCAGTTAGTAGATATTTTTGAATGAAATTATGTTCCATGTCAACTATTACTGTGATCTAAAAAATTACATTTCTGATTTTTTTTATAATTAAAATAATTTTACGCCTAGAAACCATTGTGAACCTTTGCTTAGCACACATGAAGGAAATTTTGCCTTCAGAATAACTAGCCATTGTTTCATCCCTTTTTTTATTAAGTGCCCCTGAATTCGAAATGACATATAAAGTTACATTTTTTTATTAAGGAAGAAACATGTCCCAAGTGTCTTAAATGCAACAAACTGAGCTACAGATAGTTGTCAGATTGTCTAGGAAAATAATTGTTTAAATTTAGAATATGTCTAAACAAAAAATTATTAAATATGTTAACTTCAAAATAATAAAAGAAGAAATGCAACTTACATTCATGATTCCTTGGAAGTTTGAATTTTTTCAACAAGACCCTAGTATTCACAGGTGGAAAACCAAAAGAAATATTTATTTATGATATAACCTAAAATGATATATTTTAATATTAGGAGTAGCATTATAGAATTTATATTGCTGATGGTGTTATAAATATACTTAACACTCTCATCAGTTTTCTGTTATAATAATAAGTAGTTAAATGTTAACTGTACTGAAATCAAAATAAAAAATTCATACAAAAACAGTAGTTAAATAAATGTTTTAAAGTAAGCATATGTGAAAAAAGTATTATAAATGAAAATAAAAGACATTTATAATAAAGAGATTTGCCAGAAAGAGTCCATGTATTTCTTTATAACATACATTTATTCACAGAGACAGGTTAGTAAAGGAATGAGATATTCATTGTAATTCTTTTAAACTTTCCTAGAAGTTTCTTAGTCCTGAAAATGGAGTAATTTTCTGGAGAGTACCAATACTGTTTTCCTACATATACCACTTGAATGTATGACAGAAAAAATACTTCAAATATCGCCAATTGAAATGGAATATGACTTTTTTAAAAGCTGAGAAATACATAAAAAATTCTTACTTAAATATATGAAATATACTTTAGTATATTAAATACTTGAATTATATTTCCATTTAGTTTGGTTAATATATTGTAAAAAACAAGTAACATTATATAGAAATCAGAACAGAAGGCCCTTGCCCTGAGGAAGCTGGCATTACAAAAATGAAAAAAACCTATTTTAATAAACATAATTTATTATTTTTAATAATAAAACCAAACTGCAAGTTTTTAAAGGACCATATTTTATATCTTCTATGCTAACTAGAGTAAATTGTGTTAGCAATGCTCAATAAAAACTGATCAAAACAAAACAACAAAAACTCGGTAATACAAGCTTTGGAAATGAAGGTATATACTTTTTTTTTTTTTAACTTATAAAGAAAAGCATTCAAAATGTGAGATACATATTCTTCTCTCAATTTTTTGTTAGATTTGTTTTACCCTCCAATTTCAGTCACAAATATTCTATAATAATATAATTCATGATTTGTTCATATAAATACAGATAGGTAAAACAAAATGAGTTGAAAGAATGAAAAAATGGAAAGAAGGGAAAGAATTCCAGACTAACTCCAAACACTAAATTAAAACAATTTTTTAAAAAATTTTCGTTTTTGGGATTTCCCTGTAAGTAGGTTCTGTCACTAGAGGAAAACTTTCAGATTCAACAGAAGTAATTCTCAGTGTAGTCCTATTACTATCTTAAAAGATTCATAGTAAAATGCTTATTGAAAATAAAAATAATACATTAGAAAATATCATAATTAAAAAAATAATGAGGGGCACGTGGGTGACTCAGTCGGTTGAGTGGCCGACTTTGGCTCAGGTCATGATCTAACAGTTTGTGGGTTTGAGCCCCGTGTCTGGCTCTATGCTGACAGCTCAGAGCCAGAGCGTTCAGATTCTGCATCTCCTCGCGCTGTACCTCCCCGGCTTGCACTCTGTCTCTCTCTCTCAAAAATAAATAAACATTAAAGAAATTGAAGAAAATAATAAAAATAAAAATTTAAAAAACATAACGAATTTTTTGTTATTAAATGATTTGTTTGTTGTACTATATTTACAAAGAAAACAAACAATGCACCCAGTAGAAAGAATAAAAATAAAAATGTATTCAGGAATTTATTTTTAACTGACAGCAAATAGAAATCTTATAGTGAGAACATAATTATTGTTATTGATGTGAATCAGGGAGGTTTTTCTTTTTCTGTTTTATAGTTAGATTTCACATTTGTACATAAGATTCTTAGACAGTAAGAATTTAAAAAGTGATTTTTTAAATCATAAACATGAACTTTTAAAACTTGCAGAGGTGGTAGTATGTTTCTCAAGTTAAACTTTATTTAATTTTCAGAATGAAAATACGCCAAAATATACTGAAAAACTACAGCCATTTTACCCTTATATCTCCCAACAACAAATTTCTATTACCTTCAGTACTCAAATCATGAAAAAGGCAATATACCAAGATGTTCCTTTGTGGCAGATCTGGATTACAGAGTTACTTACCAGCATATATGCTTACAAAGTTCCCCTCCTTTCAGAAATGTGGAACAGTTACAAACATGAGGATTTCCTAAGAAAACCTTTAAAAGAAAAATGCATACTTAAAAAAAAAACCCCTCCAGTTAATTTTTAGAGTTAGAATAAAAATAATTTAATGGACGATAGGATTAAAAGAGATTTCAAGAAGTAATTTAGTTTAGGTGACTTCAAACGTTGAATATAGTCTATGGAGACATCTTAACGCTTGACACCAGTCTCCAGGCTGATTTTTCACTGTCATATTGTCTTGCTCAACAACTTGTATTATCACTTAAGACTTCTTCAGTGACCTACACTCAGGCAAGTGAAAAGAAATCTAATTTTAAAAGCTAAAAAATATCTCTGTATCGATACATTTCTTAATAAAGTTCATTCTGCCTTGCAGTGGAGCTAAAGACTTTTTGTAAATTAGCTTATTTTGGATCTTTTGTTTGTTTTGTACACTTAATTGGTATATAATTTGACTTGAGAAGACTAATTTTATTCACCAAGTTTATATTGGCTAAAATAATTTTTTAACTAAGTGTTCTAAGGGACAAAGTAAAAAAAAAAAAAAAGATGTCTTAAATAAGCACAGGCTAGTAATTTGTATTCAGTACTTAGAATGCAGGACACTAAATTAAAATTTTCCAAATCAACACCTGGGAGGTGGGATGGTGGCTGATTTTTGAGTGGCAAGAGTGGGATATGCAAACATAAAATATCTTTTTTTCAGGTTTTTATTAAGACCTTTCCAAGGCATCGCCACCTAAACGATACTTTAAAAGGATCTTCTTGGAGGTTTAGAGTGACTAAAGAGTAAAGAAAAACAGATTTTATTTATTTAGTATTTACAGTATGAAATAGGTCGTAGGATTTTCATTTCGTTTTAGTTACAGGGCTCGTGACTGCCAACAACGGATCCAAGAACGCACGCAACGCAAAGCATGTATTCAAGTAAAACGTCTCACATTTTCAAGCCTAAACATCAAGCAGGTGCCATCATCTTACAAGAGTTGGATGCCATTTTGGAGTCCTGACTTCCCAAAATTAAACTTTTCTATGAAAACACGACTTCCCTCTGCAATTTGCACATCTTTAGAGTCTGGATCTCGCGCGGGTGGGGTGGGTGTGGCAACGAGAATCCGAAGGGATTGTGAAGGTGGCTAGAAATAAGGAAGGCCCAGGAGGACCGGGTGGGTGGGCCGGGCGGGAGTGGAGGCAAGTTGGGGGTGGTAATTACTCGGAAATCCCTGTTTTCCGGCTCCTCCTCCCTCAGCAGGAAGCCGGTGGGGCCCATCTCTCGTAGGAGGTAGATGCTGCCGCTCAGCGCCAAGTCCTGTTGCCAGCTGAGGTGGTTGCTCAAGTGTCTTCGCCTTTCAGAGGCTTTACAGCCTCGGCGAAGCATCTTGCTTGGGTGAGGGCGAAGGCAGCTTCTCTACGAGACTCTCCGAGTGCCCGCCGGTTTCCATGACAACCGCGTGCCGGCCGGTTGCCTTGGTGATAAAGGTTGAGCTTCCTGATGTCCCAGAGTGCCTTGCGGCCAAGCTATAGCTGGCAACCAAAGGCAAGGGGTGGAGAGTGGATGCCGCAGATCAGAGCCGCCTCCGCTCGTTCCTGGAGCCACGCTCCTGGCTGGGAAGCGTTTCTAATACCCCGACCTGCCCAACTTTAAGGTGGCGGCTAAAGACACAGCTGTCAAATCTCTCGTGTTCCTTTTCCTGGTTCCTTGCAGGCAGGGCTGGTAAATTATGTGTGTTAGGACAGTCGCACGAGCGGGTTACTGTGTGGGCTCTGCGTGCTCAAATTTTCCTGTGATGATTCATCATCTTTATCAGAAACCCCAGAGTAACTTTTTGTTCAACAATATTCCACCATTTCCAGAGTGCTCACTATCTGCATAATCTGAGCGAGTCGCTGGGGAAAGAAAAGACAGGAATCTAACCTCTAGGGAGCTAGATCCTTAAATCGGGACGTGTGCAGGGTGTGGGCGGGTTTGGTTTTAAAGCCAGAGGAGCATTTCTAAGTTGAATATTTAGATAGGGATGGGTGTGGGGGGTGGTGCCAAATCCATTGACCCTGTCCCCCAAATCCACAATCTCTGTTGTAAGGAATATTTTTGAGGTATGCAGTGTTGATTAAATAATTCACATTGTCTACGAACTGTGTTACTGCATTCTACTGGAAGAGCTGTAATAAAGTTGAGTCAAGTAAAGAAGCCATGTCACTAGAATCTTTCTAAGAAATTGAAATCAGGAAATAGCTACTTGGTGGCTCAGTAACATAAGCGAAGATGAAGGATAGTTGTCCATTTTATCATGGGAGGAGACAATAACTAGACTATGTCAAAGCAGAGAGGAGAAAATGGCAAAGGCCACGATATGAGAGAAGATGATGGAAATGGTAACTTGCACATGTTAAATTTTTTTTTTCCAACGTTTTTTATTTATTTTTGGGACAGAGAGAGACAGAGCATGAACGGGGGAGGGGCAGAGAGAGAGGGAGACACAGAATCGGAAACAGGCTCCAGGCTCCGAGCCATCAGCCCAGAGCCTGACGCGGGGCTCGAACTCACAGACCGCGAGATCCTGACCTGGCTGAAGTCGGACGCTTAACCGACTGCGCCACCCAGGCGCCCCTTGGCACATGTTAAATGTGCAGATAAACACCACCAATCCTAGGTCTAAGATCTTAACTTACTAAATTTTATTACTACTTTTCTATTCTGACTAATAACAACTAACATACATATGACCATAATCCCAATTTTACTGTCAACTTAATGGTGCTAGGTGTTAAAGTGAAACACACATTAGGGAAAAACCTCATATTGAAACCAAAAGAAATTATAAATTGAATTAGTTTATTTATTAATATTCACAATTTAAAAATTCAATATAAATTACTGACAATCTACACTTTCTATTTAACAAGATGAGATGGGTTTCAGAGTGAAGGCATTTTATTCAATTGCCATTCCTGCTCTCTCTCTCCATATATATATATATTGTGTGTGTGTGTATATATATATATACACACACACACAATATATATGTATATCCATATAATATCTCTTTCTATATATAATATACATATGAAGTATTATATAGTTATTTAAGAATTATCTTGAAGAGAACTTTAAAAAAACAGTAAATAATTGTTAAAACTGTTATTACCTATTGTAATTAGATAATACTTATGTGTAAGTGATAGACATAATTTTCAGAAAGGACACATGTTTAAGACACAATAAACTTTATGTAAGCGAAATGTGGGTTCATAAATTCCATTTTGGGGGGTGATAAAAGTAGGAGTATTCATACTTTCATGGAAGTTAAAAAGAGAAAGCACAGATTGTTAGAACTTCAGTCTAGATGTAAGACATTTGTTTTTACATCTGTCAGTTAAGACTTTAAAAACGTTCTTATAGCTAGGTGACTATCCCATATGTTTCCTTCATCAATTAAGAGAGTATGACATGAGTAATATTTGAAAATATTAAATCAGGGAATTAAATTTCTCCCATAAGTTTGTCACGTTCCCTTCCAAGTTACATTTTGAAGCATATTGCCCCAGGATGAGGGAAGTGGTACTAGAAATGAGTCATTGATAAGCTTTGAGTTTCATGAATTAAGTTTTAGCCCCTTTAGCAATACAATTTAGCCATAAAAGACAGGAGCTAATACATTTTATAAATAAATGGATCTTAACTCTATAAGGTACGATAGAATAAGCTGGGCCTAGAGTATTAGACTTGGAATAGTGGAAGAGTATGCCATTGGGGGATGAAAAGAAGACTAACAAGTCAGTGGAAGAAGTCAGCTGCTAATCTTAACGTGGGTGTGTTTGTGTTGTGGTGAGGGTGGGAGATGTGAGGGTGAGGCAAGGGATGGATTGAAACATTGAGATTGGTTTGGGAAGACTGAGAACACCTATGGAAGGTGTGTTTACTTTTGGAATAGTGTCAGAGAGGTGCAGATTACTGGGGAACTTCAGCTTTTGGGTTACTGTCCCCTAACATGAAGTGAGCAATATGCGAGATGCCAGTGGAAGACAGAGAGTAAATGAACTGCTTGTAATGTCCTGGTCCTCAAGGATTAAAGACATACACTGAATATAGAGTCTGTGTTTACATACAAAGAATGGGCACAAGAAGAAGTAAACTAGTGACTAAGATGATGCAGAACTCAGCAATTTCAAGACAATAGAAAGTGGCAAAGAGAACCGAGGACTCCAGTGCAGGTGCTTCAACACAATACCTTTCTTTTTTTTTTAATCAAAGTTCAATAGGGCCAGTTACCAGTAGGTCCCTGACCTCCCTTTTCTTAGAGCATTTATTCTAGGAAACATTAAATCGTAATTTTTTTCTTTGTCCCTTTGAGATGTACCTCTTCTCCCAGCCTCTTGCCAGTTTTACAACACAGTAGTATATTTCTGAAGGACCTGGGAAGCATCTCTTTGAAATGGAATCATCAAGAATGATAGTGCCCCCTGCCTGGGTAGCTCAGTCGGTTGAGCCAACCAGACTCTTGGTATTGGCTGGAGTCATGATCTCTCAGTTTCATGAGTTTGAGCCTAGTGCCTCTGCACTGGCAGTGCAGAGCCTGCTTGAGATTCTCTCTCTTCCTCTCTCCGCTCCTCCCCCACTTGCACGGTCTCTGTCTCTCTCAAAGTAAATAAACTAAACTAAAAAAAAAAAATGATAGTGCCCCCATCTCCTGGTCTTTGTGGCAGTATGAAACCTAACTTTGGTAGTCACCAGTTAGCAGTCATAGATGGCCTAATTACATTGACCAACCCCTTCCTAACAACCTCCTCTAGTACTTTTCCACTAGCTTGCTGCAGGCTTCAAAATGCTCCTTTTGTTTCAATGTAGTTGAGTTCTCAGTCTCTCTCTCCTCTACTGCAAGCTTTTTTTTTTTTTTTTTTTTTTTTGAGAGACAGAGAATGAGTGTGAGCAGGGGAGAGGAGGAGGAGGAGGAGGAGAGAGAGAGAGAGAGAGAGAATCTTATAGAGAGAATCTTGAGCAGGTTCCATGCTCAGCTCAGAGCCCCATGTGGGGCTTGATCCCACAATCCTGGGATCATGACCTGAGCCAAAATTAAGAGTTGAATGCTTAACTGACCAAGCCACCCGGGTGCCCAAGCAATCATTGTGAACAAGTCTTCCTTGACTGTTTAACCCTGTCCAGTTCAATTTTTCTTTGGCAATAGATACTCATTAATCTAAAAAAGGCTATTAAATCAGACTAAAAAGTTTTTTTTTTCTTGTCCTCAAGTGGAGTGGTAGCTAGCAAAGGTGATTGGATCATTTAGAGAGAAAGCATACTTCAGTTTTTTGTACATCCAAGTGTAATATAAATAAATTTGCAACTTACTGTGAGTGTGATTGGGACTTTTAGTTTAAGATGCCAGACTTCCATCTGAAGAGCCTTTGCAAATAATAATAAAAAATAAAGGGGCGCCTGGGTGGCGCAGTCGGTTAAGCGTCCGACTTCAGCCAGGTCACGATCTCGCGGTCCGTGAGTTCGAGCCCCGCGTCAGGCTCTGGGCTGATGGCTCGGAGCCTGGAGCCTGTTTCCGATTCTGTGTCTCCCTCTCTCTCTGCCCCTCCCCCGTTCATGCTCTGTCTCTCTCTGTCCCAAAAATAAATAAAAAATGTTGAAAAAAAATTAAAAAAAATAAATAAATAAAAAATAAAAAGGTTTCAACCTCTGCTACTGAAAAAACTAGGGAGGACTGAGGTAGTAGACTTCTAAGAATGACCCCAGTGACCTTTGTCCTTCTATATTTCCCTGTCCCGTGAATATGTCCTGTTACATGGCGAAGAGATTTTGCTGATGTAATTAAGGTTGCTGTCAGTTGACTTTGAGTTAATTAAAAGGAAGATGATTTGGGTCATCCTGATCTAATCATACAACTCGTTTAAAATTAAGCACAAGGGGCACCTGGATGGCTCAGTCGGTTAAGTGTCCAACTTTGGCTCAGGTCATGATCTCACAGTCTGTGAGTTCAAGCCCCACATCTGGCTCTGTGCTGACAGCTCAGAGCCTGGAGCCTGCTTCAGATTCTGTGTCTCCCTCTCTCTGCCCTTCCCCCACTCACGTTCTCTCTCCCTCTCTCAAAAATAAATAAACCTCAAAAAAATGTTGTTTTAAATAAAATAAAATTAAGCACAGAGCTTTCTCTGGCTAGTGGCAGAAGGAGAAGTCTGAGATGAAGCATAATTTTCTTGAAGATGGAGGGATCCACCTTAAAGGAATGCTGGGGGCCTCTGGAAGAAGAGCCAAAAAGGAAATGGGGGACTCAGACCTATAACACTAAGGAACTGGACTTTGCCACAGCCTAAATAAAGTTGAAATCAGATTCTTCCTTAGAGCTTTCAGATAAGAGTACAGACTGGCTGACATCTTGATTTCAGTCTCCTAATACTCTGACCAGAGAATGCAGCTGGGCCTGCTTCAACTACTGACCTACTGAACTGTGACCTAATAATGGTGTTGTTTTAAGCCACTGTTTGTGGTAATTTTTTAAAAACCAATGGAAAATAAATACATGGAGCCATTGGCAAATTTCAGCAACCGCTAGAGGAAAAAATATGAATGGAGGGCGCTGACTGTCTCGGGGGGGAATAAGTGAAGGCATAAACGTGGAACAGTTTACTCCTTCTTACCTGCCAGCATTGGGTTGGACAAGAGAGTCACTCTGGCTGGTTCCAGGTACAAAATAATTTATTATAGGATCTAAGCTAGCTTGCAAAATGTCTAGTAAGGCCACAGAGATCAAGATTTGATCATATACTAAAGTGAGGCACTGAGGAAAATTATTTACTCATACCATGAGATTTTTTTTTGCAGCAGAAGTACCTCTGAGTCACTCAAGAAGCTAGGGACTGGACATCAGTACCTCCACTATTGCAGAAAACCAAAGGACTTTATAACTGTAATTGCTACTTGGGCTTCATGCTCTCATTCACTTCTGCCTTTCAGGTCTTGGTGGAAGTTAGTAATGTACTACAATCTGAAGCCAAAAGAAAAAAAAATATGAGAAATATGGAAAGGTGGTTTTAAGAAATTAGACCAGTAACAAAATGGGCCAGAGGGAGAGGTTAAAATAATTTGGGGAATAACTAGAGAATCAGAAATAGCTTTTTGGTTTTAAAAATGATTGTGAAATTAAAAAAAAAAAATCCCGCCACAAAGGGAACTTACCTTCAAGTGGAAAGAGCTTAGGATATAAAGCATTAGGATAAATGAATAATAATTACTACCATACCTAGATATGTGATTAGCACATTTCAGAACGTTAAAGAGATTGAAAAAACCTGTTTACAGAATTAAAAAAACAGGAGTGTCTGGGTGGCTCAGTCAGTTGAGCGTCTGACTTTTGATTTTGGCTCAGGTCATGATCTTCGGGTTGTGGAATTGAGCCCTGCATTGGGCTCTGTGCTGATGGCATGGATCCTTCTTGGGATTCTCTCTCTCCCTCTTTCTCTTTCCCTCTCCTGCTCATGCTTACTCTCTCTCAAAATAAATAAACATTTAAAAAAAGAGAATTAAAAAATAGGTATATTTTTTATACCTATTATATAGGTATAAAATATACCTATTATATTTGATTAGCATCAAATTTTTTATTTGCATTTATATCTAGCTAAATAGGGAAAGTTTATCTCCTACATATGATTAATGAGTGAAGAACTAGAGGATATATACTAGTAAAACCAGGGTCATTTTAATTTTGTGTTTATTTATTATTATTTTGTTGTTTAATTTTATGTTTAAATGGTTTCTATTAATCAACACCTGCCCTTTTATAACATAGCTTCTCTATTTTCTTTATTTAGTTGATTCATTTCTTGATTGGTTTGAATAGTTTCTTGAATACTTTTTGCAGGAAGAGAATGTGCAATATATATTTTCTGCAGTCTTGAATAATGTAAATTGTCTTAAAATTGCTTTCACAGGTGAATGACAATTTGGCTGGCTATAAAATACTTGGATAAAAATCTTTCTCCTCTAATCCTAAAAATATTGCTATACATTTTGTAGGTGATCCATGATATAGAGGGTATATCTCTGAGACTAGTCTAATTTTTTTATCCTTTATGTATTGGTAACATCAAAAAAAATTCTTTGTACTTAAGACTTCAACCAGGATCATTTCATAAGTTGTTTTTCATAATTTTTTTAACACTTGGTCAACATAGTGTCTTAGTCTATGTTATAATTGCTTATGTTCCATTAAAAAGAATACAAATTATCTATATTTTGTATCAGATTTTATTTGCTTCTTTTTGGTTATTCTTATCTATTATTTACTGTTTCATTATTTTTTTCTCAACCTTTTCTTCTGCTTTCTGGGAGAGCTTTTCTTTCCAATTTTATTGAGAAAACCTGACATACATGACTGTATAAGTTTCAGGCATATGGCATGATGATTTGATTTATATACATTGTGAAATAATAGCCACTATAGGTTCAGCTAACATCCGTCTTCTCATATAGATACAATAAAAGGAAAAGAAAGGAAGAAAAAAGGGAAAAAAAATTTCCCTTTGTGATTAGAACTCTTGGGATTTATTCCTTAACAATTTTCCTATATGTCATATGGCAATGTTTGCTATCATCATCATGTTGTACATTACATCCCTAGTACTGATCTGTAACTGGAAGTTTGTGCCTTTTGACCACCTTCCTCCTATCACCTAATTCCCCTCCCCCCATCTCTGGTACCCACAAGTCTGGTGTCTTTTTTTGAGTTAATTTTGTTTGTTTTCTTTTGTTTTAGATTTCACATATAAGTGAGATCATATAGTATTTTTCTTTTTCTGTTTGACTTATTTCACTTAGCATAATGCCTTCAAGGTCCATCCATGTTGTCACAAATGGTAGGAATTCCTTGTGTTTTTTATTTGTTTGTTTATGGCTGAGTAATAGTCCATTGTACATATATCCCTTATCTTTTTTGTTCATCCATCAGTGAATGCTTAGGTTGTTTCCATGCCTTCGCTATTATAAATAATGCTGCTATGAATGTGAAAGTGCATTTTTCAATTTAGTGTTTTTGTTATCTTTGGATATATTCCCAGAAGTGAATTGGTGAGTCATATGGCAGTTCTACTTTTAATTTTTTGCGGATTCTTCATACTGACTGAGGATTTTCTAAAGTGATGGTTATCAGTTCTATTCAGATTTTCTATTTATTACTGATTCAGTCTTGGTAATTTTTCCATATCTTCTAGGTTGTATAATTTGTTGGTGTATAGTTATTTGTGGTAGCCTCTTAGGATCCTTTGAATTTCTGTGGTATCAATTTTAATGTCTCCTTTTTCATTTACAGTGTTTAGTCAGCCTTGTTAAGTATAGCTAAGTGTTTGTCCATTTTGTTTACCTTTTCAAAAAAATCAACTCTTGGGTCAGGTAGTCTTTTCTAATCTTCTGTTCCCTATTTAACTTATTTTTTCTCTAACTTTTATTATTTCCTTTCTCCTGCTAACTTTGGACTCAGATTGTTCTCCTTTTTCTAGTTCATTAAGGCAAAGAGCTAGGTTGTTTATTTAGGATCTTTCTTGCTTCTTAATATAGTCATTTACTGCCTTGAACTCCTTTTAGAACTACTTTTGCTATATCCCACAAGTTCCAGTATATTGTGTTTTCCTTTTCATTTGTCTCAAGAAACTTTTTATTTTTCCTTTCTTTTTTTATCCATTGGTTGTTGAGGAGAGTATTGTATAAATTTCCATGTGTTCATGAATTTTCCGGTTATCCACTTACTGATTTCTAGTTTCAGGCCATTGTGTTCAGAAAAGATACTTGGTATGATTTCAGTCTTCTTGAATTTGCTGAGACTTGTTTTGTGGCCTAACATAGAGTCAAACTAGAATATGTTTCATGTGCACTTGAAAAGAATGTGTATTCTGTGGCTGTTGGAGTGAATGTTCTGTATATGTCTTTTAGGTCCATTTGGTCTCTGGTGTTATTCAAATCCACCATTTCCTTACTGATTCTTTGGATGAGAGATTCATTGTTGAGAGTGGGGTATTAAAGTCCCCAACTGTTGGGGTGCCTGGGTGGCTCAGTTGGTTAAGCGCCCGACTTCAACTCAGGTCATGATCTCACAGCTTGTGAGTTCCAGCCTCGCATTGAGCTGTGTGCTGACAGCTCAGAGCCTGGAGCCTGCTTCAGATTCTGTGTTTCTCTCTCTGCCCCTCCCCACTCACTCTCTCTCTCTTTCTCAAAAATAAACATTAAAAAAAAATTAAAGTCCTCAACTGTTATTGTATTACTTTTTATTTCTCCTTTTAGCTCTGTTAATTTTTGATTTATACATTTGGGTTCTCTGATGTTAGGTGCATAAATATTTATAATTGTTATATCTTTTTGATGTATTCACCCATTTATCATTATATAATGACTTTTTTTTTTAACCATTTTTCAATTGAGGTCTATTTTATCTGATATAAATATAGTACAACTGCACTTTTTTTTTTTTTTTTTTACCATTTGCCTGAAGTGTCTTTTTCCATCCTTCATTCTCAGCCTATGTGTCTTTAAGGCTAAAGTGAGTGTCTTATAGGCAGCATATTGTTGGATCTGGTTTTTTATTCATTCAGTCATTCTATATCTTCTAATTGGAGAATTTGTTTATCTTTAAAGTGATTTTTGATAGGTAAGAACTTACTATTATCATTTTGTTAATTGCTTTATGGTTGTTTTCTATATCTGTTTTTCTGTGTTTCTTATCCTGTCTTTTTTGGTGTGTTTTGATGTCTTTTAGTATTAGTATGCTTTGACTTCTTTATTGTGTTCTTTGTGTAATTACTACAGGGTTTGTTTCTTGTGGTTGGTAAGGCTTACAGAACATGTCTTAAGTTTATAACACCCTATTTTAAACTGATAACAACTTAACTTTAATAGAATTTTTAAACTTCATAATGTTACTTCTCCTCCCCCCTCACATTTTAGGTAATTGCTGTTATAATTTACTTATTCTTATTGTGTAACTAATAACAGATTATTGTAGTTATGGTTTGTTTTCTTTTTAAACTAGAGTTGTAAATGAATTATGCATCACTATTACCATATTGTAGAATCTATGACTATATTTACTATTATCAGTGAGATTTATGCTACCTTTTTGAGGTTTTTTTTTTTTTGTAATTTTACTTATTTTGAGAGAGAGAGCATGAACGGGGGGAGGGAGACAGAGAATTCCGAGCAGGCTCCGCACTGACAGTGGGGGAGTTGATCCCACAAACCGTGAGCTGAAATCAAGAGTCTGACTCTTAATTCACTGAGCCACCCAGGCACCATAAGTTTTTATGATGTTAATTAGCATTCTTTTACTTCCACTCAAAGAACCATCTTTAACATTTCTTGTAAGGGAGAACCTCTATGGCATTTTTTTTAAGTACTCCCTCAGTTTTTGTTTGTTCAAGCAAGTCTATCCCTCAGTTTCTGAAAGACAGCTTTACCAGGTTTAGAATTCTTGGTTGACAGTTATTTTCTGTCAGTGTTTTGAATACATCATCCCATTTTCTCCTGGCCTGAAAAGTCTCTGTTGAGAAATCCACTCTTAGTCTTATAAGGGCTTTTCTTGTATATAGCTTCTTTCTTTTCTTTTGTTACTCTTAAAATTCTTTCTTGGGCTTTTGGCAATTTAACTATAATGTGTCTTAGGTTAGCTGTATTTGGATTCAACCTATTTGAGGTGTTCATTTCTCTCTGCAGGTTCAAGAAGTTTTTAGCCATTATTGCTTTATATATAGTTTCTGTCCCTTTCTCTTCTGCTTCTCCTTCTGGAATTCCAATAATGCAAATATTGTTTCTTTTCATTGTGTCCCATAATTTCCACAGGATTTTTTTTTTTATTCTTTTCATTCTTTTTTTTCTTTTTTTTTGCTTCTCTGTCTAGGTAATTTCCAGTGTCCTATCCTCCAAATAGTTGAGTGTTTCTTCTTTATGATTGAATCTACTTTTAAACCTCTCTATTGAATTCTTTAGTTCAATTCTTGTATTTTTCAACTATAGGATTTGTTTTATTTTTTTAGATGGTTTCTGTTTCCTTGTGCTTCTCTTTTGTTCATGCATTGTTTTTCTAAATTCATTTAGTTGTCTGTCTATGTTTTTTGGTAGTTCACTAAACTTCCTTAAGAGGATTATTCTGAATTTTTTGTCTAACAGTTAATAGATCTCTGTTTCTTTAGGGTTAGTTATTGGAGCTTTATTAGTTTCCTTTGGTGGTGCCACACTTACCTGATTTTTTTGTGATCCTTGATTCCTTATGTTAGTATCTGTACATTTGAGTAATCAGACTTTTCTTTCAAACTTTATAGGTTTTGACAGAGACAGTTCTTTACTAGTCAGCCCGGTTTGGGTTTCTGGTGTGTTTATTGATAATGTCCTTGGGCAGGTGAGGCCTGCTATGATGGTCTGTTTTGGGGTGAGGCAACTGTTTGAGCTCTGAGAACATGGATGGATGGGTGTGTCATTGGCTCAAAACAGTTGGAAAGGACTGCTGCTTGATTCCTTTCCCAAGTGAGGCTGAAGGATTGGCTTTGTGGTTGCCTAGATTCTCTGGTCAGGCTTAATAGATGATCACACTAGGTACTATATTCAGTAGTAGATAGGGCTGTGAATTATCTTCCCTGCCCTGACAGGGCAGCAGGACAGGGCCCAAGGCCTGTATAGATCATTGTTTGTGGATCTGAATTAGGCCAGAGTGTGCACTGAATTCTCTGGTCAGTTGAGGCCACTAGCTTTGTTCTGTAGACAGGGGAAACCATGGGCTGTACACTCTGTTTGAGTGCCACTGTATACAGAGGTTCTCCCTTACAAGATGGGCTATGCAGCTTCCTGTGTGCTCCAGGTAGGTTCTCTGGTCAACAGGCTGAAGACTGTGTTCACTAATGAGTGGGGCTAGAAATTTGACTCCCTGATCAGGTATAGTGGGAGAAAGAGCTGTAAAGCTGGTAAGTCTCTTTGTTTGTTGTCTTAACTCAAGCCGACCTACACCACAAATCCCCTGACTGAACAGGGCCACCGGCTTTGTTCTACAAACTACTGGCTCTGCCTGCCAGCCCCTCAGCTTCAGGAGTTGTCTCAGGCCTTTCTGATCAGATGAGGATAGAAGGCACGCTAGAGCCGGTGGGGCTATGTCTCAGTTCCCTTGTTTGGGTTGGGGGAGGGAGGGCTGCTCCAGGCTACTCAATTTCTCAAACAGGCTCTCCAGGTGGAGGGGCCAAGAACTACTTTCAGCCTTGGCTATGAGTTAATCCCCTGCCTATGTGTAGCATGGAAATGCTCCATGCCCAGTACTGGCTTTACTTTGGAGGTGATCAGCTCTGCTTGCCTGCCTGCCTCTTGGCACAAGCATTGCTGAGCTGTACTGCTCCCAGGAGCTGTCACCACCTTTCTGGTCAGATGGGGCTGGAAGACACTCTCCACTGAGGGTGGGACTATGATTCTGCTTCTTGCCTGGGTGTGAGCAAACTCTGCTCTAAGGGTAGCAAAACTCTTCTGAATCAGTCAGATCTGCACACCACTGAGTTCTCTGGTCAGAGTGTGCCCCTAGCTTGTTCTGCAGATGAGCAAAACCTCTGGTTGAGATCAGTACTTGGGCACTGCAGATGTGAACTCAGTCAGCCAAGATCCATGTGCTGGCCATTGCAAGCTCCTCTCCCTTTCTCGGTCACAGTCATATGCCCATTGGTTGAGCAGATCCCCTGTAATGTTCATGGTGTGAGATAAGAGTAGAAGCTTCCACAATGCAACCCACAATGCTGGGGGTTGACGGGTTCTCTTTTACCACTGGGGGAATGGAAGCTTAGGGGAGGCCTCTCCATGTGGTGTGATGTTGGCCTGAGGAAGGAGCATTGTGATCAACGTGTAGCAGCTTCACTTGCCCTTCTAATGCAATCTGTCTTGGTCTCCGGGGTGCAGGGGGTGCTTCAGCTTCATTCCCCATGTTCTAGGATTCTCTTAGTGGTGTCTTGTTCTTGAAGAGTTGTGAGCTTTATTTCTTGTGAGGGGGGAGTGAAGTCAGGAACAACCTATGTTGCCATTTTGGTCTGTGAGAGCTTTTCATATTTTCGCTCTTCATCCTAAGGCATTTAAAAATCATGTCATTGAATGTTTATTTCGCAACGCTTTAGAAAATTCTAGTTCATTGCTATTTCTGCCAATTTTTCATACAGTTCTTTTGTCTCAGCCAGTTCTCCTTTGATTGCAGACATCTTATCACCTTTTTTAAAAAATTACTTTAAAAAAAAATAAAACCATGAGACCATGTTTTAATGAATTTTACCAAGCATTAAAACAGATGCTGCTGAAGATTTACACTTTTTTTTTAAAGCACACCCTTTGTCTACCTCTTGAAAGGTGTGACTTTTTTATTATTCTGATAGAATCTTTTCTAAGTTGCCTTCTTCTTTTTATTCATCTGTGGGGAAAAAATAAGCTTAGGAATTCCCTGAGCTTGCATCAATGGGTTAACAAGGCATAAAGAAATAGAAAGCCACAGGATGAACGCATACAAGATTAGGTAAAACAGATTAGGTAAACAAGGCAAAGGCCCCCACTATAGGACAAAGGTATAGGAATAGGAAATCTCAGGATGAAAACATCCAAGATTAGGTAAACAAGATTAGGTATTCAGGGTGGAAGCGCATCACCCCCCCTGCACCCCCCGCACCCCCCCCCCCCCCCAGTTTAGTATAATAGCAGAAAGCCGCTTTCATTGGAAGGAAAGACCAAAATTGGTAAACAGGTATGCAGGGTTATAGACTACAGGGCTATAGACAGCAGCAGCAAGTTGCCTGGAGTGGAACTAATTAGCAAAAGAAAGGTACCTTGTTGACCCTGAAGTAGCCTGCTCTCCCTTGTCCCCTAGACAAGTTTAAGTAAACAGACTTGGCTCCTCAAGCCTGCCTTAAACAACCATCTGCCAGGCACAAGGAGTTTGTTTTGTATTGACTCAAACCTCTAACACCTTGTATTTTCAAAACCACCCCCCCCCCCCGCCCCTGCCCTGTTCCCCCACGCCCATGAGTTAATGTTCAAGATTTCATTGTCTCTTTGTGCAAGTCCATCATGCTTGTAAGCCTTCTGATCCGAATAAAAATGGAGCAAGGACCTTTACTCGGGGCTCTTGTCTCCTCCTGG
This sequence comes from Neofelis nebulosa, assembly GCF_028018385.1. Taxonomy (NCBI): domain Eukaryota; kingdom Metazoa; phylum Chordata; class Mammalia; order Carnivora; family Felidae; genus Neofelis; species Neofelis nebulosa. Next base: position 47,717,527 of record NC_080783.1, on the reverse strand, counting down.
ACGTTAGCTTCTCTCGCGTTTCAATCCTGCGTCCGCTCTCTTGCTGGACAAGAGAGAACTCCAGACCCAGAGTCTACTACATTCATCTTTGATGGTGGTAATTTCTTCTAGTCTTAGTATTTTCCTCTAGCAGGGGACAAATGGAGTCTTCTTTTGTTTCAACATCTACTTGTAATTGTTAGAATCCTCATGTTAACATTTTAGGCTAGTGGGGTGGTTCATAGTTCAGTGATACGGGAATAGGAAGAAGCTAAGACTGTGGTCAATACACCAGGGGTACTTGTCTTTGTAAGGTTTTTTTTTCTCAGGTTTTGTGAAATAATTTTTAGGGGCTTTACCCTAAAATTTGGTCCAAGCTCCTTTCTAAGTTTGTTCCCAATGGCATCAAAGAATATTGATGTTAAAAAAAGAAGCTCCTATACTAATGTCACTAATAACTTATTTTGTGTGCTTTCTTTACTTCTGGTCTCCTGACACAGCTGTTCTTGAAATCATTTTACTCTCCTTACTGTTGCTGCAGCTCACATAGTCGAGGTTAGAGCCATTGATTTTTATAGACTAGCTCCTTGATTAGCAATGTAGTCTACATGGTGTATCTCCCTGGTTCCTCTGGTATAATTTTCTCCAAATAGCGCAGATTAGTGTTCCAGATTTTCTCCTACTGTTTTGCATTTATTTAATCTTTATGCCATAAAGGAGTCAAAGAGTGTCAGATGCCTTTGTTTTAGTTACTAACTGCATCTGGAAGTCTCTAGGCATTACATCTTATGAGAGGTTCTTAGAACACTTAAGAAGGAATACTTTTAAAAGGCATGCATATGAAAAGGTACCACTTTGATCTATGTCATTCTAGAGGGCTTGATATATTAGAGAGTCAGACTGGCTCCTTATAAGAAGGAATATTTGGACAATTTCACCTGTCCAAAAATGAAGTGGATCTCTTATGTTGCTTGAAGATTCCCATCACAGAAAACTTTTAAAGGCATACTGAATTGGCATATTCTAGGAATACTGCAGAGGGTTTTCTTGCAGAAATGAAAGATTATCCTAAATATCATATGAGAAATATTTTAGCTTTCTTAGGGTCTATAGTTATATAGATTAACGTTGTGGGGTGTTTTGTTTTGTTTTGAGAGAGATTGTGTGTGCAAGTGGGGGAGGGGCATAGCGAGAGGGAGAGAGAGAATTTCAAACAGGCTCCATGCCCATCCCAGAGCCTGAACTGGGGCTCAATCTCATGACTGTGAGATCATGACTTGAACAAAATCAAGAGTCTTACACTCAACCAACTAAACCACCCAAGCTTATCTGAAATAGTTGCCTCTCACTATTCACTTGCTATAGAAACCATGTCTAATTTAAGATTTATTATACAATTTTAAGTACCATTCATGACTATTTCCTATAAATATGAGATATGGAAATATTACTTTAGTTGTCATACTGAAAGAAAATCAACATGAAAACATTTTGAAAGTTCTCTAAACATATAGTTGACTTTGAATATTTGATATGTAAATATAAGTATCTTATTCATTGGAGAATATTTCTCGTGGACCTCGTGGGGTGTAATATCACAAGACTAAATATTTGACATTTTGGCCTATGTAAATCAAAAATTAAATCAATATTTAAAAAGTGTCTTTTTTTATCTCAATTATTTAATTGTTGACTTGGAAAATACATTCAGTCTAATCTCTTCTCTTCATATCCTCCAGATGGTAATTTTTCTGATATCATTTTGGCACTATTCTTAACTGTAGAACAGGAACTGAATTCAGCTGATCTATATGAATATATTATTGGAAATTGCCTTTGTAACAAATGACAACACCTGACATTCTCAGGGTAAAGCCCATAAGAATATTATAAATAGAAAAATATTACATTCCCTAAGCAAAATGAATGGAAATGGAAATGTGTGTGTGTGTGTGTGTGTGTGTGTGTGTGTGTGTGTGTGTGTTTTCAGAGTCAGGAAAAAAAATCGTACTTCGACCTAACCTCTGGAAAATCTCAAAGTGAGATGATGTCCTAGGGCAAATAATCATGTGAATACTATCTCATTATAGTTATTTGGACCGAGAGTGGACACTACATTCAACAAAGGTTCACAGGCAAGTCTAACTTAGGGGCCTGGCTCATGAAGATGATCTAAGTTCCCTTCTTTGGAAACTGAGCTAATACTCAAAGGGAAATTTCTGGAGAAGATAGTAATAAGCAGATCTTTAAGGTGCTGCATGGTCATACAGAGTACTAGAGTAAAGCTCTGTGGGTTGCTGCTGCCAAAGTCTTTGGAGCTACCATCAACCTAAACTACTCTCTAGCCCTAACAGACCGTCTCTGTTATAGTCCCTCCATCCAGATTATTGTCATTTCCTCACTTACTCATGTCAAGTAATTAAGCAAGGAGGCCATTAGACAAACCAAAACCTAAAGCAGAGTCAATGCACTCAAGTCTGAGAAGATGAAACATATGAACAACCAATCATAGCTAAGTAGGCTTTCCCAAATAAATAACTACTTAAGTTATAGCCAATCAAATAATTTCCTTGCTTTGCTTCCCTGTCCTTTCTATAAAAGCCTTCCTCCTAGCTCCCATACTCTGAGTACTCCTAACTATCTATGGTTTGGTGCTGCCTGATTCAAATCAATGTATGCTCAAGTAAACTCTTCAAAATTTTGATGTGCCTCAGTTTATCTTTTAACACTTACTACAATAAATCCTCTTGCTTGAATTAGCCTCAGTGATTCTGTTTTTTTGTTTTTGTTTTTGTTTTTTGTTTGTTTTTTGTGACCACAGATGAGTAACTAAAATGAGGTTCTGCATTAACTTAATAGCTGAGGAGATATACAAGAAATAATGGGTCTCAGGTATAGAATCAGAATGTCTTAGAAATCAGTAGGATTTGGATGATAGAGGAAAGAGGCCAAGATGAGTCTCAACTCACTGGGATAGGTAACACAGAAGAAAGAGCAGGGTTGGTCAAGAATATGTTGAGTCTAGGTTTAAATGTGTTAAGATTGTGGTGCCTGTGGGGCTTTCAGTGGAGATGCATACTAAACAGTTAGATATATCAGTTTGGACTTGTCTTGATGCAATATCCAGACTCCCCCCAATAAACCTTCATTGCCATGAATTTCTTTCATATTGAATTATTTATAATTAAGAATTTTGAGGGGCACCTTGGTGGCTCAGTCGGTTAAGCGTCAGACTTTGGCTCAGGTCATGAACTTGTGGTCCACGGGCTCAAGCCACACATCAGGGTCTGTGCTGACAGGTCAAAGCCTGGAGCCTGCTTCAGATTCTGTCTCTCTCTCTTTCTGCCCACTCCCCTCTCAAAAGTAAATAAACATTAAAAAAAAAAAAGAATTTTGAGAATGGTTTAACTGGCAAATTGACATAGTAAGAGTACATCAAATTAATATAGCATCATATAATTAATACTTAATGTTTAATTATTTAAAAATAACCTCATTATTATTGTGGCCTTTTGTACTTTGATCATAGAATTGCAATTCATAAAGTTTGAATACTTTATTCAATTGATAGTATGTTTCTTACTTTAAGTCAATAAATTATAAAGCTTTTTTAATGCAGCAGTTCTTTGTGCATTTTTTTTTATTAGTATGAGCTAGTTGCTAAAGGACTGAGAAATTATGAGCTAGCAATCACATTGTGTTTCTGGAGGAATCTGTCATGAACTTATAATGTATCCCAGATAATTTGGGTGTGGAGGTGGACAGTTGGACTTTAGATATCATTTTTTGGTTCTATTGCATTAAAACACTTATAACATATGTGTATTATATTTTCGCTTTTCTTCTTAGTGACCTAAGTGGCAAAAAATAAAAACAAAACAAAAACAAAACAAAATAAAACAAACAAAACCAAAACACAACACACACACACACACACAAAACAAAAAAACCCTAAAACAAATCTATTAACTGTACAGAGATATAAGTTTGCTGCTTGGTGAATTAAAGATACAAATCTAATTAAACTTCCAGACTCCAATGGCTATAGTAAGGAAATATTCTAAAAGGCAGGAACCCACAAATGCAAAAGATGAAAGTGGAGACAACAGCAACATAATATTGGAAAATGAAATGACCAACGAGTGGTAGGTAGGCATTGTAGCAAACTGGTAAAAGCTGTATACTGAACTTGTGTTGTAAAAGGTAAGAATCGGTCCAGTTTCCTTAAAGAACTGCAAAAGAGACGAAGGATTTATGGGCTCAGCTACTTCTGGCAGTTGCAAGGTGCAGTGGGATGATACTCTAAAATAAGAAAAAATTGATTGAAACCTATGTAGGAGGGGGTTATATCCCCAGGTCCCCTTCCTCTTTCTGAACACTTAGACAACTGCCTCCATCTAGGTGAATTAGCAGAGGTGGTGACACAGCAGGCTCAACACTGGGGAACCCTGAGCATAATCAAGGATGTTTGCACCAAACTGAAAACTGTGGTATTAAGTAAACATATGCATATTAGAGGCTGAATCCCAGCACCTTACTCTACAGCTAGATCACTGGTCCTCAGGCATTTACTTTCAGAGAAGAAAAAAGAATCTTCTCTAGGGAATCTGATCAGCTCTAGATGAAAGACCTAAATACAATACAATACAATACAATACAATACAATACAATACAATACATACAATGCAGTACAATACAATGCGGGCTCCTTGATGACAAGGACATGGCCTGGCTAGATCATTTGTAGTGATACTTATAGTCAACAAGCCCCACCTGCACACTCAGTTTTAAACTAGGGCTTTCCATCACCCACTCTTAATGATGAACTGGTAAATATGAACACAAAATAGGAAACCTAAGGGAGGCCTTTAACATAAAAATAAATATCAAATAGCCAAAATCAAAACACTCTGAGGAAGAAACAGAAACTCTGCAGGGGGAAGAAAACATAAAAATTTTGCATAAGCTTTTTAGAGAGTTAAGTCTACTGAAATAATAAAAAAGAACAAAAAGCTACAATAAAGAAATAGTAAGAGAACAAAAAAGAACTTAATTTAAAATAAGACACAAGAGAATTTTAAGAGAGGGAGAGAGAAATGAAAGGATCTGGAACAAGAATTGCTTTTTACTTCTCATCAACAACACTGAAGCTATAAAACATGCAGCAATGCCTTAAAAATTCTGAGGAAAAGTGATTTCAATCCTAGAGTTCCACACCTAGCTGAAGTTAGTATTATGCAGAAAGAATGAAAACATTTTCAGACATGCAAGGTTTTTAAAATATTTACCTCCCATCAAACTTGTCCGTCCTCAGGAAGCTACTAGAGTATGTGATCTAGTAATACACAGAAGTAAACCCATAGAGAGAAAGACACAGGCTACAGGACAAAGGGAATCTAATGAGGATACAGGTGGAAGGAATCTCCAGAATAATAAGGAGAAGAAAAACAGTCCAAACTGGAGTTCAGAAAACCCCATCAGATTTGTTTCTTCAGGAAAGTGAAGTTGACAGACTGAATATGAAAAGTTTAAGGTTTTTTTTTTGTTTTTTTGCATGATGTTTAGAGTTTCTAGCTGAATCAGTCCTAAGGCACAGAAAGTTAAGAAAGAATCTGTAACAGACCTTTCATATGCCATCTCAGATTACCTTGGTCACAACTCTTTTGGTGGCCATTGGGATTTGTTTCCTCACATGGGTCCAACCTGCCAGCACCTCAACCTTCCATTCTTCAGGCTGATCTGTTGGCTGTCATGTTTGAGATGCCTTTAGGTAATCAGTTATCCTGTTGTGGGGGGATGGGGGGTGGGGGGTGGGAGGGTGGTTCTGGCAAGGGGGATTTTCAGTTATTAAACCCAGTAAAACCACAGGCAAACCATTACAACTAGAGCTTGCAAATCCTGGGAGATGGGAAGTGATGGGTAAGTTGCCCTCTGCCCCCATTCCAGGCCTCCTGAAATAGACTCTGAAGATGGTCCTGCAAGATGGAGCATCAGCTGCACCTGATACCAAATGGAGACTGGTTCAGTTATTCACTCCCTCATATTTGCTTGCACTATTTTCCTGCTCCTCATTCCTTTCCTTTATTCCTGTGTTCCTAAGGGTTTCACCACCCAGTAAAATGCTGGTATACAAGTTTTACCTTAGGTACTGTTTTCTAGGGAACCCAGGCTTAGAGACAAACAAATACTTCCTCAACAATGATCAGTTCTAGGAATAAAAATATTGTACAGAAATTTGAAATTTAATCATAGCTTACTGCGTGGCTTTACTCTGATTAGTGTTTACATATTGATGATATTTTAATATATTTTGTAGTAACCCAACTGAAAGCATGATGGAAATTGTGAAAATGAAAGAAGGGTGAGTGGTGTGTGGTGAGAGAGGGGTGAGCAAAAGGCAAACCTTTAACTTCTGTAGTGGGAAGGAAATTAAAAATTAAGAAGTTGTTTGAAGATAAAAAAATAAGTAAATAAATGGACAAAAAAACAAAAAAAAAAAAACCCCAAAAAACAAAGCTGCTGCGGAAGAAGAACAGGTATAGAGGGGCCAGGGACCTCTTTTGTCTTACTAAGCATTAATTCTTTAAACTATGTTCATTTAAAAGTAAAAAAAAAATATTTATTTATTTACTTACTTACTAACTTATCATAGCGAGCGGGGGAGGGGGGGAGAGAGAGATTGAGAGAGAGAGCGAGACTGCCTGCTTAGGAGCAGGTTCTGTGCTCAGTACAGAGCTCCACACGGGGCTTGAAATCACTAAGTGTGAGATCATGACCTGAGCCAAAATCCAGAGTTGGAGGCTTTACTTACTGAGCCACTCAGGCACCCTGATTAAGACTCGGCAGCGGCCACGGCGCTTGCTGGCCGCCTGGTTCTGCTTCCTCTGCAACCATGTCTGACAAACATGGTATGGCTGCGATTGAGAAATTCGATACGTAGAAACTAAAGAAGAGAAAGATGCAAGAAAAAAAATCCACTGCCATCCTAGGAAACGATTGAACAGGAGGAGCAAGCAGGCGAATCGTAATGAGGCCTGAGCTGCCAATATGGGCTGTATATTCCACAAGCATTTCCTTATTTTACTTGTTTGAGCTGTTTAACTTTGTAAGCTGGAAAGAGGTTAGATCGAGTTTAAATGACTTCTGCCCCTTTTCTCATCAAAGAATCTGAACTACTGACCATGAACACTGGGCCTCCTCTCCTGTCTGCCTGTCTGGCTGGCAGGGAAAGAAAAGAACTTGAAGGCTGGTGAAGGAGGAAGCGGGTGGGAACCGCCAGTAGAAAGTAAGTTGGTCCAGGTGTTAGGCAGACTGTAAAATGCAGTTTAATCAGAGTGCCATTTTTTCCTTCAAATGATTTTCATTATCGGAATGCACAATTTTTAAATATGCAAATAAAAAGTTTAAAATGTGGTTGGTGTGAAAAAAACTTTGATTAAAATAAAAATAAATTTCATGGCTAGTTTTAAGTAATTTAATTTTCATAGATTTTGGTGAGGTATTATTACTTGAGATCTAATAGCATCCATTTTCAATTGCTTTCAAGTAATCTCTTACCAAATTGACTCCAAAGCTATATTTTCTTTGGGCATATATTCAGAAAATGTATATAGTGTGTATGTATATGTATTATTTATCATATAGGCTAAGTGCAAAAAGCCTGAGAGTGAAGATCTTGGCTGCAATGCATCTTGTTTTCATTCCACTAGGTGTCAGCATAAGTCCGTGAATCTGAATGCTGTTGGGAGAACAATTTTTAAATCCTTGCTTGTTCACAAACATATTTTTATTTATCATTCCAAGGATGATGATGTGAAATTTAGATATAATAATGTAACCTCTTGTGTATTAAAATAATTATTGTCTACTCAAATGTTCATTTTTATTGCACCTATTCAAATTAATGTCAGCTGCTTAAATTAGTTAAGCTTTCGTGCTAATCTACATTAACAGAATAGAGAAAGAAAACAATCACACACAGGAATGACAGCAATGACTTTGTTTCCTGCACTCTATTTTGGGTTTTCAGCCAGTGGCTTTTTTTCTTCAATAGGTTATGAAAGACATTTGGCCAATAGAGAGATCAAAAGTATAACATTTCCCCCTTGTGTTATCTAGTTTATAAATATGCTTTAAAGGATATGAGCAATACTTGACTAGCTTAATATCATGTTGACTGATAAGTTTTCTTGCTAAAAGAACGTGTTGGGTAATTCATAAGTTAGATATTTTTAACTTATTTTTCCCTCTCTGACTACCCAATGTGGCATCAGAGGCTTTGGCTTTGTGTTGGCTTGACCTTGATTCATTTGAACATCAGCTTCAACTTATTATATTAAATAATGAAAACATGTCTTAGGTTAGATGTTCATAGGCCAGAAATAGCTGAATAATTGTTGAGAGTTATTTCATACTGAGTTCTGTTTTCCTTAGTAGGCAAAATTTTTGTCTTTTTGTTTAGACAACTGTTAGCATTTTAAAGGAAAAAATGACATGTTGAAGTTATTTTTCAAATAACAGTATATAAAAATGCATTAACATTTGCCATTTTTAGTAGTAGTTTTAATGTGGTCAACATTGTAATAAGTTTTTAGCCACAGAGGAAAGGGGGATACTCAGTGCCGATGTATTCTGATTTGAATGAAGTATTATCAGTCTCTCACTAATTAATTTTCAGTTATACTCTCGAAATTTTTCTTTAAAATTTTTCCTCAGAATTCACAGGAAGTTTCCACTTCCTGTGGAAAATAGCATGAAGATGCTATTTTCTCATAGTAAAAGATTTCTTTTCAGTGTCAATTTACTCACAATATTAATTACATAATAAAAAGTTAATACCCAACACTACAAAATATAGAAATTTAGGGATATTAAATTATTCTATACTGTAAGGGAAAGAGACCAGAGAAATGTTAGGTACACTGATATCTCTAAAGGTCTTCTTTTTTTTTTTTTGCAAAATAGAAGTATTTTTTTTTCCAAATTTTTATTTAAATACCATTTAGTTAACATACAGTGTAATATTAGTTTCAGGTGTAGAATTTAGTGATTCCTCATTTACATACAACATCTAGTCCTCATCACAAGTGCCTCCTTAATCCTTATCACCCATTTAACCCAACTCCCTGCCCATCGCCCCTCCATAACCAATACTCTATAGTAAAGAGTCTATTTCTTGGTTAGCCTCTCTTCCTCCCTCCATATTCGTTTTTTCTTAAATTACGCTTAAGAGTGAGATCAATCATAAGGTATTTTTCTTTCTTTGGCTGACTTAATTTGCTTAGCATAATACTCTCTAGTTCCATCCATATCATTGCAAATGGGCAGATATCATTCTTTTTTATAGCTGAGTAATATTCTATTATATATTCACGCGCGCGCGCACACACACACACACACACACACACGACACACACATATCTTCTTTATCCATTCATCAATCGATGGATATTTGGGCCCTATCTATAATTTAGTATTGTTGATAAATCTGCTGTAAACATTGGAAGGCATGTGTGCCTTCAAATCAGTAAATACCAAGTAGTGCAATTGCTGGGTTGTAGGGTAATTCTATTTTTAACTTTTTAAAGAATCTCCATACTGTTTTCCAGAGTGGCTGCACAAATTTGCATTCTCACCAGCAGTGTAAGAGTGTTCCCCTTTCTCCTCATCCTCACCAACACCTGTTGTTTCCTGTGTTGTTAATTTTAGACATGCTGACAGGTGATATCTCATTGTGGTTTTGATTTGTATTTCTCTGATGATGAGTGATGTTGAACATTTTTTCATGTGTCTATCAGCCAGCCGGATGTCTTCTTTGGAAAAATGTCTATTTATGTCTTCTGCCCATTTTTAAACTGGGTTATTTGTTTTTTGGGTGTTGAGTTTGATAAAGTCTTCATAGATTTTGGACACTAACAAATTATCATTTGCAAATACCTTCTTCTAATCTGTAGGTTGCCTTTTAGTTTTGTTGGTTGTTTCCTTTGCTGTGCAGAAGCTTTTTATCTTGATGAAGTCCCAATAGTTCATTTTTGCTTTTGTTTCCCTTGCCTCAGGAAACATATCTAGTAAAAAGTTGTTATGGCTGAGGTCAAATAAGTTGCTGCCTGTGTTCTCCTCTAGGATTTTGATGGTTTCCCATCTCACATTTCAGTCTTTCAACCATTTAGAATTCATTTTTTGTGTATGGTGTAAGAAAGTGATCCAGTTTCATTCTTTTGCATGTTGCTGTCCAGTTTTCCCAACACCATTTGTTGAAAAGACTGTCTTTTTTTTTCCATTGGATACTCTTTCCTGCTTTCTCAAAGATTAATTGACCATATAGTTGTAGGTTCATTTCTGGGTTTTCTATTCTGTTCTATTGATCTATGTGCCTGTTTTTGTGCCAGTTACCCTACTGTCTTGCTCACTACAGTTTTATAATATAGCTTAAAGTCCAAAATTGTGACGCCTTCAGTTTTGCTTTGCTTTTTCAAGATTGCTTTGGCTATTTGGAGTCTTTTGTGGTTTTATACAAAGTTTAGGATTGTTTTAGCTCTGTGAAAAAATGCTTTTGGTATTTTGATAGGGATTGCATTAAATGTGTAGATTGTTTTGGGTAATATATACTTTTTAACAATATTTATTTTTCCAGTCCATGAGCATGAAATGTCTTTCAATTTCTTTGTGTCATCTTCAATTTCTTTCATCAGTGTTTTATAGTTTTTAGAGCGCAGATCTTTTATCTCTTTGGTTAGATTTATTTCTAGGTATCTTATGGTTTTAGTGCAAATGTAAATGCAGTCCATTCCTTGATTTCTTTTTCTGCTGCTTCATTATTTGTGTAGAGAAATGTAACAAACTTTGGTACATTGATTTTGTATTCTGTTACTTTACTGAATTCACGTATCAGTTCTAGTAATTTTTTGATGGAGTCTTTTGGGTTTTTTATATAGAGTATCATGTCATCTGCAAATAGGAAATGATTAACTTCTTCCTTGCTGATTTGATGCCTTTTATTTCTTTTTGTTGTCTGATTGCTGGGGCTAGGACTTCTATCTAGTACTATGTTAAATAACAGTAGTGAGAGTGGACATACTGTCTTGTCCCTGACCATAGAGGAAAAGCTATCTTTCCCCATTGAGGATAATATTAACTGTGGGTTTTTTGCATGTGACGTTTTCTCTGTTGAGGTGTATTCCGTATAACTCTACATTGTTGAGAGTTTTTATCATGAATGAATATTATACTTTGTCAAATGCCTTTTCTGCATCTATTGAGAGGATTATATGATTCTTATCCTTTCTTTTATTAATGTGATGTATCATGTTGATTGATTTGCAAATACTGAACCACCCTTGCAACCCAGGAATAAATCCCACTTGATCATGGTGAATGATTCTTTTGATGTACTGTTGGATTCAGTTTGGTAGTATTTTATTGAGAATTTTTGTATCCATGTTCATCAGGGAAATTTGTCTGTAGCTTTCTTTTTTAGTGGAGTCTTTGGTTTTGATATTAGGGTAATGTTGGCCCCACAGAATGAATTTGGAAGTTTTCCTTCCATGTCTGTTTTTTGGAATAGTTTGAGAAGAATAGGTAAAACTCTTCTTTAAATGTTTGGTAGAGGGGTGCCTGGGTGGCTCAGGTGGCTAAGCCTCTGACTCTCGGTTTCAGCTCAGGTCATGATCTCATGGTTTTGTGAGTCAAGCCCCGAGTCCAGCTCTGCTGCCAGTGCAGAGCCTGCTTGGGATCCTTTCTTTTCCTCCCTCTCTCCCCCTCCCCAACATGGGCTGTCTCTCTCTCTCTCTCTCTCAAAAAAAAATGTTTGGTAGAATTCCCCTGTGAAGCCATCTGGTCCTGGATTTTTGTTTATTGGGAGATTTTGATTATTAATTCAGTTTCTGTGCTGGTTATCAGTCTGTTCAAGTTTTCTATTTCTTCCTGTTTCAGTTTTGGTAGTTAAAACGTTTCTAGGAATTTACCTATTTCTTCTAGGTTGTCCAATTTGTTGGTGTATACTTTTTCATAATATTCTCGTATAATTGTTGGTATTTCTGTGGTGTTCATTGTTATTTCTCCTCTATCATTTATGATGTTATTTGTTTGAGTCCTTTCTCTTTTCTTTTAGATAAGTCTGGCTAGGAGCTTATCAATTTTATTAATTTTTTCAAAGAATCTGCTCCTGGTTTCATTGATCTGTTCTATTATTTTTTTGGCAAAATAATCTTTTAAAAATTTAGATTGAAAAAATTTCAAATGATACAAATCTTATACACACACACATATACATATACTCACACATATATATGTATAAGTTTATTTATTTATTTTGAGACAGAGAATGAGCTGGGGAGGTGCAGAGAGAGATGGGGACAGAAGATCCCATGCGGGTTCTGTGCTGAGAGCAGAGAGCCAGATGTGGGGCCCAAACTCATGAACTGTGAGATCATGACCGATCAAAAGTCAGACGCTTTACCGACTGAGCCACCCTGGTGCCCCTAAATGGTACAAATCTAAAGTAGAGGATATGTACACATATATGTGTACATATATATTATATATATTATGTGTATGTTTTTGTTGCAGACTATGAGTCTGGAGTTCTCTCTTGTCCAGCAAGAGAGCTGACGCAGAAATGAAAACGAGAGAGGCTGATGTCCAGGAGGAGACAAGAGCCCTGGATGTTTTGTCGATGTATTTATTGTTGATGTATTTATCGAGCTGTCAAGATTTTATATATGTGGTGAACATGCAGAAGAAAACAATAAGATGGTGACCATTAACTTGTGTGTGTAAGAAGCAAAGAGTTGGGGGGGGCAAGTGGTGTTTGAAGTTGAGATTAAAGCACAATGATATACTGGTGTGCCAGACGCCAGATGGACAGTGTTTCTCTGTAGGTGATACAGCCAAGGAGCTGCTATCTCAAAGTTTAAGATTGCTGGAGCATGCTGCCTCAAGGCCAACAAAGCACCCTTTTCACTAGCTAACCTTGGGTGTGTTTGCCCTGTGTGGCTTTCCACCTCTAACTGTTCTCTGATGGTTTTTTTCCTGTGGAGGCAGCTTTTGGACATGAGGCTTGTTTTACTTAGTGACTAGCCCTGGGCACTTTCCTCCAGTGGTGGTGGTTTTCTGGCTCTATGCTTTGTCTTACTTAATGACTGGCCTTGGGCGCTTTCACCCTGTGGTGGCTTCCCTCCCTAAGCCTTGTTAACCCATTGATGCAAGTGTACAGAATTCTTAAACTTATTCCCCACTCGTGTATATGCATACACACATGTAAAAATACAAGGAATATGTCTGTCTCTACATTCTGTTCATTATGTTTAGAACAGTACCTGGAACATAATAGGTATGTAATAAATATTTGTTAGGAGGATAAATTAAGAAATGTGACCAGAGAAGATGCGTGTGTAAAAGATTTGATTAGTAAGACTTGGTCTCTATGGAAGCAGAGTGTGAAGAATTGAGGAGTCTTGGTGTTTTCTAAGGTTTTAGAAGCCTTGGTGGTAGCATTCATTAAAATTTGAGACTCTAGGAAGAGACACAAATTTGGCAGGAAAGTTCAAAATTTGCCATTTTAAGGCAGTGTAGCAGACAGCAAAGTGAAAGCTGTCTGACAAAGCATTGGCTATAAAACACATGCATTTGGTGGAGAAGTTTGAGCTGGAGATACAGAAGTTATGATGTAGGAAGGGTCAGAGAGGTGGATTAGATCATCTGGGTGGAGTGGTTCAATGAGGAGAGAAAAAGCAGAAACCTTGCAGAACAACATTTTAGGATGACAGTGCAACGAGGTCTTAGAAAGCAGGCTGGAAAAGCAGGAATAAATCAACAGGCTCAGAGAATAGTGAATTTCAAGAAAAACAGAGTGGTCACCAGGGTCAGAAACTGCAAATAAGTCCAGCCATTTGAGCAATAAAGGAAGTGTATGGATTTGTAAGTTAGGAAATTATTGATGACTCTTATAGGAGCTAGTTCAGTGGAGTTATGTGAATGAATTTACTGTCTAAACTTATGGTATGACTGAGGGTAAGAGGGAGGTAAGAAAGTGAAGACAGTGAATATAGACTGTAGACTATACTGTGATGGACTTTGGATATGCAAAAAAAAAAAAAAAAAAAGGAGCAAGAGAACATGTCACTTGGTGTTTGGTGTAAAAGTGGTACTTTATGGGGCAGTGGATTGGCAATTTTCAAACTTCTTGAAGTCCACAAAGACTTTTACAAAGTTCATGGGGCTTAGAATTTTAAGAAATTCAGTGTCAAGATACTCAACTCCCATGCTTACTGTTTCCTAATATTAATTGGCAGGAGACCTTCACTTAAAACATTATGCTTGTCTTTTTCCCCCACTTTGCTTTTGTTACCATACTTTTCTCATTTTAGAAAACAAAATCATATCTCACACCCAATCTGGTATTCATCACCCCAGCATGTGAAAGTCCTTGGTATACCAAACAAAAGGAAAATTTGTATTGATGATAAGAAAGTGAATATCTCTAATGGCTCAGAAACAAATCCTTTTGAAAGTCAAGGCATTTCTAATTCTTTGCTTTCAAAACAATTGAAGAAACTAATAGATCATTAAAATATACTTTTTTATAATAGATCACCATGTAATTTTTGGCATAAACTTGAAAGGAGGGCAAATAGTTGAGTTATATTGCTAATACCAAAACTTCCATTCCATCTGTCCAATACCACATTGTTATGTGAACAATTTTGCTCAGTATTTATAAAAACAACAACAAAGAATTAAATCCATGTTTAACACTGCCTTCCACCATAAATAATATGTGTTGTTGTTTAAACTAATTAAAAAACAAAACAAAACAGTAACAAAGAATTCCCGGGTATATAAAGGAAAGAATTGGGAAGACAAGAGCATTGGCAGTTAGAAATTAAGAAGTGTTGAATGGTATCATATGAAAGGAAAGGTCAGTAAGGGGCATGGATGTTACACTGGACTGGAAAAACAGTGACATAATGGGATTAGTTCCTCAGGTTTGAAGGTTCTAAGCAGAGACTGACAGAGGCCTCAGGTGATATGAGGTCCAACAAGGCCAACTATCTTTAACTCTAGTTCCTCCTAGAGGAACTAGTGTATGTGTTGCCAAAGCAAGCACTAGTTCTTCCTCAGGATTCATGATTTAGAAATTCAAGACAACATTGACTGTGATTGGATGGATTCTGAAAAGAACCCTCCCATCAGATGGTATGAGGAGACTCAATATACCGAAGAAAAATCAATTCACCACTTATGGAATAAGAACCTGACTATTTTTTTTAAAGTTTATTTATTTATTTTTGGGAGTGTGTGTGTGTGTGTGTGTGTGTGTGTGTGTGCATGAGCAGGAGAGTGGCAGAGAGACAGGGAGAGAGAGAATCCCAAACAGGATCTGCATTGTCAGCGTGGAGCCCTACAGGGGGCTCTACATGGAACTTGAGGCAGGGCTGGAACTCATGAACTGTGAGATCATGACCTGAGCCAAGATCAAGAGTTGGACGCCTAACTGACTGGCACCCCTTGACTATTTTCTTCATAATATTCTGAATACTTAGAACACTGCCTGGCATAGAGTACTTCAATATTTTCTGTTGAATGAATTGTCAGTGGTTGGAGGTAGCCAAGACTCCCAAGTCTTAACTTAGTGGAATTAATTTGATTTACCAATTTCTAATAGAGCCTATTTTAATTTATATATTATTTGTTCACTCCACTTGGATTGGAACAAAAATAGGTACCAATTATATATTTGTGTTTATATAATTCAGTTTGAAAATTCTCTTCCAAATAAATCTCATATCTCTTTCATTACCTAAAATGAGGGATACAGGTGCTACATATCACTAAAAAAAGTATAATTCAAATGGTAATATTATTAAATTACATTACATATACCATAATTAAGTTATTCATATATGGCAACATGTGTTAAAGAGTATTTGTATGTTTGGCTGACAGCACAGAATAGGCTAAAACTTCATATCAGACTTGGTATTATGGAGTTGAAAATGTCACAGATTTAGCTTTTAATAAGCCAGAATGATCGTGTAAAATAAGAAGACTAGCAACATCTCCAACTGATATTCTTGGGAACACGGGGATGACTTTGAAGTTAAGAATATTTTTAGATTAAAAGTCTTGATATTTTCTGTCAATTAAAATGACTATAATTAATTGCTATAACTAGAGTTATATAATTGCAAATTATAAAAATCCAACTTTAATTAGTTTCAACAGTAAGTGGGAATTTACTGGCCCAAAAAAGTGGGAAGCCCAGAATGTATATAGCTTTAGCACAGCTGGATGCAGGAGCTTAAATAATATAATCAAGATCCCCCTCTTTCTTCCTCCCTTGGCTTTGTTTTCTTTGTGTTGCATTTATTTCTAGGCAGATTTTCCCTACTTGGGTGGCCAAGAGAGCATCAATAATCCAAATTTGTTTAGCACTTAGTGCTTTTGAGTTCTGAAGGAGAAGATGGGTCTTTTTGCTGACAGTTTTAGCAAAGAAAGCTGGGAGAGGTTTTATGGGCCTGGTATAGGTCATGAATCCAGCCATGGAGCATTCATGATGGTCAGCACAATGTAATACTCTGAGTGATCAGATCTGGATTCTTTGTATCCCTGTAGAAAAGACTGGTGATGGGGCACCTGGGTGGCTCAGTTGGTTGTGTCCAACTTCGGCTCAGGTTATGATCTCACGGTTTGTGAGTTCAAGCCCCACATCAGGCTCTGTGCTGACAGCTCAGAGCCTGGAGCCTGCTTAGGATTCTGCGTCTATCTCTCTTTCTGCCCCTCCCTGACTCGTGCTCTGTCTCTCTCAAAAATAAACATTAAAAAAATTAAAAAAAATAAAAAGAAACGATTGGTGTTGAGGTATTCCCTACCTGAACTGCATGGAGTGAAAATCCCCACAGACTGTTACCAGACAAGATAATATGACATCTAAAATCTTTTTGCATATATATTGTATCAATTAACCACATCATAAAAATGGAGGCATCAAATAGGCTAAATATCCATAAGAAAGAATTAAATATAAAGTGGCTTTTAAGGTCAGTTAGAATTTCCAGTTCCTTCTATTTTGCTGTGTTTTGTTTCCCAGTGCTAAAGCAAGCTCACTGGCAGCAGTCCCCAGGAAGGGATAAAGGGGACATAGAAGAATTTAAAAAAGAGGAAGCAACTTCTGTTTAAGGAAATGATCCAGAAGTGGCACCTATCAATTCTGCTCATATCCCATTGGCCAAAACATAGTCAAATGACCATTTGTGGTGGCAAAGGAATCAAGTAAATATGGCATCTTTCTGGGTAACAGTGTGTTCAGGGATTCTATTACTAAAAAGAAGAAGGTGAATATGTATAAATGGAAAAGTAGCTGTCTCTGCAACAGTTACTTCTTTTAACCTTGAGATGTACAAACTTATATTGGGGAAAAATTAAAAACTACTTTTACTATGGAAAACATAAGGGAAAAGAGAATTTTCACTTTCATAATAAAAGAAAAAGTTGCAGGATAAATGTTTGGTACATTTTAAAGTTCTTTGCAAATGGGGGCGCCTGGGTGGCTTAATTGGTTAAGCATCTGACTCTTGATTTCAGCTCAGGTCTTGGTTTCAGGGTCATAAGTTCAAGCCCCATGTTGGGCTCCATGCAAAAAAAAAAAAAAAAGAAGCCCTTTACAAATGGTGGTACTATTGAAGGATGGTTTAATGTTTGATATTACAATGCATATTTTAGAAATAATATTAAAACATTTTTTTACTTTTAAGAGATGATGCTCTAAAATTATGAATTTCATCTTGAACTTTTCTATGTCATTGGCTAGTATATTTACATTTTCAGAAAACATGGAATTTACTATCTTGCTTTTGTAATGAATTAAATTGTTGTAATATGTACTGTAAAAGAATAAATTAAAAATTGAAGTCAAATGGAATTGCAAGACTGTATCTCTTTCTAATGCTAAAAGCTTACTGAGCTGGAAAAAAATATAATTTAGCCTATCACCCACTTGCCAAAAAAAAAAAAAAAAGAAAAAAAGATGCCTGGCTTGGATTTCATCCAGGAAGACATCTGTTTGCCTGGAACTAATAATAGTACAACCCTAATGATGTGCCAAACAAGTTATTTTAATAGAAATGCTTTGTTTTGAGAGGTTAAGTTTGGTTACTCAGCAGAACTGCTGTGTTTATAAGGGTATTATGTTTGATTCTGCAACTAGGAAACACATATCCCACTGAAGTCAAGCTTGGGAAATTTGGTGGGAGTTGTGATACATTTTACAGCTAAACTAACAGAGTACTCTTGATCTCTAAATGACCTCCCAAGATTAACCACATTAGAAGACTGGAGGCAAGGTAGTAGGAAATCACTATTCAAATTTTAGAGTAGATACTGGAGATTGTCCATTATTTCGAAAAGCACAAATATTCACTCAAATGCTTATCAACTGTTCCTCAAGATCTACTCAAAATAAAAATTCTGCTTGGTTCATTTTAGTCCCATTATTTCTTACTCCTAATTTTCCTCCTCTAAAATGTCAAAACATTTGGATAAAATTAAGAAGGAATATTCAAATGTTCAAATGTTTGATCTACGTGATTTTAAACATCTGGATTTTTTAAATCATAGAAATGATTGAATTTCTCACATTTTATTCAAACTTGCTATTGTGTATACTTAGCATGTTAGTAACTGTGTAAAAAAAAAAAAACACTGCCATGTGGACCAGGCCACATGTATGTGGGTAATGTTGTATGGAAAGTCATTAATAAGCTTTTTAGGCCTGTTGCCTAGTTTTAGTGATTGTTCTGTTCAATTCTCATAGTGCCAGTACTGTTTTTATTTAAGTATTAGACCAATGGCTAATATGCATTTAGAAATATGTTTAGAATTTCATCCAATAAAATTTTGGTTAATTCAGAGGCATTATCTACACTAAAAATGAGAAGTTAAAGTGTCCCTTTTAACAACACTAAGAACTGGGGCTCAACTATTGTAGAAGATATTTAGTGTTTTGTATTTTACTCTCTTGAATAGATTATTGGTGAAGATGTAGAAAGAGGATAAAATAAAGTTTTCTATTTAAGAAATTTCTATGTAAAGAAATTTTATAAGATTAGCATTTCCTAAAAGTTTTAACACTGAAATGTAACTGCTGTTCTGTGTAATTGATCACACTTTTATGTTAATTAGCCATCCTCTGCAGGCACACAAAGTTCTGAATCCTGTGCAAATAGAGAGCAGCCAGAGGAATATTTTCTGGCAAAGTCCACCTCCACAAGTTGTTGCTGACCATGGGAAACAGATTTTGGCCAAAACAGATGCTAAGATTATTCCAGGAACTTTCTGGCACACCTGGAGTTTTTTTCTTAATTAACTAGTCTCTACTGAAATGATTTTTCCAGGTCTAGTCTACTTTTGGGCTACAGTTTTAAAATGAATTGATTTAATTCTAGATCTCCATGAGGAGTTTCAGAATATGCTAAAGGTCTCAGAGAGAAACAGTAATAGAGGGAGTGGTAATATATACTACTAATTGCCTTTTGCCAGAGAAGTCTCTAACTTTTTTGTTTATTTACATATAATTAATATTTAATAAAAAGCAATGCTTTTTAGGTGTACAGTTCTATGAATTTTGACAAATTTATAGAGTAGTATACACCACAATCAATCCAGAAAAGATTTCCATTATCTAAAAATCTCCTTCATGCTTCTTTGTAATCAATCCCTTTCCCACTTTGGGAAACCACTGATCTGCTTTCTGTCCCTATAGTTTGCCTTTTTTTTTAGAATGTCATAAATTGAGTCACACAGTATGGAGCCTTTTGAATCTGGCATAATGCTTGCACTTAGCATAACATTTTTGAGATTCTTCCATGTTATTGCATGTATGAGTAGTTTATTCCTTTTTTTTCCCCTGAGATTGGCCTCCTTTTAATGCTAATGGAATCACAAATCTATTTGTGCAGACTCAAAAGTGATCTGAACCAATCATTTGTAGTCTGGCAATCACATTTTCCTTGGCCAAGTGGTCTCTTTCCCATAATCCTGTGCACCCAGGAATGGTTATCTGACAGAACTGTCAGAACTCTGTTGGAGAACATTTGGGAAAGATTTAACCCTTACTTATAAAAAAGAGGAAGGAACACAAATTTATCATACTCTAGTCCCACAGCTTTCCCCCTTCCCGATCCTTGCCTTTAGACAAATGATGTCTAGAACTGTGGAACCCATTTTACAAACATGAAGGAAAGGCCAAAAGAACTGTAAAGAGAAAATCCCAGAACCCTGTCATTTTTAGCTTGCCAACAAACCTTTAAACTGCCCACCTTCAGATTTCTTAGTATGTATAATGACTGAATGTGTTTGTTATTTAAGCCATCTTATTATGTTGTTTCCAGTCAATAATATTCCTTGCGGCGAAACTGTCATCCAATCTGGAAGCCGGTACAGGTTGGAATTGGGGCTCACAGTTTTAGAATTCTAATTATTATGGTTAGTAAATCTCCACTACTACTTTCTATAGTAACTCCCTATTGTACATGAATTAGATTGGCACCTAAGCATTTTCCTGGAGAAGTCCAACCTATCAATTCACTTAAACAATTACAATTCTACACCATTATAATTTTCCTTAGAATCCACTTACTACTAGCCTTGCTCCAATATTTTCTGGATGGCTGCAGAATTATGAAAATTATATTGTTCATTGATTACGATATTACAATACTCTTCTAGAGTAAAATGTAAGCATGATTTTCAGATTATTCTCTAAAAAAGAGGAGAGAATTAACCAGAAAATTTAATGAGTTTTGATAGGAATGCTACCTATTATTGTAGTCTCATAATAGTTGATAGAGAGTTGCTCAACTGGTAAACATTATTATATTAGATTAATATATTATTATATTAGATTAATATATTAATATATTAATTAATTAATTAATACACTAATATATTATTATATTAGATTAGGTTAATCTTCAAAAAATAGAATACATAATTTACTTTAGGGAATTACAGGAACACAAGTTGATGTCTTTAAAACAAAATAGAATGTGAACGAAAATTATTTCTGTAGGTAGGCCCACATCTTCATTTGGGGTCTGTCAAATATATGCTGTTATTACTTACTATTAAGTACTTAGATCAAAGTTATTCCAAACTAACATCCTTGTAATTTTATAGCCACTGAACAGGAAATCCTATCCTGAAAGAATTGTTCTCTCTGCCATTAATGAAGAGAAGTACCACTGGGAATAACCTGAGAGGGCACTAGGCCCTGCAGAAATATTGGTATAAGATCATGTAAAACTTGGAAATATTGTTGTTAATAAAACATTTTTATCCTAGTAATTTAGAAGATAATTTTAGATTTAAGCCTATTTTATGCCAAACACTTTTGCAAATATCGCCAAAGTTTTTTTTTTGTTTTTTTTTTAAATTTTTTTTTTCAACATTTTTTATTTTATTTTTGGGACAGAGAGAGACAGAGCATGAACGGGGGAGGGGCAGAGAGAGAGGGAGACACAGAATCGGAAACAGGCTCCAGGCTCCGAGCCATCAGCCCAGAGCCTGACGCGGGGCTCGAACCCACGGACCGCGAGATCGTGACCTGGCTGAAGTCGGACGCTTAACCGACTGCGCCACCCAGGCGCCCCTAAAGTTTTTGACTGAAGGAAATGCCCATATTTAACTGCACACCCAAAATAAATGTGAAAGATGTTAGAAATGAAGTATTCTTTTTATATATTTCATGAATTATTGCTAAGAATAAGAAAGTAGGCTATGTTTGTAACTGAATAATAAACTCCATATGTCTTCATCAATATTTCATAAATCATTCTGCAAATGTTAATAGATAAAGAACGATTTTATAATTTTATAAGCTCTTCAACCAGTCTACGGGACAACCATTTTTGCTTTTTTTCCAATGCATATGAAACACTCATTCTTGAGAATAACTTACTGAAATCTTTGTTCATCTCATATAATAAGGCTACAGAATTACTGGAGAAATGTAGCAAATTTGTGTTACTTTAGATTATCTAAAGGATCTTCTTTGAATTAGTTTTAAGATTGTCTTAGAATTGTAAGTCTTAGAACTTAAGAGGTTTTAGAGATCATCTATTTAGGCTGTTTCAAGTACCCTGATTTACTCACTGATACATACATATGTTTTTTGATTTGGAGGAAAAGAGGTGAAGTTACAGAGAAAGTTCTAGGAATTTCTCATATACTCTACTATCCATCTCATTTGTGGTACAGTCCATAGGAGAGTGTTAGCTTGTGAGCTGCATGTGAATAGATTTTTGAGAAACACTGTTCTATATAATTTACATTATTACAGTTGACAAATATAACTTACATTATTACAGTTGAGACAACTGTGATCTCAACTGTGATCTCAACTGAGTGGTCAGAGAGGTGAAATAAATTGCTTAGCATAAAATAGCTATTTGGAGGCATAAGATAGAGCGAAAAGTTCTTCAGCAGGAATTTGTCCTCTTTGGACCTAGCCCTATATGTGCCACCAATTTTTTTTGGAAACAGCAGCAGAAAAATGACTGTACCTGTAAATAGTAACTTAACCAAGAGTATATAATTTATAGATTCAGGACACAATGTCCAAGATAGATTCTATTGCTTGTGTAAATTTAGCATGTTCAGGTCTCTTAGACAGTGCTACCCTTCATGTCTCAAAATCCTGGCTGTGGGCAACAATTATTTAAACCACAGAGGACAGTTGACCCAATATTAGCCATATCACTGTGTTGCATTCTCAGATAGGATGATGCCCAGAGTTTGGGCAGCAGTCATGTTGAGTCTGAGTGATTCAGTGTAGACGAAGAAGTAAAGAGAATAATTTGACAGCTTACACATATGGAGCACTTACTACATACTACATAAGAATTTTACTCTCTAATGTCACCATATCTTTATCAGAAAGGTACTTTTTTTGTTCCAATTTTTCAGATGGAGAAAATGAGGCTTAGACATAGTAAATGGTTTAATCAGAGTGATATAGCTAGCAAATGGTGGAACAAGATTTTAGGCTTAGGTAGTCTGACTCAGGGCCCACAGTCCCAAGCAGTGAGAGAAGCAGAGATATGGAGAGCAACCTGATATTAACAACTTTCTAGGTCTGGTTTTCTTTGTGCTTTGTGATTCTGTGATATTCATTTTATACTTCCTTCTCCACCTTTTTACATAAGCTATTTGCTTGTTAAACAAAATAACAAGGTTTTACTAGTTGTTGGGAAATTAGGAGCTGTGAGTAAAGACTGCAGAGAAGTTTACCAACAGGGTACTGGAGCTATTTACACAGCATGCAAAATAGCAGACAAGGTAGTATCTTAGCAAAGCCATCTCTACCTGGAGGTAAGAGGTATAGATTACAGAAACAGTGCCATGATAGGAAGAATGAGGATCCATAAATAACCTGATAATGTTGAAAATGTAGAAATTCTGAGAATGGATGTGGGATAGATTTGGGCTCACAATTTAAACTGTTCTGCAATCTAAGAGATGGGAGTGGACTGATGTGTCCATTGTATGGGATTTTTAATAAGAGCTGCACTAGTATTTGACACGTGTAAGGTGGTCAAAATTTGTTGTGTACATTACACGACACAAGAGAATTATAATTTACCTGGATAATTCTTAAGAAAAAATGGACATATTGGTACAAATACTATTCTAATGATTATTCTTTGAATTACATCTTTAGATTGCAACCATATCAAGTGAAGTGATTTGTGTGTTGTGCAAGTATAATACTTTTTGTACTTAAAAAAATTTTAAGTATACAGTATAGTATTGCTAAGTATAAGCACAATGTTATAACAAAAGGTCTCTAGAACTCTTTTATCTTGAGTGATTGCAACTTTATACCCATTAAATAACAACTCTACATTTCTCCTTTCCCTCAGCTCCTGACAACCATCATCCTGCTTCCTGCTTTGATGATTTTGACTATTTTATTTTATTTTTTACTATTTTTAAAAGTTTATTTATTTGAGAGAGAGTGAGAGAGCGAGAATGAGCATGAGCAGGTGAGGGTCAAAGAGAGAATCCCAAGCAGGCTCTGCACTGTGCAGAGCCCAATGTGGGGTTCAAACTCACGAACCATGAGATCATGACCTGAGCTGAAATCAAGAGTTGGTCACTTAACCTACTGAGCCACCCAGGCACCCCGAGTTTGACTATTTTTGATACCTCATATAAGTGGAATGATACAGTATTTTTTCTTCAATGATTGGTTTATTTCACTTAGCATAGTTTCCTCAAGGTTCATCCATGTTGTAGCATGTCATAGAATTTTTTATGGGTGAATAATATTCCATATTGTGTCTAAACCATATTTTATTTATCCATCCATCTGTTGATAGGCACTTAGATTGCTTCTACCCCTTAGCTATTGTGAACATAGCTGTAATGAACAATGGAAGTACAGATGCCTCTTTCTGATATTGACTTCAATTTTTTGGATAAATACACAGAAGTAGGATATCTGAATCATACAGTAATTCCATTTTTAACTTTTTTTTTTTTTTTTTGGGACAGAGAGAGACAGAGCATGAACGGGGGAGGGGCAGAGAGAGAGGGAGACACAGAATCGGAAACAGGCTCCAGGCTCCGAGCCATCAGCCCAGAGCCTGACGCAGGGCTCGAACTCACGGACCGTGAGATCGTGACCTGGCTGAAGTCGGACGCTTAACCGACTGCGCCACCCAGGCGCCCCCATTTTTAACTTTTTGAGGACTTCCATATTGTCCTGCATAATGGCTGCACCATTTTACATTCCCACCACAGGTACACAAGGGATTCACTCTCCACATCCTTATCAACATCTGTTACTTTCTGTTTTCTGGGTTTTACCATTTCATGTCTCATGTTTAAGTCTTTAATCCATTTGGAGTTGATTTTTGTGGATGGAATAAGATAAAGAGTTCAGTTTCATTCTTTTGTATGTGGATACCCAGTTTTCCCAGCACCATTTGTTGAAGACTCTATCTTTTCCCCATTGTGTACTCTTCTCACCCTTGTTGAAGATCAGTTGATGCATGAATTGATTTCTAGGCTCTTTTTGTTGTTGTTGTTCCATTGGTCTCTATATCAGTACCATGCTCTTTTGATTATTGTAGCTTTGTAGTATTTATGTTTTGAAATCAGGAAGTATGAGGTCTCCAGCTTTATTCTTTCTCAAGATTCTGGTTTTTCACAGTTTTTTGTGGTTCCATATGATTTTAGGATTGTGTTTTCTATTTCTGTTAAAATGCCATTGGAGTTTTGAAAGGAATTGCACTGATTCTGTAGATTGCTTTGGGTAGTATAGTAATTTTAACAATGTTATGTTTTCCTTCCATGAACATGGATCTCTATTTATTTATGTTTCCTTTAATTTCTTTCAGCAATGTTTTGTAGTTTTCAGTATACAAGTCTTTTACCTCCTTGGTTAAGTTTATTCCTAAACATTTTATTCCTTTTGATACTATTATAAACAGAATTGTTTTCTTAATTTCTTTCAGATTGCTTATTGTTAGTGTGTAGAAAATAATGATTTTTTGTCTGTTGGTTTTGTATCCTGAAACTTTACTGCATTCATTTATTAGGTCTAACAGTTTTCTTGTGTATGTGAAAGTGGAGACAGGGAGGGGGCAAGGAGATTTGAGTGTGCGACTATCGGTATTATGCCTGATAGAATTTCCCAAGAGACTGAATAAACTTAGTTGGCAATAAACCTTTTGCAACTTAAATGTAAGTAATATTTTATACATTTGGATTTTATAAGCAAGCTGATAAAATTCTGTATTACTTCTTATCTTTTGAACACTTAATGGATTTCAGATTCAATTTCCAATAATCATAGTGAGGTAATTCTTTTGGTGAAGGGCATTTGTCATAGTGGTTGCAAGAAGATAATTTATTGCCTGTTACATTTTTCTTGTTACTTTCTTCAGTTTATCTTGGTAGGATTTCATTGTCTAGAAGGGCTGAAATTTCTAGAGGTGATTTTCTAGTGCCATAACAAAAAAGATTAGCAGTGACAGTTTTCTAAAATATATGTTTCCTACCAGAGGCAGCCTTCTCAGCCCATTTCCTTTAATGATATCTGGGGAGGATCTGATAAGCTTTATTCTACTTGACACAGGTTAAAGGGCATTGTCTTCCCTTTCACTCCAGCAACCAACAACAAAGTCAGGCATATGTTATCACCATCACACAGGAAGCTGCGGGCTTGCTTGTGTTAAACAGAGCACAAATACAGGAAAAGTGTCAGGTAGGTTAAAAGCTGGTAGAGCTCTGCTAAGAGAATATTATGCTAATAATATTTCAGATAGAACTGGAGATATGTTATTAGATTTCAGCATAAAGTAGTTAGAAATCCTTAAACAGTCAAAACCTATATAGAAAGTAGCCATTTTATCTTCCCCACTTTGGAATTATGACCCCATTTTTTAAAAATAGTAAAATAACACTTAAAACAGAAAAGTCAGGAAATGACATGATTTCTCAAAACATACAATTACACAATTTCTTAAAACTTAAAAATTGTTCCCCTCTGCTTTGTATGATAAAAATTCCAATTGTATTCCCTTATTGCAAAAAAAAAAACAAAAAAACAAAAAAACGGGGATTTCCATTTTGTGGCTAAAATTTAGTCACAAATAAAGAATGCATGCCTTTTGGAAACTAAAGAACTCATTTCATTCAGGGATTTTTATGTTGTCAGTTTTAATTGGGGTATGCATCTGGTTTTAAAGAGTCATGGTGGATATATTCTAGTCATATCTACCAATGTAGTTTTATGTACCATATTGGATTTGTTAATGGTGGATATATTCTAGTGATATCTAGTTTTATGTACCATACTGAATTTGTTAAAAAAAATATCTGAAGAGTTTGCAAAATGATTTCCAAATCCCTTCTTTTAAAAAGATTACAAACAGGGTGCCTGGGTGGCTCTGTCCATTGAGTGACCGAGTCTTGATTTTGGTTCAAGTAATGATCCCATGGTCATGGGATCCAGCCCCATGTTGCGCTGCACACTGGGCATGGAGCCTGCTTAATATTCTGCCTCTCTCTCCTTCTGCCCCTCTCTCTCCCCCCACACACTCTCTCTCTCCCTAAAAATAATTAATTAATTAATTAAAAATATAAACAAAATGGATTACAAAAACTTTTGAAGAGAAAACAACAATAATAATATATAGTCTTAAACTTTGACAGTCACTATCAGCATTTTGATTCATTTTCTCTCCATGTATATTTTTCAATGCATTTTCAAGATTGCAGTCAAATGTGTATACAAACACACGAATGTATATATATGTTTATAATTCTGAATATAACTTTTTCGTAAAAATCAATATTACATCACACATTTTCATGTTTATGTTGGTATTTTTTAGAATTTTCAGTTTTAATGGTTGCATAAGTTTTCATGATTAAGCAAGACATAATTTATTTATTCAGTGAACATTTGTATGGGGTGTATGAATATCTTTCTTTGATGGACTCTTCAACTCTTCTGGTTACCATAGGGACAGTGACTCCCTATATCTTGTTTCTTCTTATGGCCATTATGAGGAAGGCCCATGTTATGTAGATAAAACTGTTGGATTTAATGGACCAATTGTAATGCACTTGTCCTTAGCATAAAGTATTAAATATTAAAACATTAAGTTAATTGTTGCATAGGAAGTTGCATAGAAAGTGTTGCGTAGGAAGTGTTGTAGTTCTGTACATTTGTGTACAGAAATGTACACAATGGCAGGAGCCATTTGCAGTTTGGTTTTGAGCAGGAAAAGGTCTAAAGACCTTTAGACTTCTAAAGAGGCTTAAAATATCTATCATCCAATCTTAGAGCAGAATTAAGCTGGTAGTCCACTGCAAAAGCACAGATAGAAAAAACTCATGTTTGAGACAAAATCAGGGTTAATAAGTAACACAAATGTCTTAAAGTATGGTTTTGTTTGGATATGTTACAAAACACACTAGGTCCATATGTGATTCTCTATATCTATTTGTGTTGGAAAAATTATGCTGGTTGTGCAACTTGCTTTTAGGACCCCAGGACAATACTAATTAGGACCCCAGGAAAATTCTAATAGCCATACATTGATTGTCTTCTCTGGCTATTGCTTATGAAGAGCCAAATACAAAAGTCCTAAAGCAAACGCCACTTTATCAGAGTACTTGTCATCATCCACAGAAACATTATCATTAAAAAATTTTTCTTTTAATTTTTATTTATTTTTGAGAGGGAAAAACAGAGTGCAAGTGGACAAGGGGCAGAGTGGGAGACAGACACAGAATATGAAGCAGGTTCCAGGCTCTGAGCTGTCTGCACAGAGCTCAATGCAGGGCTCGAACACATGTACTGCAAGATCATGACCTGAGCTCAAGTCGGACACTTAACTGACTGAGCCACCCAGGTGCCCCCCACCATGGAACATTATTGTATGGCCTCCGACACTAAAGAAAGGAAATTTTATTATTGTGTTATATCTTCTTTTCCCCCTAATTTTTTCTTTCTTTCTCTTCCCACCAGCCCATTCTTTTTATTTAAGGGGATGGATTTGACAACCAGATTTTTAAGAGATCAAATACATTGAAGCAATTGTGTACCTTTTTGCCTTATAGGGTTTATCATGGAATAAAGGGTCATTTTTACCTTCATAGGAATAGTGATGTTTTAATAATTACATTTATATCTCTAACTTTCTGTTGACCTTATCAGGTTTTTATATTGAAATATTCCATTTTTCTTATTTATGGCCCTGATTTCAAATAGTTTATCATTTAATAAGTCTATTTCATTTTTTTTCATAAGGAACTGTGTTTGAAAAACCACCATATATTAAAAAAAGAAGCTTACTATCACAGCTTGATTAAAAAACAAACTCTGCCTTATTTTTATTTAGGAAAATCACACATGGAAATATCAAAAGACAGACATTATTTAGCTAGTTTAGTTTTGTGCTGGGCTGATGCTGGACACAACAACAAAGAGAAGAATGAGTCTTTCTCTGCTGCAGCCCAGATGTTATGAGGCTGTTGAACTTGGGTTTAACTGACCCAGGAGAATCACTTGGCTGCTAGAGGGACCCTGCTTCTGGCTTTGTGGAGATCAAGGAAAGCCCTTTCAGCATGTCTGAGAGCCAGATCCAGGGTGTCTCAGGCAAGCTAGGGAGCACTTTGGCAAAAATCTCCTGAATTGTGCAATCTCTGACTCTGTTTTTTTCCAACTTTTCCCTGTGAAGATCACATGCTTAAATTGGGCCATGCAGCTGTGTGTGGGTGGAGTGCTTATACTCAGAGCTCTTAGGTTTGATGGTGGACCGTCAATGGTACACTATTTCTTCCCCCGCCCCCACCCTGAGAAACCTCAGAAGTAATCCCTTGAGGTTAGTAGTTGGTAATCTGATCTGTTCACCCTAATGTTAAAATAGGGCTTGCCTTTTCTTGGTTTGATACATATGTAAGCTTGTGGCTGTCAGGTAGTTTGCAAATGTTTCACTTGTTTTTTAGGTATCTAATGACCAATGTTATATCAATAGTTTTCTACCACAGAAGAGCCTCAAACTCAGTTGTTAGTTTAAAGAAGTCTCCATTTCTGCAATATTAATTTTTAAATTCAATTTTACAGACACTTTATTAGAGTGTTGATTACTGTAAATGTAGAAAAAGCCCCTAATATTATTCATTGTTTAAAAATACATTTTGAAGCACTCCTAATAATCCTTGCCACTAACTTTCTTTGATTTATGGAGTAGTTGTTTCAACATACTTAAAGAAGGACTTGATCCTGAGGACAAGGTTAATCTTGCAAGTTAAAAGAACAGTTTGTTAGAGAGTAGCTCTTATGGTCTCCAGGAACATTATTCTGTCCTCTTTTAGATCCAAAGACATTATTTTTTATTATCACTGAGTCTGCTGGCTGCCTTCTTCTCCTCCCCTTCCTCTTCTTCCTCCTCCTCCCAGTTAAGGAAGAGACTTCACAATCAGATTAAAATTTTAACATGCAATGATACTATTGAGTTTCTAAGGTCTTTTGCCAGGAAGAGTAGAATATAGTAATAAGAACAATCAAAAACTTAACAGGAACATCAATGACATTTATGAAGCTATTGTGGTAGATATGATTTAATCTAATAGAATTCTAATTTTATGACTATGAGTCAAGCTTTTGGAGAGTGACATCAACAAAATGGTGACGTAGGCCATTCCTGACTTTGCTCCCCTTCACCAGAAGAACAACTAACAAGTATTCACAAACAAGACACCACTGAGCAAATCCTAGAACATGAGGGTAAGGTTGAAACACCCCCTGCACCACAGACACCAAGACAGATGGCATTAGAAGGGTAAGAGAAGTACACATTTACTACATTGTCCCTCCCCAGGCCAGCAGAGCACCACCCAAAGAGGTCTTCCCTGAGTCTCCATTCCTCTAGTGGGAAAAGAAAACACAGGGGGTGACAACCAGCACCCCTCAGCATTGTCACTTTATGGGAGTCCCTACTCTGATCTGCACCAGGGGGATTGCAGGGAAATATGTGGGGCTCAACCAATGGGAATTTGACTATGATGGAGAAGGGGAAGGGGCTTGCAACCAGCACATGGATCTTAGCAGAACAAGTTCATACCTGCACTGCCCAAGAACTAATCCCAAACAGTGGTTTTGTTCATCTGCAGAACCAAGCTGGGGGCACACTCTGACTAGGGAATTTAGATCTACCTCATTGAATTGTCAAATGAGGCATTTTGCTGGCTCTACAGGTTGATTTACCTACACCAAGGCAAGGAACTGAGTCACAATCCCACCTGTTGGGGAGAGTGTTTCCTGGCTCCATTTGACCAGAAGGGCTGGTGGGAATACCTGGAAGCTGTGTGTACCAGCAAATTTGAGCTGAGAGGTGGGTGGGAAGAGCTGACCACCCTGAGAGCAAAGCCAGTACTGGGCATGGAGAGTTACCCTGCGATATGCATAGGCAAGGCCATTAATCCATAGCTAAGGCTGAGGGTAGCTCCCAGCCCTTTCCAACTGGAAAGATTATTTGGGAAATTGAAAGTAGCCTATACAACCCCTCCCCTTTCTGCCCAGGCAAGGTAGCTGAGACATAGTCCCACCCACTGTGGCTCCTGGGGCCCCATCTGACCAGAAGTGCTCGTGAAAACACCTGGAAGCTGTGCAGCCGACCAGCAGAGATCAAGCAGAGAGGCAGGAAGGTGGAGCTGGCCACCCCCAGAGTAAAGCCAGTACTGAGTTCTGAGAGTACAAGTGCTATGCATAGGCAGGGAGATTAACTCACAGCCAAGCTTCAGATATTCTTGTAGCAATTCATGTTCTGTTAAAATAGTCTTGTCACTGACAAATGGAAAACCACAATTGTGTTTTCAGAGTGGTACTTAAAGATTTAGTTCATTAGTGATAGGTCTTCTTATTTGAAACTGTGTATGTAATTTGAGATAACTTTTCATTTTCTATGAACTTATTCAAGTCAGACCAAAAGGGAAACAGATAAGAGAGGAAGATTCAGCCAAATAGATTTACTTCTTGACTTATATAGAATTAATGAATATTTGTGGGTGCCTGGGTGGCTTAGTTGGTTAAGCAACTGACTTGATTTTGGCTCAGGTCATGATCTCACAAACTGTGAGACTGCGCCCCATTTGGGGCTCTGTGCTGACAACACAGAGCCTGCTTGGGATTCTCTCTCTCCCTCTGTCTCTGCTCCTCCCTGGTCCATGCTTTCTCTCACTCTCTCTAAATAAATAAATAAACATTAAAAAAAGAATTAATGAATATGTGTGTGTATTTGGGTAATAAAACTTACCAAGAACATTTACTTTTATTTGTCTCATTAAATTTTTAATAGCATTCTTTACACAAATATTTATTGATCACTTTATTAATGCCAGACTCAAAGATGCTTCAAATAACTTAAAATTGTATTTTGGAGGTGCTCACCTCATTTTCACAACCATCTGAGATCTCTAAATACTCTCTGTAATAAAGACAGATATTAGAGTTGTAAGTGAATGAAAATTGATGGATATTAGCAAAAGTGCTTTTAATTTAAATTTTTTAAAAATTGACCTTGTTCTTCATATTCTAAAAGTAGCTATAAAGTACATAAGGAAGTTGTTATTCTTACTGAAAGGCAAGAAAAGACAGTAGGAAAGGAAGAAGGAACGATGAGCCCTAGCATTTGTTGGGTACCTAATACAGGCTAGGCTCTTTATAGATCTTTCATTCAATTTTCCCCACAGCTCTTAAACGTTTACATTACTTACATTTTACAGATGAGAGAGAGAAGCTGAGTATTATCTATGTAACTTGACCAAAGTTATAAAATTGGAATTTGTTGGAATCACAGAGTGAGTACCATATATTCTGATTAAAAATCCTGTGGGGCCGTCTGGGTGTCTCAGTTGGTTAAATATCCGACTTTGGCTCAGGTCATGATCTTGTGGTTCCAGCCCCACGTCGGGTTCTGAGCTGATAGCTCAGAGCTCAGAGCCTGCTTCGGATTCTGTGCCTCCCTCTCTTTCTGTCTCTCTTCTGCTCATGCTCTATCTCTGTCTCTGTCTTTCAAAAACAAAAAAAAATTTTGTTTAATTTTTAAAATAA
This sequence comes from Neofelis nebulosa, assembly GCF_028018385.1. NCBI lineage: Eukaryota > Metazoa > Chordata > Mammalia > Carnivora > Felidae > Neofelis > Neofelis nebulosa. The sequence goes on along the minus strand of NC_080783.1, from coordinate 47,684,919 downwards.
GTCCTGTGATCTTCACCCCATCTCCCCCACTATATAGATTTTTCCTTTTGGGATCTCTCTGTGTTAAATGCAAATGCAAAAAAAATAACAATGATAAAGGATGGAAAGGGAGTGACGGCAAGATGTTCTTCTTTTTTGTCTTTCCCTTTTAACAACAAATGAAAGATCCATCCACACACAGAAGCACCTTTGGAATTGTGGGATCCAGCATCATATACCAGGGAACTTGGATGAAGTGTTGCCCATCTGTGCATCTGGTAAAAGGCAGACAGACCTCTGTATTGTCTGTGGAACCAGCAGAGCCAGAGAATTTGCCTCAACCTTACTCATTCTAGTTGGGGCAATAAACTTGGAGAGTGCTGATTTGGGACAGATATCCACAGAACAGAGAGAATTTGCAAGAGTCCAGCCTTACCAAGGGGAAATTCTAACATCTCATTGGAGGAAAAAAGAGAATTTGGTTGCAATGGAGATAGTAAGGGGAATCTTCCCTGCACTGTCCTTCCCTACCCTCAAGGCAGCTCTGCACTGGGCTGAGCTATCCACCCAATGGTGATCTTTCCCATGGGAAAAAGGATAGTGGTAAGTGAGGGCCTGGCTACTCTAGTTAAGTGGTACCTGTCTGAAAAAGCCCATTTCCTTCCAGAAGCACTCAGTACTAGGTGGGACCTCCATACTGGGGTGAAGAAGGAGATCAAGAAAAAGGCAGATAAGAATAAGAAAAGGCATTAAAGCAATATGGTTCCTGTTGACTACATTGAGACTTTAGCAGGAAGTTTGTGTGTGAGCCTTTGGGAGTTTGTCACCTAAGGATCTCTCCACAAGGTCCACAGCACCCTCAGTACCCTGAGGACTAAACCCACACCTTCTTCTACTCTGGTTTCCTGTGTGCGATCCTGAGGCCAGTGGCAAAATCAAGTCCAGCAAATGGAGTGCAATTAGAAAAACAAAGAATAAAATCTGTGGGTAATGGAGAAACTGCAAACACAAGCTATAGTGCAACCCTTCTCGGAAACCCAAAATGCAGAAAAAACCCAGATATAACAGCAACAATGAAAAGTATCTAACTCAAAGAGAATTAGTAAATATTTAAGGAGGCATCTGGTACATCAGATACAAAAGCAATGACACAAAACTACAAGAAACATGAAAAATAAAAAAAACAGGTTGTTACAAAAAATAACAATAATTCTATAGCTGAACCCAAAGGCACAGTATTTTGAGACCTAGCTGGTAAAGAATTCAAAATAGCTATTTTGAAGAAACTCAATGGGCTATAAGAAAACTAGAAGGACAATTCAATGAAGTCAGAAAAAAAAATGAATAAAATGAGATATTTACCAAAGAGATAGAAATCATAAAGAAACAAATAGAAATTCTGGGGCTGAAGAATTCAATGAATGAAAAAATTTCAGCAGAGAGCATTGGTAGTTGAGTAGAGCAAAAGGAAGACAGGAGAAATAAGGGAGCAGACAGGAATTTTGAAACTACACAGTCAGGCAGAACAAAGATAAAAGAATGAAAAGGACCAAAGAAAGCCTATGTGATGTATAGGACTCTATTAAAAAATTAGAATATCAGGGTTCCAGAAGGAGAAGAGAGAAAGAAAGGGGCAGAAAGTTTATCTGAAGAAGTAATAGCTGAGAATGTCCCAAACCTGCAGAGACTTGGACATCTAAGTTCACGAAGCTAACAGGTCATCCTGTTGCCTCAATGCAAAAAAAAAAAAAAAAAAAAAAAAAACAAAACCTCCAAGACATATTAAAATGAAACTGTCAAAAATCAAAGTTAAACAGAATATCTTAAAAACAGCCAGATAAAAGAAATATTGAGAACTAGAAAGAATCCCCCATTAGGCTATCTGAAGATTTCACAGCAGAAATCCTACAGGCTACAAGAGAGTAGAATGACCTATTCAGAGTGTTGAAACAACAACAAAAAAATTTCTAGCTAAGAATACTCTATCCAGCAAAGTTATCCTTCAAATACAAAGGAGAAAGAAAGACTTTCCCAGATGAATAAAAGCTAAGGGAGTTCATTATCACTAGATCTGACCTGCAAGAAATGCTGAAAGGAGTTCTTCAAGTTGAAATGAAAAGATGCTAGGTAGAAGATGCTAGGTAGTGACATGAAAACATATGAAAGTATACCACACACTGGTAAAGGTAAATAAATATACAGCCAGACTTAGAAAGCTCAAATTCTGTAATAGGATGGTGTGTTAACTACTTAACTATAGTATGAAAGTTAAAGGGGAAGTGTATTAAAAATAATTATAGCTAATATAGTTTGGTTAAATACACAACATACAAAGAGGTAAATAATACATCAGGGCACCTGGGTGGCTCAGTTGGTTAAGCATCTGACTTTGGCTCAGGTCATGATCTCATAGTTCATGAGTTTGAGCCCAACATCTGGCTCTCTGGTGTCAGCGTGGAGCCAGGTTCAGATCCTCTGTCCTCCTCTCTGCCCCTCCCTCTCTCTCTCTCTCAAAAATAAATAAATAAAACATTAAAAATATATATATTTAAAAAATAATACATCAAAAATATAAAATGGGGAAGTAAACTCATGAAGCTTTTGTAAGAAATGGAAGTTTAAGCTCTCAGCCTAAAACAGACTGTTTTGTCTGTGAAATGTTTTATGTAAACTTTATGGTAACTACAAAGCAAAAACCTAGAGTAGATTCACAAAAGATAAAGAAAAGGGAAACATAGCGTATCACTATAGAAAATTACCAATTTATAAAGGTAGGCAGAAACAGAGAGAAAAAGAAACAATGGAACTATAAAACAACCAGAAAGTAATTAATAAGATTGTACTAGTAAGTCTCTTACATATCAATAATAACTCTAAATGAAAATGGATTGTTTCATTCCAGGCACCTCTCAGCAAAAGTAGTTTTAGGAAGGAAGTTCAGAGTGATAAATGCTCATTTGAAGATACAAAGTTAAAATATTTTTTAATGTTTATTTATTTTTGAGAGACAGAAAAAGAGAGAGAGAGAGAGAGAGAGAGAGAGAGAGACAGAAATCATGAGTAGGGGAGAGGCAGAGAGAGAGGGAGACAGAATCCAGAATCTGAAACAGGCTCCAGGCTCTGAGCTGCCAGCCCAGAGCCAGATGCGGGGATGGAACTCATGAACCATGAGATCATAAGATCATGACCTGAGCTGAAGTCGGTTGCTTAATCGACTGAGCCACCCAGAAGTCCCTAAGAGACAAAGTTTTAAAATAAGCAATCTAACTTTACACCTCAAGGAACTAGAAAGAGAACAAAGTCCAACATTAATACAGAGAAGGAAATAACAAAGATCAAAGCAGTAGTAAATGAAATAGAGATTAAAAATGCAATAGTAAAGATCAATGAACATAAGAGCTAGTTTTTGAAAAGATAAACAAAGTAGACAAACCTTTAGCCAGACTCATCAAAGAGAGAGAGGACTAAAAATCAGAAATGAAAGAGGAGACGTTACAAATGTCACTGCAGAAACACAAAATGTCCTAAGACTACTATGAACAATTATACATGAACAAATTGGACAACCTAGATGAAACAGATAAATTCCTGGAAACATACAATCTACCAAGACTGAACCATGAAGAAATAGAAAAGCTTAACAGATAATTACCAGTAGGTGGTAATCAGTAATCAAAAACCTCCCTACAAACAGAAGTCCAGGACAAGATGGCTTTATTGGTGAATTCTACCAGACATATTCAGAATTAATATCAATCTTTCTCAAACTCTTACAGAGAAAAAAGAACATTTCCAAACTAATTTTAGAAGGCCAGCATTACTCTGAGATGAAAATCAGATAAGGACTCTAAAGAAAAGAAAATTATAGGCCAATACTCTTGATGACCATAGATCTAAAAATCCTGGACAAAACATTTGCCAACAGGATTTAACAATACATTTAAAGAAACTGTGTTGGGGGGCCTGTAGCTGATGTGTTAAATTAAGAATATGCAGATTATGACCTACTGAATGAAGAGGCACAAGCCAGACACACACGGGGTTGGCAGGTAGCTCTCTCAGCATGTGAGTTCCCACTTTGGGGAAGTGAAAAAAAACTTCAGGGCAGTTTTGATTGAAGGTGCAGATTCAACACACTCATGAAAAGGAATTCCAGTCACAAGCCATTGCTGATAGATCCCAGAAAAGGATGGGAGGTGCAATGAGGGGTGGAGGAAGGGCACTTCTCTATTCTGTGTCATGATAGAGAGCAGGGTAGTAAGCACCTATTACTTATAAGGTGGTTGGGTGGCAGTCAGTAACTTTTCATGGGCTCAACTCTAAGTGGTTATTTTAAAAAGTGCCCTGGGAAGGGAATTAAAAGCAAAAATGAACTACTGGGACCTTGTGAAGATAAAAAGCTTCTGCACAGCAAAGGAAAGAACCAACAAAACTAAAAGGCAACCAACGGAATGGGAAAAGATATTTGCAAATGACACATCGGACAAAGGGCTAGTATCCAAAATCTATAAAGAGCTCACCAAACTCCATACCCGAAAAACAAATAACCAAGTGAAGAAATGGGCAGAAAACATGAATAGACACTTCTCTAAAGAAGACATCCGGATGGCCAACAGGCACATGAAAAGATGCTCAACGTCGCTCCTCATCAGGGAAATACAAATCAAAACCACACTCAGATATCACCTCACGCCAGTCAGAGTGGCCAAAATGAACAAATCAGGAGACTATAGATGCTGGTGAGGATGTGGAGAGACGGGAACCCTCTTGCACTGTTGGTGGGAATGCAAACTGGTGCAGCCACTCTGGAAAACAGTGTGGAGGTTCCTCAAAAAATTAAAAATAGACCTACCCTATGACCCAGCAGTAGCACTGCTAGGAATTTACCCAAGGGATACAGGAGTACTGCTGCATAGGGGCACTTGTACCCCAATGTTTATAGCAGCACTCTCAACAATAGCCAAATTATGGAAAGAGCCTAAATATCCATCAACTGATGAATGGATAAAGAAATTGTGGTTTATATACACAATGGAGTACTATGTGGCAATGAGAAAGAATGAAATATGGCCCTTTGTAGCAACGTGGATGGAACTGGAGCGTGTGATGCTAAGTGAAATAAGCCATACAGAGAAAGACAGATACCATATGTTTTCACCCTTATGTGGATCCTGAGAAACTTAACAGAAACCCATGGGGGAGGGGAAGGAAAAAAAAAGAGGTTAGAGTGGGAGAGAGCCAAAGCATAAGAGACTCTTAAAAACTGAGAACAAACTGAGGGTTGATGGGGGGGTGGGAGGGAGGGGAGGGTGGGTGATGGGTATTGAGGAGGGCACCTTTTGGGATGAACACTGGGTGTTGTATGGAAACCAATTTGACAATAAACTTCATATATTGAAAAAAAATAAAATAAAAATAAAAAGTGCCCTGGGTAAAAGCGAAGTAGAAACTTGTGGCAGGAATCCTAAGCTTGGCTCTTTATCTAATGTCCAGACTCTAGGTGTAAGTAGGGTTGTAATAATGTAAAATGACTAGGCAATAACTCCAAATAACTACTTTCTCATCACAGAATCATATACCTTGATTAACCAGGATGTATATCAAGGATGCATTTCAAGGATGCTTCAACATCCTCAACTCATACAATGTGATACACCACATTAACAAAATGAAGAGTAGAAATTATATAATTATCTCAATAGATGTGGGAAAAGCATTTGAAAAAATTCATCATATATTTATAATAAAACTCTTAACAAAGTGGGAATAAAAGGAACATACCTCAACCTAATGAAAGCCAATATGGGACAAGCCCACAGCTAGCATCATACTAAGTGGTGAAAAGTTAAAAGCTCTTCCTCTAAGATCAAGAACAAGACAAAGATGCTCCCTCTCTCATCACTTTTATTCAACATTATGTTGGAAGTCTTAGCCACAGCAATTAGGTTAAAAGAAAAAGGCATCTAAATTGGAAGAAATAAAACTATCACTATTTGCAAAAAACATGACATTATATATAGGACACCCTAATGACTCCACCAAAAATTTGAACCAATAAACAAATTCAGTAAAGTTGCAGGATACGAAGTCAATACACAAATATGTGTTGCATTTCTATACACAAAAATGAACTAATCAGAAAGAGAAATTAAGAAAACAATCCCATTTATATTAAAAAGAATAAAATACTTAGGAATAAACATAACCAAGGAGACCTGTACACTGAAAACTAGAAGACATTGATGAATAAAAGTGAAGCAGACCGAAAAAAATGGAAAAATATTCTGTGCTCATGGATTGAAATAATTAATATTATTAAATACCTGTACCACCCAAAGCAATCTACAGATTCAGTGCAATCCCTATCAAAACTTTAGTGGCATTTTTCACAGAAATAGAACACAAAAAATTGTGAAATTTGTATGGAACAATAAACCCTGAATAGCTAAAGCAATTTTCAGGCGGGAAAAAAAAAAAAAAGAGCTGGAGGCATCACACATCCTGATTTCACACTATATTTCAAAGCTACAGTATTCAAAATAATATGGTACTGGTATAAAAACAGATTATTGGAACAGAAAAAAAGCCCAGAAATAGGCTTACACATGTATGTTCAATTGTTACACAAAGGAGGCAAAAACATACAATGGGAAAAGGATAGTCTCTTTAATAAATGATGTTGGGAAAACTGGTCTACTACATGCAGAAGAATGAAACTGCACCAGTCTCTTACATCATACACACAAATAAATTCAAATGGATAAAAGACTTATACAAAAGACCTGAACCCATAAAACTCCTAGAAGAAAAAATACAGAGAAACTCCTTTATAATTCAACAATGATTTTTTGGATTTAACACCAAAAGCAAAAGCAACAAAAGCAAAATCAACAAGTGGGACTACTTCAATCTAAAAAGCTTCTACACAGCAAAGGAAACCACCAACAAAAGGAATAGGCAACCCTCTGAATTAGAAAAAATATTTGCAAATCTTATCTGATAAGGAATTAATATCCAAAATATATGAAGTCTTTATATAATGCAATAGCAAAAAACCAAACAATGTAATTAAAACATGGGTAGAGGATCTGAATAGATATTTTCCCAAAGACATAAAAACGGCCAACAAGTATATCAAAAGTGCTCAACATCATTAATCATTAGAGAAATGCAAATCAAAACCACAATGATATAACTTTATACCTGTCAGAATGGCCAGCATCAAGAAGACAAGAAATAACAAGTGTTGGTGAGCACGTGGAGGAAAAGGAACTCTCCTGCATTGTTTTTGCAGACGCAAATTGGTACAGCTATTGTGGAAAACAGTATAGAGATTCCTCAAAAACATTAAAATAGAAATATCATATGATCTGGTAACTCCACCTCTGGTTTTTGCTCAAAGAAAATGAAAACACTAATTCGAAAAGATATATGCCCCTCTATGTTTAGTGCAGCATGATTTACAATAGTCAAGATATGGAAGCAACCCAAGTGTTTATCAATAGATGAATGGATAAAAATAATATAGCATATAATATAACTCAGCCATAAAAAGAATCAGATCTTGCCATTTGCAACAACATGAATGAACCTAGAGGGAATTATGCTAAGTGAAATTAGTCAGAGAAAGAAAAATACCATATAATTTCAAATATATATGTGGAATCTGAAAAAACAAAACAAATGAACAAACAAAAAAAAGCAGAAACAGACCCATAAATACAGAGAGTAAACTGATAGTTGCCAGCAGGAGGGGGTGGGAGGGATGGGATAAGTAAGTGAAGGGGAGTGGGAGATACAGGCTTCCAGTTATGGAATGAATAGTCATGGGAACAAAAGGTTTAGTACAGGAAATATAGTCAATGGTATTGGAATAGGTTGTATGGTGACAGGTAGTAGCTACACTTGTGATGAGCATAGCATAACACAGAGACTTGTTGAATTATATAGTACACCCAAAACTAATGTGACATTGTGTGTCAACTATACCTCAATTAAAAACATAAATTTAAAAAGGGAAAAAATTAAAAATAGAGCCATAGATACAGAGAACAGATTGGTGGTTGCCAAAAGGAGGGCATGGGGAATGGGTGGAATAGGTATAATGGGTGAAGGTGATCAAAAATTACAAACTTCCAATAATAAAATTAGTAAGTCCTGGGATGTAATACACAACATAGTGACTAAAGTTAACAATACTGTATTATATATTTGGAAGTTGCTAACAAAGTAAATCTTAAAGTTCCTATCACAAGAAAAAAAATTATAACTATGTGGTGATGGATGTTAACTTATTGTAGTAATCATTCTTCAATATATACATATATTAAATAATTAAGTTGTACACCTAAAACTAATACAATTTCATGTATCAATTATATCTCACTTAAATAAAAACAAAAAAAACAATACTTAGGAATAAATTTTTTTTCAATGTATGAAATTTATTGTCAAATTGTTTTCCATACATCACCCAGTGCTCATCCCAAGAGGTGCCCTCCTCAATACCCATCAAGGAATAAATTTAACTGAAGGAGTGAAATACTTATAAAATGAAAACTATAAGAGCTTGATATAAGTAATTAAAGAAGATACAAATAAATGGAAAGATATTCCATGTTTATGGATCGAAAGAATTTATATTAAGATGTTAATAATACTCAAAGCCATCTATAGATTTAACACAATCTCTGTCAAAATTTCAATGACATTTTTTTCACAAAAATAGAGCAAATACTCCCAAAATTTGTATAGAACTACAAAATCCCCTGAATAGCCAAAGAAATCATATAAGTAAGAATAACAAAGTGTGAGGCATCACACTTCTTGATTTCAAACTATACTATAGTAATTAAAATAGTATGGTACTGGCATAAAAATAAGCACATAGATTAATAGAACAGACTAGAGAATCCAGAAGCAACCTCTTTCTTCCCCCCATAGTAACATTTCACAAGGGAGACAAGACAATTAAATGGGGAAAGGATGGTCTCTTCAACAAACAGTGCTGGGAAAACTGGATAAATACATGCAGAAAAATGAGATTGAGCCTGTCTGACACCACTCACTAAAAATTAACTCAGAATGGGTTATAAAGACTTAAATTTAAGACTTGATACTATAAAACTCTTAGAAGAAAACGTATGGAAGAAGCTCCTTGATGTTGGTCTAGGCAATGATTTTTTATTTTATTTTATTTTATTTTATTTTTAATTTTTTTTCAACATTTATTTATTTTTGAGACAGAGAGAGACAGAGCATGAATGGGGGAGGGTCAGAGAGAGGGAGACACAGAATCTGAAACAGGCTCCAGGCTCTGAGCTGTCAGCACAGAGCCTGACGCGGGGCTCGAACTCACGGACCGCGAGATCATGACCTGAGCCGAAGTCGGCCGCTTAACCGACTGAGCCACCCAGGCGCCCCGGCAATGATTTTTTAAAATATGACAACAAAATGGGCTCCTGGGTGGCTCAGTTGGTTAAGTGTCTGACTTTGGCTCAGGTCATGATCTCACGGTTTGTGAGTTCGAGCCCCACATTGGGCTCTCTGCTCTCAGCACAGAGCCCACTCTGGATCCTCTGTCCCCCACTCTCTCTATCCCTCCCCACTTGTTCTCTCTCTCTCTCTCAAAATAAATAAACTTAAAAATAAAATAAAATAAGACAACAAAAGCAAAAATGAACAAATGGGACTACATGAAACTAAAAAAAAAAACACAGAAAAAGATACATTCACAAAATAAAAATATAATCTGTGGAAGGGGACAAAATATTTGAAACCATGTCTTGGAGAAGGAGTTAATATCTAATATACATAAAGAACTCATATAACTTGTCCAAATGGCCAAAAGGTATATGAAAAGATGTTCAACATTCCAGTCATTAGGGAAATACAAATCAAAATCACAATAAGCTATTACCTTATACCTTTTAGAATGGCAACCATGGAGAAGGTAAGACTTGGTGAAGATATGGAAAAAAGAATACTTGTAAACTGTTGGTGTGGATGTGAATTGGTGTAGCCACTATGGAGAACAGAATGGAGATCCCTCAGAAAATAAAAAATAGAATCACTATATTATCTAGCAATGCCAGTTTTGGGTATATATCTAAAGGAAATTTTTTAAAAAAAGGATATTTGAGAGGTATATGTACTTCCACATTTATTGCAGCAGTTTTTGCAAAAGCCAAGATGCAGAAACAACTTAAGTGTCTGTCAATAGATGAATGGATAAAGATGTGGTATATGTATCCATGGAATATTATTCAAACACAAGAAAGAAGGATTTGTGACAACATGGATGGATCTTCAGGACATTATGCTAAGTGAAATAAGTCAGATAGAGAAAGACAAAAACTCTGTGATATTACTTATATGTGGAATTTAAAAAATCCAAATTCATTGGGGCGCCTGGGTGGCTCAGTCAGTTGAGTGTCCATCATGAAGTCAGATCATGATCTCATGGTTTGTGGGTTTGAGCCCTGTGTCAGGCTCTGTGCTGACAGCTCAGAGCCTGGAGCCTGCTTCAGATTCTGTCTCCCTCTCTCTCTGCCCCTCCCCTGCTCACACTCTGTCTCTCTCTCTGTCTCAAAAATAAACATTTAAAAAATTAAAAAAAAATTCAAACTCATAAAAATAGTAGAATGGTGGTTACCAGATCCTGAAGGTGGGGACATTGGGATGTGTTGTTTAACGATACAAACTTTCAACTAGTAGATAAATAAGCCCTAGAGATCTAATGAACAATATAGTGATCATAGACAACAATACTATATTATAAGCTTCAAATCTGTTGAGAGACTAGATCTTAATTATTCTTGTCACAAAAAAGAAATGATATTCATATGACGTGATGGAAGTATTACCTAATGCTATGGTGGTAATCATATTGCTATACATAGATGTATCAAATTAATATGTTGTATTACGTAACTTATGCAATGTTATATGTCAATTATATATCTATAAAACAAATTAAAAAAAGAAGAATGGAAGTTAGGTAAAACTTAAATGTGAATTAATATTTACTCAAGTTTAACCACATAGTAAACTTCTGTACTGCTGTATTAAAAACAAGCTTCTAAGTACATACATTAGTAAGAGAGTATTGGATTTCAACATTTACTGTCTACCAAGAACCTCTGGCAGAACAATTTTTCATTTCACAATTCCATGATGAAATAATCTGATGCTTTGCAACCTTTGGCATGACTCTAAATCCCAGGGGATGAAGATGTTGAATAAAATTAATTTTCAGAAAATGAAAAAAAAAAGCTAGATATATATTACCTTGACAAAGAAATAAATGATCTAGTCACTAAGGCTAAGAACATGTATCTAAACAAATGTACATTGACTAGACATTTAGTATTATGTAGGTTGATCTGAAATGAATGTTCTTAGAAACACTTAAGTATTGATAGGAATGGATGTATGTGAGAGAACAAGTCATTCCTTAGATAAATAGAAATGAAGGCCCTATTAGTTTAGATAATTTTGATAGTAAGTCATAGAAATAAAATTATTCTTAAGTGAAATATTTTAAAGCTCTTTTTACTATAGATGAAAATGCTGAATAAATGATTACCAAATGTAACAAATTGCAGGGATCTAGCTCTTTATATTTTAGATAAACCCTCTTTATTTTTTTAAAGTTTATTTATTTATTTGGGGGGATTGGGGAGGGGCAGAGAGAGAGTATCCCAAGTAGACTCTGCCCCATTAGTGCAGAGCCTGCTGTGGGGCTTGAACCCACAAACCATGAGATCATGACCTAAGCAGAAGTCAAGAGTTGGATGCTTAACCGACCAACCCACCAGGTGCCCATAGATAAACTCTCTTTTAAACAAAGTGCATATGGTCCACAAATAAATTTTCCATAATATTTATAATGATAGCCATCATTTATTGAGTGCCTACTCTGTGCCAGTAACGATTTTTAGTCATTTGTTTAATCTTCCTAATATCCCTAGTAAAAATTACTATCCACATTTCAAAAATTAGAAATCAAGGATCATATAGAAGCCCTGTAGCTAATTAGGGATGAGCTGATAATTAATTCAGATTTATCTGATTCCAAAGTCTATGGTTTTCCTCTTTACACTACAGCCTTAGGGGAATTTTTGGCTTACTCACTCTGTGTCAACGCTGCCTCTACCTTTGACCAGTCTTCACTTTCACACTTGGATTGGCCATGATCAAGTAGGAAGGATCCTTGTACTTTAAAAGGCACTAAGTGAGACTCTGTTCTCTCTGGTTTTCCATTTTATAGTCATACAGTGATTGTATCCAGGGAAAATTCCTTCTTTTCTCAACTTTCTTTATCAATACAGCTATCCAGAAAGTGGTTGAGGTCCCAAATTTATATTCAGGTTTGTTTCTGTGAGTGGAGGGAATAGAAGATGAAGATCATGGTAAGGAAAAGTAGACTGTTCATGCCTTTTCGTCAGTCTTATTCTTGACCTTTTGAGCAGAGCACAGTGATCCCATGCTTGCTCTGATATGAATAAAGTATGCTTTGATTTTCATTCTCCCTTGGTCCTTGTGTTGATTCCCCTCTCCCTCTGCCTCCCAACCACAGGAGGAAGGATGCTGCGCAGTGCAGAATTTGTCCATTCCTGGATATATGGTATAACAGCATTAAAGCATCTTAAAAACTTTGATTCAAGTAAACTATATTGTCTTTCCCTTTTTTCATTATGATTGAAATGCTTTCACTTTTAGAAAGCACAGTATTTGTTTATTGTAAAGACATTGCTATAATAAAAAAAATCAATCTGTAGTTATGGTAATGTCTTCTGAGTTTTTCCTATGTAAATGAATCATGGGAGGAGAAAGTCTTGATTTAAAGGCGGAAACACCTTGATTGACAGATGAAAGCTTATCTATTATTTGTGTTACAGCTAATCTCTTCCTGTAAACAAAGAACTCCATTGTGGAGGCTTGGAAGTGTTGAGTTTGGGGAAGCCAGCTGGTCAAATTTCAAGAGGTCAAAAAGTCATACGAAGTAGAATTACAACATTGGTGATTTCACTCTGGTCCATCTTACGAGTTTCAAAGACTCAATCTTGTCAATACCCTATAATGAGTGAGATGTGTTGGATGACTCACACTGACTAAACTCACAAGAGACTGAAATATATAAATCAGAAAGCCAGTGTGTTATTTAACAATAAGAAATATAACAGTCAACATAACCCAACACTCCTATCCTCTAGCCAGAATGTTTTTTTCTGCAATATAACCAGAGATACACTTGGTGCACATGAAATCAGAATAAGTGACATATTTGATTTGAGGATTTAGAGGCATTTCTACAATAGAAATAAATTCTACTCAACACAACTTAAGTAGGCCAGTGCTAGCATTTGTCTTTCTGGTTATATTACTGATATACTTTTCATGATTTAACATTTTTTTCCTTTTTTTTCCTCATGTGTGCACACATGAGCACACATGAGCAGGGGAGGGACAGAGAGAGAGAGAGGGAGAATCCAAAGTAGGCTCTACACTGTTAATGCAGAGCCTGATGCGGGGCTCAAACCCATGAACCATGAGCTCATGACCTGAGCCAAAATCAAGAGTAGGATGCTTAACCGACTGAGCCACCCAGGTGCCCCTTTATATTTTTAAAAATACATTTATTCGAGTTATAATCAAGTCTTTTTCTAGCTTCTTTAAATGACATTGCAATTAACAGTGAATATAAGAACCAAATATAAGAATTTGACCACTACAGGGGAAGATTCATATTGAGTTAGTTTTTTTGTTTGTTTGTTTATTATTAACTTGTTTTTTTTATTAACTTGTTTTATTTTTTATTTTTTTAAATTTACATTCAAATTAGTTAGCATATAGTGCAACAATGATTTCAGGAGTAGATTCCTTAGTGCCCCTTACCCATTTAGCCCATCCCCTCTCCCACAACCGTATTGATTTAGTTCTTAATAACTATATTTATACAGTGAAAACATAGTTGGGAAATTAGATTCTCCAATTGCCAGAAATATGTTTCTAGTCAGTCAAATCTGCAGGCTATCAGTGAATATATAAATATATTAGAATTGACAAAACTGCCAAAAACTTCTGAAAAGAGGGGAAAATGTTCATGTTATGTCAGAAAACAAATATGTGTTGTGTAGAAAACAAAGCAGACATTATATATCTACTATAATTGAAAAAGGTACATTGCTTAAAATTTAAAGATAAAATTCCAAAATTATTCAATGACATAGATATATTGGTATAAGATGAATCAGTCTTGAACCACAACCAAAGGAATTTACTGAAACTTCTAGAGGAACTTATTATGATAGTCTTGCTGAATCGGATGGTCCTGTAAAGAACTGCCTAGTCTATGAGAAGTTGCTATTGTAACACTGTCAAATAATATCTAGTGTTTTATACTCTTTTTTCTCCTTTGGAACAACCAGAGGAAACTAGGATATATTTTAGAATCAGGTAAAATTGCTAGAATTATCTGCCTTCCTGCTGGTAACCTTAAAAGTGATTTGAGATAAGTATACATTAGGGAAGAGGCATAGTTTCTTCTTAGGTGAATATAAGCACTGAAAAAAAGGGTAGGCATATTCATTCATTTTAAAATTCAGACTCATAGAAGGACATTTGCTTATACTGAAAACTGTTTTTTCTTTAAAAAATGTTTTTAAATGTTTATTTATTTTAGAGAGAGAGACAGAGACAGAGCATGAGCTGGGGAGGGGCAGAGAGGAAGACACAGAGTCTGAAGCAAGCTCCAGGCTCTGAGCTTGTCAGCACCGAGCCCGATGCCGGGCTGGAACTCACAAACCACAAGATCATGACCTGAGCCAAAGTCGGACGTTTAACCGACTGAGCCACCCAGGTGCCCCCCCCCCCCTTTTGTTCTTTAAACGATTATTTATTTTTGAAAGAGAGAAAGAGCATGTGTGAGCCCCAGTGGAGGGCAGAGAGAGAGGGAGACAGAGGATCCAAAGTGGGCCCTGCACTGAGAGGGGAGAGCCTGATGGATGCAGGGCTCGAACTCATGAACTGTGAGATCATGACCTGAGCCAAAATCGGATACTAACCTACTGAGCCACCCAGGCACCCTGATATACTATGTTTTATAGGTTACTGATACAATACACTGATGTAAATACAATATCTTTTCCCCTTCTGGAAAAGTCAATGAAGTCATCTGAATTTATTTCATTAATTCCACAGGTTTAGTGTTACAGATTAAGTTATTTTATATTTTATGCATAAAAATGTAAACTATGTAAAATATGTAAACATATTTTATAAATACATATATAATAATATTTAGGTTCATTTCAGGAGTTATATAATTTGTAATGTGAATCCTCAACACCTGGTTTCTACTTGTCTTATAAGTCTAAAAATAATTTAAATTAAGCATTTGACTCACAACCTTTGCTGCTCCAAGATCTGCCATTTCCTGGGGTGACAGTGTCCATGTAGATAACCCATCTGATTCTCTGCTCAGGTCCTTGAATTTTACATCTTTGGTGACTTTTACTTCCACAGCACTTCAGACAAGTGTTCCCTCAGCCATATCCTGGACCTTTTTATCACTCATTACTTCTTCCCCTTTCACATGTTAAAGTAAAAACAACAACAACAATAAACAGTTCTCAATCTTAAATCCTTTCAGCTCTATGGTTCTCAACTTTGGCTGCACATTAGTGTTACCTGGAGAAACTTTTGAAATCCTGATGCCCAGCCTAGGCCACATTTTGGATTAATTAAATTAGAATTTCTGTAATCTCTAGAGTTGTGATCAAGACATCAGGTTTTCAAGCTCACCAGGTGGCACCAATATGCCACCACAGTTGAGAACCACAGTTTTAACTTTTCCATTCAGTTATTCTACTACACCTGTTTTTGAAACATTGACTCCTCAGCTGTCCCCAATCCACATTACCTGCCTTCCTTGCCCCACCGATGTTTTGTTTCATTCCCTAGCACAGCATCAATCCTGCATCAACCCAATGGTCCACTCCAGGCCACCCTGATGCTGAAAATCACATCATAGGTCAGGATGTTACCAGCACTGTCTTTCCTGTCAGTTGCACTGCGGTTCTCAGGGATGCCAGACAAGTCTGCCTTATTTTGCCAGCCATTTCATGTTTCCATTCTCCACAATACTTGTTCAAAATACACTTCACTTTTCTCAGACTCAAAGTTATCTAAGAATTTAAGAATTCAAACTTCCTTTCTACTGAAATATCAGAAGTTCTCATTTTTTCTTCCTTCAGCTAAACTTTATTGTTTTGTAGCTCACAAACGTGATATTCATTCAATTGGCAGAAATATGAACATCTCTCAATCCTCCTTTTTTTCTCCCTTTATATATCAAATATATCAAAAATTCTGTGACTTATATATTTTACAATTGGTCCCTTTCTTAGTATTGCTATAGCTCTGACCTTAGGTCAAGCACCCCTTATTCTCTTCTTGATTGTTGAAACAGTCTCCACTAGGTCTCCCTCCACTCTGGCCTTTTTCCAAGCAGTTCTTCAGAGTGATTATGTCTCAATGCCTAGCAGATTGTGTCTCTCCTTTGCTTGCTTATCAGGGTTGCCCTCAGGATAAAGTTCTAATTTCTGAAGATCCTCCACAATCTGCCCTCCAGCTTTCTCTGTTGCTTCATAGCAAACATCTCACAAAATTCTGTTGTTTACATATCTTAAATATTTGCCTACTTCTCAGTGCTGTTCCCTCTGTCTGAAACATTGTTTCCTCCCTTCTTTTATTTGCTAAGTCTGGCATCATTTTCTCTGGGAAGCGATTCTCTAATTTTGTCTGGGACTTTTGGCTCCTCTTCTTTGTTTCATTCTTCTTTGCTCTTCTGCCTCCATCACGGCAATTATTCCATGCTTTGAAAGTGGTCTTGTAAGTATTCCCCACTAAACTATAACAGCAGAGTCCATGATTATCACGTTCACCATTATCATAGGTTTTACTATGACATAACATAGTATAATATGTAATGGGTTTCAATCATAAAATATTTCAATAAATCACTGGTGGATAACTTTAAGCGAATGTTCAAATGCTTTTAATGATGTATAATAAAATTCAACTAGGACTCCACAGAATTTCATAATGCAATAAAATACCCAATAGAGGACTATAAATAATAATAATGGAAATCCTGGGACTTGAGTGAAAATTAGTTTAGTGATCTCATATTCATATGTTTAGTTTTGAGAACTTTTTCCATATTTGATGCACTGAGCATGATTCACAACACACCAGAATATCACTAAACAGATGGAGAAGACAATAACCTTTATTTGAGGTCTGAAAAATCACCTAAAAAATCTTTGGGGCCAAAAATATGTCATTATTTGCTAAAGGTAAGCAACACAGACTTTGGAGCTAGACAACCTGCTGTGCAACTTGGATCCATTATTAACCACGTAACTTTGGGTGAGTTACTTCTTTAAAATTTTTTTTAGTAAGCTTATTTATTTTGAAAGAGACTGAAACAGTGTGAGCAGGGGAGGGGCAGAGAGACAGGGAGAGAGAGAATCCCGAGCAGGCTTCATGCTGCCAGCACAGAGCCTGACACAGGGCTTGAACTTGTGAAACCACGGATCACGACCTGAGCCAAAAACAGGAGTCGGATGCTTAACCAACAGAACCACCCAGGCACCCTAGGTGAGTTACTTCATAAGTCTTGGTTTTTTTACCTATAAATTGAAGATAATTAAACCAGAATCACAGGGATATCATATAAAATGCCAACACAGTACCTGCTAAAGTAGGTGCTCAATACTTTTAGTTCTTTTATAATGGTGCCTAAAATGCTATATTATTTTGGGTTAAAGGATCATGTCACCAGGAATCCCGTGTTAAATGCAAATATATGATGTGAAAGGCAAACATTTACATTTTAGTTTCTATTTGTGTATTGATCTGTAAGGTAATAGAATAGTAAAAATCAGTCATGAAAGGAATGAATAGGGTGCCATATGAACTTCTGACATGTGTGAGGGATGGTGTGATAAGTGTGGAATACAGGACCTTTGACTAAGGGGCAGTGTAAGCATACAGGTTCATCCTAGGCCCCTAGAGGACATTGGATTCATGGAAAAGAGGGAGATAAAAGCTCAGTGGTGAGGCAAGGGCAGTTTGCTGTTGAACAGAGAAGAGTGAATCTAAGGTGAGCTTCAATTTCTTTTTATTTTAATTAGGGCAGTTTTAACAGGCTTGTCTGCCTCTGCGGACCTAAAAGGAAACAGTTATGTTGAGGCTCCAGGTCTCTGCATACTGGAGCATTTCTGTGAGTCCAGGCCGTTGGATGTTTTTAAGACAACAATCGTTTATTCCTGCCACCTCCCTTTGGCCATATCAAAGTACAAATATCTGTGGAAACTATTCCATTAAAACGTGGGCTGTGGCTACAAGTCATTTCTAGTTAAATCCATCTAGAGAATCTTGCTGCCTTTTATCTTCTAGTCTAATTTAGTTTTATTTACCAAGAAATTTAGACATTTAAAAATACGCATCTTGAAATAAGAGAAAGCACCCGAAAAATAAATTTTTGATATTGTCACTTAGTCATGATGAATTTTGCTTTCAATTAATTATTTTTAGATATGCAATGTATTTGATATTAAATAAATTCTAAAGAACATGTATAATCTAGCTAGGTTTGGGGAATTTTATTAAAAGCCCTATTGAAACTTTTATGCAGCATTTACATTTCATTTACTGGTCACAAGAGGGAGTAAGAACACTGCTAAAAATTACATATTTTCAAACTTTTTCAGGATAAGTTGTATGAAGAGAATCCCCTCGTGTTCTAATGATAAAATGATTTCTTTTTTCCCTAATCAGTCTAAGAATTTTTCAGTCACCTCTTAATTTTGACCTGATATGACATTGTATTCAAATAATAAAATCTGAACTCATAAAAATATTAGAATCTTTATGTTTAATAAAGGATCATTTTCAAACAGTTGAAAAGGCCTGAATGTAATTTTTTAAACACTATTTGACTAATATGCCTGAGTCAGCCATCATGTTTTCAACATTTAAGTGATTGCAAACAAAGTGGTGTTTCAGTGATAATGATGCAACACAATGATGAAATATGTTGCAAAAGTAGAAGACCTTTTAGAGCAAAATCTGAAATTCCTTTCCTAGAATGTCTGTAACCTATGACAATTTGCTGTTTTCCTTTTTTTCTGGTTTTATCAGTTTCTTTAAAAAGCTATGGGCTAAAGTGCACTCAATCATTTAAGGTACCTTGATAATTACACAGATTATTCGGTAGTTTTTAGAGTAAAAGTTTAAGATGTCTTCTACTGAAAGTGCAACATTGCTGACCTTTGAAAAAGTTCTTAAGAAGTAAAAATTTCCACAACTTCCTCTTTAGAGTTTAGGTCTCCAAAAGATCACATGGCTTCTTGTCTTATATTCGTTGATAGAATGAATATAATTTCCCCTGAAGATTGCTTCTTACCACTTCATATAAAAGTACCTAAGTATCTGCTGGTTATTTAAGGAAAGAACTCCCCAAACTTAGTATTGAATCAGGGTCATGTGTGTAATTTGCCTCATAAATATAGGACAGATATTATGATAAACTGATACCACAACATATTTTCTTAGGCTTAATATAAGCTATAATGTATTTTAATTTGAATTGAATTTAAAAATTGAATTTAAAAATCCAAATTTTTCCTCAATTTGAAATTTTCACAAGGATGACATACAGGGAGCAAGACATTTACTACTATGAAGTAAATTATGTAGCTTAATACATTAATCCTTTTTTATTTTTGGTTAAATATATAGATGCTAACTGACCTAGAAATTTTGTTCTTTGAAATACCCATGGAAATTATTCAATAAAAATGTGGGGCTTGGCTACAAGTCATTTCTAGTTAAATCCATCTGAAGAATTTTGCTGCCTACTTTTCATCTTTAAACTTTATGAACTGCAAAAGAAGCACTTGTTATTGTTTTTAATGCCTTAGCTATTACAAGTGCGAGCTGACTCCACGCAAACTTCTGGGAATCCTGAAGAAACACAGTGCTTCCCCGCTCCACCCACTACTCCCAAAGTTTCCCACAGTTGTTTTTTTGTCACATGGCTTAAAATGATGAGAGTATGAATACTAAGGGTCATTTGTAAGTAAAATTCAAAAGAAATGACTTTAAAACCATAACCACAGAGCATTTAGATTATGCTTATTTTACAAGCTATACTTTTATTTTAATAGCACAAATCTAAACTCATTTTATTATTTAGTGAATTGCATATTAGAATTATCTTATGGAAAAAGTTTCATTACATGTGCTATTTTACAAATGTAGAACAGAATACCTATGCAGAGTAGTTCTAGCACTTCCTGTTGTGTATTATCTATAACTTTTTGTTATTGAACATGTATTGGTAATAGAAAATTAAAGAACACATAAGAATTTACCTAATGTAAGGCAAGAGATTTTTAAAAAGAAAAGTATACATGTAAATTCAATTTAAGTTTAAATTCAACAATGTATTCCATTCTTTAATTATTGAAAAGATATTTGTTGAACATCTGCCATTTGCTTAATCATTTTAATCCACTTTGTTTTAAAATGGCCTTATGGAGATTTCTATAAATGTAAGTAATGGAGGAAGGGAAAGTGGTTTGAAATTAGTAGAGGAGATGAAGAAAGTAGAAATAATGAAGTCAAAAATAAGATAGAAAGAGGAATTGAGTATTTAATACAAAATAAATGTCCTGACATTCTATGCATTTTTTATTGGAGAGTATTGTTGGTTTTTTTTTTTTTTATTTTCTAACAGCTAATGGGAAAGAAGGAAACACATAAATTTCATTCCTTGTAAGATAAAAATAATCCAATTTCTTTAGAAAAGCACAACTATTTATAATATTGAGAGCAAACTGTATTCCTTCTTTGGGTTCTCATAGATACAATACTGTGTAATTTAACAAACTTACTAAATGCTAGCCTTGATATTTTTCAGTGAGTTACACTCTCTTGCAGTCATATGTTAAGCACTGGGGATTCAAAAATGATTTTGACAAAAATAGAACTACCCTACAATGCAGTAATCGCACTCCTTGGTATTTACTCAATAAAAACAAAAAGGGATACATGAACCCCTGTGTTTATTTTAGCATCATTTATAATACCTACATTATGGAAGCAGCTCAAGTGTCCATCAATAGGTGAATGAATAAGAAGATGTGGTACATATATATTGTATTGAATATTACTCAGCCACAAAGAAGAATGAATTCTTGCCATTTGCAACAACGTGGATGGAGTTAGAGAGTATAATGCTAAGCAAAGTAAGTCAGTGAAAGACAAATACCATATGATTTCACTCATATGTTGAATTTAAGAAACAAAACAAAAGAAAACATGAACAAAAGAAAAAAAAAGAGAAAGAAACAAACCAAGAAACAGACCCTTAACTATACAGACAAGCTGATGGTTACCAGAGGGGAAGTGGGTGGGGGGATGGGTGAAATAGGTGAAGAGGATTAAAGAGTACATTTATCCCGATGAGCACTGAGTAATGTAGAGAACTGTTGAGTCACTATATTGTACACCCGAAACTAATATAACACTGTATGTTAACTATATTGGAATTAAAATTAAAAATTTAATAAAAAATTATTTTGACCCAGTTCATGCTCTCAAAGGAGTTGTAATTTAGCTAAGGAGACAGACACATAAATACATAATTAATATACAACACAGTAAGTTTATGATACAGGTGAGGTCAAGGTATTGTGGGCATACAGTATTAAAATGCACTTACGCTCTTCAGTTTTCTATTGCATAAATATACGTCTATTAAATATATATAAAATTCCCTTACTAATATTATGTTTGATGATTACTTATGAAAGAAGTTCATATTAAGTTTAGATTTACTAGAAAAATAATGCATTCTTTTACATATGGAAATACCCTATGAGGTCTGTGATTTCTATGCCTGTCACTATTGTGTGTTTGTAAGTTTGTATGTATACAGACATTTCAAACATTATCAGCTTGCTACAAAATTAAGAAGCTTCATTATTATTCTAAACTTGAATCAATTTATTATTACTCTATGTATATCTTAGAATACATAGAATACATGTATCTAGGTTAATCAGTAGTTAGCAACTAGAATAATCTTGGCAGAGTGGCCAAATAAAGATCACATTCATATACTTTTTTTATTTTTAAATTTTTTTTAATGTTTATTTATTTTTGAGAGATAGAGCGAGCAGGGGAGAGGGAGAGAGAGAAGGAGACACAGAATCCCAAGCAGGCTCCAGGCTCCAAGCTGTCAGCACAGAGCCCGACGTGGGGCTTGAACCCACGAACCACGAAATCATGACCTGAGCCGAAGTTGGACACTTAACCGACTGAACCACCCAGGCCCCCCCACGTTCACATATTTAATACATGAAATACATATGAAAGATCTAATAGCAATAATAATTTAATGTATTGCCTTTATTTTATAGCATTTTAAAAATAATTTCTTTTTAATTGATGTAAGTACCTTGTAGATAGATTGTTCAGAGAATACTGACCAAAATGGAGATGGTGAACTTTTGATTCACATCTATTGTGATAAATCAAAGCCTTGAGAACTGTTTTTGAAGACGTTAAATCAGAGTTTATGTATTTGATTATATTTTGTGGAATGCTGCAACTTTATAAAAAAATTTTTTTTATGTTTATTTATTTTTGGGAGACAGGGAGAGACAGGGCATGAGCAGGGAAGGGGCAGAGAGAGGGAGACACAGAATCTGAAGCAGGCTCCAGGCTCTGAGCTGTCAGCACAGAGCCCAAAACAGGTCTTGAACTCACGAACCACGAGATCATGACCTGTGCTGAAGTCAGACGCTCAGCCGACTGAGCCACCCAGGCGCCCCTAAATGCTGCAATTTTATAAAGAAACAGATTTTTTTTTTTTGCATTTTAGCTACTTTCCAACACTGAAGAAGTTATATTCATATATATGTATATAAATGTATATTAGATTAGGCACATACTGGATTAGATTTACTCATTCATTTATTACCTAACATCTGCTAGGCATCTTTTGTGTGCTTGGTATGAGGCAAGTGCTAATAATAGGAACGCAATTTATATATAACATCTTGTACTCTGCAGTTCAATTCTAAAGGTTTCTCACACTATATTTTGGGAGCCCATATGAAGGGAGGAAGATTTAGGGAAAGTTTCTAGGAGCAGCCAGTGTTCCAGTGGCATGTTAAAGGAGGATTGGGAAGTAACCAGACAAAGGAGAAGAAACCACAGGGTAGAACAGCCTGGATTGCATGGGGAATTAGATGCCCTTTTATGTTGCTATCAAAGGAGGACAAATTGCTAAATAGGGGCTAGTGGAAATGAGACCAACAGTTATTCATTTATGTATCTATTTAGTTGGCACTATTAATTAACCGATGATTATTATTTGCTTAATATTAAGTGATGTTTATCATTTGTCAGAAATTTTTCTGGGTGCTGTGGATTCCATCATTCGTCATGGAGAGTCAGTCTGGAATAAGGTCATGAAGGCCTTAGTGGCATACTCAAGAGGTTGTAATTTATCCTGTCGACAACGGGAAGTTATCCACATTAGTTTAATCAGGGATTTGAGTGGGTCAGACTTGTGTTTTAGATGAATGATTGTGGTAGCTGTGTAAGGCAGATCTACTCAGAGAAAGAGAATTCACTGTGGGGCTGCTACTGCTGTAATACAATTGAGATATGGTAAAGACATTAACTAAGGCAGTGGGAATAACAAGAATAATAACTTATTTAAGAATTAGAATAAAAAAATGACAAGGTGATGACCACTTGGTTGTGAGGTATAATGGAGAGGGAGGAGTTGATGATTTCTTTGTGATACTAGTTTGTTTGATTAAGTGGGTTAATGATGGCACCACCAGCTAAGATAAGATAGAAGAACCCAGTTTAGAAAATAAATATTTCTTCCTGATAGTAAACCTATGAAATTCAAAAAGATATTCTTAAATCTTTATGAGACTTATAATTTTCAAACAACTGAATAGTTTTAGCATATTTGTTTTTCTTGTCTAAGTACTTTAAGCTATGTGGAATAAAATGGCAAAAATGGGATGATAAGAAGTGGGAGTGATAAAATGAGAGCTCGGACCTCCTATCACCATCCATAAATGATCCATTTATTAGTTTGAACATTATTTAGCTGGGGTTTCAAAACAAGTATCTACTAGGGCATTGTAATTTGTTTATTGAATGTGAATTTTGCATTAAAATTATACAATAATATTTAGTTCATTTAAATGGCAAAAAGTGGAGAGAAAAATATGCTTTGTAGCCTAAGTTGGGAGGTAGACTTTTAAGTGACATAGCTGGGATCAGAATGTAAGTGGCTCTTACTTCACACTTTTCCAATAGAAATTTCCTGCTTTGCTCTTTTATAAACTATGTGTCTTCACTTGCTTTATATATTTTTATTGAAACTATATAACCAACCTGGGATTTTTGTAAATGCTCAATAAATGTTGGCTATTATTTTTTTGATAAATCACATGGAACTGTTTAAAAGTTCAATCTTGTTTTTAATGACTTTCGTCTAGAAAAACTTGAAACCTTTATACAGCTCTTCTAGTAGCTTACTCTTTTTATCTACAAGTAACTTGTTTTCATATGAGAATTCATTTATACATTGCTCACACAATAACTAATTATCTGCGTATCTTCTATTACATAAAATATTTGAAATGTTTTGCTTTTAATCTCTGAAATAGTACTGATAATCTGATTGCAGTCAGGAGTTTAAATCTGAGATTGTAGTAACACTCCTATCTTTCATATCTTCCTTCTTACCATAAAAATTTTTGTGAAAGGGATTCCTGGTGCTATTTCTACCATTTGCTTTCATATATTCAGTTCCAAGAGGGCACACCCTGTGAGTGTGGGAATAAAACTCTTCTGGGCAGACACTTCAGAGCTGCAATTATATTAGATGAGGCTATTGGATTGCTTGATTTCTCCAGGGACTTTGGTAATGTAGCTAAAGAGCGTTCCCCATCCTGCTGCACTTCCAGCCACACTTGTTTTTCAATGCGCCATCCTAGATAATTATCTCACCTCTAACCTTGAATAACATGAACCTTCTAAGTTTGACCCATCATTAAAATTAACTCTGGAAAAACTTTATAATAATAATTTTAGAGAGGAAGTTATGGATTCAACACTGCCGGTCAGTTGAAATACTTCTAAACCTCAAAATTTAAATTGTTAATAGATACTATGAGAAACTACTTTTTGACCTTGTTACCTTATAGAAAAGAAGAAAAGTCTAACACAGAACCAACCCATACTTTGACTTATGCTTTTTTAAATTTAAATTAAGGTTTAATTGAACCATATTAATTGAACATAGTTATAATGCTGTGCATGTGTGAGTATCAAGCCTTTTAAGGTCAACTTTATAATAAGCATTTTCTAATTCATCATTTTTGGCATTGTATAAAAATGCAGAATTATCAATACCTGGTATTGGAGCTAAGAAGCAAAGGTGAATTGTTATTACGACAGTAAGCATAACTGCCATTTGCAGAAGTTTTAGTATGTGCTAATCTATGTACCTCCATCATCTTCTTTAATCCTCACCTATGGCAATATTATAGTAGAGGCAGTTAAAAGTCATAAGTAAGTGATGGGTTCTGGAGCCCAGTGACTTGAGTTTGAATTCTGACTCTACCACTTATTAGCTCTGTGACTTTGATCAAGTTCCCTAACCTCTCTGTGCTTTTGTTTCCTTACATGTAAATAAGGGTAAATTATATTCCACAGAATTTTGGGGAGGATAAATGAGTTATTGTGTGAACAATGCCAAAAACATAGTAAATGCTCAAGTGTTGGCAATTACTATTCTCCCTATTCCACTGACTAAATAGTTTAGATACCTTATTTCAGATTATATATTTTATAAAGGTTGGCATTAGAATAGGAAATCTGAGCTCTTGGACTTCACAGACAGTGGACTTGACCACTAGGCATTGTTATGTAAGAATTAAAGAATACTGGCAAAGTTTTCAGAGAGCCTTCAAGTATAAAATTAAGAGATGCAACAAGGTGAAAGAATAGATTGAATTTTTCCCACTAAGAGCTGTCTTAGTGCAATAGACATTTTTGTGTGCCATGATGTGCAAAGCCCTTGGTTGGGTCTTGGGAACACAAAGAAACAAAGGCAAGTCTCCTGCCTTTGAGGATCTTAGGGTCTTAGTATCTTTGTCTATAGACACAGATCAAGAAATTACTGTAATTCAGTACAGTGATTTATACAATGGGTGGACTGCTTCAGTATTCATGGGGAACAAAGGAGAAACAGCAACCCATGCGTCATGGGAAGTCAGCATTTGAGTGGGATTTGAAGGTCAAGTAGGGGATTGTCAAGTGCAGTGAATGATGAAAGGATTATAGGAGCTGGAAGAATATGTGTGAAGGTGAGGAATGGGAAGAGAGGCTGGCATGTTGGGAACATCCTTAGAATTGTTTAGAACTGTTGGAGAGTGGAGTGTGTTCTGGGAAAGGATATGGAGTATGGGAAATGGCAAGAGACAAAGTCAGACAAAGCCGGCAAGTACCAGGTCAAAAAGTTTTGTATGCCATGTAGTCATGTCAGGTTTTTACTGTGATGAGAGTTATCAAATAGTAGGAATAGATCTTG
This sequence comes from Neofelis nebulosa, assembly GCF_028018385.1. Taxonomy (NCBI): domain Eukaryota; kingdom Metazoa; phylum Chordata; class Mammalia; order Carnivora; family Felidae; genus Neofelis; species Neofelis nebulosa. Next base: position 47,658,233 of record NC_080783.1, on the reverse strand, counting down.
GAAAAGGCAACTGCAGGTACAAACTAAACCTGGGATATAATGCAGAAGCAATTCCTAGATAAATGGTTTGCTTGGTTAATCAATGGATTTTGTTTTGTGTCAGTGTTAATGATTGTGGGCCACAAAGAATAACACGTGGTTTCTGTCTAATCTTTTTCTACTATTCAGAGATGTAACACAATTTGATGATTTTCCCTGTTCATAAATGAACTTGAGCCTGCAGCCATTACATTTAAACATTTTCTAGGTTAAGTCACATTCAAAATATAGAAAACATTTTATTGCTTTAAACAAAACAGTAAGCATTTCCAGTCATATTAAAAGACTTTTTTACAATCTGTTTGTTTACTTATTTATTCATTTATTCTCAAGTTAATTAACACCCAGTGTAGTCTTGTCTTCAGAGTAGAACTTAGTGATTCAAAGAGTGTCCTCCTTAATGCCCATCACCCATTTAACCCACCTCCCATAAACTCTCAGTTTGTTCTCTGTATTTAGGAGTCTCTTATGGTTTACCTCCCTCTCTGATTTTATCTTATTTTTCCTTCCCCTCCCCTATGTTCATCTGTTAAGTCTTTCAAATTCCACATATGAGTGAAATCATATGATATCTGTCTTTCTTTGACTGACTTATTTTGCTTAGCATAATACCCTCCAGTTCCATCCACATTGTTGCAAATAGAAAGATTTCATTCTTTTTCATCACCAAGTAGTTTACAGTCTTCATTTCTTATTTTTTAAGACAAAGTTTTTAGAGCTGTTTTAAGTTTACAACAAAATGGAAAGGAAGGTATATAAATTTCAAATATATCTCTTATTCCCACATATAAACAGCTTCCTCCTCATCAACTCCTCATCACTGATCAGAATGGTACTTTTTTTTTTTTAAACCAGGGATGAACCTACATTCACACTTCTTAATTACTCAAAGTTCCTTGTTTACCCTAGGGTTCATTCTTGGTGTTGTACATTCTATGGATTTGGAAAAAGGTATACTGACATATATTCATCATTATAATATCATACAGAGTATTTTCACTGGCTTAAAAAATCTTCTGTGTGGTTTCTGTCTTTAATATACCAATAATTCAGTACAGAAACCAAGGAGATTGCATATCATCATAAAGTCAAGTCTCTTTTTATTTCACTTCAAATTTTCTTCTTCAATTCAGTTCTCCCTTATTTTTATTTCATGAATTTGGTTATAAGTCAGCATAATTGCTTAGTGGGGTAAGTTTTAGGTAAACAGGAAGATGGCATATTTAATTTATTCGAATATATTTATTCATATCTAATGCTATTCAGTTTTCATAGGAAGGACTGGATATAAATAGATTGGCCAGATTTGCTTTGTCTTGGACTAAATAATAGCAAATTTGGGTAAAGCAGCTCCAATAGAAGCAGTAGTTTAAATAGCAGCAAAATTAGATAACATGACCAATGGCATGACCTAGTAATTATCTTATAATCTACTGATGATCTCTTTGAGTTCAATCTGGAGCTTATTCTGTCATTGGAACTTTTACAGTGTTTTCATTTCTAATATCCATTTTTTTTCTATTTGGCTATTTTATCATGTCAACTTGGGCTTATTTTATTCCTGCCAAATTTTTCTTTTAAAGTGTTTTGTTTGTTTTGGAACTCTGGGGAAGCTGGGAAAGTAGAAGGATCACAAGCTTACCTTGTCCTACAGACACACTAAAGTGGCAATTATATTAGTGCAACTAAATTCAAAAATGACCTGAAGATTCCAGAAAATTTTTACACAGTTAATTATAGAGAGGAGGCTGCATCTAAAAGGGTAGGAAGGGCAGAGACCAGGTCAGGAGTCAAACTCCCAGCAAGACTAACCACAGACAGGAAGGACACCACAAGCATGGAGAAGTAAGGGGATCAGACCTCACACCAGGCACCCCAGGCACAGGGGACCTGCCCTGGGAAGATGAGTATCCATAACGTTTGGCTATAAAAACCAGTGGGGCTTAATTTTACAAATTTTTACAATCAGTGGGGCTTAATTCCAGGTACTTTATAGCTGGCTTAGCTCTGGGAGCACCAGGAGGGATAAGAAACCGAGTCTTCACCCTTAAAGAGCCACATAATAAGTAAACCATCTAAGATACAGCATAGAAGCAGCAGTTTGAAAAGCACCTGGGGTATATGTGAAGGAGATTTACTTATTAATCTCAGAACATGCACTGGAGGGCAGGGGATCTTTAGGGAACTTCACTAAGAACAAAAGTGCTGGTGGTTGCCATTTCTCTTCACCCCTCTAGCCTACAGAGCAGGATACTTGAGGGAATAAGCATAAACACTCCCCATCTAATTTGTAGCACCACCTGCCCTGCCTCTACATTCTCCTGTGGATCTGCCCCATTAAACTTGCCCCACTTAGCATGTGTCCTTCCAAAGAAGCTTCTGCCCTGACACACCCTGAAAGCAACCCTAGCAGGGACTGATGGCACCCCAAGTAACTCTTGCCCTAGGAAGAGGGTAAGATAACCACACATACTAGTGTGACTACAGTCCCAGCATTTGAACCTTATAGCTAGCAATGTAAAGAGAGTGCCCTGCTGATGAGTGTGACTGTAGCCCCAGAGAATAGGCTGGGCATAAGCACCTGCTCTGTCTGCCAGTCCCAATCAACTGCAAGCCTGTGGTGGCCCCAGACTAGCCACTTAACATCACAGAAACCAAATGATACCTGGTGTGCCCACAACAGGCAAAGTGGACCATTGCAGCTGACTGGACTGAAGGCAAATGTGGCTTAGCCATAACAGTAGGGTGCATGCAGCCCACATGGGAGAAGTACCTCTGAAGCACCCGGTGCTGATGAACTAGGGACATTGTGTTGCAGGGAACCTCAGGACCTCTTCTTCACAAGGCCACTACCTTCAAGATCAGGAGATATAGCTGACTTTTCTAATATGTAGAAACAAATGCAGAGAGTTAGACAAAATGAGGAGACAGAGGAATATGTTCCAAATGATATAACAGGATAGAACCACATCAAAAAAGCTAAATAAAGTGAAGATAAGCAATATGCTTGATTAAGAATTCAGAGTATTGGTCATAAAGATACTCACTGGTCTTGAGAAAAGAGTGAGAAACCTCAGTGAGACCTTTAAAAGACATAGAAAATATTAAAAAAAAACAGTCAAGAGACAAAGAACTCAATAACTGAGATAAAAAAATACACTAGAGGCAACCAATATCAGATTAGAGGAAGTAGAAGAATGGATAAGTGACCTAGAAGACAGGGTAATGGAAAGTAATCAAGGTGAACGGCAAAAAAAAAAAATGATAATAGGTTAAGGGAACTTAGTGATGTTACAAGTATAATAACATTTTCATTATAAGGGTCCCAGAAGAGAGAGAGAAGGGGGCAGAACATTTATTTGAAAAAATAACAGCTGAAAATGTCCCTAATTTGGGGAAGAAAACAGACATCTAGATCCAGAGAACTTCCAACAAAGTTAACTAAGTGAGGCCCACACCAATACACATAATAAATAAAATGGCAAAAAGTAATGATAAAGAGAAATATTAAAATCAGCAAGAGAAAAGAAAAAAGTCATATACCAGGGCAACCCCATAAAGCAATTACCTAATTTTTCAGCAGAAACTTCTGATCAAAAGTGAGTGGCATGATATATTCAAAGTACTGAAAAGAAAAAAAAAACTGCAACCAAGAGTACTCTATCTTGCAAGGTTATCATTCAGCACAGAAGGAGAGATAAAGAGTTTCTCAGACAAACAAAAGTTAAAAGAGTTAATTACTATTAAACCAGCCTTACAAGAAACATTAAAGGGAATTCTTTGAGTGGAAAGAAAAGGACATACTGAGGAATAAGAAAATTGTGAAAGGAAAAAATTTCACAGGTAAATGCAAAAAAATGACAAAAGATTAATAGCTAGTGGAAATTAAAGCACAAAAGCAGTAAAATAAATTATGTCTACAAAAATCAGTCAAGGGATTCACAAAATAAAAGAATGTAAAGTATGACATCACATACATAAAATGTACAAGGGAGTAAAAGTTTAGTGGTTTAAGAAGGGTTGAAACTCAAGTGAACCTCAACATAATATGGACTGCTCTACTCATAAGATGTTGTATACAAACCTACTGGTAATCCCAAATCAAAACCTATTAAGAGATACACAAAAAATAAAAAGAAAGGTATCCAAATATAAAACTAAAGAAAGTCATCAAACCACAAGGGAAGACAGCAAAAGAAGAATGGAACAGAGAAGAACTACAAAAACAAACATAAAGCAAGTAACAAAATGACAGTAAGCATATAAGTATCGATAATTACTTTAAATGTAAACGGACTAAATGCTCCAATAAAAAGACATAGGGTGACTGAATTGATAAAAAAAAAAAAGCAAGACCTATCTGTATACTGTCTGTAAGGGACTTAGCTCAAACCTAAAGACACATGCAGATTAAAAGTGAAAGGATGAACAATAATTTACCATGCAAATGGAAATGAAAAGAAAGCTAGGATAGCAGTACTTATTTTGGACAAACCAGACTTTAAAACAAAAACTGAAACAAGCAACAATGAAGGACACTATGTAATGATAAAGAGAACAATGCAACAAATGGATATGACAATTATAAATACCTATGTACCCAACAAGGACACATCTAAAACATAAAAGAAACTATTAACAGACATAAAGGAAGAAATTGACAGTAATACAATAAGAGTGGGGGACTTTAACACTCCACTTATGTCAATGTATAGATCATCCAGACAGAAGATCAACAAGAAAACTGACTCTGAATGACACATTAGACCAGATGGACCTAACAGATATATTCAGAATAGCCCATTCAAAAGCAGCCAAATACACATTTTTTTCAAGTGCACATGGAATGTTCTCCAGGATAGATCACAAAGTGCATTGCACTATAGGCCTATCTCTACACGCAAGCAAGATCTCAAACAAACAGCCTAACTTATGCCTAACAGAGCAAGTAAAGAGCAAACAAAGCCCAAAGCCAGTAGAAGGAAGGAAATAATTAAAGATTAAAGAAAAAATTAATGAAATATGGACTAAAAAAACCTAATAGAACAGATCAATGAAACCAGGAGCTGGTTCTTTGCAAAGATCAATAAAACTGATAAACCGTCAACCAGACTCATCAAGATAAAGGGAGAGGATTAAAAAAAAAATCAGAAACAAAGGAGTAGAAATAACAACCAATACCACAGAAATACAAAGGAAGAGAATATTATGAAAAAAAATATGCCTAAAAATTGGCATAGAAACATATCGCCTTCCCAAACTGAATCTATTTCCAATAAGAAATAGGAAATTTGAACAGACCAACTGCTAGTAATGAAATTGAATCAGTAATAAAAAACTCCCAAAAAACAAGTCTAGGACCAGATGTCTTCACTGGTGAATTATACCAAACATTTAAAGAAGTGTTAATACCTGTTTTTCTCAAACTATTCAAAAAAATAGAGGAGGGGAGAAAGCTTCCAAATTCATTCTACAAGGCCAGCATTACCCTGATATAAAACCCAGAGAAAGACTCTACAAAAAAAGAGGACAGGCCAATTTCTCTGATGAACATAAATGCAAAAATTCTCATCAAAATATTAGCAAACCAAATCCAACAATATATTAAAAATACTCACCACAGGAGTGCCTGGGTGGCTCAGTCAGTTAAGCATCCAACTCTTGATTTTGGCTGAGGTCATGATCTATCTCATGTTTCATGGGATCAAGCTCCTGCTTGCGATTCTCTTTCTCTCCCTGTGCCCCTCCTCCCACTTGTGCTCTCTCTCTCTCTAGAAATCAAATAAATAAAGATTAAAAAAAGCAAAGCATCAACAACAAAATCCATCATAATCAAGTGAGACTTTCCCCAGGGATGCAAGAATGGTTTAATATTTACAAATTAATCAATGTGATATATCACATTAACAAGAGAAAGGATAAAAACCACATGATCTTTTCAATAGGTTCAGAAAAAGCATCTGACAAAGCACAATATCCATTCATGATAAAAGCTCTCAACAATTAGGTTTAGAGGGAATATTTCTCCACATAATAAAGGCCATATATGAAAACCCTACAGCTAACAGAATATTCAATGGTGGAAAAAGAGCTTTTCCTCTAATATCAGGAAGGATATGCATTCTCACAACTTTTATTCAACAACATACTAAAAGTCATAATCTTGGGAATTAGGAAAGCAAAATAAAGAAATAGCATCCAAATTGGTAGGGAAGAAGTAAAACTTTCACTATTTGCAAATGACATGATACTATCTATAGAACACCGTAAAGACTCCACCAAGGGCTACCTGGGTGGCTCAGTTGGTTAAGCATCCCACTTCGGCTCAGGTCATCATCTCATGTTTGTGAGTTTGAGCCCTACATCTGGCTTGCTGTTAGCACAGAGCCCGCTTGGGAATCCTCTGTCTCTGCCCCCCCCCCCCCCCGCTTTCTCAAAAATAAATGTTAAATACTCCACCAAAAAACTACTAGAACGGATAAATGAATTCATTAAAGTTGCAAGATACAAAATTAATATACAGAAATCTTTTGCATTTCTATACACATAATGAAGCAGCAGAAAGAGAAATTAGGAAAACAATCTTATTTGCAGTTGCACCAAAAAGAATACAATTCCTTGGAATAAACTTAATCAAGGAGGTGAAAGACCTGTACTCTGAAAATTATAAAACATTGATGAAGAAATTGAAGATGACACCAAAAATGGAAAGAAGTATACTCCATACTCATGGGTCAGAAGAATGAATATTATTAAAATGTCCACGTTACCTACCTAAAACAACCTACATATTTAATGCAACCCCTATAAAAATACCAACATTTTTCACAGAACTAGAATTAAATATAACATGAGGAAAATTAAAACTGTGTTTTGATTTAATTAAACATCTCAGAAATAAGTTTAGAAAAATTACTCTGTTGCTTTATAATCTTTAGAAACTTGTTCCTTCCTCTGGAAAATCTTTTCTTCCAGTAGAGTGTTACATCTTGGCAAGGATTAAATAAATTGAATCAACGGTGATTAGATTCTGTTGAAAGGTCAAGATGATTTTAGATTTTACAAGTTATAAAGTTTGAGTCCTAATTTTATTAGGAATTTATTAAAATTCTTTTAGAAATTTATTAAACTATATCACATGTTTATTCTGTATCTAGTGATACAAGAGGATATTAAATATTGTTTGTATCCAAATAAGATATGTTGTTAAAACACACACACACAGAGAAGGAAAAAAAAAAAGAGGTTATAGAGGGAGAGAGCCGAAACATAAGAGACTTAAAAACTGAGAACAAACTGAGGGTTGATGGGGGGGTGGGAAGGAGGGGAGGGTGGGTGATGGGTATTGAGGAGGGCACCTGTTGGGATGAGCACTGGGTGTTGTATGGAAACCAATCTGACAATAAATTTCATGTTTAAAAACACACACACATCATTTTATAGCTTTAAGGATTTATTGTTTGGATGAATGTTATGAATTTCTAGGAGTTGGAAGCTAAGTAGACAATAGACTTCCACTTTTCTGTTCAGAAACTCTTCCTGCATAAATAATGTTATTTTGTGACCTTTTATAAACTCCTTTTTTTTTTGGTTTAAGTACAATATGAATAGATTTCATATTCCAGATCCACATTCTTAGATTTGATTTTAATAATGACAAATATGAAAAGAGGTCTTTATAGTTCATTAGTATTGTTACTGTTTTTAATAAGAAAATATTTTTAAATTTGTTAAAATAATTTTTATTCAGTTTACAAAGTACTTTCATATACTTACTTTAATTATATCATAGTGAAATAAATAAGATACTTTTAAAGCAATTATTAAATTTAAGAACAAGACAAGTCCTTATTTGAATAGAAAATATAGTTGAGATTCAGAAAGTTGACTGCTATACCACTGCCTTCCTTCCAGGAACAATGTATGCACGAGTCACTTATTTATTTATATGTTTATTTCTGAGAGAGAGAGAGACTGGGGCGGGGGGGTAGGGACAGAGAGAGAGAGAGGGAGACACAGAATTTGAAGCAGACTCCAGGTTCTGAGCTGTCAGCACAGAGTCTGACATGGGGCTCGAACTCACAAACCATGAGATCATGACCTGAGCCAAAGTCAGACACTCAACCAACTGAACCACCCAGGTGCCCCAGAAGTCATCCATTTATGTGGCATCCTTTAACATCCCTTGATAAATTCCAGCTCTCACTAAGTCTCCAAATACGGAATTGGGATTATCACTACTTTCCCACTGTTTTCACTCCCCAGATGCTTATCTAAAGAAAATTCAAAAGCTTCTGGAAGTTGTAAGAGCTTAATAATAAATTTTTGTCTAACATGCAAGTGTTATTACTACAATGATTAGAGCAATCTTGTATGTTAGGGCCACAGGGAGGACAAATGAAGGTGTGGGAAAAGTTTGGTTTAAAGAAAAGTCTAAAATGAAGATAGAAATGAACTGAAACGAGTTATCTCCCTTTATCTTATCTTGTGCATCGTGTGGCTGTTTACTTGGTCTTTTACATGAGATTTTTGTGGTCTTCATAAGAATTTTCCATGTAATTATCAGCTGTTTTTTAAGATCAGAAATACTATGTTAACTAATTGTCAGAGTGATTAACTAATCATTCCTCTGATTTCATGTATTTGCCTGATACTCGCTAGCTGATGGGCTTCATGCTTAGGGGATAAAATTATGTTTTCTGGTTGGCAGCTTTAGTTTGTGTAATCAGATTTCAAGATTTTATTCAGGATATCCAATCAGACATATCAACACTTAAGTCTTAGAGTCATGCACTTGAAAAGGTCGATGTTTCTAGAAATGTTTCAGCCAGAAGAACAGATTCGGATGGAAGGGCAGTTAGCTCTGTATTTCTCTGCTTTGAGTGGGACAGGCAGCTTCCCTCTTAAACCATGAAAAACTGCTCTTGGTTACTCTTATTTTTTGAAACAAAGAAGAGTAAGGTATAATCCAAATGCAATATATCATTTATGTAATCTCTGATATATGACTCAGAGTTAATGACTCCTGTTGTCAGTGCCAGAGCTTCCATAAGCTGGCAGGCAATGGTTTGGGTTCAATGATGTATCTAATGTACACTCACAGCCTGCACTGCAATCTCCTTCCCTGTAGACAAAATGAGCACATTATGGTATAATAAGGACGGAGGAGTTTCTCCCTTCTACAGAGTAAATCGCATACTCGTTCCAGATATTCCTTCATACAACTTGTTTGGTGACATGCGATTACACAATGCATCATGCTAAACCCAATACAACTGTGGCTTTGTGGGCCACAACTGCACACAAGATAATGTCTAGGCCTGAGAAATGAAACTGACAATTTGACCTGTTGTTTATTCTGAATGCTTTTATCTACTTAAAAAACCACAATAGTAGGAATGGGATTCTGAAAAACACTCTCCTGTTTTTCATTTTTTAAGGATTTTTTTTGGTTAGTATTTGCTTTGAACTGTGGCTTCATATGTATGTATAGTCTTAGAAAATTCTTAGTTATTACCTTTTTCTATTATTTCTAAGACGTGTAGTTTATGTCTTCAGAATTTTTTCTAATACCCTTATTTGAAACTCCAGTTAGACACATGTTAGGGTTTAAGTCTATCCTTCAATAACTTTAACCTCTCTTTCATATTTTCTTTTTTCCTCACATTTTGAATAATTTCTTCAAATACATCTATCTGTAGGTTCTATAATTATTTCTTTACCATTCTTCGATTTGCTGTTTAACCTACCCATTGAGTTTTTAATTAAAAAAAATCATGCTTTTCAGATTGATAAATTATATTTCATTACTGTCAAATCTTCTCTGATCATTTTTGAGAATCTTCTGATTCATACTTTTATTTATTCCTACTTTTCTTTCAACATTTCACACATAATTGTTATAATCTTTATTTGATGATTCCTGTAGCTGAAGTTTTTGGACTGTAATCTATGATGAATGCTAACCTGTTCTTACTCACTCTTGCTGATGGCAGCTTGTTTTGTAGTGTGTTATATGATGATGGTGATGATGATGATGATGATGATAATGACGTAGTTTCTTTTTTAGATATGAACCATATTTGCCTAGAATTAATCTGTGGAAACACTTAACGTGCTTTCTTGAGGAAAAATCTTTATCTCATGGTAGGATTTTGTTTTACTTTTACTGGGGGCCAACGGTTGATATCAGCTGTTTGGTAAGTTTACCTAATCCTGTCTGGGGATTCCCTGATTGGGATGGTAATATAAATTCAAATCATAAACTCATGTGAAAGCAGTATATTGCTACAAATTCTCAGAAAGGACTATTTTTTTTTTAGCTTTTAATCACCTACGGCAATATTGAGTGGTAAGATTTACCACTATAGTTTTAACTTAATATTTGAAGACTGAAAACATTTGTTTCTATTTTTGCCCTCAGGAAAATTTCTCTTCAATTTTTATGAACTCATAAGAGTTCAGTTTATTTAAAAGTATTTAAAAGCATGTTTATAGTAATTGATCCAGCATCTGGGTGTTTTTTAGCAGAAGGCCTTTTAGAATTTTTAGTCTTAATCATATTGATGAAATCAGAATGTTATACCATTATTTCTCTTGTCCTTCTGCTTAGCTGTCCTGCTACTCAGTTGATTTGAGTATGTTTAAAATAAAACTTTAACTCTGGAATAATTTTAGGTTAACAGAAATGTTTCAATGATAGTGGAGAATTCTTGTCTACCTTCATACAATTCTCTCCATTGCCAACATCTTTTTTTTAAAGTTTTATTTGTTTATTTTGAGAGAGAGAGAGATGGGGGTGGGGGAGAGTATGCATGCATGAGTAGGGGAGAAGCAGAGAGAAAGGGAGACAGAGAATCCCAAGCAGGCTCTGCATTGTCAGCACAGAGCCTGACATGGGGTTAGTCTCATAAATGGTTAAATCATGACCTGAGTCGAAATCAAAAGTTGGATGCTTAACCAGCTGAGTCACCCAGGTGCCCCTATTGCCAACATCTTACATAACCATGGTAAAACCAAGAAACCAACTTTGGTGCATCATTATTAACTAAGCTCCAGATTATATTCAGATTTCTCTACTTTTTTCCACTAGTGTTCTTTTTTTTTTTTTTTTAATGATTTTTTTTAACGTTTATTTTTGAGACAGAGAGAGACAGAGCATGAACGGGGGAGGGTCAGAGAGAGGGAGACACAGAATCTGAAACAGGCTCCAGGCTCTGAGCTGTCAGCACAGAGCCTGACGCGGGGCTCGAACTCATGGACCGTGAGATCATGACCTGAGCCAAGTGGGGCAATTAACCGACTGAGCCACCCAGGCGCCCCCTAGTGTTCTTTTTCTATCCCAGTATCTCATCCATGATACCACATTGTGTTTAGCTGTCATGCTTCCTTAGCGTCTTCAGCTCTGTGATAATTTCTTAGCCTTGTTTTTCTTGACCTTGACAATTTTGAGGAATACTGATTAAGGATGTTATAGAATGTCTTCACTTTGTATGATTTTTTCTCATTATTAGAATTATAGTTTTTTGTAAAGAATGTGATAGAGGTGAAATACCCTTCTCATCATCTTATCAGATGATGCTGACTATCAACATGACTTCTCACTATGTGAGGTGATTAACTGGACAAGGTAGTGTTTGCTAGCTTTTTTTCTCTGAAGCTTCTCTGTTGAATTTACTTTTTTAATATTTAAGTTCTTTAGGTGATACTTTTTTTTAATGAAAGCAGTATTGTTTCATATTTTTCTGAGGATATAAAATACATATTTTAAAGTACTATTCTGCATGTTTTATTCTTACTTTTGCTGTAATCTCCACATTTTGGGAGAGTACCTCTTCTTCTTGGGTTTCATTTTCTCAATTGGTTATTGATTTTTTTAATTTAAGCTTCTTAAAAATTTTTAAGTTTTTAAATTTATTTTATCATTTCATTTCATTTCATACATTATGATAAGTATACTCTAATCTCCATCACCTATTTTACCTATTCCCCCACCCACCTCTCCGCTGGTAACCATCAGTTTGTTCTCTATAGTTAAGAGTCTGTTTCTTGGTTTGTCTCTCTCTGGCTTTTTTTTCCCTTTGTTCATTTGCTTTGTTAATTAAATTTCACAAATGAGTGAAATCATATGGAATTTGCCTTTCTCTGTCTGACTTATTTCTCTTAGTATTATACTCCCTAGCTCTATTCATGTCACTGCAAATGGCAAGATTTCACTCTTTTTACATGACTGAATAATATTCCATTGTGTGTGTGTGTGTGTGTGTGTGTGTATATATATATATATATATATATATATATATATATATATATACATACCACTTTTTCTTTATCCATTCATCTATCCATGGACACTTGGCTACTTCCATAGTTTGCCTATTGTAAATAATGTTGCAATAAACATAGGGGTGAATGTATCCCTTTGGATTAGTGTTTTTATATTTATTAGGTAAATACTCAGTAGTGGGATTACTGGATCATAGGTGGTTCTATTTTTAATTTTTTGAGGAAACTCCATACTGTTTTCCACAGTGGCTGCATCAGTTTGCATTCCCATCAACAGTGCAAGAGGATTCTTTTTTCTCCACATCCTTGCCAACACTTGTTTCTTGTGTTTTTTATCTTAGCCATTCTGACAGGTGTGAGGTGATATCTCACTATGGTTTTGATTTGTATTTCCCTGATGATCAGTGATGCTGAGCATGTTTTCATGTATCTGTTGGCCATCTGTAAGTTTCCTTTGGAGAAATGTCTGTTCATGTCTTATGTCCATTTTTAAATTGGATTATTTGGGTTTTTCTGGTGTTGAATTGTATAAGTTCTTTACATATTTTGGATACCAAACACTTACTGGATATGTGATGTGCAAATATCTTCTCCCATTCCATAGGTTGCCTTTTTTTTTTTTAGTTTTATTCATTGTTTTTTGTTGTTGCTGCTGTTGTGCAGAAGCATTTTATTTTGATGTAGTCTCAATAGTTTATTTTTGCTTTTGTTTCTCTGGTCTCAGGAGACATGTCTAGAAAAGTGTTTCTATGACTGATGTCAGAGAAAATACTGCCTGTGCTCTCTTCTATGATTTTTTTGGTTTCAAGTTTCACATTTAGGTCTTTAACCCAGTTGGAGTTTATTTTTGTGTATGGTATAAAAGAGTGGTCCAGTTTCATTCCTTTACATCTAGCTGTCCCATTTTCCCAGCACCATTTGTTGAAGAGACTGTCTTTTCCCTGCTGTAAATCATGGGTTTGTTTCTGGGCTCTCTATTCTGTTCCATTGACTTATATGTCTGTTTTTGTGTTGTACCATACCCTTATAATTACTACAGCCTTGCAGTACATATTGAAAGCTGGAATTATGATACATCCAATTTTGTTGTTATTTTTCAAGATTGCTTTGGCTAGTCTTTCCTAGTCTTTCCTATGGAACCAGTCTTTCCTGGTTCCATACAAATTTTAGTATTATTTGTTCTAGTTCTGTGAAGAATGCTGTTGGTATTATAAAGATTGCTTTGGGTAATGTGAACACTTTAACACTATTGGTTCTCCCAATTATTAGAATAGAATATGTTTCCATTTGTATCATTTTCACTTTCTTTCATCAATGTTTTATAATTTTCTTAGGGCACATCTTTCACCTTTTCGATTAAGTTTATTCTTATGTATTTAATTATTTTTAGTGCACATGTAAGTGGGATTATTTTCTTAATTTCTTTTGCCTTTATTATTAGTGTATAGAAATTCAATAGATTTCTGATTTTCAATAGCACACTGATTTTGTATCCTGCTACCTTAATGATCATTTATCAGTTCTAGTAGTTTATCAGTGGAGCCTTTCAGGTTTTCTATATAGAGTATCATGTCATCTGCAATAGTGAAAGTTTTACTTCTTCCTTACCAATTCGGATGCCTTTTATTTTATTTTATTTTTTTGTCTGATTACTGTGGCTAGGACTTCCAGTACTTTGCTGAATAAAAGTGGTGTGAGTTGACATCCTTGTCTTATTCCTGATCTTAGAGGAAAAACTCTCAGTTTTTCACAATTGAATATGATGTTAGCTGTGGATTTTTCATATATGGCCTTTATTATGTTGAAGTACGTTCCTTCTAAGCCTACTTTGTGGAGAGTTTCCACTAGGAATGGATGTTGTATTTTGCAAAATGCTTTTTCTGCATCTATTAAAATGATCACATATTTTTAAATTTATTTTTTAAATGTACATCCAAATTAGTTAGCATATAGTACAACAATGATTTCAGGAGTAGATTCCCTTAATGCCCCTTACCCATTTAGCCCATCCCCTCTCCCACAACCCCTCCAGTAACCCTCTGTTGGTTCTCCATATTTAAGAGTCTCTTATGTTTTGTCCCCCTCACTGTTTTTATATTATTTTTGCTTCCTGTCCCTTATGTTCATCTGTTTTGTATCTTAAAGTCCTCATATGAGTGAAGTCATATATTTGTCTTTCTCTGACTGACTAATTTCGCTTAGCATAATACCCTCTAGTTCCATCTACGTAGTTGCAAATGGCAAGATGTCATTATTTTTGATTGCCGAGTAATACTCCATTGTACATATATACCACCTCTCCTTTATCTATTCAACCATCGATGGACATTTGGGATCCTTCCATACTTGGGCTATTGTTGATAGTGCTGCTATAAACATGGGGGTGCATGTGTCCCTTCGAAACAGCATACTTGTATCCCTTGGATATATACCTAGTAGTGCAGTTGCTGGGTTGTAGGGTAGTTCTATTTTTAATTTTTGAAGAACCTCCATACTGTTTTCCAGAGTGGCTGCACCAGTCTGTATTCCCACCAGCAGTGCAAGAGAGATCCTCTTTCTTGGCATCCTCGCCAACATCTGTTGTTGCCTGAATTGTTAATGTTAAGCCATTCTGACAAGTGTGAGGTGGTATCTCATTGCGGTTTTGATTTGTATTTCCCTGATGATGAGTCATGTTGAACATTTTTTCATGTGTTGGTTGGCCATCTGGATGTCTTCTTTGGAGAAGGGTCTATTCATGTCTTTTGCATATTTCTTCACTGGATTATTTGTTTTTTGGGTGTTGAGTTTGATAAGTTCTTTATAGATTTTGGATACTAACCCTTTATCTGATATGTCGTTTGTAAATATCTTCTTCTATTCCATTGGTTACCTTTTAGTTTTGCTGATTGTTTCCTTCACTGTGCAGAAACTTTTTATTTTGACAAGGTCCCAAAAGTTCCTTTTTGCTTTGTTTTTCCTTGCCTCCAGAGACGTGTTGAGTAAGAAGTTGCTGCAGCCAAGATCAAAGAGGTTTCTGCCTGCTTTCTCCTCGAGGATTTTGATGGCTTCCTCTCTTACCTTTAAGTCTTTCATCCATTTTGGGTTTATTTTTGTATATGGTGTAAGAAAGTGGTCCAGGTTCATTCTTCTGCACGTCGCTGTCCAGTTTTCCCAGCACCACTTGCTGAAGAGACTGTCTTTATTCCATTGGATATTCTTTCCTGCTTTGTCAAAGATTAGTTGGCCATAGGTTTGTGGGTCCATTTCTGGGTTCTCTATTCTGTTCCACTGATCTGAGTGTCTGTTCTTGTGCCAGTACCATACTGTCTTGATGATTACAGCTTTGTAGTATAGCTTGAAGTTTGGGATTGTGATGTCTCCTGCTTTGGTTTTCTTTTTCAAGATCGCTTTGTCTATTCGGGGTCTTTTCCGGTTCCATACAAATTTTAGGATTATTTGTTCTAGCTCTGTGAAGATTGCTGGTGTTACTTTGATAGGGATTGCATTGAATATGTAGATTGCTTTGGGTAGTATCAACATTTTAACAATATTTTTTCTTCCTATCTAGGTGCATGGAATCTTTTTCCATTTGTTTGTGTCTTCTTCAAATTCTTTCATAAGCTTTCTATAGTTTTCAGTGTATAGATTTTCCACCTCTTTGGTTAGATTTATTCCTAGGTACTTTATGGTTTTTTTGTGCAACTGTTAATGGGATCAATTCCTTGATTTCTCTTTCTGTTACTTCATTGTTGGTGTATAGGAATGCAACTGATTGGGGCGCCTGGGTGGCGCAGTCGGTTAAGCGTCCGACTTCAGCCAGGTCACGATCTCGCGGTCCGTGAGTTCGAGCCCCGCGTCAGGCTCTGGGCCGATGGCTCGGAGCCTGGAGCCTGTTTCCGATTCTGTGTCTCCCTCTCTCTCTGCCCCTCCCCCGTTCATGCTCTGTCTCTCTCTGTCCCAAAAATAAATAAAAAATGTTGAAAAAAAAAATTAAAAAAAAAAAAAAAAAAGGAATGCAACTGATTTCTGTGCATTGATTTTATATCCTGCAACTTTGATGAATTCATGAATCAACTCTAGCAGTTTTTTGGTGGAATTTTTAGGGTTTTCCATATAGAGTATCATATCATCTGCAAAGACTGAAAGTTTGACCTTCTTTGTTTTTCCTTGCCTCCAGAGACGTGTTGAGTAAGAAGTTGCTGCAGCCAAGATCAAAGAGGTTTCTGCCTGGCTGATTTGGATGCCTTTTATTTCTTTGTGTTGTCTGATTGCAGAGGCTAAGACTTCCAATACTATGTTGAATAACAGTGGCGAGAGTGGACATCCCTGTCTTGTTCCTGACCTTAGGGGGAAGCTCTCAGTTTTTCCCCATTGAGGATGATATTAGCATTGGGTCATTCATATATGGCTTTTATGATCTTGAGGTATGCTCCTTCTATCCCTACTTTCTTGAGGGTTTTTATCAAGAAAGGATGCTGTATTTTGGCAAATGTTTTTTCTGCATCTATTGAGAGGATCATATGGTTCTTGTCCTTTCTTTTATTGATGTGATGAATCACGTTAATTGTTTTGCAGATATTGAACCAGTCTTGCATCCCAAGTATAAATCCCGCTTGGTTGTGGTGAATAATTTTTTTTAATGTATTGTTAGATCCGGTTGGCTAATATCTTGTTGAGGATTTTTGCATCCATGTTCATCAGGGAAATTAGTCTATAGTTCTTCTTTTTAGTGGGGTCTTTGTCTGGTTTTGGAATCAAGGTAATGCTGGTTTTGTAGAAAGAGTTTGGAAGTTTTCCTTCCATTACTCTGTTTGGAATAGCTTCAAGACAATAGGTGTTAACTCTTTCTTAAATGTTTGGTAGAATTTCCCTGGAAATCCATCTGGCCCTGGACTTTTTGTTTTTTGGGAGATTTTTGATTACTAATTCGATTTCTTTACTGGTTATGGGTCTGTTCAAATTTTCTATTTCTTCCTGTTTCAGTTTTGGTAGTGTATATGTTTCTAGGAACTTATCCATTTCTTTCTGATTGCCCATTTATTGGCATATAATTGCTCATAATATTCTCTTATTGTTTGTATTTCTGCAGTGTTGGTTGTGATCTCTCCGCTTTAATTCTTGATTTTGTTTATTTGAGTCCTTTCCTTTTTCTTTTTGATCAAACTGGCTAGGGGTTTATTAATTTTGTTAATTCTTTCAAAGAACCTGCTTCTGGTTTCATTGGTCTGTTGTACTGTTTATTTGGTTTTGACAGCATTGATTTCCACTCTAATCTTTATTATTTCCTGTCTTCTGCTGGTTTGGGGATTTATTTGCTGTTCTTTTTCCAGCTCTTTAAGGCACAAGGTTAGGTTGTGCATCTTAGACCTTTCTTCCTTCTTTAGAAGCCCTGGATTGCTATATACTTTCCTCTGAAGACCACCTTTGCTGCGCCCCAGAGGTTTTGGGCTGTGGTGTTATCATTTTCATTGGCTTTGATGTACTTCTTAATTTGTTAGCCTATTCATTCATTAGTAAGATGTTCTTTAGTCTCCAAGTATTTTTTATCTTTCCAAACTTTTTCTTGTGCTTGATTTCTAGTTTCATAGCCTTGTGTTCTGAAAATATCGACAGTATGATCTCAATCTTTTTGTACTTGTTGAGGACTGATTTGTGTCCCAGTATGTGATCTATTCTGGAGAATGTTCCATGTGCACTGGAGAAGAGTGTATACTCTGCTGCTTAAGGATGAAATGTTATG
The DNA here is from genome assembly GCF_028018385.1 of Neofelis nebulosa. NCBI lineage: Eukaryota > Metazoa > Chordata > Mammalia > Carnivora > Felidae > Neofelis > Neofelis nebulosa. The sequence continues at coordinate 47,640,187 of NC_080783.1, read as the reverse complement.
AATATATCTGTTAAGGCCATCTGGTGCATTGTGTCCTTCAAAGCCATTGTTTCCTTGTTGATTTTTTGATTAAATGATCTGTCCATTGTTGTAAGTGGGGTGTTGGAGCCCCCCACTATTATGGTATTATTATCAATGAGTTTCTTCATGTTTATGATTAATTGATTTAGATATTTGGGTGCTCCACATTTGGCGCATAAAAGGTTACAATTGTTAGGTCTTCTTGGTTGATAGACCCCTTAATTATGATATAATATCCTTTTCATCTCTTGTTACAGTCTTTATTTTAAAGTCTAGTTAGTCTGATATAAGTATGGTTACTCCAGCTTTCTTTTGTCAACCATTAGCATGATAGATGGTTCTCCATCCCCTTAATTTTAATATGAAGGTGTCTTTAGGTCTAAAGTGGGTCTCTTGTAGGCATCACAATCCCAGACTTTAGCCTCTACTACAAAGCTGTAATCATCAAGACAGCATGGTATTGGCACAAAAACAGCACACAGACCAATGGAATAGAATTGAAAACCCAGAACTAGACCCACAAACGTACAGCCAACTAATCTTTGACAAAGCAGGAAAGAACATCCAATGGAAAAAAGACAGTCTCTTTAACAAATGGTGCTGGGAGAACTGGACAGCAACATGCAGAAGGTTGAAACTAGACCACTTTCTCACACCATTCACAAAAATAAACTCAAAATGGATAAAGGACCTGAATGTGAGACAGGAAACCATCAAAACCCTAGAGGAGAAAGCAGGAAAAGACCTCTCTGACCTCAGCCGTAGCAATTTCTTACTCGACACATCCCCAAAGGCAAGGGAATTAAAAGCAAAAATGAATTACTGGGACCTTATGAAGATAAAAATCTTCTGCACAGCAAAGGAAACAACCAACAAAACTAAAAGGCAACCAACGGAATGGGAAAAGATATTTGCAACTGACATATCGGACAAAGGGCTGGTATCCAAAATCTATAAAGAGCTCACCAAACTCTACACCCGAAAAACAAATAACCCAGTGAAGAAATGGGCAGAAAACATGAATAGACACTTCTCTAAAGAAGACATCCGGATGGTCAACAGGCACATGAAAAGATGCTCAACGTCGCTCCTCATCAGGGAAATACAAATCAAAACCACACTCAGATATCACCTCATGCCAGTCAGAGTGGCCAAAATGAAGAAATCAGGAGACTATAGATGCTGGAGAGGATGTGGAGAAACGGGAACCCTCTTGCACTGTTGGTGGGAATGCAAATTGGTACAGCCACTCTGGAAAACAGTGTGGAGGTTCCTCAGAAAATTAAAAATAGACCTACCCTATGACCCAGCAATAGCACTGCTAGGAATTTATCCAAGGGATACAGGAGTACTGATGCATAGAGGCAGTTGTACCCCAATGTTTATAGCAGCACTCTCAACATTAGCCAAATTATGGAAAGAGCTTAGATGTCCATCAACTGATGAATGGATAAAGAAATTGTGGTTTATATACACAATGGAGTACTACATGGCAATGAGAAAGAATGAAATATGGCCCTTTGTAGCAACGTGGATGGAACTGGAGAGTGTGATGCTAAGTGAAATAAGCCATACAGAGAAAGACAGATACCATATGTTTTCACCCTTATGTGGATCCTGAGAAACTTAACAGAAACCCATGGGGGAGGGGAAGGAAAAAAAAAGAGGTTAGAGTGGGAGAGAGCCAAAGCATAAGAGACTCTTAAAAACTGAGAACAAACTGAGGGTTGATGGGGGGTGGGAGGGAGGGGAGGGTGGGTGATGGGTTTTGAGGAGGGCACCTTTTGGGATGAGCACTGGGTGTTGTATGGAAACCATTTGACAATAAATTTCATATATTGAAAAAAAAAGAATATAGGACAGTACATTATACTTAATAAGAGAAAAAAAATAAAGTGGGTCTCTTGTAAAGAGTATATAGATGGATCTTGTTTCCTTATCCATTCTGTTACCCTACGTTTTTGATTGGAGCATTTAGACCATTGATATTTAGAGTGAGTACTGAAAGATATGAATTTATTGCCACTATGTTGCTTGTATAGTTGGAGTTTCTGGTGGTATTCTCTGGTCCTTTCTAGTCATTGTTGCTTTTGGTCTTTTTCTTTCTTTCTTTTTCAGCTTTTCTCCCCTCAAAAAATCCCCCTTAAAATTTCTTGTAGGGCTGGTTTAGTGGTCATGAACTCCTTTAATTTTTGTTTTTCTGGGAAACTTTTCATCTCTCCTTCTATTTTGAAAGACAGTCTTGCTGGATAAAGAATTCTTGGCTACAAATTTTTTCGATACAGCAAATTGAATATATCCTGCCACTCCTTTCTGGCCTGCCAAGTTTCTGTGGATAGGTCTGTTTCAAACCTGATCTGTCTTCCTTTGTAGGTTAAGGACTTTTTTTCCCTTGTTGCTTTCATGAATCTTTCCTTGCCTGAGTATTTTGTGAATTTGACTATGACATGCCTTCTTGATGGTTGGTTTTTGTTGAATCTAATGGGAGTCCTCTGTGCTTCTTAGATTTTGATGACTGTGTCTTTCCCTAGATTAGGAAAGTTTTCTCCTATGATTTGCTCACATACCGTTCTACCCCCTTTTCTCTCTCTTCATCTTATGGGATCCCTATGATTCTGATGTTGTTCCTTTTTAATGAGTCACTGATTTCTCTAATTCTTAAATCTTGCTCTTTTGCTTAGTTTCCCTCTTATTTTCTCCTTCATTATTCTCCATAAATTTGTCCTCTGTATCGCTGATTCGCTGCTCTGCCTCATCCATCCTTGCTGCTGTGGCATCCATTTGAGACTGCAGCTCAGTTACAGCGTTTTTTATTTCATCCTGACTAGCTTTTACTTCTTATATCTGCACAGAAAGGGATTCTAATCTATTTTTGACCCCAGCTAGTATTCTTATCATTGTGATTCTAAATTGTGGTTCAGACATTTTGCTTGTATCTGTGTTGATTAAGTCCCTGGCTGTCGTTTCTTCCTGCTCTTTCTTTTGGGGTGAATTCCTTTGTTTCATCATTTTGAAGGAAGAAAAGGAATTATGTAAAAAAATTAAAATTAAAAATAACACACACACAGACACACAAATCAAATTAACAATGCTAGATCCTAGGTGTGCTTTGGTCTGGGTGTTGAAAGGATCTTGATAGATTAGAGAAAAAAATGGAAAAAAAAGGAAAATGTTTGAAAATTTGAAAAAATGAATAGAATGAAATAGAATAAAATGAAATAATGGAAGTAAAATATAATTGGAAAAATTTACAGGGGCTGCTGGGTGGCTCAGTTGGTTAAGTATCTGACTTTGGCTCAGGATATGATCTTGCAGTTTGTGGGTTTAAGCCCCACATCATACTCTGTGCTGACCTGTCAGAGCCTGAAGCCTGCTTCAGATTCTGTGTCTCCCTCTCTCTCTCTACCCCTCTCCTGCTCATGCTCTTTCTTCCTCTCAAAAATAAACATTAAAAAATTCTTTTTTAAAAAGAAGGAAAAGGGGCGCCTGGGTGGCTCGGTCGGTTAAGCGTCTGACTTCAGCTCAGGTCATGATCTCACAGACCGTGAGTTCGAGCCCCGCGTCAGGCTCTGGGCTGATGGCTCGGAGCCTGGAGCCTGCTTCCGATTCTGTGTCTCCCTCTCTGTCTGCCCCTCCCCCGTTCCTGCTCTGTCTCTCTCTGTCTCAAAAATAAACGTAAAAAAAAAATTAAAAAGAAGGAAAAATTTACAAAAATAAAAATTACAGTAGAAAAAAATAAAGGAAAAAATTTTTGAATTTGGGATTTTTCCTATTTATTGAGATAGGCCTGGATTGCAATGTATTTTCCTCTCAGGACTGCCTTTGCTGCATCCCAAAGCGTTTGGATTGTTGTATTTTCATTTTCATTTGTTTCCATATATTTTTTAGCTTCTTCTCTAGTGTTTGGTTGACCCATTCATTCTTTACTAGGGTGTTCTTTAACCTCCATGCTTTTGGAGGTTTTCCAGACTTTTTCCTGTGGTTGATTTCAAGCTTCATAGCATTGTGGTCTGAAAGTATGCATAGTATGATCTCAATTCTTGTATACTTATGAAGGGCTGTTTTGTGACCCAGTATGTGATCTATCTGGAGAATGTTCCATGTGCACTCGAGAAGAAAGTGTATTCTGTTGCTTTGGGATGCAGAGTTCTATATAAATCTGTCAAGTCCATCTGATCCAATGTATCATTCAGGTTCCTTGTTTCTTTATTGACCGTGTGTCTAGATGATCTATCCATTGTTGTAAGTGGAGTATTAAAGTCCCCTGCAATGACCACATTCTTATCAATAAGGTTTCTTATGTGTGTGAGTAATTGTTTTATATATTTGGGGGCTCCCGTATTCGGTGCATAGACATTTATAATAGTTAGCTCTTCCTGGTGGATAGACCCTGTAATTATTATATAATGCCCTTCTTCATCTCTTGTTACAGCCTTTAATTTAAAGTCTAGTTTGTCTGATATAAGTATGGCTACTCCAGCTTTCTTTTGACTTCCAGTAGCATGATAGATAGTTCTCCATCCCCTCACTTTCAATCTGAAGGTGTCCTCAGGTCTAAAATGAGTCTCTTGTAGACAGAAAATAGATGAGTCTTGTTTTTTTATCCATTCTGATACCCTATGTCTTTTGGTTGGCGCATTTAGTCCATTTACATTCAGTGTTATTATAGAAAGATATGTGTTTAGAGTCATTGTGATGTCTATATGTTTCATGCTTTTGGAATGTCTCTGGTACTTAGTCTCACAGGATCCCCCTTAGGATCTCTTGTAGGGCTGGTTTAGTGGTGATGAATTCCTTCAGTTTTTGTTTGGGAAGACCTTTATCTCTCCTTCTATCCTAAATGACAGATTTGCTGGATAAAGGATTCTCGGCTGCATATTTTTTTCTGTTCATCACATTGAAGATTTCCTGCCATTCCTTTCTGGCCTGCCAAGTTTCAGTAGAGAGATCTGTCACGAGTCTTATCGGTCTCCCTTTATATGTTAGAGCACGTTTATCCCTAGCTGTTTTCAGAATTTTCTCTTTATCCTTGTATTTTGCCAGTTTCACTATGAAATGTCATGCAGAAGATCGATTCAAGTTACGTCTGAAGGGAGTTCTCTGTGCCTCTTGGATTTCAATGCCTTTTTCCTTCCCCAGATCTGGGAAGTTCTCAGCTATTATTTCTTCAAGTACCCTTTCAGCACCTTTCCCTCTCTCTTCCTCCTCTGGAATACCAATTATGCGTATATTATTTCTCTTTAGTGCATCACTTAGTTCTCTAATTTTCCCTTCATACTCCTGGATTTTTTTATCTCTCTTTTTCTCAGCTTCTTCTTTTTGCATATTTTTATCTTCTGGTTCACCTATTCTCTCCTCTACCTCATCAATCCGAGCTGTGGTCGCCTCCATTTTATTTTGCAGCTCATTTATAGCATTTTTTAGCTCCTCCTGGCTGTTTTTTAGCCCCTTGATCTCTGTAGCAATAGATTCTCTGCTGTCCTGTATACTGTTTTCAAGTCCAGCGATTAATTTTATGACTATTATTTTAAATTCACTTTCTGTTACGTTGTTTAAAAATTTTTTTTTAACGTTTATTTATTTTTGAGACAGAGAGACAAAGCACGAACGGGGGAGGGTCACAGAGAGAGGGAGACACAGAATCTGAAACAGGCTCCAGGCTCTAAGCTGTCAGCACAGAGCCCGATGCGGGGCTTGAACCCACAGACCGTGAGATCATGACCTGAGCCGAAGTCGGACGCTTAACCGACCGAGCCACCCAGGCGCCCCGACATTGTTTAAATCGTTTTTGATCAGTTCGTTAGCTGTTGCTACTTCCTGGAGTTTCTTTTGAGGGGAATTCTTCCGTTTGGTCATTTTGGATAGTCCCTGGAGTGGTGCGGAACTGCAGGCCCCTGTGCTTTCTTGAATAACTTGCGTTGGCGGGTGGGGCCGCAGTCAGACCTGATGTCTGCCCCCAGCCCACCGCTGAAGCCACAGTCAGTCAGACTGGTGTGTACCTTCTCTTCCCCTCTCCTAGGGACGGGATTTACTGTGGGGTGGTGTGGCCCCTGTCTGGGCTACTTGCACACTGCCAGCCTTGTGGTGCTGGGGATCTGGCGTATTAGCTGGGGTGGATTGGCAAGGTGCACAAGGGTGGGAGGGGCAGGCTCAGCTTGCTTTTCCTTCTGTGATCTGCTTCGGGAGGGGCCCTGCGGCACCAGGAGGGAGTCAGACCCGCCACCGGAAAGGAAAATATTTTTAATAAAAATTGAAAATAAATTTTTCTTTATATAAGAAAAAGAAAATAAATGAAAAAGAAAAAAAGAAGTAAATCAAATAGATGGACCAGCGAACAGACTGAAATATATTTGAAATTACATCATTTTTCTCTAGAAGTGGAACTATGAAGCACTTTATAGTCTGTAAACTAAGCAGGAAGATAGACTTATGGTGTTCCTGAAGATCAAGGTTGGCCCAGTTGGGTGGGGTTTAGTATAACAGCTCCATTCTCCACTAGATGGCGCTGCTTACCTTACTGGGGTGGATTGTTGTGGCACTTGTAGGTGTGTATGCACATGCATGGGAGGGGTGTAAAATGGCATCCCCCAGCTACCCGGTCTCTGGTTTCAGAACTCCAGATCTCCCTGAGCGGCAATAGTGTACCTGGCCTTTGCCTCTGGCTTCTGTCCACACCCTGCTTTTACACTGTCTATGAGCAAGCCATCAGGTTGCCAGGTGGTACCTCCCTCCTGAGTTTTATCTCAGATGGGGCTGTGTTTCCTGATCGCTCATTTCTGAGGGACTGTGGCTTTACACATTCTGACCCTCTGTGGGAGGGTCTCACCAAGCAATGGCTGGGTGCCAGCTGCACCCTGGAATGTTCATGGGACTGCACTGTTCCCAACGCCCAGAGACTGTAGCTGGGTGCCAGCCCACCCCAGAAAAAGTTCATGAGATTGTGTAGCAGCAGCATTACAGGGATTATGGAAAATCATAACACACATCTGGCACCAGTCTTCACCCTTAACATCCTTGTTACGGCATCAGTGAAGGTGGTTGTTCTCTTGGGTCTACTGGAAACTTTGCCTGTGGGGTGGCCTCACAGCCTCTACCAAATGTCCCCCCAGCAGGAGAACTGCCTCTGTCCATGTCGCCTAAGGACCCCCTGGACTTCACTCTGCTCCTGAGGATTCATTCTTACCACAAGAGCACCACCAGGTATCAAGCTGTGGAGTTTCAGACTCTGTGCTCCTCCTGTTTATAGAGTCTTAATGGAATTTAAACCCTCTCCTTTCTCCTGTCTCCCTTTTTTAGTTCAGTCCCTGTCACTGTTTCCACTTTCCCACTTTCCAGCTGCTTTTGTGGGTGGGGGTGCTTTTCCTGTACCCTCCCTCTGTCTCTGTCTTCTCTCCACAAGCAAAAACAGCTCCCTGCCCTCCCCGGCTTCTCTCAGCCTCAGTTCACCTCTCTGCATCACATACCTGCTGAGTTCTGTGGATCAGGTTGTGCAGATTGTTGTTAATCCTTAAATCAGTTTTCTAGGTGTCCAGGATGGTTTAGTGTTGATATGGCTGTATTTCATGGATGCGAGATGAAAAATAACTTCCATGTTCTTCCGCCATCTTGGCTTCTCCTGGATCACATGGTTTTTATCTTCTCTTATTGATGTGATGTGTCACATTGATTTGTGAATATTGAAACACTGTTTCATCTAAGGAATAAATCTCACTTGATTGTGGTGAATGAGTTTTTTAAAATATATTGTTGGATTTGGTTTGCTAATATTTTGATGAGACTTTGCATCTACAGTCATCAGAGAGATTGGCCTATACTTCTCTTTTTTTGTAGTTTCTTTATCTGGTTTTGATATCAGGGTAATGCTAGACTTGTAGAATACATTTGGAAGCTTTCCTTCCTCTTCCATTGTTGGGAATAATTTGAGAAGTATAGGTGTTAACTCTTCTTTAAGTCTTTGGAAGAATTTACCTGTGAAGCTATCTGGTCCTGGACTTTTGCTTGCTGGGAGTTTTTTGATTACTACCCATAGATTATTTTATGCCCCTCTTCCAGGAGGCATTTGCCAAGGCTTCTTCACAAATACCTTGAACAGACTGATTTTTAAGGAGGTAATATAATACGATAGTTAAGAACATAACACTGCTACTTACTAATGGTATGATATTTGGATAATTTAATATCAGTTTCCCATTAGCAATATTTGTATAATTAAAATACATAACTCATGAGTGTTAAATGAATGTATCATAGCCTGATACATAGTAGATACTCAGTACATGATAGTTAATAACATTATCTTATACTTCTCCCTTATACTAAAAGTAAGTTGGAATGGAGTCTATGAAATTTTGTTGGCAAAGAATTGGCTAGATTTAAAAAATTTTAATATTCAAAAAATCTGAACAGTGATTTTATTTCTGTACTTTCCTGCTTTTGTCTTTATTCCACATGGGCTATAAATCCATGGTTGAAATTAATATATATAATTGCTATTTGACTTCTTTGGTATAAGTAGTCAAAATGGACTTATGACCTTAACTTTAAAAAGACATGTTTGAAAGGATAAATCATTACTTACAGAACCAATGGAAGAGATTAATGTTTCTCAACCTGTGGTATAAGTGTTAAATTCAACCATTGCAAATATATTCTCCAAATAATACTATAAAAGAAAAGAAAGTTAAGAGGATGAAACTGTGTGTACACTTACGTACATGCTCGCATACGCACAGATACACACACGCATGCATGCACGAATATATGTATAGACTAGAGTTCTCATTTCTGCAGATAGCATATCTGGTAATTTTCACTTCCTTTCTCCACTACTGATTCCATATTTCCCTTGTGGTTGGGCAGAATCCTAGCTGGTTGGTGCTGTTTTCTTAGTGATGTGATCTAATCCTTCATTTTTTGTAGGACTTAGTGGTCCTTTCTATAAAGGCTTGAAGCATACTGATTTTTTTTTATCATACAGCATTCCTTTAGGCTCTATCCTAACTCTTCCTAGTCCCATTGTAGGGCAGAAATCTTATTTACTGTTGATAATCAATGTCAAACGACAGCATAGCTGCAATTTTTAAGTCTTTACCTAAAGACAGGATAAAACCAAAATAATCAGGATGCAGCTTCTTCTGTTTTTAATTCAGAGAAACTATTTTTTTTTTAATTTTTTTTAACGTTTATTAATTTTTGAGACAGAGAGAGACAGAGCATGAATGGGGGAGGGTCAGAGAGAGAGGGAGACACAGAATCGGAAGCAGGCTCCAGGCTCTGAGTCGTCAGCACAGAGCCCATCGCGGGGCTCGAACTCACGGACCGTGAGATCATGACCTGAGCCGAAGTCAGACGCTTAACCGACCAAGCCACCCAGGCGCCCCCAGAGAAACTATTATTGTGTCAATGGTATACACATATCTTTCTTGGATACTAATACTTATACAAAAGCAAATTCTTGGTCTAAAAAGCAAGACATTTATCAAGATTATTGAATATTATTTTAGAAGACTCCTCTGTACTTCTCTCCCATTATACTAGGATTTGCACATTTTTGGAGAAACAAACCCATATATGTGTGTTAGTCATTTGTTCAGAACAAATATCACATCCTGCAAGTTAGCACCTCAGTGTTATAAAGTCTTGTTTGCAAATTGGTAGTATTAGGAAAGTTTTCAATAAGGAATCTGATTATTCCATAAGGATTATTGCTTTTGAGCATTAGTTTGCTGCTTTAAAATTTGAAACTGGTATCTTGATTGAAAGTAGTATTTTATGGATTGCTTCCTTGGCAATGAAAAGGCCACAATTCTACTAAGCAGTTTCCAGATGGCTGCCAGTTCCCTTAAGGCACCATGTTTGGCCACTATTGCTGGCAGACTGGACATTCAGTAATAACATCAGCTGGCTGAACTCATGTGTAACTTCCATCCTTGCCCCCATAACAACTTTAAAAGCCTGTGGTCCTGGGTCAACCAGGAGAATGACTCACATCCATATTCAGCTTATACATCTGAGTTATTAAAGATCTATTTATGAGGAATGGGACTGTTAGATTCCATATGGGGTACAAACGTTTTCATGATCTGGGCCTTTCCCAAGTATTCCATTCACACATACCATTCCAAGTCTCCTTTTCTCCAATTTTTCAATGTCACCATTTTTTTTAACCATCTGGCCAGATATTGACCACAGTCTAGCTGCCTAAGAATCAGAGTAAATTCTTAATTCTATGGTAGTAGACTGGCAAGTGTTCTGCATAATGCTTTATCCATTGGGAGTATTTCATGAGTTATTCTATGGAATAAGAACACAAAGCTTCCCATAAATTTTCCTCTTATTTTATACTGACAATATGTAAACATCTGGGTATGTCTCTGTGTATGTCTGTGTTATTAATATGTACCATTAGGATGTAAATACAACATTATATAATCTAAATAAGGAAATCATTAAAAGGAATAAATTATTGGCTGTGGAATGAGAAATGAATTGATTATGTCTCTAGTAATAAGTCAAATGGTTTACATATATAAGTAGATGACAGAAAGGTCACAGTTAAGATAGGAGAAGGGTCACAGTTAAGATAGGAAAAAGTGAAAGGTGACCTTCCTCAGCCTACAAATAGGCACATTTTGTATTAGCTTACCAGTTTGCCACTCATTGAATTTTAATAGTTTAGATTTAATGCATTTGAAAGCAGTTTAAGTCCTAAGAGCTACTGAACAAGTCTTTGAGTTAAATTTTATGTTTTATTCTGGTTCTTATTTTCAAGCTCACAGTTTCTGTTAATCTTACTGTAGTTTTTCTCCTTAGGCTCTAAACCTTTTGGTCACTCTTAAATGACATGCATGCTTCAAAGGCCTTTAACACATCACCTCTCCTAGAAAGAACTTGTTTTTCTTTTATGCCAATACCTTCTACCATTTTAAGATATCTTGTTAATAGCTGATGCATTTCAACTGCAGATGCTCAGAAAAACTCTTGGGCCTATTGAAGAAGGAATTCCAGGGCAGAAGGATGACAGCTATGGTCCCTGTGAGGGGACCTCTTTCCTCCTCATTGAGCCACACCATACGAATAGGAACCCCACTCAGCATAGGTGGAGAGCCTATACTCACAAACTGTCCATATTGTGGAAGAACAGTAAAGTAAGAGCCTTTGGTAAACAGGTTTTTTCCTTTGGAGCAACTTTATTTTAAAGATATGTAATTCATATATAGTACAACTCATCCATTTAAGGTGTATAATTTAATGGTTTTTAGTATATTCACAACGTTGTGCAACCATCTCCACAATCAATTTTAGAGTGTTTTCATTACCTTGAAAAGAAGGTTCATGCCCTTTAGCTATCGTCCTTTAAACTCCCTCCTCCAGCTCTAAGCAATCACTAATCTACTTCTGCCTCTCTACACTTGCCTATTCTGGACATTTCACACAATTGGAATCATAAAATATGTGGTCTTTTGTGACTGGCTTCTTTTGGGGGACTGTTTTTATTACTCCACAAAGCACCAGGTTAACCCAGCCATTTAAGAAAATGTTGATTTAGCATATTTTATGTGCATAAACTTAAACAGCTATTATAATATTTCTGCACTTAAAGGTCTAGCTAAATTTCTACCTCCTCTAGGTAATTTTTCATGTCTGCCAACCCCATGTGTATTTGGCATAGCATGGTTGATAATGACAGTTACTAATATTAACTAATATTCAGTTCACCATAGGCTAGGTATTGTGTTAAGTGCTTCATATCCTATCTTACATAATCCACTCTGTGAGGTAAATATTATATTCATTTAACAGTTGACAAAAAATTTAAAAGAATCTAAATAGTTTTTTTTAATTTTTTAAATGTTTATTTATTATTTTTGAGGTGGAGACAGATCATGAGCAGGGGAGGGACAGAGAGAGAGTGAGACACAGAATACAAAGCAGCCTCCAGGCTCTGAGCTGTCAGCACAGAGCCCGACACAGGGCTTCAACCCACGAACTGCGAGATCATGACCTGAGCCGAAGTCAGACACTCAACCAACTGAGCCACCCAGGCACCCCAAGAATCTAAGTAGTTTTTTTAAAGTTACATAATATATTATGGAGAAACTTTCAAACCCAGGTCTATCTGATTTCACAATTGGGAGGGGTTTGATATTTTTAAGACCTTGCACATAATTTTTTTAAATGAAGAAACATAGCTAATTAACTAGTTAATTAACTAACTAAACAAATACAAAATCACATAAAATAATCTTCTCATAATGATATGCTTTCAATTACTTTGCATATGAAATAACATTTTTTCAAATTCTATTTATAAATGTAGTCATTCATTTATATACTTCAGTTCAGTTCAGTTATAGGTAAGTGTTTTAGGACTTTATTTTTTAAAGCAGATGTTTAATTTTTCTCTATGTAACAAAATACTTTATAGTTGTGCATAGGAAAACTTCAGTGTTTTAACCTGTGTTTAAACTACTGAAGCACATTAAGTTTGCTTGTCTGGATTAGAGTACCTTTAGGCATTCACACTTCGAAAGAATTTCCAATGGATTTCAACACCTAATTTAAAATAACGGCAATTTTTGAGTTGCATATTAAAAAAACTGAGATATGGTTAGTTCCTTACTGAGATGAGCTATTCAAATGACTCTCTAGCATGCCATTGGCAATAATCTTTCTGATTATTTAGATTGGATGCTTTATATTGATCTGATGGAACATAAGTACACCTGAGATGTGTAAATATGTAAATAATTTACCTATTACTGTCCCTGATAATCATAATACTGTTATGAAAGTTGGGATTATATTCTTGCTACAATTTCCAAAATAGTACTTTTTTATTCATGATTTAACATTAGTTTCCTTTATTTTCGCATTATATTAGCCACGTGCCTTTTTCTCTGTTTATCTAGGGACTAACACAGAGATGCTTCAGGGAGAAACTTTTAGCTTTGATAACTTGAACAACAAACAAAATTAAAATTTTTGTGAAAACGTCTGTCTAAAATTTTTGTTTCTTGGTAAGTGCCTCCCTCAGGTATCTCAGTGGAAGATGGTATTGGAATTTGGAGCTCTTGTTACAAAACTAACACAAAAAGCTACATTTCTATTCCTTATTCCTTCACTGTTCCAAACTAACTTCTCTGTGAACATGTATACATGAACCATATGGGCTGAGACTCTTAAGTTTTTCTACTGACATGAGTTAAAGTGCCCACTAATTAAATCAACTGCACAAAGAGAGTCAAGGTTCGTGACAGTTGATGTGTTTTTCAAGAAGTCTGATTTATTATGTTAGGTCCTTCTGGCCTCAGGCTTCTGTCCCCATTCTAGGTAGTCATGGGAGAGAAAAAGGGCCAGTTGATACTCTGAGAAGATTAAATTTATATGAATAGTAGAGAATTTCTTTAGCAATTACTTTTTTTCCACTCAAGGAAAATCAAAGATCATAGACACGTCTCTAATTTAGACTCCATAACTGAAGATTTTCTGCAAGTGAGATGCCTAAATTCTTTGGAAGAACTGGAGCTGTCATAAGACAGGTTAGAAACCAGAGGTTCTATTTTGGCACAGGTCTGGGTGAATAGATTCTGGCTTCCTAGAAAACATGGGCTCTACCTACAGAGTTTCTCCTCTTCATAACTTCTCTCAAAGAATTCTTCTCTTAAACATAAGTCTTCATTACAAAAGTATTTTTTCCTTTCTGAAACCAAATTTATGGCCATAATTGGCTCTGGTCTGTCCCTTCCAGAACCATGCATTGATGACTCTGGAACTCTGCTTTTTGCTATTCCAAACCAAATATCTTATATCTCTCTTTGGAGGGGTTTTTAAAAAACGAACCCATGTCAAGGAAAATGTAAGTAAAAATGGTGAAGCTTACACATTTAATTAGTCTCACTAATCCAGAAGGGTCTTTAGGAAGTCTATTATTTCTATATTTCCATTTTACGCTTTTCAAAAATGAAATTAAAGTATATTGTAGCACTCAGATCTATTGCAATTGTCTTATAAGTCTATGAACCTAAAGCTTTTAAACTAAACACATGTGATTAGAATAATTAATATTAAAAGCATTTCCAAGTTAATGAATTACTAACCTGATTGCTAGGTCACTGCTAGGTCAATGATTTAAGATGTTTAATTTGAAATGTGATTTTATACCATTTTTAGTAGAGCCACTGATTTAATATTTAAGTTAAAGCAAAAAGCTAGTTCAAATTCTAGAAAGTCAAGTAACTTAAGCTATGTAGATAACTTGCCCTTAAAAGTTTAATGTAATTTAAAAGCTATACTTTAAATTATATTATAAAAGTATGCATTAAAGTTATATTTAAATTTAGAGGCATCTGGGTGACTCAGTCGGTTAAGCATCTGACTTTGGCTCAGGTCATGATCTCGCAGTTCCTGGGTACAAGCTCCACGTCAGGCTCTGTGCTGTCAGCTCGGAGCCTGGAGCCTGCTTTGGATTCTGTTTCTCCCTCTCTCTCTGCTCCTCTTCCACTTGTGCTCTGCCTCTTTCTCTCTCAAAAATAAATAAACATTAACATTTTTTAAAAGTTATAGTTAAATTTAAATTGTAGATCTATTTATATTTAATGACATGTTTAGCATTTGTTTTTCTCTTTAAAGGCAATAAGGCACATAAACCTCATGTTCATAAAAACTATAATTTTTATAAAGTTCAAAGAAGTAATCAAAATATGAAAGCAATGGAGCAAATAAATTGCTCTGTAATAATAAGAAAAGCCATGTGCAATTCTAACATGCTCAGGTAAAGTAGAAAATTCCCAAAGTCATATAGTTTAATTGGTTTTAGAAGTGAGAATTATTTACTGTCTAGGCAAATCAAACACACAGGGAGCAGCAAAACCTTGATCTTGTTCTAGGCTGTTGCCTTAAGTAATTTGGAAATATGAAAGAGAGCTGCCACAACTTTAAGTAATTTACACAAGTTCTCTGGATCGATAAATCCTGCTGCTTTCTTCCCCACTTGCTTATCAATGTAGAGTGAAGAGTGGCAGGAATTCAGAGCTACAGCAAAAGTTGACAGAGAAAGCTTTAGAGATCAGAACTGTAACATGGACACATATTTTTGGTCTTTATATAACAATCACTGCTCCTGGCACATAGTAGTCATTCAATAAATATTTCTAGTAAATTAATGAATGGGTTAGGAATGAATTCCAAGAACCCTTGACAATTAGATTATGAGTTGTCTCTGGCTGTCATCAAAGAGAAACAGGCTTTGAAGTGCATGTTTTGCATAATCCCTTGTGAGAAGTTTATTTTTACAAATGTCTCTTTTTGATAAAAGAAAGCCTCAAATGACATTTTTTATAGCTTGCCCTACACACAATTTATTCTTTCAATGATTAAATACTAATAACATTATAAGTTAGGTTTATAGCTTTTTAATTTGATAAAAATCATTTTTAAAAAGCCCATCTACTTGTCCTGTTATTAAAACCTAGATTGCTGCTGTAACAAAGATATATGCTCTGCATTTCAGAGTTTTAGCTAACACAAACAGTGCAACTGTTCTTTATCATAATCTTACTAAGTTGGGTAATGAATACACTTGTGTTTCTTTCCACTTCCTAAGGCTCTGTCTTTACTTGTACAGTTTCTTATCAAAGCCAGCAGACATCCTACATCTGTCTTCAAATCCTTCACAGAGTTTTGAAGTTTAGGAGGAGCTTCGTATGGGGTTATCTCTCTTTGCTTCGTGTAGCCTGAAGTCAAATAATTTGAGTGGAAGAAACACTAAAAACAAATAATATATTGTCTCATGCCTTTGGTTTTTCTTCCTTTTCTAAATAAGACCACATTGTATGGTGGTCTGTGGAATTTTACAGTTTCCTACAGTGAAAGAAATGCTGAGCAGACCTTTACTATTCTTCAGATATCTGGATCCTTAAGATAAATGTGGCGTTTGCATTTGGAGGCAGCTACCGTTTGGGGCGAGTGAGGTGATTTGTCAGAATACTTCATAAAATTTCATAAGTACTTTATTATGGTTTGACATAAGTCATTCTGTCTGCTCCTGAATTAAGGGTGAGAAAAAACTGGGACAACAGCATGAGTTAAAGCACTCCATGGGTCCCCATTTTGTATAGAATTACTTGGTGTTAGACAATATCCTGCAAGTTTTAAATCATTCTACCTAGCTGAGTAATTTAATCCTAGAAATCATTCAGAAAAAAAGAGCGAAGAAACACCATTGATTTTCTTAACAAATGATTTCCTTTCCCTTTTACATTCCTTTAGTTTTCTGTGGTGTTATGTAATATGAACAGCATCTATTTCTCTATCCTGGTACAGGCGTCTATGACTGGCCTGAGGAGAGGCAGAACTCTGAATCAGGAGGGAGCTATCTGTATTCTAATCCTGGTTCCTGTCCTGGGTAGCCATCACACCCTTTGGACACATTAGTCTCTTGGTCTGCTCCTCAGGTGGTGATACAAATCCCTCCCCATTTCATTATATTGTTGTTTCTATGTGTCTGTACATATTCTGAGATGTAAATTTCTCTATGAATATTAGTAAATAATAGTGACAGTAGTCTTGAACAAGATGGGCATTGTTTCTGTCCTCAAGGATCTGCCGGAAGACACAAATACTTGGCAGCCGTTTGAGGAAGGGTGTGATAAACTCAGCACTAGGAAGAGTGAAGTCACATATTATTCTGCAGACTAAGCCTCTCCTCAGTGGTGCAGGGCTGAAACTCACTCTTGACGTCAAGCACTTCAGAAGGAAAAGGTGCAAATGGTGAACTAACTGGGACAAAAAAATAATTCACAAGAAAGACTACTCTGTCATCTGAGGTGTGAGGTGGGCTGACTTAGACCTTTTTCTCCCCTTCCCTTCTTCCCCATAGGCAGGTTGCTTGTGTACGTTAGCTTTTATAGTTTGTTCAGCTGAAATTGTCCCAGTGAGATCTCTTTACTTCTAGATCTCTTTAATGGTGCATCTACGTGGTATGCATCTAACAGAACCAAATTACTTCATCTCAAGTAATTCTATTCTCCATTAACCAGCCCCCCCGCCCCCCGCCTTTATGCAAGAGTTAGATTCTAAGGGGCCAGACAAGTGGTGTGTGTGCCTGGCAACATAATGAACAATAACTGGTCCCCGAGATGTACCAATGGTTCTGCCATTACTTTTATAGAAAATGTCTTCAATCTATTTGCATTATGGACTTAATTTGTTTCAAGTGAAAATTGTTTTTGATGACCAACATTTTAAAACAACTTCTTACAGACAATTTTTTTAAATGGAGGATCCAAAATATATAGAATCTAATTTAATCATATCACCTTAATTTTCCTCAAGCTCTTCTCATGTAAAATAAGGGGACTGCATTAACTGATTGCTCCTCCAGATTTCTCATGTTAGTTTTGCCTTGAGTCTCTTAATTCTGTTGTTCTTCCTTTCATACCTCTACATCTTCTATTTGTAGTGGAAATTTTTATCCAATTGGGTAGTGAAAACTCTTACTGGGTGGGCAGTGGGGAAGATGGGGAGGCTCAGAGAAGGAAAAGGGACATAGCAATGAATTTCTATCAGTTCTCTCATTATTAAAAGGTCAACCATGTGGTTCTGGTGGAAGAAGCAATTTATAAAACAAGGAAATTTATAAATCAAAAGACTAGGTCAGAGGAACACTTGGCGCTGATTATATTCCTGGTTTGTTCCTTTTCTGAGTTTACCACTGGTGTTAGTGGTTTCTAAATGTTGCTCAGCTTCTGCTTCCTCACACTTAGGAAAAGAATAGCAGGCGTTTTCAGTAAGACTCACAGGGAATATTCTCTGGCAATCTAATAGAAGAAGCAGAGCAAAACTGATGTAACAGTAACTAAGTGGTCAGACCAAAGTGATCTCTTTTTACTGTGTCAAATCTCTTTATTTCAGGGTCTCTCTCAAAGCTCTGTCCTGGATCGCTCTCTGTTATGAATATTTTTTATTTCCTTGGATGCCCAGGCTATTTCCTTTTCACTGAGTTAGGAAGTTTCTTTTTCTGTCCAAGCCATCAGGATTAATGACTCTTTTGGATAGTCGGCTTGGCCTTTGCTCAGCTTCTCTCCAGGGTTTTGCTCTTAGTCACCATGGTTTGGGCCCTATGATTTTTAGTGGAGTGAGTGTTCATCCCTTACCAGCATCCCAATTTTCCCACCCTGATATTCTAGGCCTGTGGCTCCCACTTGTGTACAAGGCAACTATTCAAGAATATCAAATGGTGGTATTTCCAATGATAAAAATTAATAGTAAATATTAATTATTTAGAGGAGAAAGAGATACAGTTGGGAAAAATTCTTAAAGAATAAATAACTGGACAGACAGTTGGAGGTTTTTTGAGATTGGGATAAAATGAGGGAACCACTACCAGAACCCTAAGCAAGATTGCATGTTGGAAAAGTGTAACTGGTAAAATCCCATTTATCTTCTGGACATGCCTTATCAAGCTTACCCATTTATTCCCAGACCTTCTCCTCCATCACCATTACCGAGTTCTTTAGTTCTTTAAAGGTAATCACTGGTAATATTTTTCTATTACCTCAATTATATTCTATAATTCTCAATTATAACCACTCTTTCCCCTAATTATCATATTCCTATTTCCCAGATTTGTTTATCTCAGCTATACATTAAGTAATTGAAATTAAGATGGGAATAACAGAATAATTATTCTGCCAGGAAAATCTTTTATTATAGAAGAGGAACCTACCAGTCCAAATAAGACTCTAATTTGTAGACTGCGTCCATGTGAGATTTTGTGTATAAAAACCTTTCTGTGCATCTTTCCTAATCTCACATGGTTGACCCATCCCTCGGGTTGTGTCCTACTCAGTTTCCAAAGAAATTAAAAGACATGATATTGACACTGTTGTGAGCATTACAGTTAATAGGCACGCTTGCCTCCTCTTTACATTTCCAAGCAGCTCCACACTTTTTTTTTTTTTTTCACTAAACGTGGCAGCCTTGGGAGCACCGCTGGTAAGAGAAAAGGAAAGCATTCCAGACTTTTTGTTCCTATTCTAAGATATGGGTTAAATTGACATAAAATTACTCAAACTTATTTTGTGAATAAGAATTACTTTCTGTCACGGTTTTATTCAAAAATAGAGAGGAGAAGCTATTTAGAATGGTCTTCCCCCTGTACATGTCTTTATTTAAAGTTTAAAATATGAGTATTTAACATTTCCTTTTATTCTCAAATAGAATCCTGAAGGGAATTCTGACAATTTTTGTTACAGACACCTGGGTTATAATATTTGTTCCAAAATAATCTCATAATAATATTACATATGACTTTTTTATTTTCAACTATCCAATTTGAGTAAATTATACAAGTCTTCTGAGACTTAGTTTCCTTATTTTTAAGGTAAGGGAGAGAAGATTAAATGTGATGATGAATGCAAATTATTTGGTATATAGCAAATATCTAGCTATTATAATTAAGAACTGGTAATAGTGATATAATTTTTCATTAAGAAACTTGCATTAAATAAGAATTATGCCATGTTCTGTGAGTGTAATTACTGGATGAAAAGTGCTTTTGGAAAATTACTCTGGAGAAATGCATTATAATTATCAAAAAAAGTATATAATAATTTAAATATTTAAAGAAAAAGTAAAATATTAATATTAAATATTATTGAATTTTCACATTCCTTAAGGATGTATAGTTATTAATTATTTTATCATCCTCAATTTGATAGCATATAAATTGCATAATTCCAGGGGTCTCTGTATACCATAAATTTAGAGATTCATTGAGGACTTTATGAAATCATAGATAATTATAGGATAGAAAGTTGCAGAATAGTCAAGAAAGAGACAAAAGGGGGAAAAGAGGAGGAAGAATACAAATGAAGGGGAAGAAAAAATTAGATGTGTTTTATAGGATATGATTTGGAGAACTTGCCTCATTATTAAGAAATTCAAATATCAAAAGGACTTATAAGTATTTATGTAAGTTACCTTTTTATAAGTATGACTTTTAGATATGCATATGTTATAGTTATATGTTATAGTCAACTCGTGATTAATGAGTGGTAAAATATTTTAATTATCTTAGAATAATAAAAATTAGAAAGGAACTTAGATCCATAATCCAAAATGAGAACATATGCTTTCTAAGTCACTGACTTTGCTTGCATTTGTTTGATTTTTTTCTCAGTGTGAATTTCAAATGTTTTTTTCTTTGAAGAAATCAGAGTTTTAGAAAAGCATAATAAGAAAGAAAATAATCACTCAACCTTCAAATCAGACATAACTATCATTTGAATTTTGATATTCATTATTTCAAAGTATTTTCACAATGCATGCACTCAGATAAACCCATAAATATCTTTTTAAAAAGAAAACTGGAATGATACAATTTACATATATTCTTTTAGAGCTTTTAAAAATGAGACAATACAAATGTGTAAAAACACAGAGCTACATAAACACTTTCTATAGTTGCACTATTGCTCAGTGCAGCTATAAATGTTTATTTAACTTATCCACCCCACTTGGATATTAGGTTAATTTTCCTGATATAAATTTTTCTTCCATGAAAATACATACATTTAACCTTGTTAGTCTCATATCTTTAAGATAAACTCCTGGAAGTGGAATTTTGGGGGCACAGGGTAAGTTGAGTTTAAAATCTATGTCTGTGCCATTATCATCAATAGCTTTTTCTGAATCTATGCCTGAATCTGTAACTACAGATTCAAGAAAATCATAACAATTATATACCCATCATTATTATATGACAGAGCAGTGGATATTTCCCTTTTGACCTAATTAATTATTTTTTCAGCTCTGAAATAAAAAAAAATAATGTTTATTTATTTTGAAAGAGAGACAGACAGACAGAGCATGTTGAGCAAGGGAGGGGCAGAGAGAGAGAGACATAGAATCTGAAGCAGGCTCCAGGTTCTGAGCTGTCCGCACAGAGCTCAACAAGGGGCTTGAACCCACCACCTATGAGGTCATGATCTGAGCCCAAGTGGGACACTGAATCAACTGAGCCACTCAGGTGTCCCATTGGTTCTGAAATTTTAAATGTTTGTGACATCTCATCTATCTTTGTTTACCTTTATGGTTTGTGCCTTGGTGTCATGCCTAGGAAAACCTCCCCTTGCCTGACTGAACTCTAAGTTTTCTATTTTCTTTGCATGAAGGAAAATATTTTACATGGCTTCTCTAACTTCTTAACAGTTTAGCAAATGTCCTAGAAACTTCTAGGCATAGATGGAAATTGTGCTTTCTTTTCTTGGGAGGCTAGCTGGGCAGATCTCCAGTTAGATTATTTGAGCTAAATCGATGTAATATTTATCTATATACTTATAATATATTAAGCTGATAAGAATACTTCAATGAATAAGATATTTAAGTGGGGGTACATTATCTTAAGTGCTCTTCCCCACCCTCATCTCTATCCTTAATAGCCATTTTGGCTTTTGTGAGGCTGGAGAACAGTGAAGTTAAAGGTAGTTAGGGACAGAGAGTAAGAGGGAAAGAAGAGTAGCACTTGGAGTAAAACAAATATAGGAGAAAGGAAATGTTCAAGAAAAAAATTGGTTTCATTAAAAAGATATCACATATTATAATATCATCTCAATTGCTGAATTTTACCAGTTTACTTTTTTATATGCTATGGTTGTTCAGATAACTCATAATCATTCAATACCTTGACTTGAATCCATATTGTCTGTCTCTCTGTCAACCCTCCACTCCTCTCCTTCTTCTCTAATGCTGAATATGAGGATTTCTAAAACTTGTGACTAGATGCTTTTATTTCCTAGTGAACTGGAAAATTAATATGAGTTTAAGCTTCAAAGTTCTCTTTTGAAGAAAACAAATTAAAAAAGTTTAGAAAAAATCAGTGTTTATATTTATTATCCTGACCAAGTAGAAAAGCCATAAAGCACATGACTTGTTCTAACAAGAAATAAAAATTACCCAAAATGTCTTACTTATAAAGACCTGAGTTGAAAGGTTAATATGTGTTATAATTAATGACACTTCTTCAGAAAATAATAATGTTAACAGCATGGCCCTCAAGCAAAATTTAGATCCTAGAAATTTTAAACAAAAAATTTAATGGCTACAAGACCTGGATCTAAAAGGTTTTTTTCTTTCTTTTCCTTCCCTTCCTTTGGCAATGGTGTTTAGAGATAGCAACAAACATTTTCTCAGAAGAGGGACCCAAGTTCAAACTACCCAAACAAAACAAAACTTTAATTAGTGGATGAATGACATATAAAGGTAGTATTTATGTAGTATATATTATGTAGTATACATATGTGAAGATTTATCATAAATTCTCTTTTTTCTTATTATGTGCTCAGTATTACAATCTGCAGGATGAACTGAGAGGTTATCAGAAATAATATTTTAAAATACATTTTCTTTTAGGATTTCTACCTATCTTCAAAAATGTCTTAGTAGGTAGCTAAGGATGTAATTCTGTTTATTAGTATTTTGTGAAATCACAGATGACAAGACATGATAACATTTTCCTGCATCATACTTAGAGAGCTATGTCATTTATAGGTTGATAATTAAGATACAAGAGAGAAGGCAGCCAAGCAATATTTACATCCTTAGGCACAAGATGGATTCTAAAATATCATAAATAAGAAAGGATATGCTTACAATGAAATCTAATATTTAATGTTAAATGGATAGAGAGAAATGGCTCCAAAAATAAATAACAAGGTCAGAATCCATACTTAAATGGTTGGTTAGGAAACAAAAGCAAGAAATTAAGTAGCAAACAGGGCTGAGTAGTCATTATCAATTAGGTGAAAGGCAGGATTAAAAGACAGGACAAAGATAGCCTAAAATTTCTGAGGTCAGAAGAAATATGATGGCTTATGGGGTTTGTTAATGTATCAGACCATTAAGCCCTCTTAATCTTTATCTTATCAGAGCCTAAATTTCAATGTACAACACCTTTGAGTGAAAGAACCAAGTCTATTCATCCTTATGATAAATAAGGCTGCCTGAAAGCAATGATGTGCCTTCCAGTTGGGTGAATGACTCAGCACTGGGTCAGTATTCTCAAGAGAGATGAGTTACATAAGATTGGAAAATTTCTCCTGTGTTTAGTGGTTTAACTTTATCACTCTCTCCATTTACCAACCTTTCCCCATCTGATGTGAAGCCATAGGTACTATCAGTGGAAGCTCTGATCTAAGACAAAGTGCATGCTTTTACAATCAAAAGAAGTATTTAGATGTGCATCGCATACACATATGCTTTATTATGTCTGTGATATCATTTTAAATGTGCATGACCTCAGATTTCATTATGTCTACTAAGGGTTCATATCCTCTCCACACATAGATCAAACTTTCAAGTGAGTGTTTTGGAAGAGAAAGAGTTGAAGAAGTGAAATGGAGGAGAATTTTCTGTAGAGGAACTTTCTTCTTTATCACGATTAAGATAGAATGTTAACATAAAATTCAGGGAAAATACAGTCTTTGGAAAATAAGAAAAAGTGTATAGACTTTTAATCTTAAAGCCATTTTTGGCACAAAGTGTAAAAATTTTTAAATTTAAAAAAAAATTTTAAATGCTTACTTATTTATTTTAAGAGAGAGAGAAAGAGAGAGAGCAAGCAGGGGAGGGGCAAAGAGAGAGGGAGAGAGAGAATCCCAAGCAGGCTCCACTCTTTTAGCACAGAGCCCTATGCAGGGTTTGATCTCACAAACTGTGGGATCATGACCTGAGCCCATAACAAGAGTTGAGATGCTTAACCAACTGAGTCACCTAGGCACCCCAAAATATTTAAAATTCTTATATATCAATTAATTATATTTGATAATCATAAATCAAATAGAAATAACTGATAGAAAATTTCATAGCCATTGCAAGATCACAGAGGAAATAAAAACTTGCTTAAAAGCACTGCGCTCTTTTGTTTCATTATTTTTTTTTAATGTTTATTTATTTTTGAGAGAGAGACAGAGCATGAGTTAGGGAGGGGCAGAGAAAGAGGGAGACACAGAATCTGAAGCAGGCTCCAGGCTCTGAGCTGTTCGACGCAGGGCTTGAACTCAGGAGCCGTGGGATCATGACCTGAGCTGAAGTCGGACCCTTAACTGACAAAGCCACCTAGGCACCCAAAAAAAGCACTGTGCTCTTTTTTTTTTTTTTTTTTTTTTTTTTTTCTTTTATTATTTTTTATTTATTTATTTATTTATTTATTTTTTAATATATGAAATTTACTGTCAAATTGGTTTCCATACAACACCCAGTGCTCATCCCAAAAGGTGCCCTCCTCAATACCCATCACCCACCCTGCCCTCCCTCCCACCCCCCATCAACCCTCAGTTTGTTCTCAGTTTTTAACAGTCTCTTATGCTTTGGCTCTCTCCCACTCTAACCTCTTTTTTTTTTTTTTTTTTCCCTTCCCCTCCCCCATGGGTTTCTGTTACGTTTCTCAGGATCCATATAAGAGTGAAACCATATGGTATCTGTCTTTCTCTGTATGGCTTATTTCACTTAGCATCACACTCTCCAGTTCCATCCACGTTGCTACAAAAGGCCATATTTCATTTTTTCTCATTGCCATGTAGTATTCCATTGTGTATATAAACCACAATTTCTTTATCCATTCATCAGTTGATGGACATTTAGGCTCTTTCCATAATTTGGCTATTGTTGAGAGAAAAGCACTGTGCTCTTAAAGATACAGGATTTCCAAGAAATTTAAAAAATTGTGTTAATAATCTCAAAAAAAAATTAAGGACAAACTGAAAATAAATGTTTATTTTAATGTTGTCAAACTCTATACTATGGGTCCATGTTTTCTTTTCTTTTTGCCTTACTAGATTAAAATTTTTTGAGGGAGGGGCTCTGTCTTCTTCTTTAGCATGTATCCTCTGAATCAGCCCAATGCCTGGTTTGTAGTAGGTATGCAATAAATACTTTTTAAATTAAAGTGTAAAGGAACAAATGCAAGTTTTAGAAAAACATTAGAATTGGTAATAGCTTTCCATTCTAAATTGCAAAATCTGGATGAAAATACCCTTCATGATGAAGCCATTTTCTCACTGAATGGTATGCTAAATCTTTGATTTTGTTAAAGTTATTGTTAATTGATGAAAATTAATTATTTGAAAAAAGAAATCTATATTTATCAGATTTTCTCTTTGTTTGAGGGTATGGATTTCTCTGAACTTGTTTTCCATGTATTTCCTGAATTTATTACAATTAAATATTAATAAAAAAGTCACCATTACTGAAAATGCAGTAAAAAGTTATATCTTAATAGGATGGTTGTGTAATTGTATTTCAGTGAGATAAAGTCTCAAAAGTGGTTTTTTTTTAGATTAATGCCTTGGAAATACTTCACAATTCCCTAGACTCCATGCATTGTGTTTAAGCAGTTCTTAAATGTTTGAGATGACATAAAATAACTGGTCAATTTTTACATTAAAATATGTAAACATATATATAAACATAAATACTTACATATTTATGTATAATATAAATGCATAATCTTCAGTTTGGTTGTTAATTCATTATAGCAACCAACACTGCAAATATTTTTTAATTTATCTAGAATCTAGATGATACATCTAGAAAAGGAAAATCTCAGAAATCCTTTCTGTAAGTAATTATTAAGTAATAAAACATATTGCAATTTAAACATTTGATCAAATCTGTAAAAATACATTTCTTAAAATAATCCTTTAACTTTTTTCTAGTGCTTGTAAGAGGCAGTTAGTATTTTATTACCAACATGTGCCTTCGTAAAATCAGTTTAGATATTTATAGCAAGAGCCAAACATAGATTGCCTCAATCTTCTTATGACACATCTACAGAAAGAAACACAAGGGAAACTATCAAGTGTATTAAGCATGACGTGCAAGGCCATCAAAGACCCACCTGTTCTCTTATGCTGAGTGAAGTAGACACTGATCTTAGGTCATAAGTAGCTGGCACAGTGTGCTTTCCACAAAAGCCTGACGCGCAGACCTCTTTCTGGAGGTATAAGCATGTGTGAAGATGTCGTCATCTAATTGCTTTCCTTTGCATAATATAGATGATAGCCTTAAATAATGTGACCAATTTTCTACTATTAAGTTCAGCTCATTTGCTTTAATTTCTTTATTCATGGAATGGAAACTTGACTTTCAAAATCTTTAGTTATTTGCTCAGACTTATCCAATCAGGGGGGAAAAGAAATTATGTCAAATCCAGAAGAACTTGATTTAGGAGACATGAAAACTTATAATAAGAAAACAAGCAGTTGAGGCATTCTGTCATTGCCCATCATCTAGCTACAGGAGGTTCCTGCCCCGAGTGCGTTAGCAAAAGCATCTTCATAGGTGGCATAAAACTGCATAGAACTATACACACATGCACATATACATGGAGATGAGTGCATGTAAAAAATGGTGAAACTGAATAACATCTCTAGTCTAGTTAACAGCATCATACCAGTGTCGATGTCCTGGTCTTGATATTGTTCTACAGTTCTATAAAGGCACCATTGGGGGGAAGCTGGGTGGAGGTTACACGAGACTGTTTTTTTCAAGTTACTCTGAATGTGTAATTACTTCAAAAAAAAAAAATTTAAGCCATTTAAAGAGGGAGAGACCCTGGGGTGCCTGGCTGGCACAGTCAGAAGAGCTTGGGACTTTCAATCTCAGGGTTGTGAGTTTGAATCCCACACTAGGTGTAGAGATTACTTAAAAAAATAATAAAAAAAGAAAAAATAAACAGGAGGGAGCCTATTTGATGACAGTGGCCCTAAATCAAAAATCAGAAACACAGTAAGACCTTGAACAAGTCATTTTGCCTCAGATTGATGTTTCATTCTTTGTAAAAATGTGGTGAATGGAGTAAAGGATTGGGGGGTACTTTTAGCTTATATTTGAGATTCTAATTTGAAAGGCAGAATTGGTGAAAATTTTGTGGTTCAGAAAACCATTTTTGAGCAAATCAAAAGTTTTCATAAAATAATTTTCTAAAGGTAAGACATATTTGAAACAAAATTACTATAAATATATAGTCATTCAGTGAATAATATTTTAGGAGCTTTTACCATAGTGGCTCTCTGTATAGATGAAAACATGTTCAAATATCCTCATCAAGCTATGCTCCCCTTTGTAGTTTGCTAACATAGGTAGCCTGTTAAGGTTGTTGCCATATATTATTAAAATTACATGTGATAGGGGCGCCGGAGAGGCTCAGTCGGTTAAGCGGCCGACTTCGGCTCAGGTCACGATCTTGCGGTCGGTGGGTTGGAGCCCCGCGTCAGGGCTCTGTGCTGACTGCTCAGAGCCTGGAGCTTGTTTCAGATTCTGTGTCTCCCTCTCTCTCTGCCCCTCCCCCATTCATGCTCTGTCTCTCTCTGTCTCAAAAATAAATAAACGTTAAAAAAAATTTTTTTAATTACATGTGATGGAAAAATTGATTAACCCAATTTTAGTCCATATATACATACAAGAGTTAAAAAATATGTATGGCTTCAAAAAACACTTTGCATGTTTTCAAAAATCAATGCTTTAAATGTTTAATTTTTAGGATAAAATTTTCCCATCATTTACTTTGAAAGTCAGTTTTAGAAAACACTCATAGCACTTTGTGAGTGTCAGCAACTTCATGTACATTGTGTTACTGAATGCTCACTACAAAATAGGAAATAGGTTTTATTATTCCCTGAGGAAATGGAGGCAAATAGTTTAAGTTTCATGACTTAAGATCTCACAGCTGCTAAGTTTGGAGCTGAGAGACGACTTGTCTGACTTTAAATGTGGTGCTCTTTCCACTGTGCACTGTATCCCAGAGAACAAGGATAAGATCTGCTGTTTGATGCATAACTTTATTGAATATTTCAGGTAGTTATCGTTTACTGTAAATATGTGTCCGTGGATACCATCTTAACCTAGGGGCAAACCATTGTAGCTTCTTTAAAAATAATTATTTCCAGTTTTTATTTAAATTCTAGTTAGTAACTTATATGGTAAAAATGATTTCAGGTGTAGAATTTAGTGATTCATCACTTACATATAACACCCAGTTGTAGCTTCTTTTCTTTTTAATGTTTATTTATGTATTTTGAAAAAAAGAACATGAGCAAGCTGAGGGCCAGAGAGAGAGGGAGACACAATCTGAAGCAGGCTCCGTACTGTCAGCACAGAGCCTGATGTGAGGCTTGATCTCACAAGCTGTGAGGTCATGACCCGAATTGAAATGAAGAGTCAGTTGCTGAACCCACTGAACCACCCAGGCACCTCTGTTTTCTAACTTTTCGTACCTCTTATAGACATAAGATCAAAGTCAAACTTCATGTGCCAGTTTTTAGATATTGAGTTTTAAATACTTAGGTTGATTTCATTTCCAGATACCAGTAAAGCATAGTGTTTAAGGGCATAGGCTTTGAAGACAATAGGCTTAGAATGAATTCCAGCCAACATTATCTAGTTGGGAAACTTGTTTCCTCATCTGTTATAAAAGGAATCATATCTACCTCAAGGAATCATACCTTACCTTGTAAGGACTGAAGTTAGAT
Source organism: Neofelis nebulosa (assembly GCF_028018385.1). NCBI lineage: Eukaryota > Metazoa > Chordata > Mammalia > Carnivora > Felidae > Neofelis > Neofelis nebulosa. The sequence goes on along the minus strand of NC_080783.1, from coordinate 47,611,637 downwards.
TATTTCACTTAAAGGGCTTTACATCCTGACTGGTTCATGCTACTTGCTAATAGCTATGGCTATTGTTTTTATAATTATACATGATAGTTAGATGAAAATGTGTTCCAGTGTATCTATGATGCAGTTTTATCACAGACTTGAAACCAGAAAATCATATCGATACAATTTTTTTTCCATTTTTTTTTTTTAATTTATTATTTTTTTTAATTAATTTATTTATTTTTTAATATATGAAATTTACTGTCAAATTGGTTTCCATACAACACCCAGTGCTCATCCCAAAAGGTGCCCTCCTCAATACCCATCACCCACCCTGCCCTCCCTCCCACCCCCCATCAACCCTCAGTTTGTTCTCAGTTTTTAACAGTCTCTTATGCTTTGGCTCTCTCCCACTCTAACCTCTTTTTTTTTTTTTTTTTTCCCTTCCCCTCCCCCATGGGTTTCTGTTACGTTTCTCAGGATCCACATAAGAGTGAAACCATATGGTATCTGTCTTTCTCTGTATGGCTTATTTCACTTAGCATCACACTCTCCAGTTCCATCCACGTTGCTACAAAAGGCCATATTTCATTTTTTCTCATTGCCACGTAGTACTCCATTGTGTATATAAACCACAATTTCTTTATCCATTCATCAGTTGATGGACATTTAGGCTCTTTCCATAATTTGGCTATTGTTGAGAGTGCTGCTATAAACATTGGGGTACAAGTGCCCCTATGCATCAGTACTCCTGTATCCCTTGGATAAATTCCTAGCAGTGCTATTGCTGGGTCATAGGGTAGGTCTATTTTTAATTTTCTGAGGAACCTCCACACTGCTTTCCAGAGCGGCTGCACCAATTTGCATTCCCACCAACAGTGCAAGAGGGTTCCCGTTTCTCCACATCCTCTCCAGCATCTATAGTCTCCTGATTTCTTCATTTTGGCCACTCTGACTGGCGTGAGGTGGTATCTGAGTGTGGTTTTGATTTGTATTTCCCTGATGAGGAGCGACGTTGAACATCTTTTCATGTGCCTGTTGGCCATCCGGATGTCTTCTTTAGAGAAGTGTCTATTCATGTTTTCTGCCCATTTCTTCACTGGGTTATTTGTTTTTCGGGTGTGGAGTTTGATGAGCTCTTTATAGATTTTGGATACTAGCCCTTTGTCCGATGTGTCATTTGCAAATATCTTTTCCCATTCCGTTGGTTGCCTTTTAGTTTTGTTGGTTGTTTCCTTTGCTGTGCAGAAGCTTTTTATCTTCATAAGGTCCCAGTAATTCACTTTTGCTTTTAATTCCCTTGCCTTTGGGGATGTGCCGAGTAAGAGATTGCTACGGCTGAGGTCAGAGAGGTCTTTTCCTGCTTTCTCCTCTAAGGTTTTGATGGTTTCCTGTCTCACATTCAGGTCCTTTATCCATTTTGAGTTTATTTTTGTGAATGGTGTGAGAAAGTGGTCTAGTTTCAACCTTCTGCATGTTGCTGTCCAGTTCTCCCAGCACCATTTGTTAAAGAGACTGTCTTTTTTCCATTGGATGTTCTTTCCTGCTTTGTCAAAAATGAGTTGGCCATACGTTTGTGGGTCTAGTTCTGGGGTTTCTATTCGATTCCATTGGTCTATGTGTCTGTTTTTATGCCAATACCATGCTGTCTTGATGATGACAGCTTTGTAGTAGAGGCTAAAGTCTGGGATTGTGATGCCTCCTGCTTTGGTCTTCTTCTTCAAAATTACTTTGGCTATTCGGGGCCTTTTGTGGTTCCATATGAATTTTAGGATTGCTTGTTCTAGTTTCAAGAAGAATGCTGGTGCAATTTTGATTGGGATTGCATTGAATGTGTAGATAGCTTTGGGTAGTATTGACATTTTGACAATATTTATTCTTCCAATCCATGAGCAGGGAATGTCTTTCCATTTCTTTATATCTTCTTCAATTACCTGCATAAGCTTTCTATAGTTTTCAGCATACAGATCTTTTACATCTTTGGTTAGATTTATTCCTAGGTATTTTATGCTTCTCGGTGCAATTGTGAATGGGATCAGTTTCTTTACTTGTCTTTCTGTTGCTTCATTGTTAGTGTATAAGAATGCAACTGATTTCTGTACATTGATTTTGTATCCTGCAACTTTGCTGAATTCATGTATCAGTTCTAGCAGACTTTTGGTGGAGTCTATCGGATTTTCCATGTATAATATCATGTCATCTGCAAAAAGTGAAAGCTTGACTTCATCTTTGCCAATTTGGATGCCTTTGATTTCCTTTTGTTGTCTGATTGCTGATGCTAGAACTTCCAGCACTATATTAAACAACAGCGGTGAGAGTGGGCATCCCTGTCGTGTTCCTGATCTCAGGGAAAAAGCTCTCAGTTTTTCCCCATTGAGGATGATGTTAGCTGTGGGCTTTTCATAAATGGCTTTTATGATCTTTAAGTATGTTCCTTCTATCCCGACTTTCTCAAGGGTTTTTATTAAGAAAGGGTGCTGGATTTTGTCAAAGGCCTTTTCTGCATCGATTGACAGGATCATATGGTTCTTCTCTTTTTTTTTGTTAATGTGATGTATCACGTTGATCGATTTGCGAATGTTGAACCAGCCCTGCATCCCAGGAATGAATCCCACTTGATCATGGTGAATAATTCTTTTTATATGCTGTTGAATTCGATTTGCTAGTATCTTATTGAGAATTTTTGCATCCATATTCATCAGGGATATTGGCCTGTAGTTCTCTTTTTTTACTGGGTCTCTGTCTGGTTTAGGAATCAAAGTAATACTGGCTTCATAGAATGAGTCTGGAAGTTTTCCTTCCCTTTCTATTTCTTGGAATAGCTTGAGAAGGATAGGTATTATCTCTGCTTTAAACGTCTGGTAGAACTCCCCTGGGAAGCCATCTGGTCCTGGACTCTTATTTGTTGGGAGATTTTTGATAACCGATTCAATTTCTTCACTGGTTATGGGTCTGTTCAAGCTTTCTATTTCCTCTTGATTGAGTTTTGGAAGAGTGTGGGTGTTTAGGAATTTGTCCATTTCTTCCCGGTTGTCCAGTTTGTTGGCATATAATTTTTCATAGTATTCCCTGATAATTGTTTGTATCTCTGAGGGATTGGTTGTAATAATTCCATTTTCATTCATGATTTTATCTATTTGGGTCATCTGCCTTTTCTTTTTGAGAAGCCTGGCTAGAGGTTTGTCAATTTTGTTTATTTTTTCAAAAAACCAACTCTTGGTTTCGTTGATCTGCTCTACAGTTTTTTTAGATTCTATATTGTTTATTTCTGCTCTGATCTTTATGATTTCTCTTCTTCTGCTGGGTTTAGGCTGCCTTTGCTGTTCTGCTTCTATTTCCTTTAGGTGTGCTGTTAGATTTTGTATTTGGGATTTTTCTTGTTTCTTGAGATAGGCCTGGATTGCAATGTATTTTCCTCTCAGGACTGCCTTCGCTGCGTCCCAGAGAGTTTGGATTGTTGTATTTTCGTTTTCGTTTGTTTCCATATATTTTTTAATTTCTTCTCTAATTGCCTGGTTGACCCACTCATTCGTTAGTAGGGTGTTCTTTAACCTCCATGCTTTTGGAGGTTTTCCAGACTTTTTCCTGTGTTGATTTCAAGCTTCATAGCATTGTGGTCTGAAAGTATGCATGGTATAATTTCAATTCTTGTAAACTTATGAAGGGCTGTTTTGTGACCCAGTATATGATCTATCTTGGAGAATGTTCCATGTGCACTCGAGAAGAAAGTATATTCTGTTGCTTTGGGATGCAGAGTTCTAAATATATCTGTCAAGTCCATCTGATCCAATGTATCATTCAGGGCCCTTGTTTCTTTATTGACTGTGTGTCTAGATGATCTATCCATTTCTGTAAGTGGGCTGTTAAAGTCCCCTGCAATGACCACATTCTTATCAATAAGGTTGCTTATGTTTATGAGTAACTGTTTTATATATCTGGGGGCTCCGGTATTTGGCGCATAGACATTTATAATTGTTAGCTCTTCCTGATGGATAGACCCTGTAATTATTATATAATGCCCTTCTTCATCTCTTGTTACAGCCTTTAATTTAAAGTCTAGTTTGTCTGATATAAGTATGGCTACTCCAGCTTTCTTTTGGCTTCCAGTAGCATGATAAATAGTTCTCCATCCCCTCACTCTCAATCTAAAGGTGTCCTCAGATCTCAAATGAGTCTCTTGTAGACAGCAAATAGATGGGTCTTGTTTTTTTATCCATTCTGATACCCTATGTCTTTTGGTTGGCGCATTTAATCCATTTACATTCAGTGTTATTATAGAAAGATACGGGTTTAGAGTCATTGTGATGTCTGTATGTTTTATGCTTGTAGTGATGTCTCTGGTACTTTGTTTCACAGGATCCCCCTTAGGATCTCTTGTAGGGCTGGTTTGGTGGTGACAAATTCCTTCAGTTTTTGTTTGTTTGGGAAGACCTTTATCTCTCCTTCTATTCTAAATGACAGACTTGCTGGATAAAGGATTCTCGGCTGCATATTTTTTCTGTTTAGCACACTGAAGATATCGTGCCAAGCCTTTCTGGCCTGCCAAGTTTCAAAGGAGAGATCAGTCACGAGTCTTATAGGTCTCCCTTTATATGTGAGGGCACGTTTATCCCTTGCAGCTTTCAGAATTTTGTCTTTATCCTTGTATTTTGCCAGTTTCACTATGATATGTCGTGCAGAAGATCGATTCAAGTTACGTCTGAAGGGAGTTCTCTGTGCCTCTTGGATTTCAATGCCTTTTTCCTTCCCCAGGTCAGGGAAGTTCTCAGCTATAATTTCTTCAAGTACCCCTTCAGCACCTTTCCCTCTCTCTTCCTCCTCTGGGATACCAATTATGCGTATATTATTTCTTTTTAGTGTATCACTTAGTTCTCTAATTTTCCCCTCATACTCCTGGATTTTTTTATCTCTCTTTCTTTCAGCTTCCTCTTTCTCCATAACTTTATCTTCTAGTTCACCTATTCTCTCCTCTGCCTCTTCAATCCGAGCCGTGGTGGTTTCCATTTTGTTTTGCATTTCGTTTAAAGCGTTTTTCAGCTCCTCGTGACTGTTCCTTAGTCCCTTGATCTCTGTAGCAAGAGATTCTCTGCTGTCCTGTATACTGTTTTCAAGCCCAGCGATTAATTTTATGACTATTATTCTAAATTCACTTTCTGTTATATTATTTAAATCCTTTTTGATCAGTTCATTAGCTGTTGTTATTTCCTGGAGATTCTTCTGAGGGGAATTCTTCCGTTTGGTCATTTTGGATAGTCCCTGGAGCGGTGAGGACCTGCAGGGCACTTCCCCGTGCTGTGGTGTATAACTGGAGTTGGTGGGCGGGGCCGCAGTCCGACCTGATGTCTGCCCCCAGCCCACCGCTGGGGCCACAGTCAGACTGGTGTGTGCCTTCCCTTCCCCTCTCCTAGGGGCGGGATTCACTGTGGGGTGGCGTGGCCCGTCTGGGCTACTTGCACACTGCCAGGCTTGTGGTGCTGGGGAGCTGGCGTATTAGCTGGGGTGGGTAGGCAAGGTGCACGGGGGCGGGAGGGGCAGGCTTAGCTCGCTTCTCCTTAGGTGATCCACTTCAGGAGGGGCCCTGTGGCAGCGGGAGGGAGTCAGATCCGCTGCCGGAGGTTTGGCTCCGCAGAAGCACAGAGTTGGGTGTTTGCGCGGAGCGAGCAAGTTCCCTGGCAGGAACTGGTTCTCTTTGGGATTTTGGCTGGGGGATGGGCGGGGGAGATGGCGCTGGCGAGCGCCTTTGTTCCCCGCCAAGCTGAGCTCTGCTGTCCGGGGGCTCAGCAGCTCTCCCTCCCTTTGTCCTCCAGCCTTCCCGCTTTCTGAGCAGAGCTGTTAACTTCTGACCTCCCAGACGCTAAGTCGCGCTTGCTGTCGGAACACAGTCCGTCCGGCCCCTCCACTTTTGCCAGCCCGACTCGGGGGCTCTGCTTGGCCGGCGAGCCGCCCCTCCGCCCCGGCTCCCTCCCGCCAGTCCGTGGAGCGCGCACCGCCTCGCCGCCCTTCCTACCCTCTTCCGTGGGCCTCTCGTCTGCGCTTGGCTCCGGAGACTCCGTTCTGCTAATCCTATGGCGGTTTTCTGGGTTCTTTAGGCAGGTGTAGGTGGAATCTCTTTTTTTCCATTTTTTTAAATCTTCTAATTTGGCCAAATCTGTAAGTATCCAACTATGAAGCAAACAGTGGCTATAGAACTATTATTAATGGGCTTTTATGTGAAAAATACCTGGTCTAGCGAAATTCCAACTTTAGGTGATCCACAGCTCTCTGATTATTTAAGGGATCCTTTCATTGACATAAGGCTGAATAACACTGCAAAAGGAGGGCTACATTTTTGCCTTACTGGCTTCCATAATAGCAGGCAGATGTCTCCTGTCCTTTAGTCTGCTTTAAGAGAGTCTCTATACCAGTCAGTGGGATTCTAGTACCATCAAACTAGCCAGAGGAAATTCATATAAGGATTTGGATAGACTCTGTTATGAAGACAGGGATGGCTCCCAAACCACACTGTGCTGGATTGAGTTTTTCAATGTTACATCTCAGGATTGTTACCTTTTTAAAATCCCACATTGCCATATAATTGGATGGATTCTATGTGGATAACACCTAGGAAATAAGTCATTTTCTACAACATCTCAAAGTCTTACATGGCAAAATGAGTGTAATCATAACAAAGTGTCTCATAGTAGCAAGATGCATGGAAAGGTCAATATTTTTGTGGTACCTTTTAAACAAGATACAAATTTCTATAAGTGACATCACCACTCAATGGAACTAAAGATAAAGTAACATTCAAAATCAACCTCCTCCTTCAGATTAAGTAATGAAGATAATATGAATTAATAAAAGACTTTCATATAATCTTTCTATTCCAACAATTTCCTTCTTTCTGCCTTTCTGTCTCTGTCTCTATGTGTGTATGTGTTTCAGCTAAAGGGTTTGAAATTATAAGTAGGACTCTCTATTGAGTGAAAAATTTAGAATGTTTGATGATAATTGTCACTAATGACAGAATGGAAAGTGAGCAAGGAGTTAAATTCTTCTCTCATCACGTAAATAAGCACTTCTCACTATGGTTTTGAAGCTTAAATATGGCCATTACATAAGCAGACCAGAAGGAAATAATCAATATAAGACCATAAGCAATGTATATAGTGAAGGATATACTTGATATTTCTTGAATCAAGAAATCTGGTTTCTTGGATAAGGAAAATAAGAATATGATGCTGTATGAACTTCTATGCATACCATAGGTTGTTTTTTTTTTGGTTCCATAGAGAATATGCATATAGATATGTTGGGGAGAAATCTCTAAAGTTTACTAAAGTTATATTAGTAAATGTTATCATAATAAAAGGAAAAATAACACTTTTGGCAAATTTTAGTTACAAAAGATTCTGAACACAGAAATTTACATATTGGATTTTAAATCTCCTGAGAATTATTAAAGAATTGTGATAGCACAATGTTACTAAAAAGTAAACAAGTCATGTCATTTCACACCAAATTATGTATCAAAACATAGTAATATGTATTGTTAGGTTCTGAGAGTTAAGAGAGCTGTTAAATTGTAGCACATGGGGCTTCTGGGTGGTTCAGTTGGTTACGCACCTGATTCTTGATTTCAGCTCAGATCATGATCTCATGGTGGTGAGATCGAGCCTCAAGTCGGGCTTGTGCTGACAGTGCAGAAGAACCTGCTCGGGATTCTCTCTCTCCTTCTCTCTCTGCCCCCTACCCCCCACCCCAAAATAAATAAACATTTTTTAAAAGTTTCAGAAAAAAGGCTACCAACATGAAAATTCCTGGAGAATATTTGCCTATTTTGGTATGTAAAACAATGATGTACTTACGTCCGTCCTTTAAATATATCATGTCTAACCCATTTGGTAGTTAGATCTAAAAGAAAATAACATGCTTTCATCAAAGGTTTCTAAGAGTTTTTTAAACACCTGAATTGCTTGGCATTGCCTTTTACCATTTATTTCTTTAAAAAAACAAATCTCAGTCTTGGGGACAAGAGTACTTTATCCCAAGCAGAAGCTTGACATTACTAGAGTTTAGTGATTCTTAGAACTTAGGGACAAAAAACTAATATTGTAGTTTCTTCATATATTTAGAAAAACATTTCTATAGACATTATCCAAGCATGTAAATAAAAAGAAGAGGCTCTGTATTTCTTGTTACCATTATCATTTAAAGCCATTTATGAAATCTTAGTGGTGGCAGGGAACTTTAGCAGGTGTCCAAATTGAAACAAAAATGATTAGAAAAATGTTAGAAGAGAGGTATCTGGCTGGCTCAGTCAGTGGAGCATGTGACTCTTGGCCTCAGGGTTGTGCGTTCAGGCCCCATATTGGGTGTACAGATTACTTAAACATAAAATCTTAAAAAAAAAAGTAAAATGTTAGATGAGAACTTTGAGATATGGAAAACTAATTTCACATAAATATGGCTGCTTCAACTACTTACTTTATTCCAACCAAGAGATGGAATAGCTAACATAGAACTGTGGCTATCAAATTTTATTGACATTGGAAGGGGAAAAAACTAATATATGCCTTAAAAATGGCTCCAAAATCATTTTTGATTTTCTGGTGAGGAAGATTAGGTATAGTGTTACTTTAGCAAAAATTTCATTCCCTCTTCCCTCCTTTCAGACACTCTCTATTTTACTTATTTTTCCATGTTAATTATTGTCTTTCTTCTTATCTAGAATGGAAGCTCCAAGGCTAGGAATTTTTATGTTTGGTTAGTTGGTACATTCCCAATATCTTGAAGATTTCTGACACACTGTAATCATTTAATAAATATCTATTAACTATTTGAACTGCAGTAATTCTTTTGTTGATGTTTAGTTATTAAAACCTGTAAACTGAATTGCTTTCAGTGCATCACCACATATGTGGGGCTAATGAAATAATACTCAACAATATATTTAGAAGGGTGCATTATTACTAAAAATGTAGAATCTTCTTGTCTGGTCTTTTCCCATAGCCCGTGCTCACCTTTTCCACAGAGGAGCCCCTAATTATTTTTCCTTTACTGATTTCTTTCTTTTCTTTTTTTTTTTTAATTAACGTTTATTTTTGAGAGAAGAGACAGACAGAACATGAGTAGGAGAGGGGCAGAGACAGAGGGAGAGATAGGATTTGGCCAGGCTCTGAGCTGTCAGCACAGAGCCAGACATGGGGCTCAAACCCACCCACTGTGAGATCGTGACCTGAGCTGAATTCAGACACTTAATGTACTGAGCCACCCAGGTGCCCCCATCGATTTCTTTCCAAACATAATCTCCCTCTGCTATTCATCTATCTTCTCCCCAGACCTATCTTCTCTCCCATTTGAACCAAACTTTACCCAGGGAGGTGGTAAATGTCCTAAGAGGGAAGTTCCAGGAGTTAACCTTCCTTGACTCCTGGTTTTCCTTAAAAATGCCAGTGTAGGGGCGCCTGGGTGGCTCAGTCGGTTAAGCGTCCGACTTCAGCTCAGGTCACGATCTCGCGGTCCGTGAGTTCGAGCCCCGCGTCGGGCTCTGGGCTGATGGCTCAGAGCCTGGAGCCTGCTTCCGATTCTGTGTCTCCCTCTTTCTCTCTGCCCCTCCCGCGTTCATGCTCTGTCTCTCTCTGTCTCAAAAATAAATGTTAAAAAAAAAATTAAAAAAAAAATGCCAGTGTATAAGTTGAAAATTCAATAAAAAAGTTTCACATTTCTGGAGGATTCAAAATGGTGTAGGAATATTATTATGTTGATTTAATTTTTGTATACCTTTATGTGGACACAGACCATTTCATTCTTTTTTTTAAACAAAATTGCTTCAATCTCAAATCTACTCTCCTGTTCTTTCAAACACTAGATGTCTCTCTAGTGCCAGTCTCACTTTGCTACGTGTTAGTTCAGCCTAGAGTACACTGGATTCCACAGCAAGGAGACATTTATTTACCCAGTATTGGCCCTGAAGAGACAGGGGCATTTTCTATAATGTGTATCCTTTCAGATTCCATATGTTCATGTGGCAAAATTTTAGTCATGGCCCTCTCTGATTTACAGATCTGACTGATAATATTATTTTATACTTGTATAGCAGTAGAAATTTAAAAAATCCTCTCACATGTACTATTTTATTCTTCACAGCAGTTTTGTAAGCCAGGTATTATTATTATCTCTATTTTTACAGTTGGAGACACAGGCCCCAAATGTTACAGAACATTGATAAGTTGACATAGCAACTAGTCACTGACCCCATGTTCACTCACTGATTCTCTGATTCCAAATCCACTTGCTTTTTCCTCTCCATAAAACTGCCTTTGCCTGGATGAGCACTTTTAGAGGATTCTTTGTTATATATATGGGTCAAGTACATTACAGCTTTGAACACACACAGCATAACATAGGGCATTTTTAAGGCAGATGCTGGTTGTTTCCCTTCTGGTAATAAAAAGGTGTTACCGCATTTAATTCTTTCATAAAAGTCTACTAGAAAAGCAAATGTGTTTTAATTAACACTTCTAAACTGGCTTATATGTTCAAATAATATCTAGGGGTGAGACTGCCCCCACCCCCTCCCCTTTAGTCTGAACCTTGGGTAACCCGGTCTGTGATAAGCTTTAAAGAGGTATACGTGTGAGACTGCATTCCTCTGTGTACTTCACTTGCTGCCAGGAGAAACATTTAATTTCCTGATGGGAGAACATTATCTTTAAAGGAAGAGTCCCATTCTTTCTATTGTTACTCTGAGGTTCTCTGGATGATTTCAATCTCAAGAAAGTACAAATAAAGACTCCCTTAGATTCTGCTTAAATAAATATATATAGGAAATGTTCCTTTTCATTAGTTTGTGTATTTTACATGATAATAAATCAGTACTTTTTTGATATGTTAGTAACACCCATGCGCATTTTTGCAACTGTGTCTTAGTGAAGTTATTGCTACATTACTTTTCCCAAAAGCACATTAAAATATAGGAAAATGTGAAATTTACTGTAACATCTGACTAGCAGTTATATATTCTTTACAATTAGAGCTTCAAAACTTACATATAAAACCCCTAATTTTGAAATCTTGTGTAAGGAATGTGCAGAAATCTATTACTTACTGAAATTTAAAGTCCTGAGCACTTAGTGAAACTTCCAATTTTTCTTCTTTAATATAAGAGTAAATAATTGCTCTTGAATTAGAAAAGGGAAGATGTGATCATTTTATTATATAGGATAGGTATTTTAAATAAAAGCTATACATCTTCATGAAGAATTCTGATTTTTATGTTTTAGTTTTATGTACAAATTATTTTTGCTACCAGTCAAGAATTTAATGATACCTATTTCTACAGCATTCTTGGGGGTTTGTTTATTTTTCAGGTTTTCCAATTTTCAGGATGATCTATATTCACATAGCTCTTTTTATATAATGGATTTAGTTCTCCATTTCCCTGATAGGGGGTTTGCTTGACAGTCAAGAGTATCATCTTTGAAGACAGATCTGTGTTTGAATCTCCATTTATTGCTCATGTGATCATGGAGAATTTACATAACCTATCTATGGCTCTATCTCATCATCTATTAAGTCTTGATAGAAATACCCAGAGTATTTTGGGTTGGAGATTGACTAGAAGCAAGATTGGTTGGAAGGATGAGGTGCAGTAATGTTAAGCTAAGAGACTAGAGTATGGTGAGTATTATTGGGCCAATGAATGGCCCAACGATTGTCATTTATGGCACTTCTCTTGAAAAAAAACATGTCTATTCTCACAACTGGTTGATGTCTTCTCCCAGCATTGCATGTTGTTGCTTATTAGTCCACTAATAAAGATTATTTAAAATGCCTCTTCAGAAGTGCCTGGGTGGCTCAGCTGGTTAACCATCTGACTCTTGATCTGTGCTCAGGTCATGATGTCACGGTTCATGAGATAGAGCCCTGCATCAGGCTCTGCACTGACAGCACAGAGCCTGTTGGGCATTCCCTCTTTCCCTCTCTTTCTGCCTCTCTCTCTCTCTCTCTCTCAAAAATAAAAAATAAAAATAAAATAAAATAATAAAATAAAATGCCTCTTCAGAGAACATCATAATGAAGCAATGATAAGTGCATTATTAATATGCACCTATAATCTCCTTAGGAGAATATATAACAAGATTTTTATAAAAAATCCTTGATCATCCTTGGAACACTTTACTTTTAGGAACCTATAAAACATAGCTTCATTTTTTAAAAAAAGATATACATACGTCGTAAGTGAAGAATTTAATCAGCTTTACTCCAAGCATAGCTGAATTGGCATTTTCACACCCATTAGTCATTCAGAGGCAGTGCTTTTCTTTAAAAGAAGAATCTGTTAGAAAAGAGATGGTTAGTACAACACCATGATGTGTTGGTCTTTAAGCTAGCATTCAAAATAATTGATTGGATAGGAAAAGATACAGAGAACAAAAGGAAGGAAAATAAATACTCATTAACTCAGCAGGGTTAAAGATGAAAAAAGGAAACAAGAGGAAAGAGTTTAAGACTAGGATGGACAAACAGAATCGATTATTCTACTAATGTTTACAGTGGCAGCCAATTCAGTAACAAAAGCTTATCCCTCCTTATACGCAGTGGTTTAGCAGTGAGGCAAACATAGAGAAGGACATTCTCTCTTTCTCTTTTAAGTCCCCAAGTAACTCCTATGAAACAAAAAGCTGGTATCAACAATCATTTTACTTTTCACTACAATATTTTTGTGTATTATAATTAAAACCATAGTTTACTAAGAATATAATTATCTAAAACTTAAAAACACGAGGTTTTATCTAAAAAAAGGAAGGATAAGTAAGTTTGACTGCATAATACTTTAGTTTTAGAGCTTCTGGGTTGTGAAATATTTTGAACTCAGAAGTGGAATGTCAGAAATGGGCTTTAATAAAAATAGTTACTTTTTATTTTAGAAGTATGATTTAAATATTTTATTAAAAATGACAGTAAATTTTATGGATCATATAATCCTTTTCTTTGAATTATTTATAAATTTGTGATATAAAAACAATCATTTTCAGCAATTTGGAAACGTTCTACTTAAAAAATCCTCATTCTCCTTTTACTTCTTTTTCCACCTTGTCTTCCTCCTGACTCAAAGTTTAAATGGAACTGAAACACGTGACATTAGTTGATTTGGGATACTTTATAACTAACTTTCCCCTCTGGAAATGTGGGTTCAAGTGCATTTTAAGTCACAAGTGGAATGAGTCAGATGACCCCAATTTGTTCTTCTGTGACTTTCCGTGTTGATTTCAGAATGCCTCTTGCCAAACTCTATTTGGGAGGAGTCCAGTGATGAAATAACAGGAGTTGAAACCTGCTTGTTTAGAACATAGCTTTAGCTACTATTGATATATTCTCATTTTCTTTAGTTAAGAAATTCAGTGAAAGTTAGCAAGAGAGCAGGGACCCAATCTTGGAGACAACCCTACTAGAAACTAGTTATAAGTTTGCCTGTGTGTGTGTGTGTGTGTGTGTGTGTGTACATGTAAATGTGTATTTGTAAGATTACAAATAATATTTTAATTTTTCTTACTAACAAAGCTCATTTCACCCCAAAATGTGATTTTACATCCTAGATATGTGATTTAAGAAGATGGTTACAGAACCTGGGGTACCTGGGTGACTCAGTTAGTTAAGTGTCCAACTCTTGAGTTTGGCTCAGGTCATGATCTTTCAGTTTGTGGGACTGAGCCTCATGTCAGTGCAGAGCCTGCTTGGGATTCTCTATCTCTCTCAAAATAAATAAATAAACTTTAAAAAAAGAAAGAAGATTGGTTATGGAACCTGAGTTAGTCAGTCTGGGTTGCTATAGCAAAGTACCATAGACTGGGGGTGGCTTATACATAATAGAAAATTATTTCTCACAGTTTTGGAGGCTGGAAGTCCAAGATCAGGATGCCAAGGTAGTTTGGTGAGAACCTTCTTCCAAGTCACAACTTCTCATTGTATCCTCACATGATGGAAGGGATGAGGGATCTCTGTTGCATTTCTTTTATAAGAGCACTAATTTGATTCATGAGGGCTCCACCCTCATAACCTAAGTACCTCCCAAAGGCACCATCTCTCTCTCTTTTTTTAAATTTTTTAATCTTTATTTATTTTTGAGAGACAGACAGAATGCGAGCAGGGAGGAACAGAGAGAGAGGGAGACACAGAATCTGAAGCAGGCTATAGCCTCTGAGCTGTCAGCACAGAGCCCGACGTGGGGCTCGAACTCAGAACTGCAAGGTCATGACCTGAGCCAAAGTCAGACGCTTAACCAACTGAGCCACCAGGTGCCCCCAAAGGGCCCAGCTCTTAATACCATCACATTGGCATTAGGATTTGCCACGTATGAACTTTGGAGGGACATAAACATTCAGACCATAGCAGAGACTAAAATTTGGAAGTCTCTCAACAGTGTCATTGCTTTCAGATCACTAATAAAAAGTTAAATACAGGTATATGAATTTATTTAAATACATTGATTTTACCCTATATAAAGAGGATATAGGGCTTTAACAGATAAAAGCTATACTTTAATGTTGGACATTTTGATTTGAACTACATAGAAATGATGGACAAATATAAACTGTTTTTTTCAATATGTGATTAACTCAAAGAAATTAATTATTCAAATGGCAGAAATGAGAGGAACATTTTAAGCCAGTGCAATAAGGAACAGCTGAAGTCAGTCGTCTATGTGGCAATGGGGCTGAAATAGTATATATGGACCTTAAAGACTGAAGGTTTGGAATTTTAGCATCTAAATGGAGATTTAGAGGTAGGGCTTCAACGAAGACAGAACCTGTTAAGGTCTACTCTATCTATGACACAGGGATTACCTAAACTTTGCCACTAGTCTAAGGAAGTAGTAAGGAGTAGTGTTATTAAAAATTAGGGTTAAGAAGAAAAACAAAGTTATGGTAGAGAAACTGAGAACCCAATCCAAACCAGACTTGGACACTAACATCCTATATGGGACACAACCCTAAATTAAGAAATTACCTGGGACCTCAGCAGAAACAAAAATAAAAACTTGTAATTCTATCCCTTTCTAAAATGTTATTTAGGTTTTATTGGTTTTGTAGAGAAGCAACAACTCATTGGGATATTAACATTTTATTTTATTTTTTTTATTTTAAAAAAAAAATTTTTTTTCAACGTTTATTTATTTTTGGGACAGAGAGAGACACAGCATGAACGGGGCAGGGGCAGAGAGAGAGGGAGACACAGAATCAGAAACAGGCTCCAGGCTCCGAGCCATCAGCCCAGAGCCTGACGCGGGGCTCGAACTCACGGACCGCGAGATCGTGACCTGGCTGAAGTCGGACGCTTAACCGACTGCGCCACCCAGGCGCCCCAACATTTTATTTTTTAATAATTTCTTGTCATTGGCTTCTGAAGATCCAGAGACTGACAGCCTTCCAGTTTCTACAGTTGCAACCATACAAATGGGTGCTATTTTTATGGAACACATTAATTGGTTCTTCAGAGAGTCCTATGAGTGTCTTTCCTTTGTGTTGTCTCTGATGTAGAAATCTGGCTTCAGTTCTTAGTCCTTGCTTTCCTTTTTAGCTCTAGTTATAATCCGTGTACTGATAAGACAGCTAAGGGCTTTAGAAAATTCTGAGAAACTAACTCACTCCCTGCGAAGCCAAATGGTGGAAGTGCTGGCTGCTTCACTAACATTTTTTTCTTTTAGCATGATTTTTCCTGGTCCCTGTTTCCATATCACAAAAACATCAGGCTCTCTCCGGCCAAATGAATAGCTTGGATAAGTTTAGATGAGAGATACTCATGATTAACTGACTTACAGGAAAATAAGTAGTTTGGATAACCTCAATTTGTTTTAGTAATTCTGTTTCTCCCTTTCCTGGCTTCAGGGAGGAAAAACATCACATTTCTTCTACACAGAGGGGTATGTGAGGAGAAATAAAAACTTTCTTCATGAATTGTGTATCCCACAAAAATTCACGTTCCATTTTCCTAAACCTCCTCTTATATTGAATGAAAAGTGGGGGTTGGAGTATTCATTTTGCAGAAAAATTGCCTTTGAACAATCCTTTCATGCGTGGGTGACATCAATAGCTGGAAAACCAGTGTTTTTAGACTCGCGGTGCTTTGTTAGGGCTTTTGCCTCAACTGTAAGGCTTAGAATCCGTATCTGGTATCCAGAATCAAATAATATCTTGTTATAGAAGAGTAGGGACAAAATAAAAACGTACTGAGAAAACTTAGGACTGAGGATCATTACTCAGACCCACTAAAGGGAACATCAAATGATGCACTTTAATTTTTTTTAATGTTTTTATTTATTTTTGAGAGAGAGAGCATGAGTGGGGAAGGAGCACAGAGAGAGGGAGACACAGAATCTGAAGCAGGCTCCAGGCTCTGAGCTGTCAGCACAGACTCAGGGCTCGAACTTATTAGCTGTAAGATCATGACCTCAGTCGAAGTTGGATGCTTAACCGACTGAGCCACTCAGGCACCCCTCAAATGATGCACTTTATAAAGAACAGGGAACAAAGAAGAACAGGATGCAAGAATCAAAGAAAGTGATTAACATGTGGATGAGCATGTTTGTAAAAAACTGATTAATCTATAGATGAATCTAAGTAAGCAATGAATGCTAAAAACAATAATAAAAATAATGCCTTATTTTGAGTGCCTTAAAAACAGGGCTCAAAGTGCATGGAAAATCAAATAAATCATTGGAGCTCAAGCTTTTTCAGATCCTTTGATTTTCTGGAGGAGTTAGTAATACTGACTAAATTTTTATCTGCTGGGTCAAGATTGCATGTTGATTAAGGATAAACACTGTACGTAGAGCAATAGAGTGCAAAACAATAACAAATCAATAAATGTTTCTGCTGTTCAATAAAGGAAGGAGGAAGAATATAAGGAAATAAATATCATGAGAAATAAAATTAAAAAATAAGCTACTAAAGTAAGTTAAAATGAAGCAGTAATAATAAATGCTAAACTACCAGCTAAACTTAAATAAATTTAGATTTAAGTCTAAATTTACTTCTTAAAAGATAGGTAGTTTCAATTAGATTTTTAAAATTCTGGGTTGATGGAAATACACTTACATATGATGATACAGAAAATACTGAAATGGAAAAACAGATACAAGCAAAGCAAAGATGAACCCAACTAAATTTGTTTTTGCAATATTAATAAAAGGCAAAATAAACTTTGAACCAAAAAAGGACTTAGGTGAAAGAACACCATAATTCACTAGAGAGATACATCACTGAATGTATATACTGGAAAACCTGCAATGCCTTGAAAAGTGCATAGAGCAAATGTTAATAGTATTAAAGTTGAAATTGATAATTATCCATTGTATTGGGAGATTTTGATACAACTTTTCTGGAAAATGACAGATTTTGCATATATCAAAAATTAGGATGCATCTAAAGCATTACCTTCAACAAATAGGGAGACAAATTATTTCCAAACACCTATCGAATATTTTAAAAATATGTTAAAAATTTACATACAGGACAATTTGCTCTTTTGGTATAGAGTTCTATGCATTTGATACATGCATACTGTAGTATAAACACCACCATAATAAAGATACAGAACAGTTCTATCACTCCAGAAGAAATAACCTCATACAACACTTTGTAGTCAAACACTTCCCCTGGTATTAATGTCTGACAACCACTGACTGGTCTTGTAACTCTGTAATTTTGCCTTTTCTGGACAGTAACATATATGGAATTATACAGAATATAGCCTTTGGAGAAAAATTTCTTTCTTTTAGTATAACGCATTTGAGATTCATCAATTTCTCCCATGTATCAGTAGTTCAATCCTTTTTATTGCAGAGTACTGTTTCATTATATGGAGGTAGCACAATTTATTTATCTATTCTCCTGTTCAATGACATTTATGTGTTTTTGGTTTCTGGTGATACTAACAAAATTGTTTTAAAATTACTGTAGTATTTGTATGAATGTAGTTTTCATTTTACTTGGGCAAATGCCAGTGGGTGATATTGCTAGGTAACTGTTGTGGTAAGTGTATGTTCAACTTTTAGGAGTTATTTTCTAGAGTGGCTGTGCCTTTTGCATTCCCACCAGCTATGTGTGAGAGTTCCTGTTGCTTTGTGTTCTTGTTAGTACTTGGTATTGTCAAGTTTTGTAGAAAAAGGCCTTCTAGTACATGTGTATGGGTATCTCATTGTGATTTTTATTTTTTTTCTTTTGTTTAAATTTTTTAAATCTTTTTTTATTTTTGAGAGAGAGAGAAGAGAGAGAGAGAAAGAAAGAGAGAGAGAGAGAGATGAGAGAGAGAGAAACAGAGAGGGAGACACAGAATTCAAAGTAGGCTCCAGGCTCTGACCCGTCAGCACAGAGCCCGACGTGGGGCTTGAAGTCACGAACCGTGAGTTCATGACCTTAGCTGAAGTTGGACACTTAACCACCTGAACCACCCAGGCACCCCATGATTTTTAT
The DNA here is from genome assembly GCF_028018385.1 of Neofelis nebulosa. Taxonomy (NCBI): domain Eukaryota; kingdom Metazoa; phylum Chordata; class Mammalia; order Carnivora; family Felidae; genus Neofelis; species Neofelis nebulosa. Next base: position 47,593,203 of record NC_080783.1, on the reverse strand, counting down.
TTTCATGTTATCTTTTGTACATACTTCAAGAATCAAGTTGTGTCATAATCCATTCAGGTTGCTATAACAAAATGCTAGCTATATTTTATAAACAAGATAAATTTATTTCTCACAATTCTGGAGACTGGAAGTCCAAGATCATGGTGTTTGTAGGTTTTATATGGTGGCTGGTGAGGGCTCAATTCCTGGTTATAAGAGGTACCTTCCTGCTGTGCTCTCATGTGGTGGAACGGGCTAGGGATTCTGTGAAATGCTTTTACAGTGCGTTAATCACATTCATGAGGGTCCCATCATTATGACCTAATCACTTCCCCGAGACTTCCATTTACTAACATGTAATCATCTTTGGGAGTTAAGATTCAACATAAGCATTCTGGAGGCACACAAATATTCAGACCATATCACTGAGGATTTTTTTACATTTATGTTCATTGAGACAGTGTTTTTTTTAATTTTCTTTTTCTTTTAATACCTCTGGCTGTTTTTGAAATCAAGGGAATGCTGACTTCATAAATAGAGTTGGGAAGTGCTCCTGCCCTCTCTCCAGCTGTTCCATTTTTTGCAAGATTTTCTGTAGAATTGGTATTATTTCTTTGTTGAATACTTGGTAGAATTCACCAGTAAAACCATCTGGTGCTAGATTTTTCTTTTTTGGAAGATTTTAAACTACAAATCCAACTTCCTTATAGGGGCGGATATAGGCTATTTACTATGGAGCAGGTTTTGGTAATTTGTATTTTTGAAGGAAGTGATCCATTTCATTTAAGTTGTTAAAATCATGGGCATAGATTTTTGTAGTATACTTTCATTATCGTTTAATATCTATGGAGTCTGTAGGAGTATCATCTTTTACATTCTTTATATTGTTAATTTGTGTTTTCATTCAGTTCAAAATATTTTCCAAGTTTTCTTGAGATTTCTTCTTTAACTCATGGGTTATTCAATTTTCACACACTTTTTCTGTTACTGATGTTTAGAGAATATAATTTGTTTAATTTGAACTCTTCCAAGTTTGTTAATGTTTGTTTTATGATCTATCTTGGTGAATGTTTTATGTTGTACTTGAAAAGAATGTATATTCTGTTATTGGGTGGAATGTTCACATGTCCATTAGGTAAAGTTGGTTGATAGTGTTATTCAGGTTTTCTACGCCCTTGATGATTTTGTCTCCTTGCTCTGTCATATGTATTAACATGTATATACACTTAAATTTTCCCAGAAAATGTTATAAATTTTACTTTCAAAAGTAGTATAATTTAATGAGCTGAGAAAAGAAAAATAGTAAATTGTATTTATTCAGATATGTTTCATTGCTCTTGCTTTCCTTTTCATTCCCAAAGTTACAAGTTTCCCCTCTGGTATAATTTCTCTTTTTTATTTGAACTTGGACTGTTTGAGATTTACTGAAATTCTTAAATTTTTTTTCTGTCAATTTTTTTTTCATCAAACATGCAGAATTTTTTTCAGTCACTATGTCTTCAAATATTTTTCTGCAGCAACCTCTACCTCCCTACTTCATATACTCCAAATAATAGATCTTTTGATATTACTATCATATTATCCTCAGGCACAACAGATTCTAGTCATTTTTGTTTTCAATCTTTTTCTCCCTAGTATTTAGAATGAATAACTTTTATTAACTTATCTTTAAGTAATCCTACTATTTGTATTGGGCTAAACAAACCAACCAATGGAAAGGAATAAAAATGCCAGAGAAAGATTTATGCATATTTAAGAACTCTAGTGGCGGTAGACTAATTAGTTGCGAAAGGGCAAAGTTTTTAATACATGGTGCTAAGTAAAATTAATTCTTTGTTAAAGGAATTCTCAATTTGTACCACATTAAAAATAAAGTCCAGGTGAACTGAAGACCCAAATGTGAGAAAAAATTCTTTAAAACTTTTGGAAGGAAATATATCTTACTTTTAAACAAAAACATAATAAGCACAAAATGAAAGGAAATCATCTATAGTCTTGTTTAAAATGCAAGGTTCTGTACTGTAAGATACCCTGAAAAAATTTAATAGAAAGTAATAATCTTGAGAGAAACAGTTTATAACACATATAAACAGAAAAACTGGTATCTTAGTATAGTAAAAATGTCTCAAAATGAGTAAGACGAATTACCCAATTGAAAAGTGGACAAATAGGGGCACCTGGGTGGCTCAGTCAGTTGAGCGTCTGACTTCGGCTCAGGTCATGATCTTGTGGTTTGTGAGTTTGGGCCCCACGTCGGGCTCTGTACTGACAGCTCTTGCTGTCATCCGGAGCCTACTTCAGATTCTGTGTGTTCCTCTCTCTCTGCCCCTCCCCTGCTCATGCTCTGTCTCTCTCTGTCTCAAAAATAAATAAAACATTAAAAAAAAAATTTTAAAGAAAAATGGACAAATAATATGACTGAAATGCCTATGGGAGAAGAAGCTAGAATGGCAGAAATGGAGAAAAGGTCTTAAATCTGAACAGTGGAGGGAGAATTCTCATCGGTTTGAAAATGAAATATTGCTTCACATTTAGCTTTGGCAGACCCCTGACAACTGAGACCTCTGACAATACCCAGCTTTTGGAGGAGTGGGAAAACAAATTCTAATACCCTGCTGGCTGGCAGTAATGTAAATTGATCAAGCACTTTGAAAAAAATACTTAGATAGTCAAGCAAAATAGACTACAAGTGTAACACATTTTCCAGAAATTCCACTGCTAGGAGTATGCTCTAGAGAAACACTTGTATATGCCCATGAGAAGACATGTACAAGACTATTTCTTGCATCACTATTGATAAAAGAAAAAAATTAAGAAACCATCTAAATATCTATTGATAAAGAAGTGATTAGCTAAATTACAGTATTTTTAATATAGAATACTACCTAGCAGTCAAAATAAATGAAGCACGTCTACATGTATTAACTTTGGTACATTTTGAAAGCACAAAGGTAAATTAAAAATTAGGTTGTAAATATATATCATACAAAATTAAAATAATGTAAAATGTTACCTATAAGTTTGATGGTGCTATACATATATGGGAAAAGTAATAAAAACAAAAATAGGAAGGTTACACAATCTATAATATATTGGTTTTCTCTGAAAAGGGAAGGAGGCAGGTAGGAGGGTCCAAGGAGTGATTCAGGCTATAGGACTGAGTAAGGTGTTATGAGACTTTCTCTGCATCTGTCATTTTTCATTTCTTTCCAAAAGTTTCTGAAACAGTAAAAAATTTAACATTTATAAAATTTGGGTGTTGGCTATGAACCGATTCCTAAATCTCTGAGATAATTCATTAAAAGGGGAGAAATGTAAAAGTCAATGAACAAAAAAACCATAGCCACTTTCTATGTATTCTGTGCTGAGTGATGAATAGCTCTATTAACGATAGCATTAACCAGCAAAGAGTTTCACATTTCTGCTGACTTTACAAGTGAACCTGGGCTGAACCTCACAGAGGGAATGTATAAACTAGAGAGGTCAAAACCAAGAGGGAGGTTGCCGCTATTACTAATTATTAAAAAGAAAAGAAAAGAACCTGCAAGATTGCTCACACTAACTCATATAACTATGAACCTGTTATAGAAATTAGGCACATCGTGCTATTATTTTTTATACTTACTTTTCTCCTCTGGGAAAGAAGGAAAGTTTTTGCAAAATATATTTATGTAAGAAAAATGCTGTTTGTTTCTAAGAAAATCACATGCTAATATAAAATCATATGGAGGTAGTTTTATTTTCTCTTTCAGAATTAGTTTATTTGGTATAATTTAAAGCATATAACTTTGGGAATATATTGATGTTGAAGTTAAATCTTTAAATTATCTGGTTTCTCTACATATGTTTGACTTAGAGAGTTTCAAAATATAAATGCCAAATCGAAATGACTACTAACACAAAATAAAATTTTAGTTTTTATCAGGTAATAGTGCCATCTCTCTCTCTCTCTCTCTCTCTCTCTCTCTCTCTCTCTCTCTCTCTCTCTTCTCACGTACACACACACACACACACACACACACACCAAAGTCCAAAACAAAAACTTCTGCAAATTATTCTTTTATTTTAAATAAAGTTAAGTGATTATTGAGAAAATTAATTAGGTACTCAAATCAATTAAAATAGTTAAAATGGTTATGCATGTTACTCCACAGTGATGCTTTCGAAATTAATATAATTCCATTATATTATAATTAAAAATATTTTTAAACTAAGTTTATTTATTTATTTATTTTGAGAGAAAGAGAATGCACGCAAGTGAGGAAGGGGCAGAGAGAGAGAAATAGAGAGACTCCCAAGCAGGCTCTGTGCTGTCAGCACAGAGCCTGACCCAGGGCTTGAATCCAGCAACTGCAAGATAATGACTTGATATGAAGTCAAGAGTGGGATGCTTAACTGACTGAGCCACTCAGGTGGCCTACCATTATATTACAATTTTAAATACTTACTCTGCCTGTGAGAAGCTAAGCTATCCAGTCTAGATGTTGTAAAGATATTTTTTAGATGTAATTAACACTTAAATCAGTAGACACTGGGTAAAGCAGATGTGGGTTGGGCCTGATCCAGTCAGCTGAGGCCTTAAGAGCATCCTTAAGAAGAATTCTCCTCCAGATTGCAACAAAGAAACCCTGTCTGTTTCCAGCATACTGTCCTGTGACATTCAGATTCCAGAGGGCAACATCAAATCTTACCTGAGTTTCCAGCCTTCTGCCTGCTTCATAGCTTTTGGACTTGCCAGCCTCTGTAAATGATGTAATTCAATTTCTTAAAATCAAGTGATCTCTTTTTCAATCATTCTTTCTCTCCATCCTACTCATTCTGCTTCTCAGGAGAACCTAGAGTAATATAGCTGGCTATTAGCCAGTTGAATTAAGTGATTACCAATATCAAAGTATCAACCATTTTAACATATCCTAAATATACATAAAAATTTTGCAAACACCTAAGCCATACTGGGCAATCAGGAGAGTTTTTATGCCCCAAATAATTTAACTCTACTTACTGCACATATTAGAAAAGAATTTCCCACATTTGGGTTTTGAAGTGCACAAACAGTTCCCTAGGGCCTACCTTGAATCCCTCTATGTGCCTCTTTCCCTGTAGCTTTCCACTCTTCTATGATGTATACATGAAAAGAACAGGGGGAAGGGAAGAACAGGCCCTTCTTGACAAATGGCCATCCTGGTGGAACCAGAGCTGTAACATACATGAACATGGTCTATTAACGGCTATTTTATAGAGCAGGAAAAGAGAAGGAAAAGAGAAAAGTGAAGGGGAAAGTAGAACTTGGGGATGTCAGCTGTCAACCCTCAACACAGAAAGAAGGAAAGGAAGAAAAAGAAAGAAAGAAAGAAACAAAAGAAAGAAGTAAGAAAGGAAGAAAGGAAGGAAGGAAGGAAGGAAGGAAAAAAAGAAAAGAAAAAAGAAAAGAAAAGAAAAGAAAAGAAAAAGAAAGGAAAGAAAGAGAAGAAATTTCTAGTTTCTGTAGGACCTGCAGATGAAAGTGTAACCTCCACACATGGTCAGTGTGTGTGTGCAAAAGTAGAGTGGAAAAAAAAAAAAAAAGCTTTGAACCCACTGGAGAAAGGAGGATGTTAACAACTCCACCCTTTCCTCCTCCTTGTGCTTGAATCTTTCTTTGTGTTCTATTTTGTGATCTGGACACTTGGGAAATTATTTTTCTGGAAAGAGTAATTAGAATGTTTGCAGAGGGGAGCCGAGAGGGAAGTTGAATAATAATTGTAAACTTTAAATGGCCGAACACATGATTTAGTAGGGTTTCCTACATACTGTATTCTGCCAATAAATAGATGAGATCAGTTTTCTCATCTGTGAAATAAAGGAATTGGATATCTCTTCTAGATGATCCTTACAGTATCATCTGTAGTTTAAAATTTCTATGTAAATTCTATTTAAATGGACAGTGCAAAGAAAAAATTAGTTCAGGCCTTTTGTTCTCCTCAATTTATAAAACAAACAGAATTATAATTTGGTTTGTTTTTTTCCTTACAAAGAGTGGTTGTTACATGAATAAACACCAGAAAAAAATTTATTTCAAAAAAATAAATTAACAAAATACTACTCCTAATAGACCACGGGGTCAGTCAGAAGTTTAAAGGTATTATTACTTATATTTTTAGCTTTCAAATATAAAGCAAGGTTCATATTATTTAAGTTTAAGGGGAATCTTGCAAACTAATTTTAATAGGAGAATAAAAAATTGCTTCATAACTTTCCTCCATTTTCTGCCTATACAATTTTTGAAAACTACCGTTATTTTTATAAGCCTTAATTTCTCTATCTTTAAAATTGGAATACCAACTTCCTACTAAGGTAGTTATAAAAATTGAATGAAGGATTACATGTGAAAGTTTCTAACATACCTTGAACATATGCTAAACTCTTTTTCAAAACTCTCTCCTCCTTCTTTCTGTACTTCCCATTTTGATGATATAGCTATCAGTTTTTTCTCTGTTGCCAAGCTAGAAAGCTGGGAATTACCCTAAATCAATATTTTAAAACTATGGTAATATAACCAATGTAAGCAGCCAGTATCTACTTATTTATTTGTTTTTTTTCTTTTTTTTTAATTTTAATTCTCATGTAGTTATCATACAGTGTTATATATAGGTATACAATATAGTGATTCAACAACATGAAGCCAATATTTTATAATAGAAGCAGTAGAATATAAAAAAGTATTAGAGAGCATTGCACATAGTAAAGGTAGGTATTATCTGTACAACTTTTGTATTATTAAAGTGTATGTGTATAGGAAGGCCTGAGGGAGGGTGTGTCTTCCTGGCGCGAAATGTATTTCTTCCTGTGGGTTATAATTAAAAATGTCTGAGAAACACCATCTTAAGAGGTGCTATCTCTCTCCTATGTTCTCCAGCTTACCGATCTTATCTCCTAAAGAAGCTTTCTGATCCTTATTCCTTTCTGTGTTCTTCCATTGCTTTGTATAAGCCCTAATCACTTTGGTTTCCTTGTCATCAAACTTTTCCATGTGGAAAACCGCTACTCAAGAGATCGTCCTAAAGTGTGTACCTAAACAGGTTAACCTTAAGACATATTAATTCTGGGGCGCCTGGGTGGCTCAGTCGGTTGAGCGTCCGACTTCGGCTCAGGTCACGATCTCACAGTCTGTGAATTCGAGCCCCGCGTCGGGCTCTGGGCTGATGGCTCGGAGCCTGGAGCCTGCTTCCGATTCTGTGTCTCCCTCTCTCTCTGCCCCTCCCCTATTCATGCTCTGTCTCTCTCGGTCTCAAAAATAAATAAAAACGTTAAAAAAAATTAAAAAAAAAAGACATATTAATTCTTAGGGGAGAGGTCAGTCTTTAATCACCATCACATGTATAGGGGGCATTTGAAATACAGTTGACCCTTGAACAACATGGGTCACTGACCTATGCACAGTCAGAAATCCATATTTAATTTTTGAGCTCCCCCCCCCAAAACATCACTACTGTTGACGGGGAGCCTTACCAATAACATAAACAGTCGATTAACACATATTTTGTATGTTATCTGTATTAAGTACTATAAGTAAGCTAGAGAAAGGAAAATGTTACTGAGAAAATCGTAAGGAAGAGAAAATACATTTACAGTAGTGTACTATAAAAATCCACGTATAAGTGGACCTGCAAGGTTCAAATTCACATTGTGAAAAGTCAATTGTGTATCATAATATAAATGAGTACCTCAAGACACTTTTCGGGTCCTTCTCATACCCTTCTCAGCCTCAGATCTGGTTCTACTCTCTACTTGGGGGACAGTTAGTTCCTCACAGGATTCCACGGTTGACTTTGCAGTGACAATGTCTCATGTCCAGCAAGCAACTTTTGCTTTCTGTCCTATGGGCGCTTGGAGGTGAGAAATGCCAGCGGGAGCCTGCTTGCTGCACAGACATGCGCATGTCAAAGCGAAGCACTGCGTTTGCGCGCTCGCTGACTGCGCGCGTGCACGTGCATGAACATGCGTGGTGGGTTACATTAAGGCTCCTGTCAATAATGCGGGGAGAGGAGCTGCTTGATGAATGCCTTTTACTTCTCTATCCTTGCATGGAATATTTTGCGAAATCCTCCTCAGAAAAAGTCTAGGTGATACTGAGCCCTGGCTGCTTACAGTGGTGGTCAACCCAGGAGAGCACCCTCAATTTGGCTTTTCCTCCTTTCCTCCTCTAGCCAGTCCCTCTTTCTTACTCCTTGTGGAATCGGCTCCCAAGTAAACTACCTGCGCACAACTCCTAGTTTTGGGCTCTGCTTTCAGGGGGAAAGTAAACTCCATTTCTTGATGCTCCACAATATCTATACATATTACATAGTAAATATTTGCATAAAAAATAATAAAAATTAAAAAAAAATACTTGTGTAGTGCAGTGAGAAAAAGTTTCTGGAAACATTTATAGAGTTTGGAGAATATAAACACAGTCTTTTAGAGTCAGTCCTCTTAAAATCTGCTCCTACCTGTCTAGCCTCATTTTTACTGTTTCTCCATCGGTACTCCATGCACAGTCCTAATCTGCCTCTTACAGTTTCTGGAATATGCCTTACTTTCTCTTACTCCTATGGTTTTGCACAAACTGTTGCATCAAAATGTGTTAGAGGTGATGGGTTGCCTCTACAGGAAATAATCATGAATTACTATGTCTTTATATCTCAAGCAACTGCCACGTCATCTGGCACAAAGTAATTGTCAAGAAGTGTTGAATGAATGAACGAATAACTTACATGCTACACATTGCATTCTAATTCTTGGTTTGATGACTTCTCTCCTCTGCCTGCATATAGGCTTTTTGAGGTCAGTTAATTTATTTTCTTGTATTCCTAGCTTAAGGCCAGGAGCAAAGTATGGACCTGATGAATATTTACTGAATGGATGAATGACATGATATTATTTAAAATACTGTGTTTTAGTTTTGTGTTTACCCTTCTGTCTTCCTCACTAGGTGGTAGGGTTACACAAGGGATCTATGAGCTCTGCGTACCCCAGCATATATTCACGGGCTGGCACATGTAGTTATATTCATAATTTAAAAAAAACTATATAATATATATTTTCCTGTGTTCTTTACCAGAAACAAATTCCTACTTGGGCAATATTTATTTATTTATTTATTTATTCAACAGAGTCTTATTTAAACAGTACAACAAATCAATAAAATGTAGTTTTATTATCGTAATGATTGATTTTAAAGAAATAATTGATTTGAATATTCTAATTTGTTTGCCAGATATAGTTTTATTTTATTTTATTTTATTTTTTAATATATGAAATTTACTGTCAAATTGGTTTCCATACAACACCCAGTGCTCATCCCAAAAGGTGCCCTCCTCAATACCCATCACCCACCCTCCCCTCCCTCCCACCCCCCATCAACCCTCAGTTTGTTCTCAGTTTTTAACAGTCTCTTATGCTTTGGCTCTCTCCCACTCTAACCTCTTTTTTTTTTTTTTTCCCTTCCCCTCCCCCATGGGTTTCTGTTACGTTTCTCAGGATCCACATAAGAGTGAAACCATATGGTATCTGTCTTTCTCTGTATGGCTTATTTCACTTAGCATCACACTCTCCAGTTCCATCCACGTTGCTACAAAAGGCCATATTTCATTTTTTCTCATTGCCACGTAGTATTCCATTGTGTATATAAACCACAATTTCTTTATCCATTCATCAGTTGATGGACATTTAGGCTCTTTCCATAATTTGGCTATTGTTGAGAGTGCTGCTATAAACATTGGGGTACAAGTGCCCCTATGCATCAGTACTCCTGTATCCCTTGGATAAATTCCTAGCAGTGCAATTGCTGGGTCATAGGGTAGGTCTATTTTTAATTTTCTGAGGAACCTCCACACTGCTTTCCAGAGCCGCTGCACCAATTTGCATTCCCACCAACAGTGCAAGAGGGTTCCTGTTTCTCCACATCCTCTCCAGCATCTATAGTCTCCTGATTTCTTCATTTTGGCCACTCTGACTGGCGTGAGGTGGTATCTGAGTGTGGTTTTGATTTGTATTTCCCTGATAAGGAGCGACGTTGAACATCTTTTCATGTGCCTGTTGGCCATCCGGATGTCTTCTTTAGAGAAGTGTCTATTCATGTTTTCTGCCCATTTCTTCACTGGGTTATTTGTTTTTCGGGTGTGGAGTTTGATGAGCTCTTTATAGATTTTGGATACTAGCCCTTTGTCCGATGTGTCATTTGCAAATATCTTTTCCCATTCCGTTGGTTGCCTTTTAGTTTTGTTGGTTGTTTCCTTTGCTGTGCAGAAGCTTTTTATCTTCATAAGGTCCCAGTAATTCACTTTTGCTTTTAATTCCCTTGCCTTTGGGGATGTGCCGAGTAAGAGATTGCTACGGCTGAGGTCAGAGAGGTCTTTTCCTGCCTTCTCCTCTAAGGTTTTGATGGTTTCCTGTCTCACATTCAGGTCCTTTATCCATTTTGAGTTTATTTTTGTGAATGGTGTGAGAAAGTGGTCTAGTTTCATCCTTCTGCATGTTGCTGTCCAGTTCTCCCAGCACCATTTGTTAAAGAGACTGTCTTTTTTCCATTGGATGTTCTTTCCTGCTTTGTCAAAGATGAGTTGGCCATACGTTTGTGGGTCTAGTTCTGGGGTTTCTATTCTATTCCATTGGGCTATGTGTCTGTTTTTATGCCAATACCATGCTGTCTTGGATGATTACAGCTTTGTAGTAGAGGCTAAAGTCTGGGATTGTGATGTCTCCTGCTTTGGTCTTCTTCTTCAAAATTACTTTGGCTATTCAGGGCCTTTTGTGGTTCCATATGAATTTTAGGATTGCTTGTTCTAGTTTCGAGAAGAATGCTGGTGCAATTTTGATTGGGATTGCATTGAATGTGTAGATAGCTTTGGGTAGTATTGACATTTTGACAATATTTATTCTTCCAATCCATGAGCAGGGAATGTCTTTGCATTTCTTTATATCTTCTTCAATTACCTGCATAAGCTTTCTATAGTTTTCAGCATACAGATCTTTTACATCTTTGGTTAGATTTATCCCTAGGTATTTTATGCTTCTTGGTGCAATTGTGAATGGGATCAGTTTCTTTATTTGTCTTTCTGTTGCTTCATTGTTAGTGTATAAGAATGCAACTGATTTCTGTACATTGATTTTGTATCCTGCAACTTTGCTGAATTCATGTATCAGTTCTAGCAGACTTTTGGTGGAGTCTATCGGATTTTCCATGTATAATATCATGTCATCCGCAAAAAGTGAAAGCTTGACTTCATCTTTGCCAATTTTGATGCCTTTGATTTCCTTTTGTTGTCTGATTGCTGAAGCTAGAACTTCAAGCACTATGTTAAACAACAGCGGTGAGAGTGGGCACCCCTGTCGTGTTCCTGATCTCAGGGAAAAAGCTCTCAGTTTTTCCCCGTTCAGGATGATGTTAGCTGTGGGCTTTTCATAAATGGCTTTTATGATCTTTAAGTATGTTCCTTCTATCCCGACTTTCTCAAGGGTTTTTATTAAGAAAGGGTGCTGGATTTTGTCAAAGGCCTTTTCTGTATTGATTGACAGGATCATATGGTTCTTCTCTTTTTTTTTGTTAATGTGATGTATCATGTTGATCGATTTGCGAATGTTGAACCAGCCCTGCATCCCAGGAATGAATCCCACTTGATCATGGTGAATAATTTTTTATATGCTGTTGAATTCGATTTGCTAGTATCTTATTGAGAATTTTTGCATCCATATTCATCAGGGATATTGGCCTGTAGTTCTCTTTTTTTACTGGGTCTCTGTCTGGTTTAGGAATCAAAGTAATACTGGCCTCATAGAATGAGTCTGGAAGTTTTCCTTCCCTTTCTATTTCTTGGAATAGCTTGAGAAGGATAGGTATTATCTCTGCTTTAAACGTCTGGTAGAACTCCCCTGGGAAGCCATCTGGTCCTGGACTCTTATTTGTTGGGAGATTTTTGATAACCGATTCAATTTCTTCGCTGGTTATGGGTCTGTTCAAGCTTTCTATTTCCTCCTGATTGAGTTTTGGAAGTGTGTGGGTGTTTAGGAATTTGTCCATTTCTTCCAGGTTGTCCAATTTGTTGGCATATAATTTTTCATAGTATTCCCTGGTAATTGTTTGTATCTCTGAGGGATTGGTTGTAATAATTCCATTTTCATTCATGATTTTATCTATTTGGGTCATCTCCCTTTTCTTTTTGAGAAGCCTGGCTAGAGGTTTGTCAATTTTGTTTATTTTTTCAAAAAACCAACTCTAGGTTTCGTTGATCTGCTCTACAGTTTTTTTAGGTTCTATATTGTTTATTTCTGCTCTGATCTTTATGATTTCTCTTCTTCTGCTGGGTTTAGGCTGCCTTTGCTGTTCTGCTTCTATTTCCTTTAGGTGTGCCGTTAGATTTTGTATTTGGGATTTTTCTTGTTTCTTGAGATAGGCCTGGATTGCAATGTGTTTTCCTCTCAGGACTGCCTTCGCTGCATCCCAAAGCGTTTGGATTGTTGTATTTTCATTTTCGTTTGTTTCCATATATTTTTTAATTTCTTCTCTAATTGCCTGGTTGACCCACTCATTCGTTAGTAGGGTGTTCTTTAACCTCCATGCTTTTGGAGGTTTTCCAGACTTTTTCCTGTGGTTGATTTCAAGCTTCATAGCATTGTGGTCTGAAAGTATGCATGGTATAATTTCAATTCTTGTAAACTTATGAAGGGCTGTTTTGTGACCCAGTATATGATCTATGTTGGAGAATGTTCCATGTGCACTCGAGAAGAAAGTATATTCTGTTGCTTTGGGATGCAGAGTTCTAAATATATCTGTCAAGTCCATCTGATCTAATGTATCATTCAGGGCCCTTGTTTCTTTATTGACTGTGTGTCTAGATGATCTATCCATTTCTGTAAGTGGGGTGTTAAAGTCCCCTGCAAAGACCACATTCTTATCAATAAGGTTGCTTATGTTTATGAGTAATTGTTTTATATATCTGGGGGCTCCGGTATTTGGCACATAGACATTTATAATTGTTAGCTCTTCCTGATGGATAGACCCTGTAATTATTATATAATGCCCTTCTTCATCTCTTGTTACAGCCTTTAATTTAAAGTCTAGTTTGTCTGATATAAGTATGGCTACTCCAGCTTTCTTTTGGCTTCCAGTAGCATGATAAATAGTTCTCCATCCCCTCACTCTCAATCTAAAGGTGTCCTCAGATCTCAAATGAGTCTCTTGTAGACAGCAAATAGATGGGTCTTGTTTTTTTATCCATTCTGATACCCTATGTCTTTTGGTTGGCGCATTTAATCCATTTACATTCAGTGTTATTATAGAAAGATACGGGTTTAGAGTCATTGTGATGTCTGTATGTTTTATGCTTGTAGTGATGTCTCTGGTACTTTGTCTCACAGGATCCCCCTTAGGATCTCTTGTAGGGCTGGTTTCGTGGTGACAAATTCCTTCAGTTTTTGTTAGTTTGGGAAGACCTTTATCTCTCCTTCTATTCTAAATGACAGACTTGCTGGATAAAGGATTCTCGGCTGCATATCTTTTCTGTTTAGCACACTGAAGATATCGTGCCAAGCCTTTCTGGCCTGCCAAGTTTCAAAGGAGAGATCAGTCACGAGTCTTATAGGTCTCCCTTTATATGTGAGGGCACGTTTATCCCTTGCAGCTTTCAGAATTTTGTCTTTATCCTTGTATTTTGCCAGTTTCACTATGATATGTCGTGCAGAAGATCGATTCAAGTTACGTCTGAAGGGAGTTCTCTGTGCCTCTTGGATTTCAATGTCTTTTTCCTTCCCCAGGTCAGGGAAGTTCTCAGCTATAATTTCTTCAAGTACCCCTTCAGCACCTTTCCCTCTCTCTTCCTCCTCTGGGATACCAATTATGCGTATATTATTTCTTTTTAGTGTATCACTTAGTTCTCTAATTTTCCCCTCATACTCCTGGATTTTTTTATCTCTCTTTCTTTCAGCTTCCTCTTTCTCCATAACTTTATCTTCTAGTTCACCTCTTCTCTCCTCTGCCTCTTCAATCCGAGCCGTCGTGGTTTCCATTTTGTTTTGCATTTCGTTTAAAGCGTTTTTCAGCTCCTCGTGACTGTTCCTTAGTCCCTTGATCTCTGTGGCAAGAGATTCTCTGCTGTCCTGTATACTGTTTTCAAGCCCAGCGATTAATTTTATGACTATTATTCTAAATTCACTTTCTGTTATATTATTTAAATCCTTTTTGATCAGTTCATTAGCTGTTGTTATTTCCTGGAGATTCTTCTGAGGGGAATTCTTCCGTTTGGTCATTTTGGATAGTCCCTGGAGTGGTGAGGACCTGCAGGGCACTTCCCCTGTGCTGTGGTGTATAACTGGAGTTGGTGGGCGGAGCCGCAATCCGACCTGATGTCTGCCCCCAGCCCATCGCTGGGGCCACAGTCAGACTGGTGTGTGCCTTCTCTTCCCCTCTCCTAGGTGCGGGATTCACTGCGGGGTGGTGTGGCCCATCTGGGCTACTTGCACACTGCCAGGCTTGTGGTGCTGGGGATCTGGCGTATTAGCTGGGGTGGGTAGGCAAGGTGCACGGTGGCAGGAGAGGCAGGCTTAGCTCACTTCTCCTTAGGTGATCCACTTCAGGAGGGGCCCTGTGGCAGCGGGAGGGAGTCAGATCCGCTGCTGGAGGTTTGGCTCCGCAGAAGCACAGAGTTGGGTGTTTGCTCGGAGCGAGCAAGTTCCCTGGCAGGAACTGGTTCTCTTTGGGATTTTGGCTGGGGGATGGGCGGGGGATGTTCCCCGCCAAGCTGAGCTCTGCTGTCCGGGGGCTCAGCAGCTCTCCCTCCCTTTGTCCTCCAGCCTTTCCGCTTTCTGAGCAGAGCTGTTAACTTATGACCTCCCAGACGCTAAGCCGCGCTTGCTGTCGGAACACAGTCCGTCCGGCCCCTCCGCTTTTGCCAGCCAGCCTCGGGGGCTCTGCTTGGCCGGCGAGCCGCCCCTCCGCCCCGGCTGCCTCCCGCCAGTCCGTGGAGCGCGCACCGCCTCGCCGCCCTTCCTACCCTCTTCCGTGGGCCTCTCGTCTGCGCTTGGCTCTGGAGACTCCGTTCTGCTAATCCTCTGGCGGTTTTCTGGGTTCTTTAGGCAGGTGTAGGTGGAATCTAAGTGATCAGCAGGACGCGCGGTGAGCCCAGAGTCCTCCTACGCCGCCATCTTCCGGAACTCCCCCAGGATATAGTTTTTCAACGTTTTTTTTTTTTTTTTTTAATTTATTTTTGGGACAGAGAGAGACAGAGCATGAACGGGGGAGGGGCAGAGAGAGAGGGAGACACAGAATCGGAAACAGGCTCCAGGCTCCGAGCTGTCAGCACAGAGCCCGACGCGGGGCTCGAACTCACGGACCGCGAGATCGTGACCTGGCTGAAGTCGGCCGCTTAACCGACTGCGCCACCCAGGCGCCCCCCAGGATATAGTTTTAAACAAGCTGGCTATTTGTTATGAAATTCCTTGGGTAATGGTGGAGATACCATCTTGACATATTGATAAGTACTAATCAAACTGTGAATACATGGTATAGATGGGAAAAACATGCGTTAGGATAGCCAGATATAATAGAAAGACTGGTATCAATACATTTAGGAAAAAACTATGCAAGTAAATCAGATACCGAGAAAAGAGACCTTATTGAAACAGAGGGACAAAACAAGAACAGAATGAAGGATTTAGTTTTTAATCACAAGAGGGATGCAACGACAAGCAGATTGGAAGTTTAATCAGGTAGAGTTAAAACTGAAATGCTCTAGGGAACTTCAGGTGCTTCCTACTTCCTCACTGACTTTGGTGAGAATGATGTTAGTAAATTATACAATTAAAATCCATACTTTCTTTTTTTCTAATTTTTCTTTTTTACATTTATTTATTTTTGAGAGACAGAGCACAAGTGAGGGAGGGGCAGAGAGAGAGAAGGAGACACAGAATCGGAAACAGGCTCCAGACTCTAAGCTGTCAGCACAGAGCCAGGCTCGAGGCTAGAACTCACAAATGGTGAGATCATGACCTGAGCTGAAGTCAGATGCTTAACTGACTGAGCCACCCAGGTGCCCCAAAACCCATACTTTCTTATCTTCTTCCTTTGCTGGGAAGAAATTTCATTAATCAGAAACCAGGATTGAGAAAAGGGTGATTGATCAGTCTCTAGCGGACTGTCCAGAGCAATGGACCAGAAACATGATCTTTTACAATTTTAAGTCACACTACTTTACCCCTGTGTCCAACTCCCCACACTGGCCTACACTCCCTATGCAGTTGGCTTCCCATGACTTCATTTCATGTATTGGGTCATCTTCTTCTCCCCCTTGATCACTCTATTCTTATAGCAGATATTGAATCTGTATTTTTGTTATTATTGTTTTAAATTGAGAATTTAAAGGGATCCCAAGCCTGGCTTAGGATAAGTATCTCTTGAAAGGGACAATTCAAGTCTTGGTCACTCCTGTAACTTTACCCAATTGCTGAATAGGTTCAAGCTCATTCAGTAGCTTGGGATCTTGTCTACCAACTGAGTAGGTGTTCAACTGTCCACAGCTGAGACATGTAGTGTCAAGATACCCTCATGGGTGTCCTCCAAAACCTGCTTGTTATCAAGCTGATTTTCATAAACCATGTTTCTTAGCAAATAGGAGGACTCCTTTGCCAATAAAGTGATAACAGAATAGTGGGAAAAGCTGAAGAATAGAATAATGGCCAAGGACAAATAAAGATTCAGAACTTAAAAAAACAGTAAAGTGTTTATAATTCTGAGTTGGGGGAGTACATAATCTCATGAATGCAAAGCAGACAATCGAATGATATGAAAAGATGATGGTAAAGTTAGCCTGTCTGAGATGATAAATATGACCCTTGGTCAGGTAAGCTAAACACTGAAACTTAGAAAAAATGTAAAAATAAGTAAATATTTAATGGAGTAAAAGAATCCTATAAAATTAATATTTTGATATTTAATTTTTAACATCCACATGATAATGTGAATATACATTGATTAATGTGAATATACACTTGAAAGACAATTACACATAAGAAACATAGACATATTGGCAAGATTTTAATTTGAAATGTGTAGGAGAATTTTACTGTATTTTTAAGAAAAGCCAGATTTACATTTATGTTTGGTTCATCACATTTACAAAAGTTACTTAAATACTTAGAAATAATTTGCAATTCAGGCATTTGTATTAGCTTACTAGGGCTGCTGTAATAAAGTACCACAGACTGGTGGCTTAAACTGCAGACCATTGATTGTCTCACAGGTCTGGAGGCAAGAGGCCCAAAAATAAGATGTCGATAGAGTTGGTTCCTTCGAAAATTTGAAGTTCATGCCTCTCTCTTAGCTTCTGGTGGTTTTCAGACAATCTTTGGTGTTCCTTGGCTTTTTAGGTGTCACCATGTTCTCTGTCTTCATCTTTACAAAGTGATCTCCCTGTGTGCATGTCTGTGTCCAGAGTTCCTCTTTCAATAAGGATTCTAGTCATATTGGATTAAGAGCCCTTCTTACTCCAGTATGACCTCATCTTAACTAATTACAACAGCAGTGACACTATTTCCAAATAAGATTGAATTCTGAGGTACTAGATGTTAAAACTTCAACATATGAATTTAAAGGGGACACAATTAAATCCATATTAGCATTTAAGTCTGACTTACCAGAAGCTTAAAGAGATGAACATTAGCTATACTAAATTTTGAAAATGATCAAGTAAAACTTGACATTAATATTTTAAATAGATTTAAGATTTTTTTTTGCATTGATATAAAGACTAAGAAACATTTAGGTTAAAGATTTTTAATCTTAATAAGTTAAAACACAGGCGGTTTAAAGTTTTGCTTTCTACATATAAGTCCTCCCAGATATTAGGCACTCAACTGTTGGTCTTCACCAATCAAAGGCCAGCATAATACCACATACCATGGCCATGGTCAACAGTAGTTTTTTATATGCATTCATACCTGCACATAAGGAATAAATAACATAGTTGGGCTATCTATTCACCCTAAAATTCTGAATCAATGTGGATTTATCTTTATTTTGAAAATAAACCTAATAAAAATCATTAACTAGTTTGAAGTAGCCTATTTCTACAGAACCTAAAAAATTAGACTTTGCTATCACTTGGCATTAAAACAATCTGATGCAAATTGTTTTGCAATCTATACAAGCACTGATAAAACCAATATTGATATAGTTCATTTTACAGGACTAAAAGTTGGCTCCCAGTGTACCAAATACACAAAGATTTAGTTTTTTCAAAAAGTTATATAATTTTCCATTAATAATTTTTATGTATTTTGACATAGCACTTTTATAAATGGTGTTGCAAAGCAAACAGACTGATCTGATTAAAAACCATATGCTTAGGTTTGTTCTCAATGTTGTACCATTAGTACATTTAAGTGTATATTGGATCTATTCAGCAGAAAATATAAATATTTATGCTTGTTTTTAAATGGACTAGGTATATTCTATGCTGAATAATGATGTCTTGTACCATAAATTCTGTATATTAAGTAGATATTTGTTAAGAGTGCTTTTTTCTTTTAGAAAAAGCCACTAAAACGTGGCTCCTAGACTCTTGATTTATTACCTTCCTTATTCGTTAAAAATCGATATGACTTGAGGCGTCTGGGTGGCTCAGTCAGTTAAGCGTTGGACTTCGGCTCATGTCATGATCTTGCGGCCCCTGAGTTTGAGCCCCAAGTCACGCTCTGTGCTGACATCTCAGAGACTGGACTCTGCTTTGGAGTCTGTGTCTCCCTCTCTCTCTGCCCTTCCCCACTCATGCTCTATCTCACTCTCAAAAGTAAACAAAACATCAAAAAAAATTTTAAAAATAGATACAACTTTAGGTATTAAATTTGTTCAATATTCTCATACTAAAACCCCCCACTTTCTTCTTTTAATATTATTTGCAATATCAAAAGAGTATTAAATACCATCACCAAATAAACAAAATTTAGTATTAAATATTCCTTTTTAAATTTTTTCAAGTTTAATATTGGACATATTTTTTCAAATATTAGTACTGAATATAGCCTTTTGAAACTCTTCACATGTTCCTCCTGAGTAGATACATGCATGTGTGAAAAGAGATACCATAGCCACCCTCTCTTTCTCCTTATCCCTTCTCCCAGGCTGAAAATCCCTGAATTGTTTAAATTGGCTAGATTATGACCTCAGCTTATTTATTTATTTATTTATTTATTTATTTATTTATTTATTTATTTCTATGTAATTGGAATATAAAGAAGTCTCTTTCTGTATCTGGAAAAATAAGGATATTGTCCAGGGGGAAATTATGCCAGTTCGAGGTGTAGATCTGAGGAACATACTTTGTGTGCATCAGAATCATTATTACAGTAGTTACAGAAACTGGGAGAGTGCTGTGAGCTATAGCCTTAGTGAGCACTGCCAGTAGAAGGAAGAGCAGAGGATTTAGATGGTGTCATTGTAAGAATTTGGTTAGAGTGGACCACAATAATCATTATTACATGTAAATACAATATGACTTCTATTGGAAAAGGGTTTTGTCAGAATTTGTAAAACCTAGTGTTTTTTAGACTATGTTTCCTTGCCTTCTATTGCATTCAGTGTTTTACTCAGTAAAATTTTTTTGTTAAAAGCATCCCTGAGATGCAATTAACGTTAGCTCTTTGCAAACTATCTCCTTGCACTCTAGCCTGGAGAAGTCGTTCAGGGGAAGTTGGAAAGTGCCACAACTTTTCAGTGGTTAGTTGACATAATAATTGCACGGAAAAAGAATCATTTGAAGAATAAACTTGGTCTTTCTTGGCCTTTCCTGAAGAGGGAAAACTCCTGAAGAAGAGTTATTTGTTTCTTTTTTTCATATTTATTTTTTGAGAGAGACACAGAGTGTGAGTGGGGGAGGGGCAGAGCGAGAGGGAGACACAGAATCAGAAGCAGCTCCAGGTTCTGAACTGTCAGCACAGAGCCTGATGCGGGGCTCGAACTCACGAACCTTGAGATCATGACCTGAGCAAAAGTCAGACGCCCAACTGAGCCACGCAGGCGCCCCCTGAAGAAGAGTTTTAATTCTTATTTTAGACCTCTTATCTCTAGAACTTTATAGCTTAAGGTTTCATTCTAAGGTGTATAAAACTTGCAAATAAGAATATTGTTTAATTCAGGGTTAGGATGAATGATTCTGTCAGATAGATAGCTATCTGGGTAAGTCTTCAGTGGAATCCTAAAGATGCTAATAAAAATATTGATTGTCTTCATAATAATTTGGAATTGTTAGAGCTGAAGGTTTAAATAATTCTAAAAATTCATAGATAAAAAATGGCATCATAGGAAGACCATACATAAAAAAATATATATCAGAAAGCTAGCTACCATCTGACTCAGAATCAGTATTCAATTATGTCTCTTTACCAGAGCGATTGTCAGGTATAATTATCCCCATTTAACAAATGAGAGGCCTGAAGCTTAGAAAAATGATAGAATATGACTGAAATATATAGTTAATTGAGGGAAAACTCAGAGTTTGAATTCACTTCTCATTTCAAAGCTCTATTTTTCCAATACCCTGCTGACCTCCAGAGGCAATATTATAAATGAGAGAATATTCTTCCTCACCGTTTTGATATACAGAGAGCGACTGTTGTTTAATAAGTAGAAAAAAGCCAAAACAAATGCAACAAAGATTTCTTTCCTTTTCTTTCTGTGTTTTGTCAGCTGATGTAAAGTTTTGATGTTAACACTAAAAATGAAGTTTCCATTGAATAGAAAACTCTTCAGCAGAGAACCAAATGTTCTTTAAGGGAATCTCATTTATTTATTTTTCTCTAACAGGGTGTGCTAACTCAAAATGTGGTCTTCATTTTTTTCTGTGTTTCTTTTTCTTTTTTCTGCCAAACATTGATGGGGTGAAGCTGAAAGAACAAAACAAAACAAAAACAGAAAACAAACAAACCAAAAAAAAACCCCAAACCCAAATCCATTCAACTGCTTTTTAAAAGCTCCAAACTATGGAGGGTGTGAAGGCTTGAATGTACCGTTCAGGTAGCTTACTTCTGGACAGCACTCCTGAGCACCTTCAGTTAAACAAATGCACATGAAGTACACATCCCATTGCTTGTGGGAGAGGTTTGAACTTGAATATATATATATTTTAGCCTGAAAAGCTAAAAGTCCTGATGACACTATAAAGTGTTGAGTTATATCTACATGAATGTCACAGCTCTCTACAGTTGTTGCTTCTTTGGGAAAATATTTCCTTTCCTTGTATGGCGTTAATTTTTCTGTATGTTTGTGGTGATGTTTATTTTTGTTGAGTCTGAGGAGTAGGCTAAAATTGGTCTTTGTTAGAATAACTGGGGATCTTTATAGAATTTTTGTAACTATTATGCAGTATGAATAAACAGGTTATACTGCCCCTTTAATCTGCTTCTGCAAATTGCTTAGACAAAGTACTTATGATGCATTGCTAAAGCCATTTCATGGCTAATATATTGAAGATTCACTTCTACTCTATTGGCCACACATCAAGTAAGACATAAACAGAAAAATGGGTATATAATCATCTACACAAGATTATGGAATTTATCAGAGCAGGTGGGGACGCACTGTCCCTCCATGCACAGCTGAGATTTTACCCCAGGATTCCCAAGCAATTTTGATATTCTAGGTGGATTGTTTAGTACTGAGTGAATGACTATTAGAGGTATCCTTGTTCTAGGGGTAGGATAAATAGCTTGTGTCAGGTAAGTCCTTAAATTTGGACTCAGACACTGCACTGCTGGGTAGTCACATATCCTTCAATAAAGCACTGCATTTCTAAATATGCCCAGCCTGTGGTTCAAAAATGAAGAGGCATTGAGACAGGAGTCTCTGGGAAGGTCAGGCAGAATGACATCATGCTTTAAGAGAGACTGTAAAAATCAGTTTGGACTGGACATGACATGTCTTCATGTTTACAGGACTACTGTTCACTTGCCAATAGTATTTATTATTTAAAACCAAATTATTTATATGTGCTGAATGCTGGATTGTTATGTTCAGATGTAAATTTCCTATTGGATGAGAGGGGTAAGCCGTACCCAATGACTTCTGCTTTTTTCTTGGAGGCAGACTTTGTAATTGTTAAATATCATAAAAAGTGGCTCACTTTGAATTGGGAAAATAAAGAATGGGGGGGGAGAACTGAAGCTATGAATTTTTTTTTTTAGACTTGGGTATTGTGTCTGAAACTTGTGTTATGGGCTATGTTTGATCTCCTGATTGAGCTTGAACTTGCTACATGAAAGTAGGAACTGCATCTGTCTTATTTGCCATTGTTTGTTATAATGATTTCCATATTATCTGGCACATAATATGTGCTTTCCCTCCAAAAACTTTTTTTATTGAGGCATAATTTACACAATAACAAAATATATAAATTTTGAGAGTACAGTCTGATGGGGTTTGACAAATTTATACATCTGTGTAGGTACTACCCCAGTCAAGGTGTAGAATATTTCCATCACTCCAGAAAGTACCTTCCTGTCTCTTTCCAGGCAATACTCCCCCAACCCCAATCCAAGCAATCACTCTTCTGATCTCTTTCAACCCTGAGTTAACTTGGTCTGTAATAACAACAATTAAGTATGTATTCCTGTCATTACCTCCCTTCATTCACCATGTTTTTGAGAGCCACACACATTATTGTTGTATAATAGTATTTTTTTTTTTTTCATTTCAAGTGGTACTACCGTATGAATCCACCACAATTTTTTAATCTATTCATTTGTTTGTGAACCTATAGAATATTTCTAGTTTGGGGCTATAATGAATAAATCTACTAGAAACATTTACAAGTCTTATTGTAGAAAATATGTTTCCATTTCTCTGGGGTAAATATCTAGTCATGAAATTGCTAGATAATTTGAGTAGTTGTACATTTAACTTTGTAACATACTTCCAAACATTTCCTGAAGCGGTTGCTAATTCTGCACCATCATTCATCAATGTATGAATAAAACTTGTAGTCACTTCACATTCTTACCAAAGCTGTATTTTAATTAATTAATTAGTTAATTAATTAATTAATTCTTAGAGACAGAGAGAGAGTGAGAGAGCATTAGTGGGGGATAGGGACAGAGGGAAAGAGAGAAAATCTTAAGCAGGTTCCACACTCAGCATGGAGCCTTGACACAGGGCTTGATCCCACAACCCTGGGATCATGCATGACCTGAGCCGAAATCAGGAGCCAGATGCCCAACCAACTGTGCCACCCAGGTGCCTCCAAACCTATATTTTAAAACTTTTAAACAATTCTTTAAGACATAAATGATTATCTAATTGTGGTTTTAATATATACTTTCCTATCCACTAATGATACTGAGTGACTTTTCATGTACTTATTGTTTATTTATATATCTTTCTATGTAAAATGTCTATTAGGATTTGTCCATTTAAAAAATTGTGTGGTTTGATTTTTTTGTCGTTCAGTTATAAAAGTTATTTATATATCTTAGATAAATTCCTTTGCCAGCTATTTACATCATACATATTTTCTCCCAGTTTGTAACTAGAGTTTCAATTTTCTTGGTAGCATTATTTTCTGATGAGTAGACATTTTAAATTTTGATAAAATCCAGTTTGTCTTTTTTCTTCAATAGTTTGAGTTATTTATGTTCTCTTTAGAAGTCTTTGCCTATTCCAAGTTTGCAAAAATATTTTACATTTTCTTTAAAAATCTTCATGATTTTTTGTCTTTTATGTTTCGAAGTATGATCCACGTCAAATTAATTTTGTATACGGTGTGAGGTAGGGGCCAAACCTCTTAAAAATAGACTGAAAGCAGGCAGGAAATATCTTTAAAGAAAGCCTGGCAACATGACTTGTAATTCCTAAGAATAATTATACATGGTAACAATTTAAATATTTTTTATGTTGTCTGGCTTCCTTTATAGCAGAAGTTTCAGTAAAATCTTGTTAAAGTTGCAGCTCGGTCTCTGAACTGCTGTTGCACACTAGAGAATTGATCAGAAAAGAGGAGAGCATTATCTTTTCCTTATCATCCAAAGTTTCACATATTTGGAAAACAGCATGGTGGAAGTAGCAGCTTTTTTTTTTTAATGTTTATTTATTTTTGAGAGAGAGAGAAAGTTCACGCACACAGGCACACCCACTCATATGGGGGAGGGGCAGAGAGAGAGAGGAAGATAGTCTAAAGTGGCCTCTGTGCTGACAGCAGAGAGCCCAATGCAGATCTTGAACTCCCAAATTGTGAGATCATGACCTGCGTCAAGGTCGGACACTTACCCGACTGAGCCACCCAGGCACCCCAGAAGTAGCAGCATCTTGAAGGAAGTCAGTGGTACCATAGCTGTTAAAAACAAGAAACAGTGGTTCTTATTATGTCTTAAGAAAAGGCTGAGACAGATGAGCCTGAATAGCTTCTGCTTTTAAGTGCAAGGGGAAAGCATCTTCAAGGACTCTAAAAGTATCTAGGAAACATTGTAAAGATGATTACATTATTGCATTTAGACTGTGGGCACTCCAATTTATTACAGTTTGAAATATATGGGTAGGTGACCTTATATTTTTGCTCTCTGGCCAATTAATATATATTAAGAAACTCATAGAAATTTAAATGCATGGCCACATACCTGACTGAAATAAAAGGTTATCTTCATTTAATATGTGTATTTGAAGATTAGGCAATGAAGACTATTCCTGGTGTTTCAAATAAAAGTAAATTATTATGAGGGGCATGCAAAATCTAACTGGAAAATCTCTACAACGAGAAATGCCTGGTTTCTTCACTAAATAAGTTTCAAGGAAAAAAAGGGACAGATAGTGAGATAGTCTGTGGATAAAAATAGATGAGACGTACTAACCAATGAAAATGTATTGACATTATTAGAATCCCATTTCAAAAGAACTGTACATATATGGTAAGTGAAAAACTTAAACATTGTTTAGAAATTTGACAACAGTAAGAAATTACTATTAATTTTGGGGGCAAACTACTGATAGCATCATTAAATTGGTGGTTGTTAAGGATCAGTAATGTGTATATGATATTTCATTATACTCTTTACTTGTGTGTTTTTAAAATTTTCCATAATAAAAAGTAAAAAGAGTACATTGGTAGTTGAGAGATCTTTCCATTTGATAAAAATAAGATAAAACTTTGATAAAATACAAAGATCTGGGCTTAGATTGCATCTTGCAATTCCTATTAAAGTTTATTACAGATAATGTGAGAACTCATTTTTATATTTGGGACTATTACTGTTATTAATTACCAGTCCAAGCTGTGGCTGACCCACTTTTTAGTGAAATTTCATAATTTTCCTAAAAAGGAAATTTGAATATTACCAAATGCAGAACAGAAACCCCAAACCTATTAAGATTTTACACTCACTGAGTTGCTTTCTCAAATTATTTTCTTAGGGTAACACATCTCCTTTGACTTTTGATGTCAATTGCTCTGCAGAAAGAGAAAAATAATTATGTTTGCTTATAATATGGTCATCAGGGAATATTGATGACAAAGATGTTTCTCAGTTTAAACATAGGAATCTGAAGCTGAGGTCCTTGTGAGCAAGGGTTAGACTTCAGCTGTCCTTTGTTTGCTTGGCCCCCCAAAGTTCAATACTGCCTCTCTCTGCAACCCTTGACTCTAACTACATGCCCATATCAGTTTCACCACCTTGGCTAAAATGATTTGCTAATTCAATGTGTAATGAAAGACAAGAGAAACTATATAACCAATTCGCATTAAAAGTTATTAGCTAACATCAATTGAATGCTCATAGTATACCTGACACTGTGCTAAATGTTTTGTTTGTGAAACTTCATTTATTTCTCACAATAAACTATGAGGTAGGTATAATTCTTACCATTTTACAGATGAAACAGACTTTAAAAAATCTTAAACAGTTTTTCTGTGATCATACTGCTGGTAAGTGATGGATCTTCAATTTGAATACAGGTATCATTGATTTAGTGCTTGTGAAGAATTTATTATTGTCAAAAATACTACCTTTTTATTTTTTAGAAATTGAAAGATAGCTCAACTATATATCCTACATTAAGATTTTAAAAATGTTCTCAAGATAGAAAGAAATAATAAGGCCCTATGATGCTTTGGAGAACTTTAAGTATCTGATTCAAGCAAAGGGCAGGACTAATGAACACATGGAGATTCAGTTTTTCAGAGCACAAGAATATGATGGACCACACTTAGTGATTCTGTCTTTGAAGATAAGCTAAATGAGTCTCTGGCCTTAGAGGAACACAAGTCAGAAAAAGAGAAAAATTTCAGAAAGCAGGCTGAATTAGAAGAGAAAAGTAAGAGATTTGTAACATGACTAAATAATTTATTTTTATTTTGTATTTAATAAGTTGAAAAATTGATTATCATCCTCATTCTACTGTGCAGCTAGTCAGTTCCAGACTAACTAGCTCAAAACTCTGTCTTCTCTCTGATCTGTGTGATTGGACATCACGCACCCTTGGCACATATTAACTTGGTCTGCCCTCTGATTCCTTGACTTATGAGTTGCTCTCTTCCTCCCTGCCTTACCTTTATTATTTCTTTCTAGTATCTATTCTTAAAGGTTTCGAAAGGATCCATCAACCAGTGGGCTGTGTGTCTGGTTCAAAAAAGAAAGGTCTGACAAAAGGTTCAAATGCTCAGGAGAATCAATCAGCCAAACAACCAGTCAATAAATTGTGGTACCAATGACTTCCATCAATAAGCCAGAATGATTTCATGTGGCTCCCCTTGCCCATTCTAATCATCCCCACAGAAAATTCTGAATCTGATGTTGGCTGTGAATAGACCAGTTATAAACCGAGTAGTTTTCATTTCTTAATATATGTTAATGAATTTTTAAAAATTTATTATTTTTATTGTAGTAAAATATACATAACATAAAATTTACCATTTTTTAAGTGTACAATTCAATGGTATTAAGTACATTCGTATTGTTGTGCGACTATCACCCCTCTCCAGAACTTTCAAATCATCCCAGACCGAAACCATATATCCATTAAACAGTAACTCCCATTATTTTGTCTCATCAGCCCCTGGTATTCTTTATTCTACTTTCTGTATATGAATTTGACTATTCTGGGTACCTTGTATGAGTGAAATCACATAATATTTATCCTTTTGTGTTTGACTTATTCATTAGTATAGTATTTTCAAGGTTCATTCACGTAGAATATAGCAGAACTGTTAATACATCTTTGATTCTAACTGCACCAAGATTCCCCGTGTAGCTCCTCTGAAAATATAATAATTGCCAAGAAGATACTTCCTCTACCTCAAAGGATTAATAAAATAAATGTTAGATTTCTTATTTTTAATAGTTATATTTGCTAGGTTATTTACATTTCAAAAATCTTTTTTTAAGTTTTTTTTTAATGTTTATTTTTGAGAGAGACAGATGGTACATGCAAACAGGAGAGGGGCAGAGAAAGAGGGAGACACAGAATCTGAATCTCCAGGCTCCCAGCTATCAGCACAGAGCCCAACACGGGGCTTGAACCCATGAACCGTGAGATCATGACCTGACCCGAAGTCGGGCACTTAACTGACTGAGCCACCCAGATGCCCCTCAAAAATCTTTCTTATAATAAGTTCCTGGAAAACTACATGGTGAATTATTTAGTTGGCTGAACTCTCTGGAGGAGGCAGTTTCAGAATGCCCATCTTTATAAAAGTGGTCATACATTTCTGTTTGAAATTAGGATATTTTTCATTATAAATGCTATTGTGACCTATAGGCTATAACCTTAAACTTGCTCCTTTTTGTCAACTTTAAGACCAGATTCTCGGCATGATCAAATAGCATTCCAACATCTAGTGAAAACAGATGATTTCTTTTATTAAAACAAAGGGAATAAGACTGAAATCCTTTAAGTTTTTGCTTAGATTTTAAAATATCTATCATCCGTATATTTGATTATATGTCTAAAATCTGATAGCCCACTATGCAAAAAGCCATAATTTAATTAATATATTCATTTTTGAATATGGCATGCCATAAAATCATCGAAACTATCTATTTCATCTGCTACCATTTTTGTGTTTTCCTGACATGACATGTATTAACTACATACATACATGTAGTTATTATATAGATGTACTTAATTGGTCATTTGAATTGATATTTATGCATGAAGTTCTGTCACATTGCATTTTGCACAATTTTTCACATAACCATCTTATTCACTAGATCCATTCAACTGATTTTACCTAGCACATGTACTATGTCACTTTTCTTTTCTAGAAAATTAAAACACAATTGTAAAGAAGACAGAAATGGACTCTGTCCTCACAGAAATTTATTAACTACTGGGGAAAATAGAAAAATAATAGGAAATTATAATACAGTATGACATAGTTATGATAAGTCCAGAAGGCCAGCAAGTGCATAGAAAAGTGTACAATAAACTCATTATGTGGAAGCTGAGGACTCTATGAAAGAACATATGCCTGAAGAGAAGACCATGGCATTTTTTCTTTGGTGAACCAAAGGAGTATCTATGAGCAGACCAAGATATTCTTCAGAAAGTTGCTACCAATCTCATTAATGGACAAGTGATTAATTAATGGCTCAAAGTTCTTTTTCTTAAACTAAACTATGATTATTATAACAAGATTAGAGCCTAAAAAAATTAAGGCAGTAATACTAGGCACCCACAGAAAGCACCTATCAGTTACTTAGTTCAGGCATTGCTAATTTTAAGTTTACACATAAAACTGTTTGCAAAATGTACTCCAAGGAAACTTATATGGCAATTATGTTACAATCACTTGAAAGTTGGTGAGTTTTTACCAAAGATGATCACCATAGCTGTGGAATACTTGCTACATTGTCTGTCTTTCCAGAAGAGTTAACTAGTAAGGCTTATTGTATATAAACCTTAATATTGTAATAAATACATTTATTATATACAACTTGTATATTGTATATTTAGGCTACTTCTAATTTAAGATTCCAAAACCATGCAAATTACATTCTATATCGGTAGGAGTGTTTTGTGTGTGTGTGTGTGTGTGTGTGTGTGTGTTCCAAAAGACTACCAGATCATTGAGACATTAATTGTAAAAGTTAGGGAAGTTAGGGAAGTGGCCACACTAGCCAGCCCCACAACATTTTTAACTGCTCTGTCAGAGGGACCATTCCCCCAGTTCTGACTCTTTTGTGTGTGTGTGTGTGTGTGTGTGTGTGTTATAGGCAGGTTCTTTATAAACATCACTCATCTATTCAATAAGTATAAAGTCCCTACTATGTGCCAAGAATGTGAACTGCTGGAGTAATTCAGTATACAATATGAACATTGTCCCTGGAAGATAAACTTTGAACAAATAATCAAACATTTGATGAGTAATACAAGGAGAAATGCAGAATTCTATGCAGAAAAAAGCAGAAATACTCATTGTAGGTTCTCAGTTCAGGGAAAGCCTTCCTGGAAAAATAAAACTTAAGCTGAGACATGAAAGATGACCAGGAATTTGCAACTACAAGACTGGGGGAAAGAGTGTTACAGGCAGAAATGGACTGTGGGGAAGCTTTCAGGCAAAAGAGATGGAATCACCCATTTTAAGGACTGAAAGAAGAATAATGGAGCCTTAAAGGAAAAAAAGGAACCTGGAGGATCATCTTAAGGATTTGAGAATTAATTTGAAGAGCAATGGGGTTCTATGGAAGCATTTGAATTGAGCGCATAACATGAGCAGATTTTGTTTTAAGAGATCACTCTAATTTATACTTGTGATGGGAACAGGAGTGGGGTGCAGTGTATTGATTTGAGACATTATTATGAAGTAGAATCAATAGGACTTGAACATTGATATGATATAGAGGGATAGGGAGGGGGAAGGGCCAAAAATGATTTGAGTTTTCTGTCTACAGAAACTCTACAGATAGAGATTGCATTTACTGTGGACAGGAAACTGGAGAAATACAGACGAGATGATTTCACTTATTGAGTATGAAACACTGGTTTTGAGGATTGAATTAGAGGATAATACATGGAGAGAGAGGAAGAAAGACAGAGGGATAATAACAGAAATGCTTTAGGTTGGGGTTTAAATCCTACCTTTGCCAATTATTATCCATATGAGTTCTAATGAATTGTTCTTTATGTATGAAAAATTTAAGACTTTGGAGTTGGCAAAAGTGATTACTAGGTATCTTTCAATGGGATCCTGGAGCCTCTGAAAATTACTCGATCCTGTAAGAAGGAGCAATCAGTATGCTCATGTGACAAAGAATTTTTTATATAGCCTCTCAATGGTATATATATTTTTTAAAGTGCTAATTTTGATGAGTTTGCTCTGGTTTCTACCCATTACTTCACCCTCAAAGTTAAACATTTTATTGTATTCTATTAGTCTTTCTCTGTCTCCCTCTTTCTTTTTCTCTCTTTCTATAAATGAATGACATACATATGAATATACACATATACATGAATTCTGTAACATACAAACACATATATAGGACATGCATTAAAAAAAAGCCAAACAAGGGTCATATTATTTTGTAATCATCTACCATTAAAAAATACTCCATGTAATTTTTTTCTACCATGTCATTTCAAATAACTGCTTGATATTCCACAATAAAGATGATCACAACCAAAGTACCTTCTAATTGAATATTTTCTTAATATTTTGCCATCATACATATCATTGCAATGAAAATTACATATAAATTTTTGCACAAAGCTTTAAATGGTATTTAAAGAATGCATTTACAAGCTACTGTATAGTTAAAGAAGATCTGCAGATCATCTTCACAATTTTTTTTACTTTTTAATTTCTAAAAAATTTTTATTTATTTATTTATTTTTTATTTTAGAGACAGATAGCACGAGTGGTGGAGAGGGGCAGAGGGAGGGAGGAAGAGAATCTTAAGCAGGCTCCACATGGAGCCCAATGCAGGGCTTGATCCCATGACCCTGGGATCAGGACTTGAGCTGAAATCAAGAGTCGGACGCTCAACCAACTGAGCCACTCAGACGCCCCATCTTTATAATTCTTTTTTTTTTTAATTTACTTATTTGGAGAGAAAGAGAGAGAGAGCGTGCATGTATGTACATGAGCAAGTGGGGGAGGGGCAGAGAGAGAGGGAAAGAGAGAGAGAGAGAGTCGGACACTTAACCAATTGAGCCACCCAGGCACCCAGGCACCTCCTCCTTAAGAAGGAGACACGTGCAATGAAAAGTTAAACACTTCAGTATACTAATGAATGCAAATTAAGAATGGAAACTAAGAAAATGAGACCACCTTTGGGGTTGGTTCATGTTAGACTTCTGTCTCATAACTCTTCATGCTAAGGAATGATACAATATCTTTAATTGCTTATTAAACATAAAATACTGAAGTTAAGACATGTAAAATGAGATGGTTCCCATGATGTTGTACAAGTGTAACCCCTGATGATACAGCCATGTTTCTAGCTATCTATACTCTGATTTCTAAAGAAATGTGTGCTTTTTAAATACTTAAACATTTTTAAATTATAAATATGTGTTTATTGTTCAAGTTCAAATATGAATCAGGTTGCTTTGTGGTTGCTTTTCTCCCGACACTTACCTTGTTTTCTTTTCTTTTTTTTTAAAGCTTTTATTTTTAAGTAATCTCTTAGACCCAACTTGGGGCTCAAATTCATAACCCCAAGATCAAGAGTTGCACACTCCACCGACTGAGCCACCCAGGCACCCCCAGACTCTTAGTTTTAACTATTTGTTTCTCTTATCATTTATCTTCATCCATTTGATATTCAACATTCAAAATCTTGTTTAATTCTTACCTGCTATTGGCTCTCTTGTTCTCCTAGTCTTTACAGGTTGATATAAAAAAAGATCCTTTATTTTCTCTTTAGTAAGGATTTTGGAGGCAGTAGACATGTGTTCATTCTCCCACGTCTAACCAGAATCTTCTTTCATTCTTTTAATTATTGTTTCTCTTCTTTCCATTTTTTTTTTTTACTCCTTCCAGAAAAGGATAATATAAGACCTAGAGTATTGGCCTTCAAGACTATTATTTCAGTTTCTTTGTTCACTTAGTTTTGTGAGCTATCTCCATATTCAATCTGCTCACACCAGTACTTTAGTTTACATTATTTTACATTGTATTCATTCTTTTTCCTATTTACTGTTTTCTTTTAAATTTCAGAAATCACAACTTTGGTTCCAGAAAGTCCACTGTACCTGTAAGATCGTTTTCTTAAGACTTCTCACTACTTTGATTTTATTCCTCTCTCTGTTTTTCTTCCCCCACCTCTTCCAATTTAATAGAAACTGCTTTTGAAGGAAGAAGCCACTATGGAGGATCTTAAACAGAAAGTTGGTTTTACTGCTTGCTAATTCGGAGAGAGCTGTCAGTGTAGGACGCGATTGCCGAACAAAGCATTACAGCATGTGCATGTGTGCACTGAGCACTTGCATCAACAACTACTTGTTTCTACGGCCAAAGGGCAGAGAATAGAAACCTTTTATTCTCACTCTTTAGTCAGTGTGTATTTCTTTCATACCGTTGCAGGTCAGATCAGCAGACCAGCATGTAGTAAAAAACAAAGTGGGAAGTGGGGTTAGAGTGGCAAGCAATGGCATTTCCACTGAGGCATGGACTAGGTCCTTTTAGTTGTTGTTGTTTTTTTATCCAGGTCCTCTTAGTCTTGAGATTTTTGGGGTGTGAATGGTGAGAAGCAATTATCTTCTCAATTTTTAAATTATTCCTGAGTTAATAACATCATTAAAAAAATGCAATAGCTACAGATTTCCTCATGTATTTTCATATCACAAAACTTTTCCCAAATAGGCAAAGGTTTTCTAAAATATGATTTTTAATGTTTGTAGAATTGATTGATTTATCTTTTCTGTCATCACTCTAATTTTTCTAGAGTCTCATTAGAAAAATATAGTTGTTGGAATCTGTTCTAAATAGAGGAATTTTTTTTCTTCAAGTTATTAACATCTATGATCATTTAAATTTCAGTTTTAGCTGAATTAATTGGTTAATTTGGAGCTTTTAATAGAAGTGAGTGTGACTGGATTGTTTTGACTATTCTTTATCTGTATGTAATTAGGGATGTACATGTGTATATATCCAAAGAGAGAAAGTGAGAGAGAAATATTTGATATGCTTCTTAAAAATCATTTTATAACTATGATAACTGAAATATTTGTTATGTATTAGAACTATGGGTTAATTCATTTGATAAGACATTAATGATTGCATAGAATTAGGATGACCAATTCTTTTACTAAACTAGATGGGGATAAAATTGATAGTTTATCCGTTACATAGTATACATCACTTAAACTAGCTTGCATTTAATGCAACATGCCTTCCAGTTACACTGCTATCATAACAGTAATATTGTCCCTTTCCAAATTAGCAGCATGTGATACTACTTGAATCTATAGGCACGAGTCAAGAAGAGTTTTATCATTATGGTGCTTTTTCTGAGCATAGGAGAGTTAAATAAACCAATTTATGACTTATTAAATCAGGCATCAGCAAACTATAGCTGATGGGCTAAACTTGGCCTGCTGCCTGTTTTTGTAAATAAAGCTTTATTGGAATACAACCACGCTCATTTATTTACATATTGCCTATGGCTGCTTTCATGCTACAATCATAGATTTGAGTAGTTTCAACACAGACCATATTGCCCACAAAGCCAAAAGATTTACTCTTTCTACAAAAAAATATTTGTTGGGCCCTGTATTAAATGCCAATGTTAACCTTGTAAAAGATCTATTACTTTGATTTACCTTTGGGAATTTCTTTAGGCATTTGTAATTTTGACACAAAACACATTTATGTCGATAGCCATGTGTCAGTAAGATGCTGGTTATGATTTTGATATTCTACTGCTAAGTTTATCAAAGGACTTGCTAAAAATTCATGAAATTCACACCTTCTGCTCTATCATCATTCTAAGAATAGTCATCACAGTTTAATTTGAAAGTTATATATCTGTTCCCTATCACAAGCCAATAGCAATTTATTTTTATTTTTATTTTAAAAATATTTTTAATTCACGTGTAGTTGATACATAATGTTATGTTAGT
Organism: Neofelis nebulosa; assembly: GCF_028018385.1. Lineage (NCBI taxonomy): Eukaryota > Metazoa > Chordata > Mammalia > Carnivora > Felidae > Neofelis > Neofelis nebulosa. Next base: position 47,559,176 of record NC_080783.1, on the reverse strand, counting down.
TTTGGGTGTAAAAAACTTACTGATTTGACGACTTTATACATTATGCTATGTCCACCACAAGTAGAGACAGCTACCATCTGTCCTGTTACATTACCATTACAGTATCGTTGAGTGTATTCCTTATGGGTGCCTTTTATTCCCATGACTTACTCTTTCCATAACTGGAAGTTTGTATCTCCCTCTCCCTTTCACCAATTTTGCCCAAACCCTTACCCACTCTCCTCTCTGCCAACCATCAGACAAAAAAAAAAAAAAAAAAAAAAAAAAAAAAAAAAATCAGTGTTTTCTGGGCAAATAGTAATTTGAATGTTATACTCATTCACAATTTTACTTGAAAAAATTGACAATTAAAAAATTATTGGGGGCCATATAATTTAGTATTTAAGAACTATAAATTAGATAAAATTATAGTCTAGTCTATCCTAATATAATGTATGCTTTTAGTGCAAATTAGTTCATATGTTATATTAAACGCAGGAATGATTCAGTATAAAAAGAAATTCCACTGCTTCAAATGCAGTTTTTTTCCATCATATTGATTTTTAGCCATCAAGTTATAGCAACTGAATGCAAAGTATGTTAACGCATCAGAATTCTGTTTCATTTATTAAAGGAAAGAGTGATATTGTAATATGTTAGACTGTATTGTATATAATACCTGTTCACCCCAGATTCTTCATATTGGTTACATGCTTTGTCTTGGAAATGCTTTTTATTCTCCCATAATCTTGGTGCATTTTCCCCTCAGTTTTATAACACAGTGGCCTCAGTCATTCCTTATACCTTCTCCCATCAAAGTATGTTTTACTTTTTAAAAAGATTTTATATATCTTTGCTATTGTAGTTCCTTAGTTATGAGATTTCATGTAAATATTTAACTGTCCTGGTATTTAATTAGGACTATTTTTCTTTAGCATGATGCTTAGACAGTGACACAGGCTTTCTTTGGTTAGCCCTTAGTATTTAAAATAATTAACCAGATATATATGTCGGCATAAATACATCTCAAAATCATATTTATAGAAAAAAATCAAATGGCAAAGATCCATACAATATATCAAAATTGTGTAAAGTTATAAAACAATGCAAATAACACTATATATGTTTTTTATGAAATACATATACAATTAAAATATAAAAATGTGGTCAGAAAAGATACATATTAATTTCAGATAGTGAGGTGCCTGGGTGTCTCAGTTGGTTAAGCACCTGACTCTCACAGTCTCAGGGTCATGAGATTGAGTCCTGAGTTGGGCTTTGTGCTGACAGTATGGAGCCTGCTTGGGATTCTCTTTCTCTCTCCCTCTCTCTCTGTCCCTCTCCTGCTTGCACACATGCAGTCTCTCTCTCTCAAATAAAAATTAAAAAACCCTCATTTCAGATACTGGTTACCTGTGTCAGAACAAGGAGAATGGTATGAAATGGATTTCATACAGAAGTATCTGTAATGTTTTACTTCTTTTTAAAAAAATTTTTTTAATGTTTATTTTTGAGAGCGAGAGTTGGGGGGAGGGGCAGAGAGAGAGGGAGAGACAGGATTTGAAGCAGACTCCAGGCTCTGAGTTGTCAGCACAGAGCCTTGAGGTGAGGCTCAAGCCCACAATCTGTGAGATCACGACCTGAGCTGCACTCAGACATTTAACTGGCTGAGCCACCCAGGTGCCCCCTAATGTTTTACTTCTTTAGGAAAAGATTTGGATTTTCAATTCCAGGTAAGAAGGAGTAAGCACACTTGCCCTTTCTCACTGAACACTGCTTTAAAATCTGGGCAGAAGGCAGAATGTGATTTATATACAGATCTTCCTTGACTTATAATGGGCTTATGTACTGATAAACTTATCTTAAGTCGAAAATATTGTAAGTTGAAAATGTATTTAATATACCTAACCTACCAAACATCATAGCTTAAATGTACCTTAAATGTGCTCAGAACACTTACATTAGCCTACAGTTGGGCAAAACCATCTAACACAAAGCTTATTTTATAAACAGGTGTTGCATATCTCATGTAATTCATTGAATACTGTACTGAAAGCAAAAAACAGAAAGCTTGTGTGGGTACAGAATGGTTTTAAGTGTATCAGTTGTTTCCCCTCATGATTGCATGGCTGAATGGGTACCATGCTATTTATCACTAGCCTGGTAAAAGATCAAAATTCAAAACTTGAAGTATGGTTTCTACTGAACGTGTATCACTTTTGCAATGTAAAATAAAAAAAATCATTACATTGAACATTTGTAAGTCGAGAACCATCTATACTGGTTACAGCTGACAGATTGGAAAGAAGATCAAAATTTGGCAGTCAGTTTGTCTTTATTTGCTTTTAGTCCTCTTTAACTGGAGAATGTAACCAATCATGTACTTAATAGCTTTAATGTCACAACTCAGTACTGACATTCTTTTCCTGTTGTGTAACTTGTGATTATTTGACAAATCTTAAACAACTGGCCCTGGGGACATAGGCACAATTGTTGCAGTGTGCAGCTGAGTCAGGTAAAACCAACAACTCAACTTTCTGCTTAGGGAGAGCCCCAGGGAACTGAAAAATATTCAGGAGATCATGGAGAAGAAGGAGCTTGGGAAAGTGACCCTGTAAAGTTGTATACATGCTCCTGAGCTCACCCCTGAGATGTGCACGAACAGATCTTGAGCATACCAAAGATTTGGGGAACTAAGCAAACAGACAATGGATCAGGTCCCATGCTGTCCATTGGGTGGTATACATGTGGGATAAATTCTAACAGCACAATGAAGGTTTTGAAAATGGAACTGATACTGGACCCACAGACCACAGAATGTAGGTTGGAACTTAATTAGGTCAGTTGTCTGCTAAGACAAAATATCAACATTCTCCATAGGATTTAAATAAGACTCAGATTCAAGTGATTGTTTTGTTTTATTAAAAGGCCTTGACCACAGGGCAGGAGAGTGGACTACACTGTAAGAGTTAATTCCAACAGCTTGGAATCATCCTGAGATTTCTACTCAAATAAGAACCATACCTCTGCATATGGATTTATAGTACTGCTTTGTAACCTTGAATCTGAGAGGAATCGTATCAGTTTGTCAGCGTTATTTATCGATTACTTTGAAACTAATGATTTGCATCTGGTCTCACTGAGACACTGTAAGGCTCTGCTGTTGTGGCTGGTTATATGAGAATATACCTATATAACTAGCAAAATATATGAAACCTAAGCCGAGATACCCTTTTGGATTCCTTGGTTTGGAGATATTACATGCATACATCAGTGATGCCTGATCTGAGAGTGAAGATGTATCTGTTATGGCCTTTACAGAGGAAGGACAATTAAAACCCCTGCCTTGGATACCTTACTCAAAGATGCATATCCATTCTTTATGCTATTGTTACATTGTATTGTTTTCTTGTAGATCTGAAGCATTGCCATTTGGGGTCCTGTAAATCTTCTTTAGCAATCAACCCTTCTTTAACTGCCCCTGTCAGAATTCCAAATGATGTTATTGGCCATATGCTATATACTTGAAAGTCAAGTAATATTCTACTCTGAACATACCTCAAGCCTGAGAGAGATTTTTACAAAGTCTTTATAAGGTTCAGCAGAAGAATAATTTCCCAAGTTTTGTCCAACTTAATTAAAAAAATCACCTATAACTATAAAGGAATGGGGACCAAAACTTTATAAGGAAATAACTAAATAACTCATTTATTGCTGATATTTTTACCCTATTCAGAGACATTTCTTCTCTTAGAATGTCTATTGGTAAGGTCTTAAAATTTATATTTCAGTTAAACTTTGGCTGTGTATTATGGTCATGAAGAGTCACCATTCAGATCTCCTACAAGAAGCTGCTATGGGAACATAATGACGGTAGCTTGGACTACCACCCCTCTGAATCTGAGGCCAGGTAGCCCCAGACTGTTCCTAGGCAATGACTGATCACAGCAGGGTATTAGTGACAACCAATTTCTGTCTGATACAGGATTCCTCTAATTTGATATAGAACATATCATATTTGATCAAATGTTGGGTCACAATTCAAGTCTCAGTAGAATGAGAACATTAATAAATAGTATGGTGTAGTCTTCTGGCCATAGTATGATAACATTAAAGTTAATAATGATAGATCTACAAAAATCCAGAAAATAATGATTTTTGTTATCAAAATGGTAAAAATATCTGAAGTTTAACAATTAGAAAAATGATATATTATGATCTACGAGATCAACTGAAGTAACTCAATTAGGAAGACGGAAGTTTGTATCTCCCCCCAAATCATAGTATAATAATTGCATTAGAAACAAGAAAGAATGAAAAGAAATGCCTCAATTTGAAATAAATACACCTGAAGAACATGTAAAAAGACAACCAAAAAAGGATAGCAAGAAGAGAACCAATAAAGATAAAAGGAGAAAGCAGAAACAAAGAATACAAATAATAAATATGTTTAAAAGCTGTTTATTTGAAAAACAAAACAATAAATAATCTAATAAAGTAAAACAAATCAAAAAGTAAAGACGGTGTCCCTATGTGAGCATTTCCTACATCCCTTCTACTCTGATAATTAATCCACCTGTTCCTTCAGAGCATCTGGAGATGGCAAGGAGCTGACTTGCCTGAGCCTTGGGCCCTGCGAGAATTCTGAAAGACAGAGCTGGCCCAAGGCTTGGGCTAAGACTAACACCCATCACAAAGCATGTCAGTCTGCCCATAAGACCCTGGGGAGAAGCTGAACAGTGGAGTGAGGCCTCCTATGCCTTCCATTACAATATATGCTTCCAGAGAAATTGCACTACTGGTAACAGAAAACAAGTCAAGCAACACTCCACCCCTCACCTCCTCTCCAAAACCAAAACCAAAAGAAGCTTTAATAAAATTAAAGTAGCAAGTAAGAAGTTATGCAAAGAAGAGTGTGTTAGTATGGGAAATTTTTTTTTCCCTTTCAAGCAGTAGTTACAAATAGCAGAAAAAACTGTTCTCAAGAACTTTTCTTTAAAAAGTAGAATGTTTGTAGCAAATTATTCTGTAGGTGATTAAAATATGATTAAAGTTGAGATCCAAAATAGTGACAGGAGTAATTCAATACACAGAGAAAACTTAAGAGCAAAAAATCTGAATAAAAATAGGAGTGTCTGACTGGCTCAGTTGTTAGAGCATGTGACTGTTGATTTCAGGGTCATGAGTTCAAGCCCCACATTGGTCATTGATATTACTTTAAAAAAATCTGAATAAAATAGTAAATAGTAAAATAAAGAGTATATAACAAAATAATAGTAAATAATAAACATAAATGTAAATAGGGCTCCATGAATAAAAATGGAAACATTTGTAAGAGAAAAAATAATGTAAAAATTAATAGAAGAAAATTTCATTCAACTGAAGAATGACAAATATCTACATTTTCAATGGCGAAAGTTACCCATTAAATGGGTTAAATGGTGTTAAAAATTTCACTAGTAAAGAAGAATAAAAACAAATCAGAACAGTTCCTCATCTGCAACCCCAGCTATTACAATATGATTTTTTAAAAAGTTATAGACTTCTGAGAGAAGAACCAAAGCTCAACCAAAGCCAAGTTTACATTTATCTGCCAGAACAAAAGATATTTGAGAATATAAAAATATCTTATTGTGTATCACACATACATATAAATAATGTGATCCTGAAAAGCAAAGTACAGAGGAAATACTCTAATTAAACAAGTCAATCAAAACAGTCTTATTATCATGGGTGAGGAATGAGCAGAGGAAGCAAGTGTTAGATGATGAATGGTATACATATGTATATAGTTACAGCTGAATGTCATGGACTGAGAATGCATAATAATGAGTCCAAATAAGAATCCTTGAAATGGAGGAACATGCTACAAAGAATACTATAATATTACTTCAGAAAAAACAATGATAAAAAGGAGTAAAATAAGAAGTATTTTAAGAGTTCATCATCTTATTGAGGTGTAGCAAGTAGGAAGTTATGGAAAAAAGAGTTTATTAATGTAGGAAATTGGTTTTTTTTCTTTCAAATAGTACAAAAATATGCTTCTGACTATGATGCTGGGGCAAAAAAAGAAGAGAACCAATAAATGTGTAATAACCTAATTAGATAGCATTTAAAAAGGACAAAGAAAGAAAATGAAATAAGTAGCAATTAGATAAATCAGCAAAATTAAGGAAAAAGAAAACAAGAATATAAAGAACAACAGGAAATAAAGTATAATGGATGTAATAGAATGCATATGTATTGGTCAGTATGCTATAGGTAAATGAATTGTATTTACTAATTAAAAGACAGGTTAATTCAAGAAGCAAAACTGATACATGATATTTCTAAGAAAAAATTGAAGTGATAGGGAGATAAGCAAAGAGATAATAGGCACACAAGCAAAACTAATTCAGGAATGACTGTATTAATATTAAAAAGGCTATTACTTATCTATAAAGGCAATAAATAAGGATAGAGATGGACATAATACCATAATGAAAAATGCAGTTTATGAAAAATATAATAATAAACACAGAATACACAAAAAATAGCAGGTAAAGATAATCAATACATTTAGAAATAAAAGGATAAACTCATAAAACAATTATATTGAGAGAATTTTGTTAGTTTTTGAGACTTAGGAATGACTAGTAAGAAAATATAAGCAAGAAAATTTAATTAAATTGTTTTAAAAACTTGGCTTAATAATTTTATAAGATCTCTAAAACCCTTGACATTATGTTTTTTCATTTTTCTATGAGTTGACCAAAAATGGATTATATATTGGCTATTAAAATATATTTTATGAAGAGTTTTATTAGGCAATTTCTCTGATCATATTAATATAAAATTAGAAATAAATAAAACATTATTGAAATATTAACTACTTGAAAACGAATAATCATTTTCCTAGGTAATCCATGGATAAAAACGGAAATTTCAAAATCATAAATGATCTAGCAAACAAGAAAGAAAAAACAAATATTTATATTGAAGCCCAGCAAAGAAACTCATCTACATTAGAAACATAAAATTCCACACATATGCACTAATCCAAAGAAAACTAGTAGTTAATATAAAAGAAGAAATTAATGAAATGAAAAACAAAGAAAGTTAAGTATAAAGATTAAGTCCGTCTAAAAGCTTATTCTTTGAGAAAACCAACAAAGTAGATGACCTCTTAGAAATCTGAAGGAAGAGCAAGAATATATTAGAAAAGGTACATAGCCACAGAATTTGAAGTTATTAAAAGGGTTTTAAGACAGTATGGTATGTAAATCTATGAAAAAAATTGAAAAGCATAAAATTAATTGTTTGCTAGCAAGATACAAACTAACAAAGGAATAAAGATTATTGAAAATCTTGAATGAATCAATCAATGATAAGATTGGAAGACTGCTTAACCTATCGTTGGAAATGGAAAGAGGACCAGGTGGTTCTAACTTTTAAAAAATAGGGAATTGGAACATTAAACCATTTAAAACCTCAGAAACTATTTATAAAATCTCCCTAATCTATTTACAATATGAACATATCTTATATGTTATCTTATATACCTTCCATGTATACATAAGCTGCATATATAGGATGTCTTAAATGTGTATCTTATGGCTATATTAATTGGTTAAAAAGGTATTAATAAAATGAAGAGCTATTCCTAAGTAAAGTAGGAATAATATGAAACAAATAGTTTTAATAGAAGCTATCCTGCACAATCTATAGCAAATAGTATTCTAATTAGCAAAACATTAATCCATTTAAATAACAATAAACACCACAAAGAAACTCTTGATGTAGACTTTATCATTCGTATTCATTTTGAAGATTCTAGCAAATTCATTAAGAAAAGAAAAATGATTTGTGCAGACTTTGGCAAAGAAGAGCTGAAACTTTTTTTTTTTTTTTGCTGATAGTACCTTTCACAACAAGAAAACATAAGAGCTTCTAGTTAAAAAATAAAGACAAATTAAAATAATTTGGTATGGCACCTGCACATATAATATACAAAATAGAGATTTTTGTCTATAATCTGATAAACGTTTAAAAACAGAAAGAGGGAAACATTTTCATTCACACTAGCAAAAACTTATAAAAATGCTTATGAATGAATTCCACACTGACAACTTGGAGCCTGCTTGGAATTCTCTCTCTCCCTGTCTCTCTGTCCCTCCCCTGCTCTCTTTCTATCTCTCTCAAAACAAATAAATAAACTTAAAAAAATAAAAATATAAAAAATAAAAATAAGGTCAGGACACATAATAATCATAAAATTTAATTAGAGAGCATAAAGTGAGATTTGAGAAAATGGGAAATGTAAAAAGGATTGTCCAAATAAATACCATCCCTTTTACATAGAGACACATAAAATACCAGTTCTCCCATAATTAATTTTCAAATTTAATTCCATTCCAAATACAGCTTACTATAGCTAGATAGATGATAGATAGATAAAGAGATAGATATAGGTAGATACAGATGTAGATATAGATATAGATAAGAGCTCACTAAGAGCTCACTAGATATAATATTATATATATATATATATATATATATATATATATATATATATATATAAAGAATTGGTTAAAATTATCTTAAATGTCATTTAAAAGTATCAATGCCTAAAAGTATGCCTGAACAGTATCCAAGAAAAATATGAAAAAAAGTATTCAGCATAAAAGGGACTTGCTTTTATCAGTAAATTAACTGTAATGTGTCAAAGAAAACCAGAGCCAGACAGTAAAGTGGTAATAACAGATTTATTCAAGAACTACTGCAATAGGAGGAAAGGGATCTCAGCATAGAAGCAGGCTCAAGTTTGAATATAACAAGAAAGAGTGAAGATTTATAGCCCAGAGGCATGGTGAGGAGGGTGTGGTAGATGAAAAATTACTAAGAGCTGACTTCAAGGGTAAGGAGACTCTTGCTAAACCAACTTAAAGACTAGATTTTTCCTGAAGGCTGGCCAGGTTGATTAGATATCAAGTGTGGGGATGAATAATTTAACCAGATATTGATAGCGTGGGTGGGAGGGTGTGTCTGTCTAAACTGACTTAGCAGGATTCTTTCTAAAACTGGGCTATATAGGCCCAAAGGGGATGGGCACCTAAGTTGAGGCTTAGTCCAGAAGAGAGCTCCAAGGAGACTGTCTGAAATTTGGTCAAGGAAGAGGCTTTGTCAAATGAAAACAATGTTTGGCACTGGCATAAAAAAACAAATGATTAAACCAAAACTGACACTAGTATATACTTGAATTTAACATATGACTAAGGTGTTGTTTCAGTTCATGGAAAAATGATAATTATTTAGTAAGTGGTGTTGCTATACTGACTATCTATCTGGGTTTTAATTAAACTAAACCTATATCTTATACCAGATACAAAAATCAATGTAAAACTAAAGCAACAGAAATGCTGCAAGAAAATGGTACTTTAGGGATGAGGAAGATCTTATTAATAAAGACAAGAAACCCACAACTATAAAAAAGTGATAGATGCTTTTAATTAAAAGGTGAAAAACACTGTTATAAATCAGGAAACAAATAATGGATTTGCAAAAGTATATTTGCAATGAAAAGAACAGAATGTTAGTATCTATAATAAAGAAACTCTTACTGAATGATATGAATAAAATAAAAGAGAAAATCCAAATGCCCAACAAATGAGATGTTCAAATTCACTAGCAGGCAAGGAGAATATAAAATTAAATTAGATATTACTTAAATCCATTACTCTGACAGTGATTTTTTTTTAGTTTATTTATTTCTTTTGAGATAGAGGGCATGGGCTGGGGAGGGGCAGAGAGAGATGGAGAGAGAGAATCTGAAGCAAGCTCTGAGCTGTCAGCACAGAGCCTGATGCTGTCTTGAATTAACAAACTGGGAGATCATGACCTGAGCTGAAATCCAGAGTTGGATGCTTAATCAACTGAGCCACCCAGGTGCCCCATCTGATGATAATTAAAAAGAACTGCTGTTCTCATGGATTCAGGAGAAAAGCTACTCTCACATATTGTGGAAGTCTAAAGTATTAATGTTTTGGGGGGCGGGGAAGTATTCTGATCACATCTATTAAGAAAATCACTAACTCAGCAATTCCACTCTTAAAAATCTTTCCCATAGAACATGATAACTTATCCTCATTATGACTTAAGGATAATACAGATGTTTGTTGATACCTTGTACACAATGTGAAAAAACTGGAAACAAAATTAATGTCCACTGAAAAAGAAATGTTTGAATAATAAGTTAAGCTATAAATACCTTAATTCTATATAGCAATTTTTAAAAGTGAGTTAAACTTATACAAGTTAACTTTAAATAATTTTACATGGTCTTTTTAAGTAAGAAAAGTAAAAAGCCTATTATGGCCACATTTTAATTTATTTTATTTTATTTTATTTATCTTTTAAATTTTTAAAAACGTTTTATTTATTTTATATAATCTCTACACACAATGTGGGGCTTTAACTTACGGCCTCAAGATCAAGAGTCACGTGTTCTTCTGACTGAGCCAACCAGGCACCCCATAACCACATTTTATTTATTTACTTGTTTATTTATTTATTATTTTTATTTTTTTTAACTTTTTATTTATTTTCAAGAGACAGAGTGTGAGCAGGGGGCGGGGGCAGAAAGAGAGGGAGACAGAATCCAAAGCAGGCTCCAGGCTCTAGCTGTCAGCACAGAGCCTGACACAGGGCTTGAACCCATGAAACCAGAGATCATGACCTCCACCAAAGTCCGCACATAACACACTAAGCCACTCAGGTGTCCCAACACATTTTAAAATATGATAAAAAAAATCCCTAATTAGAGTCATGTGTGAAGTGAAGGTAGGTGTTCATAACTTTTTTGTGTATGGAGAAAATTACACTTTCATGTTAGATTGTTCATTCATGTTATTTGCCCATATTGGATGTGGGTGGGGCTACTGTGGGTGAAGGGGAGTAGGAGAGGTAGGAAATAAGGGCAAGCAAAACTAATTAAATAAAAATGTTGTACTCCAAAAATTCACATGTATTATATTATTCCATTCAGTCATGTAAAGTTAAATATATGTAAAATTTTTAGAAAATTTATTAAAAATAAATAACAGTAAAAAATGAAAAAATAAAGAAAAAATGCTCTATGTTGAGGACAATGGTAATATACTCACAGATATTGAGGAAATGAAACAAATTATGAGAGAATAAGTCTGAATGGTTTTCCAATTAGGAAACAGAAACCACAGTTGTGGGGTTTGTTTGTTTTTGTTTTTGCTTTTAACAGAGAAAATGTAATGTAAAGAATGGTAGACCAGATTTGAATACTGAAAATCAAAAAAGGTCACTGAAGTATCACAGAGGTATCAAACATAGGAAACAATTCCCATTCTGGAGCTGGAGGGACCAAAAGGAAGAATTGAGATTAGTAAAATGTAGAGGCTTAGAGAAGGGGCCCATCAAGGATAAGACCCAGAGATCTGAGTTGGGGCAACAGGTGACTTTTGCACATATCTCCGAGGAGGCCCAATGGACCTGGTTCCTGGAGATTTGGGAAAATCGTGAACTGAAGCAGCTGTGCCTACTTGAACCAAATGATGTTGCTATGGTACAAATCTAATACCTTAGACATGCAGACAGGAACAGGAAGCAATGAAAGGTCAAATTTCCCTGGTCTCCTCCAGTTTTCCAGAGTCCCTCCAGGAAATTCTCCTTATTGGCCCAACCCTGCAGGTTGTGTACAGGGGAAATGGGTTCGCCCTGTCCTGGCCCCAGCATCGCATATGGTGGGTATGGAATGGTGGATTTCAAGCTGAGCGACACTAGTTTAATAACCAGCAGACCTATGTCAATACATTTAAAAATTGAGATGGAAGACATAATTTTTTTTAGAAAAATATGAATTGCAAAAAGACACCAGAAGAAAAATAAAAACCTAAGGAGGTTAAATGCCATTAAGAAATTGAGTAAGTTATTGAAAACTAAAAATTTAACAATGTAAAAAATATATACACATCTATTAAGTCACACACTACATAAAACCTTCAAAGCACATAACATCCTGATGCTTTTAAGTTGTTCTAAAAGATAGACATAAAGGGCAATTCTCCCTCGCTCCCACCATCCAGTCCAGTCTCATTCACGGCTCTAGTGCCATCTGACACTCAGATCCAGCCATACCCTCTCCTGCTCACATAACCCTCTGTGGCTCCTTGTTGCCTTCCAAAGAGTCCTGGAACCTTCCCATCTTATTCTGTCTCGCAAAATTGGCTTCATTTCCTTCAAGTGACCCTCATGTTGCCGCCATATAAAATTATTTGCCAAAACACACAGGATCTCTTCCACCTCTGCCCTTTGCTCCAACCGTTTCCCTATGGAGTCTTCCATCCCCTGTTCTCCCTGTTATCCCACAAAGCTGTAGACCTTTCAGGAGCCCAGTAACACCCATCATAAGGCTGGGTAATGAGGGTATCAGAATGAATCAGTAACTTCCTGCATAGTAAACTATGCATCCATTAAGATTCACCTTAAATGGCTCTTGGATCAAGGCCAGTTTGCAGAAATTGTTTAAATTCAAATCCAGGTCCCGACAGGGTTTTTCTGTGAGAATTTGGGTGTATCCCTCCTCTTTCAGGGTCCCAGTCTTAAAGTCTCCAGCCCTGCTAGGTACTCACCCACGTGATCAGCTAGCTGCCCACTGCATTGAATGGACACCACCCACTCTTCCTCTGTGTCTACCTCCTCATTACTCCTTGAACACAGCATACTCCTCCTTTCTCCTGGCTTTTGCTGTTCCAGGAACACTCTCCTCTCCCCAGGTGTTTGCTCCAGCTGCTCCCTGATCTTGGAAGTCTCTTTCAAACATCTTTTCCCAACCTTTTCTGTCCCATAGAAAGAATAATTTTTTTCCTCCTTAGCAAATTCAGAAATTTTCTTAAAAGTTATCATTACTTCCTGGCAGAAAATTTTAATGTTCATATCCTCCAACCTATGCAAACTGTCCTTAAATTTTCTGTCCCTCCAGATGTTATTTTTCCTTGTACGTTTACAATTTCATTTTTCTATTTCCAAAAAAATAATAATTTTTTTAAAAAAGGAAATTCTCCTAACATTTTAATACCAAGCTCTGAGAAATTAAGCAAAAAAAGAAAACCAAGGACTAATTTGATTTATGAATATGAATAGAAGTATCTAGTAAATTCAAAATATATATTTGAATAATTAGAGTGAATTATCTAAAAAAACTTTTATCTGTGTTATCAACACACTAAATGTAAAAAGGATAAACATTTTTCTCTACTGAATGAATGTAGACACAGCTATGAACTTGTACTGATAATGAGCTGTACACACTCAGGTCGGATTGATGAACTATCATATATGCAGTGGTTCTCAATTCTGGGAGTACATTAGCTTCATCTAGAGAACTTTGAAAAATCCTGATCCCTAGTCAGCATCCCAGACCAATTAAAGAACCTTTGGGGAGAGGCCCAGCCCTCAGTATCTGTAACATTCTCTAGGTGAATACCATGTGAAGCCAAGGTTTCAAGTAGTGAATATAACCACATACTAGGTGGGGTTTTTTTTAAAATTTTTTAATGTTTTTATTTATTTTTGAGACAGAGAGAGACAGAGCATGAGCAGGGGAGGGGCAGAGAGAGAGACACACACACACACACGGAATCTGAAGCAGGCTCCAGGCTCTGAGCTGTCAGCACAGAGCCCTGACTCAGGGCTCTAACTCACAGACTGTGAGATCATGACCCGAGCTAAAGTCAGAGGCTCAACCAACTGAGCCACCCAGGTGCCCCTAGGTGGGTCTTAAATTTCAGAAGTTTAGTGAGTAGCACTCCAACATCAGCCAATGCGCTTTGAAATAAACGTTTTTTTGCAGAACATTCACCTAATATTTTTAAAAAAATTTTTTCAATGTTTATTTATTTTTGAGAGACAGAGAGAGACAGAGCATGAGCAGGGGAAGGGCAGAGAGAGAGGGAGACATAGAATCTGAAACAAGCTCCAGGCTCTGAGCCCTCAGCACAAGAGCCTGACACGGGGTTCGAACTCATGAATGGTGAGATCATGACCTGAGCCAAAGGCAGACACTTAACTGACTGAGTCACCCAGGTGCCCCCATTCACCCAATATTTTAACAATTTTAAATTATTTTCTCAGTGCAGGGACCTGTTAATAACCAGAAACTTGACTGAGCCAAATGTAGAAGCCACAATCACTACCTTGTGAAGCATGCAGCACTTTGAAATATTTAAGTGTTGAAATGAAACTTTAACCGTTTCCAAATTTTCAGTTAAGTTTAATAAAATACAGCTGTTCCTTAAGCAATTTAAATGAGTGTTCAAAATATTAATTATTTTTTCCTCTGAAGTTAGTCAAGTCATTAGGATCACAAAAAGTGAATATAATACCAGTATGTGTGATGGTTAATTTTATGTGTCAATGTGTCTAGCCTGCCGTACCAGCTACTTCATCACATACCAGTCCAGATGTTGCTGTGAAGGCATTCTTAAAATGTGATTTACATTTAAATCAGTAGACTTCAGGTAGAGAAGCTCATCCTCCAAAATGTAGGTTGGCCTTAGCCAGTCTATTGAAAACCTTAGAGAGAAAGGTCGTGTGCCTTCAGGAAAAGGGAATTCTGCCTTTAGGCTACCTTCAGACATCAATTTTGCTCTGTCCCCAGCCTGACAGCCCAGAAGGTTTTAGTTTCCAGCCTCCACAATCATGTGAGCTAATTCCTTAAAATAAATCTGTTTATATTATCTATACATCCTATTGTTTCTATTTCTCCTGAGAAGCCTAATACAGTATGTTTAAATGCAAGACAATTAGGAAGCACTGAAAATAATTTTATTCCTATTCTCAACCCCACTCCTATTCCTAATGTTTCCCAATATAATTGCAAATTAAAAATTTTAGATTTTTTTTTTTTCTGTTGGCAGAAATATGAGATCACAGTGTTCCCAACTCAAGATGTTCTTTTGGGAGACATGTTGGGCCCAGTTCTCAAGGTATCCGCTTTGCCATCAAGTCTAGCTTCTGGTCTTAGACAGTTTATAGATCTGAGTGGGTTTTTTTTCCAGAAGGGAATTTTCAAGATCTGGCATAAATATTCTGACCTATTTTGGGAAGAGCATAGGAGAGATGGGATTGCTTAAGTTTGTTTTGCTTTTTCAAAACTTGTTTTTGGTTTTTGTATTTTCGGATTTCATACTCAAGAAGCCTCCCTACCACTGTGTTTAGTCTTATAAGGAATATAAACATATTCTCAGTTATAAAGTCAATTACACTTTGTTTCCATAAGGCAATAAAATGGATGAAGCCATTTACATGAAAAAATGAAGTGGGGTACTGAATATACTTTGAGTTAAATCTGGGTTTTTTGTTTCTGTTGTTGTTTTAAACCTTGAAATCTTCTGAATGGAAGTTTTGGTGCCTTTGATCAATCACTTAGGCAATTATCTCTATTATCCACTTCATTTTGTTGTCCTCTCAAGCAGCATTTCTTAAAATTGTTGAACCACACCTTCTTTTGATGTCTAGTTTAGACGACTATAGCAAAGTACCATATACTTTGTGGCTTATAAACAATGGAAATCTATTTCTCACAGTTCTGGAGGCTGGAGGTTTGAGATCAGGGGGGCAGAATGGTTGAGTTTTGGTAAGTCTTGCTTCCTGGCTCATAGATGGTTGTCTGTGCTGGGTCCTCTCATGGCTGAAGGGGCAAGAAAATTCTCTGGTGCCTCTTTTACAAGAGCATTAATCCTATTCATGAGGTCTCCATCCTACTAACCTAATCACCTCTCAAAGGTCCACACCCTAGTAGGACATTAGGTTTCAACATATGAATTTTATCAGGACACAACTCTTCAGTCTATAGCACACATCCTCTTTTGATTATTATGAAAATCTTACAAATCATTCTACCTCATCCCACCCACTTCTTTTAGGGAAAGAGCCTCACAAGTTGAGACTCTTTCTTGGTTAGGTGGAGAGAGGAAGAACATAAAATCAAGACCAACCTGCACAAGTTTTCCAACCTTTGTTTTCTGTAGATTTTATTATGAAAAGAAATCTTCAGATGGATGCATTTTGAGGGTTTCTATCATTTCCCGAAGCCTGATACATATAATGTTTAAAGTTTCAGACAAGAGTTTTTTAATAATCTCTAAATCCAAGATAGAAGACAACAATTCTTTCAACATACTAAGATCTAAAATATTCACTAGCATATTGATTTTTGCCATACAAAGATTTGATAATCCAAGGCCAGAACTCAGAGTGTCTTTGTCCCCTTCTCTTCTCCATCCTTAGGATATAAAGGTTTCCTTTCCTTTCATACTGTCACTATACAGCTGCAATATCTGGCAAAAGAGTGAGCTCAGGCAACAAAGCACTTCCTGGAGTCCTTACTGCGGGGGGGGGGGGGGGGCGGGGGGAGGAGGGGAGGTGGGAGAGGTGGCGCTTGGCAGTCAGTGAAGGGGAATTCAGAGCTGGGATGGGCAGTGAGGAGGAGAGCCAAGAAGACAACTCTACAGAGAGCTCAGGGTTGTGACTTGCATTCCTAATGTCCTGAACCACCTAGAAGTATTTGTTAACCATGCGGGACTTCTAAAGCTGAGTCTCTGTGTGATAGGGAAAGATAGGATAAAATGGGCAGAGAGGGAAAGGTTAGGACCTGAGGTCTTTGGGTGGAGGTAAAAACACATATTTTTTTTGCTGGGAGCATCTGACTGAAGCAAACCCCCTCATAAGATTCCTCTTAAGAGTATAACAGACATAGAGGCGCCTCGGTGGCTCATTTGGTTGAGAGTCTGACTTCAGCTCAGGTCATGATCTCACAGTTCATGAGTTCAAGCCCTGCACCTGGATCAGTGCTGACAGCCTGGAGCCTGCTTCAGATTTTGTGCCTCCCTCTCTCTCTGCCCCTCTACCACTTGCATTCTGTCTCTCTCTTTCTCTCTCTCAAAAATAAAATAAATATTTTTTTTAAAAGTGTATAATAGACACCACCTACTCCCTCTCAGCTTCCCCTCAGGAATTTGACAATCAAAATACTTAACTAAAATAGGTAAACCATAAAACTTATGTTATACCAGGGACACTATGACCATAGTCTGACATGGCTATATTTACCAAGTATGTATACTGGGGTTATAATCTACGTTTAAAAAATATGGATTCTTTTTAATTATCAGGTCATGGTCATTTTTAAATACCATTTAAAATTATCCTAAAATATTGTTTTTAACAATCGCATAATATGCCATCATATTTTTAACCAAATCTCTATTTAAAGTTTAGATTAGTGTTGTCAGTATTGTAACATTTTAAGAATGCATTAGGTGTTCAGCTCAAAAGGCCTCTGTGAGACCCTATGCATTATCATGAGTCATTATATCAGTTTGAAGTGTTTCCCAGTAACAGTGATCTGTGAAAGATAAAGGCCACAAGGCAATTTTATGTCTAAAGCAGAGTGTCTTGTTCTGGGCACTATTCATATTTTTGGCTTTTTGGCTGAATAAGTGTTTATTGTGGGGGTGTTGTCTTGTGCATTGTGTGATGTTTAGCAGCATCCCTAGATGTCAGTAGTGCCACTCACCTCCTACCCAGGTGTGGAGGGAAAAACACATTGGGTTGAGAACCACTGTTTAGAACCATTGATCTTTCGTTGTCTGTACCCATAAACCCATACAAGCTGTTTAAATGAGTTCATCTCTCAGGAGTGTTCTTAAGTGGTGAAAAAACTGTTGGAGACTCCCATTAATGAAGTTAAAGTCATGTTTATGAGATCTATTTGAGTAGCTTATTAACCTCTATGTCCATAAATACAATCTAGCTCATTCCACTTCACTGTGAATAATTACCAAAGGTCAATTGCCAAAGTAGGTCAATTGCTGAGTAGAAAAAGAGAGATTCAGGTCACCTGGTGGCTCAGGCGGTTGCATGTCTGACTCTTAATTTCGGCTCAGGTCATTATCCCAGGGTCCTGGGATTGAGCCCCGGCATTGATCTCTGCGCTGAGCATGGAGCCTGCTTGAGACTCTTTCTCTCTTTCCTTCTTCCCCTGCCCCTCTCCCCTGCTCATACTCTTTCTCTCAAAAAAAAAAAAAAAAAAAAAAAAGATAAATAAAATTTTTAAAAAAGGAGAAATTCATGTCATCTTATCTGAAAATATAACTCAAAACATGTGTTCTCCTTGTGTTGTGCAGCATTACTTCTATTACAAACATTGAATCAATGATCTCTTATACCTTAGATACCTTTTCTCTTCATCTAGATTTTTATGATTTTTTTCTTCTGATTAAAAAGTTGTGTGCTTTATAGCTAAAAAGACTACGATGGAAAGTAAAAATGCAGAATTGCTGTGTCTAGTCACGCATGTTCTGTACTGCACAGATCCTGGGACTGCCATTCAGAGCACTTCCAGTGTAACAGGTCTGCTGCAGCTGGGGAACACTTGTTGCAGCCCTGGGACATTTGTCTAAATTGTACTCTCTCCTCTTTTGATGCTGCTGAATCTAAGCATCCTAAAGTTCAACGAATTTTACTCTATGACAGTGCAAAAACCTGTTTATTAATACTGACTGAAATGCCCTTTCACACTGTAGTGTGTGATTTTCTTCAACGTATCTCATTGTGGTTAGTTAAAAAACTGTTCCCTGGGTATATTTCTTGGTATTTTTATTGACAATTTCATTTCAATAAGTGCCTGTCAAGATGTGTGAAGCACTATTGGAAATACATATTTGAAATAAGACCATGTAGTTATGGAATCATCTACCTGAAAACAAGGTCAAGAATGCCGGCAGAGATTAAACAGATATAATAAAGTAGTGTTCAATGAAATAACTTACCAAAAAAAAAAGGGCAAACTATTATGGGATGAAAGAATTCCTACATGCTTAGGAAATGATTCTAAGGGTTGGCATTTGAATAGGAATTGCAGTGTGACTAGATTAGAAAAATGTTTTGACATTTTTTGACATTTCAGAATATTTATATGAGAATCAAGGGATGGTAAATAAAAGCTGAGGAATTTCTATGGTAGTGAAAATTTGCTGTTTATTCCCAGCATCCACTCCCAGTTCCTTTGGCAACAGTGCCAATTTTTATTTGAGAATCAACTCCACATCGCCTCTTCTGTCCATATGCTTAAGTGGGGCTCCACGATATCTCAGGAGTGAAGCATGTGAACCAGTCCTAACATGATCAATGCATTGCATTTTCCTGGCTACAATGATAGATTGAGGATAGATATGGAGGACTCAGTCAAACCTCTCGAGAAAGAATGAGATTTTTGCTAATTTGCATGCTTTGCAGATAGGGGAACCTAGATGCAAAGCTAGAGAATGTTCCGCAAGCTTTGAAGGGTAGAATACAGTGAAGAAATGAATTTTAAGAATAGCGATCCCCTGTAGATATCAGAAATTGTTAGATAAATCCACTTTCTCTCACTTCTGTTTATTGCCTCAATTTATTCCACTGCGTATATGGTGTAGCACTATCATTTGAACTGTTGAAAGATAAACTGAGACGTATTAAAAATTTAAGAGTGGGGCGCCTGGGTGGCGCAGTCGGTTAAGCGTCCGACTTCAGCCAGGTCACGATCTCGCGGTCCGTGAGTTCGAGCCCCGCGTCGGGCTCTGGGCTGACGGCTCAGAGCCTGGAGCCTGTTTCCGATTCTGTGTCTCCCTCTCTCTCTGCCCCTCCCCCGTTCATGCTCTGTCTCTCTCTGTCCCAAAAATAAATTAAAAAAAAAAAAAAAGTTGAAAAAAAAAAATTTAAGAGTTTACTTGAGCAAAATTGATTCACACTGGGAAGCACCAAACTGGAAATGATTAGGAGCACTTCACTGTAAGAACTTGGGGAGAGGCTTTTAGAAAGAAAAGGTGGAAGCAAAGTAGGAAAATTATTTGATTGGCTTAATGTGTGTCTTTTTTGGAAAAGCCTACTTGGCTGTTTGTGATTGCTTGTCCTTAGGTTTTGATTTCTTAACCATTAGGCATTTATAGGCATATTTTTTGATTTGCTTACCTAGGCTTCTAAGGTATTAGAATCACCTCAGTCTAATGGCTTCCTTGTTTGATTAATTTAACAGTACTTATCAGATGAGTAAATGAAAGGTAATTTTTTTTGCAAGGATATTGAATTTGTGAAGAAAATGGAAACATGAAAAAATGAACTATAGAGAGACAATGATTTAATTTGATAATCTTAGCATTACTGGGAAAGGTCATTTGGGCTCATGTCTTTTAATCACAGTAAGAATTGGATATACACATGATTCTTATTTTTACTTTTAATCAAATCGGTGATGGGGAAAATAAAGTTTGATGGGAGTCCAAAGTGATTATCAAAGGTCAGCAAGAGGGATGAGAGGTGGAGTTGAGCATACCCAAAGATGAATGCAAGGAATCTAAGAACTTAGGTTACTTGAAAATATTTCCTATCCAGCAATATGGGTGATAATGTTGGCCATAAATCTATAGTTCACTTGTGAACATTATAGTTGGCTCATGAGTAATGCAAATATTTATAAAATTTATAAATTTTATGATTGAATGTAGGCATAATACTTGGTTTAGTTTTGTGATGGCAATGAAATCTGTTTATTATAAGAAGTCAAACTATGGCTGGTGATAAAAGGGCATTCTATCGTATAAAAAGCACATGAATCTGGAATTATAGTTTCCAATTTTGACTGCACTACTGATACGCTATCTGACGTTGGTCTCTCATTTCCCAGTGTGTATGTAAAATGTGGATAAAAATTCCAAGAATTTTTATGAAAAGAAAATGTTTGTGAAGTTGGTTAAGAAATGTGAGCCGCAATGAATTATAATTATTTTTATGAAATATTTTATGTCAGTAGAAGAAATGAAGTGAGCAGTTATGAGAATCTCTAATTTTTTCTGCGCATTATGTATTGTGACAATTTGATGTATTGGTTACAGAAAGTCTATTTTTTCATAAGATTTTTCAGCCCCTTTTAAGAGAAAAATGGCTCATTTGTTTTACATTATCCTTTTATTTCAGAATGAAAACAGCTGAAACACCATGCAGCCAAAGAATGATGTTATAACTCTGAGTACTAGTCTGTACACTATCTCAAATTAGAAATTTAGGGGTGCCTGGGTGTCTCAGTTGGTTGAAAGTCTGACTCCTGATTTGGGCTCAGGTAATGATCTCATGGGTCATGGGATCGTGCTGTTAGCCCAGCCCACCTGAGATTCTCTCTCTCTTTCTCTCTCTCTCAAAATAAATAAGCAAACTTAAAAAAAAAAAAAGAAAGAGTCATCTAATCATAGAATTTTAATTCTGAAAGGTATTCTTTAGGTCATTTTGTTAACCATTTGTAGATGAGGAAATGAAACATGCAAAAAAACTTTCATGACTTATTGTAGATCTACCAGATTTTTTTGATTTCCAATATGGGTTTTTTTCCCTGTAAAATACAACTAAATTATATTTTAAATTTATTGTCCACCAAATTTAAAGATGCTTAGGCTCAAGTTTTGCAGTATCTGAAGAAAGTACTCAAAATTTGATTATAACCTATAGTCCTTGGATAAATATGCCTTTTAGTAGAAATATTCTGACACTTCATTACTACAATTTTCAGGCAATGAAATCATCAAGGCTATGTCAACCTGGTATCATGCATGGTTTAAGTGAAAAGGTGTCAAAATTGTGGTAGCATTTTGTAGACAGATAGCATTTTGTATCCAGCAGATTGATCAGACAGAAATCATAGATGACAGGGTACATTTTAGAGTGTTATGTTTGTGTCACTAAGACCTGATTCTAATTAATTTTTTTTCCACATTGTATTTATAACATGAAATAAAATTTTTGCAGTTGTATCAATTGGGGACCTATTCAGATTCAGTAATCATGTTAATCAGCTTAATCACAAAGATTTTAAATTTTCCATTGCTTAAAGACTATAGGTGAACATTTCCAATAAGACCTGAATATTTGAAAATTTAGCATTGTGGAGGAAAGCAAGTATTAAAGGGAAAACAGAAAGGAAGAAAGGACAGGATGAAGGAAGTGATGTAGTTTCAAAGGAATTATGTATGAGATTTTGTTGGTGTCCTTCCTATATCCTTTTTACTTGATCAGAAAGCCATCCCCTAGCTGTGCAAATGTTGAGGCTAACTCTTGAGAGTTGTCCTTTGCTGACCTGAACCTCATCTGCTACTATTTGGGAGGTTATGTGCCTCCCTATATTTAGGGCAGACAATAACTGACTAAAATATGGTACAAAAATCCCAGCCCTCTTGCTTCCAGGTGAGACAACTCTGTGTAATTTACACTTGGGACTAGCCTTGGACTGAATTCACATGCTTGCTGGCTCTTTCCCTTTCCCTATCCTTCCCTCTGTCTCATATAGGTTTTTCCTAAAGACAACTTCCCCAATAAATCATAAATGCCTGAGGCCCTGCTTCCAGGGAATTCTATTTAAGAAAAAGGAAGAAAAAGAAATAGAGAAAGAAAAACAAACACACCCCAACCATGCTATCCAGCCTTGTGAGACTTTTATCATACCATTAACCCCAGGCAAATTGTAACACCTGATTTTGTCTTTCACTCTAATTCACTAGTGAACCTAGTCTTTTTCCAACCATCTATAAAATTGTTCACTAAAAACTCAATACAAGCACCTACTTGTAGCAAATACATGGAGTTCAGTTCTACTGCCAAAAGCAGATTTCCCATGAAATTCAAAGGAGAAGGAACTAGGGAAAGAACAAACTTGATTTCCTTGTTGAAGCCTATGCATTTCATTTGTAGGGATTAGTGTTAGAATAAATAAAGGTTGTTTTTACTTTATCCAGTGCATAGGAATAAATACAAAGAAACTTGTCATTAGAGAAGGTTAAAATAAAATTCACAGAATGTTTACTTAGACAAATGGTAACCACGCTGATTAATAAAGGGAAGTCAGAGGATACATTTCTAACATGAGGAAGCATTATCTGACATTTGACATGTAAAAAGACATTTACCAAGCTTTTCCCACTAAACAGAGAAACAATATCATGTGTTTTGGGGGTAGTGGGGGTAGGGGTAGCTGTGGTGGAGCAGGCAGAAAGATGACCTAATTCCCAGAATTTGTGAATAGTTTATTACCGGGCAAAAGAGAATTATCAGGCAAATTTTTCCAAACAGTTCAAAACTGGGAGAGTGCCTGAATAACTGTAGGTGGGCCCAATATAATCAAGAGTCCTTAAAAGAAGCAGCAGGAGGCAAAAGAAAACAGTGTTAGAGGGACGATATATAAGGAAGAATTGACTGTCTAGGGCACTGCTGTCTTTGAAAATGACAAATGGGGCAATGATCAAAGGCATTATGGCAGCTTCTAGAATTTGGAAAAAGCAAGGAAATAGATTTTCCCTTAGGACCTTCAGAAGGGAAGACCTGCCTCAGACTTCTGACTTACAGAACTGTAAGAGAAGAATTTGTGTTGTTTTAAGCCACTAGTTTGTTGTAATCTCATAATTACAGCAGTAATAAGAAACTAATGCAGTATGTATACATATGTATTTTAAAATGTAATGTTATTAGACTTTTTTCAACCATAAAAATAGAGTACATGGTTACGTCTATAAATTAAAAGATATATATAGCTTATATACATATATTAACTCAGTAATTTTTCTTTCTCTTAGTTATTGTTCATTCTCAATGTCATGTTGCATGTCATTCTCTACTTTTGCTGTCTTGTACAAATATAATCAAACATAATACATATACAGCTATTCTTAAAACTAAATTAATGTTGGCAAAAAATGAAATTAACCTTGCTTTTTGCACTTGGCTGTAATGTGGGTCTTATTCCAGGGCAATTGGTTTAATCCAATCCTTATTTTTTTGAAATTTTCAATAGTGTTGCTATAGTATAATTTATTCAACCATTCCTCATTGAGAAATAATTATGTTTCTCGTTCTTTGTCATTGCTGTTGTTTTCCTTTATGCCATGGCTTACAATGCTACAATTTATCTTGGCATGCATATCTACATGTGCTGAGACTTATGGATCAGTTTACAAAGTGTTGAATTTTTATTTTTTTTCCAGTCTTTGGCTTGTAGGCCAAATATGCCATCAGATGTAACAAAAATAATCTCTGAACCTCACTTTAAATATTTTATCCTCCTGCTATATTTAAGGTTTCAGCTACTGGTATGAAAAACAAATCAATTGACAATTTTTTTAAATTTAATTACCAAGTCCATTTTACTAAAAAAATACATTAAAAGGAAAGAGTACTGATAAAGAAAGGCTGTAAGCAAAGAAAAGCAAAGGGCCTGTGTATTTACTTCTGAAATGATTACCAGAGAAACAGCTCTAATTATTAATCTCTAGGTAACACCTGTCACCAGTTTGTTTTTTAAATTTACCACAGGATTCACTTATAAGACATGCTGATATCTCAATGGAAGTGGAGAGTAATGGAGTACAAAACATAACGGGGGAGTTAACTAGAATATAGAGCTGCTGCTCCGCTAGAAAAGTTGTTAAACATGTTATAATATCCCAACGAATGCACATTTAATTGGCTTTGATATGGGAAGTAAGATATGGTGTCCATGTTTTCTACAACACTTGGAAGGATAGGTAATACTTATTAATGGTATACTCAATATGTGAAATAACATGGTGGAATTGGAAACTGATTTTATCTTTGATGTCATTTTGTTTGTTTGTTTGTTTAAGTTTCTTTTATTCCCTGGTAATTCCCCTGCCTCTGGATGAGATCTTTGACCAGCCTCGTGCTTCTTATAGTTATCTTGGGTAGCAAAAAGTTCTGTGCTCCCTCCTAACCACAAAGACTCAATTCAATAATTAAAATATCCAATCCCAGGGGCACCTGGCTGGCTCAGTCAGTTGAGGGACCAGCTTTTGGTTGCAGCTCAGGTCTGATCTCATGATTTGTGGGATTGAGCCCTGGGTCAGTCTTTGCACTGCCAGTAAGGAACCTGCTTGGAATTCTCTCCCCAACTCTCTCTGCCCTTCCCCCACTCATGTGCTCACTCTCTCTCTCTCTCTCTCTCAAATAAATAAAAACTTTAAAAAGAAAATATCCAATCTCACATAATGGGCAAAATGGCAAACTTCACTGTAAGTTAAATCCTCTCTCCCCCATTGCTCACGTACATTCCACCTGGCAGTATGCATTAGAGGTGAAGGTAGATGGCTTCTTTACCTTCATGGCTATCTTCTTAAGCACTGGTATGATTGTCCTGTTCCCTGGACCTTTGCTGCCTTCGCCAGGGTGGGACTATGGGAAGTATGAGGAGTAAGTGGCAGGATTGTTCTTATAAGAGCTTATGTTGTATCTGATGTTGACTTCCTCTGGCCTCTGCTGTTGTTTTGAGGTGATTCTTTCCTGGGGGTTTAGTGTTCAGAGTGTTTACTCCAATTTTCCTGAAGCCCTCTCCACATGGATAGTAATTTTCTTTAATCTGTCCAGTAGTGATTCCCACCCAGTTTCTGTCTTTGGCTGTATACCTCCAGCCTTTCTCGGTGAGATTGTCTTGACCCTCGCAGAAAGCCCTCTTGGACATGATTCAAAGCCTCTTTAGGCATGGGAGGCTCTGTCTCCCATGTGACCGTATATACCTTGTCTGTTGGAAACCCACTGTGAGATGGCCAGTGGCTTCCCTAACCAGCTCTCTCCTCTACTGCCACAGGCTGTTTTGACTGGCCTCCTGCCCCTTTTATAATCAGGCTTGAGTTGGAAACTAGACTGAGTATCCCCAAACTCCAGGGGATTATGTCAAACTCCTGAAGGAGTGGTCTCTCTGAAGCCTTGCTTACTTGACTTGGGACTAGGGGCAAACTCACCATGTGACTGCACACGCCCCCTCTAGCTCACTAGCAACAGTCTCCTCTTCTTGTTTTCCAACCCCCTTTAAAAGCTAGAAACCCTCTTCTTGTTTTCCAACCCCCTTTAAAAGCCAGAGATGAGTGAAAATCTAGAGTGAGTGAAAACTGATTCACAGACTGCCCTTTTGCAGTCCTGCTAGTATTTCACATGGGAATGTTGAAGTAGTTGGCACTTACTGTCCTGGATCTCAGTAGAAACTTGAGTCAGAAACCGCCCCATTCAATATCCTATTACTATGGTCAGACTTGTAGATCCTGGAACGTGCACAGCCATTGGCTAGAGCTAGGCCCTGGAAGTGGTGTGGCTGGCAGGAATAAAACAAAATGTTGTAATATCCATGAGATAGGCTGATGTTCAATATAGAATTCCAGTGTCAAAAGAGGTTGTATAGTTAGAAATTTACAGCAAAATCTAGCTCTAAGTCCTGAGGAAACAGCAAAGCTGAGAGGGAAAAATCTGCAGGTTGGAATCCAGGCTGTTCATGACACATACTACCCACCGATTGTTGATATATTAAACGTGTTTCTGTTGCTTCAAGTGCTATGTGAACTGGGTCTGCTCTCAGGTATTAATGACCTATGTGGCGAACACCTGAATTATGCTAGCCACTGGGGGAATGAGCTACGTGCTCTAATGTGAGGTCTCTCTGAGGCCAGAAAGAAGAGAGAGACCTTATCCCCGTTTATTTTTGTCTTTGTCCCCTTCAATTCTTCTACTTGCTCTGCTCATATTTATAAGTAACTCCAGTTTAAGGGGAGCAAAGGCAGATGAAACTGATTAAATCAAGGTGAATTCTGACACTTGACTAAAGCTTAGATGTGATTTGCATGAGAACCTGGAAACAAATGAAGGAGTTAGAATTATTAGGGAATATAAATTGTTAGTGCTTCTATTTGTATGAATAATTAAATGTTTTCTAAATTATTTTGTAATAATTGAATCAGAAAAACAATACTTGCTTTCTCAAGTCCCAGACATTAAAGAAAAAAAATTGCCTTCTGAATGTCTTAGCCTTCTTGGATTTCATTCTATCCTGTTGCAGTGTTTCCTTTATTTCTAGACCAGGCTGTGACAGAAGGCCAATTACAATCTGAAAGAGATCAGTCACAGTTTTTGGTGTATTAAGAACATGTTCATATTAATAGATTCCTTCTAACGCTATCTCATATCACCATTCCCCAGCCAAGTTTAAAATAACATGTGTAATGCTTTGAATACGGAGATTTAATGGAGTTAAAGGTACCATTCTGTGTATGTTTTTCATGACTGTTATTAAGTGGGATTAATTCCAATCAGTAGGAAGCTGGCTTTTTGTCTTTGGGTCTCTAAGAATTGAAATATTACACTGAGCAATCTAGCATCTTAATTTTCACTTTTTTGTTACTGTAAGTAGCATGTTGGGTATGAATGCATACTCTTTAGAGCTAAGTCCTCTGGGGGACAAAAAAAGTCAAAAGAACACAGTGTAATTTAGTGTCATGGTCAGAGATACAGGTGGGATTCCTTCACTCCCATTCTTGCAATTAAACTTCTAAATCTTTAAGTTTGGGTGGGACTTTAGAGGTCATGTAATCTGTTTAATTTTACAGATGAGGAAATTGTAACCCATAATGGGGACTTGACCTTGATTAGCCCAAATAGATTTTGACACATTAATCCTCAGAATCACTTTTATAATAGTGGAAGCCACAAATTGTCATACGTACATTGTTTATGTGAAAGGGTATCATTGTTTAAATGTGATTATGATCACATACAAGAATCATATGCAGGTTAACGATAGTTTGTGCATAAGTTATTTGGTCAGGAAATTAGTGAGATTGAAATTGACAACTAGCTCAAAACTGTCAGTTTTCTTTCTCCACTGTAATATAAATTTATTTGTTCCTTAAAACAAAACAAAAAAACCCAAAACAAGTGAACAAAAGATTCAAATACAGACAACAAACTGGTGATTGCCAAAGGGGAGATGGTGGGGGGATGAGTGAAATAATGGGGATTAAAATACTTATACTATAAAATACTTATAAAATAAGTAATGGAGGGGTGCTTGGGTGGCTAAGTTGGTTAAGTGTCCAACTTTGGTTCAGGTCATGATCTCAGTTTGTGCGTTCGAGCCCCGCATCAGGCTCTGGGCTGACAGCCTGGAGCCTGGAGCCTGCTTCGGATTCTGTGTCTCCCTCTCTTTCTACCCTTCCCCCACTTGTGCTCTGTCTCTCCCTCCCTGTCTCAAAAGTAAACATTAAAAAAAAAGTCCTGGAGATAAAAAGTACAGCATAGGTAATATAGTCAATAATATTATAGTAATGTATGGTGAAGGAGGGTGACTATACTGATGAACATTGAGTAATGTATGAGCATTGAGTATTGTATAGAATTGTTGAATCACTATGTTGTACACTTGAAACTAATATAACATGGTATGTTAATAAGACTTCAACAAACGAATAAAGTAAATGTAAAACATTTGTGAAGAAAAGAAAAAGCAAATTAAAAACTGTAATATATTTGAAGTTGAACATTTCTGAAGGCAACCACACTGGAATAGGAATCAAGGATGCAGGGTCCCATACATAAATGTGACAATGACAGCTATTTGAGAATATGTTTATTATATGAGTAAAGGGAGAAGTTCACTGCCTTGGACTCCTCTTTATTCAGCTGAGGTAGCTGCCAGCTCCTCACCAGGAAAGAGGCTGCAACACTTCACCAGGAAGCTGGGTAGCCGTGCAAATCCAATCACTTATGATCCAAATGAGGGTACAGATTATTGAGAGAGGCTGACACTCAAGGGAGGGCATTTGTTTATCTTGCCCTGGGAACTGACACCTGGACATTTACATCATTTACTCACATGGAAATTGAGCCTGATCATTTTATACTAGCCTGTCTTTTCCATTTACCTTTTGATTTTCTTGAAATCATGAATTGCTTTTTGCAAAAGAGAAAAGGAGGGAACTAGCCTGCATTCCTTCTTTTCATCATAATGGCAATCAATCTTCAGACTTTACTGACACCCTAGATTTCCTAAAGTATAAAAACCTTGAAGGCGTTGTATGGGAATGTGACAGTTTTGTGTAATACTATTCAAGATTTTAAGAGCAATGGGAGATTCTAAAATGCTCCCGTCCCTATTGTAAATGCTGTCATCTTTGCTATTTTATCTGTTGACAAATGCTAAGATTATGTGCTAGCATAGATTGATATTTCTTTCAAACTTCTGCCAGTTCCAAAGGATGAATACAGTACCAAAAATATAGGTACAATGGGAATATTTATAACCTGGCAATTTCATAGACAGAGAGAAAACATATTTGAGAAAGAGCTGAAGCAGTCTTAAGATATTCTATTGAAATACTTTATGTCTCCAAGGCAATTTATACCCCCTGTAACATGTTTAACAATTAATACAGTGTAAAATATGCCAGTATGTATTTTGATAGTCCATTGTCTTTCAAATGTGAAATCATTATTTGAAGTAGTTGTCAGAGTCTTCTAATAATGGACAAACCAGGTATTTCTGAACATGTACTGAATTTGTTTGGCCTTCCTGGAGGAGTTGAAGTTCCTTGTGCACGCATATGTAATGATGTAAAAGGACCTTTTAAAGAAATATCTGCAACTGAAAAGAACTGTAATAGGTACTTATTACAGGCAATGTACTGCATTATGTTTTTCACATATATTGTCTCCTTTGAATTTGGCAACACCCCTGCACATACAAAATAATTGCATTTGTTTTCAGATGAGAAATTTCAGAAACTGAGAAGTAACTTGCCTAGCTAGTTAGGTCATGGAAAGGCGGAGTCAGAATTATACATCAAGTTTGCCTGACTACAAAATTGAGAGTTGCATGGAGGGAGGTGAATGTGGGGCTATTTTTTTCCTTCTTTTGAGAAAAGCATTGACTACATACACTGATTATTTTTTCCCCCTCTATTTATTGGCAGAGCTTGTAGGCAAGCTACAAGTCCTACATAAGGCATAATGGAAGAAATGATAAATGATGGTTAGAGATCTAACTTGATTCCCTTAACCCCCCAACCAATCCATTACTAAAATTTCTCTATTCTCTAGAAAGCACACCTCAATATAACCTAAGACTGCTGTTATTCCTATGACCCTCATTTCTATGACCTCATTTTTGCCTGGACGTCCACAATATTTTCCTCCTTCTCCCTGCTTCTGTTCTTGCCACCCCCTATTGCATTCTTCACATGCTAGTAGGGCAAATTTTTAAATTGTAATTTGGACATGTCAATCTAGTGAATAATACTCTTTAGTATTCTTTCCAATCTGTTTGGAATAAAGCAAAAATTTCTTATTTTGGTAGACAAACTCCTTAGTAAGTAAGATGGTTTTTGGTTACCTCTCCATGCCTTCATTTCATACCACTCTCCCCAACATATTCCATTCTTTAGCCACACCTTTTCTCTTTTCTGCATGCCAAGCCTTTGTTCTACCTTAGGAGTTTGTATATGTTATTTTCTGCCTGGAAGTTTCTAACCCACAACTAGTTCCTCCACAACTAATTCCCCCCCACCCCCAGCACCCACTATTGGTTATTAGCTTCAGTATCAACTACTCAGAGAGGTTTCTTTAGTTATCAAAACTAATATAAGCTCCGTTATGCTTTTTCTTAACATTTAAAAACAATTTGTCATCCCATACAGGGTTTTTTGTTTGTTTGTTTTTGTTTGTGTGCCAACTCTACCCTACTTAACTCTAAATTCTATAAAGACTACATATTTTGGTTTCACCACAGTATATCCTGTCTTTACTTCTAAGCTAGGCACAAAGTTGGGGTTCAGTTGAACAAAATAAATAAAATTACCATGATCAACTTTGTTTTATTCTGTGATTCTTATTAATAACATGGAAATTTGAATCAATTACTAAATGTGTTTGTTGACTATTTACAATATGTCCAGTCTATTGGGGGAAAACTGACAAAAGATTAGTTACAGTACACCATTACAATGCAAGTGGACTCTTTCAGAGTTAAAGATCACCTACTATAAGGAACACAGAAGGAACAACTAACATTGCTTAGGAATAAATTCATTGACATGGTGACATGGGAACCAGGTCTTAATGATGAGTTATAATTTTTTTCCAGGTTCAGAAGGTTAGACCTGGGTGTGAAGGGATATTTGGCTTTGGGTGTAGGGTAGGGGCATATCCTGATTGGAATGCTGGTGGAAGAGGAGTCCAAAAGCCAAATTGCATTGAAAGACCTCCTATACTAGACCATGGGGTTTTTAATAGGGAAAGGACCTGATTCATCTCATTTTATAGAAAGGTGATGTGTGAGTAAAAACAAAAACAAAACAAAACATTGAAATTAGAAAAGACTGATGAGAATGATTAGGAGGTTATTGTGACATTCCAGACAAAAATTGTTGAAGCTTTAATTGATTAATTAATTGACTTTTAATCTGTGCATAAGCACTATGACACCTGTTGGGAATTCAGAACCAGTTACCTAAAAAGAAGTAATTTAGAATGTATTATTTATCTGGGGTTGTCTGCATCTTTATACTTTATCAGTGCGTTTGACTTTTCCACATTTGACTTTAGTATATGTTGTATAAAATACTTTACATTTGAAAACAGGGATTTCTCTAGCAGATCTTATATAATAGAAGTGTAGGGTACAATGAAATGAAGAATATGGTCAACTTTACAGTGTTTGAGAATATGTTTCAGGGAGTCTTCATAAACTATATCATGTTTGAGCTAGGACCTAAAATATACAGGCAGACTCACTTCAGGCAGAGGGAGCTACATAAGTGAATGCGTGGAGGCATGGCATGAGCCAAGAATGGCAAATAATGTAATATGCTTGAGGTAAAGAAATCACAGTAAGGATTCTCATGTGTCCATTGATTGTGGATTTTGGATGAACAAAAGGGGGCTCAGATAAAACACATAAATCTTGGGGGCGCCTGGGTGGCGCAGTCGGTTAAGCGTCCGACTTCAGCCAGGTCACGATCTCGCGGTCCGTGAGTTCGAGCCCCGCGTCAGGCTCTGGGCTGATGGCTCGGAGCCTGGAGCCTGTTTCCGATTCTGTGTCTCCCTCTCTCTCTGCCCCTCCCCCATTCATGCTCTGTCTCTCTCTCTGTCCCAAAAATAAAAAATAAAAAACGTTGAAAAAAAAAAAACAAAAAAAAAACAAAAAAAAAACACATAAATCTTGTCCTTTTTGGACTCTATTTGATCATGCGGTCCTCTAATGGTGAGATTGCAGCCATAACTGACCAAGTTACATGTGCTGTTTAAATGTAGCTGGATTCTCATCACTGTTAAGGATGTTCTAAATGTTCCTTTTTTTTAATTCCTTGCAGTGACTATTTTAAATGTTTCCACCCTTCTTAAACTCCAACCTTGCCTCACCCAGTTTCTTGTAATTTATGGCTTTGAAGTGGGAGCCATCTGATAAGTGATGATGCAACTTCCTGTCTGCTGGTTTCAAAGCTCCTTTTCCCTCTGCCTATCTGACTCCTATCCCACATTCTTGTTCTTTTTTTTTTTTTTTTTTTAATTTTTTTTCAACGTTTTTATTTATTTTGGGACAGAGAGAGACAGAGCATGAACGGGGGACGGGCAGAAAGAGAGGGAGACACAGAATCGGAAACAGGCTCCAGGCTCCGAGCCCTCAGCCCAGAGCCTGACGCGGGGCTCGAACTCACGGACCGCGAGATCGTGACCTGGCTGAAGTCGGACGCTTAACCGACTGCGCCACCCAGGCGCCCCACATTCTTGTTCTTAATCTCTGTTACTCCATCAAACTGCTCTTTGAGAGAAATTAAATTTGCTGTCACAACTTTTTGCCTCCCACTCGCCACCAACCTCTTACGATCCAGTTACCTCCTATACTGCTCTTTAGAAATTAATCCTTTTGTTATATCTTAAATTCCAAAGCAAATGAACTTCTTTCAGTCCATCTAATTTTTAGCTCCACTTTCTTAATTCTCCTTTACACCTTAGCCTTCATGCTTATAGTCTTTGACTACTCCCTTTTCACATCTTACCTTTTTTTTTTTGTCTTTCCACATGGATTAATTCTCCAAAATCATTTCCTTAAACAAATCTCTTCTTTCTCTAGATTCTCCTTTAAACTATTTTTGCTACATTGATATCAACTAAATGAATATCTTTTAGGGTCCATATCCAAATTTCTAACCTGGTTTTTGAAAAAAAATCTATATCCTGTTAGTTCCTTAAAATTAAGCAATATTTAAGATTTTAAGCCAAAAACTCTTACTACCTTCTTCATTACGTTAGGCCAGCAATTTCTCAGTAATCCATGCCTTATGTGGCAAACTATTCCCCCTCCTTAATCTCACACATTTAATACTGCCACTTGAATGTTGAGACAATCTTTCATTTAGCTTTTTTTACATTCTTATTGCTATATGTTGACTAAAACCCTCATTTTTCCTTGTCTATACAAGCATGATGCCATTCTGTTTTCACCTTTATTCTTTCAATATACTGTGGGTCCCACCCTCCCCAAAGTTTAAACCACTGGGGAAAAAATCCCCCCAATTCCTGGGTAACGAAGTCTTTAATGGCCCCTATTTCCTACCAAATTTAGAGACAAAAACCCAGAATATAACTGAAAGTTCTCCACTATATTTTATACTTCCTTAAATAAAGATAATTTCTGATTTTAAGTTATTTTTAAAATAGTCTTATTTAATTCATGGATGGTATATTAATAATCTATTGCTGCAAAACAAATCACCCCAAAATTTAGCAGTATAAAATAATACACATTTAATACCTCATAATTTGTGTGGTTTGGGAATCTGGGCATGATTTATCTGAGTCTTCCTCATAATCTTTTATGAGACTACAAATATTGCCCAGGGCTGATGTCTTCTCTGAAGGCTCAACTGTGGCAGGATCCATTTCTAAACTGTGTGGTTTTTGGTGGGATTTCATATTTTGATGGTTGTTGGGATCAGAGCTTCAGTTCTTTGCTGGCTCAGGCTACCATTAATTCCTTTTCATGGGGCTTCTTTAACATGCCAATTTCTTTCAATTAAAACCAGAAAAAGAGAGTGATCCAGCAAGAGAGAAGTTACTCTTTTATGTATCCTAATCGTAGAAGTGTCATGTCATCTCATCACCTTTGTCATATCTATTGATCAGAAGTAATAGTTCATGCCAACATCCAAGGGCACACCCAAGAAAGGAAATTATACCAGAGATTGAATATCACGAGACAATGATCACTGGAGCCATTTTAGAGGTATCTTGTGTCTAAGATATTGGAACAGGATACGGGTGTTAAGCTGCAACTGGATAGCCCTATATTACAGCCCTACTGAGGGGTAGTCTTGACAGTACATAAGGAGAAGCCTTTTAGTGGGCAGAGGATTGGATAATGCACCTGTTCATCCAATTTGTGTGGAAAGAGAAGTGGCTTCAGGTTAGATATGTACAGATTCCTATACATACTCCTATACATACTATATGTACATAGTTTAAAGGAGTTTGTATGTGTATGTGTGTGTAGCCAGTGGAAAATGGCTTGGCTAGCTGTTCAGGAGCCCAGAAAGAGAATAATTAGAAAATTGAAGATCAAGAGGTCTGAGGAAGAGACAATTTGGTTGTACATAGACAGATATGAAGTCCAAAATCTTCATATCAAATGTTAATGCCAATCAGAGAACACCTATAAGGTAAGAGGCAATAAAGAACAAAGTACATTTAAAGACCTGGGCAGGAGCCAGATTTTGTTACCAGCCATTCCCATGCTGGCAAAATGCACATATGAATAAAGTAAATGATGGAGGCTACGCATGAATCCAAATGCATAGGCTCCAGCTTACTGAGACTGGTCTACTTACTACTGCCACAAAATGTCCACCCTGTTGATGACAAAGGCCAAGACTAAGTCTCTGGATATGGCACCACCTCTTTAAGGGATGAACTGGCCAGTTAGTGACAAGTAAGCAACATTGGATCCTTTCCTTTTCCATGAAAATGCCAGTGATGAGCTCTGATAAGACATTTCAGGGGTGGGTTTGCATTTCTTACTTGTAGGATCCCAGCCAGCACTACTGTCTAAGTTCAGTTTACATCGTGTTTGATCTACCAGCATGGGATCCTGATAACTTTGTATCCATCCAGAGCACCTATTTTATACCAAAGGAGGTGTAAAAGTGGGCCTATGAATGTTGTGATTCACATATAATGATAAACAGGTGCACAAATATAAATATCTTTCATTCTGGCACAACACAAGACACCTTTGAAAGTTCTTCATCATTTGAGAACTGCCACCGGAGTTAGCTGACGCTGTCAGGACTGCATTGCAGCTCAACTTCTTCCTCTGCCTAATCTTGCTGTGTCTCTCCCACTTCTGCACAAGTGTTGGTTCCAAGCACACTTCTTATTATGAATTATGCATGCTAAAGTTTATCTCAGAGTCTGCTTTCTGGGTAATCCAATCTGCACAGTCAACATGCTAGGAAATACTTCATACTAAATAAATAGCAAGGGACAAAGTCATGTGCTGATATAAAAAAGTTCAAGGATGTATTTATTTTAAAAAAATCATAAAAACATTCATAAAATGAATGGATTCATGAAATTATAGTGTTAACTTATAATTAAAGTTCTAAAATCAGTTGAATAGTTGAAGTGAGATTTTAATGGAATAAACAGGCAAACTATTTCACTAATTTGACATGGTTTTTCTCAGCAAAAATTGCCAGCTGTACAGATATTTTAAATTCTAAAAATGACAATAGTTGTGGCTTATGTTTGAACAGGAATTGTTCAACAGAACTGTCAAAATTCATAGGGTGTCATAAACCTACGTAGACATAACATTTTTTGGAAAAATATAATTGTGGGGTTTTTAGTTGATAAATGTAAATTTCATTTCACATAATGTGAAATAAAGTTAAAATCTACGTGGTCTTCTTCACTTGATCTATCATCAATGATCTATCATCATTTATATTTTGAATGCTTTTTTCTCTATTATATTTGCCAAAATCTTTTCTATCTTTCTCTTGATGCCAAGATAATGAAATGATTGACAGTTTTGATTGCACTGGGTTTTCTCAACTGAAGGAAGAGATTTTCTTATTACTCCAACCCCACAATATACTCTCTGGAAGTAAAAGGATCTAAACTCCCCCACAAAAGCTCTTTTGAAATTATTTTAGTTACTCATAAACAGAGTGGTTAATTGTTTATAGATTAAGCACAACCTAGAATCAGGGAAAAATCTTTTAGGATGTCTGGGATCATTTATGTGCCTGTACTCAGCAAGAAAACTCTGGGACTGGACACATACACACACAGTCTTGGAGTGTGGCATTGACTGCTGGCTAGGGTAACTCAGTTCTCCATGTGGCCTATCCATGTGGTTTTTCATCCTTCAGAATTATATTCCGAGCTTCTTACATGGTGACTGGCTTCCAAGAGAACCAACAGAGCAACTCCTAAGACCTAGACCTAAAGTTACACAGCATAACTTCCATCAAGGAAGTCCCAAGGCCAGTCCAGATTTATAGGAAAGCGACATAGCTTTTACCTCTTGATGGGAAAAGTGGCCAAATTATATACAAAAGGGCATATTACATGTGAGAAATTATTGTATCTATCTTTGGGAATCTAGAACACCAAGGTTATGAACATGGCAGCACCTGCTATTAAAGGTGAGGGGGAAGGTCTGTCCGAGCAGGTGAAATAAGATTAGGAAGTTGAGTGAAATGAGGGAATGAACTTTGCCAACATAAGGGAAGAAAGAACATTCTTGCGAAGGGAATATCAATTGCAAAAGGCCTTGAAGGTGGAACAAACTTGGTTGTGTTGGAAGAAATCCTACAGCTTCTTATGATAATTCAGGCAAGAAATGGTTGTCTCTTTAAACCATGGGGATACTTGTGAGGGTGGTAGGTTATTTCATTTTGTATATGTTTTGAAATAGAACTGATAGCACTTGCTTTCAGATAGTATGTTGGTATGAAAATGAGGAATCAAAGATGATTGTAACGTTTTGGGCTAAAATCTGGGCAAATGATATTACCATTTAACAAGATGAGATGGAGTCCCTTGAAGTGGAACAGATTGTGTATGAAAAATAAAAATTTAGTTTTGGATATTTACTTGTGATTCCTGTGGATATCCAAGTAGGCATGCTGAGTTAGAAACTGGATATCTGAGTCTGGAATCCAGCAGCAGGAATGGGCCTATGTACAAAAATTTAGGACTCCTGGTCACCTGAGTGGCTCAGTGGGTTAAGAGTCAGACTTTTTTTTTTTTCAACGTTTTTTTTGTTTTTGTTTTTTGTTTTTTATTTATTTTTGGATAGAGAGAGACAGAGCATGAACGGGGGAGGGGCAGAGAGAGAGGGAGACACAGAATCGGAAACAGGCTCCAGGCTCCGAGCCATCAGCCCAGAGCCTGACGCGGGGCTCGAACTCACGGACCGCGAGATCGTGACCTGGCTGAAGTCGGACGCTTAACCGACTGCGCCACCCAGGCGCCCCAAGAGTCAGACTTTTGATTTCAACTCAGGTTATCATCTCATGGTCATGAGATGATGCCCTGTGTCAGGCTCTGTGCGAGCGTGGAGCCTGCTTAAGATTCTTTCCCTCTCCCCAACTTGCACTAAATCTCTCTCTTAGAAAGAAAGAAAGAAAGAAAGAAAGAAAGAAAGAAAGAAAGAAAGAAAGAAAGAAAGAAAGAAAGAAAGATTAAAAAAAAAATTAGGACTCTGCATGTGTGATTTAAGCAATATGGGATTTGATAAGATCACCCAGAAAGTGACTGTAAAAGGAGAAAAAAAGAGGCGTGGGGAGTAAGTTCTGGAACATTCCAACATGTAGGGGTTAGGAAGAGCAGAAAAATCCAGCAAAGAAAGCTGACAGGAGAAGTAATTGGTGTGGACTGTTGGCTAGGGACACAGTGTCTTGAAAACACGTGAAGGAGGGAATTGCAAGAAGGGAGTTATCAGTGGTGACATGATACTGAGAAGTCAAGTTGGATGAAGACTGAGTCTGACTGTTGAATATGTATAGAACTTTGAAATTCAAACAGCTGTTTCAGTAGAGGGGGCAGCTAAGAGAGGAAGTGAAAACGGTGTATATAAAGAATACTTACCATCTTTTGCTTGTTTATTTTTCCTGAAAATGGGAACAAAGAAATGGGGCATTTTGTTGTTGTTGTTATTGTTGATGGAAATGATCCACCGGGAGGAAAACATGATGATGCAAGAGAGAGGAGAATGGTAAAAAGTGGTGTTTATAGTTGTAAGAGAAATGAGAACAAATACTCAGGTGGCCCACTGGGACTTTTTATCACTTTAATAAAATGAAAAGTATAGTTTGGGCTTAAGGACCTGCAAATTGGTAGATTTAATGGTGGAAGATGTGAAATTTCTCCTTAAAATTTTATATTTTCTAAGTGAAAATGAAAGCAAGGCAATAAGTTAAGAGTAAGGTAGTAATAATAGGGTTTTGAAATTGAGAGAAAAAAGGGGTGAAATAATAATTTTGGCAGAAGCAAATGTGAATTAACTAAAGAAATGTCGTACAGTCACCAGACAGCCCTAACAGACCACTTGGGGTTTGTGGTTGTAAATTATGTAGGCTAGTATAAGTTTGCTTTTCTTCAGCTACGCTCAGTTACCTAGCTAGCTTCAGGGGTAGAATTGTTACTGGGATGCTTGGTTCTTGTCCCAGATGCACCAAAGAATTGGAGCCCAGACACCAGAATGGGGAGATAGATTTCATTGAGTAGATAAGTATAGGACACTTTCAAGAGAGAAAGCGGGCCACTGCCAGAGCAAGAGTGGCAATGGCCTCAAGAAGCTCTAGCCACATCCTTTTAAGCCTGCTTTCTACATGTTATTGGCTTTGATTGACATTTTTGATTGACAGCTGGTGGTTATATAATATTTTGGCTACTGCACATGCACCTACCCATGATGCATTCTGTTATGATTGTATTTATTTATGTATTGTATAATTACAAGTTTCTAATGCTTTTGCTGTGACCTTAAAATAACTTAAGGGCAAGTTGTATTCTTTGTGCACATGCTCAGCTCTTGGAAGACCCCATGGGCTTTTGAGTCAGCTCTGTGGCTTGCCCTTTCCTGTTCTGTTAGTCCTTAGAGGTGGCTCTAAAGGTGTGGCTGTTAACCCTCAAGGGTGGCACCAAGGGTGGCCAGCATCTGCTTTATCCTTCCTCACTCATGCCTAACTAACTGCCTAACATAATGGGTGACTTTTCACAGATGGAGTTTTTCCAGGTGAGATGGAATGAAGTCCAGATAACAGAGATGAAAATCCCAAGGATATGCAAAGAATAGCTAAAATGATGAATCATGGCATCCAAGCGAGGTGGGAAAGAAGTGGGGGAAATCAAGATGGTATTGGAGAATGAAAGGAGGCAGGGCAGCGAACTGAAAAGCCTGGTGGAATGAGACTTGCAATGGTGTGACAGTACACAGTTAAGTTTCTTGCAAAATCCTGAAGATGTGACAGTCTTTGGAGAGTGGCTGCCATGGGAAATGACTGTGGCAGCAGAGACCAAATGTGTCAA
The DNA here is from genome assembly GCF_028018385.1 of Neofelis nebulosa. Taxonomy (NCBI): domain Eukaryota; kingdom Metazoa; phylum Chordata; class Mammalia; order Carnivora; family Felidae; genus Neofelis; species Neofelis nebulosa. Next base: position 47,519,738 of record NC_080783.1, on the reverse strand, counting down.
GAGTCCTGGGATAGGAATGGGATAGACAAGTGTTCATGACCAGAATTAAATATCCTGCCAGCCTAAATGGATGAAAAATGGGATTAGGATTTAATTTAATCTTAAGGAAAGAATCCAGTGTAGAATTTCTTATACACCTGTATACATATGTGCATATATGCATGTGTGTGCATTTCTGAGAAGGGCAGTGGAACTTGGAAAGAGTTGAACGTCTCGCCTTTTAAAAGATTATGTATTTTAAAATTTACACAATTTAAAATATAATTTTTTAATGTTTATTTATATTTGAGAGAGAGAGAGACGATAGACAGAGCATGAGCGGGAAAGAGGCAGAGAGAGAGAGAGAGGGAGATACAGAATCTGAAGCAGGTTCCAGGCTCTGAGCTGTCAGCACAGAACCCGACGCAGAGCTCGAACTCACGAACCACGAGATCATGACCTGAGCCAAAGTCAGACGCTTAACCGACTGAGCTGCCCAGGTGTCCCTAAAATATAATTTTAATCAAAAAGGAAACAAGGCTTTACTGGCTATGCAATGAGTGCAATTTGATGTAGAGCATTAAGATATATAAAGAAAGAACGTCAATTTGATGCAAGTTGGCTAGTCATGGGAGACTTTGAAAAAGAAGCCATGAAGGCAAATTCAGCAATTTCCATCCAAGCATTACCCAGGAGAAAAAGACACTTAGCCAACAGACTTTGAGTATACAGACTCCTGACTCGTTTGGCAAGCCTATCCCTATTTTAAGATGAATTAATCAGCTGTCTGAGCCTAATGCCATTAAAAATTGGATTCATCTAACTTCTTTGTTTTGATTCCACATTTATTAAACAACCTTCTGATTATTGTCTTTCCATGTTTTTGCCTACAAGGACAAAATGTGTTGTTCATATGAGCTTCAAAAATTTTAGTTCCTATAACAATTATTTCACAATGTAAATTAAGTCACATTCTGGTTTTATTTACCTCAGGAGCTTGGATAATGTGAGCTTATTCTTGCGAAGTGGATTTGCTTTTGGTATGCTGACAAAATCAAGTTATGAGACATATAAAGCTGCAGGCCAATTCACGGGCCACAGTGAATCTACCCAGGTAATGAATATTACCCTGTGTGGCCTCTTGAGAGGAAGCCAGCCTTGCTTCTGGCAAAATCCCCTGCAATCACTGTGTACATCATCTACACTTGGAAACCTGGCTCAAACTTTGCCTCTTCTGTGATGCCTTCTCTGGGCTCTCCATCTAGTTTCAGCTGTCTGGGATGAGTGCATTTTAGAGATTACACAGTCAGCGGGGCTCATGGAGACGTTTGCCTGCTCACAAGCAAAGTTCCTCGGGAGTCACTTTAGATTTCTTCTTCTAGGAAGAATGTGTGACTGGTTGATGTCTGTCCTTAGAATCCACTGAGCAAGTTATGTCTTCACACTTTTGGTCAGGAGGAGAAGGCTTTAATTACATCCTTCCTTATTCAAATACGGTATTCCAAGATTCTTGCAGGCCCTGCATGCAAGTTTTCCTATTATAGAGATGGAGTAATTTATGGCCGGGGCAAGAATACACATCAGGATTTTTTTGTGTTAATGAAAATAGAAATTTTGATCACTGGCATGTACTAGGGCGCTAAAATGGAAATATTTGCCATCTAGTCCTCAATGAAAGTACAGCTATGGTACTTGATATTCCAGGGAATCATTTATGTCAGTATATGTAAGTCAGGGTGACAACAGAGTTTGTCATGTAAACTAGGACACTTTTGAGAATGAAAGTGTACACTATAAAGTATGCCAGAACAGGTATAAATTAGAACTGTCTGGGGGTAAACAGAAAGGTATGGTTACCCTATATGGAGGCTGCGCTGAGGATGAGCCCGTATAGGTCAGTATAACCATACTGTTTGTTAACAGCCATTATCTGCTAAATTGATTAGTGATTTTGACAATATCATGTGCTATACTAGTTGAAAAACATTAAAAAAATTTTTTGATGTTTATTTATTTTTGACAGAGAAAGAGAGAGAGACAGAGAGAGACAGAGCATGAGTGGGGGAGGGGCAGAGAGAGAGGGAGACACAGAATCTGAAGCAGGCTCCAGGCTCTGAGCTGTCAGCACAGAGCCCCACGTGGGGCTTGAACTCACAGACTGTGAGATCATGACCTGAGCGGAAGTCGGATGCTCAACTGACTGAGCCACCCAGGCGCCCCGAAAAACATTTTAAAAAGATCCCCCCAGAATGTAAAAATAAAAAGGATTTAAAAATTTATACCTGAAAACTTGCTTTGGTAGTGAGAGAATAAAGCCCAAGGGAGATTATTTTAAGCAAAAAAAAGTAGAGGATAGTTTATTCAGCATAAAGGATCTCATTTGATTATAAATACTATATTTTATATTTATATTTTATATTTTTAATTACCAGGAGAGAGATTATATTACACAGAAAAGTTACATTGAAATTATGGCACTTTAGGGGAGACGCTTTTCATTTATATATATTTTTTTATTTTCAGAGGAAAGGAATAAAAAAATTCTAAAATTCTAAAGTAGCATATTACAAGCATATTCCATATAATTTGTCATCTTTTTAGTCATCTTTTTAAATAATTCCATAGAATTTCATCAAGAAAACTGTAATTCCTTAAAGGAATAAAGGAATGGCTAATTTAATTATAGATTTTTTGGTAAAATTCTGTATTTATCTAGGAAATTAGACTTTTATATATACCTATTTTTAAAATTATTTAATTTATTTTATTTTATTTTTTTTGTAATTTACATCCAACTTAGTTAGCATATGATGATTTCAGGAGTAGATTTCTTAATGCCCCTTATCCATTTAGCCCATCCCCCCTCCCACAACCCCTCCAGCAACCCTCTGTTCCGCATACTTAAGTCTCTCTCCCGTTTTTGCCCGCATCCCTGTTTTTATTTTATTTTTGCTTCCCTTCCCTTATGTTCATCTGTTTTGTATTTTAAAGTCCTCATACGAGTGAAGTCATATATTTGCCTTTCTCTGACTAGTCAGTTACGAAATTAGACTTTTAATTTAGATTTTCAAATACGTTTGCATAGATATCTAAAGCTGTGTCTGTTATGAGACTTTATTTTCTGCTGACCTTGTTGCCACGTTCTGTCCACGAGTGTGTAGAAGCGCCTGCGACCCCGTGGTGGTCCCTGCCCACCCGGCGCGGCGTCCCCGGGGCTGCAGCGGGTCCTGGGGGCGGGCTTCCGCTCCGGCTTCAGGAGGGAGCCCCCAGCAGGCTCGGAGGGCGCCCGCACCTCGCGCCGGTCCGCCAGCACGTGCCGAGAGGCCGCCGGTTGGGGGCTGGAGCGGCCGGTCCACCTGAGGTTCCTCCTGGTTCACAGCAGCGTCCCGCTCTTCCCTTTCAGTCTCTGTGGGATCTCAGTGCCGGTGGAGACCAGGCGTGACCCTCCGTGGCGGGGCGGCTCAGGGAGATGGGGCCGTGGGCGCACAGAACTTCCTCCCCGGCGCCCCCCGCGTCACACCCGCGGAGCCAGCTCCCTCGTGGCTGCTCTGGGGTGGCAGTGGCCACACGGCGCAGAGCTGGCAGAGGTGGGTTAAGATAAGACACCTCTCCAGAGGCTGGGGGTCAGCCCTGGGATCAATAACGGCGGAAGTGTGGCTTCCCGCGCCCAGGAGGCTGTCTCCGTCTGGTTAGAGAAGGTTCCGAGGCGAGGTGGCCACCGACAGGAGTGGCTCCAGTGACAGCCGCAGACTTCACCAGAGCTGGCTGGCCAGTGCTCCCGGAGGGTATGATACTGAGGGCAGCCAGGTTTTCAACGCGAGCCGCCAGCAGAAGCTTCTCCCAGGTCCTCTTGAGATTTATGAGGTAATGCCGTTACTTTTCCTTTTGTAGATGATGGTTTCGTTTGGAAGTAAGGTTTGTGCCACCCAAATGGGTTCCTGATGAAAGGAATTTGAGGGCATCCTGCTCCGTTATTTGCAGGACATCAAGGGCTCTGGACGTTGTGAAGGTTTTCTGTGAAGTTATAGGAATCCAGAATAACACCTGTATGGATGCCTCTCTGTGTAGTGTGGAAAGGCTTGGTGGCATTTATCTTGAGAGGATTGGTTGTGAGAGTTATTAATATTGTTCATCAATATTAACTGCTTCTCTGGAACTGACGAAGATTGTATTTTTACACCCTTTTAATGTTAGATGTGGCTTGTAACAAAAAATAATACAGATAAGGAGGTTAAAAATATGGGTGTCTATTTCATTTATAATTTTAAAAATTTATTTATTTATTTTGAGAGAGAGGGGTGGGGAGCAGAAGTCAGGGAGGGGCAGAGAGAGAGAGAATCCCAAGCAGGCTCCGCACTGTCAGCACAGAGCCCAAAGTGGGGCTCAAACCCACACACCTTGAGAACATGACCCGAGTGCAGAGTGCAAGTTGGATGCTTAACCGACTGAGCCACCCAGGCATCCCTCATTATTTTTATAACATGGTGACCTCTGAAGTTGCTCAAAAGGGTAAATAAATTTTCAGGGAGGAAACTGAGAGGCAGCTCTAGAAAAATCTGCACTTACAGGTTTGAATATTCTTTTTACCTTTTATTTATAGTTTATGCTTTGAAAACATTGATTTCTATGTCTGAGGTGTTTTACTTTGCTGTGGGAGAAATGCTATATAGTCACGGAAACCCTTTATAAATCTCTGTTGTGGCTACTCAATGATGAATGGCAATCTCTTTGAGATGACCCCAAGTCTCCATCTCCCAGTAAATGTTGTCTGTCAATTCCAAACATCTTCAAAATTTAGTTATGATCCATCTTTATTCTGGATGCTATAACAAAATACTAGAGACTAGGTGCCTTATAAATAACAGGAATTTATTTCTTACCATTCTAGAGGCTGGAAATTCAACATCAGGGGGCCAGCATGGTTGAATTATATGGTCAGGACCCTCTTCTGGGTTGCAAACTGATACTTTTTATATCTTCACTTGACAAGAGAGTGAGCTAGTTCTTTGGGACTCTTTTTATAAGGACACTAATCCCGTTTATGAAAGTCCACCCTTATGACCTAATTACCTTCCAAAGGCCCCATTTCCAGAAACTACCACATTAGGATTAGGGTTCCAACATTTGAATTTGTGTGGGGGAGGGGCACAAACATTCAGATGCATTGCCACATCCAGACATTCTTGTATGATGAAATAATAAACAGGTCACTAGGAATAATTTTATGTGCTTTTTCCTACTATAAAAATAAAACATTGTCTGTAGCTTATTCAATAACTACAAAAAGAATAAGAGAAATCGTAAGTGTGGTTCTCAAAGGTGGAAAACAATTTCTCTAGAAGTTGATAATGGTATCTTGAAAACCAGATATGACTATTGGAACCCAGATTCAATTTTATTAAGCTTTGTCTATGTAGGAAAATATTAGTTACTCTTGGCAGGAAATTACTGTGTATTCTAACAGTTCTTGAAGCAGCTACACTCTTGTACACTCTTGTATCTAATTAAGCGTTTTTTTCTCTTTTACTGAGAACTTATTACTTCTTAGATATTGTTCTGATGCTCTACATGTAAAACTCAGCTTGTGCTTATAGCTGTGATGTAGGTGCAATTATTAATTTTAAAGAAAAATAACCAGAAGAACAAGAAAATAATTCATCTTTTATTATTTAGTTAATAACTGGAAGCACTAAGATTTGTACCTTGCATCTTCGGAGATTTTTATATTAACCATTACACTGTGGTTATTTATTTAAATTATGGCAAGTGGCAGCAATATGTCTGAGATGATTCCAAGCTCCTAGCCTACAGCCTTGCACACAAAGACAGCCTAATATTTGTTTGCTATGTCCTTGTGTTTAAACAATGTAGAGCACTCTCCTTATTTGTACTAACCAAAAGTTACATAGCAACAAGAAAATATATATTTTATCTCCTTCATTTCGATGAAATTAAAAATAGTAGAATCGGGGTGCCTGCGGTGGCTCAGTCAGGTAAGTAGATGACTCTGGCTTTTGGCTCAGGTCATGGTCTCACCTGGTGGTTTGTGAGATTAAGCCCCATGTCTCGCTCTGTGCTAACAGCATGAAGCCTGCTTGAGATTCTCTCTCTCCCTCTCTCTCTCTCTGCCCCTCTCCTACTGAAGCTCTCTCTTCAAAATAAATTAATAAACATAAAAAAATAAAAATAGTAGAATTACTCATCTGTGCACACAGAAAATTGGAAATTTATAAAATTAGGAAGCAATAATTCTGCACAAGTATAGCCCATCTTAGCCCATTTTCAAGGTTATAAAGATTTTACTCAGAGCAGAAAAAAGTATCCTCAAAGATGCTGTGCTTTATCTTTTATGTTCCTAATGTTTCTCAAGAGGTATACTTTTATAAACTGTGGATCAAGCAATACCTATTGTGTAATACTGAGATAGACAGCAGTCATGCCTTTATTGTGTTTCACAGTGTATTATTTGGGGATTAAAGTGGAAAAAATCCAGATGGCTGACATAATTTGGGTGATTTTTCACTGTTGAATAGACATTACTGATACATAACATTGAAAGCCAATTTTTCAAAAAAAAAAACTTTGGAACAATCTCTATCAAAGGGAATTGTGCCATAGCTAGTTCACTTTCCCAGAGAAAACAAGATGTAATCAGAATATGTTCTATCTTACTTACTGATTCTTTCATTTGCTTGGGATGCACGTAGATTCCTCCCCACCCAGCTTTACTGAGGTATAACTGACAAATAAAAACTGTGTATATTTACTCTGTAGTGATTGATTACTACAATCAAACACATCCATCACCTCACATGGTTACCTTTGTGTCTCTGTGTGGTAACACTTAAGATCTCTGTTAGCAAATTTCAAGTATATTATGCAGTGTTAATTATATTCACCATGCTGTACATTAGATCTTCAGAACCTGTTCATCTTATAATTGAAAGTTTTTACACTTTGACTAACATCTCTCTCTTTTCTCCCTCCCCCACTCAACCCCTTGGCAACCATCACTCTACTCTCTGATTCTGAGTTCAACTTTTTTAGATTCTACATAGGAGATTATGTATTTTTATGTAGTTTTTAATATATACAAATTCAACTTGTGAAGCAAATATGTTAAAAACAGAAATAGACATTAAAAATTGAGAGAAATATTTTGGAAGTAGAATTCTTATTTGTTTAAGCGAATTGTCAAATGAAAATTAAACCCTGGGTTAAAACCTTCAAGATAGCAACTTGTAGAATTGTGTGTACAACTTCAATGGCAGTCAGTCCCTTCTTTGAGGCTAATTTTTTTGGTGAGATATTTCAGAAGCTCTAGCTTCAGCAGAAATGTGTAAACAATTGTAAAGTGGCAAAAAGTCTTTTCAAATATAGAGTGCCTCTTTTTCTTTGTGTATCTGCAGCATCTAGACGAGTACCTGACACAGAGCAGGCTAAACATGAATTATATGTAAAGTGAATGAATTAAATAAGATTTGTCTCTTTTGGATGTTTTAAGCTTTTTTTTTTTTTCCATAGAGGGATGCATTTTTATTTTTATATCTGTTGCAGTGTATGCTTATCTTTCCTACTAGCCAATGAAATTGTCGTAGATCTTAAATTGTCTAAATCTGGCTTATGGGGGGCAGAGCATGTACTAGAATTTTAACAGGATATGATGAAAGTATATGTTTTGTCACTTGATAGAAAGTTTAAATCCCATAAGAGAGTTGGGTTAGATTCAGTGAGACATTATCAGCATTCAAGAGAGCAGAATCTAAATATTATTTTTAGATTTGCATGCAGAAGGGAGAATTAGTCTAGAAAATATGGGAGAAGAAAGGCAAATAAAAATACCTGTCAGTATATATATGCTAATTGTTTAATAAAGTTGAAAAGGAACATATTTTAAATGCATGCATTTCCCTTGCAGTTGACTTAAACCATGTGTTCATCAGACCCATTTCAGACCATTCTGGATATATCTGTTTACTATTCTTTGCACTGGTCCCAAGATAAAAAAAAAGTTCATGACAAAGTATAGAAGACAGTGAAATGTAGATGGGGGCAGGAATTTGATGTTGCTTGGGAGTTGAGTACAGCATCCTCTGAGTAGGAAGCCATCTGTGGTTGAACAAGTATTTAATAAGTAGGGAGAGAAGTTGGCAAAAGAACTATCTCTTAATTTCTTTTTGTAACACCAAAATGCCATAAATTATTTTCACTACTGAATTATAATTAGAGTAATATTAAAGAATTCCAGAAAGCGCATGCTTTGTAAAAGCTAACCCTAGAAAGTGTACGGGAGGTAAGGAAGATCAGCAGTATCAGGCAGAGGATGAGAAGAGAATGTTGTTTGGTTGTGAAATATCATCAAAGTGTGTCTGCATTATATTATTTGAAGTACTGAGGATATCTAGAAACCTTGACATGCCATTATTTATTTTCTAAAGCAAAAGTACACCAAAGGCCAAGCATAAATGACTTTTTAATTGATTATTTGGTATTATTTGCCACTACTCCTCTCCATTTACATTTGATCATCACAAACTACCTGCTTACTAATCAAAATGTTCTCTTATTGTTTTATTTACTTTAGGGTATGTGTCCAAAGAACAAAATAAAACTTCTTGATACATGTGATCTCTGAAGAGCAACATTTTAGATAATTATTTGTTCTAATATAGCATTCTGTGTTTAAGAACTAATTCTCATTGGTTTGAATATAAATTCTCACTTGTTTATATTTGAAATTCTGTTTGACCATGTTTACTCCTTGGCTTTTGAAAATGTTGACAAATTCTCAATATACATCATTTTGTATTCTCATGGATGAACCACTCTTCTTTCTTAGCAGTTAGCAAAATCTACTTCTATGTGATCAGCCAACTGGCCCTATTGCTGCCTCTGAACTCCGATTTTTAACAAGTTCCAAGATACTTTGGGGGAAAATTGCAAGTGGAAGAAATATGAGCATTTGTTGAGATTCTCTACTATCTTATTAGAATATCATGTTTCTTGTCTCTTGTGGAGTAGAATTCTCACTTGTGAAAATGTTTCCCATCCAATAATTTTTCAAGGGTCCCAGGAGAATTCCTGGTCAATTAAAACTGAGAACTCTGTTACATAGTCTTCCTGAAGTCCAGGACCTCGCAGAGTGTTTGGGTAAAGAATAACATGCCAAAGTACACATTTTTGTTATTCAGAACAACAAAGTCCACAAAAACTGAAAGAAGTTATTGTCAAAACTTTATATACCTATTTGGCTTTTATTTAAAAATTTTTTTTAATGTTTTTATTTATTTTTGAGAAAGAGAGGGAGACAGAGTACTAGCGAGGGATGGACAGAGAGAGAGGTAGACACAGAATCTGAAGCAGGCTCCAGGCTCTGAGCTGTCAGCACAGAGCCCAATGCGGGGCGGGGCTCGAATTCACAAACTGCAAGATCAGGACCCGAGCCAAAGTCGGACGTTCAACCAACTGAGCCACCCAGGTGCCCATACCTATTTGGCTTTTAAAGTGCAGTGATTTATTTACCTTAGCCAGCCTGGCAAATTAACCTTACAAATGTAAGACTATTTTCTCTCAACATTCACTCCTATGAGACTATTAACACTCAAATGGGCCCAGGTGTCACCCACATGGAAAATATTCTTGTGTGTACATCTGTAGTCCTTGCATGTGGCCATGTTCTATAAGTTCAGTCCTTATATTATAAAGCCTTATAATGGAATCTAATAATAACTAGTGCCTTATATTTATTTATACAGTGCATTTTTAAATGTTTATTTATCTTCGAGAGAGAGAGAGAGAGAGAGAGAGAGAGAGAGAGAGAGAGAATGTGCACGCAAGAGGGAGAAGGGCACAGAGAGAGGGGGACACAGAATCTGAAGCAGGCTCCAGGCTCTGAGCTGTCAGTACAGAGCCTGACACAGGGCTCAAACTCACGGACCAGGAGATCGTGACCTGAACTGAAGTCTGATGCTTAACTGACTGAGCCACCCACATGCCCCACAGTGCTTTTGACCTTAAAAATTTTTTTCACCTTCAATTTATTTTAATATTAACATAATGCCTTATGATATTTGAATCATTTTAATTTTCTGTCACTAGAATGCATTAAACAGATTGCAAACCAAATTCTGTAATATTTTTTGAAAAGGCTATATAGCTATGTTAGAAATAACTATATTCCATGTGAAGAAAGTATTGGTTCTACCTTGCTCCAAAGAGCCTGTGCAATATCTGAAATATTGTCATTAGTTCAGGATATCACTCTGTAAGAGCAGCAAATGGAGGCTATCCAGATTAAGCGTATTCTGCAGGGCATTTCTATGAAGAGTAGTTGAAATAGCTTGGAATGTTTATCTGGGAAAAGAAATACTAAGGGCTTCTGTGCAGTACTATAGGAATAAATAAAGACCAGTCGATGGAAGTTAGAAAGAGATGGAATTAAATTTATCTGAAGGAATATATTTATTATACATGCTGTATAATTCTTGCCTAGAGCTTTCACAGAAAATGTTTATTGTCGTAGATGACCAAAAATGAATACATTAAACTTTCTACAAAAGGAGTGCTCTCATCGCCATTGCATGTATAGACAGAGACTGTATAAATTTTGGTTGAAAATGTTGCAGAAAGAATTCCTACATTGTGGGTGATGTTGGATATGTTCCACTTCTTAGTTGCTTTTCATATTTATGTATTTGGAGTTCCATAAATTCTTATCCATATTAAAGAGCCTTATATTGGTGTCTCTATCTTAAAAATAACTTTTACAAGATCAAATTTTCCTTTTAATGTGAAAGGTTTTCCCCTGACTTTGTAGATTTGAAAGTTTAATTTAGACTGAGTATCTTAGGAATTCATAGCCTGGCTTATTCAAAAGGGTCACAACGTCAAAATCACCAGTTCCAGACCATAGAATTCTAAGTTGTTTTCTTGCTAAGCCTCAATGTAACACATGTTTCTAAGTAGGAAATGTCCTTAATTCTGATGAGAATTTTGGATTTCAACTCCATTTCTAGTTTCTGATCTGGTTCCACCTTTGGTTAGTGATGTCAAGACCTAGTCTGATACCACATGGTGCAGCAGTAGCAGTCAACCTTGCTTCTTACCTTGACCTGATTTATAGTTCATGCTTCCCTTCCTGGCTTTGGCAATCCTTCATTATTCACTAAATACAAGCACTCTGTGGTTTTTCCAATACAAGAATAATTGGTGATAAGACCTAAAGGGACATGAGGAAGGGGGCAATACAGTATGGGGTGAGGCAGGATCCTCCAATACTACCTTTCCTGTGCCTTATTCTCAGTGTCTTGCTCTCATCCTTTTGTTACCTTCAGAAAATCTTTTATAATACTACTGAGACCACACATTCCTGGACATATAAACACCATATTAACAAATATCTCTGTAATATATTCTCCAAGACAGTATTTGGATATTTCCAAGTCATCTGACTTGGAATATGCTAGCTTTTGTTCATTCCTTATTTGCACGTGTGGGAAGCTCAATTTCTCCATGCAAGATGTCTGTAGTTTTTCTTTTTTTCTTTTTTAAAAATAGACTTTATTTTTTAGAGCAGTTTTAGGTTTACAGCAAAATTGAGCGGGAGGTGCAATATTTCCCTCCTACTTCCTGCCCTTATACATGTGTAGCCTCATCTATTATCAACATCCCCCACCTGCACATCATTATCATGCAGATTGCATAGTTTACATTAGGGTTCACTCTTAGGGTTGTACACCCCATGAGTTTTGACAAATTTATAATGACCTGTATCTACTGTTATGGTATCTTACAGAATAGTTTCATTGCCCTAAACATCCTCTGTGCTCCACATATTTAATTCTTCCTCTTTTCAACCCCCTGGTAACCTCTGATACCATTACTGTCTCCATACTTGTGCCTGTTCCAGTATGCCATATAGTTGGAATCATCCAGAATGTAGCCTTTTCAGATTGGCTGCTTTCATGTAGTAATACACATTTAAGTTTCCTCTATGTCTTTTCATGGTTTGATATGCATTTCTTTTCAGTGCTGAAAAATATTCTGTTGTCTGATTCTACTACAGTTCATCCATTCACCTACTGAAGGATATCTTGTTTGCTTTCATGTTTGGCAAAATTATGAATAAAGCTGCTATAGACATATATGTGCAGATTTTTGCATGAACGTAACTTTCACCTCCTTTGGAAAATACTAAAGAGAATGACTGCATAGTTAGAGTATGTTTAACTTTATAAAAAAAAGTCTCAAAATCCTTCCAATGTGTGGCTCTATCATTTTGCACTTCCACCGGGAATGAAATAAAGTTCCTGTTGCTCCATATCCTTTCCAGCATTTGGTGGTGTTAGTTCTGGATTTCAGCTATTCTATTAAGTGTGTAGCAGTATCTTACTGTTTCAATCTGCATTTTCCTAGGACAGATGATGTGGAACACCTTTACATATGCCTGTTTGCCATTGGTATGTCTTTTTTGGTAAGGCATCTGTTACAGTCTTCAGACTATTTTTAAATCAGATTGGTTGTTTACTTATCATTGAATTTGAAGTATTCTTTGTATGTTTTAGATAACAGTCTTTTATCAGTGTGTTGTTTGCAAATATTTTCTCTCATTAGGTGTTTTGTCTTCTCTTTACAATGCCTTTGACAGCAGAAACTGTCAATTTTAATGAAGTCTTCTTATCAGTTCTCTCACAGATCATGTCTTTGGTGTTGTGTTCAAAAATTTAACTTAAAAAGTCATTGCCAAACCCAAGATCATTTAGATTTTCTCCTATGTTATCTACTAAGAATTTTATGGTTTTGCATTTTACAGTTAGATTTATGCTTCATTTTGAGTTAATTTTTGTGAAGGGTGTAAAGTCCGTGTCTAGATTTTTGTGTGTGTGGATGTCCACTTGTTCCAGCACCGTTTTCTGAAAAGACTATCTTTCTCCGTTGTATTTCCTTTGCTCCTTTGTTGAAGATCAGTTGACTGTATTTATATAGGCCTTTTTATGGGCTTTCTATTTCTGTTCCATCGATCTGTTTTTTCTATTCTTTCAACAATACCATATTCTCTTCATTACTGTAGCTTTTATAGTAAACTTGAAATCATATAGTGTCAATCCTTCAATATTGTGTTGTCTGTTCTTTTGCCAACTTCATACAAACTTTAGAATCAGCTTGTTGACATTCACAAAATAACTTTCTGGGATTTTGATTAAGATCAAAATGGAAAGACTGGCATATTGATAATTTTAAGTTTTCCTACCCATGAACATGGAATGTGTTTCTATTTATTTATATCTTTGATTTATTTCATCAGAATTTTGCAGTTTTTCTCATACAGATTTGTGCATGTTTTGTTAGATTTATAACTTAGTATGTATTTCATTTTGGGGAGTGTTGATGTAAATAGAATTGTTTTTAATTGCCAATTCCAGTTGTTCATTGTTGGTTTATAGGACAGTGTTGACTCTTGTGTATTAACCTTGTATTTTGCAATCTTGCTGTTTATTAGTTTCAGGAAGTTTTTTTTTTTGTTTTTGTTTGTTTTTTTTCTTCAAGATTTTCTACATAGACAGTCATCTCATCTGCAAACAAACACAGTTGTTTCTTCCTTCTACAACAGTGTACCTTTTATTTCCTTTTCTTATTACATTAGTTAGGACTTCCAGTACAATGTTGAAACAGAGCACTGAGAAGAGACTTTGCTTTGTTCGTGATCTTAGTGAGAAATTTTATAGTTTTTCACCATTAAGTATGATGTTAGCTGCAGGCTTTTAAAAATAGATATTCTTTATGAGGTTCAGAAGGGTTCTCTTATCTCCCTAGTGCCAATAATTTTTATCATGAATGGCTGTTGGGTTTTGTCATATACTTTTTCTGCAGGTATTCATATGTTCTTATTTTTCTTCTTAGCTTGTTGATGTGATATATTTATTAATTGATTTTGGACTATTTCAGCAGCTTTGAATAATTCTTTTTATACATTGTCAGATTTGATTTATATTGAGGGTTTTGCATTTATGTTTCTGATAAATATTGGCTTATAGTTTTATTGTAATGTCATTGTCTGGTTTTGATGTTGGAGTAATTCTGGACTCTAGATTGAGTTTGGAAGTGTTACATCTATCTTTAAAAAACAATTGTAGAGAATTGGTATAATCTCTTCCTTAAATGTTTAATAGAATTCACAAATGAACCCATCTAGTGGGTGTTGGTCCTTTCTGTTTTGGAAGGTTATTAATTATTGATTCAACTTATTTAATAGAAATAAGCCTATTCAGGAGTGCCTGGGTGGCTCAGTCAGTTAAGTGGCTGACTCTTGACTTCAGGTCATGATCTCAAGGTTCATGAGGTCAGCCCTGTGTTGGGCTCTGCTATGACAGTGCAGAGCCTGCTTGGGATTCTCTGTCTTTGCCACTCCCCCACACTCTCTTTCTCTCTCTCTCTTACATTAAATAAATAAACTTTAAAAAGTAAAGAAATAAGCCTATTCAGATTGTCTTTTTCTCCTTGTATGAGTTTTGGCAGGTTGTCTTTCAAGAATCGATCCATTTCATCTTGGTCGTTAAATTTATGGGCGTAGAGTTGTTCATAATATTCTTTTAGTATCATTTTGATATCCATGGTATTAGTATTTATGTCCCTTCTTTCATTTCTAATGTTAGTAGTTTGTGTCCTCTTTTTTTTTCTTAGCTTGACTAGAGGCTTATAAATTTTATTGATCTTTTCAAGTTTTGTTGACAGTCTCTGTTGATTCCCATTTTTCAATCTCATTGGTTTCTTCTCCAAGTTTTGTTCCTTGTGTTTACTTTGAATTTGCTCTTCTTTTTCTAGTTTCCTAAGGTAGAAACTTAGGTTATTTATTTTAGAACTTTCTTATTTTTATTATTATTTTTAAAAGTGTGTTTATTTTTGAGAGAGAGAGAGAGAGAGAGAGCAGGGGAAGGGTGGAGAGAGAGGAAGAGAGAGGATCCCAAGCAGGCTCCATGCTATCAGTGCAGAGCCTGATATGGGCCTTGAACCAAGAGGAAACCAAGAGCCAGCGCTTAACTGACTTAGCCACCCATGTGCCCAAGAGTTTTCTTATTTTTTAATCCATGCATTTAATGTTGTGAATTTCCCTCTAAGCACTGCCTTTGTTGCATCCCACCAATTTTGATAAGTTGTATTTTCATTTTCATTTAGTTAAAAATAGTTTAAAATTTTTCTTGGGATTTCTCCTTTGATTTATGTGTTAATTAGAAGTGTGTTGTTTAATCTCCAAGTGCTTGGGGGTTTTCTAGCTATCGTTCTGTTATTGATTTCTAGTTAAATTCTATTGTGGTCTGGGTGCAGACTTGATATGATATATATTCTTTTAAATTTGTTGAAGTGTATTTTATGGCCAACAACGTGGTCTATCTTTGTAAATGTTCCATGTGAGCTTGAGAAGAATGTGTTTTCTGCAGTTGTTGGATAAAGTAGTCTGTAGATGTCAATTATATCTAGTTGATTGATGGTGCTTTTTACTTCAGCTATGTCTTTGCTAATATTCTTCCTGTTGGGTATGTCCATTTCTGTTAGAGTAGTGATGAGGTGTCAAACTGTAATAGTGATTTCATCTATTTCTCCTTGCCATTCTAACAGTTTTTGCCTCAAATATCTTTATGTTCTGTTAAGTGCATACGTGTTAAGGATTGTTATATCTTCTTGGAGACCTGACCCCTTTATCATTATGTAATGTCTTCATTCTTGAAAACTTTCATGCTTTGAAGTCTGTTCTTTCTGAAATTAACATAGCTACTTCTGTTTTTTTTTAATTAGTGTTAGCATGGTGTATCTGTCTCCATTTACTTTTAATCTATATGTGTCTTTATATTTAAAGTGAATTTCTCGTAGACAACATATAAATGGGTTCTGTGTTTTTACTTACATTGACAATTTCTATTAATTGGTGTATTTAGACCATTGATATTCAAAGTGTTTATTGATATAGTTACCACATTTGTTACTGGTTTTATTTGATGCCTTTGTTCTTCTAATTTTTTCTTTCAAACTTTTCTTTCATTTGTGTTTTTTTTATTTAGAATTTTTTTAATATTTATTTATTTTTGAGAGAGGGAGAGAGAGAGAGAGGCAGAGAGAGAGGGAGACAGAATCCAAGCAGGCTCCAGACTCTGAGCTGTCAGCACGGAGCCTGACACGGGGCTTGAACTCACGGACCACAAGATCAGGACCTGGGCTGAAGTTAGACGCTCAACCTACTGAGCCACCCAGGCGCCCCTCATTTGTGGTTTTAATTGAGCATTTATATAGTTCCACTTTACTTCTTTCTTAGCATATCTGTTATAATTTTTAAAAAATTTTTTTTCATGGTTGCCCCAGAGTTTGCAATACACATTGTCAGCTAATCAAATAACTTTCAAATAACACTATACCACTTCATGGGTAATGTTAGTACCTTAAAATAACAAAATAATCTTAATTCTTCCCTCCTATATCTTGTATACTTGCTGTCTTTCATTTTAAGCATTATATGTATACATTTTCAAATACATTGTTGCTATTATTTTGAACAAACTTATGTGTTTAATCAATTAAGAATAAAAAAAATAAGAATTTTTATTTTACCATCACTTATTTCTCTCCAGTGTTCTTCCTTTAAGTAGATCCAAGTTTCTGGCCGATACCATTTTCTTTCTTTCTGAAGGATTTAACATTTCCTACAAGGCTAGTCTATTGGCAACAAATATCTCAGGTTTGCTTGTCTGATAAAGTCTTATTTCTCTGTCATCTTTGAAGAATAATTTCACAGGGTACAGAATTCTAGGTTGGTGGGGTTTTATTTTTTCAACACTTTAAATATTTCATTCCACTGTCCTTTTATTTGCATGGTTTCTGAGGAGAAATCAGATATAATTCTTATCTTTGCTCTCCTCCATAGGTATGATTTTTTTTCTTCTTCCAGATTCTTTCAGGACATTTACTGTATCTTTGATTTTCTGTAGTTTGAATGAGGTATGCCTCAGTGTATATTGTGCATTTATCCTGCTTGCTGTTCTCTGAGCTTCCTGGATCTGTGGTTTGGTGTCTGACACTAATGTGGAGAAATTCTTAGTTATTATTTCATTAAATATTTCCTCTGTTCCTTTCTCTTTCTTCTTCTGGCATTACCATTACACATATCATACACATAACTGTTGCCCCACAGTTCTTGGAATATTCTATTTTATCTTTCCCTTTGGTTTTCAGTTTTGGAGGTTTCTACTAAGATATCCTCAAGCTAAGAAATTCTTTCCTCTGCCATGACCAGTTGACAAGTAAGTACCTCAAAGGCATTCTTCATTTCTGATAGTGTTTTTGATATATAATACTGTTTTTTGGTTCTTTCTTAGAATTTCCCTCTCTCTGCTTACACTGGCCATCTGTTCTTGCATGCTGTTTACTCTATCCATTGGATAAGTGGATATTAATCATAGTTGTTTTAAATTCGGAGTCTGATAATTCCAACATTCCTGTGCCTCTGGTTTTGATGCTTATTCTGTGTCTGTCTCTTTTCCCTGTTGGTATGCCTTGTAATTTTCCCCTGATAGCTGGCATGATATCCCAGGTAAAAGAACTGCTGTTTTTAGGCTATTAGTAATGTAGTAGTAAGGTGAGGATGGGGAGAGGAAGAATGCTATAGTCTCATGAGTAGGTCTCAGTCCTTTAGTGAGCTTGCACCTTTGGACTTCCTAAGTGCTTGTTAGTATCCCCTCTCTCCTTGGGCAGGATAGGATGACTAAGGGTGGGCTGGAATTGAGTATTCCCTTCCTCCAGGTCATTTAGGCTCTGATAGAGTCCCAGCAGGATAGGGTCTGGTTAATTTCTCCTGCGGGCAAGACATGTTAAGAACAGAATGCCCTCTTGTGTTTCAAAATGGTTACTTTTCCCCTTCCCTGACTGGAATTTCTCCAATATTCACTGTGAGAACCTGGTCAAGCTTCTGGAGGTGAAACTCACAAAAATAGGCCTCTGCCTTCCTTGACTGTGTTCCCCTGGAGCTTTTGATTCTGAGTTGTCTGCATTGGGCCTCCAGAAATTTATCAATTACTGTTTAGGTTTTTCTACCCTGGCCCTGGTTCTGTTACTCTGTGGTGGTTTCTGCTTGTGCATTTCTGCTCTATTAAGTTGTGATTCTGTGTATTTGCCTGTTGGTCTCTCCAATTTTGGGGACAGCAGTTTGCCCTGTGACCTTACTTCTTTTACAGATCTAAGAAGAATTGTTGATTTTTCAATTTGTTTCAGCTTTTTACTTGTTTGGATTGAGTGGTGACTTCCCAGCTTCTTGTATACTGGACTAGAAACCAGAAGTCTGCTCTTGTTTTTACAAGTACTCAGAATGTGTCAATTTGATGACTTTTTTCTTCTAATGTTGGAACAGAGAATATTAATTATTTTCTTTTTTTTTCAAATTTTAATTTAAATTCCAGTTAAATAACTTACAGTATAATCTAGTTTTAGGTGTAGAATTTAGTTATTCATCACTTATATGTAATACCCAGTGCTCATCACACCAAGTGCCCTCCTTTATACCATGACCCATGTAACCCACCCCCCTTTCCACCTCTCCCTCAGCAACCCTCAGTTCTCTGTAGCCAAGAGTCTGTTTTATGGTTTGCCTCTATTTTTTCCTCCCCCCCACCCCATGTTTATCTGTTTTATTTCCGAAATTCCTCATGTAAGTGAAATCATAGTAGCATTACCAACAATAGCCAAATTATGGAAAGAGTCCAAATGCCCCTCTACTGATGACTGGATAAAGAATATGTGGTATATGCTTGTGTGTGTGTATATACATATATATATATATATATGTATATACACACACACACACACACACACACACACACACACACAATGGACTATCACTCAGCCATAAAAAAGAATGTAATCTTGCCATTTACCATGACGTGGATAGAGCTAGAGAGTATTATACTAAGCAAAATATTAATCACTTTATCTTTCTTTTTTTTTATTTTTTTTATTTTTTAATATATGAAATTTACTGTCAAATTGGTTTCCATACAACACCCAGTGCTCATCCCAAAAGGTGCCCTCCTCAATACCCATCACCCACCCTGCCCTCCCTCCCACCCCCCATCAACCCTCAGTTTGTTCTCAGTTTTTAACAGTCGCTTATGCTTTGGCTCTCTCCCACTCTAACCTCTTTTTTTTTTTTCCTTCCCCTCCCCCATGGGTTTCTGTTACGTTTCTCAGGATCCACATAAGAGTGAAACCATATGGTATCTGTCTTTCTCTGTATGGCTTATTTCACTTAGCATCACACTCTCCAGTTCCATCCATGTTGCTACAAAAGACCATATTTCATTTTTTCTCATTGCCACGTAGTATTCCATTGTGTATATAAACCACAATTTCTTTATCCATTCATCAATTGATGGACATTTAGGCTCTTTCCATAATTTGGCTATTGTTGAGAGTGCTGCTATAAACATTGGGGTACAAGTGCCCCTATGCATCAGTACTCCTGTATCCCTTGGATAAATTCCTAGCAGTGCTATTGCTGGGTCATAGGGTAGGTCTATTTTTAATTTTCTGAGGAACCTCCACACTGCTTTCCAGAGCGGCTGCACCAATTTGCATTCCCACCAACAGTGCAAGAGGGTTCCCGTTTCTCCACATCCTCTCCAGCATCTATAGTCTCCTGATTTCTTCATTTTGGCCACTCTGACTGGCGTGAGGTGGTATCTGAGTGTGGTTTTGATTTGTATTTCCCTGATAAGGAGCGACGTTGAACATCTTTTCATGTGCCTGTTGGCCATCCGGATGTCTTCTTTAGAGAAGTGTCTATTCATGTTTTCTGCCCATTTCTTCACTGGGTTATTTGTTTTTCGGGTGTGGAGTTTGATGAGCTCTTTATAGATTTTGGATACTAGCCCTTTGTCCGATGTGTCATTTGCAAATATCTTTTCCCATTCCGTTGGTTGCCTTTTAGTTTTGTTGGTTGTTTCCTTTGCTGTGCAGAAGCTTTTTATCTTCATAAGGTCCCAGTAATTCATTTTTGCTTTTAATTCCCTTGCCTTTGGGGATGTGCCGAGTAAGAGATTGCTACGGCTGAGGTCAGAGAGGTCTTTTCCTGCTTTCTCCTCTAAGGTTTTGATGGTTTCCTGTCTCACATTCAGGTCCTTTATCCATTTTGAGTTTATTTTTGTGAATGGTGTGAGAAAGTGGTCTAGTTTCAACCTTCTGCATGTTGCTGTCCAGTTCTCCCAGCACCATTTGTTAAAGAGACTGTCTTTTTTCCATTGGATGTTCTTTCCTGCTTTGTCAAAGATGAGTTGGCCATACGTTTGTGGGTCTAGTTCTGGGGTTTCTATTCTATTCCATTGGTCTATGTGTCTGTTTTTGTGCCAATACCATGCTGTCTTGATGATGACAGCTTTGTAGTAGAGGCTAAAGTCTGGGATTGTGATGCCTCCTGCTTTGGTCTTCTTCTTCAAAATTACTTTGGCTATTCGGGGCCTTTTGTGGTTCCATATGAATTTTAGGATTGCTTGTTCTAGTTTCGAGAAGAATGCTGGTGCAATTTTGATTGGGATTTCATTGAATGTGTAGATAGCTTTGGGTAGTATTGACATTTTGACAATATTTATTCTTCCAATCCATGAGCAGGGAATGTCTTTGCATTTCTTTATATCTTCTTCAATTACCTGCATAAGCTTTCTATAGTTTTCAGCATACAGATCTTTTACATCTTTGGTTAGATTTATTCCTAGGTATTTTATGCTTCTTGGTGCAATTGTGAATGGGATCAGTTTCTTTATTTGTCTTTCTGTTGCTTCATTGTTAGTGTATAAGAATGCAACTGATTTCTGTACATTGATTTTGTATCCTGCAACTTTGCTGAATTCATGTATCAGTTCTAGCAGACTTTTGGTGGAGTCTATCGGATTTTCCATGTATAATATCATGTCATCTGCAAAAAGCGAAAGCTTGACTTCATCTTTGCCAATTTGGATGCCTTTGATTTCCTTTTGTTGTCTGATTGCTGATGCTAGAACTTCCAGCACTATATTAAACAACAGCGGTGAGAGTGGGCATCCCTGTCGTGTTCCTGATCTCAGGGAAAAAGCTCTCAGTTTTTCCCCGTTGAGGATGATGTTAGCTGTGGGCTTTTCATAAATGGCTTTTATGATCTTTAAGTATGTTCCTTCTATCCCGACTTTCTCCAGGGTTTTTATTAAGAAAGGGTGCTGGATTTTGTCAAAGGCCTTTTCTGCTCGATCGACAGGATCATATGGTTCTTCTCTTTTTTTTTGTTAATGTGATGTATCACGTTGATCGATTTGCGAATGTTGAACCAGCCCTGCATCCCAGGAATGAATCCCACTTGATCATGGTGAATAATTCTTTTTATATGCTGTTGAATTCGATTTGCTAGTATCTTATTGAGAATTTTTGCATCCATATTCATCAGGGATATTGGCCTGTAGTTCTCTTTTTTTACTGGGTCTCTGTCTGGTTTAGGAATCAAAGTAATACTGGCTTCATAGAATGAGTCTGGAAGTTTTCCTTCCCTTTCTATTTCTTGGAATAGCTTGAGAAGGATAGGTATTATCTCTGCTTTAAACGTCTGGTAGAACTCCCCTGGGAAGCCATCTGGTCCTGGACTCTTATTTGTTGGGAGATTTTTGATAACCGATTCAATTTCTTCACGGTTATGGGTCTGTTCAAGCTTTCTATATCCTCCTGATTGAGTTTTGGAAGAGTGTGGGTGTTTAGGAATTTGTCCATTTCTTCCAGGTTGTCCAATTTGTTGGCATATAATTTTTCATAGTATTCCCTGGTAATTGTTTGTATCTCTGAGGGATTGGTTGTAATAATTCCATTTTCATTCATGATTTTATCTATTTGGGTCATCTCCCTTTTCTTTTTGAGAAGCCTGGCTAGAGGTTTGTCAATTTTGTTTATTTTTTCAAAAAACCAACTCTAGGTTTCGTTCATCTGCTCTACAGTTTTTTTAGATTCTATATTGTTTATTTCTGCTCTGATCATTATTATTTCTCTTCTTCTGCTGGGTTTAGGCTGCCTTTGCTGTTCTGCTTCTATTTCCTTTAGGTGTGCTGTTAGATATTGTATTTGGGATTTTTCTTGTTTCTTGAGATAGGCCTGGATTGCAATGTATTTTCCTCTCAGGACTGCCTTCGCTGCGTCCCAAAGCGTTTGGATTGTTGTATTTTCATTTTCGTTTGTTTCCATATATTTTTAAATTTCCTCTCTAATTGCCTGGTTGACCCACTCATTCGTTAGTAGCGTGTTCTTTAACCTCCATGCTTTTGGAGGTTTTCCAGACTTTTTCCTGTGGTTGATTTCAAGCTTCATAGCATTGTGGTCTGAAAGTATGCATAGTATAATTTCAATTCTTGTAAACTTATGAAGGGCTGTTTTGTGACCCAGTATATGATCTATGTTGGAGAATGTTCCATGTGCACTCGAGAAGAAAGTATATTCTGTTGCTTTGGGATGCAGAGTTCTAAATATATCTGTCAAGTCCATCTGATCCAATGTATCATTCAGGGCCCTTGTTTCTTTTTTTTTTCAACGTTTTTTTTTTTTTTTTAATTTATTTTTGGGACAGAGAGAGACAGAGCATGAACGGGGGAGGGGCAGAGAGAGAGGGAGACACAGAATCGGAAACAGGCTCCAGGCTCCGAGCCATCAGCCCAGAGCCTGACGCGGGGCTCGAACTCACGGACCGCGAGATCGTGACCTGGCTGAAGTCGGACGCGTAACCGACTGCGCCACCCAGGCGCCCCAAGGGCCCTTGTTTCTTTATTGACTGTGTGTCTAGATGATCTATCCATTTCTGTAAGTGGGGTGTTAAAGTCCCCTGCAATGACCACATTCTTATCAATAAGGTTGCTTATGTTTATGAGTAATTGTTTTATATATCTGGGGGCTCCGGTATTTGGCGCATAGACATTTATAATTGTTAGCTCTTCCTGATGGATAGACCCTGTAATTATTATATAATGCCCTTCTTCATCTCTTGTTACAGCCTTTAATTTAAAGTCTAGTTTGTCTGATATAAGTATGGCTACTCCAGCTTTCTTTTGGCTTCCAGTAGCATGATAAATAGTTCTCCATCCCCTCACTCTCAATCTAAAGGTGTCCTCAGATCTAAAATGAGTCTCTTGTAGACCGCAAATAGATGGGTCTTGTTTCTTTATCCACTCTGATAGCCTATGTCTTTTGGTTGGCACATTTAATCCATTTACATTCAGTGTTATTATGGAAAGATACGGGTTTAGAGTCATTGTGATGTCTGTATGTTTTATGCTTGTAGTGATGTCTCTGGTACTTTGTCTCACAGGATCCCCCTTAGGATCTCTTGTAGGGCTGGTTTGGTGGTGACAAATTCCTTCAGTTTTTGTTTGTTTGGGAAGACCTTTATCTCTCCTTCTATTCTAAATGACAGACTTGCTGGATAAAGGATTCTCGGCTGCATATTTTTTCTGTTTAGCACACTGAAGATATCGTGCCAAGCCTTTCTGGCCTGCCAAGTTTCAAAAGAGAGATCAGTCACGAGTCTTATAGGTCTCCCTTTATATGTGAGGGCATGTTTATCCCTTGCTGCTTTCAGAATTTTCTCTTTATCCTTGTATTTTGCCAGTTTCACTATGATATGTCGTGCAGAAGATCGATTCAAGTTACGTCTGAAGGGAGTTCTCTGTGCCTCTTGGATTTCAATGCCTTTTTCCTTCCCCAGGTCAGGGAAGTTCTCAGCTATAATTTCTTCAAGTACCCCTTCAGCACCTTTCCTTCTCTCTTCCTCCTCTGGGATACCAATTATGCGTATATTATTTCTTTTTAGTGTATCACTTAGTTCTCTAATTTTCCCCTCATACTCCTGGATTTTTTTATCTCTCTTTCTCTCAGCTTCCTCTTTTTCCATAACTTTATCTTCTAGTTCACCTATTCTCTCCTCTGCCTCTTCAATCCGAGCTGTCGTGGTTTCCATTTTGTTTTGCATTTCGTTTAAAGCACTTTTCAGCTCCTCGTGACTGTTCCTTAGTCCCTTGATCTCTGTGGCAAGAGATTCTCTGCTGTCCTGTATACTGTTTTCAAGCCCAGCGATTAATTTTATGACTATTATTCTAAATTCACTTTCTGTTATATTATTTAAATCCTTTTTGATCAGTTCATTAGCTGTTGTTATTTCCTGGAGATTCTTCTGAGGGGAATTCTTCCGTTTGGTCATTTTGGATAGTCCCTGGAGTGGTGAGGACCCGCAGGGCACTTCCCCTGTGCTGTGGTGTATAACTGGAGTTGGTGGGTGGAGCCGCAGTCCGACCTGATGTCTGCCCCCAGCCCACCGCTGGGGCCACAGTCAGACTGGTGTGTGCCTTCTCTTCCCCTCTCCTAGGGACGGGATTCACTGTGGGGTGGCGTGGCTCATCTGGGCTACTTGCACACTGCCAGGCTTGTGGTGCTGGGGATCTGGCATATTAGCTGGGGTGGGTAGGCAAAGTGCACGGGGGCAGGAGGGGCAGGCTTAACTCGCTTCTCCTTAGGTGATCCACTTCAGGAGGGGCCCTGTGGCAGCGGGAGGGAGTCAGATCCGCTGCCGGAGGTTTGGCTCCGCAGAAGCACAGAGTTGGGTGTTTGCTCGGAGCGAGCAAGTTCCCTGGCAGGAACTGGTTCTCTTTGGGATTTTGGCTGGGGGATGGGCGGGGGAGATGGAGCTGGCGAGCACCTTTGTTCCCTGCCAAGCTGAGCTCCGCCGTCGGGGGCTCAGCAGCTCTCCCTCCCTTTGTCCTCCAGCCTTCCCGCTTCCCGAGCAGAGCTGTTAACTTATGACCTCCCAGACGCTAAGTCACGCTTGCTGTCGGAACACAGTCCGTCTGGCCCCTCCGCTTTTGCCAGCCAGACTCGGGGGCTCTGCTTGGCCGGCAGGCTGCCCCTCCGCCCCGGCTCCCTCCCGCCAGTCCCTGGAGCGCGCACCGCCTCGCTGCCCTTCCTACCCTCTTCCGTGGGCCTCTCGTCTGCGCTTGGCTCCGGAGACTCCGTTCTGCTAATCCTCTGGCGGTTTTCTGGGTTATTTAGGCAGGTGTAGGTGGAATCTAAGTGATCAGCAGGATGCGCAGTGAGCCCAGCGTCCCCCTCACCGCCATCTTCCCTCCCTCCCCTCACTTTATCTTTCAAAATATACCCCTACCCCTGGCAAAAGTCAGTTTATTTTTATAAGTAACAAAACATTTAAAGCATTATTTTGTGTATTATAGGATACTTTTCTCGCATAAATCTATTCTAAGCATTATTTAAGTTATAAAATTGATATTTTTTAACTTGTTTTATTTTTTATTTTTTTAAATTTACATCCAAATTAGTTAGCATATAGTGCAAGAATGATTTCAGGAGTAGATTCCTTAGTGCCCCTTACCTTTTTAGCCCATCCCCCCTCCCACAACCCCTCCTGTAACCCTCAGTTTGTTCTCCGTATTTATGAGTCTCTTCTGTTTTGTCCCCCTCCCTGTTTTTATATTATTTTTGTTTCCCATCCCTTACGTTCATCTGTTTTGTCTTTTAAAGTCCTCATATGAGTGAAGTCATATGATTTTTGTCTTTCTCTGACTGACTAATGTCACTTAGCATAATACCCTCCAGTTCCATCCACATAGTTGCAAATGGCAAGATTTCATTCTTTTTGATTGCCAAGTAATACTCCATTGTATGTATATATATATATATATATATACATATATATATATATATATATATACCACATCTTCTTTATCCATTCATCCATCGATGGCCATTTGGGCTCTTTCCGTACTTTGGCTCTTACTGATAGTGCTGCTATAAACATGGGGGTGCATGTGTCCCTTCGAAACTGCACACCTGTATCCCTTGGATAAATGCCTAGTAGTGCAATTGCTGGGTCATAGGGTAATTCTATTTTTAGTTTTTTGAGGAACCTCCATACTGTTTTCCAGAGTGGCTGCATCCGCTTGCATTCCCATACAATTGATATTCTAACTCCATTTCAGAAAATATGTTGCTCTTTTATGTACATTGGATTACATAAACTCTGTCTAGCAGGATACTGTATTCTTGTTCTACTTCTCCACTAGGTATATTAGTTAGGTTGAGCCATCCTATCTACATGGTCAAATTGATCAGTGAACCATATGTTGCCAGGCCACTTTTGCATCTCCTTAAGAAGCATGTGTATTACCTGGAGACCCTGGACTTGGACCTGGCTCAGCAACTGCATGAAACTTTGAATTCTAAGATATATTGGATGCTGGCTTTATATTAGGTAAGAACATTAAAAATTATTATATGAGAAAAAAATGTGTGGATATTGGCCATTTAAGGAGAGGTGAGTTGCTATACCCTGTCTTTGACCTCCCACATTTATTCCTCTTCTTTATTCCTCTGAAATTCTCTTTATTGTTATGAATCCAGTTCATCTGATATTATTGGTTATGATCCAGTTTCTCCTTCCATAGTGATAATCATGTGATCTGGTTTCGTCACAGTGATTGTTTTAAATGTGGATAATCCACACTGAGCTAAACAATTTTTAGGTGGGGGGTAGTGTGTAGACACTACGTGTTTCTCTTCCTTGGTATAATAAGTTTAATTATTTTTTTTATTTTTGAGAAAGAGAGAGACAGAGGGTGAGCAGGGTGGGGTCAGAGAGAGTGGGAGACACAGAACCTGAAGCAGACCCCAGGCTCTGAGATCTTAGCATAGAGCCCAACATGGGGCTTGAACTCATGAACCAGGGGATCATGACCTGAGCCAAAGTCAGACGCTTAACTGACTGAGCCACCCAGGCACCTGGGATATTAACTTTTAGAATGGCATAATCCAGAGCTACTTTCCTCTTCCCTGCACAATTACAAGAAGCCATTTTATTTTAATTTTTTTTCATGTTTATTTATTATTTATTTTGGGAGAGAGAGGGAGAGAAATAGATAGCTAGCTAGTAGGGAAGGAGCAGAGAGAGAGGGAGAGAGAGAGAGAGAGAGAGAGAGAGAGAGAGAGAGAGAGATAGCTAGTAGGGAAGGAGCAGAGAAAGAGGGAGACAGAATCCCAAGCAAGCTTCACACTATCAGTGTGGAGCCTGGCGTGGGCTCATACTCACAGACTGTGAGTTCATGACCTGAGCTGAAACCAAGAGTTGGATGCTTAACTGACTGACCCACCCAGGTGCCCCAGAAGTAGCCATTTTAAATGGAGGAAAAAGAGGCCAGTGAGGTTAGGATGAAGAAAAAGAATGAATCCTGACAATACTGTCGCATACCAGCAAATCCGCAGCTGTGCCTAAGAGAGAACACGGGGCAGCCAAATTAGCTGGGTGAGAAACTCACTTTACATTGATGTCTCACATGAGGTCTTGTACTTTGAAGAAGATCCATTACTAGGTATTACTAGGTTGATGCTGACTTGATAAAATCACTTGAAGACAGTGTTATCACAGGGTATGCATTTATTGTTTAAAATTGCCCTTTTGTTGCTTTGCCTTTTATGATTGTTTTGTACATTTTTCTGTTGTTGAAGTAGGAAAATGTATGAAGATGTACTTCATGTAAAAGGTACCAAATACTCCTTTTTCACTGATTTCCACTAAAGGGCTAGCAATGGATAAGATCAATATGCTATATGGTCTCCGTTCAGACAATAAATAAGAGGGCTCCTGGGTGTCTCAGTCAGTTAAGCATCTGAGTCTTGATATCAGATCAGGTCATGATATCATGGTTCGTGAGATCAAGTCCAGCACTGGGCTTTGCACCCTCAGTGAGGAGCCTGCTTGGGTTCTCTCTCCCTCTCTCTCTGCCCCTCCCCTGCTATTCTCTCTCTCTCTCTTTTAAAATAAATAAATAAACTTAGAAAAGGAAACATAAATAAGAAACTAAGTCATTCTTTACTTAAACTTCACTGAACAATTCTAGTTGTTTTTGCAAAGTAGAGATATATTCTTAAAATATACAAAATCAGTGAGAACTATGCTTTAAATGTATTTTATTACAGAACTCAACTTTGTTAATAAAAAAAAACCCAAACATTATCCATTTAGGTTCATGGATGGTGTGGGAGTGAGACCATAAATCACTGGACACTGTTGTTACCAGCAAATTGAGAAACATTTAATGAGTGTTTTTTGGTGGGTTGCACTGTATGGATTAATCTTTTAGAAGCAGTTGCTTATTTGAATGGGGATGGAATTTATATATCTAATTTTGATAAGGATTATAGGCAGTATTCAAATTTGAATCGGAAACCTGGTATTGTAAAACATCTGCTGATTGTGGAGAGAAATAAAGTAAGCAAGTAAGAAATGTCAGAGGATCTGGTAACTAACATGGTGGTACTTGTGGTGAATTGCTGTTCTAGGCTGTAAGAAAGGGGTCACTACTCTGAGTCTTGGGCACCCAAATAAAGCCTGTAGTGATTTGTACTCATGTTCTTGATAACTCCCTAAATCTATGGACAAAGGCAGGAAATTAAAAAAAAAAGGTTTTAAGGGTGATGTTTTGGCAATTTAGATAATGGCACATTGAATATGTCTGGCTATTTGGTAATTTCTAGATTCTCTAAGGAAGAAAATATTTTTTTTTCTTGTTCTCACTTTGTTACATTTATCAAATCATTTCTTTTATTTAACAACAGCTGATTATCTCTTCAGATGCAAAATCCTTTAATATGTCAAATCTTTTCAAGGAAATGTGAAACTAAAACTACTCATACTTTTTATTTAAAATTTTTTTATTCACTAATTCAGCAATCGTATTTTTAGAGAACACCTAATAATGCTAAGAAGTGTTATAACTACTGGGATATACAGATTAACATGTACAGCCCATGTTTGGTAATATAAATTGAAGAAGGAGGGAGTTGAACACATAATTTCAATAAAGTAAAAACTACTGTATTACAAGTTCTAAAGGGCACTAAAGAGAAGATGCATTAAATTGCCTGGAGAGTGACATACTTAATAGTTTAAAAATGCTTATGTGTTTGATAGATAGAAAAATGTAAAGAGGGATCTAGGCATGTACAAAAGACTAGGAACTAGAAAGAACACAAGGCTTTCTGGGAACTATAAATAGTTCCAACTGGCCAAAGAACAGTCTGTGTGTGTGTGTGTGTGTGTGTGTGTGTGTGTGTGTGTGTGTGTGAAATAGAAGGAGAGAAAACTGTTTGCATTACTTAAGGAGTTTAAGGATTGTTTTATGTTGAGGAACAGATTTGCCAGATTTTTTTTTTTTACATTTATTTATTTTTGAGAGACAGAGCACACGTGAGGGAAGAGCAGGTAGGGAGGGAGACACAGAATCCAAAGCAGGCTCCAGGCTCTGAGCTGTCAGCACAGAGCCTGACGTGGGGCTCAAACTCACGAACTGCGAGATCATGACCTGAGCCAAGGTTGGTTGCCTAACTGACTGAGCCACCCAGGTGCCCCAGGCTTGCCAGATTTTAAGTGGTGAAGAAATATGTTCACATTTTCTCTTTTAGAAACATTGTACTGGTTTCAGTATGCCTTAATTGAAGCTGCATGGAATTGAAGGTTAGAAGACAAGTTTATAGCCATAGTACAAGTTGATAAAAATCTGTACTATATTACTGGTAAAGGGAATGGGGGAGGGTGCATACTTGGAAGATGTTTTAGGGGATAGATGACAGACAGCTGAGAATGTGAAATGAAGGTGATGAAGGTAAAGAAGTGGTCTAGATTCTTGGCTTGGGCTAATGGATGGACTAACAAGCTAATAATAAACAGTGAAGAATGAGAAAGCAGATTTGGGGGGAAAGGTAACGAATTCAGTTTTTCACATCCTGTGCTTGAGGTATTTGAGGGATAATCAGGTGGACACATCCAGAAGACAGTTATACATAAGGTTCTAGACCACAGGACAAGCCACTGACTAGGATAGAAGTCATTAAAGAACATGTAACAGTTGAAATCATCGCTGTATGGAGAAGAGTAAACGTGCAAGGTTCGCATGATGAGTAACACTAAAAATTAGAGGAAAATGTTACTGAAAAGGAGTAGAGTAGTCATGACAGTAGGGAAAAGAAAAAGTAGGGTCATGGAAGCTATGGGCAAGAGAGACATCCAAGAAGTGGGAGTGGTCAGTATTATGAGATACTGTATTCAGATTTAGGAAGATAAAGGTTGAAGGAATCTACAGATTTATCATTTAAAAAATTGTTGGGAGTCTTTAACAAGATTATTACAGTAGTTATGGAAGCCAAAACACATTTTGAATACTCCATCAGCTCAGTGTAATAGAGTCCTGACAAATTCATAAAAAGATATGATTGTTTATCTTTCTTGTTTCTTTTCTTTTGCTATGTCACAGAACTAGAACAGCCAGAGAGGTACAGCTAGTGCTTTGGTGCCGGGTACTGTATGCTTTATGACCTTTTAAAAAAATGTAACAGCACATAATGTAACTAGATTTCTATTTTCCCAGCATAGAGCTAAGACAGTAACTTTCTGTTTCCAAGTGGCTAGTAAATCTCAAATAGGAGTGGAAGCCAGGCATAATGTACAATTGTTATTCTATCTAAGTGCATTTGATTTCTTAGTTCTCTTTGTTTCCAATTTTTCCAATTAAAGATGGTTGATGCTATTACACTTTATATAACTGAAAGCATAAACAAATCCAGATGGATTATTATAAGAAAAGGAGATATTTTACTCGGTGACAACCTTGGAACATATTAGAAAGATTTTTGAATGGAGTGATGTCCACTAATTGACTTTAAAGTCAACATTTGAAGATATAAACAACTAACCACTGGTGTGTAAAAAGAGATGTTTGTAAGAATTTATGGCAAACTTGTGATTTAATCCTTAGTCCTTGTATGTAAAAATGTTATTTCTATGTTTATATCTCTGCTATAAAGTCTTTGTTACATTATGTTTTTTACATAAAAACAAGTGGTCATTAAGATAAACATGTTGTAATGCTACAGGCTAATATTTCTATCAGGTGATAACAAAACCCTCAATTTTTAATTTAAATTTATCCTTTTTCTTGCTCTCCTTCCCCCAACTAGATAAATATTTTATAAAATAATGTGATTAGGAACACAAGGATTTGGAGTTGATTTGAATGATGGATTTTTGTTTACTTTTGTAAATTCTATTTGTTTCTTGATATTTTACATCTTAAATTTCTTTTCAGCCATTCTGTTTTGTAAAATTACTTGCATAGGTTTTACAAAATATATTTTCTAAAATAATGCTTCAAAGTTTTAAACTAATTAATGGATGGTATTTTCCTTCCCTAGAATTTCGTCCCATGACCTTTATCTCAGCTTTCATTACCAAACGTACAAATCCTACCTTAGTCATCCTCCTCATAATTCATTCCTTTGATCCCTAGCGGACTTTGGAATATAGGCATTTGAGAAACTGTTCTGCATATTATTCAATAGTCAGAATAGGAGTTGTGTTAGCAAATTTGGGTCTAATTTTAACATGGCTACTGAGAGTCTATATTTTCATTTCCTGATACAATTTCCATCTGGTAGTGAACAAAGAGAAAATAGATGTGTTTTAGAAGACAAAGCAAAATGATGTTCTTATTTGGTTAGTGGAAGTGTCTCTTGTAAAATAATGTATATAGACTATTCATTGAAGCTCCAAAGCACAGATAGCATCCAGAACAGTAATTTTGAATATTAAAATATGTTCTAAAATATTTTTATAACCTCAACTGAACAGTTTTCTTCCACTATAGAAACACATTTATTATTCTTTACTTTTTAGGATTTAATTATTAGTAAGTTATGTTAATATTTAATTATTACAGCAAACTGTTCAGTTTTAATAATGATTATTCTTAATATAGTCACTTTATTTGAGGGGATTAAAGACAGTAAAACATGGAGTAAAACCTGACCCTGGAAGGGAAAACAAATTACAAATTATTTTTGTTTCTATTTTGATTTACTTCGTAATACTGTTTTTTATGTGTGAGGTATAATGACAGAATAGGCCTTTCTCAGTTGATTTTCCAATTAGTTAACAGACGTATACCAAGTCCTTCCTATGTGCTAGGTACTTTACCAAGTAAAGAATGAACCAAAGAAACATGGAAATTATCAAAATCATGAGATTCTTTTCATAACGTTATTTATTACTGTCTGCCCTAGGCAATTTATACATTTTTAAAAATGTTTATGCATTTATTTTGAGAGAGAGAGAGTGAGTGAGTGTGAGCAGGGGAGGGGCAGAGATAGAGGGAGAGAGAGACTCCCAAGCAGACTCTGGAGCTGTCAGCACAGAGCCTGACATGGGGCTTGATCTCACAAATTGTGAGATCATGATCTGAGCCAAGATCAAGAGCTGGTTGCTTAACCTACTGAGCCACCCAGACACCACAATTTGTACATTTTTAAATATAAATATTTAAGATATATATTGGTAGAAAGTTAAATGCACAATACATGGCAGATCTCATCTGTTAATGGTGTTGGGCTGATGTTCTATAGCTAAAGTGAGATCCTCTTGTGTCTATTTATATAGTCATTTGGAAAAAATAAAAGCAAGGACTGAAAAAATAGATCAACCTATATTTGAAGAACAACAACAACAATGAAATCAATGGCTATTCTGTCAATGCTGTCATATGAACTTTTCCACCTACACTCAAAATAAGCAGTTCTCTTCTGTTTGGGAAGTTTATATACCAATTTGGCACGGAACCACTTTGTAATGAGTAGATAGCTGAAGGAAGAAAAGCCAAAAACCTTTTTTTTGGCTTACAGGGGCGCCAGGGTAGCTCAGTCGTTTAAGTGTGAGACCGGTCAGGTTATGATCTCAACGCTCGTGAGTTCAAGCCCTGCGTTGGGCTCTTTGCTTACAGCTGGGAGCCTGGAGCCTGCTTTGGATTCCGTGTCTCTGTCTCTCTCTCTCTCTCTCCCTCCCTCACTTGCACTTGCTCTCTTTCTCTCTCTCTCCCCACCCTTCAAAAATAAATTTTTTAAAAAATTAAAAAAAAAAACAACCCATGCTTATAGTTCTAAGCAAGTAAGTACTTCTCACTTTTTTTTTTCAATATATTCTTCATGAAATCCCTCGCTTGTAAATTTTCTCTGAGAGATCTGCTGATGAAGTAGGAATATTTTTAAACAAAGAAGTTCAGGAAATCCAGTGTATTAAGAGGACAATCTCCCTAGCTCATGTTTATTTGCTTTCTTCTTTAGACAGCTTTCAAAAGAACTCCTCTTAACAGCACTAAATTTATTATGTTTGTTGTCATGACCTATTATTGAGATAGCTATGGGACCATCCTCAGTTCATTCATGAACTTCTTTTCTTTACCACAGAATCCAGAGAGGAAAGAACCAAATGCATATTTATAATTAATTAAAACTGAATTTAGCTTTAAACTTCTAAGTAGAAGGCCTGACCTTAATGTGATTGATGGAATCATTTTGGAGATTTTCTTAATTTGGTTACAAGGAATAAAAACTCAAAGTATCTTACTTAAAACCTGATAGAATTTATTAACAGGTTATTAGGTTATTTCATGGGATCCAAGAAAAATTTGAACAACTACTCCTTAGGAAGAGCAAAAAACAAGACAGTGCTGTGATTCTTAGCAGCAATAATATACTCAATAGTTTCTTAGAGAAGGGGGCTGGGGTGTGGACCTGGAAAGAATTCCAGCTGCTGCCTGCACTTCTGGCCCAGAATCTATCCTACTAGCATACTGAATAGCATTTCAGGGCATTTCTCCTTTCATACTCATACCATAAAACTGACCAACTAAAAATTATTACTAAGAAGGTAAGGAATAATAAATCCAAGGAAAGAAAGACAAAGGAACATTGCCCAATGATCAGAGCGCAGATTATCTATGTTGTATACCAGGCTTCTTCTAAATAGGGTGCATCTTACTTAAGAAAGTCTAGCCCTTCGCTTCACAATGCCTAAACTATCCCTGAACTTGATTCATCTCAATTAACATCCTATTCTTAGGGAATGGAGTTGAATGATGGTTTAGAAGACCTTCGTATCTTCTTAGATTCCAATTTATTAATCCAATTTATTAGTCCAACTTCTAATCATCAAAATTTCATATTTTGGGAGGAGGATGATATGAAGTTTTTGGATTTTCTTTTTATACCATTGTTGCTTGATAATCTTCTGAGTTATGTTCTATAATTCTGGTTTTCATTGAGCAGCTTATAAGCTTTGCAGTTCTACATAGTTTTTTCCTTTAAATTACCAGGGTGGCACATTCAATGGTCACTAGCATCCCTGCATTTTTAAAACAGAACCTTTTTTTTTCCCCTATCACTTCCCAGCTGTTTCTGATCTTATCTTTTTCACTCTGACCATATACTCAGCCCTAAGTTTTGCCTTCATATTTTATTGGACTATTTACCACCAACCCTCTTCCTTTGGTTTCTCTTCTTGCTCTATTTTCCTGTCTTTGACAATGGCTCTTCTTTTTTATAACAAATTGGGCATGCTTATTTTGCCTTAGGCAAAAGTTGAGGATAATCACTTCTCCAATCTCACAGAATCCTATTAGATGATTTTCCCACAAACATGACCATAGACACAGAAGTGGAATCAGGGGCACGTGGGTGGCTCAGTTGGTTGAGCGTGTGACTTTGGCTCAGGTCACACAGTCTCCCAGTTCCTGGGTTTGAACCCCACATTGGGCTCTGTGGTGACAGCTCAGAGAATGGAAACTGCTTTGAATTCTGTGTCTCCATTTCTAAACATGTACATTAAACTGAACTTCTCATGATCTGTAATAATATTAACATCCAAATCATTTTGGAATTGGGCTTTAAAATCTTTAAAATACCTTTATTTACTATGCATTAATCTAGTCATTTTGTTGCATAGATAGTACCCGAGGTTTAATTGATCATTAAATTGGATTTATAGTTCTTTAAATTATCAGTAAATCAAATTTATATAAGTGATAATTTAGGAGTATTGCACAAATAAGGAAACCCTAGCATATTTTCCTTAAGTTGTTTTCAGAACTCTGATTAATGTTCATTTACATGACAAGAACACTATTAGATTTATAATTTATTCCAAGTATAATATATTAAACATGTTTTTTAAAGCATGATGTTACCTGGCCACAAAGTCTGTTCCTTTTGAAAAAAGAATGTAAACAACATTTAATTCCCAGGAGAGCAGCTTATTTCTTCTAAAAATATTAAACTTGACTCTTAGAAAAATAAAGATGATATCTTACAGCATCAAGTTGCATTGTTAAAAATAAAATTAATATAAATTTTAGATTGGGTGGACAATACTCTAAGCATGGTTATAATGGTTTCTATTTGATCTATTGAAATTTCCAACATTTATGTTTATCAAGTGACAGAAAGAGCACAGGAATTCATCTCTAGCCATCTGGCTATTGGATGGGTGGTGGTAGATAATTAAAATTTCTTCTTCATTTGATTGGGGGTACAGATGGGTTTACATCAACTCATATGGGAGGTCTCATTTGTTCACACAGAATTTCACACTAAGTGCCTCTCAAGGGCTTCGGGAAATCTCAATGGGTTGAATCAAACATATGGAGGAATGAGTCCAATCATTTTGGGTATTTTGCACTCCTGGCATTAATTTTTTTCTGGACAATGTGATTATCCCCTAGAGTACATCATTTCTAAAGGCTACAATGCATGGCAATGTCTTTCTCCAGAATTCACTAGGTTCTTCTTCATTCCCTTGTGCACTATTGCCACGATGCTAGTACACTGAAATCTCCTAATGGGTGCTTCCCAAGCTGCTTGTGCTTTGCTGCATCTTCATGATGCCAGAGCTGCCCCATGGTGTCTAGGAAAGTGGAAAGTGCATCCCTATTTACACTACACCATCTGAAAGGTCTTAACAGACTTCTAGTTTTACTCCTAATGTTCCCAAAAACCCAGTGCACCGTTTTATGCCTACCAATGCAAATGGAAACATAATGAGGAATCATTGATATCTTGGTTACTTTCTTATTGTCTCATGGTCTCTTCTCTGTGTACCACTTCTAGTTTTCAATTTAATTCATGGGACATTACATTGAATATTTACTATATAGTTCACATTGTTTTATTCTTCGTGAGGAATTAAAGAAAAATATAACATAATTCCTACCTCAAAGATCTTACAATTTACTGGAGGATATTTTTAATTGACTTATTCAGCAAGGATTCATGGAAATAGTGATGTAAGGGACCTAAACTAGTTTTTAAGGTAATTCCTAGAGTTGATTCTTGTAGGGATGATGGGCATTCAAGGTGAAGGTAGAATTAGGGCTTGTCTTTGAAAACAGTGGACATTTTCAATAAGTTGGTTTTGGGGAAAGAAAGAGAAAGGAAGTCTGTCTAAAGCACATGGATTGAGAAAAACAGATGTGGGAAGTACTAGGATGGTGGGTAGCATGGGAAAGTAGAGCCATCAGGGCCTGGGAGGATATACTAAGGAAAGACAAAAAGATAGCTGAGACTTTGTAGAAGGGTAAACATTGTATGCTGAACAGTTTGGATTTTATTCCAGGTGTATTGTAGAGAAATGGAAAGTTTTGTATCAAGAATATGTGAAGAACTTTGTTTAAGGAAGAATAAATTTGTGCTTTGGTGAACTGGGAAAGCTAAAACTGATAATGTGACTCATTATCACAATTTATAACAATTGAGGCAGCCATTGAGTGCCAAATAGAATATTTACTGTTATTACTGAATTGGCTAAGGCCCAAATTTAGGAACAAAAGAGAACACTCGTTCATAAAAATACAGCAATCAACATTCAATTGGAAATAGCCACCCCCTGTGTAGACTCGTTGAATTGGCCAAATCCCAACAGTATTTTACCATCTTTCTTCCCAGTCACATAGGAAATAGCATGACAGAGGTGATTAAACATAGGCCTTGTGGGTTGAATATTATTTCCGTGGAAGCCCATTCCTTATTTTCTAAGGGTGAAGGTGCTTTTAATAGTGTGTAGTCACATAAGGAAAATATCAGAAAATAGGGATTAGAGGTATCTGAACAAAGAGAGTAGCATCTAATTCTCTAGTTGGAAGCATGATAAGCTGCATACAAATAGGTCCACAATGATGTCATTCCAGGATCAGAGTATGTAGTGAGAGAGTCCTTGGGAGATAATTTGGGGATTCCAGGAATATAGGGTGTTTTCCTTTCCAGTTCCCTCCCTTTACTATTGGAAATAAAAGGGGATTGTGTTGTATGTTTTCTGAAGTTGGGTAGGGAGGGGGTTCTTGAACAGGATTTGGAGTGATCAAGGTGAGCAGGACTTGAAGGACCGTAGAGTAACAAATACATTTGGAAAAGTTTAGGAAAGCTTGCATTATAAAAGAGGACCCCATGTCTTCCCATAGCTTCACGTGAAGGATCAAGATGTTAACATGAGGAGCAGAAACTAAGGGGCAACTTGATGGCACATCCAGTTTAGCAAAAGCATTAAGGGTATGTCAAAGGCAGACCCAGAAGGAGTCCTCCGCTTAAGGCTTTTGTGCAAAATAGACTAAATCACCATTCTGGGTGCTTTTGACACAGCCTTGAGAAACTGAGTGGGTACTGGATTTAATTACCCAATTGTTCTTTCAGCTGGGAGTTTTTGTGCCCAGCATCAAGGAAGGTAGGGGTGATGCTGAACATTGCCCCAAGAAAACCACATGCACCAACTATGTGAAGATCATTCCATCAGTAGAGAACATTGGTATCAGAACAGACTGAATCATAGTGATGCACGGAACACATCTTATTGGTGTGTGAGCAGTAACATCTTTGTCTTCTCTATTTTCCTTTGTGCCTTCAACAGTAGTGAAACTAGTGCCTGGAAAACAAAAAAGGAGCTATCTCTGAGTCAAGCTAATTATGCACCTTCTCATTCTTAGTAAGCAGGAGTCACATCTCCTTTAATGAGAAGACATTAAACATGGATTCAAGTTTGAGAATGAACTTTTTAAAAAGTAGAACTGAGCCTTAAAAATAAAATGAGGCCATGATAATAGCCAAATGTAACAAGAAAATGATGGAATTTAGCCAAAATATCATTAAGTGGAACATAGCATAGCTAAAAGGCAATTACTGGGAAAATTAAAATCATATTATGCATATATCCTGATAACTTGAAACTATTCAGTAAACTGGTTACACGTTAAACTATGAAGGCTCAAATTTAAAACAACAACAAAGAAATGGAAACATAAGCCAAAATAAAATATTTAAACTAATCTGTAAATTGCCCAGCTATTAAACATATCTTCTCTGTTCTTCCACTTCTATCTTTTCTTTTCAAATTAGCAGTTTTGCAGATATTGTAAACCATTTCCACACTTTGCATGTCCATGTTGCTAAGTCTCATATTTTTTCAATATTTTCCAATAAGCGTTTTAAGAGCCTTGCAGCACACTCAATCTCTACTCACTTCAGTTTCTTAAATCTGGTCATTTTAACTCTGGAAGGCATTATCTTTATATCTTTCTTCTATCTATATATAGATATATATCTTTCGTCTATCTATAACCTATAGAATCTATAGAATCTATCTTGATTCTGTATTCTATACAGAATCTATAGAATCTATCTATAGATATCTATAGAAAATATGTATCTCTCTTCTATCTTCTGTCTATAGATATTTATAGATAGAACAAAGATGTATAAATGCAAGAATACACACACACACATACACACACACACACACACACACACATATATATAAAAGAACATAGTCTTACTTAAATGCCCTATAAAATAATACTATTATTTACATGTACATTTTGATGATCCTCAGTTCTCTAATGACATATATTTTCCTATGCAGTTTCTTTTTATTACTTGTTTTTCTTTCAAATGGGATAATAAAAGGACACTCTTTAAGGAAACCAAAAAATGGATCTAAAAATTTAGAGTGAATTTTGTTTTGTGAAAAAAAATTGGGGGGGGGTCATTTATTTTTTTTAGTGAACTAGATTTAGATTTAGATTTCAGAAATTCAAGATGGAAAACATGCATCAGATTGATTTATTTAAAGCAATATACTAGTCAGAAGAACAACTGATCATTTTTATATAACTATTAGAATCACTGATTTATTTTGAAATATGCTACATGCATCACTGCATTTTTTCTTCCCAAATAAATTCTAACAACATGTCAACACACATAATAGAATTTAAATATAAATTGTACCAAAATTAAAAATAAATGCAGATAAGTTTTGCCTTTCTATGAAGCAACCTAGCTCTAATGAATAATTTAAGCCAATACTGACTTGAGAATATTATAAACAGTCAAAATACAGCCCTTATATTATTTCAGTACTAAGCTTACTGGGTTTGAGAGACACCTTATTCTCATGAGTGATATATTTACTTACCTAATAGGGTGGATAATTTATGTGTATGGCTTATACATGCATCATATATTATTTCTTATTTGTTTCAAGTTCAAGGTGAAATTGTAGGACACAATATCAAATTATGAGTTTACACATTTTTCAGGGCTAATAGAATTCTTATGTATTGGCTACAGATACAATGTTAAGATCTCCTAATCTAATTCTGCTTTTTAAATGAGTTGAGAGTTATGTCATTCTTTAATGTCAGAACCTGAGTTTACAGCAAGGAATCCAAAATTCTCAGTTTAGTGTTGTATTTGCCCTACTCCCATGATGTCTGACTTCTAAGTAAATATCTTTTTTTTTTAATGAATAAAGACTATGATGTGATTGGATTAGAAGTGTGTATCACTTCTGTCACATGTAAAAGATGTTAAAATTCTTGGAAAATGAGAAAATGGTATAAGGTGATAAAAGATTGTTACTTAATATTTCTTATCTCTTCAGTTCTCCTTCCTGACATCCCTTTGAAACCAGCATTTTTTTTTTCCCCTCTCAACAGCCAACACCAACTCCTTTCAGAGACGAAAGAGGAAGAATTAGAAAGAATATTATTCTAGGGTGTTTTAAGGGTGTTAAGCTGCTGAAAGATTTAAGTCTTTAAGTTTCAAAGAAACTAGGATGTAGTCTTTCCTTGTTTTTGTGGTGAGAATACACAGATACGTAGTTAACATTTAAAATAGCCTATAAATAATATAGCCAATGAACATCTTTATAATACTGTTATCAAAAATTTGGAAAATAGCATTTTAAAAAAGAAGAAAGTTCATTTTCTGAGAGGTGTTTGTGACCTCAGTCCTCAAGAATTGCAAGTTTTTAAAAGTTCATCAACTTCAGGATAAAATAAAAATTCCTTAACTTAGTAACGGGAGACTTTGTGATTTGCCACTGCCCCATCTCTTTAGGTTTGTTTCTGCCATCCTTCCACATATCCCTTGGGCTTTTGTCACTCCAGGATAGGTGCAGTTTCCTAAACTTTCTTTCCTCTGTATTTTTTTTTTTTTTTTTTTTTTTTTTGCAAATGCTAGTCTTTCTGTCTTCCCCCAGCTCCTTGTGAAGACTTATCTCAGGTGAGCACCACTAGCATTCTGTGTAATCCTCCATTTGATAATTTTCAAATGATTTTTTTAACCTGCTTGTCTTGCCTATGTTAGGCAAACAAACAAGCTTTTTATCACTTTATCTGTGATACATCTGGTGCTAGTTTTTGCTCGTAAAATATTTCTTCAATGAATACATACATACATACACACACACATAAAGTGAGTGAGTGACTGATGTTAGAATGAAGACATTCAAATGAATGGAAACAAGTGCCCAATTAAGAGTTATTTCCTTTAGCAGATACAACCTTGCCTACCTTTTATGAGCATATCTTGTACTTTTTCTTTGAGATTTCTTTCTAGAAAAAATGGGTACTATGAAATGTTCTTGTATGTACACATTATTCCTAAAAGAATGGCATTTAGAGTTTCACAAATTGAGATGTCTTTTTCACACCTGGTGATATCAGCCAGGCTCACCTCTGACATCAGTGAGTTTACTATAGTTCATTTCTGCACGGATAGGTCCACTTATGGTATTAAAGACTCCTGAGCAGTACAGACATTTTAGCTAAACACAGATGGTACAGGATCACAGGGCTTCACCTCACTTAACATAATCAGTGTTCCTACTAATCAATTTCAACTGGCCTCCGTAAAATTGGAATTTGCTTACAATTAAACCGTGAAGGAGACTGAAAATCCAGACAGATGTTTTCAATGGACTAACTCCTCACTGTTAATTATAAGAACCATCAAACTTTTAAATTGTAATTTTCATAGAAATGATGTGACACACACACAATGGCTATATCTATCATGGGATTTTTCTTTCTAGTTAATCATTCTATTTACAAAAAAAAGCTAGCAATTTTTTTTTCATATTAAACTTTAACTGAAAAATACATGATCTATTTTTATTGGAAAAAGCTTCTCTTCCAGAGATGGATTTCTTTCATATGTATTTTTTTTTTCAACGTTTTTAATTTATTTTTGGGACAGAGAGAGACAAAGCATGAACGGGGGAGGGGCAGAGAGAGAGGGAGACACAGAATCCGAAACAGGCTCCAGGCTCCGAGCTGTCAGCACAGAGCCCGACGCGGGGCTCGAACTCACGGACCGCGAGATCGTGACCTGGCTGAAGTCGGCCGCTTAACCGACTGCGCCACCCAGGCGCCCCTCATTTGTATTTTTAACACTTGTACATCAGAAAGTTTTAATTTAAAAAACTCACAAATGAGGCATTTTAGACTCCCAGCAAATTTTGATTTTAATTTTCTTCACACAGTTTCCAATGCTTTCTAACCTACGTATTTCAGTTTGCCCTCCATGGAGATTTTCAGAATCATGTGATTAGAAGAGATGCTCATATTTCAAAAGGGAGGAAAGAATTCAAAGCAAGGAGAC
Source organism: Neofelis nebulosa (assembly GCF_028018385.1). Classification (NCBI taxonomy): domain Eukaryota; kingdom Metazoa; phylum Chordata; class Mammalia; order Carnivora; family Felidae; genus Neofelis; species Neofelis nebulosa. The sequence goes on along the minus strand of NC_080783.1, from coordinate 47,477,915 downwards.
TTCCAGAACTGGAAATCACTACTTCATAAAGATATAATAAAGATCATTTTTATATTTTGTTCCTAGCTATATTTTCTTTTTAATTGATGAATCTTGCCTTTTTGGGAAGAGATGTGCTGCTCGCTATTAAGCTTGATTTATATTTCTTAGTTTGACCCAATGAAATTAAAATCAAGGTTCCAAACCTCTTTGCTTTGATGTTGTCATCCCCATCTTAAAGAGTTCTATCCAGAAGTTTCTGAGAGCAGTTTATTGTACAGTTTATCACATAGATTAAGTTATATTTCCACGAAGTTAAAACTCATTGCAAAGAAGACTTGTATGAAGCAATTTTTATGTTTTAGTTCTGAAATGTGCTTTTTTTTTTAAATTTTTTTTTCAACGTTTTTTATTTATTTTTGGGACAGAGAGAGACAGAGCATGAACGAGGGAGGGACAGAGAGAGAGGGAGACACAGAATCGGAAACAGGCTCCAGGCTCTGAGCCATCAGCCCAGAGCCTGACGCGGGGCTCGAACTCACGGACCGCGAGATCGTGACCTGGCTGAAGTCGGACGCTTAACCGACTGCGCCACCCAGGCGCCCCTTAAAAACAAGTGTGAGGTTAATTTATTTCTAAACATTAAGTTCCACAGCTAATAAAGCATGTATAATGGGAGCACTTTAAAAGCCTCTTTTTTGAACTAAATTCTGATTCTGTGATTTTGATTCTAGCCGTTTCCACTTGCAATGTATAGTCACATGAAGAAGGCACTAAGTTCTAAATCTTAGATCATAATTTTCAGAAAAGAGGGATTCTAATATAAACTTGGGGAAAGAATAGATTGAATTAGATCCTTTAGTTTTGCTTCCCCCTTCCCTCTTGCATTATGCTTAAACAATAGAAAATAACACTTACCCTATTTTCATTTTTTGTGAGGAGGGTACTATGGTCTGAATGTTTGTGCCCCCCAAATTCATATGCTGGAACCCTAATACTCAATGTAAAGGCATTAGAAGGTCAGGACTTTGGGAAACTACTAGGTTCTGAGGGTGAAGCCCTCATAAATGGGATTAGTGCACTTGTTAAAAGAGATTCCAGAGAGGTCCCTTTCTCTTTCCATGGAAGGATATAATGAGAAGCATGTGACCTGGGAGAGAGACTTCCCCCAATGATTCTACCACCCTGATCTCAGACTTCTGGTCCAGAGCTGTGAGAAACAAAGTTCTGTTGTTTTAAACTACCCAGTTTGAAGTATTTTGTTATAGCAGCCTGGTTGGATTAAGACAGAGGCAAAGGAGAAGAAAATAGTTGATAATCACAACTAGGAAGAAGTCATAGAGGACAAGTAATACCAACTGTGTAACCTCATAGAAAGAATCTCTCTTAGCTTGTTGCTTTTGGTTTCTTCCTTTTCCTTCCACTGTAGGTTACTGTAAATACTCAATGTAGGTTCATTTAATAGCATCAGAATAGTGATGTCAATGTTGTGTTTTGTAGGAAATTAAATATTTCATGGTACTTTATAAAGTATATTGACATTGGATATTGGCATTTATTTATAGTTAGTACAGATGAATTATGAACACGTAAAACTATATGTTCAAATTATATTAAATAAAGATTTATTACAAGGTACATATGGGCTTATTGGAGCCTAAAAGTCATTAGAAGCTGTGCTAGGTCTAAAGATGAGACAAGCAACTCTGTCTCCATCTCATGGGCAATACTTTTTTTTTTTTTTTTTTTAATTTTATTTTTTTTTAATTTTTTTTTCAACGTTTTTAATTTATTTTTGGGACAGAGAGAGACAGAGCATGAATGGGGGAGGGGCAGAGAGAGAGGGAGACACAGAATCGGAAACAGGCTCCAGGCTCCGAGCCATCAGCCCAGAGCCTGACGCGGGGCTCGAACTCACGGACCGCGAGATCGTGACCTGGCTGAAGTCGGACGCTTAACCGACTATGCCACCCAGGCGCCCCTCATGGGCAATACTAAATCTCTCTCCTTTTTCTTGTGTGTCTACACCATTCTTTCTGTACAATCTTTCTGCTCTAATTTCCCGTTACCACTGACTTGTTGGTTCCTGATTTTTTCCTTCTAATCAATCTAATTTTTCTTCTCCTCATTGCTTCTGGCTATTCATGGTTTCTGCCACTTAATAACATTATTTTTTTCATAATTCTCCATGGCTCCTAACTCTATGTCAATTTTTATGGCCTTAACTCTTCTTCAGATCTTTCGTTGGCTTTAGATCCTGCTGCTCATTGCTTTGTTCTCTTTCCCATGTTAAATTCTGAGAAGAGATTTGAATGGTCCAGTTCCTCTTTTGGCATTACACCAGATGTCCTTAGGTTCAGTCAACTGTAGATGATGGAGTCATGCATCATGGATGCAATCACATTTAGAGGAGACCGTAACAGTATTAAGAGTAATGTTGCAAAGGCTATGAACTCTGAAGCAGAGGAGATATCTTTAATTTGTAAGATTGTCAGCATATCACCACTGGCAAATCATAATTTATAATTCTGATGGTAACTCATTTAAATAATATATATTATTGTATTACCATGTGCCAAACACTATTCTAGCCTCTGATGTTATAGTATGGATCAAAAATAAAAATAAATTGTTCTTATGGATCTTGCATCCTTGTGGAGAAAGGCAATGATAAAAAGAATAAAGATAGTAAGTGCAGCAATGAAGGTAGTAGCAAATGCTATGAAAAAGAATAAAGCAGGTTAAAGGGATGGAGATCTATGCTATGTGGCTAGGGTTATGTGATGCATTGGCATTTTACATAATATTGTAAGGGATGTTTTCTTTAAAAGATGATATTTGAATGGAGACATGACTGAACCCCCCCCCCCCTTAGCTTATTACCTCTGAGTAGTCTCAAAGGAGTTTGCTCACACTTACAGGTTTTAATATCCGTAAAATGAGAAAGGATACAAGTGTGTTTTTTTGTTATTTTTATTTGCTTTATACACATAAAAAGGATGTTTAAGGAAACAGTGAGGAAAGATGATGTTAAGAAGAATATGTCTTCTTTTGCAGTTGGTATTCCATAGATTGGAACCACACAAGATAGGAAGGATTGTGGTACTGTCCAGGAGAAAAGAAAAGTATTTGAGTTCTCAATGATGCTGACAAGAAGGGAGTCAGCCAACTTCAGCCTGAACGTAGGATGAAGTCTTGGGTTTCAGGTGTTAGTTATACAAAGACCCAATAATATGTAAAACAGAGCTCATCTTTTACCCCTAGACAATCTTATGTTTTGATGTAATATTGTATTATACCAAATCTGTTAAACTAGAGTCTCACACTCAACTTCAATCTTGTTTTCTCTCACCTCCCTTGTGTACACAATTAGCCATTAATTCCTATCCATCATCTTAAAGAGCTATCTACAGAATATGTCTGCTGCTTCCTGTTTCTCTTGCTATGCTCTTCTTCCAGACCTTTCCAGTTTCCGTCTTGAATTGTTACAACATCCTTGCAGCTAGCCTCCCTAATACCAGTCGTTTTTTTATCCCAGACTGTACACTGATCTCAGAACCATTTTCTTAAATAGACAAAGTTGCTTTTTTTATATACTGACTTAAAATCCTCTGAAAGCTCTTCATTGTCTCATGTGGTGATTCCAAATATGGGCTTCGATTAGAATATGCTTACCATTTCTTTATTTTTCTTATCTGCTACTACAACAGTCCATGACTTGGAAAACTCTTACCCTTTGTTCAAGATCCAGTTCAGATGTCACCATCGAGGAGGAAGGGAAATATTTCCTACACATGTTGACTCCTTCCATATGGAAGGATCTCTACAAGTATGACTTTTATGTGCTCTCCCTATTTTTCTTCTCATAAGTGGAAAGACTCTCAGATTGGTGAGTTTGGGAGGAACAACCAGACAGGCATGGTTCCACTCCTTCGTCTCCTCTTTGTGGGAGCTGGCCTATAACAAGGGTATGTTTCTTCTTTCTGCCATGTGGTGAAAGGGCCTACTACTCTCATTTTCTTAATTCTGAGGCTCAGTATTTCTAAGTTTGTTGTTACTGCGTATATAAGTCACCTGGCATAGGTGATCAAATGATTGTTAAACAGATATTGAATGAATAATAAAAGTAAAATTGGTTCTCTATCAACAAGCAGAACTCTGACAAAGAAAAGTAGTATTTTGGTGTACCCCTCTTGGGTTCCTACAATTAGCTACTTGAAGAAGCTTTCAACACCTTCAGAAATGTGAATTTCTCTTCAGTAGACCTTAATTGTACATTAAAAAATCACTTTGGGGTGCTTACAAAATTCCCTATAAATTCCTATGTGCACCCTTAAGATTGTGATTCAGTAGGTTTGAAGTCTAGGCCAAGAATTGATTACTTCAACAAGTACCACAGAAGATTCTTCAAATGCAAATTGGCTACTGTCTTTAGATTCTTAAAGAACTCTGTTTATATCTCATTACTGGGCTTTATTTATTCACATGCCTGTCTTCCCCAGTGGGTTATGAACTCAATGTGGGTATTTGTCTCAGAATTTCAAACATATAACACAGAACTTGGAACCTGGTAGCTAGTCAATACATGTTTATTGAATAAATGTTTGTTGATAAAGACACACATGGGATTTGTGCTTCCTTTTTTACTTATAAAGCCAGCATTTGGGGATATTCAAAAAGAACACAATGAAGACATCATTATTCCATTAAATGAGCTCACCATTAGCTTATGAAGAGTCCAAAATTCATGTGTTTTTCAAACTGTGTAGCTTTTAGCATGGTTTTTTAAAAAAATAGTAAACATCTTTTTTTATGCATAATTCATAACTTTACATTAAACTGTCATAAGATCTTCCTTTAAAAACATAGTAAAATGATAGTAAGTCATAAAAATCCATGCTATATAGTGAATTATCTATTTTATCCTGAGATTTGGCCATATCATAAACACATGTCCTGAGCTCTCCTAGCTTTCACTTGCATATATTTTTCATTTTACCACAGCAGCTTGTTTGCTAGGCAACAGAAAGAGGAAGATCTTTCAAAACATAAATCCATGAATTCCCCTCAAGAGAGGAAAAGGCAATACTTGCTGCATTACTTAGGGAGTGAAAGGAAAGAGAGAGAGAAAAAAATCAGATTAACTTCTTTGCAGCTGTGCTTCAGTATTCAAGGCCACACCTGGACCGGGTAAAACTTCTCTGATTATAAGCCTTTGGCTAAAAGGAAAAGTTGCTGCCTGAAAAAGCAGACTGTGTCTTTGGGGATTCCTTTTGGCTATTTTAGTATTTAACAGATGTAATAGCTTAAACTTTATATTCTGAAAATAGCATGAAGCATGTAGGAGCACTGTGTTTCTTCTTAAAAATTCTCACAGTGAATTTGGGTGTTTAAAATGTATTTAGCAATTGGCAATGTATCAGCTAGAAACATCCCTCTAAATCTGTTTTATTCTTAAGTACAATTTTTATTGTGTAGGTATGTTATGAGTATGATATTTGCATATGTTAATTACAAACTTAGATAATTTTGTAAATGTTTTGTAGTTTCAGGTTGAGATACATATTCTTTTTAAGTCTGAACATCAAACAGCAAATATTATTATAATAATCTGCCTCATTTATGTATAGCATTCATTCTTGGCTTCCATAAAATAAGTCTTCATGTCAGTGGTAAAATGATGTCTTTCTTATTTTACCATTTTAATACAATTATTAAATATTTTGTGGCATAATATTCATAGTCAAAATTGCTAAGATGAAGTTAGGCAGTGAACTACCTTCCTTCTACAAACCTGCATTGTCTCCACATGAAATTTAAATACAATTTTGATCAAAATATTCTAGTAGCATAAGGGTAACAAAGCATATCTAAAAGCAAATGCTACTTTAATGGCATTGGGTTAAGTTATAGGAACTTGTATATTGAATGGCAATATTTAGGACTTTCCATTGAACTCACAGTGATCCCAGGAGAATTATAAACAGAAGTATTACATTTTAAAAAGCCACCCAGGAAGAAGTGCCAAAGGACTTATAATATCATCAATTATATTGTTAATAAGTTTGCCCTGGAAGTTAAGGTAAAAAAGAATATCCACTGAATTGGCTGTAAAACTATATTATTTTGAGTTTTTATTAATAGTAATGATGAATAAAAATACCATAAAGATTTTGGGAATGTGTCACAGAATCATAATTAACTTTAATTAGAATGAGGAGTATTTAAAAGCTTAATAAGTCAGCTCCTAGTCATTAAAAGCATTCCTCTTAGTTCTTCAGATTTATTTTGGTGGTCATTAGAAAATGTAAATACCAATCATGTAGACTGATTTTATAGGGTCTTTACAAGTGATGTGGCAAAGAGAAGATTTGGTAAATAATTGTAGACACATGGACCATTTACTGAGGAGTAAAGGACATGTGATAGAAATTGTTGACTATTAACCCTGATGGGCAATACCTGAGAAATAATTTTGTGATTGCTGTTGTCTCAGACTCAAAGTAGGGGTTCATTAAAATGGGCTGCTAAGGTGTCAGAATACTTATTTATGGGCTTAGAGCAATTTCCAAAGTTCTGTAGTATTAAATTAACAATTTATAAAATAGTAGTGACTCTTTTAATCCAATATTCTCCAGTTGAAAGCATAAAGTATTGACAGTGCAAACAACTTTAATAAGGATCAGGGCTTATGTGCTGATTTTGGCACTAACTAGATAGTAAATCTTTAGAAATAAAGTTTAATATCAGTCTCAGAATTAATGCTGTAAAATAAAGTAGATTACATAATATGTAATGTTCATTTCCTTCTTAAACATTTTTCAGTCAACAGATTTACTGAATATTTATTATGGGCTGGGTGCCTTCTATGTTTGAGGCACATCCCTGGGTAGTATGAATATTCTGATAAAGACAATTAGATTCTCCTAGCTGTGGAGTTTATATTCTGCTGGGGTTGACAATAAACCAATAACCAGGTAAGTATATGATTTTACATAGCAGTAAGTGTAAGAACAGCCAAAGAAGGAAATAGCAAATCACTGGAATGGGTTGGTATTTGATTGACATTTTATCGGAGCCAGATGAGGAGGATCCAGCCAGGTAAATACCTTGATAAGCATTTTCCCCGCAGAGGCAAGATTAAGTGCCAAAAGTCATGCAAATGAACTGGTACCAAGGAACAAGGATAAATCCAGTATTGCTTGAACATGGTGAACAAAAGGGAGGTGGCAGTAAAAAGGTAGAAGTAGTATTTTGGGTCAGGTAATGTTAGATTTTGGTGAGGAGTTTGGATTTTATTTTAAATACTACGGAAAGCCATTTTACAGTTTAAATAAGGTGTCTGGTGTGATTTAATTTATCTAGCAAAAAGGATACTATGGTGACTGTGTAGAGAGAGCCATTTTGTACTATGTGTTGTGGCCAAATTACATGTATATGCTTATGTATATGAATGCATGAGTATGGACATTAATATGTGTTTACGTATCTATATATGATGAAAATCAAATAAGTTGAATGATTGAATAAAATTTGATTTGATGAATTAAATTGAAATGGTTCTATACAAGTTTCCCTCTAATAATTGAAAAATAAATGAGAATCTAGTTGAGCAATAAGGGTATTCAATAAAAACTTAGTTGTATGTGTGGGAAGATGGTAAGAGGTACCAACTGATATGTGCAGGTTGGCAGTCAGGCAGTAGATCAGTAGTAATGATGAACAGTGGGGGTTACTGCTTTACCAACAAGCAACCATGTCAGATAATTTTTTTTTCTTTTGAATTGACTGTGAGATTAAAGTTTTTAAGTGAAGAGGACTAAGTCCAAACAAGTAGAGTAAGCCTTTTTTAAAAACAAAAGTTATAGGGGCACGTGAGTGGCTCAGTGGCTCAGCTCCGTTAAACATACATCTCTTGATTTTGGCTCATGTCATGATCTCACAGTTAGTGAGTTTGAGCATTGGGCTCTATGCTGACAGCACAGGGCCTACTTGGGATTCTCTCTCTCTGTCTTTCTGTCCCCCACCCCCCTCAGCTCTTTGTCTCTCAAAATAAAGAGATGAACTTTTTTTTTAATTTGTAAAATTGAGCTGTCATGTCTCTAAGGAAGTTCAGCAGAAAAGGTGGTTTGAAGCAACTTTGCTGGCAAATGTTATTGGAAAATAAGATAATTTCACATTTAAGTTTTACATACTTTGATTTTAGATTATACGTAATTCTGAGTGATATCACATTCTTTTGAAAGCAAAGTGACACATGAATAAGTAAATAAAATCTAGTTTCTAATTTGTGTAGTTATGTGCCTTAAATGAAATTATTTTTTGTAACTGGTTACTAAATTAGATGTACTTCATAGAAGTGCTTGGTCTACTGACCCTTTTTAAGCCTATCGAACCTCATTAGTGGTACGTGTGTACATATATATATATTTTTTTTTCTTTTTTTGAGAGAGCGTGTGAAAAGTGAGCAAGAGGCAGAGAGAGAGAGAGAGAGAGAGAGAATACCAGGAGGGGGGAGGGGGAGAGAGAAGTGGGGCTTGTGTTCACCAGATGCATTTGGGGCACGAGCTTACCCAATGTGGGACTCAAACTCACAAACTGAACCATGAGATCCTGACCTGAGCCAAAATCAGATGTTTAACAACTGAGCCACCCAAACATCCCAGTGGTATGTATGTTTTTAAATGACACAAACTTAAAATTGTGAAAGCCACACTCCTTATAAGCCTCCCTAGTGTTTCTTCATTCCCTCTGACTCCTTCCCACTCTCTTCCTACATTCCTTAAGTGACTAAATCATTTAGATCTGTGCCTAGTATGTAGTAACTATACAGTAATACAGTGGTAATAGTAGCAGTCATTACAATAATTGTTATTGGCTGTATTTGCTGTATCTACTGACCCAGGAATTTTAATGTTCTTCTTCACTCACACCTCTCAGTTCATAGCCATTTCACATACTTCTGCCTTACATTGTCTGACATCATATTGCTGTGTTTGAATCTCATTGTTGTGAGACTGGCCTTTCTTCTCTATTCCACTGTCATTGAGTTAGTTTGCGCCTGAATCATCTCATCTTTGTACAACTACCAGCCAAGTGAGAGGACTTGTGTTTTGAACTGTACTCTTTAGAGGAACACCCTCTGGTCCTCTCCGAGCCAAGCCACCATGGGTGAGTCATCTATGGAGCTAAGGGGAATGTGCCTTTCTAACTTTGTCTCCCACCCTTCTAGACCATACTCCAGGAACCCAGGACTTTTCAAGAGCCTCTTTGCTGGTTCTGTCTTCCAAGGGGTTGAGTGGGGACTCGCAGGATTGAGTTTCAGTCAACCATTCTTTGTTTTCTGGATGTCATGCAGGTGGGTGGTAGTTACAGTGGATGGTTTTGGTCTGAGGTCCCTTGTGGTAAATAGGAGAGCTGGAGGAGGGAACAGAAGAGGGGATCAGCCTAGGCCTCCATTCACATGCTTGTCCTATGCCACAAATGTTAGTGGCAGGTCTCTTTGAACAAATGCAGTCATTACCTCTTAGCCTTCCTCTAGCTAGTCTCTTGCAGCACTCTTCTCTCTCTAGTTTAACACTTTCTGGAGTCTTCTCACTGGTAACAGGAAAGTCTAACCTTGACAAGACATATAAGGGCTTTATGTTGTGTCTCAGGCTCTTCTTTGGGCCTCATTCTGCATTGCAATCTTGACACTGCACTTTTCAACTCTTCTGTGTATCATAATTTCCATACACACCGTGCTCTTTCACATCTCTGTGTAAAAACTGCAGACCTTTCCACGTCCTGGAAGACCTTTCCCAATTTACTGCCTTTAAGAATATGCTCATTTATTCCTCCAGATTCAGGTTGAATGCAGCTCTTTTTATGAAGATTTTCTGGTTCCCTATAGCATATTTCTCATTCTTCTGCATACTTTCCCACTCTATAGCTTTCTTTAATTATAATGCTTCTATTACATTGTACTTATTTCACTGAGCATCTGTCTTCTTTGCCATAATCTGAATTATTCAAGGACAGAGGTCTCATTTGTCTAAGTTTTTACTCTATCTCCCCCTCAACCTGCATCCTGGTTCCTATAGTAGAAGCTCACTGCATGTTTTCAGGGAAGAATAAAAACTAGGGAAGGAAGAATGGTATATCACCTTTTGCCTTATCCTCCCTGTTGAGGCTGCTTCTGTTGTTGTTCATCTTTTCTATTTCTTTAATTTCAATCTATCAATCTGGCCCTTCACTTTATTAGTGGAGAATGAAATATACCCTTGTACATTGCTTCTGTTTTCCAAATTTAGAAATAATTATAAGTTTCTCCATATCCACTACCTCATTTGTCAGAGTTGATAATTAAAAGAAATTATTTCTATGTAAATAATATGTAAATTTGTGTTTTTTGATAAAAGAGAAAATATGTGATTTTGCCAGACTTTTTTTTTTAAATATAACTTATTGTCAAGTTAGCTAACATACAGTGTATAAGTGTATATACAGTGTGGTCTGGGTTTCGGGGTAGATTCCCGTGATTCATCACTTACATACAACATCCAGTGCTCATCTCAACAAGTGCCCTCCTCAATTCCCATCATCCATTTTCCCTCTTCTCCCCCACCCCCATCAAACCTCAGTTTGTTCTTTCTATTTCAGAGTCTCTTACGGTTTGCCTCCCTCTGTTTGAAACTATTTTTTCCCCTTCCCTTTCCCTATGGTCTTCTGTTCAGTTTCTCAAATTCCACATATGAGTGAAAACATATATCTGTCTTTCTCTGACTGACCTATTTCACTTTACATAATACCCTCCAGTTCCATCCACGTTGTTGCAAATGGCAGGATTTCATTCTTTCTCATTGCCAAGTAGTATTCCATTGTATATATAAACCACATCTTCTTTATCCATTCATCAGTTGATGGACATTTGGGCTTTTTCCATGATTTGGCTATTGTTGAAAGCACTGCTATAAACATTGGGGTACATGTGCCACTATGAATTAGCACTCCTGTATCCTTTGGTGTATCCTAGTGGTGCTATTGCTAGGTCATAGGGTAGTTCTATTTTTAATGTTTTTGAGGAGCCTCCACACTGTTTTTCAGAGTGGCTGCACCAGTTTGCATCCCCACCAACAGTGCAAGAGGGTTCCTGTTTCTCCACATCCTTGCCAACATCTGTTGTTGCCTGAGTTGTTAATTTTAGCCACTCTGACTGGTGTGAGGTATTATCTCAGTGTGGTTTTGATTTGTATTTCCCTGATGATGAGTGATGTTGAGCATTTTTTCATGTGTCAGTTGGCTATCTGGATGTCTTCTTTGGAAAAGCATCTATTCATGTCTTTTGCCCATTTCTTCACTGGATTATTTGTTTTTTGGGTGTTGAGTTTGGTAATTTATAGATTTTGGATACTAACCCTTTATCTGATACGTCATTTGCAAATATCTTCTTCCATTCTGTCCATTGCCTTTTAGTTTTGTTGATTGTTTCCTTTACAGTGCAGAAGCTTTTTATCTTCATGAGGTCCCAATAGTTCATTTTTGCTTTTATTTCCCTTGCCTTTGGAGATGTGTTGAGCAAGAAATTGTTGCGGCTGAGGTCAAAGAGGTTGTTGCCTGTTTTTTCCTCTAGGGTTTTGATGATTTCCTGTCTCACATTTAGGTCTTTCATCCATTTTAAGTTTATTTTTGTCTATGGTGTAAGAAAGTGGTCCAGTTTCATTCTTTTGCGTGTTGCTGTCCAATTCTCCCAGCACCATTTGCTAAAGAGACTGTCTTTTTTCCATTGGATACTCTTTCCTGCTTTGTCAGGGATTAGTTGGCCATACATTTGTGGGTCCAATTCTGGGTTCTCTGTTCTGTTCCATTGGTCTGTCTGTTTTTGTGCCAGTACTATACTGTCTTGATGATTATAGCTTTGTTGTAGAGGCTGAAGTCTGGGATTGTGATGCCTCCCACTTTGATTTTCTTTTTCAACATTACTTTGGCTATTTGGGGTCTTTTGTTCCATACAAATTTTAGCATTTTTTTTTTTAGCTTTGAGAAGAATGCGGGTGCAATTTTGATTGGGATTACATTGAATGTGTAGATTGCTTTGGGTAGTATGGACATTTTAACAGTATTTGTTCTTCTAATCCATGAGTGCGGAATGTTTTTCCATTTTTGTGTCTTCTTCAATTTCTTTCATAAATTTTCTATAATTTTCAGCATACATATTTTTTACATCTTTGGTTGGGTTTATTAGATATTCTTAGATTTTCAGTACACTGTAAATGGGATTGATTTCTTGATTTCTTTTTCTGTTGCTTCATTATTGATGTATAGAAATGCAACCAGTTTATGCACATTGATTGATTTTGTATCCTGTGACTTTGCTGAATTCATGGGTCAGTTCTAGCAGCTTTTTGGTGGAGTTTTTCAGGTTTTCTATGTAGAGTATCACGTCATTTGTGAAAAGTGAAAGTTTGAATTGTTCTTTGCCAATTTTGGTGCCTTTTTTTCCATCTTGTTGTCTGATTGCTGAGGCTAGGGCTTTTAACACTATGTTAAACAACAGTGGTGAAAGTGGACCTCCCTGTCGTGTTCCTGATCTCAGAGGGAAAGCTCTCAGTTTTTCCTCATTGAGGATGATATTAGCTGTGGGCTAATATGATTTTGCCAGACTTTTTATTTTGCGTTGGCAAATTGCATACTATACATAAGAGCTGAACACCACAATTTGTTTTTATTCTTAGTCCAGATTAAAGGTGTAAGTCAAGGAGATTCTGGAGGTTTGGGACCTTAGAGACACTTCATTGTGAGTTGAACACAGCAAAATTCAGAGGCAACCACACATTATTTTCATGTGCATTCTGTGACTGTCTAGACATACTTGTACTAGTGAAATAATCTGAGTTCTTAACATGCCAATTTGAGAGAGTTTTAATGTAGGAATAGGTAAATGCTTATTTCAACAAGTTTTTGAGAAAAAAACATGCAAAAAAGCGATTATTAAATAATGGAAACATTAATCCAACTTCTTTTGTAGTTTTTAAATTTCTGGAAAACTTAGCAATACCAACGAGGAAACTAAATTATGCACCAGGCATTGTACTAAGCACACATTATTTTATTGTTTAATTTAGTCATCATTAGTTATGAAGGTATTATCCCCATGCTCCAGTTTATGAAATGGTTACTTGAAACATAAAGTAATCTGTTCAAAGTCAAATAGTTAGTACTTTTGGAGCCAATATTCAAAGGTATTTTGTATGGCTAAGAAAGCCTACTTTTTTAAATTCCAGGCTAGTTAACCTGCAGTGTTATATTAGTTGCAAGTATACAATATAGTGGTTCAACAATTCCATACATTACTCAGTGCTTATCATATTAAGTGTATTCTTAATCCCCTTCACCTATTTCACCCATCTCCTCCCTCACCTCCTCTCTGGTAGGCATAAGTTTGTTCTCTTTATTTAAGAGTCTTTTTTGGTGTATCTCTCTTTTTTTCTGTTTGTTTGTTTTGAAGAAAGCTTACTTTTAACCATTATACTATAAATCTTAGATCATATGTAGTAATACTACAAGCTACATGAAAGTATATGGGATGCTGAGAAATGGTTAAAGAGATCTCAGTGTCTTTGAGCTACATCCTGCTTATAAAAACAAAAGCAAAAACAAAAACTGTCATCTGCCATTTTCTCTCTGAAAGCTTTTAGTGTATTTAAATAGCAATAAAGTTGAGGATACTTCCTGGGGATTAAGGATTACCTAGAATTAAAGGCCAAATGCTTTCAACAACTTCTCTCAATCAAAGATAAATTCTCAGGAAATTCCTTGTATCCTCATCATCATTGTTTAATTGAAAGTTCCTTACTTAAATTTACTAACTCCTTAAGCTTTTGCTAATTATTACTATTGAGGCCTCAGTAATAAATAGCCTTTCTCTGACCTAATATCCATCCCCTCCTCCCACTCCCAAACCCCTGTTCTGGGAGAAAGAAATCAAATCTTAAAATTCTTTATAAAATGTATATATTAATTTATTCCTTAATTGTAAAATATGACAACGGTAATTTGTTACAATGGTATTTAAAGCAAAATGCAATATAAAATCTCTCTACCTCCACTCTATAAATGACATCCTTGCCTAGTAGAATGACAATATTAATTTTCAAGTCATCTTGAATCCAAACCACTTCCCATTTATCTTACTTATAAGAGTAAGACAAATATCTGAAAGAGGCCAACCAAAGCAATTTACTTTTACTTTTGGGGGAAATGAAAACAGTGACAATTACTGAATGATTTGCTTATTTGAACACTGACTGAAAAATCCACATATGAGGAATGGGAATGCTTTATTTTCAAACTACAAGCAATCAGGGATTTTTTTGGGTGATTTTTTTTTCTCAGTCTCCCATCAGCTCAGTTTTCTTTTGGCACTTTATAATGCAAGGCTATCTTTAAGTTGTTTTCTTTGTAACTTGGCCTTATGTGAGAAATGCTAACACAGGGAAAGATGTATACCTATATGGTTTGTTGCTTCAGAGTATTAGTGGGTGCTTTTTATATGTATTCTTTAACAAAGGTAGGTCGTAATCCCTTCAGTGAATCCTGGGAGTAGATAAATAATGAGGCCACGCTCAGGAAATGTCAGAGGAAGGTGCATCCTGGGAGTGTGTTACTCCATCACTCTCAGGAAGTGACAATCTAGTCCTCTGTCAAGTTGATCTGTACAGGCCTTCTCAATGTAGCAAGCTTCCTCCGATTCATGCCTCTGTAAGTAGTTATGGCTCAGATAGGAGTGGCTCTCCTAGGTTTCAAACTCCCCTTCTAGGAAAATGTTTCCATCATTCACCATTTCCTACAATTGTTATACCTCAAGCTGAAAAAGCTGTGCCTCGCTGGGAAAAGGCGGGATTCTGGAACTCTCCTTTTCCTGTCTATCACCTGAATTAAAGCCAGAGGGAGGGGAAGGGATGTAGCACATTATGACATCTCCACTGAAAATGGAATTTTACAAAAAAGTTTTAGAAACTTACAGCTAATTCCTGAATGGATGCTTTAATATGAATAGACCTAGAACTAACTAGGAAATGTACTATTTCCAAAGTTAGGTTTATATTTTTCTTCCTCTACCCTACTTCTTTATTTGTTTTAATACATTGCAATATTCTAAGTTACTTTACTTGAAAATGATGAAATAGAGCTGAGGAGGAATCTTATTCTTTGTTTTTCCTTAGTTTCCTATTACAAATGAAAGCCTAGCTCAATGGCTGTCCAGCTGATGGCTGACTGTATAGCCTGGGTTGGGCTGTTTAAGAGAGCGTTTGTACATTTCTCAGGCACTCTGTCAAATTTGTCCTTTCTTTAGTATTTATTGATAAAAGGGAGGTTAAAAAATAATTAACAGTAGTCTAGAAATTCTTCCTAGTAATTTTTTACCATAGGATTTTCCACAGGCTACCGTATAGATATTTTTCAAACCTCTATCCACCATCTCCTATAAGAAAATCACACTATCATACTACCCAACAGAAAAAGGACTTATCTCATTTTCCATCAGTATGAAAATAGCCTTTAAATCAAGGGTGACCTTTGATTATTGCCAATATAAAAATATAGTATCTATGTCTTTTACCCAACATAAAAAATGGAAAATGACATTAAATTAAAGATACTTTTTATTATCAAGAAGGTGGGGATTTAGTCTTATTAACATAATTTTTTTCATTAGCAATTTTCACATGTAGGTAGAACTTTAAAGATTGTATGATTATGTTCCTAGTATCTGCAACATAGTCTGTTAAACAAAACTGACCCACACATCATACTGGAAATTGTATGTGAAATCCTAGCAAAGATAAATTGCCTAGGGTTTGATGCTCCTTTTTTTAAAAGAGGGGAAAAAAAAACTCCTTTTGATGTATTTATCTATTCACTGTAAATTGGGATTATCAGTTAAGCAAAAATATTAGTGAGGGAAACATGGAATTATATTCCAGTCATTACTCAAACTGTCTTCTTTTAGTTAATATGGAAACAAAATGAAAGTATACTTTATACAAGTATTTAGGTTTTAAAATCCTCCCCCCACTTCATTTTCTTGATGTTTCAGAGAGAGGATTTTTAAAAAATATGTCATTTGCCATTTTTCTTGTTTGCTTTATTTCTTTGTAAAATGAAACTGTTTTTCCACACAGAATTATTTTGTTTAAACCATTCTGGAGGGAAATTCAGCAGCTGTGATGTGATTCTGATATTCAGTGGACCCTTTTTGGAAGTTTCTTTAGCCACCAAGGAGATCCTCCAGAGTAATGTCTGAAACTTGTTGACTCTGCTCTCCTAAGCCCTCCGTGGAACTGGCCAGCAGGGCGCAGTGGCTTTCTTGGCTTTTGCTTTATTTTTCAGGATATTTCCTGGCCTCGTTGTGATCACTTTTTCATTGTCAGCCAGCTCGTGAACTCTCAGGAACAGACATCCTCACAAACAAAATGACATTATGAAAAACAGACCCTGGATATTGGCACATCAGCAAAACAGATGGGAATTTGGGAAAGAAAAAAAAAGCGGGGGACTTTTTTGGAAAGATTGGCACTGTTCTACTATATACATATACAAAATGTTGCTCCGTTCTTTACCACCCAGAGCAATACAAATTTTAACTTAAACAAGGGGACTTCTAATGTAATTACATTAAAAAAGAACATATTGCATGAATTGATAGAAGGAATTTAATTGTAGGATTTTAAAGAAGTTGCTTGGCAGATCTCTGGGTTTATTGGTAATGAATTTTATTTAAGAACTTAAGGAGCTCAGTAAATTTAAGCAATTGAACCAAAATTTTTATGATTTGTTTCATGTAATATTAAATATTTTAATTAAAATCCTTAGTCTTCCTAATTAACCTAACTCAAAATAATGACTGGCTAAAGATTGTGAAGTAAAGATTTTTTTTCTAACATTGAAGTATAACATATTGAGAATTTACAATGGACTAGGCACTATATTAAAATCTGCATTATCTCATTTAAAGCTCACAATCGCCCTATGATGAAGAAAATTTTATTTAATTTTTTGAAAATGAAGAAACTGAGGATTAGGCAATGTGGCCTCATTCACATGGTTAGCACATGCTAGAGCTGGGACTGGACCCCTAGCAGTCTAATTCCAGAGCCATTGCTCTTAGCTACTACATCCTTCTAAATAACTCTGCTTTCATTCAGTCTTTCTTGATTCCTGTGCTTTTTGACTGTGGTTACATACTAAATAACTGCAGAATTAAAAACAAAAACAAAAAATCCAGAACAAAAGTAACTAACACATCAGACAAATTCAATCAGAATTTCTGTAGTGGGAGATTTGGTCTGGGCATTAGTAATTTTTAAAAGTTTTGTGGATTATTCTGAATTACAGTCAAGATTTAGAACCACTGTTCTGAACCAACAATGTTCTAGGTGGTGAGATACAACATGAAAATGATAAAGTTCTTTCCCTCATACGGGAGTATATTAGTTTCCTATGGCTGGTATAACAAATTACCATAAACTTGGTGGTTTATAACAACAGAAATTTGTTTTCTCACAATGTTAGAGGCCAGAAGTCCAAAATCAGGGTTACAGCAAGGCCATGCTCTCTCCAGAGGCTCTAAGGGAGAATCCATTTCTTGTCTCTTCCAGTTTCTGGTAGCTGCCAACATTTCTTGGTTTGTGTCTACACATGTGATTGCATTTAGGGCCTACCTGGATAATCCAGGATAATCTCCTCATGCCAGAATTATAAACTAATCAGTCTGTGGAGATTCTGTTTCCAAATAAGGTAACATTTCCAAATTCCAGGGATTAGGACCTAACATCTTTGGGTGACCATTATTTACCCTTCTATAAAGAGTCAAGCCACTGAAGATAGAATTCAAATAGAAATTCAAATAGAAATAATAATTGCTGTGAAGAAGGAAGATCTTTAAAATAGATCTAGGAAAATTATGGAGATAGAGGGAAGGCACCACTAAGTGTTTTTAGGCCATTCATACATTTTCTTAAATACAGCTTACTCTCTAATGTAAAGACTATTCTTTAAGTGACCATCACTTTCCAGATTTAACCTTTTTAAGACAATTCAGGATTTGGATCAGGATCACTAGGGAAATTTATTAAAACATAGATTTGTGTGTGACCACTATTTCAGTGTCTCTGAAGGCAGGTCCAGGAAAACTGCTCTGTAAGTTCTTTCAGTGGTTCTGTTAGAAAACATAGTTCAAGTTTCCTGAAAGGTTGTATGTCTTATTAAAATAATTTTTGAGGAGTTCCGGAAGATGGCGGCGTAGGAGGACGCTGGGCTCACCGCGCGTCCTGCTGATCACTTAGATTCCACCTACACCTGCCTTAAGAACCCAGAAAACCGCCAGAGGATTAGCAGAACGGAGTCTCCAGAGCCAAGCGCAGACGAGAGGCCCACGGAAGAGGGTAGGAAGGGCGGCGAGGCGGTGCGCGCTCCACGGACTGGCGGGAAGGAGCCGGGGAGGAGGGGCGGCTCACTGGCCAAGCAGAGCCCCCGAGTCTGGCTGGCAAAAGCGGAGGGGCCGGACGGACTATGTTCTGACAGCAAGCGCGACTTAGCGTCTGGGAGGTCATAAATTAACAGCTCTGCTCAGAAAGCGGGAAGGCTGGAGGACAAAGGGAGGGAGAGCTGCTGAGCCCCAGGACGACAGAGCACAGCTTGGCGGGGAACAAAGGCTTTCCCCAGTGCCATCTCCCTAGCCCATTCCCCAGCCAAAGTCCCAAAGGGAACCAGTTCCTGCCAGGGAACTTGCTTGTACCACACAAACACCCAACGCTGTGCTTTTGCAGATCCATTCCTCCGGTGGTGGGTCTGACTCCCTCCCGGTGCCACAGGGCCCCTCCCAAAGCGGATCACCGAAGGGAAAGCGAGCTGAGCCTGCCCCTCCCACCCCTGTGCACCTTGCCGATCCACCCCAGCTAATACGCCAGATCCCCAGCACCACAAGCCTGGCAGTGTGCAAGTAGCCCAGACGGGCCACGCCACCCCACAGTGAATCCCGTCCCTAGGAGAGGGGAAGAGAAGGCACACACCAGTCTGACTGTGGCCCCAGCGGTGGGCTGGGGGCAGACATCAGGTGGGACTGCTGCCCCGCCCACCAACTCCAGTTATACACCACAGCACGGGGGAAGTGCCCTGCGGGTCCTCACCACTCCAGGGACTATCCCAAATGACCAAACGGAAGAATTCCCCTCAGAAGAATCTCCAGGAAATAACAACAGCTAATGAACTGATCAAAAAGGATTTAAATAATATAACAGAAAGTGAATTTAGAATAATAGTCATAAAATTAATCGCTGGGCTTGAAAACAGTATACAGGACAGCAGAGAATCTCTTGCCACAGAGATCAAGGGACTAAGGAACAGTCACGAGGAGCTGAAAAACGCTTTAAACGAAATGCAAAACAAAATGGAAACCACGACGGCTCGGATTGAAGAGGCAGAGGAGAGAAGAGGTGAACTAGAAGATAAAGTTATGGAGAAAGAGGAAGCTGAAAGAAAGAGAGATAAAAAAATCCAGGAGTATGAGGGGAAAATTAGAGAACTAAGTGATACACTAAAAAGAAATAATATACGCATAATTGGTATCCCAGAGGAGGAAGAGAGAGGGAAAGGTGCTGAAGGGGTACTTGAAGAAATTATAGCTGAGAACTTCCCTGACCTGGGGAAGGAAAAAGGCATTGAAATCCAAGAGGCACAGAGAACTCCTTCAGACGTAACTTGAATCGATCTTCTGCACGACATATCATAGTGAAACTGGCAAAATACAAGGATAAAGAGAAAATTCTGAAAGCAGCAAGGGATAAACGTGCCCTCACATATAAAGGGAGACCTATAAGACTCGTGACTGATCTCTCTTTTGAAACTTGGCAGGCCAGAAAGGCTTGGCACGATATCTTCAGTGTGCTAAACAGAAAAGATATGCAGCCGAGAATCCTTTATCCAGCAAGTCTGTCATTTAGAATAGAAGGAGAGATAAAGGTCTTCCCAAACAAACAAAAACTGAAGGAATTTGTCACCACGAAACCAGCCCTACAAGAGATCCTAAGGGGGATCCTGTGAGACAAAGTACCAGAGACATCACTACAAGCATAAAACATACAGACATCACAATGACTCTAAACCCGTATCTTTCCATAATAACACTGAATGTAAATGGATTAAATGTGCCAACCAAAAGACATAGGCTATCAGGGTGGATAAAGAAACAAGACCCATCTATTTGCGGTCTACAAGAGACTCATTTTAGATCTGAGGACACCTTTAGATTGAGAGTGAGGGGATGGAGAACTATTTATCATGCTACTGGAAGCCAAAAGAAAGCTGGAGTAGCCATACTTATATCAGACAAACTAGACTTTAAATTAAAGGCTGTAACAAGAGATGAAGAAGGGCATTATATAATAATTACAGGGTCTATCCATCAGGAAGAGCTAACAATTATAAATGTCTATGTGCCAAATACCGGAGCCCCCAGATATATAAAACAATTACTCATAAACATAAGCAACCTTATTGATAAGAATGTGGTCATTGCAGGGGACTTTAACACCCCACTTACAGAAATGGATAGATCATCTAGACACACAGTCAATAAAGAAACAAGGGCCCTGAATGATACATTGGATCAGATGGACTTGACAGATATATTTAGAACTCTGCATCCCAAAGCAACAGAATATACTTTCTTCTCGAGTGCACATGGAACATTCTCCAACATAGATCATATACTGGGTCACAAAACAGCCCTTCATAAGTTTACAAGCATTGAAATTATACCATGCATACTTTCAGACCACAATGCTATGAAGCTTGAAATCAACCACAGGAAAAAGTCTGGAAAACCTCCAAAAGCATGGAGGTTAAAGAACACCCTACTAACGAATGAGTGGGTCAACCAGGCAATTAGAGAGGAAATTAAAAAATATATGGAAACAAACGAAAATGAAAATACAACAATCCAAACGCTTTGGGACGCAGCGAAGGCAGTCCTGAGAGGAAAATACATTGCAATCCAGGGCTATCTCAAGAAACAAGAAAAATCCCAAATACAAAATCTAACAGCACACCTAAAGGAAATAGAAGCAGAACAGCAAAGGCAGCCTAAACCCAGAAGAAGAAGAGAGATAATAAAGATCAGAGCAGAAATAAACAATATAGAATCTAAAAAAACTGTAGAGCAGATGAACGAAACCTAGAGTTGGTTTTTTGAAAAAATAAACAAAATTGACAAACCTCTAGCCAGGCTTCTCAAAAAGAAAAGGGAGATGACCCAAATAGATAAAATCATGAGTGAAAATGGAATTATTACAACCAATCCCTCAGAGATACAAACAATTATCAGGGAATACTATGAAAAATTATATGCCAACAAACTGGACAACCTGGAAGAAATGGACAAATTCCTAAACACCCACACTCTTCCAAAACTCAATCAGGAGGAAATAGAAAGCTTGAACAGACCCATAACCAGCGAAGAAATTGAATCGGTTATCAAAAATCTCCCAACAAATAAGAGTCCAGGACCAGATGGCTTCCCAGGGGAGTTCTACCAGACGTTTAAAGCAGAGATAATACCTATCCTTCTCAAGCTATTCCAAGAAATAGAAAGGGAAGGAAAACTTCCAGACTCATTCTATGAAGCCAGTATTACTTTGATTCCTAAACCAGACAGAGACCCAGTAAAAAAAGAGAACTACAGGCCAATATCCCTGATGAATATGGATGCAAAAATTCTCAATAAGATACTAGCAAATCGAATTCAACAGCATATAAAAAGAATGATTCACCATGATCAAGTGGGATTCATTCCTGGGATGCAGGGCTGGTTCAACATTCGCAAATCGATCAACGTGATACATCACATTAACAAAAAAAAAGAGAAGAACCATATGATCCTGTCGATTGATGCAGAAAAGGCCTTTGACAAAATCCAGCACCCTTTCTTAATAAAAACCCTTGAGAAAGTCGGGATAGAAGGAACATACTTAAAGATCATAAAAGCCATTTATGAAAAGCCCACAGCTAACATCATCCTCAATGGGGAAAAACTGAGAGCTTTTTCCCTGAGATCAGGAACACGACAGGGATGCCCACTCTCACCGCTGTTGTTTAATATAGTGCTGGAAGTTCTAGCATCAGCAATCAGACAACAAAAGGAAATCAAAGGCATCAAAATTGGCAAAGATGAAGTCAAGCTTTCGCTTTTTGCAGATGACATGATATTATACATGGAAAATCCGATAGACTCCACCAAAAGTCTGCTAGAACTGATACATGAATTCAGCAAAGTTGCAGGATACAAAATCAATGTACAGAAATCAGTTGCATTCTTATACACTAAGAATGAAGCAACAGAAAGACAAATAAAGAAACTGATCCCATTCACAATTGCACCAAGAAGCATAAAATACCTAGGGATAAATCTAACCAAAGATGTAAAAGATCTGTATGCTGAAAACTATAGAAAGCTTATGCAGGTAATTGAAGAAGATATAAAGAAATGCAAAGACATTCCCTGCTCATGGATTGGAAGAATAAATATTGTCAAAATGTCAATACTACCCAAAGCTATCTACACATTCAATGCAATCCCAATCAAAATTGCACCAGCATTCTTCTCGAAACTAGAACAAGCAATCCTAAAATTCATATGGAACCACAAAAGGCCCCAAATAGCCAAAGTAATTTTGAAGAAGAAGACCAAAGCAGGAGGCATCACAATCCCAGACTTTAGCCTCTACTACAAAGCTGTCATCATCAAGACAGCATGGTATTGGCACAAAAACAGACACATAGACCAATGGAATAGAATAGAAACCCCAGAACTAGACCCACAAACGTATGGCCAACTCATCTATGACAAAGCAGGAAAGAACATCCAATGGAAAAAAGACAGTCTCTTTAACAAATGGTGCTGGGAGAACTGGACAGCAACATGCAGAAGGTTGAAACTAGACCACTTTCTCACACCATTCACAAAAATAAACTCAAAATGGATAAAGGACCTGAATGTGAGACAGGAAACCATCAAAACCTTAGAGGAGAAAGCAGGAAAAGACCTCTCTGACCTCAGCCGTAGCAATCTCTTACTCGGCACATCCCCAAAGGCAAGGGAATTAAAAGCAAAAATGAATTACTGGGACCTTATGAAGATAAAAAGCTTCTGCACAGCAAAGGAAACAACCAACAAAACTAAAAGGCAACCAACGGAATGGGAAAAGATATTTGCAAATGACACATCGGACAAAGGGCTAGTATCCAAAATCTATAAAGAGCTCATCAAACTCCACACCCGAAAAACAAATAACCCAGTGAAGAAATGGGCAGAAAACATGAATAGACACTTCTCTAAAGAAGACATCCGGATGGCCAACAGGCACATGAAAAGATGTTCAACGTCGCTCCTCATCAGGGAAATACAAATCAAAACCACACTCAGATATCACCTCACGCCAGTCAGAGTGGCCAAAATGAAGAAATCAGGAGACTATAGATGCTGGAGAGGATGTGGAGAAACGGGAACCCTCTTGCACTGTTGGTGGGAATGCAAATTGGTGCAGCCGCTCTGGAAAGCAGTGTGGAGGTTCCTCAGAAAATTAAAAGTAGACCTACCCTATGACCCAGCAATAGCACTGCTAGGAATTTATCCAAGGGATACAGGAATACTGATGCATAGGGGCACTTGTACCCCAATGTTTATAGCAGCACTCTCCACAATAGCCAAATTATGGAAAGAGCCTAAATGTCCATCAACTGATGAATGGATAAAGAAATTGTGGTTTATATACACCATGGAATACTACGTGGCAATGAGAAAAAATGAAATATGGCCTTTTGTAGCAACGTGGTTGGAACTGGAGAGTGTGATGCTAAGTGAAATAAGCCATACAGAGAAAGACAGATACCATATGGTTTCACTCTTATGTGGATCCTGAGAAACGTAACAGAAACCCATGGGGGAGGGGAAGGAAAAAAAAAAAAAAGAGGTTAGAGTGGGAGAGAGCCAAAGCATAAGAGACTGTTAAAAACTGAGAACAAACTGAGGGTTGATGGCGGGTGGGCGGGAGGGCAGAGTGGGTGATAGGTATTGAGGAGGGCACCTTTTGGGATGAGCACTGGGTGTTGTATGGAAACCAATTTGACAGTAAATTTCATATATTAAAAAATAAAAAAAAATAAAAAATAAAAATAAAATAATTTTTGTTGTTATTGTCGTATTTTGAATCTTTCCAAAATTCTTGATTTGCAGAGAACAGCTTTACAGTTGGAATTTGAAATTTCTGTTATGAGTCTGCTATTCATGGAAACAAGATTTGGATGGGATAACAGGAGAGAAGAAAAGACACTTGGCTCATTCATAATTATTTAAGAATTTAATGGCCTGGAGAAAATAGGGAGTCTATACACACACACACATACACATATACATTTATACACATACATATATACATATACATATATATATATATATATATACACACACATACATATATATGACATTGATTGTGAAGTATTCTTTATCTCGGAGGTAATAATTTTCAAATTTTTGATGTTTCTTTAACTTTTAAATATTAATAATTCTTAGAAAGATTATGTTATAGAATGTCTAATACAAGAACTTTCTCCAGACCAAATAATATATATCTTTATTGCCCCAGCTGTTGTGAACATTTGTAATTGTCCAGTAGTTGACAATAGATTTCTCTGCTATGAATGTGAGTAATGTTGTAAAACCTCCCTTCTTACGAGGTTCAACTTCAGTTCAAGTGTAAAGACTATAGGTTTTGAAAAGAAATAATATAGCTCAGCAACTTGCTAGCCAGGTGACCTTGAGCAAGTTATTTATCCTTCTAATACAAGGTTAATATTATTCACAGAACTGTGAGGGTTGAATAATAATACATACTTAATTATAACACAGAGCCTAACATGGATTAGATTCTCTAAAAAGTTACTTGTCAGTTGCAGAAAAGGCCATTAGCCAGATGATTACAGGAAAGGATTGACAAGTTCTAAAGATAACTCCTTTCTTATTGGAATTCTTAGTATCTCACAGAAGCTTAGAGACCTCCTAGGAGATAATCAACACAGCTGAGATAATGGTTATAACCAGGCCTATGCAAAAAAGATGAGAGGAATGGAGTCAGTGGTTCTATAAAGGTTTACTTCTTGATAAACTTAGATTAAATTTGACTTTGTTCTGCATAGGAAGCCCAAGTAAACACTATGTACTCTTCCTTACTAAATTTCATTGATGTAGATCTTTTTATTCAATCCTTCATGGTTATTTTGAACACTAAACTCATGTTCTAAAGCATGAGTTAGGATCCAAATTTAGCCACAATCATGGACATAAAGAATACAACATGCTTTCAATTTTATTGCGCATGTCATCCAAAAGCATTCACTGTGGCAAATTTAATTTTATTTTTCAAGTAAATAGATTTGATCAGCAAAATCAAATGATCTTGGAAACATCAACTTCAAAAACATACAAATGAACTTTAGCCTGTGCTCAAAGCATTTTATTTCTTGAGAATTACTAAACAGTATCTTCAGGCAAAATTGAATAGATTCAGTTCACAAAATATTGTATCTAGGCCCTCTTTCAATTTACACAAGGTTATATATCCTTATGTAAAATCATACTTATGTAAAATCCTTATGTAAAAATCATACTATTTTGACATATTTCATTTCAAGACTTACTGGTTTAAAAACTTTATACTACTTACAGTTCAAATGTCTTAAGCATAGAGAAAAAAACGAAGGTCTTGCGGGGAGAGATATTTAAACATCTGAACTGTGATCTTATTGTTAAATAAATGGGTTTAGGTATTCCTTCGAAACCAAGAAAATATAGATTTATAAAAGTAAAAGCACCAGATTTTCTCTGGAGAGAAAAAGTTAGAAGAGGTGGGATCTTAAATTTGAGTACTTATATATGATAACATGTTTTAACAGTTGTTAAAGTATGGGACAAAAATAAAGTAATAGGAACAGGAATATGGCATATAAAGGAATAAAATTATATAAATCAAATCAACTAATTCCTGGCAAGATTTTTATATGCCCCAAATCTAAAGATAAAGCTATATAAAATTAAAAAAAACAGATTTTACTCTTTCTGTTTTCTAGCCAAAATGTGAGTAGTACATTATTTGCCTTTAAAAACTTGATCCAACTGTTTCATGGCTAAATGATCGTTTTCCCAGAGTTATTCTCTTAGAAAATGTTAAAATAATGTTTTAAATGCTCCTATGGTACTTGCTGAATGATATTTGAGACAGGGCAGATACTCTTTCCTTTTGATCTCAAGCAGGCAAGATTAATTCATCCATAGCTTTAAAACTTACCCGTAGCGGCGCCTGAGTGGCTCAGTCTGTTGAGCATCCTACTTAGGCTCAGGTCATGATCTCATGGTTTGTGAGTTTGAACCCTGCATTGGGTTCTGTGCTGAAAGCTCAGAGCCTGGAGCCTGTTTTGGATTCTGTGTCTCCCTCTCTCTCTGCCCCTCCCTCACTCACGCTGTCTCTCTCTCTCTCTCAAAAATAAATAAACATTAAAAAAAATTAAAACTTACCCTTAGAGACGTTCAGGTTTTATAGTGTTATTTTCACAAGTGATTGTTTCAAAGTTTGAGAGCTTGCAAGTTATATTTAATGTTTTTCTTTTCTTCAGTCCTTACCTCTAATCCATCAGGAAGTTCAGACACTACTTCTTTGCACCTCCACTGATAAAAATCAAAGGACTTTTTTTTTTAAATTCCAGTATAGTTAATACACAGTGTTCTATAAGTTTTAGGGGTACAATACAGTGATTCAACAACTCTATAATTACTCAGTGCTCATCATGATAAGTGTACCCTTAATCCCCTTCACCTATTTAACCCACCCTCCCCACACCCCTTCCCTCTGATAACTGTCAGTTTGTTCTCTATAGTTAAAAGTCTGGTTTTTTTTCTTTGTTTCTTAAATTTCACATATGGGTGAAATTATATGGTATTTGTCTTTCTCTGACTTATTTCACTTGGTATTATACTTTCTAGATCCATTCAAAGGATAATTTTTAAAGTTAGAAACAAAACTTTTTTACAAATATCAAGTGAGCACATACCAAACATTTTTTAAATCATTAATGAGGGAATCAGCAAGAAGGTAAAGCTAGTTCAAGGAGCACTTAAAGAACAGAGATTGTTATAGTCTGTTAAGAAAGACATGCTGAAGTCGATTTGCCATGTTAGGGACAAAACAGGTTAATATTCTACAGGGCAATAAAATTACAACCTTTGGGATTGCCTTTCTTCTAGGAAGAAATTATTTACATCTCCAATATTTCATAGCTGCAAGTGAACATGGAACTTCACAAATTCTTGGTTTTAATCAATAGTAAAAAGCAAGTGGTGTGCCTGCATGGCTCTGTCTGTTGAGTGTCCAAATTTTGATTTGGTCTCTGGTCATGATCCTGGGGTGGTGGGATCAAGCCCCATGTCAGGTTGAGTGTGGAGCCTCCTTAAGATTTTCTCTCTCTCTCTCTCTCTCTCTCTCTCTCTCTCTCCCTCCCCCCCTCTCCCTTTCTCTCCTTGTCTCTCTCTTTCTCTCTCTGTTTCTCTCCCTCTCCCTCTGTCCCTCTCCCCCGCTCATGCTCTCTAAAATAAAATTTAAAAAAATAGTAAAAAGCAAAGCAAAAAGGCACATACTCTAGGAAATTACATTATTTTTGGGTGATCCTGTTAGACAGTTCTCCAGTATGACAGTAAAGTTATATGCACCTTTTCTATTGATTTAATAGCTGTTTTGGATAATTTTGTTGAGTTTCCCCTTGTGATTATAAATAATCTCCAAAGAATATTCTGTGTCACACACAAAAAGGCTAGTTTTCTTGTGTTTTGGTGTGATTAATTAATGTAGGCTAGTTAAAGGCATTAATTAAACATATAAACTTCTTTATAGACAGCAAATCTAGAGCCATTTAATTTTGAACAACTATTATTGCCAGAGAATTAACTTCTTTCTAGAGATTTCATAAGGAAAACATGAAAAGTAATAGTATACCAAAATAAATTGCATTGGATAAAATATGACCACAAATTCTTTTCTGCTTTTTTGATTGAGTCTTACTTCCTTCTTTTAAACTTGGGTTGGTCTTGTGACTTTTGTAACCAATAGAATTCAGCAGAAATGGGTGGTTGTATGTCTTTTCACCAGTGTATAACATCAGAATCACCTTTAATATATCTATGTCAATAAATATTTGCTGCAGAAAAAAACCAAAAACCTGAAATTTGTCTTCATACTATCCCATTGACAAATAAGTGATCAAGACATAATTATTACAGGGGCGCCTGGGTGGCGCAGTCGGTTAAGTGTCCGACTTCAGCCAGGTCACGATCTTGCGGTCCGTGAGTTCGAGCCCCGTGTCAGGCTCTGGGCTGATGGCTCGGAGCCTGGAGCCTGTTTCCGATTCTGTGTCTCCCTCTCTCTCTGCCCCTCCCCCATTCATGCTCTGTCTCTCTCTGTCCCAAAAAAAAAAAAAAAAGTTGAAGACATAATTATTACAGAAAGGAGACTATAGGTTTTACTTCTATACTAAGGAGTTTCCTAAATGAACTTCTTGAGTGAACAGTTTATCTTTATGCTCCTGTCTTTCTGAGGCAGGCTCTGGCCCAGTTCAGAATTCTTGTGCTGGCCATTCTTAGATCTTGGCAGCAATAGCCCATGTTGAGTTCTTTACTAGTGGTGTCACATTATCTTTTAATACCTTCCTTATTTTTATTCAAACCCCTTGAAGTCTCTGCCAAGGCAAGATGCGTAATAAGATAGTCAGATGCACTAATCTTTGCTTTGGTATTACCTATATAGGAGGAAGCACAGAATAAAGATCGTGGGGTTTGGAGTCAGACTCAGAAATACTAATGTAAGTCGTAATACTACTCTGCAGCTAAAAATCATGGGTGTTTAGCCCAATTAATTTATTTTTCAAGCCTCCATTTTCTCGTATGTTTATTGGTGAACATAATACTACCTAGTGAGGCAGTTGTGAGAAAGAAAAAAGTTACATATACATAGTTCTATTATGTAGTAAAGGATTAAGTAATTGTGGCTATTGTAGGAGTGATTTTCCCCCAAATATTATAAGGCCTTTCACTAGATGTGATCAAAAGAAGGTGAGGATTTTAATATTGAGAAATGGGAGACATCTTGAGTTAGGTGCCTTCTTCATAGATAGCTAGCTATCTCCATCTTCTCCTCCTAGGGCTAACACTATTACCTTGAGAGAAGACACTTTGAGAAATAAATGATGAATTTTTTCCCCTGTGGTTGACTAATCCTAGTCAAATAATCAGAAGAAATTTTAATTTTCCAAGAATAGCTGCAATTTTTGAATCTGCAGCAAATTATAAAATTTGAAATTATATTTATGGTAGACATTTTACAGTTCTGTTTATATGATATAAAAACTTGATTAGAATCTCTTGATGTGGTTTTCTTATTAGCCCTCAACTCTCAAGGAATCTCTTACCACTATTATATTTTACATGTCTAGAAGAGTTAAATTCAGGCTGTGTTTATAGAGCACTTATTTAGCAATAGTTTCTCCTATTCTAGCACATTGTCTGCTTTCTAGGTTCTTCAGAAATGTAATCTAAACGGGCCATAATGAGTATGTGAGGTGAAGGTGAAATACTGGATAAGGAGTAATTTAAAACATGTTGAATTAGTGAATTGGAGAACAGAACAAATGATTTTTTTGGTCCATGGGAAAATTTAATTATAAAAATATTTTTTCTAATTCCTAAAGATTGTACTATTTGAAAATGAAATAAAATTCTAGAACCCATTTCAGGTCATTTGATTCATCTAGCCTCGACTCAAGAATATGCTATCATCTTACTCCTTCAATTAGCAGATTAACTTTTAATTGATAGAGATCTATATTCATAATTGGATTTTCTTTGGGCAAGGCCAGCTTCTGCAGATTTTCAGCTAATGAGTTCATCTCCTATTACTATATTCTACAGCTAAGAGCTTAGTTTTGAAGATTTATTTATTTATCCATTCCTTAAAAAAATTGTTTTTGAAACAAGGTTCAACAGCACACTTGAGACACTTGTTATTGGGGTATGTTTACTTCCTTTCAGAAAGAGTAGCTAGCTTAGGCTTTTTTGTTTTCCTCATTTTTATTTGTGACATTAAAGTTATGCTTTAGTGAAGTAAGAGATTCTAATTAGTGTTAGAGTGAATATGATCAAGGTTGATACTCAGATCAAACTTATATTGTTTTCCTCAATAATTATTTGAGGGGCTATGTTATTCTAGAAATCACTGTAACTCATTCCCTCTGTTTGGTTTAGGAACAGCCTGACGTTGTTTTAAAGAGCCTGTCTTTACAGTACTCAAATTTTCCATGAAATTCTATTTG
Organism: Neofelis nebulosa; assembly: GCF_028018385.1. Lineage (NCBI taxonomy): Eukaryota > Metazoa > Chordata > Mammalia > Carnivora > Felidae > Neofelis > Neofelis nebulosa. Next base: position 47,447,492 of record NC_080783.1, on the reverse strand, counting down.
CTCCATTTAAAAGAGTCAGCTGTTCTACCTTTGTTTTAGCTGTTGTGTGCTATGCTTACTGTGGTGACAGGAATCACCTTTCAGAGGTCACACAGAACCAGTAAAAAAGCCATTCAATCAGTGCCAGTGGTATTTTGGTTCTTCTGTGAACTATCCCATCATTACTCAGTGCTATATTCTTAAAACTATTATCCATTCACGAAAAACATAACAAAGGGGAGGGGGAACTATTTCCTTTTTGGCCTTAACAAAATAGATTATAATTCCTTGGTTTCTCTGTACCTGAAAGATATTCTAAGAGGTTTGTCCAACTAAGTCAGCTTTTTATCGCTCAGCTAACCCACAGTCTTCATGCTTTTACAGTGTTTGTAGCTTGTTCTCAGCTATTGCTTACAGTTCAAAATTCTTTTTAAATGTTTAAATTTTGGTCTGATGATCTTTTAGTAAAGATACTAATTCTGTAATTTTCTGATGCCCAAAAGCCTGTCACAACAAAAATAAAACTATGTAAAGTTGTTTCTAAAATCAAACCAAAATGAAATAAGGCCACTCAGTAGAATTTGAGATGAGCCTTAGGGGAGTTTCAGTGTCCTCCTAATTTCCAGTGGCAGCATTCCGCTGTTCCCCCCACACACATGCACACACACATATGCACCCAGACATGACTCCATCAATTGAGACAACTGACTTTTCCTCCCCCCTGTGTAAAATATTATGCTCATGCAGCATCAAAATTAGTCTCCTAATCTTAACCTCTTCCTAAGCCTCCTCTATATAAAACTTCAACAAATGCCACTGTCATCAGTTTCCTTGCATGTGTTTTGAATTACTGAACAAGTTGATATATGATTCCTTACATCTTTAAATTTCAGTACTAAATGTCTTCATCCAGTGATATGTCCATATAAATAATGAGATTGAAGAGACTTAAATAATAAACTATAAAATTTTTCTTCAAAGGGCATGTATTTGAGTAAGAAGTATAGACTGATATTGTTTCAGTGGGTCTCATCATCGAGGCTGGCAGTAGTCTACTCCTAGATGCCAAACACCAGCTAGTCAATGATTGTAATGTAATAAACATAGGAAACACATTGCTTTAAGAATTTCAGTTTTTACTGGAGGAGAAAAGACAAATACAAACACTGTACACTGGTCTTATGAGATGGCAGACAACTGGGCTATATATAATGTATAAAACATAGTTTCTATAATAGACAATATATGTTGGTTGAATTACCTAACTTTTTGTCTTATTTTGAAAAATTTTTTATTGATATATAATTGATATGTAAAATATATTAGTTCCAGGTGTACAACATAATGACTGAAAATATATGTTGAGAAATGATCACTGTAATGTCTAGTTAACGTCTATCCCACACATAGTTATACGTTTTTTTTCTTGTGATGAGAACTTTTATGATCTACTCAATTAGAAACTTTCAAATCTACAATACAATATTAACTATACTCACCATGCCCTACATTACCATTCCCAGGGTTTATTTATTTTATAACTGGAATTACCTAACATTTTTGAGGATATGTAGTTTCATTATTCTTTCTGTGTTCCTTTATCAGAAAAATGACATCAATACCCAACTTACACCAGAACGCTGGATTTCTTGGTTCTCTTTTATACTCCATATCTTTCCAATTATCTATTGAATTTACTTACTTCCTGGCATCACTAGTCCACCACTACTATAGTTCAGAATATTTCTTTCCTAAAGTATAGCAATGGCTCAGCACAGGTGGATTCTGTTCCTTTTGTGCTATTCTACCACTTGCCTTCCAGGCTTCATTTATACTGACATTTTTCTTAGTTTCCAAGATTTCCCATAGTTTCTTTTTAATATTTTTGTACCTACACTTTTGTTGTTGTTGTTTTGATATACCATCTCCCTTTCATCTTCTGGTGAGGTATAACTTATTTCTGGTAATTTTTTTGAGCCTCACAATCTGGGTTAAGTATCTTTCCTACATTGTACAGAATATTGGACTACCTCCATTGTTACAGTTATCACATTTTATTTGTCTGATTATTTATTTATATCAGTGACTGGACCGTAGACCATTAACTCTGAGAGCTGAGAATCTGTTTTGTTCAGCATTGTATTTTTATCTCACATGATGCAATTATATTCTAGGTATTCAATAATCATTTACTGGAATTGTTCGAAATAGGATAGAGGTTGACAAACTATGGGTTGTAGGCCAGTCATCTATTTTGGTAAATTCTAATTAGACAATAGCCATGTCCATTAGTTTGTATATTGTCTATGGTTTTTTTCACTACAACATCAGAGATGAGTTATTGGAGCAGACCTTCTGTGGTCTATTAAGTCTAAAATTATTATGTCATCCTTTGATGAAAAATTTGGTGACTACTGATATAGGGCTATGCAGGCTCTATTCTTGAGTGAGCTTTGGTAATTTGTGTCTTTCAAAGGATTTGTCCTTTTAATCTAAGTTCTCAAATTTATTTATATAAAGTTCTTCAACATATTCCTGAATTATCCTTTTTAATGTATGAGGATCTGAAGCAATTCTCCGTTTTTATTCTTGATAGTTATAATTTTTATCTTCTCTCCTTTGTTCTTGACTAAATATTTATCAAATGTTTTAGTCTTGTCAAATTAACCAGATATTAGCTTTTATTTTCTTTACTTTTTCTACTGTCACTCTTATCTTAATTATTCATCACTTCTGCTTGCTTAGGGTATAGTTTGCCCTTTTACTTATAGTTTTTAAAGAATGTTTATCTTGGTTGGAGTTCTCTAGGCTTCTTTATCTGTGGTTTGTTGTTTTCATTAAATTTTGAAAATTCTCAGATTCTATTTTTCCCATTTTTTTTCCTTCTGTTCTGTTCTCTCTTTTCATCATAGGATGTTGTCACACAGTTCTTGGATGCTCTGTTCTATTATCTTTTCCTTGCTTTTTTTCCTATTTGTGTTCTTTGTGCTCTATTATATACTATTAACATTTGAATAGTAAATTTTGAATAAAGCATATTGCTGTCCATAATATGGGTGGGTTCCTTACAATCAATTGAAAGTTTTAAGAGAAAAAAAGAATAAAATCCTTCAGTGAAGAAGGACTGCTGCTTCTAGACTGCCTTGAAACTTGAGCTGCAAGATCAACTCTTTCCTGCATTTCCAACCTGCTAGCCTGCTGTGCAGATTTAGAACTTGCTGGTTCCTACAATTACATGAGAGAATTCCTTGAAATCTCTCTGTCTCTGATGTATGTGGGGTGTGTGGCAGTTGGGGAGAGGAGGCGTGTGTGCATGCATGTACATGTACATATATCTCTTTTTTCCTCCAGTGAAAACAGGCCTTTTTATCTAGAGAACAATAATGCAAGACCTCACACCCACCATCCAGTCACCAAGGCAATGTTACATGTTTTAGTTGTTTGCTATGGTTGCATCTCATTTCTAGTACCAATTTCTTTTATTTATCTATTGGTATGTTAACAAACCATCTTAAAATTTAGGAGGTGAGAACAATACCTTTTTTTTTTCTTTTGCTTATGATTCTGTGTGTCAAAGAATTTGATATAGTTATTTGTCATACAATTTGACAGGCATGATATCTGCTCCATGTTGTCTGGAACCTCAGCTGGGATGGCTCAAATGGCTGGCAGATGGTAGAGATGGCTTGATTGGGCCCATATGTCTCTGGCCTCCATTCTGAATGTTGGCTGAGTTTCTTGGTTCTCATCTACATGATCTCTAAATATCTCTAACTTCTTCACAGCATAGCGGTTTTAGGATCCCAGGAAGGTTTTAATATACAAGCACTTATCAAAACTCAGTTTTCATGGTATTTACAGTATTGACCTGCTAGGGCTTCACAGACTGGGCAGCATAAACAACAGAGATGTAATTTTCACATTTCTCTGGAGGCTGGAAATTCAAAAGGCTCCTGCAGGGTTGGTTTCTCATGAGGACTTTCTCCTTGGCTTACATAGCCATCTTCTTACTATGCCTTTACGTGGCATTTTCTTTGTGTACATGTATCCCTGGTGTCTCTTCCTCTTCTTATAAGGATACAGGTTCCACTGGATTCAGACCATACCCTTATGCCCTCATTTAATTTCAATTATCTCTTCAGAGGCTCTATCTCCATTACAATTGCACTAGGATTTGGGGCTTCAACCTGTGAATTTTGGAAGGACCCAATCTAATCACTAACATTTGCTTATGTCCCATTGGGCAAAACAAAATACATGGCCAAACCCAGAGTCAGCTTGGGGAAATACTACACTGGAGCAGGAACTGGAGGGATAATTCGATAGAGGTCCATCAATAGTCTACAAGTTGGGGAAAGATGTATTTATAACTCAGAGAAACAGATACTCTCTGATGATCATTTTTGAAATTTATTTTTTACATAATTGCTCTCATAGTCTTTTTTTTTTTCTATAACAGAAGTCAGTATGGTACAAGTTATTTTTTAACTACGTTTCAAGGTACCTAGTAGTCTTTTTTTTTAATTTAAAAAAAGATATTTTTGAGAGAGAGAGGGAGTACAAGCGAGGGAGGAGCAGAGAGAGAAGGAGACACAGAATCTGAAGCAGGCTCTAGGCTCTGAGCTGTCAGCACAGAACCCGATGCAGGGCTCGAACCCACAGGCTGTAAGATGATGACCTGATCTGAAGTTGGATGCTTAACTGACTGAGCCACCCAGGTGCCCCTCAAGGTACATATTAATTTTGTACTCAGAAGTCAAAATTGGTTTGTCAGGCAATTTATATAGAGAGGGGAGAATTGAGGTAGTTAATAGATTATTTAAGGCCAAATTAAAGCTCTGTTTTTGCCATTACTGTATTATACAGATGCAATAAGTGAGGCTTTATATTTCAGTAGCAGAAATTATTCTCAATTATTTTATCTAATTTTATTTGGGGGAAATTTCAGCATTTCTTGTTAATGTCCTAGCCAGTAATTACCAGGAATACATCTGCAGTTGAGCAACTTCAGTTTATTACTCATCACAGTGAGAGAATATACACCATGAGGGACTATGGGGTACATTGGTAAGAAGATGCTGAAATGGACTTATTGGAGGTTTTGGGCTTTGGGTGATTTGGTGAAGAGTGCTATAGATTGGGAGTTTGCTATAGATTGGCTATTATCAGAAAGAGGGGACACTTCTATGATTGAGCTCAAAATAAATCTTATCTTTAGGGAGGATAGAGTAGAGCAAGGATAAAGGAGGGATTGCTGAAGCACTCATTTTGGCTGGGAGTAGGGAATGTTTAGAATTTTCTGGTTGGACAGTGTTCATGTTTTGTCTGTGTTCTGCCATGTTTATGGAGTGGTCTTGTTTTTGCCTTGATCCATCATGATTACAGAGTGCCCTTGTCTGATACTGATGCTCTGTGAGATTATGTTTAACAGAACACCAAGGCCTTGCTGTCAGTACTATTCCAGCTTCTGGATGTCAGGTGCTGCCTTTTCTTTTTAGTTCCTGTCCCTTCATTTTACCTTGGTTGGGAACATAATACTTATTATAAACTTCTGTTTCAGTATGTGCAAAGTGAATATGTTTCACATGACAAATAATAAGCTTTATGGAGATTATCTGTATTAGTTCCAAGTTTTATTCTTTTAATTTCCTGGCCTACACACACAGTGAGCTTCATGGAATACACAGAGGAAATCCCTGTGTCCTTCTCTCTCTCCTTATTCTGCAAGCACCCACACTTATGTCCCCAGGTTTTCAGAGTACAGACTCTGCCTCTGAAGCACCACCCACAGCCTATCCTTTTGAGCTGAGTGCTTTGGGCCTTTCCTCCTTAATTACCCATCAGGATATACTTGCCCTGTCTCATTTCCTCAGTTCCCACAGCTGCATTAAAAATTTGGCTAACAAATCCTTGATAATGCTTTATTACTTTTTTAGCGCTTTATGGCAAATCCTTTTTTACTGTGGCTTCCTGGAAATAACTCCTGACTTCAAAATATTAAGGTTCTCTGGACTAGAAGTGCAAAAGTTATCTGGGGCCAGAAGAACACTTTTCTCCCCCTCAAATTTCCCAAACAAAGTTGGTGGTTTTCTACCCTGTTGGTCCTGGTTACAGACTATCTCTTTTATAAAGTCAGAGTGGGAAATTTTGCTCATTAATGTTCTGCCAGACTTTGGGAAGTATAAACCCTAGCTGTCTCATTCTGGGAGGGGTGGAAAGGACACTCTGTACTTTGGAATGGCACTTTCTGATAAAGTATAGAAGAAAGAATGTGTCATTATTTCATTGCTGATTTTATAACCATGGGCTAGCTCTCTCTAAATCATACCTTTGATGCATTTGAGATATGACATTATTCTATTTTAGTGTGAAGTCCAAGCAGTTACTTAACTCAACAGATGGTTATTATCATTCTCTTTAACAAAAATATGATTTCTCTTATCAAAAAGTAAGTGTTCTATGGAGAGGATTCAAAGTATCAAACCACAATATTTGTAGGGTGATTAATTATTTTTATCAGTATGCCTTAGCATCAAAGAGAATTTTGCACTTATCCTGAGAGTACCACATGGCCTCCAAAATTGTTAGATTAATTTTCAGGGATGAAAAATTTAAATAGTTTTATTACTGAGTAATGTATTTAGCATGTGTGCTAGAATGATTTCCAGTGGTTATTGGAAGTTCTCTCTTTTTAACACTGATTGTAGAAAAAGGCTTTCAACTGCTGTTGCAATAAAACAGATGAGGTAGCCCCCATCACTTGGAATGTTGGCTCTACTTGAAGGGTGGTGAATGGGTAGGTAACTATCAGAGGATATATTAAAACATTTCATGTAATTCCTGACATGCCTGCAAAAGAAAGATGCCTTTCATGACTTTTCATAGAGAAAATTCCAGTATATGAAAACAGAGCCTACAGCAGAGACAATTCCTGAAATTTATTAAGTTTCAAATACTTATTTCATTAACTAATACATTAAATCTGGGCAATGCAGTAAATCTGGGCAATTTACTTTAGTGTGAGGAAATACAAACTTTATAATCCATTGAAAGCAAGATAAAGCTCAGAACGAAACTTCTAGAAAAATGTAAGATGTCATGTAAAAATATGCCCCAAATACATCGACATCCCTGTGGTTTTTACTGACTTCAGCAATGTCAATGTTACCAAGAAAAATATGTTGATAAGTTAAGAAGTTCTACCATGTCTAACTGTTTGACTTTTATAAACAAATAAACATAATTCAAGAGAACGGTAATTTTTATGAATTGAATTTTGCCCTCTCATATTTTGTATGTTGAAGTCCTAACCTCTAGTACCTAAGAATGTGACCTTATTTGGAAATAAGGTCATTGCAAACATGATTAGCTAAGATTAGGTCATACTGGAGTAGGGTGGGCCCATCATCCAGTATGACTGGTGCCCTTAGTGAAAGGGGAAATTTGGTCCCCCTACCCCACACATACAGGGGAATGCCATGTTAAACAACTATTCACCTTCTTCCATTCCCCCTACTGCATGGAAACTTTGACTTTCTGAATTATGAATTTGTCGGTTCTAGATAGTCATAAATGAGGAATCATAAAATATTTTATATATATTCTTCTGAGTCTGGCTTATTTCATTAAGCATAATGTTCATGTGATTCATTCATGTTATAGTATATATAAAAATGTATTTCCTTTTTATAGCCAAATATTCCATTGTACTGCATTTTGTTTATTCATTCATCTGATTATAGACATTTGGATTGTTCTTATCTTTTGGCTCTTGTGAATAATGCATGAACATTGGCATACAAATATCTTTTATAATCCCTGTTGTCAATTCTTTTGGGTATATACCTAAGAATGGAATTGATGACTCATCTGGAAGTTCTATGTGTAACCTTTTGAGAAACCAGCAAACAGTTTTCCACAGCAGCTGCACCATTTTACATTCCTACCAGAAATGCTTGAGGGTTCCAATTTCTCCACATCCTTGCTAACATGTTATTTTCCATTCTTTTTTATTCATCCTAGTAGGTGTGAAGTGGTATTTCATTGTGATTTTGATTTGCATTTGCCTACTGAGTAATGATGTTAAGTATCTTTTCACGTGTTTATTGGCCATTTGTACATTTTCTTTGGAGAAGTGTCTATTTCAGTCCTTTGCCCACTTTTTAAATTGGGCTGTTTGGTTTTTTTTGTTGTTGTTACTGAATTTTGGGAGTTCTTTATATGTTCTGGATCTTAATCACTTCTGGACATATAATTTCCAAATATTTTTCCTGTATGTTGTTTTTTTTTCTCACTTTTTTGATAATATCACTTGATACACAAAAGTTCTTAATTTTGATGAAGTCTTTCTATTTTTTTCTTTTGTTATCTGTGCTTTTGGGTGTTGTATCCATGAAGTCATTGCCAAATCTAGTGTCATGGAGATTTTCCACAAAGTTTTCTGTAAGATTTTAATTTATTTTTTATGGTGTATATATACATAATATATATTATTCAGTCTTTATTTAGTTTTTTAAGAGTACATAATTTATTTATTTAAATTCAAGTTATTTAACATAAGTATAGTATTGGTTTCAGGAGTAGAGCTCAGTGATTCATCACTTACATATAAACCCAGTGACAGAGAAAAAAATCTTGGAAGATATTTATAATTTTAGCTCTTAAGTTTAGGTTTTTGGTATGTTTTGAGTTAATTTTTGCACATAGTGTAAGATAAAGGTCCAGCTTCCTTCTTTTGCATGTGGATATCCGGTGTTCCCAGCATCATTTATTGAAAAGACTGTCTTTTCCCCATTAAATGCTCTCTGAACCCTTGTCAAATTCAATTGACATATATATAAATAATGATTATATATATATACATATGATGAGTTTATTTCTGGTGTCTCTATCCTATTACATCTGTCTGTATGTCTTCCTTATGCAAGTGCAATACTACTTTAATTAATTGGAGTGAGTTGTGAAGTCTAGGAAGTGCAATCCTCCAACTTTGTTCTTCTTATTCAAGATTGTTTTGGCTACTCAGGGCCCCTTGAAATTCCATAAGAATTTGAGGGTTGGTCTTTTCCAGTTCTGTGTAAAAGACTGTTGGAATTTTGACAGAGACTGTAGTGAATCTGAGAAGTCCTCTTTTGCCACCTGTCAGTTTTGCCTTCTCACCAAGGGTAATTACTATTCTGACTTCTAATGTGAGATTTTGGTTCTGCTTGTGTTAACCATAATCTTGTCAAAAAATAGTCTTCATTTTCTTAAAAACAAAATATTATAAAGTACTATAAACACATTTTCTTTGTAGATTATTTTGGTAATAGTTTAGCCACAGGATTTCCAGATTTTTATTCACCTATTAGAGCTCAAGAATTTAATAATTCAAACCTATTTTATATTTACTTTAAAATGATCTCAAACCTACAGAAAAGTTACATGAATAAGTATAAAAGATTTTTTTCCTGACCTGAGAGTAATATGCTAACATGATGATCTATTACCCAAGAATATTTGGTGTGTAATTCCTACAAAAAAAAAAAAGATACATTTTCCTACATAACCACACTCCAACCATCAAAATCAGGAAACGAGGGTACACTGATACGTTATTACTGTGAAATACTCAGACTCAACTAAACTTTACCAGACGTCCTAATATTATCCCATATACTGAAACCATCCAGTCAAGGACTGCGTGTGTCAATAGTGGTTGTGTCTCTTTAGCCACCTTAAATCTGGAACAGTTTCTTAGTGTTTCCTTGACTTCATGAGCATGCAACTTTTTACGAGCCATTTATTTTGTAGAATGTTCCACACTTTGATTTAACTAATAGTTCTTCCTTTTAGATTCAGGGAATGCATTTTTGTCAGGAATATCACAAATGTGAGAGTTTATACTTCTTTCACTCAGGTGGTACACAGTTTTGATTTGTTTTCTTACTGCTTTTATTACTTGATTAAATTGGTGTTTGTCAGATTTCTCCTCTAAGTTTTTTCTTTTTTCCCTTTGTAATTTATAATTGTTTTATAGGGGAGGTATTTTGAGAGCATGTAAATACCCCATTCCTGATGAAGCTTCCACAAACCTGTTTTAGCATCCATTGATGTTTCTCAGCTGAATTAATTCTTATGCTTGCCACATGATAATTTTTAATTCCATCATTCCTTCCACATTTATTGGTTGGCATTGTTCTGTAAGACAAAAGCTTTCTCTTTTCACCTTAACTAAATTAACTAAAGTTGGGAGTCGTGGGTTTATATTTTATTTAACGAATTATGATCCATTAATGTTATTGCTTATTTTGATCCTCAAATTTTCTCAGATCTGACCAGTTAGAGTGCCTTCACAGTGGTTTCTACATCCTCCTGACATGACCCTATTTTCTTGGAGCACGTGCTACTTTCACCTAAAGTAAAGGCTCATTTGTGCTTTCTCTGTCCCAACCCTGGAATTCACCATTTCTTTAAAGAGCCCTGTTTTTCTGGTTGTTGATTGTTTGTTGGGTGTTTGTTTGTTTTGACAGAAATCATATTTGAAAATCAAGATTAGATGTCAAGAGGGCGTTTTACTCTTCAGATATTACTGCTCCTTAGCCATGCACATATAAATATGTATACAAATATGTATATTCAAATATATGTTATGTACAAGAATATTATATACCCACACAATTTAGTGAACTGTCACCTTATCTATCTCTTAACATCTACCCAACACTGTGAGTTCACATCAATACTAATTCAACATTGCAGGATTCATGCTAGATTTTTTTGTTTTTCCTTTTCATATTTGGAACTCTTTTCTGACATTGAGAAACCTGTCTTCTGCTATCCTCACTATAGTAACTTCTTAGGCCAGTGTCCCCTGAATGTAACCACCTTCTCATCCTTGTTACTGCTACCCATCCACTAACACCTTTTTCACTTAAATCACGCTCTAATACCACTTCTACACACACCTTCATACAAGCAACCTCTTCACACTCCTCAGGCTCTGACATGTTCCTATGGGCCGAAAGTGCTCTATAGTTATAGCCCTAAATGCCATGGACCTTTCAGTGATAATATAGGATAATTATATAATATTTGGCAATCTTTTCATATTGTTGATGAGAAACTTTTGACAGAGTCACAGTGTAATTCCATCACAACAATTGGCCCTTTGACTGTATTAGAGTGTCAAAATTGCTTTCCTATTCAAAAAGTGAATTCTACATTCAGGAAAGTCTAGCTCTTAAGGTAAATGACAGTTGTTTTTACAGATTATTTTTATTTTAGGTTTTAAAAGAATTAACTGCATTGTGATCTTGCTTGAGGCTACCTAGGAAGTCCACAATGAATTATAAAGTAAATTTCTCGGGGCGCCTGGGTGGCGCAGTCGGTTAAGCGTCCGACTTCAGCCAGGTCACGATCTCGCGGTCCGTGAGTTCGAGCCCCGCGTCGGGCTCTGGGCTGATGGCTCGGAGCCTGGAGCCTGTTTCCGATTCTGTGTCTCCCTCTCTCTCTGCCCCTCCCCCGTTCATGCTCTGTCTCTCTCTGTCCCAAAAAAAATAAATAAAAAAAAAAAAAAATGTTGAAAAAAAAAAAAATTTTAAAAAAAGTAAATTTCTCTAGGTCAAACCAGAGCCAAACTTCAACCTTTGTACCTATCTCACTGTTAGTTACCTTAAGCAAATAAAAAGGAATATTATGAGTAAAATTATTTAGTCCAATAAACTTATTTACTCATAAAATCTACATTAATAAAGTTTGTAAAGTTTACATTTTAAATAAATTTCAGTATTTTCGATAGATAAAATGATGGAACACTTTTATGTTGATACATAATGTTTATACAATTTTATTTATTTTTTTAAATGTTTAACTTTTGAGAATGAGAGAGAGAGAGAGAGAGAGAATGAGTGAGGGAAGGGAGGGAGACACAGAATCCAAAGCAGGCTTCAGGCTCTGAGCTGTCAGCACAGAGCCTGACGCGGGGCTCTAAGTCACAGGCCGCGAGATCATGACCTGAGCCAGAGTTAGATGCTTAACTGACTGAGCCACCCAGGTGCCCCAATGCAATTTTAAATGCATACTCTGAATAATGAGTGTGTCAAATTTACTACTACTCCACTTTTGAAATTATCTGAGTCTGAGGCACAAGGTTAACAGTAATTTAGTCTCAGAAATATCTTATTTTGATTAAAGGTTTCACTTAGAAAAATACCTCATGTTCATTTAAGTCATTTGGTGAAAACCTAGGTCATCAAATTGGAAAATTCAGTTTTTGTTAAAATGGTGGCATTATAAAATAATTAAACTCTATGTTTCATCATGTATTTTGAGCTCTATCTTTCCATCAAATTAGACTTGCAGAAAGCAAGTTTTAGATAGGTATATTCAGAAATATCTTCATTGAAGCGTATCTTATTGACAGTGCCAAATTTTAACACGGTTTGGTAAAATTGAGTTTCTTAAGAATGCTTTAATTTGCATGAAATTTCCTTAAAATTTCTTTAAAACAAATGATCAGTTATTCTTACAAAAGAGCTCATGAAAGTACTCTTTTTGTAAATGTAATGCTGGTGTAAATTTTCTTTTAGTTAAGCAGAAACCAACTCATCTTTTTTAAGTTGATAAGGATTAACTTTCCCCTTGTGTGTCCCTGTTTGCAGGGACTTCTGGAAAGTTCAGGCTAAGTTTCTTGCTAAATCACATCAATGAAATCAACCTCAATGGTAAATGTATTTGCAACTGCTTCTTCCCACACAATTTTTGGCTTTTGTAAAAGACCTATATATATTTAATATAGTCTTTTAGTTTTTTAGAAATTGGATATTTGAAATTATGTATTTGTGGATCAATAATTTACATATGACTGATTTTTAAGTGTGAAACATACATAGTTTTCTCAGACTAGATAGGCTTTTAGAACACTTTTTAAATATATAATTGAAGGCATTATAGTCATTTTGATTACGTAGAATGTTCAGCATCTGTAACAAATGCTCAAGTAACAATAGCTTAAACAACTTAGAATTTATTTCTCACTCATGTAATAGTTTAGGCATAAGAATCCAGATATGGTACCATGATTATATTACGGCCCAGACGCTGTATGTATCACTGTTCTCCCTATCCCTTGTTATTGACAGAGGTGTGCAGGCAAACTGGTTCTCTGGTGGGGGGAAACATCCCTGATTTGTGTATTTGCTGGTTCTTGTAGTGCAAATCTCCGTATTAGCCGATTTTAAACTATCAACGGCTTCACCACTGGCTTGCAAAATTCCCGAAAATTTAACAATCAGCTCTAACAAGTTTTGGCTCCAGCCCAGCTCTAGCTGTTGCCTTCATCCTTGTGGTCATGATGGCTCACTAGCAGTACCATATTCCAGTCAGAGGAAAAGGGCCCTTCTCTTAGGAATGTGATTTGATGTTGCCCACATCATTTCCTTTTCCATCCCACTAGCTGGAAGTTAATCACATGGATACACCTAACAGACAGGATAGGGAATATCTTTATTCTGTGTAGGTGATTGTGTGTTGGTTCTTATGAAACAAGGGAAGAAAGACATTTGATGAATAATAGATTTTGCCACAGACATGCGTTAAAAATTAGTGACATATACTGATGATTAAGTTAATATATGGCAGCTGTTAATTTGAAGATTTTTCCACTTCAACTAACAATGGAATGAGTAATAACCAAAGCATCTCATTAATATTAGTCAAAGAACAATGCAATGCTACATTAAAACAGTGACAAGAATCATTAAGATGTTTTCAGAAGTTAAATGTGATTTTTGTACTAATCCATTATTCATTACACATTTTTCACAAAGTGCCCTCATGGAGTTTTTAAAAAGTTAGTCAAAATCACATATTAATAGAATGGATTAAGAAAAAAGTTGAACTCGGAGAAATCTTTCCTACTCCCCAGCTGTCTGTTGCTGAAAGTAAAACAACAATGGCATTTGAGAATTTTATATTCCTAAGAGTTCAGATTAACGAATGAGTAATCTGAGAGGTTGTCTATAAATCATGGATGAACAACTGGGCTGGGTTTGTTTATAAAGAAAAATAAATAAAGGTGTCCATGACAACCAGTGCATTCCACATAAGATTCTAGAGTTCATACTAAAAGAGCATCTTTAAATTATGCTGTTCAAACCCACAAATCAAAATGCCTCTCTTTGCTAATCAGCAATACTCTCTACAGTATGGTACATCACCCACTTCCTGTATAACACCACCAAAATTGTCTTTGTATTTTTTTTCAGATGGTTAACTATAAAGTGAAGGGGTGGTTGCATTGATCTTCTTCCCTTAGAAAATTGCCACATGATTCCCAGTCACATCAGGTATTAGTTAATTTATACCTTTCAATTTTCCCCCGGCTTTAGTGAAGTATTATTGACAAAAGTATATATTCTTAAGATGTACAATGTGATGGTTCAATATATACATATATATTGTGAAATTATTACCACAATCAAGTTAATTAAAATATCCATTACCTCCCATAGTTATTATTTTATTTTGGTGTGGTGAGAACACTTAAGATCTACTCTCTTAGCAAATGTCAGTACAATACAGTACTATTAACTATGGTCGCCCGCCATGTTGTATATTAGATTTTCCAGAACTTATTCATCTTGTAGTTCTCTTTTAATTCTTTATTATTTTTAGAAAATCCCAGAAAAGGAGACTTTTTAACATATTTTTCTTTCTTGTTGTTGTATAAAGCCAAAAACAGAAGTCTTTTTAATATAAAGGATTTATTCTAGAATAATTTTTATATAGAGAAATCTGTTTTCTGTGTGTGAATTTTCTGTTTTCTTTGTTGTTTTACACCCTAAATCTATTATTTTTCCATCTTGAGCCATCAAAGTCTTGGGTACCATTTTTCCTTCTAAAAATCATTATCAGTTAGGGGCACCTGGGTGGCTCAGTCAGTTAAGCACCGGACTTCGGCTCAGGTCATGATCTCACAGTTTGTGGGTTTGAGCCCCATGTTGGACTCTGTGCTGACGGCTCAGAGCCTGCAGCCTGCTTCAGATTCTGTGTCTCCCTCTCTCTCTGCCCCTTCTTGGCTCATACTCAGTCTTTCTCTCATTCTCTCACTCAAAAATGAACACTAAAAAAACCTAAAAATCATTATTTATCTTGCTTCAGGGACCTATTCTTTGCTTAGGTCCTAAGTATGTTCATATTTGTTCATTCATTTCAGCATACATTTATTAAATATGTAAGTATACAAAGTCTCGTAGAGAAACAACCTTTACATTCTGGAAGACACTATGGAGTCCAAAAATGTGTAGAAAGCTACAATGTCCTGTTCTCAAGGAATTTATAATCGAGGAGATGAATACATACATACTTAGAAAAGAAGAGCACATATGCAGATATAGAAACTAGAGAGTATAGGAGCATAAAGAAGGGAGGGGTCATTTGGAGAACATTCTTAGTATATTTATTATGGGCACCATGAAGAGAGAATTGCCGTGGAAGTTGCTTAACCCTCAACATCTATATCACTCATTTTACTAATGTGTTTCCTGTAACAAAGAGACTGGAAAGGTAAAAACTACATTTCTCATAAGCCAACTAGTATCTCATTCAATTTTTAAAAATTTATTGATTTATTTTGAGAGAGAGTGTGAAAGCGATAGTGGGGGAGGGGCAGGGAGAGGGAGAGAGAGAGAGAATCCCAACAGGCTCCTGCTCTGTCAGTGCATAGCCCAGTGAAGGACTAGAACTCACGGAACTGTGAGATCATGACCTGAGCAGAAATCAAGAGTCAGATGCTTAACTGACTGAGCTACCCAAACACCCCAGAACTCATACAATTTAACTTTGACCAATGTTATGCTTGCATGCAAGATTTGGAAAACAACACTGAAATGGAGGGCCTGATTATGCTGTTTCTGCTGCCAAGCTCAGTCATGAAACAATTTTCCTTCCTCCTTGGGAGGGTTGGCCGAGATCCCAGGATCTTGCCACCCGCCTCAGTGGTGGGTATGTTTGAGAGATAGAGTATGAGGAATCAAATTTGTTATTTTAGCTGTCTCAGTGTGGTGCCAAAGCCTGCTGAGATGGTGCTGGCATCTTGATAGTTGCTATCTCCTGATTTTGGTAGCTCATTGTGGCACTGTGTATCTGGAACCAGTGGCTTCCACATCAAAAAGATGATTTATGGTCTTTTTTAATGGTGCTGGTTTGAGTATCAACCTGGAGCCCATTCCTTCAGCTGTCCTAAGAATGCTATAAGCCATTTAGTACACTGTAATAAATCCCTTTGGTTTTAAACTAGTTAGACAAACTTGTCTCTGCAACTGACCAACATGGTAATACTATAAACTCTTATGTCTCTGTTTTTATGGGAAAATATGATTGAGTAGAACATTCCAGACAGAATGAGTAGCTCAAGCAGAGGCAAAAAGTGTAATATTTGTGAAGGATTCCTCTTAGAACCAAGCAGCTGTAGCTAAAATGTTAGGGGCACTGTGGAGTTTTGGCTAGAAGTGCAATTTGGAGAAGACATGGTCACTAGACTGAGGAGACTTTTATTGGCTAGACAATGGGGAGTCAGTTAATTTGGGAATGTTAATCTGGAAATGGGATATGGAACAGATTTGACTGAAAAGGGCCTGATCCAGTATAAGGGTAAGGCAAATAGTGAGGATAAAAAGGATAGAATAATTATGAGAAAAATCTGATGAGACAATGCTGAGTGAGTTCTTATTTGCATTTTAATTGTGATGTTCCAGATAAATGTACTCTGAGCCTCCAACTTTGTTATCTGAATCATTGATGAGAACCTAATATGGATTTCAGTGCAGGCTTAGGAAATGCTAGATGCACAAGGTGGGAGAGAGACTGGAGTGAGGTAAAAGGCTATCAAGAGAAATGAGCTAGTGAAAGTAAAAAATGGTTTCCATAAGCAGGAACTCTAGTTGGATTACATTGTTGGTTTCAGATATAATTTATAGAAAATTAACCAATTTTCTATAAATAACCACTTATGCCAAGCAGGCTCTGCACTACCAGCATGGAGCCTGATGTGGGGCTGGAACTCACCAACCATGAGATCATGACCTGAGCCGAAATCAAGAACTGGACATTTAACCACCTAAGCCACCCAGGAGCCCCAACTTGTCTATTTAGTTATGAGTATACTTAAAGACCACTGGACTTAGAAAATATCAGTTCAGGGTGCCTGGGTGGCTCAGTTGGTTAAGTGTCCAACTTCAGCTTAGGTCATGATCTCAGTTTGTGGGTTCAAGCCCTGTGTTGGGCTCTGTGCTGCCAGCTCAGAGCCTGGAGCCTGCTTCAGATCTGTGTCTCCCTCTCTCTCTACCCCTCCCCTGCTTGTGCTCTGTCTGTCTCTCTCCCTCTCCCCAAAATAAATAAACATTAAAAAAAATTAAAAAATAGAAAATATCAGTTCAGGTCCTGGTTTACTTTTTTGTATGTGATTTTAGACAAGTCACCCACCTGACTTCTCTAAGTCTGAATTTCTCTATCTGAAAAATGGGGATTCTAATACCTGCTTTAATGATTTGAAGGGCTTATTTTAAGAATTATTTCATTTTGAAGAAACATCTTATTCAGTATTCTGTTCTAAATTGAATGAAACTGAGCTCTCATCACATTTTACAATACATGGAGAATAACTTAAGTTGTGATGAGAAAGTCTCACCATAAATTTTTAAAAATCCTTAACTGAAGTAGAATAAGACAATGGGAATGGATTATTTTTTCTAGAAAATATTATTCTGGGGACAGTACTCTAGAAACAATAGTAATACATAATACTTATTGAACACATATTAGAAGAAAATCACTGTTTTAAGTGCTTTATAGGTATTAATTCTTTGATCCTCAAGAAACCTATGAGATATTCAATGATAAAACAGGAATATTTGTTGAATGTTTAATACAAATGCTGCCAATGGTCTTTCTGTTCAAATTCAGCCTACATTTAATGCAGAATGCTAATTCTCCTCCAATGTATGTTTATTACTTCTCTTTTTACCTGTAACACTCACTGAGAATCCTATTAAAATTACACCACTTAATTTCCCTGTGATTGAAAAAGAACACACATTTTGGTGTGATAGGTCAAAACACTTATTTTGTAACTCAAAAACATCCAGTTTAAACTTTCTTTGCTTAAATTTCTCTCATAAAATATTGCTTGCCCTGTCCCAGTTTCACTTTTATTATTATTTTCCTGGTAGATCTTCCCCTTCTCACTTTGTATGTAACATTTCTTTTAAGTATGTGTTTGATAGAGTGTGTTAAGGATTTTTTCTAATTCTTTCAGACAGAGTTTGTTTTAATGGGTGATATATTCAAGATATATGTTGAAATTACTAATTTTTATTTTCCAACTTGTCTGTTTTCTGTTAACCAGGCATTTCTTTGTTTTTTATTCTTTCTCTTCTTGTACCTCCTGTTTGCTCACATTTATTTTTGTATTTGACTTTCAGGCATTTTAACCATAATGGTCCAAGAACTGGTTTTATTTAAATGTAGCTTGCTGTGGTTTATAGTGCTTTCTAGAGTGTTTATCAGTTTTTAAAGTTTTGTGACCATTTTCTATTCAAATATTGCCTCTATTTCATTATTCCTCTCCTCTCCTTTATGGACTCCAAATACCTATTATGGACCCTTTCACTATGACTCCTATATATTTCTATATTTCTCTTATTTTCCATTTTTTATCTCATTGTGCTTCAGGCTTCAGATCAGATATTTTTTTGAGCTACATTCCAGTTTACTGCCTCTCTCTTTAGAACTTTCTAATTCTTAGAAAACCTACATATTTTGAATATTTTCACTTTTCGGTTCTAAAATTATTATTTGATTAGTTTAGTTTTGATTCTTGGCTAAAATCCTTTATTTTGTCATTTAATATCTGTGCATATTATTCTCTGTTATTTTGAAATTATTTTATCAAAATTCTATTATCTGGATCTCTGGTAGGTCTGTTTCTGTTGGCTGTTTTTTTCTTCATTTCATTTTCAGTTAATTCTTTTCTTTCTTTTTTGCCCATTCTTTTTTTTTTTTTTTCTATTGAGTACCATATATTATATATGAAAACTCTTAGGTGTGATATTATGCTTTTATTTTTATTTATTTTTAATTTTTAAAATTTATTATTATTATTATTATTATTATTATTGTTGTTATTATTATTTTAGAGAGACACAGAGCAAATGAGAATGGGAGAGGGGCAGAGGGATATAGAGAAAGTCTCAAACAGGCTCCATACTCAGCATGGAGCCTAACTCAGGGCTTGGTCCCATGACCCTGGGATCATCACCTGAGCTGAAACCGAGTCAGACTCTCAACCGACTGAGCTGCCCAGCCACCCCTATGTGATATTGTTTGTAGTTTACATTATCTTTTTCCAGAGAGCGTTTTTCTTTTGCTTCTCTTAGGTAAATTGTAGCTGGTGCAGCTTTATCCAAGTAGACTTTTAGCTGACTCAAAGTTGGTCTTGAATCTCTGTTAAGAGCCAGTTTATTTCTCACATTTACTCCTATAGTGGAATGTATCCCTCTGGGAATATAAACTAAATACTCAGGGTCTACAATAGGATCCCTCTGTCTTGGTTGATCCTGGGATCTAATTTTTGTCTTTAGCATTATGAAATTGCCAAAAAAATTTTCTCAGCTTCTTAGCCTCTCAGCTGTACTTTCTGTTTTTCTCTCCCTTCTCAGATACTGTTATAGAACTAACAATTGCCTCCACGAGATATTCATCAAATCTTTTGTTGCCCATTAATCCTCTCAGCCATTATGTGCTTTTGGGTGGAGAGGGAAGAAGGAAATTAAAGATATGGATTCCTTGCTATCCTGGAGAGGGTAAAACCGTTTGAGGTTCTTCTAGTTTTATACTTATCTAAGCTTTTCAATTTTACTACTCAGGAATTATGGTGTAAATGGTGGTTTGCTCTAAAAATACGATCTCTTGAGAAATTTGGGATGCTAGGTTACAGTTCCTTCTGCTCTGGATTCTTATAACCATATGAGGGAGCAATCTATGCATAAGGGTTTCTATTATCTCAATTAACTGCCAGAGTTTAGCCTAGAGTTTAGGTTATTAGGCTCATTCTTAGAGACTCATCAATACTTAAATTCCAGTTGATTCCTTTCTGATTTCCCCTTCCTTGCTCACTTGTTCAAATCTTACCATGTTAAGACAAGGAAAAAGTTCTTAAGTCCTCACTTATTCTTCCTATTTTGTATATTATGGGTTCTATGTATGTTCTATGTTTACACATACTTTCATTCTTGATATTTAAAGTCAGGTTTTTGAAATTACTAACAATATGCAAACAATGCCTTCCTCTCTCTAACATCTGTTATTTTAACTGGAACCCAGAACTTTCAAAATTGCGTATGCTATAGTTTTATAAAAGTCAGCTTAGGGGGAATAGTGGTCCACTGTTTGTGAGACACTGTACTTTCCCAATCCATGGGTTATTTTCCCTTGAATGAAGGATATCAGACTTGTTACTAAATTGTTTTTGTTTTGTCATTTGGCAGTTTTGGCAATAAAATGGTACCTGAAGTCAGCTGCTAAAGATTCTGAAGATGACTCCTAGGAGCAAGTGAAGATGCCTCAGAGCCTTATTTCTTTGTGGCCTCTTCAGCACTCTCCAGGATCTCTGGTAAGCTTCTATTGGATTGAACTCTGCTTATTTTGCAAATTGAGCTCCTTGATTTTGTTTGTTCTAATACTTCTAGATAGGAAATTGTGGTATGAGAGAGTCCAGATTTTTCATGGTGAGATTTAGTGGGCCGCAACTTTTGGGTTTGTGGCCAACCTCGTCTATGAGGTAAATGCCTTTGGGAGGTCCTTCCAGGTCTTTGGAACTGTGCACAGACAGCCAGAAACAGTAAGTCTGGTTGAATTTGGCAGTATTCTTTCAAGGGAAAATAATGGGTGTACGTCAGTTAAAATAAAGCAAGATGGCAGCTGTTAGGGGACTCACAAGGGGACTTAAGGTAAGTCCACAGCATAAACTACTGGGGGACTTGAGGAAATAAGTTAAGAAATTCAGACTTTTTAGACCAATATCTCGTCAAAACCTAGGCAGGCACAAGTCAGACTTTTAAAAGCTATTATGGTGTCTGTCACTACAAAGAAATCCAAAAGGAATAACAGATCTACTGCTAATGGGAATCTTGGAAGCCAAAGCTGAAAAATTGGTGGGCACTGGTTGAGCACTTAACTACTGATAGAGGGCTTGCCATCTAACTCTATGACCGCCGTGCTAGGATACATTGATTACAATATAGATTAGATTGACACTAAGTCACCCACCAGACTCAAGAAAATGTCTATGCAACAAAGTACACTGTAAACCACCACAGAGTCGCCAACCCAGAAGCACATTGCTCTTAGGTATTAATTTGGCTCCAAGAGGCACAAGGCTCACCTAAAGAAAGGGGCTCCTTAAATTTGAAAGAATTAAGTGTTCTTCCTTCCGGCACACCTGCTAATTTTGTGTCTAAGAGCTGTAATCGTGGAAGCTGTAGATATCTACAAAAAATGGAAAAATCTTACTAAGACAACCTAGAATGGTAATTATAGAGAATATTCCAATTAGATCAGATCATTCATTTAAGAAGAGCTCTTTATAGTAAAGCATCCCAAATCAAACACAACAGAATACCTATTTTAATCGGCAGGCAGAGGCTCCAAAAAAGCTTCAAGATTCCAAAATAGCTTCATTGAAAGTTTCACTGCAAAAGGTTAGTGAAGAGGACACAACAGGTATCTAAAAGAAAAGACTGTAAGACTGACATGTCTCCCATTATACCCCTCCATCCTTGTTTGCCTGAATATTTAGTCTACTCATCTGAATTGTCTTTCCACTTGGAAGAGGTTGAAGACTGTAAACAAAAGGTCTGCCAAGTTAGTGGCCTTACAGATACCTTCATATCCACCTTCAAAAGGACTCTCATATGAACCCCTTGCAGGGTTGATGCCACTCAGAGATTCTCCAGTAACTGCCAGTTAATTCTTTAAATAGCCAAGGAGAAATTAAAATTAATAGAAAACTTAGCCAAATTCTAGTAGATACTGGAGTTACACTTTGTATGTTAAACTCTACTTGCTCCAGAGTCTGAACATGGGACCCTGGGAAAACTGTCAGAATCCAGAAAAGAGTGAGAATTCTTACCAGAGTCATCTATCCCAGATCTCTGTCTATACTGTCCAATTCAGGGAGGAAAGTGACATTTCACCTTGTCTCTTCCTTTCCAAATCTATACCCATTGGTTGCCAATTCTTTCCTTCCCATAAATAGCTATTACCCTCTTTATTGCCTAATTTTGTGTCCTAAGAACTTGGCTTGACAGCCATCAGGTCAGGGGCCCCAAAATATCATCAGACAGAAATGTGGGTTGTACCCCATTTGCTGCTAGACATGGCTGGGCAGAAGTGTGGGTGGCACTGCAGTTGCAGTGGGGGTCCTACCAACTATTACTAGGTCTTACAAAATTGTCTCAATGTTTCTTTTAACTATCTTTGGGAGTGGCTTTGGATCTTGGGAGGGTAATATCTTTTGTACCACTTTGACGCCTCTTCGGACCATGAGGTTGTTCAGTACTGCCAGAAATATTTGTAGTTTGTCCCTGCTGAAACCTGACAAGATATTGAAATATGTTTTTAGAGTAGCTCTATGGTCAGAAGCTGACCTTATTGGAAGCCAATATTCAGAGCCTGATAGGAACTTTTAAAATGCCTTCATCCCTAAGCTAAATGTATCCAGAGGGGGGTGGGGTGGGGAGACATTCCAAAGACAAAGTTCTAAATCTAGGACCTAAGGACCTTTTGATTTCATCTTAGTTGAAGATTTTCTTTCTCATCTAAAGTAGCAAATTGAAGAAAATGTAGTTGGATGGGTAGATTAATCCCTTCATGTCAATTGGGTTGCTACCCAAGTCTTGGAGGAATTAAAAACAACTCTCCTTGTCTTATATTGAGTCTTTAAAAGAACAAAAATACAACTCTGGATTTGCAACTCAAATGCAACTCAAAACCCACTATCCTTTTTGCCAATCATAAAACCTCCCCTATTCATGTCAAAAAGCTTGTAGTTATTATAAAAATTCTGGCCTTAGGAAACAAAAGTCCTTCTTGGAAGAACTTGGGTCCCTGTGCCTTTGAGATATAAATGTTCTACCTGGCCTTCTCTAGGAACTTTCATCAAGGCCATCTCTTTGAAATGCAGACTTAGGAGGTAATTCTTATCAGAAGGAAACAAGGGGGAAAAGGAAGTTTGGAAATTAGGTGTAAACCTTAATCTTCTCCACAAATATTAGTTCAAGCCATCTGACAGGTATTCTTATTTCATCTGTTAGAAACACAATTTAAATTCAGCAATTGTTCTTTTATAAACTACTGAGTTTTGCTTTATCATACCTGTCTCATAACTAAAATTTTAAAACAAAAGGTAAAGATCTCTGTTTACCTCTGTCTGTATGATGATGTATATCTATGTATGCATGTTGTAAATCTGTTATAATTTTTTTTTTTATACCTTGAGATGGTATTGTCCGAATCAATTTGTGAAGAGCTCTGTTTAGTTGGCTTAAACATTTAGGGGTGGCTGGGTGGCTCAGTCGGTTATGCATCAGACTCTTGATATGGGCTCAGGGGTGATCTCTCAGTTATGATCTCTTGGTCAAGAGATCCTGGAGCCCTGCATCTGGCTCCAGGCTGAGCATGGAGCCTGCTTGGGATTCTCTCTCTCCCTCTCTCTGCCTCTCCCCCACTTACATATGTTCTCTCTCAAAATAAATAAAACAACAACAACAACAACAAAAAGAAAATCAAGAATTTATATAAATCAAGTATATGCTCAGAAATACCGAAATTAACCTAAATATTTTTCAAGTTCTCATGATTTAAGATAATATTCAATAACTAGTTTAAGGTTGTTGGTTTAACTAAAGCAGGCATTATTCTGCGTTATCAGCAGTACATATAATGCTTTTATTCTACCTATGTTTACTAAAAGTCAAATAAGCTCATGTTACCTCTGTTACAGAATTTGTCAGCAAGAAAGATAATTTAAGAAGACGGTTAGCTGTTTAATGTCTCAAGAAATTTTCATGAGTAATCTAGACATAATTGTTAAGGAAAAGAAAATTAAATAGATATTAGTAAAAGCTTATAAATGAACTTTTCAACAACAAAAATGTCAATTCAAATGTGAATTATTTGATTCTTTGTTTTTCCTACTCCCACTTGAAGACAGTGCGTGTAAAAATCCTTACTGAAGTTTGGATGATTGGAAGAGGCAAGATTAGGAGTAAATCTTCAATTAAGTAGAGTGCTTAGCGTGTGGTATTCTGAAATAAATAGTATAGCTATAGTCACAATGATTATGTCAGTCATTTACTGGGTCCTTGCTTTGTTTCCTAAATGCCCAAAGTGTTTTGTGAATCTATGATTTCCTCAACAGTCCTATGAAGTTAAGATAGTTACAGGTGAAAATAAATCTTTGAGAGAGACAAGTAACTTGCTAAACTCACCAGTAACTCTGAGGTCTGAGCTCAGGTTTGCCTGACTCTAAAACTCTGTGCACTTTGTATGTTATGCATGCATTTTTAATTAGACTTTATTTTATTCCTATCAAAATAATAGTGGTAGTATGGAGCATTATCTGGAAAAGACAATTCAATGTATAAAATAATGATGTTCAAATGAAATTTTACCTTGCACTTGAAATGATTTATGAGCTGTTGCAATGCTTTATTTCATGTGTGTGTGTTTGGGGAGGGCATGTGTACGCATTTATTTCATGTTCTAGATTTAAAGTTTTTGAAGGCAGGATTTTCTTTTTTCCTTTTGTATTTGTTACTGTATTTATCATGGTAAAATGTAAACAAATTCTTGGTGCTTATTCAGTTCTTATCAGACAATAAGGGATAAATGTACAAACACTGTTTTACAGAATTTTATCTGGAACCAGCTTTGCTAGCTACCATGGCCCCTAAGTTGAAATAAGGGTGATGTATGTGTGTGTTTGTGTGTGTGTGTGTGTGTGTGTGTGTGTGTGTGTGTGTGTATATATATATATATACACACACACACACATACATACATATATATGTGTGTATGTGTATATATATACACACACATATATATATACGTGTGTGTGTGTGTGTGTGTGTATATCTTTTTTTTTCTTTTCATATCTGTAGACCAGCACAGTGAGATTTATCTCTGAACAGTGATCAAGGAGATTTCTACCTACTTTTTTTTCAAGAAGCAAATTTATTTTATGGTAAAATGGTATAGTACAGAAACATAATATCAAAATATAAATTCAGGAACTGCATTTCAATAAATGCCAGAGTGATAGAAGAAAGAATGCTGGAATCAGATAGACCTAGGGACAGCAACAATAACAGTATTAATAACAACAGTGATTAATAGAGCAATGACTATGAAACTGTACTAATATTCCTCATGCAATCCTTACAACTCAAGGTACATTTCATTACACTTTTCTTTGCCGAGGAGGAAACTGAGGTTTAGAGAGGGTAAGTCTGTTAATCCAGCCTCACACAGGTAGTAATGAACAGAATCAGGATTATGTCATAAGTCTATCTTAATTCAAAAGAATCATTTACTATTAGGTTTATAATGCCTCTCAAATGTAGTCTGCACCAATGCTGTTTTTGTTTTTTTTTTAATAATTTTCTTGTGTTTAAATGTAAACAACAATCTTCACACAGTAAAATGATTGTATGCAATCTGACTGGCTCATCATCATCATAAACTCACTGCTTTTAAGTCGTACCCTAGACTTCCCATTATCAGTATATTGCTAGAGAATTTTAACAAATATACTTAACAATAATGCATGTTTTAGATATTAGAAATAAAAGTCTAAAATAATTCCAAGCATTAAGCCTCTATAACTTAATTTTTCAGTGGACAGAAAAGGAATGTATATTTAGTACTTGATACTATCTAATTTCATCCAGGTCTCTTTTTGCTGCTACATCCTCTGGGTAATAATTTGACCTTCCCCTTGAACTTCGATTTTTTTTTTGCCATGTATTTTTAGGTTTCTGAATTAACAGGAAAAAAATTAGCACCATTTTCTCTTCTCCACAAACCTCATTTTGTTCACATTTCCTCTTCTTCCAGCCATCTCCCTAGGCAACAAAGCAAACATAGGAAAAATTTTATTTTCAAAAAATTAAAAAATTTAGATAAATGTTGAAGAAAAAAATGAAGATTGTCTTTTCAGATGCTTATGTAACTAGGAAAAAAAGCAAAAATGTTTATCACTTACATTCTGACATTTATATGCCAGCTGTTGCCTGTCTAGGAGCTCTGTGTGTAATACTGACCCAGAATAGCAATTAACCTTTGATCTTGAGTGTCTCTTCATTACACCTCTCTTTATCTTCCTTGTTTTTTCTTTCTGTGAAACCATATACACTGTCAGTATAAAGTCATTTCACATGTTCAAAGTAAACAAAACTGCTCATTTTGGTCAAACATCTCTCAGAAGTTTCTTCCAGGAAACTCCAAGCCAGATAAAAAAAACTTTATGTGATTTTTCAAATCATGATCTCAATATGTTTGCAAGTGATTTGTTTTTCATAGTTACTAAAATATCTACTGTAACTCAAGAAATCTCCATTATGCTTTAAAAAAAAGAGAGAAAAAGAAAGAAAAATATACCAATGAAATCTGTTAAATGAAGTACCAGTTCTGGATGAAACCAATAGTCAGAAGTTCCTGTTAGATTTAGTTTGGAGAGCATGGTTATTGGGGCTGGGTATGTGGCCAGGGCATCTGGAGTCATCAGAAAAAGCTTCTGTAATATCTGCTCAAATTACAGCAATATGTTTTCATGGGGAGCTATTTCTTTGACCCTTGTATGCTATTAGAAAACTTTTGTTATTTCAAACCAAAGTTGACAAAAAGAAGTCAGGAAAACACCAAGGTAATGGTTCCTTTTTTACAGTAGGATAGTGGCCCACATAAAAAAAAAAAATCGGTATAAAAATAATAAAAATCCAAAAGCTATTATTAGAGTCACATTAGGATCTTTAAAAATCAATGGGATGAATCCATAATTTCATCACACACCATATTTTCCACCCCAAAAAGCTAATAAAGCCACAATGTAATTATTTTATGAAATGAGTATCCCGTCTATAGTCAGATCACATCTTACTCACATCCAAGGCTGGCAGGTAACTCTCTCATTATGTTTCTCACTTACAACACAGATTTCTAAGCTGCCATGACCACCACAGACCACATTATTATACCTGGACTAATACTTGAGATGACTGCTATTTAATGAGTACCTACTATGCTGTTAGGCTCTCTGCTAGGTGGTTTATAATCATTTCTAATTTGCCTTCGACATTTAGTATTGTTTTTCTAGTATGTACGCGAGAAAATTAAAACCTGAGATGGTTCAGTAGTTTACCAAAAATATATAGCTATGGAATGAAAATCCTGGGATTGAAATACAAATCTCATCCCCAAATCTAGGGTATTTTTACTACAACTTACTGTTTACAGAAGCAATTAACAGAATGAAAGAATCACTACGGTGGGACAGGTGGAAATGGCCTTATTTCATGCTCCATATATGGCATATATGGCATTCATTTTTGGTAATTCATTATGGGACAGTCGTTTCTTTTATAATTATCAACTCATAATATTACTACCTAGTTTTTGGTTTCTGTGACTGACAGGTTTGAGAAACATGTTGGAGAAAACAATAGCTTATCCAGTTTAAATATGTTTGAATATATTGAATTTATAGTACTTGTAGGATATCCAATATACCTTTCTTTTTTTTAAGTTTTTAGTTATTTTGAGAAAGAGAGAAAGTGCAAGCAGGGGAGAGAGAGGAGAGAGTGAGAATCCCAAGCAGGCTCCAGACTATTAGTGCAAAGCCTAATGCGGGGCTCAAACTCACAAACTGTGTGATCATGCCCTGAGCTGAAGTCAAATGCTTAACCGACTGACCCACCCAGGTGCCCCCCTAGTTTACCTTTTTTAATCCAGTGGCAAGCAAACTCTGCAAATAAACAACAGCCAGGTGCACAGGGGACAGTACCTTTTCACCGTATTTTCTATGTAAACACAGAAATCCTATGGTGGCTTAAAAAAAATATATCCTTATATATATGTATATATATATATACATATATCCTTTGAATATCAGAGTTAATCACTGTAAAGGAACAAACTTAATCATTTTTCATAGCTGCCAGTTGGAATCTTAACTGGAAATTCTGCAGGAATACCTGTTAATGCTTCCAGTTGTTTATGACCTAAAAACATTGCTGGATCATTCATTCTTAAAAGATTATTATTATAACTGTATTGTTTTAGTGGTATGAAGGTACATTTCCTATTTCTTGTGATTTATGACTCTACCCTTTATGAATGGTAGCCATCTTCCACAGACAACTGTGCAATGAAAGGATTAAAAAGTAGTTATCCTGTATTACATAGAGTAGCTTTTATCTGTGTTAAGAATTCCTTTTTTTTTCTTTGTAATTATCTTACCTGCTTCTATATCGCTGTGTAATGGAATGCTGTTTTCCCACTCATGGTTGGCATTATACAAGACAATTATCTAGATTACAGTTACTTATTTGAAAAAAGACAAGGCACATTACACATATGTAAAGTTATGTGGCTGTAAATATCAAAAATTTTAAATGTAGAGATCTGGTTTTTATAGTTTTAAATAAGAGACATCTGGATATTTATCTTTGACTGCTTTTAAAATTCACTTTGAGGGGCACCTGGGTGGCTCAGTCGGTTAAGCGGCCGACTTCGGCTCAGGTCATGATCTCGCGGTCCATGAGTTTGAGCCCCGCGTTGGGCTCTGTGCTGACACCTCAGAGCCTGGAGCCTGTTTCAGATTCTGTGTCTCCCACTCTCTGACCCTCCCCCGTTCGTGCTCTGTCTCTCTCTGTCTCAAAAATAAATAAACGTTAAAAAAAAATTTAAAAAAAAATTCACTTTGAAAAAATAGATTTTCACAGGATTTCTTTTGACTGTAATAGAAATGTGAATTGGAATTGTATTTTCTTGAATTACCAACAAGTAGAGCACAGACTACATAGTTCTACAAATAGTCTTTAAACACTGACTAAACACAAGTAAGCAAACAATTTTTACTTTCACTGTATTAAAGCATGTATATAGACTAGATTTTTTAGCTTATATTTTAATATGGCATAAAATATAGATATACAAATATTGTTTTTAAATGTTAGAGCCTTTTCAATTTTAGGGAAGACCAAATTTATCCTATTTAAAATAAATTTTTGACCCTTTGTACTAAAAAATTTTAACTTTTCCAATTTAAATAATTTTTCCTCTTCATTCACCAGACAAATACATATCCAGTCATCAACTTTCATACTGACTTACAACATGATTTCCTTAACAAGTTCATTGGGAGGTCATTGATGTTTTGCTTTCCAAGGATTTCAGTCTCATTGGGTATTGTATATTGTAACAGAAATTTAATGTGAGATGATGAAGACTTTGCATAAAACTACAGGCAATTTTACATGGCAGAAAATATACATTACAGTTAATACAGTGGCTTAATGGTTTCCATTTTTCATTCTGTACGTTAAATGTGAAATATCATTTTGGGCGGTGTTTCTAAAACATTCTCTTAAAAACAGACTATCTGGAGAGTACACATGATATGAAATATTCAAAATGAAATGATCAGTGAATGACTTTTGATTGAGAGACTGTCCCAGTAGCAGAATGTCTGTGTGGTTTGTAGAACATAACACTTCATTAGCATCCTTCTGTAGTAAATGAACTCAATCCTCCCAAGATTTACCTTGAAAAATAGAAAGCATTTGGTTTGTATATTTTCCAGGTCACAGACGCCTTTAAGTTTCTCACAGTGCCATTCCCATACATACATTTTATCATCTTATGTACAATGGCAAAGATTTCCAGACCACCTGAAGCCTGCAGATCATAATGATGAATATTTGTATGCCTGAACAGGGGAACAGACATCATCTTGGGGGTACTTACAGCTTTTGTACCTATGAATTACATTTAGGAACGGCAACACTATTATCATAACACAGTAGTTTCAGCTACAAAAGGCAGAAAAGTCTTCTGAAAAATAGAAGCAAACTGAAGGCACTTTCTTCTGCATAAGATTGGCCATATTCAGCTTCATCTTTTACTTCCTTATGCCAATCTTATGGAAACATAGAAAAAGATTGCCTGTTTGTAGAATGTATGATAGGCTTTCTAGGTTATTTTATGATAGTGTACTTTTAGATATGTCACCCTACTAAGACCAATTGAACTATGTTTTTATCTTAGAAAGACAGAAGAGGAAAAGTAAGCATAGTGCCATCAAATAACAAAATAATTTGTATTTAAATTAAAAAACACGTTGAAATGAGAAAATAAAAAATAATTTTTAGTATTCTTTTAAAATTCTATCTTATTTTAGTAAGAGAACACCTAACGTGAGATCTACTCTCTTAACAAAATTTTAATTGTACAATACAGCATTGTAGACTAGAGGTACCATATTGTAAAAAAATCTTTGGAGGTCATTCATCTAACATGAAAATATGCTGTTGATTAGTAACTCCTCCATTTTCTCTTCCCCCAGCCCCTTGCAACCACCATTCCATTCATTGATACTATGAATTTGACTATTTTTGAGCTCATTTCTACAACTTCACCCAAAATTGCAATTAAAAAATTTAAAAGCAATATAAGTATATTTTGAAATGATATGAAGTTATGTTAGTAAGATTAGTTCCTGATGCTATTTTCTTTTTTCTTTTTTTTTTTAAATTTTTTTTTTCAACGTTTTTTATTTATTTTTGGGACAGAGAGAGACAGAGCATGAACGGGGGAGGGGCAGAGAGAGAGGGAGACACAGAATTGGAAACAGGCTCCAGGCTCCGAGCCATCAGCCCAGAGCCTGACGCGGGGCTCGAACTCATGGACCACGAGATCGTGACCTGGCTGAAGTCGGACGCTTAACCGACTGCGCCACCCAGGCGCCCCCCTGATGCTATTTTCAAGCATTATTGTTTCTAGCATTATTTTAAGGAACCAAATGTCTCAATTTAAATGTCTATATCACCCTGTAGGTTATGAAGATCAAAACTTCAGCTGATAACTACTTCCCTAAATTAGCTAAGGTGATTTTTCCAGTGCTAACTAAAGGCATAAAATGTACCAGTGAATGAAGTATGAATCCAGCTTTCAGAAAACTTACTCTTTTTATATTTAGGTAAAATATTCATATATTAGTAAAGTACAAAAGAGGAAATCCACTACTCTCTCTTCTTTCTTGTGAGATACATCTATGAGGTAAGGTGTGTTAAACTGGGAAAATACAAAATAAAAGAAATGTGACATGATGTATGTGTGTGTGTTAATATGTGAGCTACATTATATTTGGAATTGTTTATTGGTTAAAAATCAGATGAAAATAGAATTTCAATATATTATAAAACACTAAGTGTAAGTCATTATTTAATGTTAAGTGCATCAGCTACTCAACCTAGTGCTTTCTAGGTCCTTCACTGATGTGTTTGGTCAGTCTTCAGGGGATCTGTAAACTTCTTGAAGTTTTAATAAAAACTGTTGTGTGTCTGTGTATACATGTAGTTTTCAGGGGAAAAAAGTCTTTAATTTTCATCAGCTTGTAAAAAGGTATCCAGGACCCAGAAAAGGTAAAGGGTTGGTTACTACATTGTCCTGATTATTCAATGTAAATTTGAAAAATAAATAAATCTAAAACATTGATGTGATTATTTATTTCCAGAGATCATGAAATAAGACTTAGTATTTTTTGCTGGAATGGAATTACTGAAATGTTCAACATAGAAAACAAATATTAGTCAGGGTAATGTGAAAAGAGAAAATTTTCCATGAACCTAATAACTCAAAGAAAAGAAATATGACTAAGTTGAAGATGATGAAATTCATTTAAAGCGTGCTCTCTAGTGGGAAGAGCCTCATTAAGAATGAACATATTTTGGGGCACCTGGGTGGCTCAGTCAGTTGGGCATCCGACTTCAGCTCAGGTCATGATCTCGCGGTTTGTGAGTTCGAGCCCCTCATCGAGCTCTGTGCTGACAGCTGGGAGTCTGGAGCCTGCTTCAGATTCTATGTCTCCCTCTCTCTCTGCCCCCTCCCTGACTCATGCTCTATCTCTCTCTGTCTCTCAGAAATAAATAAATGTAAAACAAAAATTAAAAAAAAACATATTTTCACAATATTTCATACCATCTCTATTTCTATTGGAATTAGTGTTTTCCTCTTAGTTTAATTAATGTCATGCTAATTTGTTAAACAACCAGTATCATCAGGAACATATTTTCAGTTTGAAATTGGTGGTGGTGATTAATTGGGTAGAGATTGGCCTTTATTTGTTAAATTATTGAAATATGTGAATAAAACTGGTTTTTTAAAAGTTGAGAGATATTATGGCTGCCAGATATGCTATAGGATGCCCAGTTAAATGTGAATTTCAAATAAATGATGAATAATTTGTAATATAACTGTATTCCAAATATTGTATAGGACATACTTATACTAAAAAAATTATTTGCTGTTTATCTGAAATTGAAATATACCTATTATACTATATTTTTATTTGCTAAATCTAATAACCCTGCATACATATTAAATGCTAAAAATTATTTCAGAGGCAATAGAATATCATTTTATTGCATTATAACTTGAACACTATAAGGAAAAAATTCCCTTGAGAATCAATATTCCCATATCAAAAACAAAAAAAGAAATGCTTTCTGTATGTCCATAGCTGCTAATAAATATACACAATAAATCAGAAGTCACAACAAATTTAAATTTTAAATAAATGTATTATTATGTTTGGTAAAGGAAGAAATCAAATATTACATTTCATAGGACTCTATATCTTTTATAAGGTAAAAAGATGCCCTCTCAAAATGAAATATATTTCCAGCATTGGAACTGATGTTTCCAGAAATGTTTGTAGTAGATAGAATGTAAGAAACAAGATAGTGTTGGAATACCTCAACATTACTAAATATGGATTTACTGTGTTTATGTTTAAATTAGTAGTCATAGAAGTATCTTCATGTATGTAATGTAAAGAAAGGGAGGAAAACACGTTGGAAGAGGAGAATGTTGAAAGGTACTTCAAAACTGAGGGAGGTAGAAATAAAGGAGCAAAAGATAATCTTGGCAGTGAAAGAATAAGGGAAAGTGAAAATTAGACTTAAAGAGTAGCAAAAAGGGAGCACCTGGGTGTCTCAGCTGAGCATCCAACTTTAGCTCAGGTCATGCTCTCATGGTTTGTGAGCCCCACATGGGCTTTGCACTGACAGTGTAGAGCCTGCTTTGGGTGTTGTCTTCCTCTCTGCCCTCCTCTGCTCACACACTCCCATTCTCTCTCTCTCTCTCAAAAATAAATAAACATTTAATAAAATTAAAAAAAAAAGAGCAGCAAAGAGTTAAATTACCAAGCTGGGTTGAAAATATTCTATTTGGAAGGAAAAGGTAATATAATTAATAGAGTTTTCCAAGGCTAAAAAGCCAGTTGAGAAAGGCAGGCAGTGGGGTGGGGGAGGGGAGGAGGCACTATTCTTGCAAATTCCAGATGACTTGTGTAAGATAGCAACACAATGAGTATTTGCAAATCTTACAGTTGAGGATATAGTTGTTGGGAGGTAGGTTTGAGTGAGTAATGTGATGAGCTGAATGTATCATACGCACAATGTTATTTGTTAGAAATAGTTTATGGAGAGTATGTGATTATTATGGTCAATTAGTGGTTGCTATGTGTGTATACCAAATAAGATTGTTTATGGGATAATAGGATATGAAACTTGTCTAAACTTCATGCTTGGCTCAATCTCTTGCACCTTGTTTGGGTGAAGGAAGGTGTGAAGAAGTTTCACTCATTTATACACTTATTATTTGTAGAAGAGGAACCCTATCTTGTGACCCAAAGTCATAGTTGAATGAATGAATGAGTGAATGAATGAATGAATGAATGAAAAGAAACCCAGAGGTGTTCACAAATATTGTACCAAAGCAACTCCATTTCCTAAATAATTGCAGTTTCCTCCTATATTTAAGAGTAGAGGTTAAACTACTGCTTCAGTCAGTGAGAGAAATTAGTTTTTTTAAAAAAGAAAAGAGAAAGCCTCTGCCTTTTTAATATCATTTTCAAGATTCAATGTCAATATTCATTAATAGAGATGGAGTTATATAAACCAAACACATTTTCAGTGTAGCCAGAGCATTACCCACGATGAAACAGGCATGTGGGAACCCATGCTGAGGTAATTATAAAGAAAATATGTCATTTAGGGTAATATGTTCTTGAGGAGCTCATAATACTTCGAAGACTTTGAAAACAAATACCCTTCCACTCAGGTTCCCAGAGCTATCCAGCTGGTTGTAGATCAGGTAGTTGTAACGAGTGCTCATTTAAATTAGTTGCTTTAAAATATATTACCTTTTTTAGAAGCTATCTTTAGTAGGAGTGCCTCAATTCTAATTTAATTCATTTATAACTAAAACTGATTTACAAAGAAAAAGCAAATAAAGACACAAGGAAATATCATTTTATGCCCTCTGGATGTGGAAAATTCAAGAAGTCTGATAATATCAAATGTTGGAGAGTATATGGATCAAAATTTCTGTTGCGAGTCAAAATTTGTCCAACTATTTTCAAAACAATTGAGCACTTTGTAAAAGTATCTTTTGGACTGATACCTAGAAAAACCTTTTTATAAGTAAGACATGTACAAGACTATTGTAGCAGCACAGTTTGCAAATGACAAACACTGGAAGCAAACCAAGTGTGCCCCGACAAAATTAATTCTAAGACTGAGGTGTTTTCACACAATGGGGCGCTCCACAAAGTGAACCGTAGTGTTATGGATACAGTATGTGACCAGATTCTCCCCTTCAGCACTGAGGCACTCAGGTCTTCCAGCTGCAAGAAGTATTGTTTGCTCCTGGTTCATCATTCTTGGTCAAAGAGACAAAGACCGTCTTTACAGGGGCAGTCTACATTTAAGAGGCTTTGAAGGCTTGGCTGCCTTTTTTCAATCTGAGACTTCTCCAAAGAGACACCTTAGCTTTCGAGCTTTCCTGGGTTTAGCCATGTTCCCTGTTGCAAGTGTATTGCAGTATATTCAGTGTCTCCCTTACCCAAATCCCCTTTCCTCATTTCTTAGAGGAGTAGTTCCTGCTAACACTGCCCAATAAACCACTTCCACACATATTTTTCTGAGTCAGTTTTCTAGGAGCCTGAACTATGGCAGATGGTATCAAGAGTAGTGTTTGAAATAGATGATAAATGGGAATTTTGTAGGTGGATCCCCAGTTGGTTAGCTGGCAATGAGGACTTCATCACTGACAGCAGATGGAACTTGTATGAATGTTCATTTATATGAACATGGATAACACCAGGCATAATGAAGTGGTAAGATTGCTAAGTTTTACGGGTTGTGAACAGAAAATAAGAGTAACAGTGTAAGTAATGTACTGCAAATGCTGTATCTTAGTATTGGAAAGGTTCGGGGAAAGTAGAAATTACAAGGACTGAGGAATCAGAGGGCTATTGATGTGGGAAGAGGTTGGGGAAAAACATGTATGAGAGAAAGAATGTATTTATGACTGAAAACTCTAAGACATTGATGAGAGAAATTGACAAGGACACAAATAAATGGAAAGATAGGTTGTGTTCTTAGGTCGGAAGAATTAATATTGTGAAAATGTGTATACTGCCCAAAGTGGTTTACAGATTCAATGCAATCTTTATCAAAATTCCAATGGCATTTTTCATAGATATAGAAAAAACAATCCTAAAATTCATACATAACCACAAAAGACCTCAACATCTAAAGCAATCTTAAGAAAGAAAACCAAAGTGGGAGGCATTACACTTCTTGATTTCAAACTATATTACAAAGCTATAGTGATTGAAATTATGTGGTACTAGCGTGAAAACAAACACAGAGACCAATGGAACAGAATAGAGAGACCAGAAATAAACACCCATTCTTGGGTGTCAAAAATATACAACGGGGAAAGGAAAGTCTCTTCAATAAAGGGTGTTGGGAAAACAAATGGAGAAGAAATAACAAAAAAAATCATCATTAGGCAAACATAGTAACTGATTCAAGCAAGACTTATAAATGTATTCCAGAACTAATGGATGGACACTGAGAATATAACCTATATTTAAAATATGCCTGAAAATATGAGTGTTCATTTATATTATCTCAAAGTATTTGTCCACAAGATACTTATTAATTGTAAAGAAAAATATAATAATGTTATAGAGGAGAAACCTAGCAGATACTACTTATCACTTTGAAGTGATCAAAGTTAATGTTACCAGTAACATGACTTTCTGATACACTCTTGTGAAGAACATAGCACTGCTTCTGGGGATAGTCTAGTTAAAATGGATAACCTGAATCTAGTTATGAGTCAACATCCAACAAACCCAAAATTCTACAAAATAATTGACCCATACACTTAAAAGACATCAAGGTTAAAAAACATAAGGAATACAGAAAAATTGTACCAGATTGAAGGACAGTAAGGAGACATGACAACTTAAGTGCAACATGTTATCCTGCACTAGGTCTCTGACTACAGATATTATTTGTTTTTCTTTTTCTGTAGAGGACATTATTGGGACTGTTGCCAAAATTTGACTGTAGCTTGTAGACTGATGGTGGTGGTGTATTGGATTTAGTTTCCTGATGTTGATGTACTCTGATTATATAAGAAAGTATCTTTGTCTTTAGGAAACTTTTTATTGAAATCTTTAGCAGTAAAAAAGTTTCAAGTTTGCAGCTTACATTCTAGTGGTTTAGAAAAAAATTATATACTACATAGAAATTGTATATACATACATATACATATATATAATACATATGTATATGTATGTGTATATATGTATAGAGAGAGAGAGAGAGGGAGAGAAATCAAATATTTTACATTATTTTAAATGTTAATGATTGGCGAACCATATAGGAATGCTTTGGACTATTGCAATCTTTCTGTAAATTTAAAATTACTTTAAAGTAAAAAGTTAAAAAGCTAACCTCTAAAGTAAGCTCTAATGTGGGGCTCAAACTCACAAACCATGAGATTGTGACCTGAGCTGAAGTTGGATGCTTTACTGAGCCATCCAGGCACCCCTGGTTTCTTTATCAGTAACCAGGACTATCGGTTTTGTAGTTTGGATTTTATTTATGGTATTATTTTGAGGTTCTGGTTTCTAATATATAAACTCCCAATGATTAATGGATTCTTGTTCAGGTTTCCTGATTTATGAGACTGAATTATGAAATCTCATAATTCAGAATGTATGTAGTGAAGCCAAATTTATTTTATTGCTGCCTTATTGAGTATTTAGAACTGCTGAATTGCTGTAAGTAGAAATTAAATATAAACAAAGTTCAGAGGTTACAAATGCTTTGGATAGAAATTGCCTAAAGCATTTTTGTGGAGCAAAACTACTAGCTTCATTAAATAATACATTTTAAAATAACAAACAAACCAAAGCACCTTCAGATTCTGAAGTGATTCTGATTATGTCAAGTCAGCTAACTAGCAATATGTTAAAGAAAGAAAATCTAAAATCACTCAAATTACTCCCACTGCCATTTTAGTCAGATCCATTGGACAAGTTATTCAAATAATATTGCAACTTTTAAACATAGGAAACAGCCCATGTACATCCATCTAAGTTTTCAATTTTTTGAAGATCTAATACTCTTATCAATATCTCTGGGAGCTTTTTCCACAAGGTGCTACTTATTATTGGGAAGACTCTAAAGTTGCCTTCTGATCTAAATTTTTGGTAACCTCTAGGAGACATGATGAATGCTTTGTTTACAAGATTTACTTTTGCCTTTTCCAAAACAGTATGAGTGAAGTATACAGGATTTATCTGGTATATTTGATCAACACAGATCTTCAAAATTTTTCCACAAACTGATACATCTTGGCTGAATTATATGAAAATTTATATCTGCTTTCCCTAAATTTTCCACAATACAAATATGAAGCCAAGCAGAGTAGAAAGTCTACCATGGAGCCCTCAAACATAGAAAACATGTGGAATGTATTGGAGTGGAGCTGACACCAAACTAAGAAAGGTCAATGAATAAGATTAGCTGAGGAGCAATGTCAAGGATGTTTGGCAGGACACTGACATTCTTTTTTTTTTTTTTAAGTTTATTTATTTGAGAGAGACAGAGACAACACAAGTAAGGGAGGGGCAGAGAGAGAGAGAGAGAGAGAGAGAGAGAGGAAGAGAGCAAGCTCCACACTCAATACAGAGCCCAGCACGGGGCTTGAACTCGCAAACTGGGAGGTCATGACCTGAGCCAAAATCAAAAGTCAGATGCTTAACCAACTGAGCCACCCAGGCGCCCTGGAAACCGACATTCTTAAAAAAAAAAAAAAAAAGATTTCATGGTTCATGGTAAGGTTAAAGAAAAGTAATAATAAATGCTATGAGTTTGGGGACAGAAGAGACAAAATTTTTAATTTATTTTAAAATGTGATAGATTAATGAGGATGTAAATCAAATAGGAGTCAAGGGAAGAGTTGAGAGGAAGTAGAGACAACAGGATTCAAAAATACATTCCTTTAAAACTCATTTGCACACAATGATTAATATTTTTATAGAATTTTATCAGTCAGATGCTTATAATGTATCCATTAGTCTTAATTACAAAGTCACATTATTTTGAACCAAATTATTGTCCCTCCATGACCCAGTGCTATAAAAAAAATTAAATATACTGTGCACATGACCCTAATAAACACAATTTAAAATATGCACTAAAGAAAGGTCTTTCGTTTTCAACTTTTCAAGTAAGTCTCTTTCAGGGAAAAAAAAAATAATTGAGAATGTAACTATATGAAAAATGTGCCTGAAAAAACAATTACACAGTAACTGTGTTCAAAAAGACGTGTGTCTCATCATAACATTTTGACCAGCCTTGATCTATTGAGGAGCTGACTATAAATCATGACAATGGTAGGAAGTGCCCTGGGATCAGAGACTACTCCAGTGTTACTGTAATTTCTACAAAGTATTTCCTCTTTGATACTACTTGTTTGTGATACATAGTTTAAGACTATTCCTCACTCCAGGCATAGTGATGACTCAAACTCTCCTTTTCTTTTCCAATTCCTTAGAAAATTTTCAATAATAATCTTTGATTGTTTAATAGGTGCTATTTCATGTGAGAAAGTCTGATTTACTCCTAAATACTTTTGCTTCTGCTTATTACTTTAGCCTTTATTTGGGTTTCATGTTGTAATGATCTATTTATTTCTGCTTTCACTCTTGACCAGATGCTAACTTTAGGTTACTCTTACTTTTTTTTAGAATGGACCAGTGAATACAAACCTAGTATTGTTTAATCCTTTTCTAAATGGCAAATTTCAGTGAGGGTCACACACTGGTAACAAACTCATGTGGGAAATGAACCTGATTGGGAAAATATGCTACAAATTTGTTTTAGCCTAATGCCTTTTAAATAATTCACAGTGAGAATTTTAAGACTAAATCATGTAGATCCATTTTCAGTGTTGTTTATGGGAGGGTGAAATAATCCGGTTCTGTGTGCCAGCGACTATGTAACCTTTGTCCCTTAGGCACTCTAGTCCTTGCTTGTCTCATTAACAGAGTGTGAAAATTAGACATGACTTCCATGGGCCCTACAACTCTGATTCCATGATTTGCCTCTTTCTGCTTCATGAGCGTGATTCCAATACATATAAGACAGAAACATTTCAAAAGTAGAGTCCCATGTCTAGGACACTGTAAACTACTAATAGTTAATAGAGTAAATAAATTAATAAATAAATAAAGGGTACTTTGAAAGGGAATTAATATTACTAAGTCTCTACATCTTCAGACTTGTCCTTTTCTCTGTTTAGAATTCCTTTTCCCAGTTCCTCGCATGGCAGGTTCCTCATCACTCTTATTGCAGATTGAATGTCACTTCTTATGTGTTGTCCTTTCTGACCACCTATCCTAGGGAAATAGTGGGAAATCCTTTCAAAAGGTCTAGTTTATCCCTTGAGAAATATGTTTTTAAAATTTCTCTAGGAGACTTATTTTCAGAAAGTTATTTAATGGCTCTGGTAATCATAAACACATTATTTTGACATAATGAGTTAAATAGTGTACTAAATATGGAAATGAACATTCAAATGTAATGAGTTTAATTGATTAAAAGAGAGTGTTCTTTGGGGATTAAGCAATATTTGCAGATGTTGAGTTTATTGCCTGAAATGTGCTGATTCAAGGGTCTTAAATGTTAAAAGCATTTGATTATTAAACACTGCCTTTAAAATGTGTAAAAAAAAAAATGGATTCAATTTTCTCTCTCTCTCTCTCTCTTTTTTTTTTTTTTTTTGGTCCAGCATTGCAGCATCTATGGAAACAGGATTAATGTATCAGCCAAAGTCCTATTTAAGCAGTATATTTAGCCTTATAAAATTGAGGCAGTTATTGTGACAGAGTTAGGATCCTCTAGACTGTAAATTTCTTTGCTTTTGATGATGTTGGCAGTTTTGAGGAATACTGGTCAGGAATTTTTAGAATGTCTCTCATTTTGGGTTTGTCTGATGTTTTTCTTATACATTATGGCTATGAATCTTTGGGAGTATGGCCATAAAAGTGAAGTGCCATTTTCATGTGATAGAGTTTTGTACTCTGTTTATCATGATAACATATCACTTTGTATAATTATCTGATATTATATAGTATACAATATTATTGATAGAAAATTTGTGTTTATAAATTTATTTGTTTAAAATATGCTTCCCAACAAAATAATTCCATGAAAGCTAGTATTTAGCTGTCTTTTTTTTTAAAAAAAATTAATGTTTATTTACTTTTGAGAGAGAGAGGCAGAGAGACAGAGTGTGAGCAGGCGAGAGGCAGAGAGAGGGAGACACAGAATGTGAAGCAGGCTCCAGGCTCTGAGCTGACAGCACAGAGCCCAATGCGCGGCTCGAACTCACAAACCATGAGATCATGACCTGAGCTGAAGTTGTACATTTAACCAACTGAGCCACCCAAGCACCCTGAGTGTATTATCTTCTGTATAGGCAGCTGAATCCCATCTCAACTCCATTTTAATGTTGTGGCTACTGTATCATGTAATATACTAAGGCAGAGTCTTTGAATTTGGGTATAATGTCAAGAAGAAGTTACCCCTTGAGATTTAAACTAACTTAAATCAATAATATAAATCAGTAATCAATAATATAAATCAATATCTCTTTACAGGGGTATCTTAGTCTAAGAAGTGGTCTTAGATTTGAGTATTCCCTAAATCAAATTAGGACGATCAGAATTCACATAAATCCAATCATGGAGACCAGTATATGTAATATATCCTTTTGGATATATCAAGACAGCATATCAAGACAGTACCCGTGGGGCACCTGGATCACTCAGTCAATTAAGCAGCTGACTCTTTGATTTCAGCTCAGGTCATATCTCACAGTTTGTGAGTGCAAGCCCCACATTGGGCTCTGTGCTGACAGTGTGGAGCCTGCTTGGGATTCTCTCTCCCTCCCTTTTTCTCTGTTCCTCCTCAACTTGTGCGCTTGCTCTCTCTCTCAAAATAAATAAACAAATATATATATATATATATATATATATATATATATATATATATATATATATATACAGAAGGTACTTACTAGGATTTGCTATTAAGATCTTAAAAGGATATGTCATTTGCAAATACCTTCTCTTATTCTGTAGATTCTTTTAGTTTTGTTGTTTCTT
The DNA here is from genome assembly GCF_028018385.1 of Neofelis nebulosa. Taxonomy (NCBI): domain Eukaryota; kingdom Metazoa; phylum Chordata; class Mammalia; order Carnivora; family Felidae; genus Neofelis; species Neofelis nebulosa. Next base: position 47,405,656 of record NC_080783.1, on the reverse strand, counting down.
TTGGTGTGCAGAAGCTTTTTATGTTGATTTACTCCCAATAGTTTATTTTTGCTTTTGTCTCCTTTGCCTCAGGAGACCTATCTAGAAAAAAGTTGCTGCAGCCAGTGTCAAAGAGGTTACTGCCTATATTCTCTTCTAGGATTTTGATGGTTTCAGATCTTAACATTTAGGTCTTGAATTCATTTTGAATTTAGTTTTTCATGCGGTGTTAAGAATGTGGTCCAGACTCTTTCTTTTGCTTGTTGCTCTCCAGTTTTCCCTACACCATTCATTGAAGAGATCATCCTTTTCTGATTGGATAGTCTCTCCTGCTTTATTGAAGATTAATTGACCATACAGTCGTAGGTTTATTTCTGGGTTTTCTGTTTTGTTCCATTGATTTATGTGTCTGTTTTTGTGACAGTACTTTACTGTTTTGATTACTACAGATTTGTAATATCATTTGAAATCCAGAATTGTGATGCCCCTAGCTTTTCTTTTCATTTAAAAAAATTAATGTTTATTTATCTTAGAGAGAGTGAGAGAGACAGAGCATGAGCCGGGGCGGGGCAGAGAGAGAGGGAGACACAGAATCTGAAGCAGGCTCCAGGCTCTGAGCTGTCAGCACAGAGTCCAACGTTGGGCTCAAGCTCACAGACTGTGAGATCATGACCTGAGCCAAAGCCAGACACTCAACTGACTGAGCCACCTGGGTGCCACATTTGCTTTTCTTTTTCAAGATTGCTTTGGCTCTTCAGGGTCCTTTGTGTTTACATACACATTTTAGAATAGTGTGTTCTAGTTTTGTGAAAAATGCTGTTGGTATTTTGGTAGGGATCGCATTAAATGTGTAGACGGCTTTGAGTAGTATAGACAATTTTACAAAATTTGTTCTTCCAATTCATGAGCATCTAATGTCTTTCCTTTTCTTTGTGTCATCTTTAATTTCTTTCATCAGTGTTTTATAGTTTTCAGAGTACAATTCTTCTTTGTTTAGGTTTATTCCTAGGGATCTTATTATTTTGGGTACAATTGTAAATGGGATTGTTTTCTTAACTTCTCTTTCTGTTGCTTCATTATTCTTATTCATTATTATGCAACAGATTTCTGTACATTGATTTTGTATCCAGCGACTTTACTGAATTTGTTTATCAATTCTAGCAGTTTTTGGGTGGAGTCTTTGTTTTTTTTTAAATATATATATATATATATATATATATATATATATATATATAGTATCATGTAACCTGGAAATAGTGAAAGTTCTAATTCTTCCTTACATATTTGGATGCCTTTTATTTCTTTTTGCTGTTTGATTGCTGTGGCTAGGATTTCCAGTACTATGTTGAATAAAAGTGGTGAGAGTAGACTTCCTTGTCTTGCTCCTGACTGTAGGGGAAAAGCACTCAGTTTTCCCCATTAAGGATGATGTTAACTGTGGGTTTTTTATATATGGCTTTTATTATATTGAGGTGTGTTCCCTCTAAACCTACTTTGTTGAGGGTTTCTATCATGAATGGATGTTGCACTTTGTCAAATGCCTTTTCTGCATCTATTGAAATGATCATATGGTTCTTATCCTTTCTCTTACTGACATGATGTATCACATTGATTGATTTGCTAATATTGAACCACACTTGCAACCCAGGAATAAATCCCGCTTGGTGTGGTGAATGATTTATTCTGCTCTTTTAGGATGGAATTTTCTGAGTATGTCAGCTAAATTCATCTGATCCGGTGTGTCGTTCAGAGCCATTGTTTCCTTGTTGATTTTTTGTTTAGATGATCTGTCCATTGATGTAAGTAGGGTGTTAAAGTCTCTTACTATACTTGTATTATTTTCAGTTAGCTCCTTTATGTGTGTTATTAAATATTTTATGTATTTGGGTGCTCCTATGCTGGCTGGGTACGTAAATATTTACAATTATCATATATTTTTTTTTGTGGATTGTTCCTTTCATTAGTATATAGTGTCCATCTTTGTCTCTTATTACAGTTTGTGTTTCTAAGCCTATTTTGTCTGATATAAGTATTGCGACTGTGGTCTTCTTTTGACATCCATTTTCATGACAGATGTTTCCCCGTCACCTATCTCACTTTCAGTCTATAGGTGTCTTTAGTTCTAAAATGAGCATCCTGAAGACAGTGTATTATTGGGTCTTGCTTTTTTATCCATTCTGTCACCCTATGTCTTTTGAATAGAACGTTAATTTCATTTACTTTCAAAGCAATTATTGATATGTGTTTATCATCATTTTATTATTTGTTGTTTCTGAAGATTTTCTCCAATCTGTTCTTGTGTTTCTCTCATATTTTGCTTATTTTCTTCAGTGGTGTGTTTGGATCTCTTTCTCTTTTTTCTTTGCATATTTATTAGTGTTATTTTGATATATAATTACCATTTGGTTTGTATATAACCTCTTCTGCATATAGCTGTCTATATTAAGTTGGTGGTCATAAGTTTGAACCCATTCTTTACTCCTCTCCTCCCCAAATTTTAGGTATATGTTATGTTTTATATCCTTTTATTTTGTGAGTTCTTTGATTGTTTTTTTACAGACATCTTCGTTTTTACTGGTTTTGTGTTTCATACCATTATACTGTTGCTTTTAGTCTCTCCTTTCCACGTCAAGAGTCCCTCTTTAATATTTCTTGTAGGGTTGATTTAATGGTCATGAATTCCTTGTTTGTCTGAGAAACACTTTATCTCTCCTTCTATTCTGACTGATAGCCTTGCTGGGTAGAGTATTCTTGGCTGCAGATTTTTCCCACTTAACACTTTGAATATATCATACTACTTCCTTCTGGCCTGCCACGTTTCTGCTGAAAACTCTCCTGTTAGTCTTATGGGTTTTTTCTTGTAAATTACTGTCTTCTTTTGTCTTGCTGCTTTTAAACTTTTTTCATTATCATTATCTTTTTCCAATTTAATTATAATACGTCTTGGTATGGATCTACTTTTGTTGATTTTGATGGGAGTTCTTTATGCCTTCTGGATCTGTTTATTTCCTTCCTCACATTAGGGAAGTTTTTACCTATTATTTCTTCAAATAGCTTTTCTGCCCCTTTTCTCTCTCTTCTTCTGGGACTCCTATAATATGAATGTTATTATGTTTGATGGAGTTCCCTAAGTGTATTCTTGTTTTGCATAGTTCTTTTTTCTCTCTTTTGTTCAGCTTGTTTACTTTCCTTTTCTGTCTTTAGGTCACTAATTCATTCTTCTGCTTCTTCCACCCTGTTGTTCAATCTATGAAGCACGTTTTTCATTTCATTTATTGAGCCCTTTATCTCTACTACGTTATTCCTTATCTCTATGTTGAGAATCTCACTCCTGTCTTCCACTCTTTTCTCAAGTCCATTGAGTATTCTTATGATCATTACTTCAAATTCTCTACCAAACATATTGCTTATATCTGTTTTGCTTAGATAATTGCCTTTAGCCTTGTCTTGTTTTTCATTTGGGAGAAATTTCTGTGTCTTGTCATTTTGTCTACATCTCTGTGCCTGTTTCTTTGTGTTAGGAAAGTCAGCTATGTCTCCTGTTCTTGAAGGTAACGGCCTTATGAAAAAGAGGTCCTGTATGCCTTGCTGTCTAGTGTACCCCTGTTCTCCAGGGCCTTGCACTTCTGGGAATATCTCCAATGTGTGCTGCGTGTGCTCTGCTGTTTTGTCTTGGCTACTTTATCCTTCAGGTCAGTAATCTGCAGGGGCTCTCTTTGCCTGTTGTGGACAGTGTCTGGTCCCTGGCCTGAATGTGGCCTGTTTTAACTAGGTCTGTTTGTGAAATGAGACCTGGCACCATCTCTGCAGGAACTGAGGCTCTGCACAACTCCCATGTGGAGAGACACAGTGTGAGTAGGTGTTAAGCCTGTCTTCTGGGGAGGGGGCCCACTGGGCTGGGACTGAGGCAAACATGACTGGGAGGGGCAGTTCCCCTGGAATGTAGGGGGGTGAGACTTAGTGTAAGCAAGTTAGTTAGTGAGTGTTAGCCCTGCACTCATTTCTGCAGGTGCACCTGTTCTTATGCTGAAGGATGGGGAGAGGGGAGCTTGGCACCAACCAGCTCTTTTGTTCCCAGAGGGGTCTCTCTGTGAACACTGTCTCTCTGGGATACATTCTGAGATGAGTGAATAACCTCCACACTGTGGGCCTCCAGGTGCTCTTCAGATCTCTGTTTCCATGATGTACGTACGTAAGTTATTTCCCTACCTTCTTTCCAAGGGCAGCCCCATGTCCTCTAAGTTCTCTCAGAGCCAAGCCTGCCGACTTTTAAAATGCCAGACATGGGGCGCCTGGGTGGCGCAGTCGGTTAAGCGTCCGACTTCAGCCAGGTCACGATCTCGCGGTCCGTGAGTTCGAGCCCTGCGTCAGGCTCTGGGCTGATGGCTCGGAGCCTGGAGCCTGTTTCCGATTGTGTGTCTCCCTCTCTCTCTGCCCCTCCCCCGTTCATGCTCTGTCTCTCTCTGTCCCAAAAATAAATAAAAAATGTTGAAAAAAAAAAATTTAAAAAAAAAAAAAAATAAAATGCCAGACTTTAAGTCCCTCCCATCCCCAGTTGCAAGAACTCACTAAATTCAACCTTCCTCACAATCCCCCAAGCCAATTGCTGTGGGGATTTGTTTTCCCAATGTGTTCCCCTGTATGCTAGTCTGTCTCTTACCCTTTTTCACAACCGCATCTTCCTTCCCACCCAAGCAGTTATGATCCATTTCTCTCCCAAGTCAAGTCTCTATACTTCCTACCTTCTTCAGTGTGACCTCTTCTCTACTTTTAGTTGTAGAGTTTGTTCTGCCAGTCTTCAGGTCAGTTTCTGGGGTACTTAGGATGATTTTGATAGTTATCAAGCTGTATTCATGGGATGAGGTGAGCCTAGGGTCCTCCTATTCCACAGCTATCTTCCAGCCTCTATCCTCCACTAACTTACATCTTAAACTCAGAGGTCAATCATAGAAATTAGAAGCATTATTGGAAATGTAAATGGAGAAATAAATCCATTCTGTAAAGGCAACTTAATTTAATGGTTTTCAAGAAGGACAACTCTGAATTGGTAGAGCAATTATAATTAGGAATGTTTGGTGCTTTAAAATATGAAGCAATAAGTGAAAAAACTTCAGGCCTGAGATATGTTCACATAAACTATTAGTGAAGCAAAATGAAATAATGCTGTTTAAGGGGAATGGCAAATAATGCTAAGGCAGTTGTGAACAGGGTTGACTAATGATTCAAGCATCACCCCTTCTGATCCACCCTCATGAAGACTTTCTCATTAAGAATAAGGCTGTATTCTTTGTAACACTATATACTTTTGAATTACCCCCAGAAGACTACTTAACACAGTTGTTTTATTTTATTTTTTTATTTATTTATTTTTTTTTTAATTTTTTTTTTCAACGTTTTTTATTTATTTTTGGGACAGAGAGAGACAGAGCATGAACGGGGGAGGGGCAGAGAGAGAGGGAGACACAGAATCGGAAACAGGCTCCAGGCTCCGAGCCATCCGCCCAGAGCCCGACGCGGGGCTCGAACTCACGGACCGCGAGATCGTGACCTGGCTGAAGTCGGACGCTCAACCGACTGCGCCACCCAGGCGCCCCAACACAGTTGTTTTATATACTGCCTCTGTCTTCCTCATGGACTGGGAGATCATTGAGGACAGATATGTCTTTTTTGTCATTCACTGATACATTTGTTCACTAATCCAACCATTCAAACATTCATCTATTTATTCTCATGTTCAAAATATATTTTTGAGTATCTACAATAGGGCAGACCAGTTGAGCCTGATTATGAACACTTAAACTTGAAGTCTCCTGCAACTTACACAATAGGTCCCCAAAATAAATATACATATGTTAAATAAATAAATATGCATACACTTCATGTAGTTGTTTTGGTCCGTTACACACTATTTGTGTGTCCCATTGGTTCTGGTTTCAGGGGGAAAAAACAGTGAAACCCATATATCCTGAGATACTGGTACACTAAACTCCACCTCTACTTTCTGTGACCAGTTTTATCTTACAACTAACTGGAGGAAGCTAGTCAAATCCACAAACAGCCTAAAAGGTCTAAAGGTCTACACTGGCTATAGAAAGCTTTGTAGTATCAGAAACTAAAATAATTGTCTACATAATTCTACACAGTAGTCTTCAATTATGCCATGTATTCTTACTATATATATCTACTTGCCCTCAGAGCCAGAAGCCAGAGAATTTATTGATATCAAATTGTATTGAGCATTTATTTAAAAAAAATGTTTATTTATTTACTTTGAGAGAGAGGGAGAGTGAGCATGAGTGGGGGGGGGGGGCAGAGAGAGAGAGAGGGAGAACGAACTTGTGCTGTCAGCACAGAGCCCAGTACAGCTCAGTCCCACAAATTGTGAGATCATGACCTCAGCTGAGATCAAGAGCTACTTGTTTAACTGACTGGGCCACCCAGATGCCCCTGTATTCAACATTTCCTTATTAACTTCTTACCTTCTGCTGAATTTTGTCTTTTCCCACTATGAACTTAATGCAGAGTGAACATGACATTTCTTCATCTTGTTCCTTCTAATATGGTGGTGCAAATTATGATGCCCCTTAGAACTCTAGGTGCCTACAACCTCAGTTAAGTGCTATTAATGGAGATAGACTTTCAGATATTCTTGAATTAATATGAATACTGTGTAAAGTCCTTCAGATTGTATTATTCCTTGGTTATATGGCAAAGTTTCAAATTCTGGACTGAGAATTGCCAGTAAATCTAGATCGATCATATTTTGACATTTCTCCTCAATTTTGCCTCACAACCACTGACTTTGGTGGTTGATAAGAGCCAATAGCAATTTGATTTCTGGTCCAACAGTGAGGAGTATACCTTCAAAGCACAGAGATAATATCCCTCTCCATCTTGTCTAGTCAAAATAGCTATTTTATTAGACAAAAAAAATCTCTTATACATAAATGCTCTGGCCTATTAAATATTTAGTTTTCAGTATATGTTTATCTATAGACTCTTCATTTGTCTCCTCTTACCCATACTTTTCCACACTTAACAGGCTAACACGCTTTCACAATAAATGTAGGAATTCACTTGTACTTTGGTCATGCAAGGATTCAAAAACATGTTCCACCCCAAATCCCACCCCTGTACCATAAATAACATCTATACAAAATAGTAGAAGAAACTTAGTTTATAAAAGGAGACCTATGTACCAACCTATAGTCTTAGGCAAAACACAATGATCCATTTGGTGTAAAAAAAAGCTGCTGGATATCAATAGTACCTTTGAATCATGGAGACATTATTTGGAAGATGTGGCCCTATGATAATGAAACTGGGAAATAAAATTTAGGACAACTCAGTCTAAAAAGTTAGAAACCACTGGAGGGTATTGAGCAGGAAGTGGCATTATCAGCCATGCTTTATTTGGGTTAACTGTAAGGGTAAAGGAAATTTATTAAGACTATTATAAAACTATTAAAATTATCTGGGTCAGAGATGTGACAAGTATTTGAATTCTAGATATATTTTGAAGGTAAAGTAAATAAGATTATCTAATGGATTGGATGTAAGTACAAAGGAAAGTGAAAAGTCGGGAATTACCACCCCCCACCCCCCCAAACTTTTGGCTTGAGAAGCTGGAAGATGGAGATTCCATATTTTAAATGAAAAAGATTGTAAAATGAGAAATTTGTAAGTACAGCTCAGAATTTCAATTTTGGACTAGTTGAGTTTGTCATGCTTATTAAGTAGCCAAATAAAGATGTCAAGTAGGCATTTGAATATAGGAGTCAAGTTCAGAGGCATGATCTCAACCAGATACATGCATATGAGAACTGCCAGAGCACAGATAGTATTTAAATCCCTATGAACAAAAAATGTCACCTGGGAAGTTAGTGTAGATAGAAAAGGTTAGAAGATACGTAAGAACTAGAGCCCTTTACTACTTACAGGATAAAGAGATGAAGAAAAATCCATGAAAGAGATTGAGAAGGAGCAACCAGTGCACTAGGAAGAAAACCAAGGGAGTGTGGTGCTGTAGAAGCTGAGCAAAGGACATACAAACAGGAAGGCATGATCAGCTGTGCCAAATGCTGCTTCTAGGTCAGGTAGAATGAAGAGAAAGAATTGAACACTAAATTATGAGTTATTGTATACTTTAGAACATTATTATAAGTTTTAAGCTACACGTATTTGTAGACAGTTCTTTTTCCATTGAATGGACTATGATATCAACAAATCCTGTTGTTTTTTACATATTGTGAGTAAAAGAACCTCTTCAGATGTTGTTACAATCAATATGTAGACTGTGTTGACTTGAGCTATTACACAAACAAGCTCTGAGTTTTGCAGAAAACTGCATTAATGTGGTTTGTTTTTATTGGTTAGGTTACAGATTGCAGCGAGACAAAGAAGAAACGTATTTTTCCATTTTCAGATTAAAGAAAAACACACACAAATTTTCTTGAAGTCTAGACAACTCTCTTTTTTCAATTTGATGTAAGAAATTTTTCTTTTTTAGCCCTGTGAACTTCAGGTTCCTGATAGTCGACATTTATGCTTAGTATTCCCTTAGCAACCATCGTAAATAAAATGATTTATACTTTTTTTTCCAAACTAATAATCCATAGTTACATAAATCTCATTTATAAATGCGACTTTAAAGAAATCCGAGGGTACAACGTAAATGATATATTTAAAAATAAAGGCACTATACGTAGTATATTCACCATGAAACAGTTGAAATATTGTGTCAAACAAAGTTATACAATTTGAAATTTAGGGGGAATATCACATGATTTTAAATCTAATTTTAAAGGTGTTTTGTTTTGTTCACACACACATTATGCTCAGAGACTGAGATTGTCTTCGCCAATAATTTATTTAACACAGGTTCACCATGGGAATTATAATTTTCGTTGTACAATTTAAATTAATTATTATAATTTAAATTTAAATTATATAATTTTTAATTATAATTTACAGTCACAAGCCAAAAGCATACAGATAATGTCTCTTAAGAAGCCAATAAAGAAATAACATTCTCTCCAAACCAATGACAGATTAATTACACTATTTTTCCAGGCAAAGGAGAGATGAAACAAATAAAGCCCAGATTTAGTTGAGGTTTAGTGTTCTACAAGCTGGTTCTCAGGAAAGTTAGTTTAGCCAGCCAGGAGCTGACATCCAGCTGCCAGTACAAAGTGAAAGTCCCTTGTTGCTAGAGCACGATGCTAGTGGAACAAAGGCACTGGTGTTGGCAGGCGAGATGATCTCCTTCGTGGGGTTGCTGCATGGCTTTCACCACTACCAGCCCAGGGCAGGAGCGAATGTCCAAAGGTCTTTGGAGAGCTGTTTAGATCAGTAGAGCAGCCTTGCTCAGGCAGAACACCCTCAGTAAGTCCTCACAAATTCTTGGTATTTAAAGTTTAAATATACATGACTTTATGGTTAGTCACTTCTCCATATATTCACGTCAATGAGCACTCAGTAGCACAATAATTTTGATGACATTATTCTGACATGACCTCTGCATTATAAGCAAATTCACCTTTGGATCAAAGCAACTTTGCTTAAGCCATAAACAAGTAGATTTGAAATCATAACGAACCAATAGACCACAAAAGGCCTTTTATCTCACTCAGATCTTTAATTTGTCAAGACTATATTGATTCAATCACATTATTAATAATAAATAGAATAAATACATAAATAATTCTTTTTTGCAAGATTTGCCTATAGGTGGAGAAATGAGTCCCTTGAATATTTTACACAAGAATAATATTTGTAACCTCAAATGATGCTAAGATATGCTTTACTTTTAATGTAAGTATTATCTATTGCTGCTACTTTGTGTAAGTAGTGCATGAGGACATGAGGCTGGAAATAAAATGTACACTTTTTCAAATAATTAATGATAACATGCAAGATCTAAGTGTATTTCTATGGGCAGCATTTTATAATATTCCAGTTGATATTTGATCTTAAATTCCTCAACTGAGAAATCAATATAGAAAGTTGTAAGACCTTATTTCAGGGCCCCACCCAAGGCTGCTGCTGATTATGTTTCAAAAGATTTCCTCTGCAGATTTTCCACTGCCTTCACAGGAGCTCTGAAGCACTTGGGATGAGACACCATTTCCTTTATTTACGGGAAGTGTTGCTAAGTTGGGGCCTCTATACTTACCATGACATTTTGCTTCAGAAAGATAGGAGAAAGAAAAACAACCAAGACTTTTGGCAGATGGTGTCTGCATGATTATGAAACAGGGTTACCTGCGAAGCGGGGTGTGTCTGAGGGGAATAGCGGCAGTGGAAACAGAATAGGTAAAAGGTAATCATGACTGACAAATTTTTAAACAGAAATTTTTGATTTTAAAACCTGATACTAAATATTAAATTCTGACTTTCTTATGAACAAGACACTGGCTCATTCAGACAACCAACCACTTAATTTCAGCTTTCTGAGAAATGCCAGGAGAAGTCACTCAAGAGAGCAAAATTGACAGAGAAGTTAAATTTCTCCCCACATGAATTTTTCTCTAATTGTCCTAAAAATACATAGAAGCATTTCATTGCTAGAGGAAGAACTTCTATACCCAATTTGAAAAACTCAAGGCTATTTTTCTTATGTGTGTGTGTGCAGTTATTTTGCCAGCACTTGTCAATACTGCTCAGCTCACATTTTCTTACCCACAAACCATTTGATTTTAATTTTGGGGTTTCCAAAGAGTTTATTAGGAACAAAAAAATAAATTGAGAACATGGCACTCTCTTTTTTTCTCCTAAAGGATTAATGAAATTGGAGATGATATTTTAAATAAAAATTCAACTCATATTTTATTTTTTTAATATTTTATTTATTTTTGAGAGAGAGAGAGAAAGAGAGAGAGAGAGAGAGAGAGAGAGAGTGAGCGAACGCGGTAGGGACAGAGAGAGAGGGGAACAGAAGAGCCAAAGCAGGCTCCAAGCTAACAGCAGCAAGCCTGAGGTGGGGCTCAAACTCACAAATTCCGAGGTCATGACCTGAGCCGAAGTCTGACACTCAACCGGCTGAGCTCCCCAGGTGCCCCTAATTTATTTTTTTAGTAACATAAAATAACACTGTTTCATTTTCACCATAATTATCAAAATACAAACAGAAATGCTAAATTCAAACTAAATGTAAACTAAATTTAAACTCAATCTGGGGCGCCTGGGTGGCGCAGTTGGTTAAGCGTCCGACTTCAGCCAGGTCACGATCTCGCGGTCCGTGAGTTCGAGCCCCGCGTCAGGCTCTGGGCTGATGGCTCGGAGCCTGGAGCCTGTTTCCGATTCTGTGTCTCCCTCTCTCTCTGCCCCTCCCCCGTTCATGCTCTGTCTCTCTCTGTCCCAAAAATAAAATAAAAAACGTTGAAAAAAAAATTAAAAAAAAAAATAAACTCAATCAAAAGGTCATCCTAGGCATTGAAAAAATGGAATTAGACCTACATAGGATTAAAACCAGATTTTCTTGAACACAACTCAAAGAAACCCAAATGGATAGAAAATGTATGAATACAGAATAACATTACTTATTGGGGAGACTACCAAATGTGCTCCAAAATTTATTTTTCACCTTTCCTATTTTGTGTCATCAGACACAAAGTGTAAAAAAAACTTTAAATCGCAGAAGCATTAAAACAGACTTCTCAGCCTTTGGTGAGATGAATGACACATTTGACTGGAAATGAGTTACCTGGTGAATACTTAAAAGATTACTAAGATATCAAAATGGCTAGTTTGCAAAGATACCACATACAAAGGGGAACACAAGAAATTATTCAATAATCCAGATACCATTTAAAATTATTTTAGTTTTTTTCTAAAAAAAATGTGTGTAAAAGTTCACTCAAGTTTTCTAGAAATACAAAAACAAGAACAAACCCTAAAAGCATTGGATGCAGTGGAAAGAAGGAAGAGCAAATTAAAGTAAAAGAAATAATTGCACTAAAAGAGAAAGTTACCTATAACGAGAAAGAGAAACAGAAGAAGAAAGAAAATGTGAAAAATTCTCATGTGTGCAAGATGGAGAGTTCTAAGGGAAAGATTCAGGAGAGGACCAGAATTTAGCAGGAGAATACAGGAAATCTGAGTTTTAATACGAGTTCGTATTGTTTATTTGGGCTTTGCACTTTGGAGAGTAATTTATATCTGGTTGCTTCGTTGAGTAGTACTGTTATAATAAAGGTTGTGACCATGAGAGCTAACATTTCAAAGAATCTACTATATTTCAGAAATTGTGCTAAGCATTTTACAGGTACTGTCTCTTTGAACAGTTATAATAACTTTATAAGAGGTACAGATGAATAAACCAATATTCAAAGAGATTAGAAAACTTGTTCTTGGCCGCCTGGCTACTAACCAGGCCACCTGGCTACTAATGGTTCGTAAGAGACTTTGCACAACTGATTTTCCAACTCTAAAGCTTGGGTCATCGCTGTTTTTGCTCTCCTGTCTCCCCAAAGACTAGTCAAAGGAGAGGGTACATTCTAAAAGGAACAATAATTTTAACTCACAAGGTATTTTTTTTTTTCTTTTGAGATGCCACATAGCCTTCATGCTTCTTGCTTTGGTTTACAAATCAGAGCCAAATGTTTCATACCTCTTACAAAGTATCTCTGAGGTTTACACCGCAATGGATGTTTGTGGGCAAAAGGGAAGGCAGGACAAAGAAGCACTCAACTTTGCACAATGAACAGAGGAAGAAAGGAAAAAAGAGTGGAAGAAAAGGACAAAAAGAGAAAGAAGAAAACCAAGATAGAGAAACAAAAGTCCAAAAAAGAAATATTGAAAATTATTGGAATACTAATTACTTAGAGATATTTTCTTACAAAAAGGGGTTACATAACTGAAATTTGATACCAAAAGACTACAGTTATGCAAGATGAAGAATGTCTATAAAACAATAGCTAATAAAAACCTAACACTTCCATGAATTAGACACTCTTCTAACCTTTCCACATATTAACCAGTTTAAATTGATTTTATAAATTAGGTCCTATTATTATTCCTACTTAACAGATGAGGAAATTAGGTCTCAGGAAGGTAATTGAGGGCTGCCAGAGTCCCACAGCTGTAAGTGGCAAAGCCAGGATATGAAAACTGGGTTGTTGTCAGAGTCCATGGTCTAAAAGTTCTTCATGAAATATAAAAATACAAAGATTAGTTAAGGGCAGTAAATCTTTTTGCTTCCTCCACTCAAGCATAGTAGCTTTGAGTAGAGCTAGAACAATTCTTTTTTTTTTTTTTTAAACGTTATTTATTTTTTATTCCAGAGACAGAGCATGAACAGGGGAGGGTCAGAGAGAGGGAGACACAGAACCTGAAACAGTCTCCAGGCTCCGAGCTGTCAGCACAGAGCCTGACGCGGGGCTCGAACTCACGGACCGCGAGATCATGACCTGAGCCGAAGTCGGCCGCTCAACCGACTGAGCCACCCAGGCGCCCCTAGAACAATTCTTTCAAATATTCGTGTTTATGCAAGTCATTTACAGACCTTGTTATAATCCAGATTGCCTTGAGTAGATCTGGGGTGGGTCCTAAGATTCTGCATATCTAATCAGTTCTGTTAAAAAATTATTAAATAAGGCAATATTTTAAAGGTTGTTTAGTTGATACAAACAACCTTTATTTGATAGTTCATGATGGAGACTGTCTTCTTTGGGAGAAGTGTGATACAAGGTGAAAGGCAGGAAGCTTTTATAAGATAAAGAATAAAGAACAAGGAAGAGACAAACAGAAAATATCTGATGGGCTGGGGCCACATAGTCAACCTTGTTTGAGGTGAGAAAGAATAAGGAAGTCTAGAACCCAGAGTTGACTTAGAATTTGGAGATTGGCTGACTGTATATACTGTATTTCTGTATTTCAAGTGGAGCATTTACATTGCACAATAGTTTTTAAATTTCAGTTTGCTGACATGGCACCCAGGGCAGGAACAGCTCCATCTTGAACCTAAAGGTTATTTCAGCAGTTCCTATGTGATGCTGATGTTGATGCTGTATCTACAGACCAAAACTAAGTAGCAAGGGTTTAGAATGCTGCTGTGGGCTCCTGAGAGGAGCATGGTGGTGTGGGCGTGGTCAGGGTTTTGTGAAATGACACGGAGATTGGTAAGGGAGGGTTCAAGCACCAAGGTTGAGTTAACACACATGATTGATAATCCATAGACCTTTAGGGATGAGGTAGTCTTGGAGGTCATCACACTGAATTAATTTACTTTAAGAATGAGGTCACACTCAAAGGGACTTGTGGCTTGATTATTCAGCAAGTCAGTGATGACAATCTGTGGCTCTTGTTCCTGGATGTTTGCTCTGTTTATTCTGCCCAGCAGTTCTGAAGGGTATACCCATTCTCCTTGCCTAGCTTAGTCATTACAGAAAATTTATCATGCCTATTCTTTTAAAAAGGGATTCCAGAACCTTGTCTTTTAATCTTAGTTAAAATATACTCCTGGTTTGAAAAAATGTGGAGTTATAAATGAAAGTAAGGGCTTTCTATTAGTCAGGGTTCTGAAGAGAAACAGAACCCATAGGATACACACACACACACATACACACACACACACACATATACATACACACACACTCACACATGCATATACACACATATATAAAGAGACTTAAAAAGAAATGGCTCAGGCATGTAGTTGGCAAACTGGAGTTCCAGGATTATCACAGTGTAGTTCTAGTTTAAAAGCCAATAGGCTTGAGGCTCAAAAAGAAATGATGTTTCCGTATGAAATCAAAGACCAGGGAAACCCATGTCTCACCTCCAAGTAGGGAGGTAGAAATTTCCTCTTATCTAGAGGAGCATCAGACTTTTCATTCTATTCAGGACTTCAACCAATTGGATAAGGACTACCCATATTGGGGAGGGCAATTGGCTTTCCTCAGTCTACTGATTGAGATGTTCATTTCATTTGAAAATACACATAATTCTGGTGCACCCAGAATTATGTTTAACCAAATATCTGAGAACTACTTGGCCCAGCTAACTTGACATATAAAATTAATCAGTACAGGCTTTGAAAACTTGACTTAATATATTAGAAACAATTTATTTAGAAATACGTATGTTTTGTAGACACACTTGTCTTGAATGAACCAAAGCTATAAAAATCCTGACAAACCATACCTGGTCTAATTTCCTAACTTTAATAGATCAGCCTTGGGAATTCTATTCATTTTCTTCAGGTGCCCAACAGGTGGTGCTATGCATTAATTTACTATATGAATACTGGGATTATTATTATTTAGTTGCTTCTTTTTATGAAGAAGAATAAATATAGCCATCTTACTTGAACAGTAAGCTTAAAAACCGGAAACTATTTTTCATAAGCTAGTAGCTACTCAAATCTCAGTTCTCTTACTTCCAAGCTCTTTGACTTTGGAAAGTTACTTAACCTCTGAAATTGCAGTTTTTACCTCTAAAAATACAGAAAATAAATACGACCTTCCCCTTTTTGTGAGTATGAATTGAAATAATACATAATAACCCCCTATCACATAGTATGGCACTTAATACAATTTCAGTAAATGCTAGCTACTGTTGATATCATTATTTCTAAAAACTTTTCTCTAGAATAAATAACTATTCTAATCGTATTTAGTATGTATGAAATATGTTGCATTTAACAAGCATTCTACATTTGAATAAAGTTTATGGACTAAGCCCTCAAGGAACATGCACCAGAAGAAGACAAATTATTGGATTCAGCACTAAGAAAGATATTTTTGAATAAATTTCTAATATGTTACAATACTTTAAATGTTTTCTAACCAACTCTTGATGGAAATATCACTGTTAGTATGTACTTGGTAGTTTAACAAAATTGTATTTCTTGTTTGTAGATTCTTTTATGGCTTAGTCTTGCCATTAGTGATTTAATTCTGTTCATTCTGCTTCTGAAGGGAGAATCATAATTGTGAAGTTAAATGAGGGTACGTGATTTAGGATAATGTTGTGTTTGGCATTATTTAACTATGGTTATTGTTGCTAAAGAATTCTGAAGATGAAGACTGTCAGTTTGTTGAAAAGAATGATTAACATGTTAAGCTCCTTATAAAACATCTTACAGATAATAATTAAAATGTCCAGCTAATAACATAATAAGTTTCCACTCTTCTGTTAAACTTAACAGCTAAATGAATATTGCTGAAGATATTTAGTGACAAAAGCAGATTTACCCTGGAATCTTAGTGATTTTCTAATGTAGCACTGAGGTTTTGTCACAGTGGCCTAGCACTCTAAGAATGTTTGACAGTAACTGTTTTTCCATTGATGACTTTCTATTAAAAAGGAAATTCTTATAAAGCACAAAATTGGTTATTTCTGTATCTACTCACTTGACATTTAACAAAAGACATGCCTATTAATCCTTCAAAAAAGAGTACAGTGAAATATCTATTCAAAAGCAGCCATATATTAATGGATACGAGGTGGACCAGGAGCCAGGGTGTTCACGTTCTAGTCCACTTAGCAACTGTTTTACTATGTGACCTTGAATAAAAACTTTATTATGTGAACCAATTTTTCTCTATTTTAAAGACATAGCTAATAATAGTACAAAACTGACTGAGAATGTGAACCTTTTGCTTACCCCAAGTCCTTTGATTTAAAAAGAAAAAAAAATTAGGCTATTGTTGAGAGTGCTGCTATAAACATTGGGGTACAAGTGCCCCTATGCATCAGTACTCCTGTATCCCTTGGATAAATTCCTAGCAGTGCTATTGCTGGGTCATAGGGTAGGTCTATTTTTAATTTTCTGAGGAACCTCCACACTGCTTTCCAGAGCGGCTGCACCAATTTGCATTCCCACCAACAGTGCAAGAGGGTTCCCGTCTCTCCACATCCTCTCCAGCATCTATAGTCTCCTGATTTCTTCATTTTGGCCACTCTGACTGGCGTGAGCCTAAATGTCCATCAACTGATGAATGGATAAAGAAATTGTGGTTTATATACACAATGGAATACTACGTGGCAATGAGAAAAAATGAAATATGGCCTTTTGTAGCAACGTGGATGGAACTGGAGAGTGTGATGCTAAGTGAAATAAGCCATACAGAGAAAGACAGATACCATATGGTTTCACTCTTATGTGGATCCTGAGAAACGTAACAGAAACCCATGGGGGAGGGGAAGGGGAAAAAAAAAAAAAAAAAAAGAGGTTAGAGTGGGAGAGAGCCAAAGCATAAGAGACTGTTAAAAACTGAGAACAAACTGAGGGTTGATGGGGGGTGGGAGGGAGGGCAGGGTGGGTGATGGGTATTGAGGAGGGCACCTTTTGGGATGAGCACTGGGTGTTGTATGGAAACCAATTTGACAGTAAATTTCATATATTAAAAAAAAAAAAAAAATAAATAAATAAATAAATAAAAAAAATAAAAATAAAAAGAAAAAAAAATACGTGTCTCATGAGGAATAAATCCCTAATGACATTGGAAGAAAGTCCCTGGACCAGGAATGTTGACACCATTTGAAGATAGATATGGATTGATGAAGGAAATCAGAGCCCTAAATTCATAAATTGATGTCGACTTGGGAGGATTTCTGTGGCTTTATGAGCAGTTCAGGCATGTATCAAGAACAATAATAATGGAATAAAGTAATGGTCCTAGGACAAGGATATTGAACCAAATACATTCATATGGAGAGCCCAAGTTGGATCCCCCTCCCCCATTCCCAGCTCCCAACCCTTATGTTGAAAGACTACTCACAGACTAAAGCAGGGAGTTTGAGATCTGGGTTGGAGTACTCCAGACAAGTGTCCCAGAGGGAAGAGAGATTCCTCAAACCAGAAGATGTAATATTGTCTCAATTTTCTAACAGAATTTTCAACTTGTCATCAACATTCTCACCAGAGGCATGTTCCTGTAAACAAAACCAGTATTCACAAAGAGTGGAACACATTTTTAAAATAATATTGAACAAATCAATATCAACAAATATTTGAAGAAAGTAGTGAGAGACAACAGGGACCAATTCCCAAGACAACTCATTTAATAGCATGAACAAAAAAGATATTAAACTAAATAACACATCTGTAAAATAAGAGTAGTTAGAAAAATCAATTAGAGGTCTTAGGAATAAAAAAAATCATTAAAATTATGGTTCAAATAAGGGCTAAAATAATATTTACACCTGTTAAGTGAATTGTTAATTGAAAAACTGAACTTGTAGACATCTCCTAGAATAAGTTGAAAAGAAAAAAATACAAAGTTGGCAGTGTGGCATAAAAGGCAAGAGAAGTGGAAGAAATCATTGAAAGTTTCAACCTACGTGTATTAGGAGTTTCAGAAGGAAGAAACAGAGAAAAATAATAGAGAGGTAACAAACATAAAAAAAAAATCCCAGAACCGAAGGCAGATTAAACTGCATCAGCTCTAGGGAAAGGGGACTGAGCAGTGTCCTGAGACAGTGAGTGAACCAAAAGGCCACACTAAACAAAAGGAGAAATTCTTATAGTTTTCAGAAAGGAAAATCAGATTACCTGCAAAAAATGAAAAATCAGGCTTGTGTATGATGTCTCATCAGTAGGATCGATTGTTAGAAGACAACAAAGCAGTATCATTAAAATACTAAGGGAGACTATGTTGGACCTACTTTCTTATACTCAGGAAAACAGCATTCAGATGAAAAGTGGGAAAATAGATATATTTACAAAGTTTATTGACTTTCAGGCCTTATTTGATATAATTACATCAGTGTGCACCCCAATAAAATGACAAATGAATTAAAGACTGAATATTCTTGGAATTGTGGTGAACGCAATAGCAACAACAAAATAAGCTGTACAATCTGTCATTAATGCATCATGTTACTATTGATGCATAATGTCAAAGCAAAAATAGATAAAAATGACTAAGATCCTAGGAGTTTCCACACGAGAGTGACGTATAGAAGTGAGTATGTGTAGGTATGAGTGGAGTGGGGGATATAAAGGCCCAAGAAGACGCTTGTATTATTTTTTTTAAGTTTATTTATTTTGATAGAGAGAGAGAGAGAGAGAGAGAGAGAGAGAGAGCGCCAGTGGGGGAGGAGCAGAGAGAGGCGGTGGGGGGGGGTGCGGTACAGAAGAGCTGAAGCAGGCTCTGTGCTGACAGAGAACTTATGAACTGTGAGATCATGACCTGAGCCAAAGTTGGACACTTAACCAACTAAGCCACCCAGGTGCCCCAACACTTGTTTTATTTAATGGGAAGTTGGAGACTAATTAATGATAGATCTTGATAGAAAATATAAGATTAAGTGGGTGTGATTAAGATTAAATGAGCATAACCACCACTGAAAGTTGAAATGGTAATTTTTCTGGACTATTAAAGCCGAAAAGCAGAATACTTCCAACTGACTAGAGGGGGAAAACACACACAAAAAGGCATCCTATAGACTATATCAAATAGGATGGATAGAACTAATGTAAATAAATTGGTATTCACAATAAATGTGAATGCGTTTAATTCCCACAAAAGGTAGTAAATCTTACACGGAATAAAATTATAACCTTGGCTGCAGTTTGCTTATAGATAGGCTTAGCCCAGAACAATCTCATTTTACACCTGTTGCCATATTTTCTTAATTAAAGTTCTTTGCCTCAGGAAGATATTGAACAGCTTATAGAATGTGGGAAAAGCTTCAATATTTGCTTATTAACAAGATTATTTTGGCAATATATGAAAGAGAGATTGAAGAAAAGAGACAGGTGAAATACTCTGGAGATTCTGAATTTACTGTTTCACATGTGGATCAACTAAGACAGTATGTTTTGAGTAGCAGTAATACTGAAGAATGCTTATAGATGTTACTTTTTTAAAAATGCCGTGTAAATGACTTTATTAAATGCTATGGAGGAAGAGTAAGCTCTGTTATGCTATGTGTGCCTTATATAAAAGATGGACTAGACTGACCTGTGGAGTAAGAAAAGTTTTCCAGAGGACCTAATTTTAGAGTGTTCCACCTGATTAACATCTCAGCATTAGCTGGGAGAAATGGGGGTCAAAGGAGAGAACAGAATGCTCCATGAAAGGGAACAGGAGGAAAGGAATATGGTTCTAGGACTGAAAAATTACCAATGTGACTGGCAAATAGAAAGGAAAAAATGTCATGAAATTAGAACGGATAGGTGGGCAGAGTTTCGGTTAAGGACGTATTCAAGTTAATAAAGTTGTTAAGTCCATCTTATCAACATCCCAAGTTTCCTAGAATGTTCATTGGGATATCTTACTTAAGGGTACAATTAAACAAATTTTATTCCTAGAGAAATGAAAAGTCATTGTAGGTTTTATAACAGGCAAGGGATGATAATAATAGAATTGTGTCTTACAAAGAATATTCTAGTTTCTGTGTAAAAAATGGATAGTTCAGAGGATATATCTGCAGGGCAGTGAGGAGTGTAGGTGAAAGAAGATGGTGATTCAAAGTGGAATGGTGATGGATGAGCTAGAAAGAAATAGACAAATTTAGTAAATAGCAAACAGAATTAACAGGAATTGGTGACTTGGGATGTGAGTACTCTAGTTACCTATTGCTGTCTAAAAAATTAGCACAAATTTAGCAACTTAACACCAATTTGTTTGCTCACATTTCTGTGGGTCAGAAGTCTAGCACAGTGTGGCTGGAAACTAGGTATCATGAGGCTGAAATCAGGGATTTAAAACATTTTTTTTAATGTTTATTTTTGAGAGAGAGAGAGAGGTGGAGGGAGAGGGAGGGAACAGAGAGGGAGACACAGAATCCAAAGCAGGCTCCAGGCTCTGAGCTGTCAGCACAGCGCCTGATGCGGGGCTCAAACCCATGAGCTGTGAGAGCATGACTTGAGCCAAGGTTAGATGGTTAACCAACTGAGCCATCCAGGCACCCCTGAAACCAGGGATTTCTAATGAGATCTTCGCTGGAGTCGCTGGGGACAACCTACTTCCAATTTCATATGTGTTGTTGGCAGAACAACTTTTCTTGGGGTTGTAAAATTAAGGCCCCATTTTTGGCTCGCTGCTAGCTACGGATTGTTCTCGACTAGAGGGCATTTTCATTCTTTGCCACTTGACCTCCTTTATCTTTGAAGCCAAGTGTACAGAATCTCCCACCTGTGGAATCCTTCTACACTAGTTTACTCCTTGAAATCCCTTTCAGCAGGAAAAGCCTATCCTTTTTAAGTACTATACTGATTAGGTCTGGCCCAGGGAGTATACTCTCCCTTTCTTAAAATCTACCATGCCAAATAACATAACATAATCACAGGAATAATATCTCATCATATACATGGGTCCCTTCCACCTTCTGAAGGAGATTATAAAAGGGCCTCATTCATCTGAGTTGTTAGAGAATTGTATCAACTACAGTGAAATTTAGGGAGTGGTTAAGAAAAATGACATTATTACATCCGAGAATTCCTGTCTAAAAAGCATTTAAGTGATGATATTCTGAATATGAATCAAAAGCTCAGAGTTCTTAGAGTACTAATTTGCACTGTGAATTTTCAACTGTGTACCACATTTCCCAGATACATTTGATTAAAGAAATTTGATTCAACAAAACATTGAAAGACTCATGTCATATAGGAAAAATTGCTTAAACATGTAATTCATAAGAGAGTTTATAAAGTAATCAGTCACCGGGAGTCTGAAAATTATTTTTGTCACCTATAAAGGAAGTGAAACAGAAATTCTTTGCTCTACTATGAGAAGTTTGCAAGAATACTGTATTATTTGGTAAAAAATCTTAGAAAGGAAACATGCATTCAAGGAGCTTCCTGTCTTTAGCATTGTCTTGGCTTATTACGACGAACATAGTTCCGGATTTCATTTCTCTGGACAAGGTTAAATACAGTGAAGTTTTTCTGAAGTTATAGAGGGAAAGAGATTTCTGTTTGTTTGTTCTTCCCCATTTAGGTAGCTAATATTTTGTTATTTTCTTATGGCCTTTAGTGTAATTGCTTGTGGCTTATGAAAATATGCTGAAGTGACAACAGAAAAAATCCCAAAGGGTAAATTTTATTAATTATGAGAAATGAGTGATGTATGGTATGAAACAAGCCAAGTAAGAAGAAATTTACTCTCAAGCCATAAATTTCATGTAGGAAAACAAAAGCATACAAAGAGATGGAGAGAATGTTCCAGCCACACTTGAAGCAATACTAGTTTTTGTGAGGAAATTCATGTGAAGATAAAGTACATGATTTGTCTCCTAACATAACTAAGTACAAATGATAGAGTAGTCTCAAGGAGAGTGAAAGTGTGCCTTTGATGGAAACGTAAAGCAGCAAAGAAAAAACGACACGTTTTCAATTGCCGAAATGAAAAGACATTTGCTTTGGTTAAAATCGACTACAGTCAGTTTGCATTCGGTGATTGTAAATCAGTGAATATGTCGTATGCAACTTTTGTGCACCTTAAAAGAAAAAAAAAGTTAAATTACTACTGTATGTATATGGTCATAGTTTATTTTCTTTTGTTTTGTCATGAACACTGAGGAGACAAATGCTGAAAAATACGATGCATTTGTAACTCTACTGTTTCCTAAAAGCCAAAGAATTGAGAAATGGTGAGAGTTTCAAAACTTTATTTAGATGACAACACTTTTGTTAGAAAATTAGAAAAAGGTAAATGGGTTCATAAAGTTATTTTTAACAGTTTTGGGGTTCTACACCTGTGGATGGCTACCCTCATATTTTATTAGTTCATCATTCATAGATAGAATTGGCAGTGACATTGTTGAATGAATAGTTATGTCTGCTTAAGTACCACTGGAAGCTTCTACTAATGTTAAGGGAGGTGATACCATTGACTCACTTTCATTTTATTGAAAAAATATTGAATCAAGTAATCAAAAATTCTTCACAGTTTGACTACTGTGTTAATATATGCCCAACTTTCTATTTAATGATTTGAATTGGTGATTCAGTGTCTTAATGACTTCTGACAAATAAGATGAACTAAGACTGTTTCCCCTCCTCCGATAATTTAACAATTTAAGTCTAGTATTTCTATAAATATTTCCCTGGGCAAAAAGAGAACAAAAAAATGGATTTGGAAACCAGCAAAATATATTGAATTACTGATGTGAATGATCCTGTAGCCAGAAAAGATTATTTACATAGGAAGATCAGTGTCTTAGTGTTAGTGGTTTCACTGGTATGCAAACAAAGTGTTGAATCAATAGTTTTGGCCATGTGACAAAGGTATTTGGACAGATGGTATTTAGAGTGGGTATAACAGAAACTTGTAGCTTCAGATGACTTGTGTTTGAATTTTGGAAGTTGTATTTACAAATTGTCTAAACTTATGCAATATTTTTAATCTTTTGCACCTAGGTTTCTTTACACTGAATATGGAACCACAGGGTAATTATAGGAAATAAATAGGGTAGGAGGAGAACCAGGAATATAGTGATGTACAATTATTATTATTATAAACCAGCATTTAGTCTTCAATATACCATGCTTTTCATTCTCCACACCTTCCTGGGTGATTACATGCGAATTTAATTATCATATAATTTTGATGATACTCAGATTTATAGTTCCAATCTAGATCTCTAAGATTCAGACTTTTATTTCCAATTTTCAATTTCCATTTATTAACATGTCTTTTTTTGCTAGGAAAAGAATCAGTAGTAATGACAACATTTTAATTTGTTTAGAAAAAAGATCTCAGTCCATCTTATTAATGTATCCAAACTTTCCTAGGATGTTCATTGAGATATCTTACTTTGAACTCTTCATTCCCACATACTTCTTTTTTGGTATTCTTTGTAAATCTTTTGTGATAGAAAATTTGGGTCCTCCTTGACTCTCTTTCCTTTATCCATTGTACACAGTAGGACTGCTGCGATTTGCTTGGGGTTGCACATGTGATTTTTGCTCATATAATCAAAGAAAATCTCAAGATTTTTGTGAAATTTAGATGTGCAAAAGAAGCTCTTGTTTCATCTTGGTTTGAAATTATGAGGCTGTGAGACTGGAGTGGTTATTGCCACTTTGTCACCATGTGAGAAAAAATTCCTGAAAATAGAGCTAAGATGGGGGAGGCATGGCTGGGATATAGACAGTGCATAATGGTGACATCATTAGTGCCCCTTATCAATTTGTGCTTACACTTGAGCTTTTCATTCCATTTTGCTTGTGGCATTTTGGGTTGGGTTCCCTTTGACTTGGAACTGAGGGATTCCTGACTCACACACATGATTCTCTATCTCCATCATTTCTACTTTCGCTCAGGATTTTATTACCTCTTTCATGGATTGCTCTTACGCCTCCTTACTGATCTCTTCTGCTGTAATCTTTCTTGTAAGTTCTGTCCTCCACACAGTTCTGAGAATGACCTACCTAACATACCAGTCTAAGCCTGTCATGACCTTGTTTAAAACGTTTTTCTGGGGCGCCTGGGTGGCGCAGTCGGTTAAGCGTCCGACTTCAGCCAGGTCACGATCTAGCGGTCCGTGAGTTCGAGCCCCGCGTCAGGCTCTGGGCTGATGGCTCGGAGCCTGGAGGCTGTTTCCGATTCTGTGTCTCCCTCTCTCTCTGCCCCTCCCCCGTTCATGCTCTGTCTCTCTCTGTCCCAAAAATAAATAAAAAACGTTGAAAAAAAAATAAAAAAACAAAAACGTTTTTTCTGGCTACAGAATAAAAACCAATAGCTTTAACCTTGTGTGTGAAGCTCTGCAAGATAAAGCCCCCACCTAACTCGATGATCTACTTTATCATCATTTTCTCTCTTCATATTTGTCCGCTAGCTGTGCTGAACAGCTGGTACAGTTCCCTCACAAACACTGTGGCATTTTTCAAAGCCTTTACTTTACTCAAGTTCTTTTTTGCCTAGGATAGCCCTTATCATTTTGCCTATTGAAGAGTTTAAACAATACTATTCATTCACCTGTTACGAATCAAATTATACTTACAAAAACTGACTCACCTCACACTACTCAAAACTAGGTTGGGTGCTCTTCACCTATGCTTTTAGAGACCAACCACTATTTTTATCATTGGATTTACCATATTATATTCAAAGTATGTGTTCATCTCTAATCAATCCACTTTCCCCCACCACCATCCAATCCCCCTACATATGTGACCATATATTATTATTTTTCTTTGAATCTCTAGAACCTTAGTAAGTTCCTGGTAAATAATGCCCAATAAATGTTTGTTGAACAAGTGAATGTATAACAGAAAAGCACCACCTTGCTATTTGGCTCTTACATTAAGGGAATTTGGAGCTGAACGGAAACATTAAAGACTTTGTAGCTGAATAGAAACTATGGAAATGCATTTCAAAAGAAAGTAATATTAAAGAGAATAATATTTCAGTTAATAAAATGTAGAATCAAAATAACTCTCAGGTTTAGGAGTGAAAAATACGATTGCTGCCGTTTCTTTCAATCACTTCAGAAACTGTGGTATTTAATTCTTCAGAAGAAGAGAATTGGGTACACTAGTCCAGTTTGACAGAGATTGAATATGTATATCAACTTAAAAACTAAGTTTACACTAATCTTCCATTACAGATGAATCTTTCCTTAATATTCATAAATTAAAGTCAAATTGACACTTCTGTTTTCAATTGAGCTCATGTATTGCATTAAAATTCCCTAACCCCATTATAGCTTACTGACAACCTAATGACTGCAGTATATTTCAATTTTACAAGAACAGAAAGTACAAGAGCCTATTCTAAATTGTATTTGATATTTGCCCCTTTCCATATGGCCATAGGAACATTTTCCCCCCTGTGGGATTTTCCTTTTCCAGTTGGGATTTTTTTCCCTCTTCCATTTCCTCATTTCATTTACAGCAAAAGCCAGTGGTGTCCTGGCTCTCCAATTCTCCTAAATCCTCACCCATAATACATTTGATCCTTATTCTTCATCTCAGTGTTATTTCACCACATTGTAGATCAGTGCCTAATCTCAGATTAAAAGAGGAAGAAACCCTGTGGTGATTGTTCCTTGTACCCACCTTTTGTCCAATGTTACAACAACCCAACTCCAGTGCTAGAGTCATTGGGAGCATCCTCAGCTATGTTAAAGCTGTGTGGAGTGGTGTTAAGACCCTGTTTGTTTTACATAATCTTTTCCCATTATTTCCGTTTTCATTGAGGTTGTTTTTCCAACCCTGGGTTGCAACAAACTGGCCTATAGGAGAAGCTTACCAGCTCTCTATTCATAATTTAAAAAAATTGATAAGTGTGTGATTTTTCACAGAAGTAGAATTGCCTTACTAACTCTTCAAATGCAAGTTAAATGAAAAGGGGGAGAAATGTGAAGATTGTTGGTTTTTCCAATAGAAATTTAAGTATAGGAGACAAAATTATTTAGACATATATGTAAAGGAAAAAAGTTGGAAATATTGAGAATACCACACCACTACTATTCAAAAAAAAATGGTCATTGCATAATGCCTACTGAAGAGATTAATGATTCATTCTTTTTACAACGAACAGCATATTATTGCAAACTGTGTCTCCCACAATTTATTCCCTTTTCCTAAACTGATAAAATACAATACAGTGCCTCAAATAATATTCACTTATCAGAACCACTTGATAAGTATCTCTACTTTTTGTAAAAAAAAAAAAAAAAAAAAAAAAAAAAAACTATAGAGGAAAAACTCCCTGTGTAAGCTGGCTAACAGTTTCTTTAGTGAAGCAACATTTCCTACTAAATTCTCTTAAGATGGAGTTTTCAAGTTATCTTGCTCTTCTACAGTTTTCTTCTTACACAAATTTATTATAAATTAAGAGCACGAATAGCTTTAAATAGAGTTTTTAAAATGATAAATATCTTACAGATTATTCTTTCAGTTATTTTCTATTTAAGAGTAAAGGAACTATAGCTCTTGAAATTTAGCTGGAGAAAAAAAACACACCACACATTATCATCCAGATTGACCTAATCTTATTCAATGAAGACTGGTTACCTGGAAATAAGAGATGAGGATTTGAGGAATAAGGAATGGATTACAAACAAATGAAAGATACTATTTCTCTATCCTCTTCTTAGCCAATAAACATTCAGGAAAATAAAAATACAAATTTCGTCTTCATGAAGTTAGTAACCACATTACTAGTTTCCAGGATTTAAGCATCCAGTAAACCACAATTTTTTTAAGTGCTCAAATATATGTATGTTCATTGGTGTAATACTATTCTTTTATAAATTTAACACTTTATTTATGAATCATTTATATCTGAAACTCAAAACCAATTGCTCCATTATGTGTAAAAAATTCAAACTAATGGACAGTCTAAATTCTAGACAGGTTTGTGCTTTCTAGAATTGCACTATGAACAACTCTGTTATGTTATGGCAAATATAAATTGTAATAATTCTTGAAATATTTTCTAAACATATGGAATATGATCATGTAGTGTAATTTATACATTTAATATCAGAAAGTTCATCTTTAGAAGTACTTAAAGATGAACAAAAATAAATGCCTTTATTGAAATAACATCTGGAGGTTTTGTAAATAAATATATTGTAGTTTGTAGTCATTATGATTTTGTCAGGAAAATGAAAACTACTCCAAGTGTTTCAAACAGGAAGGGATTGAAATAGGAAATTAGAAGCTAATACAACTATTGGAGGACTACAAATACAAAGCTCAGGAGAGTCATAATAGTTCCAGGAAATCAGGATATAGAGGAAGACCTGGAAACAACCAAAGTGGTTTATACCAGCTATCCACACTGCTGAATTGAGTTATGTGTAGAATTGAGTTAAACTGCAAATTAAGTCTCAGATTTACTGGCAATGTTTCATGTGAATTCTCCTTAAGTTTTATGCACAAATTAAATACCATTTTAATAAATATAGGTCCCTTATTTGAGTGAAGGACTAGAGAATTGAAAATAATTTTGTATGACAAAAACAGTCAATTAATGGGAAAAACTGGAAATCAGCAGCAGTGTAGGGGGTAAATATCCAAAAACATTTATAACATATGGTAAAAGCTCTATTATTTAAAACAGTAAATAAATATCATCCCTGATTTCTAATTTCACCTATATCCTAAAAAACAATAGTTCCAATCCTAGTTGTGCATTATAATCATTTGAATGCTTTTTTAAAATGCCAGTGCCTGTGCCCAAGAGGAGACTTGTATTTATTTTATCTAAGGTGAACACAGAAATTAATATTTTGTACAATATCCACAGTGCACAATGTGCACTCAAACATGAAAACTCTTGCTTTAAAGATACTCTACAACATATTTACAAGGAAATATGTACAGGAATACTTATATCAGCTTGTTTAAAAATCTGGCACATTGGAAACAAAGGTCTTTCAGAATATGAATGTAAAATTGTATAATCATATAATAGGATATGATAAAGCAGTAAAAATATCTAACTAGAACTATCTATATATCAAGATGAATAAATCTTCAAAGCACAGTATTCCAGAAAATAATTTATAATATTAAGTACAGATTATTATAGTATGTGAAGTCTTAAAAAATTATAATTCAAACTCTGTGGGATATGGCCAAAGTAGGAATGTTCAAAGGAAAATTCATGGTATTAATCTATATAGTTTAGAATCAAGAAGAATAAAAATATGGTAAATATTCTATTCAGACCATTAGAGAAAACTACAAAAAGAAATAAGCTAAAAGCAAAAATTGTATGCTTATATGCTTATACTGATACATATATCATGAATTACTTTTTATTGGAGGAAATAGACAAAATACCATCTATCACAATCAAGAAACAAAGGTGGAAATCACACATACACAATTCAAATTGTGAATAAGAAAATTACCAGAATAATAAAATTATACAATTATTAGTAAAAATATTTGAAATTTTAGAAAAATTAACTCATTATAGGAAAACACAAATGACCGAATTTGACCCCAGAAGAGAGAATTCTTAAATTGAACAATTGTATGGAGAAAAAAAAATACATTAAAGTATTAAAATTAAAGTACATCCATAAAAGTCACTAAGATCAAATATTTCATAGCTTAGGCCTCTCAAAACTTTTAAAACAGATAATCTGATGCTATTTAAATTATGTCAGGACTAAGGCAAATATATTTATTTGTACTGAGATTAACCATCACCAAAATTAAGTAAAAAATAAAGGTGGTTTACACTGTGTTCCTACTTGAGTTTATAGAAAGGCATATGTTTATGAGCAAAACATCTCTGGAATAATAAGCAAAAAAATAATCTGTGCCCATTGGTAGCCTTTGGGGAATAAGCTTCAGAAGACTTGCTTTTTCACTTTATGCTCTTTTGTTTTCATACCATGTGCATTTTTTATCATGTAATTTTTCAATAAAAATAATATTAAATAATGTTAGAATTCTGATAACAAAGGGGTTGAGACTTAAGTGACCATCTACTTAATATAGACTGCTATATGCATAAGGTGTTATATATAAACTTAATGGTAACCACAAATCAAACACCAGTAGCAGATATGCAAAAAATTAGAAAGGATTCAAGTATATCATTAAAGAAAGCCAGCAAACCATGAGAGAAAAGAGCAAGAGAAGAAAGGAACAGAGAATAACTATAAAAACAACCGTAAAATAAGTAACAAAATGGTAATAAGTCCATACCTGTCAATAATTACTTTTAATATAAATGGATTAAACACTCCAAAAGACATAGGGTGACAGAATAGATAAAAAAGTAAGACCCATCTATATGCTGCCCACAAGAGACTCATTTCAGACCTAAAGATACATACAGATTGAAGAGATGGAAAAATCACTTACCATGCAAATGAAAGTGTAAAGAAAGCCAGGTAGCAATACTTATATCAGGCAAAATAGATTTTATTTTTTTGATTTTTAAAAAATTTTTTTTAACGTTTATTTATTTTTGAGACAGAGAGAGACAGAGCATGAACAGGGGAGGGTCAGAGAGAGGGAGACACAGAATCTGAAACAGGCTCCAGGCTCTGAGCTGTCAGCACAGAGCCCGACGCAGGGCTCGAACTCACAGATTGAGAGATCATGACCTGAGCCGAAGTCGGACGCTTAACCGACTGAGCCACCCAGGCGCCCCTAATTTTTTAAAATGTTTTTATTTTTGAGACAGAGAGAGACAGAGCATGAGCAGGGGAGGGGCAGAGAGACAGGGAGACACAATCTGAAGTGGGCTCCAGGCTCTGAGCTGTCAGCACAGAGCCTGACGCAGGGCTCAAACTCACGGAGTGTGAGATCATGACCTAAGCAGAAGTCGGACGCTCAACTGACTGAGCCACCCAGACACCCCCAAAATAGATTTTAAAATAGACTTTAACAAGAGACAAATGAGGACACTATATATAATCATAAAAGGAATAATCCAACATGAAGATACAACAATTATAAATATTTATGTATGCAACATGAGAACACCCAAATACAGAAAGCAGATAACAGCAAGCAGATAGGAAGTAATTGATAGTAATACAATAATAGTAGGGGACTTCAACACCCCACTATATCAATAGACAGATTATCCAAACAGAAAATCAACAAGGAACAGTGGCTTTAAATGACACATTGGACAAGATGTATTAACAGATAGATTCAGAACATTCCATCCTAAAACAGCAGAACACATATTCTTTTCAAGTGCACACGGAACATTCTCCAGAATAGATCACATATTAGGCCACAAAGCAAGTCTCAACAAATTCAAAATGATCAAAATCATACTATGCATATTTTCCGACCACAGCACTATGAGACTAGCTATCAACCACAAGAAAAAAATCTGTGAAAACCACAAATATATGGAAGTTAAATAACATGCCACTAAACAGTGAGTGGGCCAACCAAGAAATCAGAGGAAATAAAAAATACAGGGAGACAAATGAAAATGAAAATACAAAGGAGAGAAAAGCTGTCCAAAATCTTGGAACATGCAGGAATAGCTGTTCTAAGAGGGAAGTTTATAGCAATATAGGCCTACATCAAGAAGCAAGAAAAATCTCAAACAAACTAATCTTATACCTAAAGCTGCTAGAAAAAGGACAAACAAAACCTAAAGCCAGCAGCAGAAAAAAAAATAATAAAGATTAGAGCAGAAATAAATAGAAACTAAAAATCCAGTTAAACAGATAAATAAAACCAGAAGCTGGTTCTTTGAAAACATCAATAAAAATTGCAGGGCACCGGTAGCTTAGTTAAGCGTCTGACTCTTGATTTCATTCAGCTCAGGTCATGATCTCAGGGTTTGTGGTTTCAAGCCCTATTCTGTCTCCCTTAGGGTTCTGTCTCCCTTTATCTCTGCCCCTCCCCTGCTCTCTCTCTATCTTTCTCTCTCTCAAAATAAATAAATGTTAAAAAAATTGAAAAGATCAATAAAATTGATAAACTTTTAGTTAGACTTACCAAAAAAAAAAAAAAAAACAAGAAAAAAAATGAGAGGACTCAAAAATTAAAACAAAAAGAAAATCAATAAAATTGATAAACCTTTAGTTAGACTTATAAAAAAAAACAAGAAAAAAATAAGAGAGGACTCAAATAAGCAAAATCAGGGTGTATGGGTGGCTCAGTTCATTGAGCGTTGAACTCTTGATGTCATCTCAGGTCATGATCTCATGGTTTGTGAGCTCAAGCCCCATGTCAAGGTCTGCTCAAGCCCCATGTCTCCTCTCTCTGCCCTTCCCCTGCTCATGATTATAAAGATGATAAACATATATTTTATGTTTTCATAAAAATGATAAAATCAGAAATGAAAGAGGAATAGCAACTGCCACTACAAAAATTCACAGGGTTACAAGAGAATATTATGACAAATTGTATGCAAGCAAATTGGACAACCTAGAAAAGATGGATAAAATGGAGAGGAAACATATGACCTCTCCAAACTGAATAAAGAAGAAATAGAAAATTTGTACAGACTGATTACCAACAATAAAATTGAGTCAGTAATCAAAAACTCTCAACAAATAAAAGTCCAGGAGACCAGACAGCTTCACAGGTGGATTCTACAAAAAAAATCTAAAGAGTTAATACCTATTCTTCTCAAACTATTTTAAAAATTAGAAGAGGAAGGAAAGCTCCCAAATTCATTCTATGAGGCCAGCATTACCCCAGTACCCAAACCAGATAAAGACATTACCAAAAACAAAACAAAACAAACAACCAGAAATACAGGCCAATATCTCTGATGAACATTGATGCAGATATCCTCAACAAAATGTTACCAAATCAAACCCAACAATACATTAAAAAAATAATTCATCAAGATCAAGTGGGATTTATACCTGGGTTGCAAATATTTACAAATCAATCAATGTGATAGATACATCACATTAACAAGAGAAAGGATAAAAACCATATAATTATTTAAATAGATGCAGAAAAAAACATTTAACAAGGTATAACATCCATTTATAATTAAAAAAATAAACCCTCAACAAAGTAGATTTAGAGGGACTGTAATAAAGGCCATATATGAAAAACTCATGCTAACATCAAACTTAATGATGAAAACTTGAGAGTTTTTCCCCTAAGATCAGGAACAAGAAAAGGATGTCCACTCTCACCGCCAAAATACCAAGTAATTTTGTACATGTTTGCACAAATGAATAAGAAATTGTAAGATTGGCTTTTAATATACTTTTGCTTGTATATAATTTATAGTTATTTAGCCTCAGAATTGCTTTATTGCTATTTCTTTTGGAAAAAGTCAATAATTACATTAAATTTTCAGAATGTATAAAATGGCAAAATTAATCCCCTTTGGTGAAAGATATAGTTCATTGCTGTTTAGGTAGTTTATATTTCTTCTTTCATGCATTAACAGTGTTATGTAACATCCATGCTTCGTTTTAAATATAGGAAGAGATTTATTGTGGTTTTAAATTACATTTGTACTACTAAGGTTTTTCCATGAACTCTTTTAATCATAGATCAAAGGCCTCCTAATGAGAATTAGCCACCCAATCTCTTAATGAGGTGAACAGCCCATCTAACCTCAAAAGGAGTTCAAATTCTTTTGCTTTGAGATATCTACAAATTTATGTCACTCTCCTGCCCAGAGCCCCAGAAAACTTTGAAAAAGACAAATATAGATTAACAGATGATTAAATGTGAAATTCAATAACTTCACTGCCTTGGAATTTTGAAGGACATACATATATCACTTAAACACAATACATGTCATTATAGAAACAAGAAAGCAGGCTGGAACACTGATATTAATTATATCTTTTAAGACCAATCTTCAAACTAAATGAGTTAAGTAGTGATAAATTCCTTCATTTTGATATGTTCTTAATTTTGAAAAATTATATAAGGTAAGAAATATTGTTAAAACTAAAATATCAGGAAATTACTTCATCTGAAAACAGCATCTGACAACAAAAATAAGGTGATATGCCAAATAGCCCTTATTGTGCTTTAAATGTGTGTTGCAATATAAATTATTTCAAATATTTCTACTTCGTTGAATTCTTGGCCAATCTGTCTTCATTGTTACACATTGAAGCTAAAAATAATCTGTGGAATAAGTGTTATATATTAGAAGTATGTTCATAAAGAGTTAATTACCTTTCATAGACTCCTAATTATTTTCCATGCTTTAGCTGGTTTCCCACTAGGTACAATTTCTATTTTAAAGTGCCCTATAATGGTGAATCCTCCTTTAGTCCCCCTGTCTATACAACTAAATCCAAACATACCCGCCTGGGATTAAAGATCTCCTATAAATAGCATGTTCATACTGGTTGTGCCTGAGCTAGTCTAGGTTTATGCCTGTTGTCCTGGCATAATTAATGTAGTACCCTATTCGCTCTTCAAAGTGTTCTGTCTTAGAATAGAAGAACCACCCTATCTATAATAAAATTCCAGACAACTTTCCCAATCGTATCTTACACTGAAATGCATTTTATGCATCTCATCCTCAATCCAAAGTAAATTGCTTTGTGCTCCCTGTGTGTTTGTCCTTCTCTTTTCTTGTGCCTCTGTTTCTACAGTTCTCTTGTCCTCTCTGAAATGATCTTCATCCCCAATTGCTTTTCTCTCTCCTTCAGTGTTCACCTTAGATATCACCACTATCACAGAACTTTCCTGATTCCGATCCTGTTCTTTCTCTAATTTGTATAGTATTTTACCTAAATCCATTTAACAGTACTATTTTCCATCTTGACTGGGGGTTATTTAATAAACATCTGATCTCCACTGCTTGATTCAGTGTTCCTTCAAGGCAGAATTAGCGCATTACTATCTTATCAGTCATGTGTTTAACATCTAAGAAGTACTCAACAAATATTGGAGAATAAATAAAAAATTTAAAGTCATACATTATGGTATATTTAAAAGGGGTTATATCCAAAATAATTATATTAGTCAGTGTCAAGAAACTGTGAAAAGTAAAATAAAATTTAATGTTATTGACGATTATATTAGTTAGATGCTTCTCTCCTAAATTAATGGAAATTTGACCTTATTCTTCATATAGTATATTTAAATAACTTTGAATTTGAAACTCATCTCCTTTAAGATTTTAAGGCCTTTGAAAAATATTTCAATACCATTATTTCATGATAGTTTTGACTTTCCCTGCCTACTGACCTTCAAACCACTAAATTCCCCACCTGTATGATTAAACTCAACAGCTTTGTATAAATAATTTACAAGATTTGAAGTCCTGCATCAGTCTCAGGAATTGTTTGATGTTCTTCTAGGTCCTTTATATGTATTTCTAAAGTTGTTTTACAAAGAAATTACTGTAATCATGTTTATAAATTTAACAAAAACAAAAAAAAGCAAAACCCTTTCTGTAGGAAAAGAAAGCAAATTTGTATTTAAGAAAAATTGCTTTTTTATTTTAACATATATTTAGCATTAAAGGATTAATGACACTGTAGGTTATATATTTGGAAATGAAATAAAAGAAATCCCATCATCAAAAACATTTTCTAAAAGGTGAATAATAATTTTTGAAAGCAGGAGTGAAATGTCAGTAAAGGGAGGATTGTACTGGATTATTTTACAATATTTCTAAGGCTATAAAGGTAAAAATATTTTTAAAAGTACATAAATATATTTTATTAATATAATATACATTATATACTTATATATATTTAAATTCTAACAAAGAAGTTAATGTTCTTTAAATGGAGAAAATATTGTAATGAATTGTCTTTAGCTATTGCATAAAATACATAAGACAAATCATATTAACATTACTTTGTGGCATCATTTCCTTATTTGCTCCTTGTAGGATGTTTTTAAATAAAAAATCTTTAAATTTTTTTAATGTTTATT
Source organism: Neofelis nebulosa (assembly GCF_028018385.1). Lineage (NCBI taxonomy): Eukaryota > Metazoa > Chordata > Mammalia > Carnivora > Felidae > Neofelis > Neofelis nebulosa. Next base: position 47,370,450 of record NC_080783.1, on the reverse strand, counting down.
TATTTTTGGGAGAGAGAGAGAGAGAGAGAGAGAGAGAGCAGGGGCTGGAGAGGGGCAGAAAGAGAGGGAGACACAGAATTCGAAGAGGGGTCCAGGCTCCACGCTCTCGGCACAGAGCCTGATGCAGGGCTCAGACTCACAAACTGTGAGATCATGACCTGAGCCAAAGTGGAACATTTAACCGACTGAGCCACCCAGGTGCCCCTAAATAAGAAGTCTTTAAAAAAAGTATCAACTCATGTTCTAACCACAAATGTAGACATTTTGGGTTTAAATGTTATGATATTTTGAATATTAGTGACAATAGAAAAATGTTTCCTGAGATATTGAAAGGAGCCCCATTCCCTCACATTGAAATCTACTGTCTTAGGGAATTTCAGCCAAACATAATCTTGTAACCTTCATTTTTAAACCAGGTTTCTTCAAATCTTGTGCTTTAAACACTGCTCAAGGTAGAGTCTATACTATAGACCTGGGATGGTGGCAGTAATCCACTGACTCTTAAAGTCAATGAATACTAGAAAAGTAAGAAATCATATCTTTTGGATTCTAACTTACTGGGTTTTTGTTAGTTTGTTTGTTTGCTTGCTTGCTTTTGTCTGTCCAAAGCCTTTCTTACACTGTAGAGTCTGAGCGAGACTACATATAAAGTCAGAGGGAAATAATATTTTTATTTAGTTAAGCAAGCCCATAAAAATCAAGTGATTTGGTAATAAAAACTCTAGGCACTAAATTAATGAACAAGTATCTACTAAAAAGGTGTATTGTGATAAGATGCCTAATGAAATTCAGAGCAAAGCATGATGCAGTCTATTCAAGTGATTCAGCTCTTCCAATGCTACATGGCATCAGGAACAGTGGCTAAATGGAAGTACAATTCTTTGTTCTTCACCTCTTGTTTTGCCAAAGTGATTGGACCTCAGGATATTTTAAAGGCTAGCTTTCGTGTACTCTAAATGTTTCAGCAAACATGGACACAGGGTGACTATTAATGTGACTTTGGTTGTAACCAAAATGTGATCAAGTGATGCTGTACAAACACAATTCCTTTACAAGAAATCTTTAACGGCATCATTGATAATATAGATCTGTGAATTTTACAAGTTTAAAAATTCATGGCCAAAAGTTAATGTTTCAATTTATTTTAAATTTCTCGTGCAATAAACTGATATTTTCTAAATCCACAAATTATATGCCATAGATATTGATTCTTTTTCTATCATAAAATTTCAATGTTGCATGTCAAAATAGGATTAGAGAAAAAAAGTTCTACTCCAAAGACCTTTAGAAAAAGTACTGAATTTAACCAGTATTATTCTGTTTTTAAAAACTGATGAAAAATGAAATTTTAAAAAAACAAAAATTAATTATGGGCAGTGGTTAACAAGGTCTTATTTTCATTTCAAATATAGTAAATATATACTCTGTTTATGGTCTCTATAAATATTCTTAATACTCTTTTTGATTAGTAAGCTTCCTTTCTTCTTGGATGATTTCATGTTTTCATCACAGAGGCTACTGATCTTTCCACTCTAAGTCGTGATTTCTTTCAATTTTCCAGATCTTTTCGAAAGCCTTTCCTTTTTCATTTTTTTCTTTACCTCAGCTCTGCCTTTTTATACATAAAACCATTCAGCTATTTGAAGTACAAATCAATTTCTATTACATAGTCTTCACTGGTGGTGCAAAGTTAATTTAGGGGCGCCTGGTTAAGCGAAGTCGGTTAAGCGTCCGACTTCGGCTCAGGTCATGATCTCACGGTCCATGAGTTCAAGCCCCGCGTTGGGCTTTGTGCTCACAGCTCGGAGCCTGGAGCCTGCTTCAGATTCTGTGTCTCCCTCTCTCTCTGACCCTCCTCCGTTCATGCTCTGACTCTCTCTGTCTCAAAAATAAATAAACATTAAAAAAAAAATTAAAAAAAACCAAAAAACAAAGTTAATTTAATTCAACAGTATTTGGTGTGCATATTATATAATTTATTCCCTAATTATATCCAAATTAACACTTCATTTTATATTATCTTGCAGTGTGCTATAATTCTTTCTTGTACATATACAACTTCTTTCCGAATAAGATTATAAAGATTTAGATGTTTGGGATTAAATTAACAGTAACACACATTTTCTTATATGTGTTTTATATTTACAAATGTACTTGACACATTACAGGGAACTTATTTTACACTAGGGATGGTTTTCTAAGACTCAGTTCTATGCTTTGGATAAATTTCTGAAACATACTAAAAAACATACTTTCATAGAAAATTTACTTAGGAGGTGACAACAAAATGATAGAGTAGCAGATACAGTTATTGTCCTCCTGCAAAAAACAATAATTTTTTATCAAATTCTAATGACATTTTTCACAGGAAAAGAAAAAACAATCCTAAAATTCACATGGAACCACAAATGATCCCTACTAGCCAAAATAATTTGGAAAATGAAGAATAAAGCTGGAGGCCTCATACCTTCTGATTTTAAAATATACTACAAAGCTGTAGCAATCAAAACAGTATGGTAGTGGCATAAGGACAGATATAAAAACCAATGGAACAGGATAAAGAGCCCAAGCAAATACAGTCAAATGATCTTTAACAAGGGTGCCAAGAGTACACAAAATGGAGAAAGGATAAAGTCTTCAACAAATTGTGTTGGGAACAGTGGATAGCCACATGAAACAGAAAGAAATTGGACTCTTATTTTATATCATGCAGAAAAAAATCCAAATGGATTAAAGACTTAAGTGTAAGATCTGAAATTATAAAACTCCTAGAAGAAAATACGCAGGAAAATTTGATGTTGTTCTTGTAAATGATTTTGTGGATTTAACTCCAAAAGCATAGGCAAAAGCAAAAATAAACATGTGCAACTATACCTAACTAAAAAGTTTCTAGACAACAAAGGAAACAATGAAATTAAAAGGCAACCTATGGAATGGAAGAAAATATTTGCAAGTCAAATATCTGATAAGGGTTTAATATGTAAGTATAGAAGGAAATCATTCAACTTAATAGTAAAATTAATCCCATGAAAAAAACATTGAAAGTGTGTGATAATACACTTCTCTAAAGAAGACCTACAAAAGGTCAAAGGTATACAAAAAGATGCTTAACATTACAAATCATTAGGTAAATTCAAATCAAAACCACACTGAGATACCATCTCTTACCCATTAGGATGGCTGTTACCAAAAAGTAAAAAGATAAATGTTGGCAAGACTGTGGAGTAAAGAGAACCCTTGAACATTATTGGTGGGAATATAAACCAGTACTTCCATTACAGAAAAAAGAGTATGGAATTTCCTTAAAAAATTAAGAATAGAACCTCCAGCAATCCTACTTCTGGGTGTATATCCAAAGGACTTTAAATCAGTGTCTCTAAGAGATATCTACAGTCTCCTGTTCATTGCAACATTATCCACAGTAATCAACATATGGAAACAACCTCAGTGTCCATTGATAGATTAATGGATAAAAAAATGTGAGATAGATATACATATACCTGTATTTACACAATGGAATATTACTCAACCTGAAAAAAAAATATCCTATCATATGCTACACTATAGATAGACCTTCAGGAATTATACCAAGTGAAATAAGTCAGTGACAGGAATCTAAAAAGAAGTCAAACTTGGGTCACCTGGATGGCTCAGTTGGTTGAGTGTCTGACTTTAGTTCAGGTCATGATCTTGTAGCTCGTGGGTTTGAGCTCTGCGTCCGGCACTGCACTGACAGCTCAGAGTCTGGAGCCTGCTTCAGATTCTGTGTCTCCTCTCTCTCTGCCCCTCCCCGACTCGTGCATGCGCATGTATGCTCTCTCGCTGTCAAAAATAAATAAACATTAAAAAAAAAGTCAAACTCATAGCAACAGGAGTAGAATGGTGGTTGCCAAGAGTTGGAGGATGTGGAAAAAGTGTGGATTTGGGTCAAGGGTAGAAACTTTCAGTTCTAAGATAAATAAGTTTTGAAGACCTAATGTACAGCATGGTGACTATAGTTAATATATTGTATACTTGAAATTTGCTAGAAGAGTAGATCACATGTTTTCAACACACATATACACACCTATGCAAAGTGATGGATATGTCTATTAGCTTGATTATGGTTATCATTTCATAATATATACATATATCAAAAATAATGTTGCATACATTGAATATATACACTTGTCAACCAGACCTTAATTAATAAAGCTAGAAAAAAAGAAAATTTACTTAGCATTCCTGTATGGTCTGCTACATGAAAAAAGTGACTCTAACTGGAGGTCCATTGGACATCTGTAGTTCAACTACTTTGCAATTTTTCAGAAATGAGTATCTGTTACTCATAAAGAAGACATGACTTACCTATATTTCTATGGAGCTGGCTTAGGGATGTGCATTTTTAACATGCCTGTCAGATGCAACTTATACTCACTAAAGTTTAGACAGTTATTATAGAGAGAATTCAATGAATTGAATTTCTTAAAATCTCTTTAGGTTATTAAAGCAATTAAACATGAAGCATGCAATAATTTTGCTATTTTTGGTAGGTAGAAAGTAATATACTAATAGTTTATATTTGTAAAATGCTTTACAGTTAGCACAACATGTATATAACATCAAAATATTTATTTATAAATATAAAAAGATAAATATCTTAAAATTGAATCTTTTAACCATGAAAACATAGTTTCATTAACTCTTACACTGTATTCATGAAGTAGACATAAAAAGGAAAACCTTCAGCTAATTAGGATAAATATTCAAATGTATGATAGTTTATCTGATCCTCCAAGAAATATTCAGCAAATGTTCCAAACTTTGCCGTATAAGTTAGTGCCAAATGACTGTGAATTTATCTAAAATGCAGCATATGAATATTTGCCAAATGTGAACATTGTTTCTAGGCTTATAACAGCTGTTTTAGTAAAACAGAATTTCAGTGTATCAGATAATATGAAATGTGTAAAGATTAATCAATATGTAATGACATTTTTGCGTTTGAATCTTATATCCATTTATCTAGAGGTATCAAGATTTGAAAATTTCAAACATTTCTGCCTTAGTACAGAGTTAGTAAGATCAATTATTTCATTGAATTCAAGTGGGTATTTCTTAATATAGATTTTTAAGGCAAGAATTCTATTAATAGTAGCATACTCAAGGCACATTTTCTAGGGGGAAATGAGAACCTACTAATACTTTTTTACTGTGTTTTTTTAAAATAAGTGTTTCTGTTCTCTCTCTCTCTCTCTCTCTCTCTCTCTCTCTCTCTCTCTCTCTCTTTTATACATTGTTCTATTACAGACCATTTTCCCTGTGACCCCTCAGGAAAAGTAAATTGTACCCTTGATGTTTACAAATTTTATTTTCCCCCTCGAGTTACGTACATGGTCAGCAATTAAGAAAAAGATCTGTGACCTCAGAAGGCTGGGTATGATGGTGGCTAACCTAGGAGTCCTTCCATTTAACACATAAGTTTCCATCAATACTAACATCATAACCATTTACTTGATAAAAAATAAAGATTTCTATTTTTTATGACCAAGGCATAATCCATAAAAATAACTATCTAGTTATTCCATTTACTCGCTTGTGCAGGGTGGTTACCAAGTCTCTAAGCATGTTTGTTAGAGATGTCTTATACTTCTCCTTAATTTTTTCATACAAATTTTATTTTAGCCAACATCTTCTGTATATCTTATTCTGGGTTGATAGATAAAAGTCATTAACAAATTCAGTGACAAATATTTTGAGATCTATACTTATTCTTTGGTGGAAATGATAAATTTCTTTGCTTTTTAAAATAATTTATTGTCAAGTTAGCTAACATACAATATATACAGTGTAGACTTGGCTTCTGGAGAAGATTCCCGTGATTTATCACTTACATGCAACATTCAGTGCTCATCTCAACAAGTGCCCTCCTTAATCCCTATATCCCATTTTTCCCACCCCCCATCAACACTCACCTTGTTCTCTGTATTTGAGTCTCGTATGGTTTTCCTTCTTCTCTGTAACTTATTTTTCCTTCCCTTCCCTTTGGTCTTCAAATTCCACATATGAAAATTTTCTTTTACATTGACTTGTGCACAAAGAATCCATCTGACAACTGGTCTTTTTTTCCTGTCAGTTATTACAAGATTAATTCCTTCAGGTTTAAAAGTTGTTTGGTTATATGAGAGTACTTGCTCATAATATGTGCCAATTGTGAAAGCATATATGTTTAAGTAATAATTTACTTTAAAATTTCCATGAGCAAAAATATCTGTGAAATCACAACTTTAATGTGCTGGGTCATATTGCTGAAAATATGTTAAATAAACATAAAATTAGCATAATGTTTATCCTGTTACCAGCTATAATTATTGTACTTTTATCTGCCTTATCACATCCATGAACTTTTGGTTATTTTGTTCCTCTGATGGTTGAAGAATATGGTTTGCTCATTATATTTATTCAATATTTCCCAATGAGATGTCCAAGCATTGTCCCAGTGATATGTAGGTTCAAAAGTTCAGTGAGATACAGAATCAGCCATAACAATAGAGCTTCAGTTACCTTATCTGAGACAGAAAAAGACAATTTTGTACCCTTTATCCTATTTCCTTAATATCATAGTGATTCAAACTTGGAAGAATGGCCTGCATTATGGTTTGAGGGATTTGAGGACCTATGAATCCCAAATATTTTGTCCTCCAGATCCATATAATGCAGCTACTCCATAGCCTGGAAGATTCACCCATAGAGCAAGTAGATACTGAAATTAAGAAAGTGCTCTGTGTTTTGGGGGCATAAACATGGAAAGAGAGGACTTTGGAAAAGTAAAGGAAAAATTCTAAATCATGTAAAAGCATTAAGAAGGACATTCCCTGAGATACAGCATAATGTGGGAGCAAACTGATTATACCTTTTACCTAGGTGTGATGTGGGAAGATTAGAAGGGGGATTGGGAAAGCAGCTCCCAGTTTTCCCAGGGTTGGTCATAAATAGTGTACTGAGGACACATTTCTTTCAGGCATCTAGGTTACATATAGTATCTGGCTCTGTATCTTCATATTTAACATATTAGAAACCAAACTATCAGTGATTGAGGGCAAGACATCCTAAGCACCACAAATGCAGTATCTGGGACAAAGCATTAAATCTGGAAGATATAATCTTTGTCTCTCTTTCCTTCCCATGGTAGGGATTACTTATGTCCTACACTGTATTGCATTGCAGTCACGAGAAACAGGCATTGGTGCTCTACTGCTATAGAGAGTTCTCATGGGAAAAGAAAAACGTTGGCCCACTCAAGGAAAACAGCCAGATAAAATTATTACAATCTATTGTGTCACTCTCTGAGTCCACCCAGTTATGTCATGAAACAGGATATACATATGTATACAGTGGAATTAGTATTCAATATAAGAAGCATTTGTTCCTTGATTATTTATTCCTTTAAACAAAGGAGGGTCACTTGCACTTATTTGCTCTGTGTAGCTGAAAATGTATACAGAGATTTCTGGAAAAAAGATTTAATCTGATGTAAGGTATATTAGGTCAAAGTGTGATTAGAAATTTTGTGGAAGAGGGCAGTATAGTAAGACCCTGAACTCACCTCCTCCCATGGTCACAACATCTACAACTACATGTGAAATAATTCCCATTGAAAGAGAACAGAAAACTAACTGAACAGCTTCCTCCACAATGAGAAGTAAAAGGGCTACATTGGAGAGGCAGAGACACGGCCTTGTCAATCCCCCCTCCACCCCTCCCACCTCCCCACTCCCGCCACCCAGCGTGGTGACATGCAATACAGAGAGATCCCATGATCCTGGATCCTCTCCCAGAGGATCAAGGGGTTTGTGCCCTGTTATCAGGCATTTCAACCCTTGGGACCTGTACCAGAGAGATGAGGCCTCAAAAATGTGTAGTTTTGGAAATGAACAGTGCTTATATCCATAGGACTTGGGAAAATGTGTTGAGGGGTCATTCACAGACTCATTTTGAGTGAGCTGGAAACCAGCTCAAAGGCAGCAGTTTGAGAGGTGATCATGTTACATGTAAAGGTTATTCAGCTGCTAATCTTAAAGTGTCTGTCAAAGGGGCAGAGATTAATTGGGATTTTACTTGGGGAAAGAGGCAGTGGAGAGTACCATTTTTTGCACTCTCCCTCTACCTCGTTAGCACAGACCAGGCATGTGTGGACACAACATCACATGCCCTGCCCCTAATACTCATGCCAGGCCTTGCCAAAGTTGTAGACAAATGCAGTTTACACAGGCATGCGTCTTAATTGTGGGGCTCTGTTGGTCAGAGGGGTTTGCACCCCTGGGCCCCACAGGACTGAAACTATCAGAAAGACAGTTCTGGCCAGGATACCATACCCAGGGCACTACACAGAGAGCAGACTGAAACATACCCCAGACTGCATGTGAAAGAGACCCATTTAAGTTTCCTTGATAGGTTGAAGTTTGCCACACATATTAAGGCTACAGAGGAACTCTAGGTAATGTAGGTAGGGAGATACTGCCTGTATATCCTTCCCTAGGTCTTGCCACAGCTCACTGGTACCTCCCAGAAAGGAGCTTGTATGCTTATGTGAAGGCCTGATTCTTCTGTTGTCCAGGTGACACCTCCAGATCTCCTGGTCTGGAGGTCAGCAGGGTCTATGATTGTAGTCCCACAAGACTCTATACACTTGCATACTTTAAAAGTTTCCGCCTGAGTTCCAATCAGCCCGTGTCTAGGTGCTGACTGAGATCATTTTCTTTGGAAAACAACAGGTCTTGGCATACCCTCAACAATTGAGTTTTATCAACAAATCAGTATACTCAGATGATCACAAAGCTTAGAGAGGCAACCAAGAGCTAGGGCAAAGTTGAATGATGAGTTTCATCCCTTACACAAGTCCATTCCTTCAGGACTGGGAAACGTAACTTTTTTGCCTATTACATAGAAGCAAACACAGAGACTCAAGAGAATTGAGGAAACGGAGGAATATGTTACAAATGAAAAAACAAGACAAAACCCTAAAAAAAACATTGTATGAAACAGATAGTAATCTACTCAATGAAGAGTTCAAAGTAATGGTCACAAAGATTCTCACTGAATTCAGAAGAAGAATGGATGGACACAGTGAGTAATTCAACAAAAAGATAACATAAGAAACTACCAAATGGAGTGACAGGGCTGAACTAAACTAAAAATACATTAGAGGGGTGTAACAACAGACTAGATCAAGTAGGAGAACAAGCCACCAATCTGCAAGACAGAACAGCGGAAGTCCCCTAAAGAGAGCAACAAAAGACAAAAAAGAATTTTAAAAAGTGAAGATAGCTTAAGAGACCTATAGGGTGATATAGGATAACAAGCAGGGTAACATTTGCCTTATAGAGGTCCTAGAAGGAGAAGAGAGAAAGGGGCAGAAAACTTACTTGAAGAAATAATGGATGAAAACTTTCATAACTTGGGGAACGAAACAGACATCCAGGTTCAGCAAGCAAAGAGAGTTCAAATATGGCAAACTCAAAGAGATCCAAAGCATGACACACATTAATTAAAATGTCAAAAGTTAAAGAGAGAATCTTAAAAGCAGGAAGAGAAAAACCATATGTTACATACAAGGGAATCCCACCATAAGAATATCAGCGGATTTTTCAGCAGCAACCTTGCATATCAGGGGGAGTGGCATGATATATATTCAAAATGCTGAAAGAAAAGCCCTTCCAACCAAGAATACAGTACCCAGTACAGTTATCATTCAGAGTTGAAGAGAAAAAGAGTTTTCCAGACAAGAAAAGCTAAAGGAGTTTATCACCACTAAACTGGCTTTATAAGAAATGTTAAAGGTTTTTATTTAAGCTGAAAAGAAAAGGCATTAATTGGTAATGAAACATAAGAAACTACAAATCTTTCTTATAAGGCAGATTGTAGGGGCGCTTGGGTGGCTCAGTCCGACTGGGTTAAGTGTCCAACCTCGACTTAGGTCATGACCTCCTGGTTTGTGAGTTTCAGCCCTGTGTTAGACTCAGAACCTGGAGCCTGCTTGGGATTCTGTGTCTCCCTCTCTCTCTCTGTCCCTCTGCTCACACTCTGTCACTTGCTCTCTCTCAAAAATAAACATTTGAAAAAATTTTAAAAAAATAAGGCATATTATAGCAAGGGTAGTGGATTAACCACTTACAAAGTTCATATGAAGATTAAAAAGCAAAAGTAGTAAAATTATAACTACAGTAATTAGCCAATGCATACAGAAGAGAAAAAGATGTAAAATGTGATATTAAAGCCATAAAACATGGGAGAGTAAAAAATGTAGAGTTGTTAGAATATGTTTAAATTTAAGTTGTTGTCAACTTAAAACAGACTGCTAAAAAATAAACCGTTGTGAGCCTCACAGTAACCACAAAGGAAAAACTATAGTAGATACATGAAATATCATGAGAAAAGAATCTAAGCCTAACACTAAAGAAATTCACCAAACCATAAAATAAGAGAGCAAGAGAAGAAGAAAGGAACAGAGAATAACTATAAAAACAGCCAGAAAACAGTTATAACAGAATGGCTCTAAGTATAAATCTATCAATAACTTTAATGTATGGGGCACCTAGGTGGCTCAGCTAGATAAGCATCTGACTTCAGCTCAGGTCATGTATGATCTTGTGGTTTGTGAGTTTGAGCCCCACATCGGGCTCTGTGCTGACAGCTCAGAACCTGGACCCTGCTTTGGGCTCTGTGTCTCTCTTATTGTGTCCCTTCCCTGCTTGTGCCCTTGTGCTCTCTCTCTCTCTCTCAAAAAAAATAAACATTAAAAAAAATTAATATAAATGGATTAAATTCTCAAATCAAAAAAAGAGTGGCTGAAGGGGCTCCTGGCTGGCTCAGGCAGAGGAGCGTGCAACTTTTGATCTCAGGTTCATGGGTTAGTTGGCTAGAGATTACTAAAAAAAATAAGTAAACTTATTTAAAAATAAATAAATAAATAAATAAATAAGTAAAAAAATAAGACTTACCTATATGTTGGCTCTAAAAGACTAACTTCAGATCTAAAGATACACATACATATTGAAAATTAAGGAATAGAAAGAGATTATCCAGGCAAATGGAAATAAAAAGCTGGGGTAGCTATACTTATATCACACACAAAAAAATAGACTTTATTTTTTTTTAACGTTTATTTATTTTTGAGACAGAGAGAGACAGCATGAACGGGGGAGGGGCAGAGAGAGAAGGAGACACAGAATCGGAAGCAGGCTCCAGGCTCTGAGCCATCAGCCCAGAGCCCGATGTGGGGCTCAAACTCGCGGACCGCAAGATCGTGACCTGAGCTGAAGTCGGATGCTTAATCGACTGAGCCACCCAGGCGCCCCAAAAATAGACTTTAAAACAAAGACTATAATAAAAGACAAGCCATTATATAATGATAAAGGGGAGATTCCAACAAGAGGCTATTGTTAGTATTTACGCACCCAACATAGGAGCAGCTAAATACATAACACAAATATTAACAGAGCTACGGGGAGAAATTCATAGCAATACAACAATAGTAGTGTTACTATTAAGGGTAATTAATAGTATTACTTATTAATTAATTAATGTTAATTAATATTACTTTAATATCCCATGTCAATAGATGGATCATCCAGACAGAAAATCAATAAGGAAACATCACCATTAAATGACACATTATATTGGATGGTCTTAATAGGTATGCACAAAACATTCCATCCAAAAGCAGCAGAATACACATTATTCTCAAGTGTACATGAAACATTCTGCAGGATAAATCACATGTTAGGCCACAAAACAAGTCTCAATGATTTAAAACATATTAGACATTTTTCTGACCACAATGGTATGAAACTAGAAATGAATTACAAGAAGAAAACTTGAATAATCACAAATATGTGGAGATCAAACGGCATGCTACTGAACAACCAATGGGCCAATGAAGAAATCAAAGGGAAAATAAAAACAGTATCTTTAGACGAATGAAAATACAACAACCCCAAAACTATGAAATGCTGTAAAAGCATTTCTGAGAGGGAAGTTCAACCCTATCTCAAGAAACAACACAAAAATGTCAAATAAAAAATTCAATTTTACACCTAACCAAACCATTAAAAAAAAGAACAAGTGAAGCCCAAAACTCATAGAAGGAAGTAAATAATAAAGACCAAAGAGGAAATAAATGAAATGGAGACTAAAAAAAGCAATAGAAAATTAATGAAACTAAAAGCTGGTACTTTGAAAGGATACACAAAATTGATAAACTCACCAAGAAAAAAAAAGAAAATAAAATCAAAAGTGAAAGGGGAGAAGTTACAATTTATACCACAGAAATATGAAAGATCCTGAGACTGCTATAAACATATATGACAAGAAACTGGACAACATAGAAGAAACAAATTTCTAGAAATATACATATATCTTACAAAACCAAGTAATGAAGAAATAGAAAATCTGAATAGGTCAATTACTAGTAAGGAGATTGAGTCAGTAATCAAAAACCTCCAACAAACAAAAGTCTAGGATCAGATGGCTTCCCTGGTAATTTCTACCAAAAATTAAAAGATTTAATACTTATCTTTCTCAAACTCTCGTGTTTCCTAACTTATTTTACAAAGGCTAGCATTATTCTGATACAAATACCAGTCAAAAACACTACAAAGAAATTATAGGCCAATATCCAATAGATGCAAATATTCTCAACAAAATATCAGCAAACTGAATTCAACAATACAGTAAATGGATAATACAACATTATCAAGTAGGATTTATTCCAGGGATGCAGACATAGTTCAACATCCACAAATCAATCGTGATACATTTCCTACATTGAGGAAATGAAGGATGAAAATTATATAGTTATCTCAATAGATGATAGAAAAATCTTTTGACAAAATTCAACATCTATTTATAATAAAACTCTCAACAAAATGAGGATAAAGGGAAGCATACTTTAACATAATAAAGGCCATATGTGAGAAACCCTTAGTAAATATTATACATAACAGTGAAAAGCTGAAAGCTTGTTTTCTAAGATCAGGGAACAAGACAAGGGTGCCCACTCTGACCACTTTCATTCAACATAGTATTGATAGTCCTAGCCAGAGCAATTAGGCTGGGAAAGGAAAGAAATTAGGCTGGGAAAGGAAGAAGGAGAACTGTCACTACTTGCAGATGACATGATTCCATATGTAAAAAACCCTAAAGATTCCACCAAAAAACTCTTGAAACTAATAAATCAATTCAGTAAAGTTGTAGGATACAAAATCCACATACAGAAACTGGTTGTGTTTCTATACACTAACATCAGAAAGAGAAATTAAGAAGAATCCCATTTACAATGGCATCAAAAAAAGTAAAATACTTAAGAACAAATTTAACCAAGGAGGTAAAAGACCTTTCTTTACACTGAAAACTATGAGAAACTGATGAAACAAAGATGACACAAATAAATGGAAAGATGTTCTGTGCCCATGCATTGGAAGACTTAATATTGTTAAAATGTCAAAGCAATCTACAGATTCAGTGGAATCCTTATCAATATTTTTTATGGAACTAGAACAAATAATTCTAAAATTTGTATGGAACCACAAGAGACCTAAATAGCCAAAATAGTCTTGAGGAAGAACAAAGCTAGAGGTATCATGCTCCCTCATTTCCAACTATACATCAAAGCTATAGTAATCAAATCAGTATAGTATAGACATAAAAACAGACACACAGACCAATGGAACAGAAAACAAAGCCCAGAAATAAACCCATGCATGTATATTCAATTAATTTACAACAAAGAAGCCAAGAATATATAATGGGGAAAAGACAGTCTCTTCAATAAATGGTATTGGGAAGACTGGACACTATCTTATACCATACACAAAAGTTGACTCAAAATAGATTAAAGATTTGAATATAAGACCAGAAGCCATAAAACTCCTAGAAGAAAACATAGGTTGTAAGCTCCTTGACATTGTTGTTGGAGGTTTTATTTTAGATAAGACCCCAAAGGCCATGGTAATGAAGGCAAAAATAAATAAATGGACTACATAAAACTAAAAAGTTTTTGCACATAAAAGGAAACTATTAACAAAATAAACAGGGAACCATCTAATAGGAGAATATATTTTCAAATCATATATTTGATAAGGAGCTAATATCAAAATACATAAAGAACTCATACAACTCAATACCAAAAAAAAAAACTTGATATAAAAATGGGCAGAGGATCTGAACAAATATGTTTCCAAAAAAGGCATATGGATGGACAGCAGCCACACAAAAAGACGCTCAACATTACTAATCATCAGGGAAATGCAAATGAAGACCACAATGAGATATCATCCCACACCTGTCAAAATGAGTATTCCCAAAAAGACAAGAAATAACAAGTTTTGAGAGGTTATGGAGGAAAAGGAGCACTTGTTCCCTGTTGGTAGGAGTGTAAATTGGTGTAGCCAAAATAGAAAAATTATAGAGATTCCTCAAAAGATTAGTATTAGAACTACCATATAATTCAGCTATTCCACTTTTGGATATTTACCTGAAGAAAATGAAACCACTGTTCAAAAAGATATATGCACTCCTATATTCATTGCAGCATTACTTACAATAGTCAATATATGAAAACAACCTAAGTGTTCATTAATGGATGAATGGATGAGAAGATATGGTATATAGATGCAATGGAATAGTACTCAGCCATAAAAAAGAAGGAATCTTGCCATTTGCAACAACATGGATGGACCTTGGGGGTATTATGCTAAATGAAATATGTCAGATAGAGAAAGACAAATACCATATGATTTTAGTTATATGTGGAATCTAAAAATCAAAACACACAAAACAAAACTCATAAATATATATTTAAAGAACACATTGTTGGTCATCAGAAGGGAAGAGGGTTGGGAGGTGGGCAAAAAGGGTGAAAAGATCATTTGTATGGTGACAGACAGTAACTAGACTTATGTGGTGATCACTTGCAGTGTGTGCAACTATCTAATTATTATGTTGTGCACCTGAAGCTAATGTAATGTTATAACACCAATTTTACCTCAATAAAAAAATTAACTTGAAAAAAGAAATTTTTTCCTCCCAAAATTATGAGTGAAAAATTTCCAGAATTACATTGACTATGTTTTACTGCTCTTTGATATCTTAATAGTTTTAAGACATATTTTCATTGTGAATAGTGGTGTTCATAGAATTTTTTTCCCGACTATATTAAGAGCTTTAGTTCTTTTGTAGGCCATTCCTCTTTCAGCTTATAATGTTGTACACACAGATTTTCATGTCATTTAGAAGGAAATAATGAGTTAATTCATTTTGTTGTCATCTTTTTTCTAGTCAAATTAAAGAAATTTATGCTGAAACAAAATTATATAGTGATACTGTATAGCAATAATGATAATGATTTTTTTAATAAAATTTGGTTTATCTCCTAAATACATTTTTGTTTATTAAGAAGTTGTTTTCTCCATATTTTATGTAAGTAAAATATTAACTGGCAACTTTATGTTCTGCCTAAAATGTACAGAAAGTCATTTTCGTTAAGATTTTTAATTTCTTTGTTTACTTTGGTTTCAAGAAACTAAGTCTCAATTAATTTAGGAGTCTATAGGTGTGTTGGAAAGATATGTATATATACACAGAGAATCCATGAAAGGCTGGATACAAAGTAACTTATTGGAGTTGAGGTAAACATAGGTCTTTGTACTAGTGCCTTTTCTTTTTTCCAATAACTGAGACACAGCTACATATGTCTATGCTCTTATCTTTACCATTTGGTTTCTTTTTCCTCTTCTTTGTATCTTTTCTCTACCTCATTAGTTTTGTTTGCTTATAATTCTGATAACCTTACAACTTCAGTTTATCAAGCTATCTACAACCTGCCCTTCACTCTGCATTCTCTTTCTTAAGACTATTCAGTTTCTGAATTTATCGATGCCTTTACATCCTCATTTGACACCCTCAGGTCCCAAACCTGACAATCATGTTGGTCAACCCTACCTTTCATTCCAAATATCACAAATGACTGTTCAGTTTGAGGATTGGCTGCCCTTGGATCCTAGATGCATTTTTGGTCCAGTTTGTGGCAGGGGCTTGGTCCTGTGTGTCTAAATATGGGTTAACAGTTCATGAGAAGGAGATTTAAAGCTTTTTCCTTTAAGAGAGACTCTAGGCTTGGAAGGAACAGTAATTGGTACATAAGATTCCATTTTAGCACAACACTCTCCAGTTCCCTCCACGTTGCTACAAAAGGCCATATTTCATTCTTTCTCATTGCCAAGTAGTATTCCATTGTGTAAACGACAACTTCTTTATCCATTCATCAGTTGATGGACATTTAGGCTCTTTCCATAATTTGGCTATTGTTGAAAGTGCTGCTATAAACATTGGGGTACAAGTGCCCCTATGCATCAGCACTCCTGTATCCCTTGGGTAAATTCCTAGCAGTGCTAAGTGTTATGCTAGGTGAAATAAGTCATACAAAGAAAGGCAGATACCATATGTTTTCACCCTTATGTGGATCCTGAGAAACTTGACAGAAGACCATGGGGGAGGGGAAGGGGAAAAAAAGGGTAGAGAGGGAGGGAGCCAAACCATAAGAGACTCTTAAAAACTGAGAATAAACTGAGGGTTGATGGGGAGTGGGAAGGAGGGGAAAGCGGGTGATGGGCATTGAGGAGGGCACCTGTTGGGATGAGCACTGGGTGTTGTATGGAAAAAAAAAAAGATTCTGTTTTGTCTAACACCAAGGAGCTGTGCTTCGGTATTATGCATCATTTTTTTCATTGGTGTTTTCTTATTTGGCAGTTCAATTCATATGTAATGTACATAAACTATCAATTTAATTAAAATATACTGCACTTCGTATCTCTTCCTAGTCCAAGAATAAGAATACTTTATGTGAGTAGGGTTATCAAAGTAAATTATTAATGATCCTGACTGCTGATAATTCCCTAAAAGCCATGTTTTTTGACCTCCTATTCTACATTTTGTAGGATGATTCCCTCATCCCATGTATAATCTTCAGGGACCTTGCCTGCTGATGGACATGTATTTTTTATAGGGTCATACTCCTTGGTATTCTGTATCCTAGACTATGTCAATAGTGACCCTTATTAGGTACCTCTGTTCAGTGGGGATAATGGTTCCTTCTAATCCATGTCGTTGCTGGTATGTTTAGAAGTGGCAATGCTGTTAATGGTAGGGTTCCCATTTTCTTATCATAGTTTTCCATTTCAAGATATTCTTCATACTCAGTCCTGCACAGAGATTCTTTTAATAAATAGATGACAGTTATTAACTCATCTTTATTGGTTTCCCACAAAATGAAAATAAGTCCTGTATGCAGTATGCATTCTGACTTTAAGATTTCATGCCAGTGCATTGATATAAACATCATCAATCTTATGATCAAGTTACATGGCTATTATTAGCAATTGTTTGTCATATTCTAACCTTTGACTGTATAAATTAGACATAAATGCAGTATTACATGTTCTTCTAACCACTCATTAAAGTTGGAATTGTTTAACCATATAATTCAACAATATTGTGAAATTCCAATCTGAAATTATAATCTCAATGTGTAATTAGCTCATTAACTAATTACATAAATATTCTTTATAGCCCTCCTGTGTTTGGGGCCCTTATACTAGATGTTGGAGATATAGATATAAAAATTAGTATCCTAGAGTTTACAGGGGGTTCATAATATATTTAGTGCTGGAGAAGACATTGGAACAAGTGCTATGAAAAGAGTACTACATATTTACTGTGGAAGTTCACATATGGTCACATATCTCAGCCTGGGGAGAGAGGAGTTACTGAGTGTTTCCATATGAAATCATTTTTAATCAATTTACTGAGATATAATTTATGTACAATAAAATGGACACATTAACTCTACAGGTTGATGACTTCTGACAACTATATATAGCTGTGTAACTTCCACCCCAGTTAAGAAATAGAACTTTTCAATATTCTGTGAAATTCTCTTGACCTTTTGCAGTCTCTCCTTGCATACCCTTTCCATCAGCCATCCTAGAATGGCTCATTGTTGAAGCGAATTTTTATTAGGTCTTCAAGTAATTAATTAACTGTATAAGAAGAAGGAGAAGAAAAAAACACCTGACTGAAATTAGGGCTTCTATCAGAGAGTGCAGGAAGACGAGACTAAAGAAGTTAATGGAGTTAGATTATAATGACCCTGAGAGTAATTTTTAAATTTCCAATTTTATCATTATGGTTTTGGGAAGTCTGTGAATGGGCTTAAAACTTAGGTGAGTCATAATAATAGCAGGAAACAACACTGAGTGCTTACCAAGGAATAGGCACTTTACAGGCATGACAATTGAACCTTGAAAGGAAGATACTTCTTATCTATTAAAGATGTAACAACAAAGAATCTCAAAAGTATTAAATGAATTGCTGGCTCATAGTTTGTAAGGACTCCTCGGAGGATTTTACACAAAAGCTCATATCATTTCATCTTCAACATCAAGTGTTTTTTAAAACATTAACAGTACATTGACAGATAAAATCAGTTAGGCTGGTAGCAGAGGTACCAATGAGAAATAATGAGGCTTGTACAATGAAAGAGAGGAAGTGTCCAGTTTGAGAGATAATTAGAAGATAGAATCTCCAAGGCTTAATAATAAAACATTGAAGGGAGGATTTGGTAGAGAGAGTACTGAGGGTCATTCCCAACTTAGATGATTAGATGATGTAATTACCTAAAATGGTGAGAAGAGAAAGAGAAGCAGGTGTGGAGATGATAAGTTCAGTGTTGGCCATGCTGAATTTAAGTACCTACGTGACTTCCAAGTCTTAAAGTCTGACAGGAAGTTGGAAATATGGATCTAAATTTCTCAGATTTCTGAGGTCCTGAAAAAGATATAAAATTGTTAGTACACAGGTCTTTGTTAAAGCCGGGGGGGGGGGGGGCGGGGGAGTAATTAGCAGAAGAAGGCTGAAGATAGGCGAGGGAAATAGGAGTCTTTAAGGAGTCCTGGGAAAAACAAAAGAGATCTATCTAGCAACAAAACAGGAAGACATAGTAGAGACCAGTTGTTGGGAGCCAAAGGCTGGTGGGCTCCACGTACTAGTGTTCAGTGGTATCAAAAACAGTGTGAAGTGAAAGGAAAGAAGAGATTTAATGAATCATTACATTTTGAATCCAGGTGGTCAAGGGCAATTTGAGTGAAAGTAATGTCTTTGATAGAGGAAGAAATCAGACTGATATGAGTAGGAAAAAGGAAATACAGACAATATAGAAAACTCAAGAAGCTTAACTATGAGGGAAGGAAACAATTGGAGAAGTGATTATAGGAAACCATAAAACTGAGGGAGCTTTTAAAAAATTTTTAATGGAAAATAGGTGATGGACTTTAAAGCAATAGAGACAGTCAACAAGAACAACAAAAAAAGGAAAAATAATGAAAAAGAAGATACTCTGAAAAGATTTCTGGACTGCTAAGGAAGCTATAAAATTGCTGGTGTACAGGTCTTTGTTAAAGCCCGAAGAAAATAAATAATTAGCAGGGGAGGGGTTAAGTATATAGAGCAAGATGCCTGATGACATAGGAGGGATAGTATTTGAGCACAGAGGGGTAAAGCAATGAGGACAACTCAGCCATGAGGTAGACTGACTGAATGTATGTTAGAGAGCAGGCATCTGTAGCTGAGGCAATTTCCCCCGCCCTGTGTTTGTGGAATGTCAGCGTCTGACTCTCCTCTCTTGGTGGCAGTGAGGCGGGGAGTTGCAAGGAAAACTGTAATGCTCTGTGGTTCACTTAGGGCGAGGGTTGTGGGCAGCACTTTCTAATGAGGTACAGATTTAGAGGCAATGTTTATGATGAAATTAGTATTGTAGATAGTACAGTGAAAAAAAATTTGAGAGGGAGAGGACTTGCTCATAATGGATACTTCTGTTTTAAGTTTTATTCTATGAAGCATCATTTCCAAGTTCAGAAACCTAGGTGGCCTGTAATTGTCATTAATCATCTTGCAAGAGCCAGGCCTGCTTCCTCTTACTAAGTGTCTGTTTTTCTTGTTCTATTCAGTTGCTTAGACTATTTTCTATGGCTCTTTTTATTGCTTTCTCATTGAATTTTCTTATCTTTTTCTCACATTTGTTTCCTTGTGATAGAGACGGGCTCAGTCCTGGTTCCTGTAGTAGCTAGCTACGTTACACTTTTTCAACTGCAAGCATCCTCTCTATCCCTCTTTCTCTCTCTCTTTTTCTCTTTCTCTTTAAATGTTGGGAGGGGTATATATTGGTGGAGAGGGGAGAAAAAGTGTTTCTAGAGTGTGTGAGTGGAAATTGTGAGTAGGGGTTATATCAGTAGACCTTTCTTTCCTGCAATTTCAGTGATGACATTTCTGATAACATTGGCAAGACTTTAATAGACCTGTTTTTTCCTGATTTTAAATATACACTTCAGTAAATTAATGGTTCAAGTTACACTATAAGTTCAAGAAGTTAAAGTGGGGGGGAGACACAATTCCCTAGTAAAGCTTGAGAAAAAATGAGAATTTAATTTCAATGTCAGGCAGAAATATTCTTTGTGTGTAATAGGCAAGACTTATTTTGTGACATATACGTATATATGTCCATATGTACATATGTACATATATATGTATATATATGCCTGCCAATAGACAGATTTCATAATAGTATAAACATTATAAAATAAAAAGTACAGAAATAATTATGTGAAAAATGTCAATGCCAGTTGCAAATCATGAAGAAAGTTAACTGGTACAGTTTTTACTGTTACAGAAGATTCAGCTGTTTTCTATTTTATTTTGAATATATAGTCTTCCTAGAACAGTATGGATGTTTGTTTTTGAGAGTAGGCAAAGATTTTAGCACAGCATATCTCAGAGGATATAGTACAAGGTTTGTTTTTTGTACAAAAAAAGACATTTCTTAATAGTGTATATACTCTTTAAAAGTTCTTGCATTCTAAGAGTGCCTATATTCCAAAGTCAAATGATGTATGTGCCTATAGGAAGCAATTAAAGACAAAAAATTTCCCTAGCCTTCTCCTCACTTCCATTGTAATCCCTCACAAGATTCTTGTTTCTCTAAAGCATAGTACTCTAACTTACTTATTTATCTTCAACATTTAGCATGGTACTCATGTGATAATAAATTCTCAACGAATATTTGTTGAATAAATGAATAAAATTGGAACAAACTGTTCTAATTTAATTTGGCAAGTTTCTAGATAGAATTTTTAGCGATGAATGAGATTTGATTTTGAGTTTGGGAAAGAACTAAACTAAAACAGTCTCAGTTTCCAAATGTCATTTGAAAATTCTAATAACATAATTAATTCATACTCAATCAAGAAACTGCCTATTTTACTAACCAATGGTTATGTATCTAGAAAAGAGGTTACTACCACTCTAAAAGAGTGAAAGTCATTGCTGAGCCGTGGTGACTTTTCTTATGAACAATTCTATAACAAATACTGCATATGTATATACATGTATATACATATATATGTCTATATAGTAACATATAGACATATATATGTGTCTATATGTTATATAGTATAACAAATACTGCATATATATATACACACACACACATATATCTGTATACGTATATACACACACATATATATGTGTGTGTATATACACACACATATATCTGTATACGTATATACACACACATATATATGTGTGTATATATACGTATACAGATATATGTGTGTGTATATATGTATATATATGTGTATATATACATATGTCTATATAGTAGACATCTCTTCATATTTCTAAAGATACATTCCTAGAAACAGAATTCTTGGGAAGAAGAGTGTCACAGATTAGTGTTTTTGATACGCATGCAATTTGAAAAGTCACTCTTTGCTTCTTCAACCAGCAGATAAGGGCAGAAAGAACCTATGTAATTCATCTACCTGGATTTTTTTCTAGGTGTAGTCTGTACAAATTGTCCTCAGTTTTAGCAGTTCAACAAGAAGGAATAAGCTTTAACATTTTAAAAATGATTTTAAAAATAGAATCATTTCTAAATTAGTTTTCAGATTATTTTTACTGATTTTAATGTTTCACTTATTGTTCCTAGCAATATACTTACATAAGCTGTATCTTATATAGGGGTGCCTGGGTGGCTCAGTTGGTTAAGCAACCCAACTCTTGATTTCGACTCAGGTTGTGATCTCATGGTTCCTGAGTTCAATCCCACATCCAGCTTGAACTATAAAAATCTGTATTCTATATAAAAAAAAAGCTCAAAATAGATCTGTTTTTGGTAACATAATTAGGCATTTACATACAGAAATGCTTGGTAATCAAATTAAACTAAGTATAACTTTTAACTGATAATTTGTTTTCTGAAAATGTCTGATGAATTTTAAAATCATACTTCCAATAGAACTCCTAAATATATATTTTTCATTGACCAAACAGTATCATGTAGTAAGTAATATTGTTCAGGTAATTGTATCCACTTGAATGCTATACACAGTACAGTTATTTCTACTCCTATGAACTTTGTGATTATTAGTTTCTAAGACTATCAGATAGTCAAGAGTCATAAAAATCATTCATATTCAGTTGCTCCCATTGTGTAAGATTTTTTTGTTTATATATTTATTTTGAGAGAAAGAGTAAAGCAGGCTCTGCACCCTCAGCACAGAGTCAGATGCTGGTTCCAACAAAAGAACCATGAGAAATGACCTGAGCTGAGTCAAAGAGTTGGACTTTTAACCGACTGAGCCACCCAGGTGCCCCATAGTATAAAGTTTTAATAACTATTTCATATGTATAATATAGTTGATACGGATTAAGTTTGGTAATTTTTGAATTTATTTTGTTACTTAAAATTTTTTTTTCAAATAGCAGAGAGTCAAAGGAACCTAATCTGTTCTCTTTTATTTTGCAAATAATGCAACAAAACAGGGATATAGGAGTACGTTGACCCACTGGTTGGGATAAGGCACCCACCAGCACAGTCCTTACTCAGATTCCATCTCAAGAAAACAGACTATCCAGGCTGCTATGTGAAAATCTATTGCTGTATTTTGGGAAGGTTTTAAGAAACAGAGCACTGTGCTTCTTCTTCCCAGGAAAAATTACAAATACAGTAAGCAGTACCTGGTACCAACCCTCCATGAAAATGAGAACATTTTGATGATAAAAATAGTCTCCTGTATTTGTATCTCCAAATTAAGTTTGGGATGGCAATAGAAATAAGGACAATACAAAAAGTTTAGAAACTTTGCAAAAAAATATGGTATTTGAAATGTTTAAACTCAGCATTATTGATCACATGAACATTATTGATCACATGAACATCAGGAAGAATCAAGCTCTGATAGAGATGTTATTCTTTAATGGATTCTAAAATTACTTTAATGTTCAAATGGTCTTTTAAATTTTTTGAAAAGATTGGAAACCATTAGAGTGCATCTCAGATTAAAAAGTTGCAAATTGTATTAAAATATTTTATGTCAGATAGATAGAGATATATCCCACATAATAATGTAAAATATACTCCTACAGTAGAAAGCAGTTCAGTAGTGAAAAAGTTAGAAAAAATGCATTTGTTTCATTTTACCATATAACAGTCAATTCAAATGGAAAATAGCTCAAGTACATTATTAATATCTTGTGTTTATATGAGGAACAAGACATTGCATTTCAGGTTTGCAGGTGGTGACTAGTTGTGGAAACTCATCTGTTTGAATCCTTGTTTTATCCCTAAACATGGAAAGTCATGCTGAGCTGAAGGAAAAAGACCTAGAGTATTACAGAAGATAAATTGCTTATTTTTTTTTATATATAAGGTAACATTCTGGTTCCTAAAGATATATAACAGTGAAAAGATAAAGTTTTATTACACAACAAAAGGTAACAAAAATGGGGTGTTTTTCAGAACACTATCAGTTTATCAGAAACTGGTTTTCAGAAACTGTTATCATTGATAGGATAATGCACCAATTTACAGCTTCTGGCCTTTAAGTGTGGTGCAAAAGAAGGCCACTTAGAGAAACAAATTTTACAAAGCCTTAGCACTCTAGAAGATTACAGAGTACCTAACATTTTTTATGATTCTACAGGGAAGAATGTACAACTTTAAAAATTGGAAAATGTAATATCTTGGGTCTAATATGAGTGATAAAAAATTAATTAAAGATGAACTGCAGTTTTCTTTTAAAAAGAAAAATGTTTAACAAATTCTTCCCCTTTCCTTAGTTTTTAGTGCTAATATTTTCCTTTATTAGAGAAGAGCACCTTACAGAAGGGTCCTGCCATGTTGGAATTATTATCTTTCAGTTGTCTTAATTTTTGTCTTTAGAAAATACATTATTACCACCAAATCTTGAAGCAATTAGAAAAATTTATGCAGGAAGTATTCTTTTTTAGAGAAAAGTATAATTTGAAATCTGTTCCAAAGTGGGGTATATCTTGTGATTTTAGGCTTTAAAGGCCTCCTCTGGGAATAGCTTTATATCTAGGAAATACTGTCTTTCATACATAAAGTATTGCTGACCTTACATTTGCAATGTTAGTGTTAATAGTAATATTGTTTTTCATATTTGTAGCTATGAAACAGTATTTCAAAGTACTTTAGAAAAATAAATGTCTCCATCATCAGTTCCTAGTTAAGTAGAGGGTTTTGGCTAATGAATGCAAATATCAATTGCTGTTCTTAAAAAAAAACTCATTTTCCCAATGAGTCATTGGTAGTTCTTGAAATTGTACCATACTGGTGACATTATCTAATATTTTATGAGTAATTTCTGTTGTTTTCTTCACATGCCTATAATAAAAAAAATATTTATTTACTTATTCTTCATCCAAAATAAAAGTAATACATTCCATCTAAAAATTATTCCTGGGTACAGTGAATTTCTTTTCTTTCCTTTCAAGATGAAGTCCTGACAATTCTGTATGCAATTTACCAAAAAAATACAGGATACTTTTCTATCCTCCAAAAAATGTGTTAGCTTGTAAAGTTAGCATGTGTAATTAGATAGCATTCTAATTTATGACTTAAAATCAAGTAAATGATGATAGATAAAATTCAAAATGATGTGAGGCAGGAAATTATTCTAGAAGATTTTTATCAAATGGAGAGACTAGCTGGACTCATCCCTCAAGTCTCAGATAATTACTCTTACTTCTGAAAGAGCAACCACATTTTTCAAATGTGCTCAGTTAGAAAAAGAGGTGTTCCTATTTAGTTTTATTAATCACCATGAAAATTGGATCAGAGATTGAGATTAAAGTAGAGAGTCAACTATTTTTCTGTACTGAGTGGTTCCAAACATATGTTGGGGTAGAATTAATACTGAATTTGGATCATAAAATCAGTTTCAAGTCCCCAGTCATACTTTATTAGGTGCATAATCTTTTTTTTTTTTTTTTTTTTTTAAATTTTTTTTTCCAACGTTTTTTATTTATTTTTGGGACAGAGAGAGACAGAGCATGAACGGGGGAGGGGCAGAGAGAGAGGGAGACACAGAATCGGAAACAGGCTCCAGGCTCCGAGCCATCGGCCCAGAGCCTCATGCGGGGCTCGAACTCACGGACCGCGAGATCGTGACCTGGCTGAAGTCGGACGCTTAACCGACTGCGCCACCCAGGCGCCCCTTAGGTGCATAATCTTAACACCAGTCACTTTTAACTTTTGAGTTTTAATTTCCTTAACCTGTAAACATAATGGTGCCCACCTCACAGTAATGTAACTAAGTTTGAATTGTGAGAACCTATTGTAATTAAATACTATACAGAAATAAATTTTTATTCCATAAGACTCTGAGTTATCGCAAGTGCATCTTCTGCTTGAAATAAATTAGCTTTTTGTAAACCATAAACACAATCATATTGCTTGTACATGGAGAGAATAAATGTTGCACAAAGCTGTTTCAAAGCATAGAAAATTTGGAAAACATGACTGTTGAGAATAATGCAGTGCCATTTGTTTACGAGATGAGTTCGATTTGACTTTATTACCATCTTTAATCAATTTGTTCCTATTACAGAAAGGGATACTGGAATTTATTTAGTCTGAAAGATAATATGAAAACTCTGGCTCCAAATATCTTTTGCCTTTGCTAACCTTTCCTGTGGTAGGTATAGCATCCAAGCAGAAATTATAAGAATTAAGTACGAATTAATGCTTTGCTTCTCAAAACCAATTAGATCAGTAGAGATGATCCAAACCTTTTCCATTCCAACATTCCCTGTAAATAAGGATAGAATAAATATGATAATATTTATAAAATAAATTTGATTTGTAAGTCTTGGTCATGTCAACACATCTATAAGTTGAAACTCTCTTATGCACTAGGTATTTAATTTCCTGTTAAAGGAACTGCCTGTTTTCTCCTTAAACATTTCCCTGTGTTTTTTTAATTTTTCTCTTCATCTGACTTAAAGAAAAAATGCTAATTTTTAAATTTTAATTAATGTTTTAACTTCTCTAATCCCACTTTCTTCCAAATTCATTAGACCAGTTATCTTCTTAGCAGTGGCCTCAACTTCTCACTCTCTAGCTATCTAAGACTAAAAGCATCTTTGAGGGTTCTCATTCTGCAAAAACATTGTTTGTTCTTTTATGCTTTCTAAAAATACCATTCTTGTATTATTCATGAATAATAATTTTTATTCTTAATTTTTATTGAACTAAAGCCTAAACTTAGTTTATTAAACCTTTTATTCTTAACTAAGTCCCTTACTAGTCTACAGTTACTTGTTTCCCTCTTAAATTTGGCTTTTACTATCACTTTTCTGTTGGTGCCTGTTTCTGAAGGTTTAACATGCTTTACCTTTAACTTACATCCTCTTGATGAGGGAGCATGGGGCAAGCTGAGGGCAAAGTACAGACTAAGAGCAGCCACCCCCTCACCCCCAGGTGGGATATGTTTGATATTCCTTGGACACTCCTGGCTGCCCAAGAACAGGGGAAAGCAAAGAAAGCAGATGGTTGACTGATAGAAATCACAGTCATGCAGGACAGGAGTCTCCTTCAGTTTATGGATAACTTAGTAAAGTGCAAGAAAAAGGTAATCTTATCCATAGCCTAATCTTCAGAAACCTATAGACTCAATTTCCTGGGGTTTAAGTGCTTGGCATAGTGATGTGGGAAACTAAGGCAAATGAAAAATTTAAATTCCCTTACTGGCTACAGCCCATTGACAAGTCCTTGAAACAGGCAGAGTGACCTCCTTCTAGGAGCTCAGCTGCCTCCATGATGACACTTTGCTAGGGGCAAAAGGGAATCTTGGCTTACCATTATCGTGACTCCTCAGGATCCTGTAAGTCTACTTTAACATATAACAATTCCTTTGGAAACTTCCTTTATCTCAACTCCCCCAAGATATATGCTAGGAGTCATACTCCAAGCTTATGGCCCCATGATATACATCCGAAGGGTCTCATGACTGAAGTTTTACTAAACGGTAATAAATGGCATTTTTCTAACAACAGCTAGCCCCTCAATGTCCTGGAAACCTTGATTCCAAAATTCCTTGGAGACTTATGCTGTCCCTAACCCCGTCCCAGCCTGGGAGTATATAATTAGTTACCTGTCACAACCCCAGTGCCACTCTTTCTGCCCACGGGTCCTGTCCCCTGTACTTTAATAAAATCACCTTTTGCACCAAAGATGTCTTCAAGAATTCTTTTTTGGCCTCTGGCTCCAAACCCCACCATCACCCCAAAAGTCCATCACTCTGAATTCTTAGCAGCATCCCTTACAGTTAGCTGTTTGATATGTGTGCAGCTTGGTGGAATTTGAGAGTGTTTTACATGCTGGAATCCTGCTTTGCCAGTCTTCTCTCTCCTGATAACATTTCCTAAATGAGGGCAGCCAAAAGAATAATAGTGAATGGGAAACAAATTATCACTTTATTTTTAGCTAAACCAGTGCCAATAACCTCCATTTCTAAGCACTTGCAGAAGTAAATCGTTATTATGTCCCAACTGGAAAACCTATAATCACTTCATTTTACCACTCTAAACTTAATAGAAAAGATGGGAAAAATCCCAAATATCACACAGAGATATTAAGTTCTCAAAATGAAACTTTTCATTTCTGGATAAAGTTCCAAAGTAACTACCGTCCATTGCTCTCCTCTTTCTTATTGTCTTAAGTTTGTTCATCTCAGAAGGATTTTCACTTAGATTTCTGGGTGGTCTGAATCCCTTGTACGACATTTGTAGTGTGCCCCCACATTCACTGGAATGGGTGTAGACATCTCAGCAGATCCAGATTTGATTTATTCAATCTGATTTCTTATGTGTTCCACTTTTTCAAAATTTCAAGAATAATCAGTTTTAATAAAAATAGCCCCACACTCGATAAACTTAAAAATCACCAGAGGGGCGCCTGGGTGGCGCAGTCGGTTAAGCGTCCGACTTCAGCCAGGTCACGATCTCGCGGTCCGTGAGTTCGAGCCCCGCGTCAGGCTCTGGGCTGATGGCTCGGAGCCTGGAGCCTGTTTCCGATTCTGTGTCTCCCTCTCTCTCTGCCCCTCCCCCGTTCATGCTCTGTCTCTCTCTGTCCCAAAAATAAATTAAAAACGTTGAAAAAAAAATTAAAAAAAAATCACCAGAGATAATATAAAACATGTATTATCTAAGCTTTATTTCCATTATTTCAAGAAAGAATAATATACCCAGAACCCAGCAACCATTAAATTTGGATCTCTTCTTGCTTTAATCAGTCATAGGCCACAGTTAAGGCTCAGAGCCATTTGGAATGAACAGGACGCGCAGAGAACACGTAAGACAAAAACAAAACAAAAATGAAAAGCTTCTTAGTTTCTGCCTTTCTGGGATACCAGCCAGTCCATGCCAGTTGTCCAAAAGTTATAACATTTGGGCTTAAATGACATTAGGAGAAATCTCCATTCAAAAAGCTGATTATTTTGTTATGGAAGCCACAAGCTGTCTCATTTTCATGCAGCTTCCATAGGAATATCCCAAACCTAGGGATTCACAGTAAAATCTAATGAGAAGAAACACTATTTCCTCCCAAGATCTTTCCATTTGGCAGAATTTAAATGCCTGTGTATTGATTAATTTTAGCTATCCTTTTCTATCATCTACTTTTTTTACTTAGTTTCAGGGCCTTATTTCCTAACAGAGAAAAATACCATTTCCTCAGTCATATCTAAATATAAACAACAAAAAACAACAACAACAAGCAAGAAACCATCTAATGGAAACCAGTTTTGGAGCATCCAATCTTCTGTCTTTTATCAATTCACATCACTATAAGATGCTGGTCCCAACCTCATGATCTAGACTTCTGTTATATATTACTTCTTTAGTCTTGTGGACAGCAGCCATTGTTGGGAATACATCTATATACTAAAGATATGTATATTTTAAGGTGAGTCTTTCTTCCCCTAGCAAGGGCTTAACAGCTCTACAAAGAGCTCCAAAGTCATGAAGAAATGGATCTTCCATTATTATCAGATTACCTAGGCAACTAGGTTCCATCAGTTCTTTTTTACCACGAATATTAGCTGCAATTACACCTGATAGTATGACTTCTAACTCATGACTGCTGAACATCTTTGAGCCTTAAATATGCGTAGGTAGTACTAGTACCTAGATAGTAGTTTCTGAACATGACATTAGTGAGACTATATAGAAATAGTGATTTTTACAGAATGGAAATTTTGATGGAATTCAAACTAAGGATCTAAAACTTACTCCATGTAGTGAATAGCATCTCTTGTCACTTTCCATTTATACTCTTTGTCATGGGAGCTAGAAGACTGAAAACTAATTAAATACTCCCAACCTTCCTGTTATGTTACACTAGTAGGTGGCTGATGAAAGATGGGAAGGAGGCAAGAAGAGCCATTTCCTTTCATTTGTTTCTAAGATGGAAAGCTCTAATGTTCTTCCAGGAGAAATATGGAAAATAGCAGCTCTGCAGCAACTTAGCCTCAGACTCGATGACTGCCTCTTGATTTTTTCAGAAAGCCCTTTTCTCCCCTTTGCTTTTCCAATACCACTATACCACTTGGTCTTCCAGCACTACTGAAAACTTTATTATGAATTTCACTACCTAAATAATTACCATCAGCTAAATTTCCAGAATTATTTTTCCCCTGACTGAACACTGACTGATAGGTTTCTTGATATCAGGAATGGGATGAGGAAACATATCCACAAAAATAAGCATCTGGGATTTGTGATTTGACCTACTTATATTGAAATGCAGTGATGACCTCATTGCTAGTGGAAAACTCCGGGCTGGTAGTCAAAATTATGCAGTGGGAAGATAGTCATTCAACTTACTTTCTGCAGTTGTCTTGTATGAAGTGTATATCAAAGACAAAATTTTGGGAAATCAAGAGTCTGTTACACTTAATCATAATTGAGTAAAAAGGGCCTTTGACTTAACTGGAGAGATTATATAAATAAAATGTTGGGGTGCCTGAGTGGCTCAGTTGGTTAAGCGTCTGACTTCGGCTCAGGTCATGATTTTGCCATTCGTGAGCTTGAGCCCTGCATCGGGCTCTGTGCTGACAGCTCAGAGCCTGGAGTCTGCTTTGGATTCTGTGTCTCCCTCTCTCTGTGTTTCTCCCATGCTCACACTGTGTCTGTCTCTTTCTCAAAAATAAATAAAGGTTAAAAAATATTTTAAAAAATGTCAAGCTGAATATTTTAATTAATTCACATCATTGTTAGACAACCAGAGTACTTCTAGTATTGCTCTAAGTTTAATTATTTTACTCTAATAGCTGCAAGCCTGCTGAAGATAAAAGTAAGACCCAAAATTTTGATTCTGTGGGTGAAAAATTACAAAGTGAGTTGAATTCACAGTATTGCCAGTTTTTATTTTAAAGTGTAACCAGGAAAAAGTAGTTTATATACAGGATAATGGCACTAATTTCTGCAATGGGAATTTTTCTAAGGATATTAGATGAAAGAGAGTAAAACATAACATGTAAGTCAAGTTTGTCAATATTAGTGCACTTACCAGAGATTCTTGGATCAATTTGTTATCTTGAGCAGCAACTAGGATTGGCTCTAATACTTTGCTCTGTTGACTGATGAAACTTTAACTCATATTCAATGAAGTTTAGATCCAAGAATATTCCTTCTATATACCTCTTTAAAATTATATTAAAGAGCCCAAAGGTTTATGGCTATAAGAATATTAAAGTGAATTTATCATGTGTGACTTTCCCTTCCATCCACCAAGAGGCCCAGAGGACTTTCCCTTTAGCAATGCATTAAAAAATCTTAAAAATCTTTGCATTACTTGTTCTTGAAATTTGAGGATGATGATGCAAGACTGAGTCAAAAAATATATTTCCTGATTTTAATGGAAATTCTGGAAATGGCAAAGACTAAGTTGTGCTTAATGGACAAGAGTTAAGGTGGGCGTCATTGCTATAGGGGACAGGTGGCGATCAGAGTGTCAGAATGATTTTTCTTTTAGCACTAATTGTTCAGTTTCTGTGACTGAAATAGATGGGCAGCCTTCTAAAATATCTATATTAAAAAAACCCACATAACACAACTAACTCTAGACCTGTTATACATCATCAAAATAGGCATGGTGCAGTTTCAAGAACTTACCCACTTTGTATACATTTGACAAACAAAGGCCCAGAACCTCTTAAATGAAGGTAAAGCCAGGCGCCTTGAAAAGGGATATGAGAAATTACCACAATTAGGTACTGTTAATCTTCCTTCATGCTTTTTCCAAAGGGACCAATAGCTATTATTCGGAATTACTGTGCATTCATTGGGAAATGGAAATATTCAGATATCTATGGGATTACTAAAACAATAGCTTTGAATTGTCTTTAATCACTGGAAATCTGAGCCATTCTTATAGTCCACTGATCAGAGGAGGGGAATTAATGATGGCAAGTTGTAAATGTTGATTGGAACCGAGTCCATATCATAATGGATGTAGTGGGTCAGCAGATACAACCTATGGCTGTTCTCCCTATCTGTGACGAGTTGTTTGAAGACACATATTTAGAAACTGACAAAATTCCCACATGGCTTCCAGATTTGTGGAATAAGAACTACTATAAAAAAAAAGATCATGTAAAAAGCTCTGAAATGAACCTCCTACCTGAATAATAAGCCAAAACAATACTCTCTCTATGGTGGAACTGCAGAAATCAATGCCATCTTTGAAAACTTGAAAGATTCATAAATATTACAATCACATTTCAATTTTACTCAATTATTTAGCATGCAAAATAATTACTTGCAAAATAAATACATACAAAAGGTGGGCAAGTCTTGAAAAATGACATTTAATTATTATAAAATTGATCAAGTTGCAGATGCTGTTCTAAATATGATCTACTAGACAAATCAGTACAGTCTTGTTGGTATGCAATATTTTCCCTTATTTCCATGAGTCTACCTCCTACATTTTTGAGCGGTATTAATAATGGGAATTTATTTTGCTAAGACACACCTATGGGTAGTCTAGCTGAAGGGATTTATTTCTCTTTTATTGAGCTTAATTATTATCACATTGACCTCTTCACATTTGTGTAATACTTCACAGTTTGCAAAGTATTTTCATTTTCCCAGTGAAGGAATTGATATATATAATCTCTCTATAGTGTTTTCATATATATTTAATAATTTTCCCAAGGGCAAAAGGGTACCTAACTGAGAAGAGGAGATCTCAATTCAGATTTTTTTAAGTCAGTCTCAGACTCTTTGTGTTCACTGAGGAAAGACCGAAGGGCAGGTGAGAGGTGCATTGATGCCTGCATGCTGCTTTCACTAGAAGTATATCTCTCTATGGAATTATAAGTTATGAAGGAACAGAAAGACTTCAAGGATCCAACCCACTCATTTTACAGACAAAGAAGCTGTTCTAAACAGTTTGAAAAACATTGCAAATATACACCAAGGGGACAAAAATTTCCTTTCCTAATCTAGTACATAAAACTCTCAGAGAAAATATAAATTGTCATTATTCAGTGATTCTCTTATATGAATTCTCTTACAGCTCTTATATGTTTGTGTGTATGTATATATGTTTTTCACCATACAGCGTTATTACAATATTATTGACTATATTCCATATGTTGTACTTTTCATTTCTGCAGCTTATTTTATAATTGGAAGTTTGTACCTCTTAATCTCCTTCACCTATTTCTTCATCTATTCTATAGTATATTTTAAACAATATATCATATCTGAAATGTTTTCTTAAACTTTAGTTGTTAATGATGATGATGATGATGGTTGGAGTTGTAACCCTTTGCAAGTAAAAAGAATACAGTGGCACTGAACAGATCAAAATAAAGTCAACCTAAGTAATTATTGTAGTTCAATATTTCAGAATGTCAATGATGAATTCAGTGATGAATTCCATCCCAAAATAGCTGCAAGAAGCTAAGGCAAACAAATAGGAATTGAATGCTGTATGGAGTCAAGACAGCTGGCATTTGTTAACGGTATTCATGGGTCATATTAAAGTCAGTGGGAGGAAGTGATGGGTGGGGAAAGTTCTTTTCTTCTTTCCAGATGGCTTCTGTAGCTTAGTCTGTCAGAATTAAAGCATGATGATGGAATAGGAGTGTATACACTGAAGCCTAAGCTTACCAATGCTTGAGTGGACAGTAATATGTTCCCTAATAGCCTGGGCCCATTTTTTCTATCCATTATCTAAGGAGACATTGCACCATTTTGGAATGAACACAGAAATTAGTATTAAAATACTTAGGTTCCAATCCTGTCTGGGTGGTCTTGGGCAAGTGCTACTTGTACTAACTACTTTGCACTACGCATCTTCATCCATAACAGAAAGGAAAGCATAAAACTACTAGAAATATTATATGCCAAGATGGACAGTAGTTGTGAAACTGTAAACTACTAATCATTCCCTAAATGTTAATAATTGTTACATATACATATATACATAGTGAGTGTATATCAAGAATGAGTCTTTTGTGATCGCCACAAATCTAAAAGTAAATAGCTGGCTCAAGTGGCCACCCGTGATAAATAATTAAAAAGCTGGAGTAAACATGTGATGTAACTGTTTTCAGATTTTCAACAAAAATATTACAAAACTATAATACCTAAAATGAAGGAAATAAATGAGATAATCCCAGGAATAGTCTGTTTTTTGCCTGGAGGTCCTTTCTGGATGTCAGCCCAGAGAAGGGGAGTCCAAGAAGAGCATAGCAATAGTGCTGACCAGACGAAACAGAGATTGGTCGTTTACAGGTCCTGGAGTGGCTGGAATTAGTGGGATGGGAGAGTAAAGGAAATTTGGCAGAGAACAACAGGAGAACTGAGGGTAGGAAGTATTGGACCATTGATTGTGTAACTTGCTCCAAGTATTTAAACCAGTCATGTACTACAGAGAAAAGTATATTTGAACAATTTTCTATTTAGGCATCATTGAAATATTTCAGAATATCCAGTCTTCTGATCCCTTCTGGATTTAGAACATCAAAATATCATACTCCTCACTCCTAAATCGACCTTTTAGAAAATCCCAAACCATTGTTCTAAAAACAGATGCATAGCGGGGGAAATATCCTAAGGCTCTGAGTCCAAAAGATGGCTGTATCAATATGTTAATCAGAATTCAGACATTTCTTATGAAAATGCTCAGGCTTACTCTTCGTCTCTTAAAGATATACTTCTGTGAAAGAGTGCTTAATTTATGTTATGAGAATAACTTACTACAGATGTCTGTTACTAATCTTCTAAACAGTCACACACCATAACATAAGTTGCCAAAGCTTCCACGTAAACTTTAAAAAATGAAATTTTTCAGTTTAACTGGCATTTACATTCTGATTTTTCTGTTTTTGTATTTGTTTGAAAATATGAACTACTTCAGGCACACAGAAAAGTAAGAGAACAAAGTAAAACAAATTATGTAAGGCAGTGATTAAAAACATGGCCTCAAGAGACAAAATGCATGGGTTCAAACCCAGTTCAACCTTTATTTGCTGTGTAATTTTGGAAAGCTTACTAAACTTATCAGCCTCAGTTTTAATCCCATAAAATGGAAAGAATATGGTATTTTTCCTATAAGTTGTTATAATAATAGGTATAAAGGACTTAATGGTATTAGTGAGACTTCAATAAATAGGAGCGGTTTTGATACAAAATATTCCACTGGTCAAATCATTTGGCCATATTTGCTTTAGATCTCTGTCTCATTTTTAAGAATTAAAATATAACATGTAACTCAAAGTCCCTTGATTTTTTTTTCCTTTCTCTCTCCTCATAGGCGGCAAATTAGTTTGGCTTTTATCATTCCCTTGCCAGTTATAGTTTTTACATATTTAAGAAACTAAAATGAATGCATATATTGTTTTATATACTAATTTTAAAATTCCATACTTAGTGCCTAGGTACAATAAATGAGGATGTTAAGTTTTCAACATGTGTGTTTAAATCACCTTTTAAAAAAGAATTATGCATTTATATCTTCTGTTGAGTAAAAGTTCAGACTTGTACAACTTGGTGTGTCATATAAAAGATCAGCTGAATAAAAAGCTTTATAATATTTCCCAGATAGTATGTTATATCTTATCTGTTAAAATATATACCACAGTTATAATGGGATTAACTCTAAACCCAAGGGGCATTTTAAGTTATATTTTAGCGACTTAAAAGAGTAAAGCATTTGTAAATAAAATCTTGGACTAATTCAGTTGATTCCTATCAATCTGAAAGATGGGCTTGGTTTTATTTTTTATTTTATTTAATTAATTAATTTAGTTACTTAGTTATTTTAAGATGGGCTTGGTTTTAGAGGTGCACATGAGGAACTGATGAGAAACTGGATATTGCTTTCTGGAAAAAGTTAATAAAATACTATAATAATCTTAAGTAACGACTGAGAGAGGAAGACGTGTCTTAGCAAAATGAGCTTCTGTGACTAGTGCTGTTCAAGAATGCAGGAGATAGATATCATGGGAATAAGGAAAACAGTGCCTGAATGGTGCATCAGTTTGACTTGATGGACCCCTAGGGCTTTCTTGTTCTCATATGAGAATGTGCTTCTGTGTTCATTCAACAAAGGTAGTGCTATAGTGTTTCATCATAACAGAAACATCGTATTTTCAAGTTGAGCTCTCATGGAATCTGTTATAAATGGTCTGTTCATGAGATACATATACTTTTAGATTTCTGCTTCCAAGGTGATCTTGTGCAATTCACCTTGAATTTCATTTACTCTGCTTAGCCACAATCACATAATATATGGGATCTTACCTGCCAGAAAATAGTTGCCTAATGAGGTCTTAGCAAAACAATGAAAAGTTCCTGCCAACAAAGACATTTATTTTCTCAATCCTTTCATATTAAATGTTTATTCAAAATTATTTTAAAGTTAGCAATGTTGCCTCCTTCCATTTCTTTTTTCTTTTTCTCTCTCACTTTGTTATTATTTTCTGAAAACTGTGTTTGGACAGAGACCTGTGCTAGGAATTCAGGAGGTAAACAAAGTAAGTTATAGAACTATGTGTTCAAGTGTACTTCAAGGATAAAGGCTTCAGACAAGCACAAAAGGAAACCAAAGAAAAACAAAAAGTATATATACAGCTTAAAGATGTTCTAGAGAATAAGCAAATGAGTATGAAAATACTGAGAAGAGACAGAGTACTTACAGGCAGAACTAAAGGATTAAGAAAGAAGTAAAATTAGTTCAGAAAAAAATGGATAGAAAGTCAATTAATGGAGTTAGAAGAGTTTTAAGAACATGAGTAGTGATGTTACAGGGAGAATGAAATCCACTTTGGCTGTCACGTATGAGGAAGAGTAGTAAGAGAGTAAAAGGAAAGCAGATCATAAGGGAAACCTGAACACACAGCCTCAATCTCAGAATGCAATGGGGAAATATATGAAGAATTTGATTGTCATGGTATTAGATTAAAAAAAAAACAACATTAGATTTTAGAAAAATCCTCTGATTTTAAAATGTTTGAAATTTTCTCTGTGTCTTCCACATTTGCAAAATGGCATGGAGATGGGTAGATACCGAACATCTCCAAGAGGTCTAAATCTGAGTGTTCATTATTTTGCTATTAATTTCTAGTTTTATTGCATTGTGGTCAAATGTGCAATTTGGGTGTCTTATTTTACATTATCTATTGGTTCATTTAAGATTCAAGTTACCTTCAACCTAAGTCTGTATCATTCTGCCTTTTGCACCCCTATTCTAATTGCCACTGCCTTCATCCTCTCCTTTAGCTGATGAGTCAAACAGTCGTCAGACATACAATTCCAATGTGCTTTTAAAACTTTTTTTAATGCTTATTTATTTTTGAGAGAGAGACAGAATGCACACAGGGCAGGGGCAGAGAGAGAGACACAGAATCTGAAGCAGGCTTCAGGCTCTAAGCTGTCAGCACAGACCCTGATGCGGGGCTCGAACCCACAAACGGTGAGATCATGACCTGAGCCGAAGTTGGACGCCCAACCGACTGAGCCACCCAGGTGCCCCTCCCACATGCTATTTTGATCACATCACTTCTCTACTAACAGTGGTTTAATGGATGCCTGTTGTTTAGCTGCTTACAGGTTTGAATCAAGGTCTTTTTACTAAAAATTCAAATACCTTCATGATCTGATTCATGCCTTTTTTTCTAGCCTTATTTCCCATGTCTTTGAGAATATTTTTTATGTAATAGTCATGAAGAAGTAATTTCTTTCAATGACATGACTTTGTGTCTTTGAATTTGCCATTGTCTCTGCCTAAAATGTTTTTATCCTGTCTTTATATCTTCTCTGCTTCCTTGGTAATGCACTGCAGGTATTCAGGATGGAGTTTATTCTGACTTCTGTAGGCACAATTACTTCACTGTCCTCTACAGTTTTTTCACCTAACTCTCTTGTCATTTTGCTTTTTGTTGGTTAAATGAAAGAATAAATTATACATTCTACAGGATAGTAATAAACATAAATATCTGTTGAGTGGATGAATGGACAAATATATCTATGGCATTTTAGGATTTTTTTGTGCAACCCCCAAATAAGAAACTTAATATGTTTATAATAATTATTATGTATCTATTTATGCTTTTATCTTGAATCCTGATTAAATTATAGATCACTTCTGGAATTTGGGACAGATTTGAAATGATCATGGAAATAGGTTAACTTTTATTGCTACCATTAATTAAAAGGTAGACAACTACAGGGCTTTGCCCTATAATTGTATATATTCAGCCTGCTAAATATAATAGAAATAGCAACTATTACTGTAGGCAGGAATATAAAAGGTGGCAATAGTAGAACCTGAACAGAGTTAATTTTAGAGAGATTCGTTTCTGCCAGATCAAAACTATGATGACTGTAGAGCAGAAGAGGGCAGCAAAGTGCAGCCCAGCCAGAAACCTGAACTTGATAAAAGGGTCTGGGAGGAGAGGAAGGGTATACCTCAAAGAACCAGCGAGGGTGGGTGCAGCAGTTAGCTGTGGAGAAATGTAGACCCAAGAAACTAATCAACTGTCTCTGTAGCAGGGACAGTAGCCAATAAAACAAATAAAATAAAAAGTATGAAAACAATATTGTTTTTACCCTCCTTATCACATTTTAATCTTTGAAATAATTCTCTGCAGTATAACTGCGCATCACCTGAAGGAAATAACACCCAAAGAAGGGAACTACCAGGCAGCAATATAGCCATTACTTCTCTCAGATAACCCAAGCCAACATGAACATGAGCAAGTCATATGGACAAGAGGCAGAGCCAGTAAGGTTTCAACAAGGAGAGCAAAGGCCAAGAGCAGGGTCTAAGAATCAGAACCAAAGTGAGAGTCACAGAAGGCCAGAATTAGAGACAGAATAAGTCCACAAAAGATGCACAATAGCTTTAAAAGGATGTTGGGAATGGATTCTGAAGTCTTAGATAGCATTCCTTCTAGGTAAAGATACTTTGTTATGCTCAGAATCGGGATGAGACTTTACATGGCTATCAGATTTGTCTTGTTGGAATTCAGATCTTTTGACATTTTATTTTTATTGCCAAAGGTTGTAGCATGGCATTTAAAGGTCAATATGATGGGGGTGCCGGGGTGTCTCAGTCAGTTAAGCATCCAGCTTTTTTTTTTTTTTTTTTTTTTTTTTTCAACGTTTTTATTTTTGGACAGAGAGAGACACAGCATGAATGGGGGAGGGGCAGAGAGAGAGGGAGACACAGAATCGGAAACAGGCTCCAGGCTCCGAGCCATCAGCCCAGAGCCTGACGCGGGGCTCGAACTCACGGACCGCGAGATCGTGACCTGGCTGAAGTCGGACGCTTAACCGACTGCGCCACCCAGGCGCCCCAAGCATCCAGCTTTTGCTCAGGTCATGATCTTGTAGTCCATGGGTTCGAACCCCATGTCAGGCTCTGTGCTGACAGTTCGGAGCCTGGAGCCTGTGACTCCTCTCTCTGCCCCTCACCTGCTCCCACTCTGCCTCTCTCTCTCTCTCTCTCTCTCTCTCTCTCTCTCAAAAATAAACATTAAAAAAATTAAACGAAGTTCAGTATGGTGTATTCATAACCTAGCCATCTTAGTTCCACTGCCTTTTTCCTATGTGATGAAACTGCAACAATTTTACATGAGTTTGAACTGTTCAAGGATAGGGATAAGATAGTATCCTAGGCTCTCAAGTAATTTTTATTAAACAAATGTACAAATATTACTTACCCCAACATAGATTAAAAATTTTTAGTGCTCCAACAAAGCATACAATTTTGCACTTGAATGGTACTGACTGGGGTGACCATTATAGCCAAAAGGAACACAATTCTTTTGCTGTTGCAATGGCAGAAGGATTCTCTGAGTTGTGGCCTCATCCTTAGAGGAAGTAGGTGCTGCAAAACCTCATCTACCCTGCAAGCCTGTCAGAAAATTGCCAACGCAGAGAATTTGAAGAATTTCTGCCACATAGTCACATTTGCACAGGGGCAAAATCAGAAGTCCAGTCTAAAAAAAATACACATTATGAGCACTTTCCTACCCATCCCCAGTGTCTCTCTGTTTCTCATTTTTTGAAGCCCTTTAGGCAGGAGAGAAGATTTCTCCTACAAAATGAAATTATCATTTCCTTTTTCCTCATAAACACATGTTTCCTTTGGCCGTACACAATTTAGCTTCTTAATTATTTGAGTCACATTTCCATGCTTTTTTTTAATGTTTATTTACCTTTGAGAGAGAGAGAGAGAGAGCCAGCACAAGCAGGGGAGGGGGAGAGAGAGAGGGAGACAAAGAATCTGTAGCAGGCTCCAGGCTCTGAGCTGTCAGCACAAAGTCCGACACGGGGCTTGAACCCATGAACCATGAGATCATGACCTGAGCCGAAGTTGGACATTTAACCAACTGAGCCACCCAGGTGCCCCACATTCCATGCTTTCTAATTATATTTGTTTACATTCTTCTGTCTTAAATTTAATCAAGGTGTATAGTGCCCAGTAAAGCAGCACTTCTAAATCTTACTGGTATAAAGATCAAGAATCAACATTGCTCAATTAGGAGAATTGATTATTGAAGATCATCTTTACCCAATCCTTTGTTCATTGAGAACAATAGGCTTATATACCGATATCATGGTTGAAAGTTTTGTTTAAGAAATGTTATTTTAAACACTTCAGTACCAAAAAGAAACCTCCTAAGGTCATTGTCTAATTTCATCTCTATATTCAAAAAGCATATCACAGTATATTTTAGATTCACTATTTTCTCTAAGGAAATTTTGTTTTCTTTTTAGCTATTATAACAAAGTTCTGAGACTTTGAAAAAAGTAATATTGTAGTATATAACAAATTTGTTTCTGATATTTTATTTTAACCAAGTCTGCAATGCTTTTACTAATTATCTGGATAATGGTCATGTAATTAAGATTTTCAAATGACAAAACCAAAATCTGTATGTTGTTTCAAAAAGGGAATTTCAATTTTAATAACAGTGCATTTATAAAAAGTATGTTTAAGCATGAAATGTTCAAGTATAATAGCACTACAATTTAGTTGGTGAATTAAGGATATATGTACTCTAAAAATACTTCTTACAATTTCCACTTCTAATATCTAGACATTAGAAAAAACATTTCCAACTGGAATGAAAATCTTTTATACTTGATGCCTAAATTTTCTGTAGAGCATCACATAGTGTATTCATATTTTCTGTTAATTTCAGAACTATATTTTTAACATTGCAAAATAATTTTAAATGAAAGTTAAATATTGACCTGAAGCAAACAAAAATACTGTTCTTAAGTTTCTTTTCATTCACAACTTTCATAGTAATTTCTAATTTTTTTGTTACTAGGAAAAAATAGGTAAATATTATAGATGTCATGTTGTTATTAGAAACAGATACCCATTCACTACGATGTGTATTATTTTTAGACTTTTTATTTGGCAGGACTTCTTTGTATTTTTTTAAAAAACGAAAAGATCATTTAGAATATGCATCCGGACACCAACACCTCCATTTAGAGAAAACACAAACAAGTGACCATGGAAGAGTGCTTTTCTGTGTATACTAACTCTGTGTGGCAAAAGTTCAAAAGCAGCAGGATTCTCCCATCTGTTTGCAAGCTGTCCTAGATCATTGGATTTACAGGAATTCCATTTTCCTTTGGTAAAGGA
This sequence comes from Neofelis nebulosa, assembly GCF_028018385.1. Classification (NCBI taxonomy): domain Eukaryota; kingdom Metazoa; phylum Chordata; class Mammalia; order Carnivora; family Felidae; genus Neofelis; species Neofelis nebulosa. The sequence goes on along the minus strand of NC_080783.1, from coordinate 47,328,875 downwards.
CACATTTCTGTAAGATTTGAAGGGAAATTTCAGTGTTACTCAGGAGGACAAATAGGTACACAGTAGGTAAACCTAATAATCCTTTATTTGGCAATAATAACTCTACTTTAAAAACAAAATACAGACATTAATAACTAATATAATGTTATTTGTTGAAGAACCCAGGAGAAGCAAGTAAAAATGAATAATTTGGAATCATTTAAAACCAAAGTATTCATGTGATAAAATGGATTACAAAATATATAGTGGATTCAATTATAGATAGTTTTTTGGAGAGATGTGTGCAGGCACATGTGCATGCACACACACACACACACACACACACACATTTCCTTTCACAGTGGAAATATTGCCCCTGTATTTAGTACCTAGTTTTATCCCATTGTTTTTGAAGACCAGGATGTGATTCATCCTAAAAATAGCTTTCTCCCATATAAAGTGTCTGAATAAAAATAGTTTGTTGTTGTAGTATTCAGGAAAGTCTAAAGACCTTGTGTGTGTGTATGTGTGTGTGTGTGTGTGTGTGTGTGTGTGTGCGCGCGCGTGCGCGCGTGCGCGTGTGTGTGTGTGTCTTAAACATAGCAGCCTTATAACACTGTGAAAGAATCACCAGGGAGTAGAGTACTATGTGTAGAATTATTATTTAATAGTTTGAGATGATAAGAACATGAAAATATATTGGTTTTTAGTTAGAATGATATCTGATTTAAATATTTGTCTTTTATATCAATAATTATACAGTTTGCTTCATTTTATGTAATTCCTTTCAACGTTTTTTTTTTTTTTTTTTTTTTTATTTTTGGGACAGAGAGAGACAGAGCATGAACGGGGGAGGGGCAGAGAGAGAGGGAGACACAGAATCGGAAACAGGCTCCAGGCTCCGAGCCATCAGCCCAGAGCCTGACGCGGGGCTCGAACTCACAGACCGCGAGATCGTGACCTGGCTGAAGTCGGATGCTTAACCGACTGCGCCACCCAGGCGCCCCTGTAATTCCTTTCAATAATAATCTAGTAAGATTTTAAATAAACTTTTAAATGTTCCTATTATTTTCCTTTTTCATGTATACTATACTTTGTATGTTTTAGGTGAACCAATATCCCACTAGGGAATTTTCCACATTTAATGTTTTCTGTTATTATTGTATATTATACAATTTTATAATGATTCTTTACTTTCAACAATTTTCAAATATAAAAGAAAAAGACCTTATGAGAAAAAGGCGAAGAAATAAAGTGAGAAATTGCTTTTGCTTGTGAGTACTTGTTGTGTTGTTTTACTTTTTTGTTTTATTTTAAATGAAACTGTACTTCACATTACTGCAATAGAGGTTTTTATGAGCTTTTTTTTTTCTGAATTCTTAAGAGTAAGAATAATAAGAGTAAGAGTAATACTCTTAACCTAAAAATTGAATGATGTTAGATACAATATCCACATGTTTGGTGTTTTAAAAATCTCCTGATGTCACTCCAGTAATCATAATTTATTTGAAAAAGACTCTACTACATTACGCAAATAAGGACTTCAGTGTCCAGGTGCCTGGGTGGCTCAATTGGTTAAATGTCCGACTCTTGATTTCAGCTCAGGTCATGATCTTATGGTTCATGAGATAGAGCCTGTGTTGGGCTCTGCACTGACAGCAAGGAGCCTGCTTGGGATTCTCTCTCTTCCTCTGTCTTGCCCCTCCCTCCCTCTCTCTCTCTCTCTCTCAAAATAAATAAACTTAAAAAATTTTTATTTTATTTTATTTTTTTTAATTTTAAAAAAGGATCTTCAATGTCATTAAGATCTGAGTGTTTTGACAATGAAGCATGTTTTATTTTCAATAATTAATAGTATACCACTGTAGTAGTTTTTTGTATTGAAGTTCAAAGTGACCATTCCTTTAGTCTACTTCAGAATTCATTCAAGTGAATTAAGATGAACACATACTAATATTAATGCAATAAGTTGTATTTGTGAGTTACAACACAATTGCAGAGCAAGTGGAATAGTAACTGAAGCAGTAAACATTTTTGAGATTAAACTTCTTGAATGCTTTTTATAATCACACCAATTCCTACTCCTCCAACTGTTTTTTTTAAATTTTTAAATTTTTTTCCCTCTTTTACAGAGAGGTTTTCTTTCATTAATTCCCTACTAGAGTAATTCAGTGTTCAAAAACAGGAAGCAATCATTAGGAGTGGGCCAGACTCTGTTATATATTAAGAGAACTGAGTTTTCCTTGTCATTCTATCTTTGCAAATGGTGATGAATATTCATTAAGCTAGGGAAAAATTGGCCAGCTGTGAATCTTTGCAAAGTGCCCTAATGTTCCAAACCAAAAGGAAACCAAAAATTATGAAGCCTCTATTTCCGTGTAACATCAAGGATGAGGAAAATAAGCTAGCCAAAGTATTCTCAGGAGGAAAAATATTCTTACACAATTTAGAGGGATATGTACACTTTTTTTGAGTAAAACTGTGATTTTCAGATTTCTTCCAATGTCATCTTTAGAAGACAAAAAGGAAAGGAATCCTATAATTATACTAGTCCTTAAGTTTATTTCCCTTCTGCTGTACTATAAGGGATCTGGCTTGTTTTTTTAAATAACACGTGAGACTTTTTGAAGTAACCAGCACTTTATATTACATTTAGCCAATATGAATGGGAATGGGATGCTTCTGCCTTTAAGAGAACCATATCTTCCTTATAAAAATCTGTGTTACATTCTTGGATATTAAAATATTTGAGTTAGTTCTGTGTTTTCTTGTGTTGTAATGGTGACCACACTTAAACTGAAAAGAAATATACTCCTATGTGTTAGAAAAATGTTACCTATACTTAATGAATCATAGTGTATTTTCAGGTTTTTTATTTCTTTAGATAAGAATGCTCTTACATTTTAATACATCAGACCAAAAAGCAACATTTGAAAGTTTTACTTTCACTTTTCTCTATACTTCAAAGTTAAGTATTTAGAACTCTATATTATTTGTATTAAATGAGCATGTACTTGTTCACTTTAAATCATAATTAGGAATAGTAAAAATATTATTTTGTTCCCAAAATATTTATTTTTTTATTAAAAGTCTTTCCTCTTGGTCAGGGAACAAAAAGAAGTTTCCTAAAGCCAAAATTAACTTCCTGATTGCTTGGAACCATTTGGTTATGAGAAAAGGAGTAGATTCAAAGGGAAAGAACCCATTAAAGTCACCATGCCAGGCCATTGTCCTTTTTGGCAATTTGCATTCAGAGACTTACATAAAGTAGGCAGTGTCTATCTTCTTAAACCATTGCTGTCCAACTGATTATTCTTGATAAACTGATCCATCTTTAAAAAATCAAGTATTGAAATATAATTAGCACATAATATTGCCTAAGTTTAAGATGTACCTGAGTTGATTCAATATAGTTCTGTATTGCACTAGGATTCCCACTGTAGCATTAGCTAACACACAACCACTTTACATAATTATCATTTCTTTTTATGGTGGGAACAATTAAGATATAGGCTCTTACCAGCTTTGAGTTTATAATACAGTATTGTTGTATGTAATCACTGTGCTGTACATTACATCTCCAGAACTTTATCTACTGTTTGCAAGTTTGTATCCTAAACATCTCCTCAATTTCTCTACCCCAGAACTCCTGGTAATGACCATTCTACTATTCTACTCTCTGTTTTAATGAGTTTGGATTTGATAAACTACCCAGTCCTAATGAGGATCTCTGACTCCCTATAATTTTGTGGGAATTTCAGATGTCAATATTGTCCCTTCATGAAAATGAAAAATAGATACATTTCTGAAAAGAGTGGAAAACTCCTGCTTGTAAAATTATGCTGGGTGTTCTAAAAGGATACCATTAAATGAGTCTTTGGCTATAAAATCATTGTAATACAATTAGGTCAAAAGAGTTCTAAGTCATACATCTAAACTTTTTACTTTTATAGGCTAGTTGGAAGATACCACTGATAAATTATTTTAATTCCCTATAATATATTTGTAGCTATGCATAACCATGTGGAGGACAAAATTTTAATATAGTACAGGTATGTAGTAAATGTAGTGTAGTAAAGTAGGTATCACATTTAACTGATTTTCCAAATCTAGGTCACTCCTCTGGGAATAATCTCCTTAACTGCACCTGCTTGTTTGTCTGCCTTGGAGCTCCCTCTAAATGTGACTTCCCCAGGGAAGCCTTACCATCCTGTCTTCCTCTTTTCTTAGGGTAGGTGAGATATTACATATTTCTCCTTTTATAAAAAATACATAATTTTAGGTATTTTTTGTGTTATGTTCAACGTCTCCACAAACATATCACAAGCTTTGTGATGGTACACACTATATATATTTCTGTTTATTTTATCCATACTGTATCTTCAGCACCTAGCAAGTTGACTGATGTGAAGTACTCAATAAATGTTTGTTGAGTCAATAAATGTGTAGATAGATAAATAGTTTAACCTTACCACTGGAATAACTCCATCTGTCATATTAATCTTTAGTATGCTTACACACACGTTACTTGACTGACACATCATTATAAGTTGCCTCCAATAGCTAGTAAAACTGAAAATAACAGGTAGATAATTGTGGCAACATCAACAAACAAGAATAACATTGCATACCTAAAACAAAAATATTCCATATCATCATCGCCAATCATTAATATTTCCATGATTGAATTCATTTGTTCAAGCAATATTTACTGAGCGTCTAATTCCAGGCACTGGGGAGATAGCAGTCAGCAAGGATAAAATATCCTTGGCATTATAGAGCCTACATTTTCATGGAAGCAAACAAACCGTTAATTTGTAAGCAAATAAATGAAAAGATGAAAATAATTTAAGAAAATAAACCAAACAGGCTAGTAGAATGAAGATTAACTCAATGGAGAAGAGGGATGAGAGAATATGTTATAGAGAAAGTTTGGGAAGGCTGTTCTGAGGAAATGATATTTGTCCTGATTCACAAAGAGTCAGTCAATAAATGGGTTATATCAGGAAAGGCCTTCGTTTTTCCTCAGATCTTTAGTAAAAGGATTAACCACAATGAAACACACCTGTAGGACATGATTTAATTACTCATTTAACCCACAAATTATGGCTTTTCAAATAGAATCTTGAGAGTAATACATTATAAAAGTGTCAATTAATTTACAAATTAAATTAGGCAAAAGATTTAATTTTTTAAGGAATTTAGCAGAGAGTATGAGAGATCTTCTTGGCATTACTTTCAAAATTTGATACTGACACAATGTAAGATCTCTAAACCCATAGTAGATTTTAGGAGATAGAGAAAGAGATCCAACCCCCACCCTCACATTAGATATAGATACTATTTTTAGCCTTCTCGACTGGTTTTTTTAAATATTATCTTGACAACCATATTATTAATGATAAGAAAATATTTTTTCTTAAATTCTGACAGTTGGGAATAAGGATGCTATCATGGAATTTGCTTTGTGTAGTGGCTGTGTGCAAAGGGTAGGAGGGGGAAGGAGAATTTGTATATAGAATTAATGGCATCAGAGGAACTTCTCAGAATGTCTAACTTTACAGAACTGAATGGGGTAATGTATGCAGTATTTCTTTGTCCGATATTTGGACCCTAAGTGTAATTTTCAACAAAAATCCAATGTCAGGTAGCATGTTTTAATTCTTCCAGTCTATATTTAGCAGAAACAGTTTTTATAAGGATTGTATCACTTTTTTAAGGTTTTTATTTATGCCTAAGTAAAATTATGATTCAAAATTTTTATATCATTATTGCAACACAAGGAAGAAGCATCAGTTGATAAAGAAGTATAGAGTTAAGCATAAAACCACATATCTTTGCCTTCAGAATGAGAAAAAAAGATCCTGGAATTACTTTATATGATTAATTATGGCTAGTATTAATTTCACTGATATTCATATTTTTAAGAACTAAATTCTTCATATTATACCAGGGAACAAAAGAGCATCGTCCTCTTCTCCTCTTCTGTTTGTCTGAATATTCAGGTATGTTCACCCTTTGATTGTTTAAAATTAGACATTCTCAGAGTCTTCTTGGCATTTCAATGCTGGATATGGAAATATCCACAGGAGTTATCTATGTTCTTAATTTAACTGCTCTTTGTTATGATATTTGTGAAATCTCTTTTCTTCCATGTATCTAAAAACTTGTAAAATAATAAGCATAAACATATGTAAGTTGTTCTGTGTTATGTATTTGTTTTGTTTCATTTTGTTGGTAGGGACTGGATCGCAGTCAGAAATGCAGCTTCTTACCCTGTTTTTATTTTCTGTTTGTTTGTTTTTAATGGTGAACATTGTTTTTTCTACTCCAGACCTCTGCAGGTTTCTGGAACCATGGTAGGGGCACTAAATGTCCTTTGTTAACTTGTGCAAAGTCAGTACAATGTATCACCTAACAGCAGAGGCTGCAAAGGTAGAGGACCTCCATCCAAATCCTGGATATGTTGCCTCTTTATCTTTGAAAACTTCTGGAACCTCCTTAATTACCCTGAACCTTCTTTCACTCATTGATAAAACAAAGATCATAATGTACTCCCTTCATTATGTCATTGTGAAGACTATCTGTGTTAATATGTGTAAAGTGCTTAGAATAGTCCTGGTATATAGAAGCACTACACACAATTAATGTCAGCTGCTATTATTCTCACTTCCATCCATCTGTGGGAAGGGAAATATGTACACCATGTATCCTACTTCTGTTGTTGAGCCCCTAGGTAATACTAGAACAAGTGAGGGAATGAAATTGTAAAATCAGGGAAACTGTGAAGGTAATGTTGTAAAGTACCTGATAGAACACACTCAATAAATGTATTCACCTAACTTTATCTTTTCCTTCATTCATAGGATTTATAGATTACTTTTTTAAATTGAGCTATGATTGACATATTATATTTCTTTCAGGTGTATAACATAATTATTCAATATTTGTGTATATTGCAAAATGATCACCACAATAGGTCTAGTTAAATTCTGTCATACACAGTTAAAATTTTTTTAATAACTATCTATGGATTATTTTTTATTCATTTACTTTTTAATTTAAAATCACAGTGTTGAATGGCAAATGAGTAGCCAGGAAATTTTATTTTGTTGTCATTATTTCAGAAAGGTCCCTCAGCTTTTATTGATCCAGGATTTCTTAATAAATTACGTTTCTAGCCAGTCACATCTGGGATGAATGCTAGTTCTGTTGTTTCCTAATTATGTGATCTTGGGCAAGTTGCAAGAACTCTGTGAATCTCAGTTTCCTCTTCTGCAAAATGGATCCACAGTGACTGTCTGAAAATTTATTGTGAAGGTTAAAAAAACAGATTTTGGGGGGCGCCTGGCTGGCTTGGTTAAGCGTCCGACTTCGGCTCAGGTCATGATCTCACGGTCCGTGAGTTCGAGCCCCGCGTCGGGCTCTGTGCTGACAGCTCAGAGCCTGGAGCCTGTTTCAGATTCTGTGTCTCCCTCTCTCTCTGCCCCTCCCCTGTTCATGCTCTGTCTCTCTCTGTCTCTAAATAAACGTTAAAAAAAATTAAAACAAAACAAAACAAACAAAAAAACCCCCCAGACTTTGGAAAACCTAACATGTCAAGGACATAGGGTAGCATTAAATAAATGGCATTAGCTATTTTCTAATCTTTCCTAACAGTCCAAATTATAATTTATCATTTGGGTGACCTCATCTTTTCTTCTTGCTTTTGCATGGCCATTCTTCTTGTCTATCAAGTCAAATGAGGTAACATTCACATGAAAACATTGGTGACACAAAATGTACTACACAATGTTATAATTTCAAAATTTGCATTAATAACCTCTCTACTATGGCTATTATCATGTTTGACCTTAGACCATCTGTTTTCCTTTAAATGTTCTCTCACTATTCCTTCTCTTGAATGACTTCAACCATCATCTTTCCAGGCCCTTGGGCACGATTTTCAGTCTTCCCCATCTCCTCTCCTCTCACTCTTCATAATCAAAATCTTGCAAAATATTCTTCTGTATTCCTCTGAGAAAAAAATTAATTTCATTTGTCCTCTTTTGTCTACTCAATAGGATAATCCCTAGTGAAAGTTTTAGTCACATCACGTAGTTTTCATTCAAATCAATGCTCTTTTGTTCTTGATAAAAATTCTCCACCTAACTTGCAGATTCTCTTATTCTTGAACTTCCAAGCTCATTGCTGAGGGCCTCAAGGTCCTCAGATTCTTCCTGATCTATATGACTTTTCTCTTTCTCTCTACTTCGGCACATACTTGCCTTTTTCTTCAATTTCTGTTAACAAATTGAATAATTTTAAGAATCCCGGGGATCATTGACCATTTTGAATAGTAACTAATGATGTAAATATGATTTTAATTTATACTATTGAATTAATAATATTTGGAAAAATGAACAATATAAAGATCAACAATTTTTATTTGTTCAAATCTAATCAGTTCTTGAACAAAAATTGTTGATCTTATGTGAGACATAATCATTATCACATCACTTAACCATGTCTTAGAAATTGTCATCCACTATAAATGTACATTACTCTGAAAACTATAGAACACTCATGAAAGAAATTGAGGAGGCCACAAAGAAATGGAAAAGCATTCCATGCTCATGGATTGCAAGAATAAACATTGTTAAAATGTCTATACTACTCAAAGCAATCTATACCTCTAATACATAGATATATTTATAAAGATATGATAATCATAGATTTAAGCAAAGAATAACGATATTATCTTAATACACATAAAAAGCCACATATACAAAAGGAGAGATGTTTTCTGACTACATATGTGTTTGTTTAACTCACTGGACAAACAGTGGCTGGGAAAGTACAATTCAGTCTGTGAGTCCTTTAAAATTGGGAGTTATTCCAATTTGATGAAACAAGAAGGAGGAATAGGGGAAGGAAAGGTCTTTTAAAAAAGTTATTCCAGTGGCATTGGTCGTCTTCACTAATCTTAATTTTCGTTATAACAGATGCATAAACTTATGACATTCTGAGTTGGATTGAATTCAGCTATTTAGAGGAAAGAAATTATGATTATTGTCCTCGAGCCAAGATAACAACACACCGATTATGACTAGCCAAGCAGCCTGGAATTCACAAACCGCCTTATATTTATTTCTTCATGTTGGCTGTTTATCAGGAAGTGACTTCAGTAAAGAAGAGCTGTAATTCATTTATTAAGTAAACTCTCAAGGCTCTGAAAAGGATGGCACATACGCTGTATTCAAACACTGTTCTTTCACAATCTGTGTATGTAGACATTCACTGCATTTAATTCGACTAACACTGCTTTAATCATTTGGAAAAGTAAGGTCAAGGTGAAATGGGTATATTTGGCTTTTGATCTCTTTGCTTTTGTTTATGAAACATCTTATTGATCTGCATACAATAAGTTTTCTTCAGTAGTAAATCAAATAATAATAAAAAATACAAACCTCAATTTCAGGCATCCTTAAGAACAGAATTCAATGTAAAATTTATATGAATAAACCAAAGACCAGTCTTGATTAAGATGATTTTGATAGCTGTAGATCTAAAAGTGCTTTCCCAAAAATCATTTGTAGCAAACACTGAAACGTCTAAATAATAGGGGAAGTTTCTCTGTTTCCATTATCTCTTTATCTCTGTTCCAAATACTAAACAAAATAGCAACATTTTTGAGAAGTAATTAAGTTTTTAACATATCCTGTTTTATTTCAGAATTCTTTCAACTTTTTTTCTTTTAATTGGGGGCCTCCAAAGTACTCTTAATTACTGCCTTGGGATTATTTCATTTCTGTTCTCATTTTCTCTCTCTTTCTCTCTCTCCTGCTTTTTGAGTTCTTAAACTTTTGGGTAATTATAGGTCCCTTGGAGGATCTGATGAATGTTATTGACTCTTTCTCCATTAAAAAATGCTTCAAATAATTTCATGTCTGCAAGCTCGTTCATGATGCTCATGTTAAGAACATTTGTTTTTCCACCTCACTCTTCTTTCTCATCTGTATACCTAAATGCGTATCAGTAGGCAAAACAATACCAACTTTAGGATGAAAGGGCATGATGATCCTGTTCACTGGAACTGACTTGAAATCTACACTCTTATGTGGATCCTGAGAAACGTAACAGAAACCCATGGGAGAGGGGAAGGGAAAAAAAAAAAAAAAAGAGGTTAGAGTGGGAGAGAGCCAAAGCATAAGAGACTGTTAAAAACTGAGAACAAACTGAGGGTTGATGGGGGGTGGGAGGGAGGGCAGGGTGGGTGATGGGTATTGAGGAGGGCACCTTTTGGGATGAGCACTGGGTGTTGTATGGAAACCAATTTGACAGTAAATTTCATATATTAAAAAAAAAAAAAAAAAGAAATCTATACTTTTGTTTAAGGGCTTCGGTAGTACAGTTCTGGGCTGTGTTTTACATGTATATTCATACTATTATGAAACACTTATTATTTGGGGGCAAAGACTAAGATAAAGAAAGTCCTTTTCCTTTTCCACACTTCTGATATGGTTTGCTGAATTTGTGAAATTGGCACTTTCTTCAGCTTAGAAAATTTGGTGGTGTATTGCATAAATAATATTTTCCCAATCTCTCCTGTATACTCTTTGAAACTTTCACATCCTACTTATTTATCAGCTGTTTTAGCTACTAAATTCTGTAACTTCTTTTTTTCATTATACATAGCATACTGATTTCTCTTTTCATCTATAATTTATTATAGAAATTTTTTATGAAGCATGTTTAGTAACAATGCTTTGCAAACCTCTTGGCCACTGGAGACCTGATGATGGAAGACTGTAAGTGTTGTGAGGCTGGTGAGCCGTCTGTGATTGTTTACCACTAACTGCATCTCTCGCACACTATAGGAATTGAATAAATACGTGTTGGAAGAATGAGTGAATTTAAAAGACCATGATAACAAATTATGTACAATATTACAATTGCCATTGAATAGAAGTTGATTACAATAGTTCTTAGTAAACTTCAGTGTTGCTGAATATATCCTTTACCCTTGCAAGGAAGTCAAGCAGATCATTGAAATACCCTCAATGTCTTACACAAATTTTCATCACTCAGCCATAGATTTTATTCTCTCAGAGAAGGCAGTGGATTCTTCTTTGGGGGATATTTATTCTCTATAGCACAATTATAACATACTTACAGTCTTCAAGCCAAATCATATTTAAATATATATATTAAAAATATATATATGGATAGACTGTAATTTGTAGACTTAGAGCAAGAGAGACCATAACTAACGATCAGTCATGAAGGCCTGCAGCACTAAGACTAAGCGGCAAACCTAGGGTAAGAGATGGAATTCATATTGACGAATGTACACATGCTTGTAAGGTGGTATGCAGATTATATTAGTGATCATCATTATAAAAAACATAAGGTGTTTAAATAAATTATTTATTTTAAATAATTAACACATTAGGGTTTATCAAAATTTTGAACTAGTGTAAATCATTACGCTGGAAGGAGATATGGATTAAATTTAAAAGGATACTTGAGTGAAATTTTGGCATGTAAGTATGCATGCATAAATTTAAATTATGGTACATTTATTATATTAGAGATGGAGGCACAGAGGAATAAAACAATATAGTGAAGAAGGCAGATACCAAAACCAATTACTATGATAGTTGTAACCACTGATATAATCACTATGTGAACATGAGTCCTTTGGGAGAAGAAAACAGAACAACTACTTGCCTGAGGGAATGAGGAAAGGCCATGGATGAGATACATCTCAACTGGCCATGAATTATGAGTGGGAATTTGCCAAGAGGAGGAGGTGGGGTAGGGTATTCAGGGCACAATGTTCTGAAAGCATGTTGTGTGTTCAGAGAACGAGGAGAAAGTCTGTGTGCTTGCCTCAAAACCATGGAGAAGGGAGGCAAGATGGGTAGAGAAATAACTTGCACCTGGTTTACAAGAGACTTAATGCTCTGTATGAAAGATTTTGAACTTTATACCACAGGTAATGGTAAGTCAAGGTCTTAGGTAGAAAAATGAAATGGTCTGACTTGTTCTGGGTAAAGAATATTAACTGTTGGGAGCAGCATATGGATAATTGCCCAAAATGAGGAGAGATCAGCAGGAGGAAGTTATATAGGAGGAAGAAATAATCCTCCAACTGAAAGATTTTAAGAAACTGAACTAAGGCAATGGAAAACAATGATATTACTGAGACATTGGTGAAAACAAATTAATAGGTAATGGAGATTGATTGAACATATATAGCCAGGAAAAGGGGGTGTGTTTGAGGATTCGTAAAATTTGAGCTTAAGCAAGGGGCGCCTGGGTGGCTTGGTTGGTTAAGTATCCAATTCTTGATTTTGGCTCAGGCCATGATCGCCCTGTTTGTGAACTGACAGTTCAGGGATGCTTGGGATTCTTTCCCTCTCTCCCTGCCCTTCTCCTGCTCATGAACACACTCTCTCTCAAAGTAATAAACATTTTAAAAAATTGAGCTTAAAGTCAGAATGTCACAATGCTCATTAAATACAGAATACAGTAAAATCTTGGATTGGGAGTAACTTGTTCTGTGAGTGTTCCACAAGATGAGCATTTCTAATAAATTAGCAGTGTCATGCAATATGAGCAGTACACGATGCCAAATATCACGTGACCACAACTGAGCCAATGGTCTCTCTCTCTCTCTCTCTGAGGGATTGTGGGTGATCGTCTTCCATGCTCGGATGCTCAGTATCAGGCCACCATGTTTGGCAGAAATCAGTGATTTTTCAGAATGTTGGAAGGTGCCCACAACTGGAACTAGTGTATATTTTTTGTCACTTCAAAGCACCTGTGGACAATCCTTTGCTTTTCAATACAAGACGAAGCTTAGGAATGCTTTGCTTCATTCTAGGTCAGGGTGCCCGCAGATATAGACCCTTTCCTCTACTGCCTTATTGCCAGTTACCTTAAATACAGTATATGACAAGAATTTATAAATACTGTACTATAGTCAACATCTGTGCTAGTGTATACAATAGCCCTCATGCAGAAAAAGGTTGAAAAGAAAGGTGGTAAGAAGAAGGAGATGATTACAGTGGAAGTTAAGAAGGAAATAATCAGGAATTACAAATGAGGTATGTGAGTGGCCAAAATTGCAAGATTTTATGTTTACATTTGCATCTCGTCTGTAGAGGAGAAGGAGAAAAAGGCAGAGAAATCCCTCACTTCAAATGAGATTAGTGAGATGTGTAAAATGTGAGAAACAGTGCAAAATTTTGTAGAAAAGCACCACCCCAGTAAGGCTGTAGAAGTACAAGTGATGAATTTGTTTAACGACAATGCAATGTCACATTTGCGTGAAATCCTCAAAAGGAGACAAAAGCAAGCATCATTGGATAGGTTCCTTGTTAAAGTTGCACAGAAAGAAAAAGATCCCATTGAGCCAATAGATAGCAGTGATTCCATTAGTGATAGTGAAAGTCATCCTACACAATAACTCTCCTCTCTCATCTCCCTCACACTAGCTGCAAAAGTTTTCAAAAGGAAGTGCAGGTTAATGTTTTTTTTTTATATTTTGTATTTTATGTATTATTTTGTATTATATTACAGTATTGTAATAATTTTTATATGAATATTTCTGGGTTGTGCAACAAGTCATCTGAGATTCCATTATTTCTTATGGGGAAATTGCCTTTGATATACAAGTGCTTTGGATTGCAAGCATGTTTCCAGCATGAATTATGCTCGCAAACCAAGGTTTTACTGTACTGGGAAAGATCAGGATTAACAGGATGAGTGAGTAATTCTATTTTAGACATGTTGATATGGGATGATTGTGAGTTATATTGATATTTCCAGAGCCAGTGTCCCTCCCTCCTTCCCTCTATCCATTCCTCCCTCCCTTCCTTACTTCCCTCCTTTCTTTTTCAACTTCCCCCCTTCTCTTCCCTACTTCTGTTTCTTCAGTATAAATGTGACAGTTGAAGCCATAACATTGATTGGGATCACCCAGAGAGAGCGAGTATGATTGGAGAAAGTAATCAAGGGCAACCAGTAAATTACTTGCGTTTAAGAGATGGTTAGAAGAGGATAGTTAGTAAAGGTGACAGAGAAAAAAATGATCATAAAAGTAGGTAGGGGGAAAAAAATCAAAGATGTCTTAGAAGATGAAGAGGAGAGTGTAGCAAATTCTGCAGAGACTGAGGAATAAGAGGATATTGATGCCCCTGATAAGAGCAGTAAAAAGATTTTAATTCATTCATTCATTCAATAAGCATTTTTCAAAGATCTTCCAGTGTGGTTGTGCTTGGGACACAAATGGTATATATCACAACACACATTGCAGTGAAATAAGGAAACTTTTACACTATCAGTAATTTTTCCAAAAAAGTATTTCATTAAGAGTAGACCATTATGGGGGTGCCTGGGTGGCTCAGTCAGTTAAGTGTATGACTTTGGCTCGGGTTGTGGTCTCGCAGTCTGTGAGTTTGAGCCCCGCATAAGGCTCTGTCCTGACAGCTCAGAACCTAGAGCCAGCTTTGGATTCTGTGTCTCCCTCTTTCTACCCCTGCCCCACTCACACTCTGACTGTCTCAAAAATAAATAAACATTAAAAAAAAATAGCAGACCATCATGGTTACTCTTTGGCTTTACATTGCAATCTTCTCTCTAGCAATGGTAATTCTATCAAAAAAGTATTTCATTATATGGCATCTATCACCAACTGGTTTATAACCTCTTTTTCATGAATCAAAGGTATGAGTCAAATGGGGATTTCAATCAAAATGGTTACTATGGTTTCAACTAAATATTGGTTACTTGAAATGAAAATCCAATAGAAAATTCTCCCAATCATCCCCACCAAACACTCATTATCAGTAGCCACCATCATTATTTAAAATTACTGGATAAAATGGAAATTATATAAGTGAACTTTTTAATTTATCATTTAGAAACACAAACCTTCTCCACATTTTTAACTATTAATCTTTAAAATGAATGACACATTCAGTTGTTAACAGCATGAAAGTCTGGATCCAGATATAATCCTTTACTTTCCCACTTATAGCCTCAGAGGTCTTAAGACAAATGTCTTAA
This sequence comes from Neofelis nebulosa, assembly GCF_028018385.1. Taxonomy (NCBI): domain Eukaryota; kingdom Metazoa; phylum Chordata; class Mammalia; order Carnivora; family Felidae; genus Neofelis; species Neofelis nebulosa. The sequence goes on along the minus strand of NC_080783.1, from coordinate 47,313,839 downwards.
TTTCTTTTCAATTCCATAGTAAGCAAACCAGGAATTATAATACCTGCCTTACATAGTTAGGAATGAAAAGGAAATGAACTAATATGTAAGAAATAGCCAGGAAGAGTTTGGCAGGTAGAATTTTGATAAATAGCAGTTATTAATATAACAAAGTAGCAAAACTTGTAATACATAGTAGCTGTTTAACAAACCTAATCCTAAAACTACATTCGCTGAAATGTCTTCCATTTCTTAGTAGCCCACTAGACATTATAAATATCTTAACTACTTTAATTTATACAAAATCCTGAAAATTATTATTTTTGCCTTCTTGCTGAGGAGCAAAAGAAACATAGGAATTTGAGCAACTTGGATAAGGTAGAACATAATAGAACTAACATTTGCACATTGGCCTTTCTAACTCAGAATCCTGTGCAACTAGACATTACATGACCCAGCCTGCTCTCCTTCAAAACTTCTCCTCACCATTTCCTCCATCTTCTGATTTGATTTTTTTTTTCATTTCCCATAAATTATTACCAGCCATTCAGAAAAGCAAAGCAACTGATTTCCTGAAACCCCTTAGGTATATACTTGTTCCCAAGTTCAGTAACTTGGGAGCCTCAGTTTACAAGTTCACATAGGGCTACTATAATATAAAATCCCTTTAGGGGTATCAATAATTTTTATTAGATTTATTAAAATTGTATGCATTTATCATTCCAACATATTTTCACCAAAACTAAAATTTTCTCCCTTCCTGATAGACACACTGAGTTTTTTCTCTCTTTGTTTAACTTAAAGCCATGGCTCTAAAACACTGATGCCATGGACAAGAAAATGGGAAACATGAAATGATAGTTAAAGAAGTAGTTAGTAACGTAAGTTTCAGAGCTATGTCACTTTTTTTTTTTTTTTGCTTTTCACATGATAGAGAACAATATCAAAGTAACCATGTGATTGGCTGTTATCATTTACTACCTAATAAGGGTTCATCCTTCCTTCTACACTTGAAAATATTAGAGATGATAATGGTTCTAACACTTCCTCAGCTGCTGCTTCTCTGAACTAGAATACATCTTGGAATGTTTTAGAGATCTTGGATACTAATGAAAGCTTTCGTTTATTTTGATTAAAAAAAAGAAACTAAGAAATCTTTTTCTTTTCTGTATTTCAATCACTCTCCCTGCCATTTCTTTTGTCAGTAGAAAAAAATAATATTTAACAGTGGAATGATCCAGGCCTTATCCTCTGAGAAATCTAAGTGCCTTGTTACTTGGAATTCTCAAATTCTAAATGCCTGCAGCCAAATTTGGCAGGACTTATTTAAATTTACTAAGCTTATTTGTTTGCTGATTATCTCACATATTTAGCAATGTTGCTCCACCATAAGCTCTGACAACTGCCTGTCATCCCGGGCATATTGTTTGAATGTCCACCTTTCCTTTTACCTAATAGACATTAATGCTGGTCCCCATACTTTTTATCATTTTGGTTCCCTCTGTGCTCAAATATTACCTTTTAAAATGGAAGCTAAGCTTGAATTGAATGGTTGTGTAAGCAACGAAATTATGTACACTCCCTGGGTCCAGGAGGATGGAATGATGTTAGAATTCTGAGCTGGACACCAATTTCTAGAACATAGCATGCAGAGAATACCACATGCATTGATTCACAGTCACCTTATCATTTTTTTTTCTTTCAACTCTTGTCTGTGGATCTATTTCTTCCTTCTGCTAGGAAGGGTTGCTGAATGTATAATAGAATCCATTAACACAAATATAACCCAGGAGCTAATGTTAATTAAAAATCCACAGTCACAAGGAGGAGAGGCTATACGACGAGAAGTTTATCACCATACATATTTTAAATACTTTTGCCTGAGAAGAAATAGACATACTCAAGAGGAAATTAAAACTCCGGAGGCAACTATTCTAATTTGGAGCAAGACTAACTGAATTATAAATGCAAAATCAACCTTCCAAATTTAAATCTTTTCTAGATGGAAAGATCCCTTCACTATTTATCATTTCAACAGCGACACAATTGTATTTGAAAATATCCTATCTTGGACAGGTTTCTGAAAAGTGACCTGAGGAGGTATAAAAGAAATAGAAGGATTTGTCTATTGTTACAGTGAATCATTCTTCACTTGGGAAGTGAGACTTCACATGCATGGCACACTTAGAGACCCTGAGTTTTGAGGGATGTACACTTGAAAATATCAAAACTAGACACATTTATTCTGGTTTGGTTTCTTGAATACAGCATCCTGACAGCTTGCAAATTTCTTTCCTTAAGGTAAAAGTGTGTTCATCTTTGATAATGGTGTTGATGTTTTCTTTTGATTTATATCATTATGTGTAGAGACCAACTGTTCAAGACATAAATCTTTATACAATGGATTTGCTGTGCTCTGTTAGCAAAAAAAAACAAAAAACAAAAAACAAAAAACAAAAAACAAAAAAACCCAACAACAAAACCACAAACATTTGAGCATTTCTTTTTAATGGGTATCAATTTCAAGTTCTTCTGAATGATTACTTGCCAACATCCGTATGATTTGTTTTAAACTTGTTTTATTTTTTTATTTTTTTAAATTTACATCCAAATTAATTAGCATATAGTGCAAGAATGATTCCAGGAGTAGATTCCTTAGTGCCCCTACCCATTTAGCCCATCCCCCCTCCCACAACCCCTCCAGTAACCCTCAGTTTGTTCTCCATATTTATGACTCTCTTCTGTTTTGTCCCCCTCCCTGTTTTTATATTATTTTGTTTCCCTTCCCTTATGTTCATCTGTTTTGTCTCTTAAAGTCCTCATATGAGTGAAGTCATATGATTTTTGTCTTTCTCTGACTAATTTCGCTTAGCATAATACCCTCCAGTTCCATCCAAGTAGTTGCAAATGGCAAGATTTCAGTCTTTTGACTGCCGAGTAATACTCCATTGTGTATATATATATATATGTATATATATACATATATACATATATACATATATACCACATCTTCTTTATCCATTCATCCATCGATGGACATTTGGGCTCTTTCCATACTTTGGCTCTTGTTGATAGTGCTGCTATAAACATGGGGGTGCATGTGTCCCTTTGAAACAGCACACCTGTATTCCTTGGATAAATGCTTAGTAGTGCAATTTCTGGGCTGTAGGGTAGTTCTATTTTTAGTTTTTTGAGGAACTTCCATAGTGTTTTCCAGAGTGGCTGCACCAGCTTGCATTTCCAAACATCCATATGATTTTTAAAAACAATTCTAGGCTTTGATTTTAAGAGCCACCCATTTTTTTCTTCCAAGCAATGCTATTGCAGTCACTTATAAAGTGTGGTCCCTGGACCAGCTGCATCATCATCACTTGGGAACCTGTTCTAAAAGCAAGTTCTCAGGTCCCCCCAGACTGGCTGAATCATTCTCTGGGGATGAGACTCCATAATCAGTGTTTTAACAAGCTCTACAGGGAATTCTGATGCACACTCAACTTTGAGAACCACCGTTCTTCTAAACTATGGCTTTTCACTACTTTGTGTATCTTTCACTCCTTTGGCAGTATGGTGAAGCCTATGGATCTTTTGTCAGAATAATATTTGTAAATATCCAAAATAAAATACACAGTTTACCAAGGAAATAGGTTATATTACAATTCTTTTATCCAAATATTAAAAACAAATTTGTGATACAACTATACATGTACTTCTTTATTAAATGCATTTACCTAATGAGTAAGTCTAATAATGATCACAGTTTTAAAATATTGGTGATCAAAAATGTTATTTCCAGACTTCTGCAACAATCATGATTTGATGTAATGATATCCATATCTATGATTTATATTGGTGACGAAGTCATAGTTATGGCTAATACTGTTGTGGTTTTCTCCTATATTCATAAAGGAAGGATATATTGAATTTCAGCCTGCAGTTAATGAAAATACAAGCATGAACTTCCTGTGCATCTAAATCCATGGATCTCCTGAATTCTATCCACAACCCCCTAGGAGAAAAGAAGCCTTATAAGATGGGTGATTTGCAGTGTATCCAAAAAAATGCTTATTTTGTCATATAATAAATATGATACATTGTAAAACAACATAGGAGACAGGATATGAATCAAATGTGTTCTGGAAGCCATAGAATAAATTGTTCTCCCCCAGGGCACCTCGTGGTCTAACACCTGTGACAGTGAAAGCATAGCTGATCTAATAGTTTACTGGAAATTACCAACAGTGCTACATATTTTCCTGCTTAATCATACAAAACCTTTGTATTCATTATAATTTAAAATTTTTTTCCACACACCCTGCCAATCTTTACCTGTCACTTTATGTATTAATTGACACCTCCCATGATTCCTTAGAACCTCTTAGAAACAGTGAATTTTCAGCTCTTTGTGTTTTCACTGCTAGCCCCTTTGAGGAAATGGATATTCAAAGATCACATAAACAAGTCAAGGTCATGGAGCACAGTTCAGGGCCTTAACTTCCACTTAGTTCCACATTTCTGGTTCTGCATTCTGGCCTCACTGGCATAGCTGCAGAGAGGCAGGGAGCCAATGAGACCTGGCCTGCCCACCATTTGAGATAGCTGAATGGTGGTATCCATTGAATAAAAAGAACAAAAAGGGATCCTTTCCATTTTATCCACTGATGACAGACTACTCAAACAGGAAATAATCAGAGTATAAAAGGATAAATCTACTTTCATCATGAGACAGAAGAGACAATAGACTGTCAAGAAAGGAACATGCTGTTATTTTGTAGATGGGACATTGTACAATAGGAATTTGTGCCAATCCCTTATTTCAGAAGCCATTATTTCAAAGTCTTGTCTTTGCCTTTTAGCTCCTTTTATTTGACACATTCTTCCCCCTTACCCTGATTATTAAAGGGTAATAAAAGGTCTTCTGATGGGCTTTCCTATAAATTATTTTCTTCTATGTTATTTCTTATTGGTATGAATAGCTTGATACTGTTTCTAGTATCAAATATTGACTCCTATTTCTAGTCTTAACTTTATAATATGGAAACAGAGAGACATTAACATAAATTTTCAAATGCTCAGTTTAATTATCTGAGGATTACATTTGCCCTACTGATTCAAATATAGTTTTTAATAGATGAAGGAAAAGGAATGAATATTTATTGAGTGTCTACCATGTCCCAAGCTCTCAATATAGAAGAGCCAGTGTAAAACAGAGAAAGGGGGTAACACACCTGGGCAGGTAGAATAGAGGAAAAGAAAGTAGAAGAACATAAACATCTGCAAATGTGACAGCAATTCGGGAAGCCAGAGGCTGGCTGTGAGAAGGCACAAAGCAGACTATCAGGTAGGAAGAATTCAGGAGCATCTTAGTGGGGTAGAAATATCTGCAAAAGATCAGTAGCAGCAGGAATTGACCAAAGTATTTTAGTGGTAGACAGTGCTGAGTTTTCTCCTTCAGCTTTTGTGATGGGTAGAGAAATGTCTGTTGGCAGCTGCAGATAGAAAATTTAAGAAAGATGGAAGACAGGGCAAGTCTGTCTACTGTGAAACAGAACTGACTGCATTTTTATAGGACAAAGGGTGGGGGAAACCAGTGTTTTATGTTAGTTTCTATTTATCATACATAATCTTTATATTTGGAGAGTTGAATAAAAGCCAAAGAGGAGAAAACCAGATAGAGCTTCTGTGCAGGAGAGAGTGTGAGGATGCTTTCAGCGAGGGGCTTCTTCATGGGAACCACTGTCTCCAGAGAAAGAACAACTGCCCCAAAACTCTGATGCATAAGGCCATGTTTGGGAGGACAGTAGATATTTATTATTAGGTTAATTCCAGGAAATAAATAACTTAAATGTTCTTTAGAACAACAGTGAAGCTGGTTTTAAAAATCTATCCGTGAAAAAAGCTGTGACTTCTCTTTTTTTTAATGCTTACTTATTTATCATGAGAGAGAGAGAGAGAGGAAGCAGGGGAGGGAAGAGAGAGAGAGAGAGAGAGGGAGAGAGAGAAAATCCCAAGCAGGCTCTGCACTGTCAATGCAGAGCCTTATGCAGAGCTTGATCCCAGGAACCATGAGATCATGACCTGAGCCAAAATCAAAAGTCAGATGCTCAACCAACTAAGCCACCCAGGTGCCCCAAAGCTTATGAATTCTGAAGGAATCCTATTGCAATTACACTTAGCAAATAAAAGGTAATGATTGCTAGTTACTTTCAGGAATGGCCCATGCTTGACAGGACCATGAGGTATAATATTTGATCAATAGAGTTGTTAGAATAACACTAGTAACGCTAGTTGTTTTCATGGTTATTGCCAAGAATTATTGAATTGTGAATTATTGAAAATGGCAGATAATTGTGGGCTTTAGTATACATAATAAAAGCATGAAATAGATCTTTGGGGAAAAAAAAGAAAAAAGTCTTAACCATTTAATAAGTACTTTTCAGTTGGGGTCAGGGAAGGTTTAGAGTAGAAGTGAATTAGGGAACATATAATTCATTATCCAAACCAAGAGATGTTTATCTAGGAAAATGTCTCAGACTCTTCCTTAATATCTGTGGAGCCTGAGGCAAGCGTACAAATTGAAGCCCATATATTTGACATATTTCAAGTATACAAAGGAAGCCACAAAACTACTCAGTAGCTTTCTCTTTCTATTTTTACAAATAAATTTTCAAAACACCCAAGAAGATTAGTTTCAAATTAGATGTCATAATTCTCAGAATCCTTGGAGTTTTGTATGAGGACATGCTGATATTGGGTGAGCTGGCCCCAGGCCTCAGAAGGCTCTTTCTGTCCATCCCCAGCCCCTCCTAACACTGGCAGGGCCTCTCATGCAGATGTAAATTCACCCTTCAGCCTGCATACTGAGTCTATTAACTTCTCAGTATAAACAATGATCCTAGGGCCACTCCTTGAGATGAGAGATGGGCACAGAGGAGGTATGGTCCATCATCAGAAAGGGGAATGCAGCCAAAAGACTTGTATAGTTCCCAGGTATGAGCATAAACCATTTGGAATGGAAGCTCTGGGGTCCCAAGATGCCCAGGACATGGTTAGAAGGGGAGAGTTAAGCTCCAGGTAGACATGTTTTCTTGCCTCGGATAACCCCCTTTCACATGGAAATAAGACCAGAGTTGGGGTCTCTAAAGTGCCAGGACAAGAACAGAGCCCCTTTCTCATGAATCTAAGGCCAGTCTTGCAAATGCTAAACTGAAATAGATACCAGAACAACAAGCAACAAACCTAGATGCTTCAGAAAACTGGAATATATGGTTAGCCTAAATTTATGGAGCGTATGCCAGAAGGTAAATTGCAGTCTGGAAAAGTGTCCTGGGTGTGTAGACCTGGATCAAACAGGTGTTCTGTAGAAAGTGCTCTGTGTGGGGCACCCAGGTGACTCAGTCGGTTAAACATCTGACTTTGTTTTTGTTAATTTTCTAATGTTTATTTATTTTTGAGACAGAGAAAGAGACAGAGCATGAGGGTGGGAGGGGCAGAGAGAGAGGGAGACAAGGAATCTGAAGCAGGCTCCAAGCTCTGAGTTGTCAGCCCAGAGCCTGACATGGGACTCAAATTCATGAACTCTGAGATCATGACCCGCGCAGAAGTCGGACGCTCAACCTTCTGAGCCACCCAGGCGCCCCTAAGCATCTGACTTTTGATTTTGGCTCAGGTCATGATCTCACAGTTCATGAGTTGAGGCCCCACATCGGGCTCTGTACCGACAGTGAGGAGCCTGCTTGGGATTCTCTGTCTCCCTCTCTCTCTGCCCCTCCCCTGATCACTCTCTTTCTCTCTCAAAATAAAGAAATAAATATTTAAAAAAAAGTAGCTCTTTGTATATTATTGGAGATGAAAAGCATTCTTACCAAAACTTTGTAGGAGTAAATAACACTAAAACTAAAAGACAGACACAGCTGGGCAAGCTTCTTGGACACAAAATCAAAAGGAGAAAAATGACTCTGGCTGCATTTGTGACATGAGCATGAAGAAATAAAAGGCTAAAGTGACCTAAATGAACTTTAAGGAGGAAGAAGTTTGTGAGGAAACTGGATGATATCCTATGAAGAAAGCAGATCAAGAAGACAGCCATCAACAACTTTCTGGAACTAGACTTAGGCAATAAGATAACTTATACAGAAGTCCTATTTCAGAAAAGGAAGCATTATCTGATTTACAGGACAAGTGTAAATTTAGTTTTGTTGTTGTATTTTGTTTCCTTTATTATGAGGTATTGAGTAGTATACAGACCTTGTGATGAAATAAAGGAGTGTTATGCATTGAATGTTTGTGTCCCCCCCCTCCCAAATTAGTATTGAAGCTCTAACCCCCATTTTTGAAGATTGGACCTCCAAAGAAGTAATTAAGGTTAAATGAGGTCATAAAAGTGGGGCCCCGATCTAATATGATTAGTATTCCTATAAGTAGAAAGATATATTGCTCTCTCATTTTCTCTCCACTTGCCCAAAGAAGTCTCATAAGTGCACAGCAAGATGGCAGCTGTCTACAAGCCTCAAGAAGAGGCTTCAGAATGAAACTTTGATCTTGGTACCTTGCTGGCACTATGATCTTGGACTTCTCAACCTGTAGAACTGTGGGAAATAAATTTCTGTTGATTAAGCCACTCTGTCTGTTGTATTTTTATTATGGAGCCTGAGAAGACTAAGACATGAAATAGACAATAACAGACTGGGGATTAGATATATAAATGTGTGTCCAGAAAATTTTTGACAATAATGGGATAGAATATAATATATAGCCTGAGCTAAGATAAAGAGGTCAAGGGAGGGGTGCCTGGCTGGCTCAGTTAGAGCATACAACTCTTGATCTTGGGGTCATGAGTTCAAGCCCACACTAGGTGTGGAGCCTACTTTAAAAAATAAATAAAATAATTTTTTTTTTAAATTAAAGAGATCAAAGGAAAGTTGAAAAGACATTTTTTTAAAAACATTTATTTATTTTCAAGAGACAGACACAGTGCAAGGGGGCAGGTGCAGAGAGAGAGGGAGACAGAATCCGAAATAGGCTCCAGGCTCTGAGCTGTCAGTGCAGACCCCGACACGGTACTCAAACCCACCAACAGTGAGATCATGACCTGAGCTGAAGTTGGACGCTCAACCGATTGAGCCACCCAGGCTCCCCAAAAAGGACAAAATGAAATAGAAAAAATGTTTAAGAAACTTCTTAAAATAAAATTACATGATAAAAATATTTGGGAATTCAGCAAGCCAGAGAAATGCATTCCAGCTGAGGTCTGAAGGAAAAGAATGTAGATGGAATTTAGAAACGATAGAATATCCATTCAACTTTGCTGTAAGTGTAGGCTAAGGGGTGTTCCTTGGGGTTTTAGTACTCCTAGATTTTCCAGAGGGATGGTTCAGCATCCCTGAATCTAATATCAGTGAAATTCTAGGCTTTTACTTGTAGCTTGAAAGAGACAACTGGCATCTTCACTTCTTTCCCAGTCAAAAATTAACAAGGATGGTTTTTTTGTACAGACATCTATACTTGCCAGGTGATGATTTCAACACATTTGCCTTTTTAAAGACAAGACAGCAACCCTACCAGTTATGTAACTTGTTAATAAGCCCATTTCTTACGTTTGGTATTCCAGGGATGGCATGCTTGTAAAGAAGAGAGAGTAAGACAGAATGAATTCATGATTTTCTGGGTGATAATGTCATTTTACTCCCTGTTTGGATTATCATTTTTGGCTCTGTCTCCAGCAAGATATTAAAAAGAGTGACCTAGACACTTCTTCTCCCCCATTCTCTCTTTTTATCATGTGATATTACCACTGTTTTAACTGTTAGGTTACAAAATATGTCAAGCCTTATCTCCTTTCTACCCACCCCCCCCCCCCCCCACACACACACTTGTTTAGAGCTTTCATGACTATTTATGAAATTTAGAATCATCATGTCTGGTCTCAAAATAATTAACTACCATTATTTTTATTTGGATCATATATACTTACAATGTAGTTTTTAGGGGAAAATTGACATCTTTATGGTGATCTTCTTCTTCAAGAACATCATGTATTTTTCCATGAACTGATTGATGTCTTCTATTGTGATTGTTCGTAGTATTGAAATGTATTTCACTCATTTCTTATTTAAGTTGTCCCTATTTATTTTACCTTCTCTTGATGCTATTACAAATTTGCTCCTTTTTACCCTACTGGGGCGTTTACCTGGTTGTTATATGTGTATATGGGAAATATGTATCTGTGCACATTTACTTTGTGTGTTGTTATATTTCTGAATTCTCCTACTGCTTAGAATAGCATTCAAGGGTGTCCATAGCTATCATCTCACCCCTTTTTTACTTTAAGTGTATTTATTTATTTTGAGAGCGAGAGAGAGGGAGAGGAAGAGGCTGTGCACATGAGCTTGGGAGGAACATAGAGAGAAGGAGAGAGTGAGAATCCCAAGCAGGCTCTACACTGTCAGCACAGAGCCTGACACAGGTCTCAATCCCACAAAACGTGGGATCATGACCTGAGCTGAAATCAAGAGTCAGAGACTTAACCGAATGAGCCACCCAGACACCCTCATCTCTCTTTATATATATGTATATATGTACATACATACAAATATTTATTGTACTTATTGCATGTGCAACATATTGCTTTCTCATTATATAGTCAAGATATATGTTAGAGTCAGTGAAGTGCCTTTTCTAGTACTTTCTCATGCATCCTTTTAGGTTATCTCTACCTTTCATTATTTTGAGCTATTTTACAGATTTGTTAGTTGCATAAAATTGATAATGATGCACATTTATTCTCGATTATAGAAATACATACTAGTTATTCAATAGAACGTACCTGATTATTGCCATAAGAATAGAGCATCTATTTATAAACTCATTTCAACGTATCTTATATTCTTCTATACACGTGATACTTGAATTTTTCCATGAATTGTGATATATTGTTCCGTCAATAATGAAAGAACTAACCAAAATCTGGGACACGTTTTCATTTTATATTTGTGAGTCATGATTATTCCCCCTTTTAAAATTATCCCTAAATAGTTATTTTCCTTCTTTTTCTTTCCTCTGTTCAATACAAAACTACACAATGGAACATAATGGAGAAAGGAGAGAAATTCCTGTACATTTTCCTCTTTCTGGGCATCCTTTCCAAACTTCTTTCAGCCTAGAAAGGAATTTGAATACTTATTTAGAATTTTATTTCTTTAGAGTTTTCTAGCTTGAAAAACAAATTCACAATTTTTTTCAAATTCATAATATTTAAAAAATTGGTTTATGGGATGTTTTACTGGTTTATTGTAGATTTTAAAGAGGGCAAAAGAGATATAGTCATTGATTTTAGTAGTATTCCACTGACTGCTATAAACAGTTATGTGTATAAATTATTCAACACTTCAGTACACATGCATGAAAATCAACTTTAACTCATAACTTTAATATTTTCATACAATCAAAAAATAGAGATGTACATTAAGTAGATGTAACATGACTTATTTTAATTGATCAAAATATCTCGTTTGTGACTTACAGATAAAAGAAGTGGTGGTTTCTATTAGCAGGTTAAAACCAAAAGACAATGAAGTTCACACTTAAAATTATTAAGCCAATAAATACAGCACTACACCTACCACTAATACTATGTACACACTGCGTTACATTTGAGCAAACACCAAATTCCAGAATGGATATTTTATGAATGAATTCACTGGAAAATAACTTTAGAAAATGAAAAAGGACAAGCTAGAATTTTTTAATTAAAATCTGACTTACACAAGTACTTACAGAAAAGTAGCAGATCTGTATTCTGAAAGGTAGAAATTCCCCAAATTAGTGTTTAGCTACCCCAAAAATTTGGTTTTAAAAAGTATTTATTTTATCTTTTCTTTATAAGTAAGATATAAAGGAGATCCTAGTTATCACTTCAGCTTTAGAGGAGTCTAATATTTGAAAATACTACTCGTAAGAAAATATGGCTACAAAACTGAGTAATTATTGGATGCCTTCATCTAAAAACTGTGCACTAAACAATTGTGAGCCATAAAAGAAATCTGATCTAAATTTAATATGATAAAAAAACAGAATAAAAGAAACACTGGAAAATGACAGTAAAATTTTTACTGTAATGCTGATGGAGAATTTGACAGAATTTTCTACTGTCATTTATGGTTGAGACTTGACAGTTTGTCTGGAAGAATGTGGAAATATGTGAGCAGTATGAAGCAAAGGATTTGAATCTTTGAAGAATAAGTAGCTAAAAAGTGAGTCTATTTAAAGGAATTTTTGTATTATTTAGACAGTGGCAAGTCGAGAACAGCCTGCATTCCTTCCTGTGACAGCTTGCTGTAAAATCCATAGATTTAGAAACAAACGACAAAATCTTTGCATGTGTACAGATGAATTATAACTATATTGACCAAGCCATTTAATCTGTTAGTTCTTACTAATTTAGATAATTTTCCTGGACAATTACAAATGACTTCAGAACTCACAATCTATTGACAGTTAAGAAAGAATCTATGATTACTCAGTCATTAGTTTAATCCATTTTAAGCAAATTGACACACTAGAAAAGCACATATGCATAGTAACTTGTCCTCCTCAAATTGAATTTTACTAATTGAAGGCATTTTTGTTTTTCAGAAATTCCAGTGGAAAATAACATTAGGGGAACAACTGAATCCCATTTAAATGTCACTTTAATTCATTAGCAAGGCTTTCTTCCATCTTAATTTAATTACTCCCTAAATGTTCTGACAATTCTTCTTCACTGATGTATTCAAGTCTTTCACTGATTTCTAGTATCATATTATCATAGTAGCTCTAATAAAGCATTGTATATGATATATATGCATATATATTCTATTCCTCTAATTTTTTAAAAAGTCTGAACACTCCCAAAGCCATAAATGTTTATGCAGTAAGCGTCAGAAAAGTAATATTTTTAATGGTGTGAAAACCATAAGAATGGCAGATTGGCATTTTTTACGATAGGAATCCATTAACGTTACTGGATTAGAATGCAAGTTCATCGTCAAAATAAAAGGAGAAATATGTCAAACATACCTATTATTAAGGTATGAAAGCATCACCTAAGCTAATATAATAAAACAATGGCTTGATTTTTTTAAATAAATATTTTATATCTTATCATAGATATTTCTGTTCTCTTGGTTCTCAAACAAACTTCTGATGCTGGCATCTGGTTGTCTTTAAAATATTTACCAAATATAGAATTCCAGACTCTATTTTATTATAAAATCAGCCCAGACACAGTATCAGATATTAACATGCATACATTGTTACATTATGTATTTGTTTTTTTAAAAACTTACCTAGGTTGTACACATTTGATTTCAGACTATAAAATAGAATAACAGAGTATTTACAAGCTTATTTTTCATAACAAATTTTTTTTACAAACTTCCAAGAAAATAAGAAATCCTTCACTGATTTCCTTCATGTAAAATAATTGCCAGTTTGTCTACACAGTAGAAATGGAAGGGGCAAAGTTTCTATTTACAGATACAGGGAAACTGATTCCCTCCCACTTGTGTAGTAAGATAGGAAGTAGCTGACAAGGATGTTTTGTAATATCAACCAAGATATCCCCCTGATGATGCCAAAGTAGGATTGTATGTCTGACATACTATTCGTCAAACCTCAAAAACAGATATGACATTGGATATAACTGTGATGTATCAGCCAATGAGTAGCCAATAGCAATTCTACTCTATTGCTTTTCTTGGGGAGAAGTGGGTAAGCCAACAGAAATAATTACCTCTTTATGCAGTCCATTTGAAAGGGTAAATACAAAAAGGGTTAGAATACCTACTTGGTTAAAAAAAAAATCAACTGCACCAATGAATATGGGATGAAGATTTTTAAAACAAATGAAAAGTTAATTTTCCCTCTAAGTCTATAGGCCTCAGCTAAGCCTGTTTAGCCAACAAGAGTAGAATCACGCCCGATGCGTATATGAACTTTACAGTCTTATTCACATGTGAATTCGTGCAGTGGTGTACTAGAGCTGGCACACACCAGCCTACAAGAGTTGACTGTCCTCATCTTTTCCCAGTTTCACACTCGGTGATGTCAGATTGGTAGACTGAAATTAGCCCTGGTGGGAATACACCATAGAAACTGGAAAAACATTATAAATCAAGGGTTTTTTTCCCCTCCCAAAGGGCTAGTTGTTAAACATTTAACAAAATACTACTGAATTGATGTGAGGCGTTTCTTTGTGGTATTCAAGAAATTCATTTTATATTGAAGTCTTCTGGTTGTAAAGTCATGGATCCAAGTCCTTGAGTTAGGAGTGACCCAAAATAGTTAAACAGTATTCCCTCTATTATCAATCATATAACTTTTCTGGTTTTAAGACAACATTTTCAATATCGTGGATGCTTTTTCCATTTAAGTGTTCACTGGGACAGTCATGACTGTATCCTGTACCATCACTGATTGTTGACACTGTGTAAGACGCACTGCGAAGAGCATCTGAATGGGAGAAGCTGTTTCCAAATTGGATTTTATATTGATTCCAATTTCTTTTCAGAATTGCTTGAACCTATCAAAAAGAAACAGAAAGGACAAGAGCAATCCATTATCTGAAATAAAGATACTGTATTTAAAAGTAAAATATAATAATTTATGTGAAACTTTAGAAAAACCAAAAGCATTGATGTTAATTAGTGAATAATATTGCTTTTTTTAAATTAAAACATTAAATTGGAAACATTAGGAAATTTACAGTTAGGAAATTCGTTCCCTTGCTCTTTATTTTAGATTCCCTCGATATTTTTTTCATGCCTTATCTTTGAAGCTTTAATAATGCATATGAATGTATTATGGTCAAACAAGTAGTTAATCCAGACCCCCTTTTGTAAGATTGCGTGTGTAACATTTACTTTTATATCAGTATCTTAAATAATAGAATGAGAAGATAATTAGTAAGAGTATAAAAGAAGAGAGGAAGTATAAAAGAAAAAGAAGTTAGGGAAACAGGGAATATAAATCATCATCATCATCATCAACAGCAGCAGCAACTAGTTTTTATGGAGTGATTAACACATGCCAGGTATTGTGCTACATTCTGGAAAAAAAAGATCAGTGTTTTTGTCCTCCTGAGGCTTACTAGCCAGAGGGAAGAAAGCGTTCAACAGGTAATGACAAATGAGATGAGCCTGTGAAAACGTTTAGGAATGTTACCACTCCACTTTTTTTGTTTTTGGATCTCCCTCTGACTGGATGAATTTGATGTTAACTGGCTTCCTTCTTCTCTAAAGCTAGAGATCAGGACTTGTAGGCCATATATAGTGACCTAGGTTTGAATCGAACATGAGACACAAAGGTGATTTTCTTCATACTGAATCAGTGAGTGGAAATGAGAATATTCAAATACATCTCCAGTTTGGCAACCTGGATGTTTCCAGGTGTCTGATGATTGGGCACACTGGTGTGGGACTCTGCTCCTAGGTTATGAGTGTATTAGCCACATCCCTGTGACCTAATCCAGATCTGTCCGAAACATGTGTAGCTTTGAACTGTCTTCCCCACACTATCTACTGCTCTTTGACCCTTTGCTTCCTCACAGGGAATTTGAGCATCACTGAAAGCAACTTTCCAGTCATCCATGTACTAGAAACATACTCATGCAATAATTGTTTAACTTTCTGCTAATATATAAAATTCCCCAACTTTTCATTCACTGTAATCATGTGTAAAAATTAATAAACTTTAAAATAGGATGGCTTAGTTAAGTCTTCATTGTTTTATATAATAGATCAAGAAAACTTCTCCAAATTATGAACAATCTATTACTAATAGCTATTCCCAGGAGATCTTTTAATGAGAGAACTCAGTGGGATACTTCAAAGTCCTTTGAGTCTCCTGTTCTCTGTCACTTAAAATGGACATAAAGTTTTACTGTCTCACTTTATGTTTTAGCATGTAGAAAAACAGAAGACACAAATAGAAAGTCAAACTGTTTCTTTTTTTTAGTTTTATTTATTTATTTGAGAGAGAAAGAGAGAGAGAGAGCATGAGCTGGGGGTGGGGGGTGCAGAGAGAGAGGGAGAGACTGAATCCTAAACAGGCTCAGCAGTGTCAGCACAAAACTTGATGTGAAGCTTGAACTCATGAACCATGAAAATCATGACCTGAGCCAAAAACAAGAATTGGCTGCTTAACTGACTGAGCCACCCAGGGACTCCCTAAAGTCAATGGGTTTCTTTAGTTAGAATTCCAAATGAGTTACTAAAATTTCGGGTAGCTCTATTGTAGAATTTAAAAATTATGTAATTAGAAATGCAATAAATTGGTTTTAAAAATTGTATTTTATGAAATTCACAACCTCAGGACTTTCCAGTTTATTTCTTTATATATATATTCTTCAGGACTTTCAAGTTTATTTCTTTATATATATTAACTATGTCGGAAAGGAATAATTTATATTCGTACACAAATAAAAAAATAAAAGCCTTTATGGGACAATGAATATATTTATCTTGCAAAAAAAATCATATTTTGTTTCCCTCATGGTTTAGTAATGTCTTTCTTAATTCTCCAAATAGCATATTTAAATTAAAGCAATTTAAAATAGGGGCACCTGGGTGGGTCAATATCTGTCACCTTTTGGTTAAGCATCCAACTTGTGGGTTCGAGATCTGTGTTGGGCTCTGTGCTAACACCTCAGAGCCTGGAGCCTGCTTATGATTCTTTGTCTCCCTCTCTCTCTGCCCCTCTCCTGCTTGCACTCTGTCTGTCTCTCAAAAATAAATAACACTTAAAAAATAAAGTAATTTTAAATAATATCTGCATACATAATGTCTTCAAGAGCATAAGCAAACAACAGATGAAAATGGTTTTAGAATGTGCCTTTTAAATATTCAAAGATTTACAACAAAAATGACGTTGGGCAGATTATCTAGATATTCCTGATAGGAATTGGTTTGATCCTTATTTTATGCTAAATTCATTTCTCTTCCCTTTGCTACTAAATGATGGATTGACTGAATACCTTTCCTATATAGTTTCTGTTTGAAAGCAAATGGAATGTAGCTATATACAAAAGATTCTACATAAATGTTGGGAAGAAGTTGACAAGAAGAAATATCATAGCTGTGAATGTATAACTTTTTTAAAAATGAAAGCTTAAATTAAATTCCAACAGCCAAGATGCCTTTTGAAATATCTGTTTGCTCTTGAAATATCTGCTTTGATTACAATCATCACCCTATTTCTTCCTTGCAACTAAATCATCAGAAAAGCCATGAAAGGTCAATTTCCTGAACTGTGGGGACATTTTTACTGAAGTTAAAAAGTGAACCTAATTAAAGACCTATGGGCCTTATAGACTTCCTTTTGTTTATATTATTCTCTATAAGGACTTAAGTTTTTCATCTGCTTCCTCTAATATATATCACATCTATTCAACAGAACATTAAAGTGACCACTCTTAGTACACTTTTAATGAAAAAATTATGATGGGAAGAGATAACAAGGAGAATTGACATTGGAAGGGAAGGCGTTAAAGATATGAAAATGTTTTTTATTGCCTTACACATGAGTATTATATAAATAGTAAACCCCACTGTACATTATATGCCCATTAGCGCTTCATAAGGAAGCTATAACTCCTTAACCGAAATCAATTAAAAAATATTTAATAGAGCTTCATATAAAAATGCTACCTAGTTTTCATTAAAGAATGTAGGTTTGATTATTATCGATAAATCTTTTTGTTCACTTTATAAAAATACTCTCAGGTATTGTTTGATTTACTCCTGAGGCAAGGGAGGGCCCTTCTAATGACAAGAGCTCTAGTTTGTGCTAACAGTGCACATTTTGTCTGAGTGGGCTAGAGATGAGATGAATGTGGCCTGATAATTTGTCAAGCCACCATTATTTAGTGAGAAATGCAAATAGGAATATTTTGGATAAAAAAATACATAAAATTGTTACTTAAAAAAAAAAGAAAGAAAAGAAAAAGATAAAGACTAAGCTAAAAGGAAGCTATTTGACCTCCCGTGGAAAGCAAGAAGGAGATTTAAGCTGGAGCAAGTGATTTTAAGAAGTACATGACATAGTTGGAACAACACAAAATGAATTTGGCAGCTGTGTCATCATGTTATGAGAGTGGGAAAAACTAAGAGGCAAAAGGACAAAAAAGGAGGGATTGTAGTATTTCCTAAGATGAGAAATGAGTCATCCACAAATAGAGACTGCATCTTGAGAGATGAAGAAAAGGGGACAGATATTGGAGATGTTGTAAAGAACCAAAGGATTTGGCAACAACTAGGCTCAAAGATTTTGTATTATTGTAATTTTTTGCTGCCAAAATTTTCTCAGTTTTAGGACATGGCAGAAGATCAAGGTCTCTGTCTCTTTTGCTTACACAGAAAGAGTGCAACAAGATTGTTAGGCATTAGTTTAGATATTCCCTGGGCAACCTTTCCAAATAAAAAGGCCAATTTGAGATTGATTCCAAAATGATTAATGCTCCTACTTGTATATATATTTTTGAAAATAAATGACTTGAAAGATCTAATAAGGAATCTATAATGTACTGATAATCTGTTGAGGGTGGGGCATGGTGATAAAATTTTAGATTCCTAGCCTACACTAATCTTTGTGAGACTTGTGTAAGGAACTTGCTTTTTTTTTTTTTTTAACTCCTTTAATAAAGTAGACACCAAGACTCCAGAAGGTTCAGAATATTGCCCAAATTATTATAGCCAGGAACAAAGTAGCATCTTGGGGGTTTAAATGCATTGCTGTGTCTGTGCTTTTATTCTACACTGCTTCCTATCACAAAATATTCTACTAGTGATTATGTTTTGTACACTTAAAAATTACCCTTTAGAATAATATGTCATGTCTCTGCAGATGCAGAGGTGTATTGTTCATATTCCATGCATGTTCTTTGGCCTGTTGTCTATTTCTTTCTCATCTACTTTTAAATTTTTTTTTTTCAACGTTTTTTATTTATTTTTGGGACAGAGAGAGACAGAGCATGAACGGGGGAGGGGCAGAGAGAGAGGGAGACACAGAATCGGAAACAGGCTCCAGGCTCCGAGCCATCAGCCCAGAGCCTGACGCGGGGCTCGAACTCACGGACCGCGAGATCGTGACCTGGCTGAAGTCGGACGCTTAACCGACTGCGCCACCCAGGCGCCCTCTCATCTACTTTTAACTGTAAAATCCTATATTGGCAGCAAATAGTATTGTCTAATTCAGTTTATGCAGTCATAAATTTAAAGAGGTATATAATCAATGCTATTTGAATTATATTATCAAAACAAATGATTTCTCTATTTTTCCTAATTTCATATTCTATCTATGCTTCTCATCTACTTCAGAAAGAGTCACCATTGTCTACCATATAGCAGAAGCATCATGGAAGCACCACCTAAAGATATGAAATATAGCCTCCCATGTTTGACAGTTCTACACTCCAATATAAATAATTAAGTGAAATAAAAATTTTTAAAAATCAA
The DNA here is from genome assembly GCF_028018385.1 of Neofelis nebulosa. NCBI lineage: Eukaryota > Metazoa > Chordata > Mammalia > Carnivora > Felidae > Neofelis > Neofelis nebulosa. The sequence goes on along the minus strand of NC_080783.1, from coordinate 47,294,373 downwards.
TTTGATAAAATCAAACATGAAATTTCATTATTTGCTGAGAAAGAAATAAATTCTTATTAAGCAAAGAAAACCAATATTTTATAGATTTTCATGACACGTACATGATTTCCAATGTTGATTTATTTGTAGGAATAGTTCTCATAAAGTTATACCAACTGGTTGACATGTTTCCCATCTGAAGCTTTGTGATAAGCTTCACAGTTACCAAGTATTTGAGTCTCATTTGGTGGCTCTCTAGATTTCTAATTTTGCTGAGTTTTCCAGTCCTCTAACAGATTAAAACTTGTCCGGTAGATTAAAAACAGATAAAGAGCTAAATCAATATAGCTCAAACCACTGAGCCATAACACTATTCATATGCATAAGAAATATGGTACCAGTTTGTAAAACACCTGAAACTTTCCACTTAGGGAAGCCTAGGATAAAAATGTTGAAATATCCAAGAGCATGTTGCCATGTTACAAATTAGAGCATTCTCTTCTCCGAAGTTTTCTAACTTACTGCATGTCCTCTCTGTATAACTGAGAGTTTAATTTTTTTTCAAATCTTTTTGTAACCACCAGAAAACTACTTTCAAAGACCACATTGTGAGCTAGGCAAAACAAAAAGAGAAAGGGGGGAAATGAAAATGAGTCAATTCTATTTCATATTACAGTGTATGTTTTATGAGGGTGTGGATTGCCTAGCACTGGACCTAGGACAAAGGCCAGACTTAAAAAGGATTTGTTCAAATGGTAGGTGAAAGACTAGATAAATCAAAGTAAATGATAGACTCTTTTAAAGTGAGGCTGATTTAGCCCTACTCTTGAACTCCAGTATGACCCAAGCTTTTGGGTAGAAGAGTTACATCCATGAAAAGAGATCCTGTGGTTCTTTTTCCTGATCAAAATGGAATTTGAAGTAGTTGTTCCTAGGGAATGTGTGATTCTCTCTCTCTCTTTTTAAGGAAAAGATACATTGCAGATATAAAATGATAAAAGGAATAAAAACAATCACCATACCTCTCCATTAAAGAAGCAGAAAATTGTAGAAACCAAAAGACCCTGTAAAAGAAAAATAGAATTTTCTGACTCCAGATGGAAAAGATACATTATTTGTAACCAACTTGCTATGTACACAGTTAAGACTAAAACCAAAGCCACATGCAATTTAATACCAAATTTCACAAGCTGCCTTCCTGATTCAAGAGCACCATACCTGATAATGCATAAGGATGTGCATGATGTAATCATATATCTCCTCTGCAATCCTTCCTTCAGGTCTCCATGGAAGCAGCACAAATTCAATGCCAAGTAATGGCACCAGGATAAGTGTAGCTCTGACAGCTTTCATGTAGAGATTGGATTCTGCTTGGTGAGTAACTTTTAACTTGGTGATGAGAACACGTACAATGTTTAATAGAAAAAAAAGATTCACCTAAAAAAATAAAATGACATCATGAAAATTATTTCATATTTAATATTAAGAAGCATTTTTGAAGGATCCTTGAATTTATAAATCTTAGATTCTTTTCTTTTTTTTTTAAATGTTTATTTTTGAGAGAGAGACAGAGACAGAGTGCAAGCAGGGGAGAGGGAGAGAGAGAGGGAGATACAAAATCTGCAGACGCTAGGCTTTAAGCTGTCAGCACAGAACCTGACGTTGGGCTTGAACTCATAAACCATGAGATCATGACCTGAGACCAAGTCAGATGCTTAACTGACTGAGCCACCCAGGAGTCCCAATCTTAGATTATTTTCAACGTACAAGAATATGTTCTACTACCGAGAATATATGTCCAATATATTAACTTGTATTTCTACAATTGTGATTTATTAATTTAACAAGTACATCAACTTTAATGGGCCTAGACTTTAGAAAAATAAAATTACGGCAGAATTAGTGTAGAACACCTTCAGTTAAGAAATATATGAGGGGCGCCTGGGTGGCGCAGTCGGTTAAGCGTCCGACTTCAGCCAGGTCACGATCTCGCGGTCCGTGAGTTCGAGCCCCGCGTCAGGCTCTGGGCTGATGGCTCGGAGCCTGGAGCCTGTTTCCGATTCTGTGTCTCCCTCTCTCTCTGCCCCTCCCCCGTTCATGCTCTGTCTCTCTCTGTCCCAAAAATAAAATTAAAAACGTTGAAAAAAAAAATATAAAAAAAAAAAAAGAAATATATGAGAGTTTTTATCAATTCATTTTCTTATGTAATTTTTTAAAATTTCACTGTGGTCCAAAAACTAAATCTTTTCAACATTTTCAGCTCAAAGGAAATAATTGTTTATGACAAATGCTAATTTTTTAAAGTGTCTCCTCTGTATCACTGTCCATAGTGGAACTTTCCAAATACATATTCTACCATAAAATAACCATTTTCATCTTTTTGGTTCCTTCTTCCTGTGTTTCTTTTTGTAGCAATAATCTTCATAACTCCCCAGTATAGTATCATAAGCTTCTTTATCATTCTGAGGAGGCTGGTCACACACTAAATCAGCTGATGTTCAACCCAGATAATCCTAGAGATAAAATAATTTTGGCATCCCACAGGGACTTTTGTTAATTTCTTTCTGTAATTACATATTTGCTGTGTGTTAACAACTTTCCCCAAGACAAAACATTCTTTTTGAAAGGGAGACATAAAACATCAAAATACAGCATGGATAACTAAGTTACTCAGGCAATGGACAGAGTTCTACTTTAATATATCTCTCTCTTTTGCTCTCTCTCTCTCTCTCTCAGGTTGAATACCACTTTCTTATCTTCATTTAAGTAAAAATCTTTTACACTTGACTATTTTTCTTTATGCCCATATTTATGCCTTCCATAGGATTAATGGCATTAACTCCAGAAGAGCCCCTCAGGACTCTTATGCTATTATGCTATGTTCTCTTTCCTTTTTTTTCACCCTGACTTCTAGTATCTGTGCTTTAATAATCTAAAACTTTTAAGCTACATACGTACATACTTTATGTCTGCATACTTTAATAAATTGGAATAGTAATTATAGTATCTCATTTAATACAGAAAACAGTGAACAAATGCTTTTGCTGATTTAAGGCATGTGTTATGAAAATAACTGGGCATAAAAATATCCTACTACTATTCTTAGAGAATCTAATGGAACATATGCTCCAAAGATATACAGCTCACTACAATCCTGATGGAAACACATCTATGAAAAGTAACATGAGTTATAGACACAGGAATATCTCTGCTAAAGACAAAAGCAGAATAAGCCATTTCAACAGGTGTAAGAAGGAAACATGACAAATCAACACATCAGCTGTTATTCCACCCTTCTTAATATATTCCCTTCCTAAATACTCATTGTTGTTTAAAAGTGTTGATTAAATGGAAATCAGTACCAGTCCGTAGAAGAAAATATAATAATGCCCTTTATCTGCTTATAAATTTAGAATATAAAATATTTTATAATCCTTACAGAGAAAATCATAAATTATAAAATCAGTAGAAATGCTGCAATTTAGGTGTCCATTAAATGAAAATTTCTAACTGCAAACTGCTTCTCCAAAATGGCAAATCTAATTTAAAATGTGAAACGGGAAACTAGAAAGTCACCCTACTTTATTTTCCGCAAATACTCCCATTTATTTTGAATAAGAATAGAACAAGAATTTTCCATTTCAGACGAACCAGGTCTAAATCTCATGTATCTTAGCGCAAAACTAGTTAAGGTAAAGAAAAGAAACTTGTTTTTACCCCAATATGCATAAAGATCACATAGCTGGTGTGCACAACAGGACATTTTCATATCACGGTACCACCCTGGGAAACAGGGTGCATCAGCACTGTAGCTGTTGGAGGATTCCTACAAGCCATTCCGATAGTAGAACAGCCAGCAATCACTTAACTATGTACTGAACGGGCTTAAATATCTCTCACTAAACACAAATTAAATGTATCCCCTCTCAGCTTCCCTTTGGCAGGATCTCAAAAGTGCTGTAGCCACTTGAATTCCACCCAGCTCAAGGGGAAATGTGACAGGGGAAGTCTGAGTGGAAAGAAACCGATTGAGGTTGAAATATTTTATTTATAAAAAATGTACTTAAGCATGTGACCATATAAACAATTGCTAAGTCCCCTCCCAAGACCTTGGAATTGGCCAGAACCAGTGAGGAGCCCTCGAAATTAAACAGACAGAACAATTTATCCTGGTAGAAAAATAGGCTCCTGCTGTTTTGTTAAGCCAAGAAAATGGAAACAGTTTTATGCAAATAATGTGGATTTTCACTTCCTTTCCTACAGAGTAGATGGGTTATATTTCTGTGTGATATTCTACCCTAGCTGTACCATCTACTCTTCCCTCCCAAAATTGATGTGGAGAGGCTTTTCTAAGGATTTTGTTAGTTACGATTACATTTTTCATTTGCTAAGGTTCCTTTACTTATTTCCTGAACCTCTCTGATTTAAGCATTTGAATTAATACCCCTTTGCAGAATAGTCAGATCTCTTGCAATAAATTTTGCCTTATGTTCTGTAAGCTCCTGGGTGGCCCCAAAACGTGTCTTATTTCTTCTAACTCTCCTCAGAACAGAATCAGAGTATTATGTAGAAGTTACAAGAAACTTTTTAAAGCATTTTCTTTGGACAGTTTTTTGTTTTGTTTTGTTTTTTTGTTTGTACTTTTTTTTTTTTTGTAGGCACTGGGTTAGCAGGATGCATCTCATATAATTCTTACAATAACCTATGAGGTATCCGTTCTTATTATTCCCTAATCACGGAAGAGACAACAAATGCACTGAGAGGTTAAATACAAAACAAAACAAAACAAAACAAAACAAAGCAGAACTTGCCCTGAGATACCCAGCCAGATGTGGTAGAACTAGGTTTCGGTGCAGGCTCTTTCAAAGAATACTAGGATATCTCAAGGTACAACTTAAACACAGTGTGTCGTGCATGTCCCCAGTAGGTGCAGGGCAGAAGGGAAGGAAATGTTTCTGCCTATGAAATTCTCACTAGAGTCTACATTACAGTACATTAAAATTTCCATAAATGATATAATAAATTCCATGTGTTGATTTTTGAACTGGCTGTCTTATGTGGCCAGGCACAAATCAGAGGTTTGACATTTGTTAATGTGCTTTATACATGCCAGGCTAATTACTGTATATGTATTACCTCATTTAACTCTTTGTTAAAAGGATTTAAAAATCACTACTATAATATTCTTTATTTTACCAGTGAAGGACTTGAGACACAATGTAATTAGTTTAATTGCCTGGGGTCATACAGCCGGTCAAAGGTGGAAAAGGAGTTCAAGCCCAGGCCTTCAGCCTCCAGAAGTTTCCCTCTTAATTGTGACTTGTTTTTGACAATCGCTTGAACAGTGTTCAAACATAATAATATACTAACCTACAGCTAGCAAATATAGTAAAATAATAGAAGAATATTTGTCTAAAACAAAGCATTTGAAAACAAGGTTTAGGAAGCTCTGAATTTTGGCTGAGAAACATACCACCTTTATCTTTTTATATATAATTGAGTATCAGTTGTAATTACCATCCCAGAGAGTGTAATTACATTCTGGTCTCTAATGCTATATGAAAAAAAGTATGTTAATCTGGATTAATTTATTTCCCTATTGAAACAATGTAATAAAAGCATTGAATGTGACTTCTGTTTCATTGTAACCACACTTAAAAATGTCCAATTGGTGTATTCATATTAAGTGATGATCATTATAATAATAAAATAATAGTTTAACCAATACTCTCTTTTTCCAAATTAAAGTCTTTTCTCTATGGGACTATTACTCTTACTACCAACAAAGGTGTGTGGGTTTTTCCCATTTGCCATTCCTACTCACATCGTCTATACCCTCTGCCCTTCTCTTCTGCTCTGTGCCCCAGGAAACTCAAAGGCACCTCTAAAGATTGCATCATCGTTCAAACTTTCTTGCTCTCTGATATTTGCTGCACTTAGCCAAAGGGAAGAACCAAGAAATCAGAGCATAGGAAAAGAGAAGTTTTGGTATTTCTTCCTCCTTCTTCTTCCCTACCAGGCTGTGGTTTTGGCAGTGGCTGTGTTCTTCCACTCAAATCGAGACCTCCTGTTGGGCCACTCCTCCTAGCAATGGTCTAAATCCGGTAACACTGTTCTGACCCCTCTTGGGGTCTAGCCCCATTAACAGCTTCCCACTGCCAGTCCTGGGTGCCTGGCCATCCCTTAGGAATTAGCTCCTGTTCTGTCCCTGCCTTCACTTCAAATACAACACCTTTATTACACTGTCTTCAATTAGACACTGTGAACATGTCATTATTTCCCCCAGGATCTTGAAAGATATCATAGGCCAAATGATGCAGGAAATAAAGTTGAAATATGAACATCATGAAAAAAGGAAAATTTTAATTACATACCAGTAAAGCAGCACAAATTGGACCATGGATAATATAGAGGAGATGGGTATCAGAACTGATCCAGCAGCTTGGGGAAAAAACAGGAAAATTATGTTGAAGACTTTCATTTTACTTAGTTCCAATAGAAATCAGAAAGAGAGATTATCTTACTTGTCATTGTAATATAAGCTTCTCGCAACAGCATGTATACAAGCAGGGATCAGTGGAAACCCTGTAAATATCAAATGAAAAGAAAATAAACAAGCAACTTTCTCTGTAGATGGAATTTCTAAAATGTGTCATAAAATATGAAACTCCGAGTACTCTCGGAACAAACATAACTGGTCACTATATGTTTATTGAATAAATATTATGAAGTATTTGTTATTTATATATTCAGGGGTGTGTGTGTGTGTGTGGTTTCTTCTAATAGAAGTCATTTTGAATCCGTGGACTTCAGAGCCTAAGTCCATAATTTTACTGCCTAAGCCCCAAGACTTAGAAGAATTCAATAGATTTTCTTTTTGTAAGTTACTTCTTTACTTATTTTGAGAGAGAGAGTGCAAGTGGGGGAAAGGTAGACAGAGAGAATCCCAAGCAGGCTCCTTGAACAGTTAGCTCAGAGCCTGACATGGGACTTGAACCCAAAAACCATGAGATCATGACAGGATCTGAAAACAAGAATCAGATGCTCAACTGACTAAGCCACCGAGGAGCCCAAAGAATTCATATATATTTTCTATGATATGGAATTGGCCAATACTTAGTAGATAGTCAGATGTGGGAAGAAGTTGAGACTGATGAGGTGAAGAAAAAGAGAAAGATTATATATATATATATATATATATATATATATATATATATATATATCTATATATCTCAGATATTTGTTTTTACCATTCTAAATCAAATTTTTCCAAAATGAAATGAAAAAATGTTTTATAAAGGTAACCTTACTAAATATACTGAATATACTAAAGAGTGTGTGTGTGTGTGTGTGTGTGTGTGTGTGTGTGTGTGTAGTACATACCTCCATCTATCAGTGTCTATTTGTTGTCTGGCCGGATAGATAGGCAGATTGATATATGATAGGGAAGTATAATTTCAGTTATGTTTCCGGAAACTAGCCCAATTGAATTCATTTTAAGCATTATATATTTTGCATTATTCTACTTATTTTTAAAAATATGCTAGGGGCACCTGGGTGGCTCAGTCAGTTAAGTGTCTATCTCTTGTTTTTGGTTCAGGACATGACCTTATGGTTTGTGAGTTCAAGACCTGTGGTAGGATCTGTACTGAAAGCACAGAGCCTGCTTGGGAGTCTCTCTCTCCATCTCTCTCTGCCTCTTCCCTGCTTGCACTCTCTCTCTCTCTCTCTTTCAGGATAAATAAATAAAATAAATGTGACTTTAAAAAAATAAATAAAAACATGCTAGAAGCACAAATCAAGAAACAGGCTTTTAATTACAGAGAACAAACCGATGATTACCAGAGGGGAGGTGGGTTTAAGTAGGTGATGGGGATTAAGGAGTGCACTTTTCATGATGAACACTGGGTGATATATGGAATTGTTGACTCACGATATTGTACACCTGTAACTAATATAACACTGTATGTTAACTAACCAGAATTAAAAAAAAAACACTTAAAAATAAGAAGAAAAAGATACGAAAATATGCTAAAAGTGTATCATTATTTGCTTTGTGAATGATACCATGTCAGAAGATTGTGTGGAAAAATAGATCTTTTGTGTGCCTTTATTCAATAACTGATCCCTCTACCCTTACAATAAAATGATATTTTTTAAAAAACAAACTTTTTCAGAGTGGAACTTCAAAGCTGGTTAAGCCCAATGCCCTCATTTTGCACATAGGAATAAGGAGATTCAGAATAATACAAAGACTAGATCCCTAATTCATGATTCCAATTCTGTTGTGTTAGCCACTGCTTATTCAGCCAAGATACACATTGGAATATTAAATAGAAAAAAAAAACAACAACAACATTGTATTATTGACCTTTTGACTACTGAAAACAATGAGTCAGTGGTACTTTTAAAAATATTTCAACTTACAGCAATAATCAAAGGTTAGTTGCCTGATGTTGTTTAAGAATGATTAATAATAAGGAAAATTGTATTTCAGAGGAACTCTGCATCTTCCAAGAGCTTTCTTGAAAGGTGAGGCAGCACATACCTGTAATGGCACTTACCCCAGCCAAGCAAATAATACCACATCAAGTGCTGCTTTTCCGCAAACACAGCCACCACAATGAGTGTGTGTAGGTAAATGCCTTCACAAAGCATCCAAAAGTAGTTACAGCCCATCAGGTAAAGATGAATGAACTGAGATACTTTACAACTAATCTGTGAGAAAAAAAGAAAGAAGAAAGCAATCAGTATTTATGAATTCACATGTAAAGCAATAGTCTAGTTTAACTTAGTTATACAGAAATATGGAATTTTCTCTCCTCTACACAAAATCTTATGCGCTAATGATTAAGACTGTAAAATGCCAGTCTTCATCCTGATCTAATTGTGCCTCAAAAGTTTTTGGCCACTGACTCTAAAGATATATAATGATATACATCCCCAAAAATGTGTAAATTCCAAATTTATTACATTTAGTGGATGTGTATTTTCCAAATACGCTTTTTCGTGAAAAGTGCCCAACAATTCAAAGTCTTGCATATAACTGCTATCAATGCAACTACTTAGTGAATAATAATCTAGCGAGCCATATTTTATCTTATTCATAAATGAGGTTGAGGATTTCATGTAAGTAAAAAGAAGAAAAAAAATATGATTTCCTTCCTCTTCTCCTGAGATCTCCACTTTCTCTTCTCTATTCTTAGGGATAGGAAGAGGAAGGTTCAAATACAGGGTAAATATGAAGAAGGAAGAGATATATTTTACTCTCTTAGAAAGGAGAATAAATTTAAAGCTCTCCCAGAAATATACGGCCAGTCACTCTCATGAGCTCCTAATTATCTGTTCAATAAATATTTAGTGGCAATTATCATTATTTTTGATATAAATATTTTTTTCACTAAAAAGAAAGCTGGAAGTGAAATACATGGAAAAGAAATACTTTGTTAACATAGAATAGTAATCATAACATTTGCATATTAGGTAGCTTAAAGTATTTTTTATATATTGTTTTATTTAATCTTTAATGCTGTGTGACACAATTTATCACTAGGCACATATCTCATGGATAGAAAACTGAGAGAAGTTAAGTGATTTGCTAATATTCATATAATATCAACCCAGGTTACACCCTGAACACAAGTCTTACAATTCTAATTTTGTTTTCATGATTATACACAATGCTTTCTACCTGAAGGACATTGATAAAACTTCGTCTCCCATTAAATACATTGGCAGAATGCATAACATTAAATTTTAAATAAAGTATCTTGATGTTAAACACAACATTATATTAACAAGTCTTCTCAAAGGTAATAATGAGTTATTCAATTATATTCTATAGAAATAATGGACTTCAGCTTCAAATTTTTTACCTGTTATAGTTTTTAGATATGCACATCTAATTGGGCTTCTTACTACTAACTTCCCTTAAAAATAGAAATCTATCAGCCACCATGATAAAAAGACTTAAAACATGCTTCACAAACATATTTTTATGAAGGGCATTGCTGATATAAACAAACAATAAATTTTCCAAGAATACATGAAGAACAACTATATTATAGCTTGCAATTTGCACATTAAATACAATATCCTCATATCTAAATGTAAGATTTATCATCTCTTGCTCTGCAGCTTCTTGACAAAACTCCTAATCTCTTTGCTCTAGAGAAATTCACTCTTAAATGATAGCCCAGTAGCCAGTTTTTTTATATTGTTAATTATATCCCAGTGTGTTTCCTCACCCAGTGATGTTAGAGTGGAACATATACAAGATGAAGCAATCCGGATACATATGTGCAAACAATGCAGGGAATCTTAGCATTTTGGAAATAACCCCAATACAGACATAAAACACATAGGAGAGTATTGTTTATTGGCCCATTGAGTGGAAATTCCTTCCCTTCCCTGATTTCAGTAACTAGATAACTTAATCTTTAAAAAAACACTTTATATACACAATACATATCCACTCCTCCAAAAATCCATATCCAAAACTGTAGTATGGATTCTACAAACATTACAAAAGCAGATGATTTTAAATACTTGAATATATGTTTGTTATTTTTGGAGATACTTTGATTTAAATATAGCTCACATGTACATATAGTTTACATAAAATGTGTGCATTTGTATAAGTAAACTTGCGTTTATGTTTTAAAATATGGCTTTTATATTATGACAGTCTCTGTGCTTATTTCTGTGTATCTTTTGATACTCATCCTAAAAATTGTGTTTCCAGAAACAGACCCATAAATACAGAGAACAAGCTATTGTTACTAGAGATGGAAAGTAGGAGAGCCGGGAGATGGGCAAAATGGGTGAAGGGAGTTGGGAGGCACAGGCTTCCATCCTATGGAATGAATAAGTCATGGGAATGAAAGGTATAGCATAGAAAATATAGTCAATGGTATTGTAATAGTGATGTACAGCGACAGGTGAGAGCTACACTTGTGGTGAGAAAAGCATATAGTGTTTTTGGATCACTATGTTATACACCTAAAACTAATGTAACATTGTGTGGAAACTGTACTTCAATAAAAATTTTTTTAAAGAAAAAAATTGTACTTCCAAAGGTGTTATAGAGAAACAATTTATAAATATTTGCCTAGATAATGAAGACTTAGTAGAGTCCTTTAAAAAATTAATGTAAAGAAGTTTAATGTATAAGTCATTTTCCTCTAGTTTTATCAACTGTTTAAAGTCAGCCTGATCCCAAATGTAGGATAGGAATTTTTCTATTACCATGTCTTGTTTTTTCTAACTACACAATTATTTGCTTTGATTAATTTTTAAAATTCAACTGAGTAGATGTTATGTGGTCATAAATTCTTATGTCCCACTAGCAGCAGGACCCTAAGCATAAAATGAGGTAAATTATATATATATATATATATATATATATATATATATATATATATATATAGTTTATATATGATATGTATATGTATCATATATAAATAATTTAAGCATAGAAATGTATTCTTCCTTTTGATAGTCAACTTTTATAACCTGGGAAAGATTGAGATGTATTTACCTATATACATCTATATACATATATACCTATATTTACCTATATACCTATATACATATATACGTATATTTACCTATATCTCCATATGCCAGACCCTATTTTGTGTGTGTACACACACACACACACACACACACATATATGTATTTATACACACTTACATATATCAGGACACCCCCCCACCCACGCACCCACCACTGTTCACATTTCTTTCCCTCTAACCTTTGAACCTAAGGATACAATCTCATTTTACTTACAGGATTTGTGGCCACTAAAGCCTGGTTGTTGGCCACTGCAGTGAGATGAATGATTGTTACAACAGAGTTACAAACAAAGGAGAAAAATAGATTTTTGTGCAAGGTAATCCTTTGGCAACTTAGGCTCCTAAAAGGCAAGAGAAATCACATATTTTATTTTTTTTAATAATAGTTCAAATGAGATACATTCACAGTTCATAGCAGCTGCTCCAAATATGGAAAAATTCTTTTTTCTCCCCAAGATTCACTCAATAAAATCTTAATTAGGGAAAACCTATAATGCTTTAAAACAGAGACAAATGAGTTGCTTCAGTATGGGGAGACACACATAGGAACAGGAAATTTGCCTATACAGGACCTCTACATAAATTTCTTCTATTAATCTCTTACCATGGTTAATATTTTAATTTATTCTGAAAAATGTAGAAACTGAGATTCAGTGAAGTTAGATAATGGATTAAAAAATCCTACAACTAATTAATTTGAAAACTTTGGGTCTGTCAGATTCTCACACAGATAATGCTCTTTTCACTATACCACATAGGTTTTCCTGTTTATATAGCCTGTTTATGATTGTGGTTGTCCTGTTTATAGAGCCTCTGTGTGGTGGTAGTGAGTATGCATACCAAGCATGAGAAAGATAACACTGTATTCAGAATAGATAAACTGATAAAAATATAGACTTAGCAATCAATGAGATTGTTCAGCTCTACTGAATTTTTTTCTAATTGGCCCAGTCATATGTGAGATATGAAAATATTACCTCCTTTTACTGGAGGTCTTCCTATGTAAAATTAAATAAATTTTAGGAAAAGTCATTATTAATGACAGGAAATACTATTCCTCAGATTGAATCCACATCTACCTTACCAGATTGTCCACATATGACTGAATTACTTATGCCCAAACACCAACTCAAGTTCTTTCTTCTTCAAGAAGCATTTATTTGAGGGTTTATTATGGGTAACGTTTTAAACTACTAGAAAGGAGTTCTTTTGAAACTGAATAACTATATCAAAACTAAACACAAATGTAGGAAGATATGAGGAAGGATTTCATTACAGAAATTAATATGGTCAATTTAGATAATCTATCCTATAGAACACAAACTAATGACTTCTACTTTGGAAACTTTAAGAAGATTTTAACTTAATTTTATCACTATATCACCTTATCCTAAGTAAACTATGTGCCCAGGATACTATAGTTAGGGTGGGATGCCAAGGTTTTCTATATTTAAAAATGCAAAGTTTAAGCTATATTGTCCCTGAAATTTCTTCCAGCTATAGATCTGTGACTTTATATATAGCTTTAGTATTTTAAAGGGTCTAGAAGTGAATTCAATCCAAATCCATATTCACTTACATGCCTTCCACAGAAGTGGGTGCTAAGAGGGAGGCAATGAAAAGTCTTCATGAATGAGATGGCTCTTAAGTCAATCATTGAGCATAAGACAGTTATATGCGACAAGTATGTGAAATCCAGCTGGAACCCTTCAGAATAGAAACAGCTGAGACCTGCTCGTGTTTTCATATTCGAGAGTCCTTGATTTGACTTTGCAGTGCGTGAGGTAGGGAGGTGTAGACAGGGACCAAAAAACAGAGCATAGATGATATTCTATAGAAAGAAGAATCTCCAAAAGTTTTTTTAACAGAGAAGTGGCATGACTGCTGTTACTATTTAAGTAAAGTCAACATTGATACAAAGATGGCTCTCTTTTGATAAAATACCACAGCAGTGACAAGTGTTCTATGTTCGCGGAGAGTGAAGAAAATTAATGAGTGTGAGAAAAGACCTAGTAAAGAATATTCTTTTCAGGATCATTTATATTATGTATAGTTTATTTATGTATTTATTTTTATTTTTATTTTGTAATTGATCACTCGTCTATGATGAGCATTATGAACATGTAAAATATGTCCACATGGTCTTATTTTAAAATGCCTTCCTTGAGTTTATTCTGTGTCTGTGCAGTACCAATTATTTTTAGAGAAAAACTGCTCACCCATGCAAATATACACTTTTTTTTTCATAACAGAATTTGAATAACTCAGCTACCATCATGGGAAAAATAAAATAAAATGTTTTCCTTAGCTGGGCTGTTTTGCCCCTTTCTGCTGAATGCACTTATATTTGGGTCCGTTGGTTAAGACATATATATAAACACAAAATTTCATAGTTTTCAAATTATGGCCAAAATACTAGGAAGGTTTGCTTAGACAGAAAATAACAAATGTTTGTAAAGAGTAAGTTGGAATGAAGGAAAACAAACACTAAAGAAGGCTTTTAAAAATGACAATTCGTAATAGAAGAGCCAAAAGATAAGCTAAGGGACATAAAATGCACAGCATTTATATTATGACTATTGGGATTCGTAATATTCACATGTGCAAAGATTAAAAATAAATAAAATGGGGGCGCCTGGGTGGCGCAGTCGGTTAAGCATCCGACTTCAGCCAGGTCACGATCTCGCGGTCCGTGAGTTCGAGCCCCGCGTCAGGCTCTGGGCTGATGGCTCGGAGCCTGGAGCCTGTTTCCGATTCTGTGTCTCCCTCTCTCTCTGCCCCTCCCCCGTTCATGCTCTGTCTCTCTCTGTCCCAAAAATAAATAAAAAATGTTGAAAAAAAAATTAAAAAAAAAATAAAAATAAATAAAATGGAATGCTAACTAATTAGCTGAAAGTAATTTAAACTTTCTTTGTGTGCACTTAAGCTTCCTTTTTTCCTCTATGATTGTGTGTATCTCTGTTCCTTTCAGAATTCCCTCCTTTCTGATGACTGCTCCTACCTCAATCTCATTTGAAAGTTAAGGACGTAAAAATGAGCTGCCTGCATCTATTCTCTTCTAAAGATGTAGCTATTTTGAGTCTAGTAGCAAAAACAAACAAAAAGAACAGCTTCTTATTCTCTTACTCTATGATAAAGAGAGATACTGCATTTCTTCCTTTAGAACACAAATAAAGCCATATGATGGGTAAAAGTTGGAAATAATAGAATGAACTCCTATTATAAATAAAATATTTAATATAAAAACCAAACAAATACTTAAGAGGATGCATGAAATCATTTCAGTACAGAGACATAAAGCTTATTTTGAGTGTTTTACAAAATCGTCTAAATAATATGGGCAACATAGATAATCCACCCTATAGAATTCAAGCCAAATACTTTGTTTTATGAACCCTGATATCCAGTTTAGCTGTCCATATTGTTGTCTTAAACTGAACCACTGCAAAATAAATTCACTTCGTGTTGTGTAAATATGTCCAACTATCTGTAATATTAGCCTATAGCTATTGCTTTAGGTTCTTCCATTTCTTCCTCCAGGTTCTGTGCAACTTAAATGCAGACAGATGCTGTCCCACACATGCTTTCTATCAAGGCCTAGTGGTAAAAATGCTCAAATGTTTCTAGTGCTGCATATTGTTTTTCTCTAAACATATTCATTAACACATGTAAGTACATCAGTACAAATAAAATCAATTGGTAAATGAAAACCAAAATACATCCTTGGTAAACACATTGGTTTCTTTAAATAAAACTCTAAAAATATTCAGGTATTTTTTTTCAAATGCAACCAATTTCACCTACTGTAAATTTTAAAATGTGCTTCTTTTACTCAAAATATTAAAACAATTGTTTTATACACTTGGAGAATGTTTCACAAAACACTCTTTGTTTTAATGTTATAGTATCCCTTCCTATCCTAGCATAGCCATAGAATACAAAATGTGGTTTGTGGGTTTGGATTGTTTCCATTTCATATTCTTATATATGATTATTTTAGAGTATATTTTTTAATGTTTATTTATTTATTTTGAGAGAGACGGGGAGAGAGAGAGAGAGAGAGAGAGAGCGAGCTCAAGCAGGGGAGAGGCAGAGAGATGGGGGGAGAGGGAGAATCCCAAGCAGACTCTACAGTGTTAGCGATGAGACTGACAAGAGGCTTGATCTCACTAACCATGATTTCATGACCTGAGCCAAAATCGAGTTGGACGCTTAATTGACTGAGCCAGCCAGGCGCCCCAGAATCTATTTCAACGTGCAATTTGACAATCAGAGTGTTAGAGGCAGTTGATGTAAGTGTGTCAACAAATCATCATACCTCGTGTGTAATCTAACTATGCCTCTCAGTTCTCTTTTGGAACAATTAGAAGCGGGTCGTATCAAGTCAGTACACATATTTCAGAGTGGGTTTTGAAACCTGGCCTGAGAATGAATCTGGACTGTATTACCTACTGATATTATGATTTAGGGCAAGTTATTTAAAAACTCTAATCCCTGGTTTCTGCATCTGTAATATAGGGATAACAATGCTTCATAAGATTGAATGAAAGGTGGAGTGAGATAAATCATGTCTAGTGTTTTTAGCATAATATCTCACCCATGTTAAGTTAGCTATTTTTTTAACACAGTTGTCATATGGCTGATTTTATTCAAGTTCTCCAATGTTGGTTTTCTCTCACAAACAATAAAATAGCATCAAGTTTTAGTAACCTAAAACTGCCCATGTTTTAAGTAATACAATGAAACAAAAATTGCCATCTTTTTGTTACAAAGCAAAAGGATTTAGCATTAGAAAGATAATTTACATGTGATGAAGAGCAGGAGACCAAGCAACCTGAATTATCTTCCTAGGCATTTCATCCTTCCCAGAGTTGCCTCCAAATGACTGCTTTCATTATCATACAGGCCCCAAGTATTATGCTGTCCCATATTCAAAGTTCTGCCACACTATGAACAAAATATGTTGCCTTTGCTTCCCATTTGGTTTTGACCTAAGATAGAAATTTCCAAACTACTTTCACTCAATACTAATCCTGAGCAAAACTAGTAAGGGAAAGAGGAAATATAAACAATATAAGAATAGCCCAGTCTAAAAAGTACTGCTTTCTTATGCTAGTGTATCTAATTTAATTTCTTAATGCTCAGCTCTTTTCCCAAGACAACATTAACCATGTATCTGAGAGGAAAGTCCAGGCTAATCTGAACATAGCTAAGAAACAGGCAGAAATCGATACATGTATTACAAGGGAAAGTCGGCGCACCTGGGTGACTCTGTTGGTTAAGCGTCCAACTTTGGCTCAGGTCATGATCTCATGGTTTGTGAGTTCGAGCCCCGCATCGAGCTTTGCACACTAACAGTGTGGAGCCTGCTTGGGATTCACTGTCTCTTTCTCTCTCTCTGCCCTCCCCCCACTCTGTCTCTCTCTCAAAATAAATAAATAAACTTTAAAAAAAAAAAAAAAGGAAAATCAGTGTGGTTATTTTTTGTCTACTGAAGGGAACCTTGAGTTGATGGATTCACCTGGATAGGTATGACACAAAATACACATAACCTCTATCAATAGATCTCTTTGGAGGCGGCTTCTAATCCATTTAATCAGATTAGGAAGAGTACAAGAGTGTTTCAACCAAAGTGCTCAATGAAAGTCCTTCTGGAGGGAAATGGTTGCTCTTCTCTATCATGCTTCCTTCTCCTTTGCCCCTGCCTTTCAAGGTTGCTCAGTTAAGATAACATATGAATATGGGCTGCCTAAGGAACAGATGTGCACATTTTGTGTGGCCAGAAGGCTTTCTCATGTGTGAGCTGCCCCATGCAAGAGTTCCTCCTGCTCTTCTAACGGGCAGGAAACCAAGAGAAGAAACAGGCTTTCTGAATGACTGTGATTCTTACACTCCCCCAAAAGACCCTTTTAGAGATAAAATTTGCAATAATGGCAGCCACCATTTATTGAGCTTTTAGAATAGACACAGAGGTAAGTACTTCACACTCATTATATGATGTAATAACCCTCTGAAATATCATTATCCTTTAATAAAATTGAAGTAAGTTGCTCCAGGTCACAATCCTATTAAGTGATCTGTTGAATTTAAATTTTGAATTTTGAGAAAATAATAAAACTTCTGTCTCTTTCAGTATTCATTTAATCACTTATAACTATTTATTGATGTATAAGTAATATGTTGTGTAATATTTTTGGTATTGAAGAAACAGTTGTGAATAATACAGATGTCACTCAGGTGGAGGGTAAATTCACACATAAATTACATCACGTAATTCCTGGTAGTGTTATATCCTTCTTAGAAATTAAAATAGGATTAAGAAATAGATAAAGACTGGGGCAGAGTCAGGGGAGACACAGGATAGAAATGAAACAGGAGAAGAATATGGGAGAAAAGCATTCCAAGGAGATTAAGAAGTTACTCTGAGTCAAAGTTCAAAAAAAAAAAAAATTGAGCTTAGAGTTTTTAAGGGGCACAAAGGACGGGTGAAAAAAGGCATAAGGCAAGACTCCACATTGTTTTTTTTCTATTCTAAGGTGAAGAAAATTAAAGAGTATAATTTACTAAATGATTTTTGATTCTGAAGCTCATACTCTTTTGTGTTACATTTCAGTGTTCTATTAGCAAATGTTAGCAGCATACTGTTCAGTCATTTTTGGGTTTTGTTTTCCCTAACTACTAAAAAGATGCTATACTTTAAAGAGTTTACTTTGGCTTTCTTCTAATCTATAGTCATATCCATGGGTCCAGTCTAGGAAAATAACTCTGCCTGCAAGAGTGGAAAACCAAATTGCAAAAAATATTATCAGTTTGGGGTTCTCTATCTCAAATCATTATTTATGTTCTCTATCTCAAATTATTAACTTTTAACCCGTTCAAATGACTGTATCAAGCAGTGAATCATTCGTTTTCTTAAAATGATTTGTCATTCTATTTCCATGAAAATTTGTGATGCCTAAATAGTGCTTGTTTCAACTTACACAAGCAAAATCGATTAAATATACCTATAAAGAAGTTACATATTTATTAGAAATAATAACAGAAATATGTGATGTTTAACATTCAGTTATAACTCAAGTAATAAGTTTGCTGTTTTCAATAAGTCCAAATTATTTAATTCAGTTAATTTACTTTAATTTCTATACCTGGGACTCTTCTCCATAAACCAGTAATAGCAATTATGTCATAGTGTAACTGGTTTTTGTTAGAGTAAATTTATTACTTCTTGTACTACTGTCTCCTTACTCAACTCTGATACTCTAATGTGGAAATGCAATGCTTTTATTATTTAATTACAATGGGCATACTTAAAAAACTTTCCAACCAAGACTCACATTACTGAGTAGGAATGTTTTCACTTCTCACTGTGTTTAGTTTGAGGGAGATGGATTTCAGCACATTGATTGAAATTCACTAATTTGGAAATAGACTGCATGTGACCTAATGAAATGTTACTTGAAATACTGCGGTTAATTAACCATTATTCAATGTTAAGCTGAAGGACACCTGGGAAACATGCAGCAGAATAAAATATGTCTCAGAACCATAGTGCCTAACAAACTTACATTGAATGAAATGTACCAAAAAGTTGAGAGAGCAAGGATGATTCTGGATAGGCACTGAGAAGTATGTTACTCAGGGACCACTTGATGACTGTTTCCGAACTCAGTCATTGTCAAACCTCTGACGGGGCAGGTTTGCCAGATTTTAAACAACTTATGTAAGTGAAAAGTTCTAATTTGCCAAGACAAATACATCAGGCTATGGTTTGTAGAGTAAGACTCTTTCTTCTCTATGTTCCTATGTAGAATTTCTTTAAATAGTTAGCTTTGTTTAAAACTGACTTGAAGATGGAATCATGAACAGTTTTCAGGAGAAAGTTTATAACTTAAAGAAGAAAATGATACTGTAGTTTCAAGAGATATATGAAGAGACTGGAAGTGAGATAAGTGTTCACAATATTGATTGAATATATTCAGATATGATCTAAGGAAAAAAAGGTGAGATCTGGATCACTTATCCTGAAGAACATAAATATAAGCATTAAAGGATTATTTTATTAAGAAAGCTTTAGCCTATCGACTGGATAGATTTTTTACTGCATTTTATTTAGGACCTTATCTCAACTACCTAGAAATGACATCATTGTCTATAGGGTTGCAAATGTGCAACTTGGCTTTGGAATTACTTGGAATCAATGTCTGAAATGTCAGCAAAATTAAGATGTCAAAAAAAAAAAAAAAGTACCACTTTTTCCCCCCTACAAGTCAGTGTTATATATGCTCTTTTATGTGCAAGAAGACAGAGCCCTTTATCTGGGTAAGAGCAAGATTTGCTATGCTCTCAAATTTTAAACATTAATTAAAATATAATTTATAACTAATTCTGGTAAAGTTTATTTATTTATTTTATCTAAAGGGTTGTGCTTTGTTTTTCCAAGGATCATTATGAGTAAGAGTCATTACCTCTCAGGGCTTGGCAAATCCCAAAGCTCTGTCTCTCTCTTCCCCTCCCTTTCGGTTCCCTTTCTTTTTATCTCTCACTCTCTTTCCTTTAATTGGCTCTAATATAAAACTGAAGTATATTTGGTAAATAGTGTTTCGTGTTCTCTGTTTCTAATTTAAAGCATGCCTGAGTGGTAGACTTTTTCTTTTCTTTCTGTAAATAAAAAATAACAAACAGAACCCTAAGTTGACTTTTTATTTGGTTCTTGGTTTTTATTAGGATGGGCCAGTATCTCTGAATTAACAAACAGAAAAAAAAAATGTCACCTCTACCAAAGACTAAGCAGAAATGACTGTAGCAGGAGGAACTGAGTTAAGAAGCAGAAAAGAGATATTGATAGCTTTTTCATAACAATGATATATGTGAAACATCAACTCCTATAGGATGTTTCCAGGTTGGTGGTAAGAAAGCTAAATTTCCAGTGCTCTTGACTATTTGAACATGCTTAATTAACCATTCAATTCAGTATTTTCTGAGGTGGTTTTGACCTTTCTTCAACCCACTTACAAAGTATCCTATATTGTTTTACACAGATTCTTCTACTGATTAGAATTTTAAGGAATTTTAATTTCTTTGTCGATGGAGACAAAGAAGGCCAGACAAACTCAAGGGACTTGTTGAAGGTCACAGATAAGTCATGGGAAAGTCAGTCTTAGAAATAAGCTTCCAAGTCAGTTCATGCCTTTCATTTCTCAAAAATGTATTAAGTGCCTACTATGAGCAAGGTCTTGTGCTAATCCCTGGAATGGGTTTTAAAAAACGCAGAGATGATTTGTGCTCTCACAGGACTAACTTCAGGATATTCTTTCCACTACTTGTTGCTCAGTGGATAGTTGTTTTTGACGGATAGTGGCTTTTACTGTTTTGAGGAATATATAGTAGAAGTGTCTTAAAATAAAAGTCTAGACATTCTTTAATATGGTTTCAAGTACTGAGTAAGCTAGATGGTATCTTGTAGGCATAAAGAGTTTACTTATTTTTGACTAACTTAAGTTTTTCTAATATGATTATACTAATATTTTACTTATAAAATTTTTCACTCGTTTACTTATTTTTCTACATGAACATAACAATTTCTTTATAAGTGTCATACATACAAAACTAAAAATTGTGTCCTTCGATTTTGTTTTTAAAGTGCCCATATTGTTATAATAGGCCTATCAGGGCTAAAAATTTATATAAAAATCTTTTAATGGACTAATAAGAAAGAGTGATAACTATGCCAATAATAGTGTTTCCAAATTAGACACTCCACTTAGCACTGAACATATACTATGTCAGTCCTTATACCAAACCTGTGATATAGATACCTATAGAGTTTGCATTTTAAAGATATGAAATGGAGGATTACAGAAATGAAAGAACTTGCTGCATTGCAGGTGAGTGACAAAGGTGGGTTCTGAGACTAAAGGTGCCTGTTTAGAGAACATACTCTTACACACTGTTGTGTAAGGAAGGATGTCTAGATATATGAAAAAGTATGTAGAATGCTACACCTGGGTCTTACTTGAAGGGGGGTTTTCACGTTTTATCTAAAGCCTAAGAATGTATAATTAAAAAAGAAAAATTAATTTGTACTTTTGCTTCATTTTGTTTAAACTCTCCATTTTTAAAAGGTGATTAAAGTCAAATAAAATTACTAAGCCAAGTAGAAAGAACACAAATTGGGAGGAAGTCTGGATAACTTAATTAACTACTTAAAACCAGCTAACCTCTTCACTGATTGTTTACAGTTTTTACCTGTGGAAATTTTACCCATCATTTAACACTTATTTCAGTGTTAAAGTGAGATTATCGACTCAGGAATCTTCTGATTCTATGAGTCAGAATGAGTCTTTCCTTCCTCTGTCTTCCCATAGCTCTTTGTACCTCCACAGTAGCTTTTTTTTTTTTTTTTCTTTTTCCACTTTGGATTACTATCAGATAGGGATAATGTTATGGGGCACCTGCATGGCTTGGTTGATTAAGTGACCAACTCTTTTGTTGTTTAACATTTTTAGAAGTTTATTTAATTATTTTTGAGGGAGACAGAGCAGGGAGAGGCAGAGAGAGGAGAGAGAGAGAAACCCAAGCAGGCTCCATGGTGTCAGCACAGAGCCCAATATGGGGCTAGATCTCATGAATCATGAGATTATGGCCTGAGCTGAAATCAAGAATTGGATGCTTAACCAAGTCACTCAGGTGCCCCAGGCAACCAACTTTTGATTTGGGCTCAGGTCTTGATCTCACGGTTGTGAGGTCAAGCCCTGTGTCAGGCTCCTTGAGGGTGTGGAGCCTGCTTGAGATTCTCTCTCTCCCTCTCTCTCTGCCCCTCCCCCACTTGCATGTATGCTCTCTCAAAAAAAATTTTTTTTTAATTTGTTGAAAGAATAGAATAGATAAGGGTAATATTAGATGACTATATAGTTCAGTCTCTATGCCTACATGTTGGATACAGTCCAATGACACAGTTAGTACCTCTTTCTTACCATTTATTGAGAGATTGCTACAGGCCAGGTACCATGTAAGGTTTCTTTGCCCAGTATTTTAAACATTATGACTCATTACAAAAACAAACAAACAAACAAACAAACAAACAAACAAACAAAACCCCTGATGCTTACTGAAAAGCAGAACCAGGCTCAATCCATACTATTAGTAAGTGCTGATGGCAAGATTTGAATATATCCCATATTTGTAATTACTGTATTACACTATCCATTAAAACTAACATAAACCTGAAATCAAGTACACATTTCTCATTTTCACACACCATTTAATATCTTTTTTAGTTCATTATAGAGAATGAACAGTTAATTGCAGTTTTTAAATAAACTTTTAGCATAAGCAATGTAATTGAAAATCTTAATTTTTCTTTAATGTAAAAGCCAACAACCAAATTCTGTGTACTGTCAAGACACTCATTGGCTTTGACAAGGTTTTGTCTATGTAGCATGCTATATATCATTCATAAAAGAGTGACATTTTTAGCAAATAAGAGATACATGGATTTATTGCTTACAGTGCTCTTGATTAAAAAATCTGCTTTCTTTCTAAAAAAAAATAAGGCCTATTTACATTGTAATATGAGGACAATATTTGGGGCAACAAAAAATTTCTGGCTTCTCTTTTAAAATGAAGTATGAATCTACAGATTGTATCTTTAAAGCTAAAGTACTTAGCATATATATACATAATTCCAGCTTAAAAA
Source organism: Neofelis nebulosa (assembly GCF_028018385.1). Classification (NCBI taxonomy): domain Eukaryota; kingdom Metazoa; phylum Chordata; class Mammalia; order Carnivora; family Felidae; genus Neofelis; species Neofelis nebulosa. The sequence goes on along the minus strand of NC_080783.1, from coordinate 47,271,123 downwards.
AATGTTTTTCCATAGAGAAAATAAACTCTGAAGTTTTAAGTTTTAAGACTTCAAGTAAAAATGAAAATTACTCGTGAGTATTGGTTGAATAGTGTTTGCATTAAAAAAAAATTTTTTAATGTTTATTTATTTTTGAGAGAGAGAGAGAGAGAGAGAGAGAGAGAGAGAGAGAGAGACAGAGCATGAGCAGGGGAGGGGCAGAGAGAGAGGGAGACACAGAATCTGAAGCAGGTTCCAGGCTCTGAGCTGTCAGCACAGAGCCCGACGCTGGGCTCAAACTCATGAACCGTGAGATCATGACCTGAGCCAAAGTCGGCCACTTAACGCCTCCAATAGTGTTTGCATTTTTAAATAAAACATACCTAAATATAGGGACGCCTGGGTAGCTCAGTCGGTTACGCATGGGACTTCGGCTCAGGTCATGATCTCACATCTGGGAGTTGAGCCCCGCGTCGGGCTCTGTGCTAACAGCTCAGAGCCTGGAGCCTGCTTTGGATTCTGTGTCTCCTCCTCTCTCTGCCCCTCGCATGCTCATGCTCTGTCTCTATCTCTCAATAATAAATAAAGGTTAAAGATAATTTTCTTTTGAGAACCTAAATATAGATATAAAAATATTAAACCAGATTTTCTTTCAATTCCTAATCAATAATAAAGTTTTTCTGTATAGATTGCTTTTAGTTTGCAAAATACTTTCACAAACGCTAACTTTCCTGACACTGAAATTATGTATTTTGATTTTAAAAGTATTAATTTTTTAATTCTAATCCTCTTTAGTAAGTTACTCCTCATTCATAGACTTGGATTTGGAAGTAGCATTACAGATCATTAGGTCTAACCAAGTATGGGAATACCCCATTTCAAAATTCTGATTAGACTGACATCTAATTTCTGTCTGAGTGACAGGAAGGTCAATAGGTCAATTGGGGTTCATTATATTTTGTTTAGCTGTTAGAATTTTTTTTATAAATTGAGTCAAAATTTTTTTTGTTATTATATAAACTCTATTCCTAATTACAGTAATTGATATTCTTGAAGTCATCTATTGTGCCCCCTATGTTTTGTCTTTTTCTGGCTTACCATTTTTGATATGTTGACTCCCTGATCAGTGAACATTATTTTCTTCAATTGCTTTACTATCCTAATAAGCCAATTCTTGTAACACCCTCTTTCCTTTACAAAGTCAGTTCATAATGGACAGAGTAAATGACTGCTCTGATTAGAGATTTAGCATTGGATACTTTTCATTTATTGGGATAATTTGGCTTGTAGCATTGTTTTCACTTGGCAGTCCCACTGCTTCCTCATTAATTCACAGCAAGCATTTGGTCAACTAAATCATAGACTCACAAAAGCTTTGTCAATTTTGCATTCGACTTTATGGAATTAGTGTAGGAGTTTAGTTACATCCTTGCTAAATTCAAATTTGTTTGGGACCATAAGACTTGGTATTCTAGGAGACCATTGTTCTCTTTTTGACTACAGATTTTGGCATGCTGTATAATTGTTATTCTTCTTAACTTCATGTCATTCAGAAATTTAATGTGCTTGAATATTTTGGCTTATTATAAGCAAAATTAAAAAAAAAGATCATTTAATCTGAAGGATCTCTGTTGTATTAGTTTTAAATCTACAGAGACAGGTGGTCTCCTAAATGGTAATTAAAAATTTACTCCACATGCGCTGTAGCTAGTCACAGTTTTAGAAATACTACAATAAGGAATTCAGGAAAATTTCACTGAGGAATTGATGTTCAAGTTCTGATCTGAAAGATGAATAAATTTAATTAGGCTGGGGTGGAAAGATAGGCAAGATATTCAACTATAGGATCAATTAATGATTTTGATTTCATATAAATTACAGCAGAAAGTTTAAGCTTTTTAAAGCAAAGGATGACAAAATCATATCTGTATTTGATCTAAGCTTTGAAAATATTCTGGCTTGCATTGTTTAGAATTCAATGAAGGTGGTAAAGGGGAACTTCCTGAGGCTAGTTAAGACAAGGTTGGTGGTGGTGGCAGCAGAGATAAACTAACTGGATCCATTGGAGGGCTGTTAGGAGGTGAAATCCAGAGTATGAGGAAGAATGATTAGGAAGAAAGTTGAGAAGGTGCCACAGATTGCCCCTAACTCACCTAGATTGCTGGTGGTGGTAATCTTGAAGATGGGTCACTCTGGGAGAAAAACTGCTTTGAGTTAGGAGGAGGTATGTATTATGAATTTTTTTCAAGCATATTGATATTCAGATACTTTTGAGATGATGTATTTGAAGAGCCATAAAAAGATATATACTCTTTGACCAAAAAAATCCCAAGTCTCTGGGAATGTAGCCTAAAAAAATAGTGCCAAATATGGGAAAAGTTATGGCTGAAAATGTCTGTTACAGTGTTTTTAATTAATAGGAAAAATTGGAAGTAATGTTACTATTTAAAACATGGGGAAATTTAATAAACTTTTGTCAGCTTACACAATGGAATATTATTTAGCCAAGTAAATAACTAAATAATAAACTGAAGAGTTTTAAAAACTCTTTAGGGATATGGAAAGAATTATATAATGCTAAATTATAAAAATAGTTAAAATACTTTGCAATTAAAACTGTAAAAACAAATTAATATGAAATAAAACTACAAAAACCTAAGAAATTGCTCAATAGGATATTAAAATTACAGGTTTATATATTCTTTTCTTTATTTAAGAATTAGTAAAAAAAAAAAGAATTAGTAACATGCTTAATTTTTTTTTATTTTTTAAAAAATGCAAATTTAAGTGCAAATCTTGTTTCTCAAGATTATAGTTTGTTTTTTTTCAACTTTTTTTTTTTTATTTTTTTATTTTTGGGACAGAGAGAGACAGAGCATGAACGGGGGAGGGTCAGAGAGAGAGGGAGACACAGAATCGGAAACAGGCTCCAGGCTCCGAGCCATCAGCCCAGAGCCTGACGCGGGGCTCAAACTCACGGACCGCGAGATCATGACCTGGCTGAAGTCGGACGCTTCAGCCACCCAGGCGCCCCTATAGTTTGTTTTAAGAATACATATTTTGGGGGTCCCTGGGTGGCTCAGTCCCACCACTTCAGCTCAGATCATGATCTCATGGTTCATGAGTTCAAGCCCTGCATGGGGCTCTCTGCTATCAGTGCAAAGTCTGCTTCAGATCCTCTATCCTGCTCTCTCAGCCTGTTCTCCCTCTCTCTGTCTCAACATCAATAAACTTTAATAAAAAAATTAAAAATTCATATTTTTAAGTTTATTTATTTTTGAGAGAGAGAAAGAGTGCATGCACTTATGTGAGGACCAGAAGGAGAGGGAAAGAGAGAATCCCAAGCAGGCCCCATGCTCAGCACAGAGCCAACATGGGGCTCCAACTCACAAATGGCGAGATCAAGACCTGAGAAGAAATCAAGAGTAGGACTCTTCACTGACTGAGCCACCAGAGCACCTCAAGTTTGTTTTTAATTAAGGAATGAATTCTTTTTCCTAAGGTTAAAAATATTTAACAGTCATACCTTTTTTCCCCAAGATTTGTAAAACAGTCTTAAACAGCTCTTATGATTCCTATTTTATGCCTTCAGGATAGAGGCTGACCTCCTTTATATTCAGTCATAATTGTTAAGTTTTATGTTAAAAAAAAAGAAACTTGGCTAATATTAGTTACTTTTTAAAAATTTTTTAAAGTTTATTTATTTTTGAGAGGCAGAGACAGCCTGAGTAGGGGAGAGCAGAGATGGAGAGAGAAAATTCCAAGCACACTCTATGAGGTCAGCACAGAGCGTGATGTGGAGCTTGAACTCATGAAACCATGAGGTCATAACCTGAGCTGAAACCAAGAGTCAGAGGCATAACCAACTGAGCCACCCAGGTGGCCCTAGTTACATTAAAAGTTTTTTTAATGCTTATTTATTTTTGAGAGAGAGAGAGAGAGAGAGAGAGAGAGAGAGAGATTGCAAGTGGGGGAGGGGCAGAGAGAAAGAAGGAGACACAGAATCCGAAGCAGGCTCCAGGCTCTGAGCTGTCAGCACAGAGCCCCATGTGGGCTCAAAATCACGAACTGCGAGATCATGACCTGAGCCGAAGTTGGGCACTTAAGAGTCCACGGAGCCACCCAGGCGCCCCACCACTAGTTATATTTAAATTAATCCTTTCCATGTGTTGGTATGTTATGGTGTGGAGGATACGTAATTTTCGTGAACTAAAAATCTGAGTTCTAGGAGTACTGCATAAACTTAACAGCAATTAGCCATATCATTTAGTTCCAAGAGCCAAGACAGTCAGATTTTAAAATGTAGTATTTTTAAATTGTAAAGATTTGCCTTTAGAATTAGAAAGGATATGAACTATATTTTTGTGAAACTATTTAGTCATTTTATTATACTAAATGAGAATTTGAAATTTTAATTTTATTTTGTGTGTGTTTTTTTTTTACATTTATTTATTTTTGAGAAACAAAATGAGACAAAGCGTGCATGGGAGAGGGGCAGAGAGAGGAGACACAGAATCTGAAGCAGGCTCTGGGCTCTGAGCAAGTGGTGAGCACACAGCCTGATGTGGGGCTTGAACCCATGAACTGTGAGATCATGACCTGTGCCAAAGTTGGACGCTCAACCGACTGAGGCACCCAGGCACCCCTATTTTGTGTTTTAAATTCACTAAATATTAACCAAGATTTATTACCATATTTTACCAGTAAGTTTGTTAGCATCAGCAACATTGCTTCACTTTGTCAATTAGCATAAATTATATATCACTATGGACCAGAGGACTGTAAAAATTATCACTTTGGAAAATGGTTTATTTTCTATTTTTAGAAGAGATATTTTTAATCTATTCTACAATCATAACAAAGTTTTTCCTACTCCAAAGATAGTATTCATTTAAAAAATCTTGTGTAAGCTAAGAGTATATATGAGTAAAGACATGAAGTTTTAATAAGCTGTATGTAAGCATCTGATATGACATAACTAATTACAAATGCATTGAGAACTGGCAGTTGGTTTTCTCAAAAACCTTTTGGTAACTTGTTGCAAAATATAGTATAGTAAATATAATTCTTTAAGAAGTGTTTTCCATATTTTAGGATAAAAATTCCTTTCAACTGACTTTTAATTAATGCTTAATTAGCTTTATTCAGAGTGGAGTTTTTTAAAGTCAGTTTCTAATTGTGCCTAGATGATGTTATAAATTAAAAGTGCCATTAAAAAGTTTCCATGTGGATACCTCAAAGTAACTAATCTTGAAGATTTTAAAAAGGCGCAGGTTGGGGCTCCTGGGTGGCTCAGTTGGTTAAGCCTCTGACTTTGGCTCAGGTCATGATCTCATGGTTTGTGAGTTCGAGCCCCGCATCGGGCTCTGTGCTGACAGCTCAGAGCCTGGGGCCTGCTTCGGATTCTGTGTCTCGCTCTCTCTCTGCCCCTCCCCTGCTCACGCTCTGTCTCTCTCTGTCTCAAAAAATAAAAAAACACTAAAAAAAAAAAATTAAAAAAAAAAAAAGGCGCAGTTTTCCAAAAATACCAGTACAGTTCTGATGCAGTCTCTACATCCTGTGATTTTGAACCCATGAGAGACAATGGTTGGTTGGTTTGTATATTCTTCGATGCACTCTGAATATTCGATGGACTGTGGGCCAAAAGCTGGTGCTCTGTTACATCCAGGGGCTTGATAATTTCCAGATTTGGATTATTGTGGTATGCTACTACTCTAGCTGATTTTGAAGCTGCTAATGCTCCAAGACAATTGTTGGAGGAGAAAGAGGAAGATAATGACAATGGTGATAAAGCTACCATGAAATACAGCTACTCACTCTCCATACTGCATTCTATAATTACTGGTGGTGATCAAGTTATAAAAACCATTTTAACGCATAAAATACTGCATGCAAATTTTGATATTTACTTTCCTATCAATTAAAAAAAATCATTTGTTGATTGTCTAAATCAAGAAATTGGAGTTGACTCTCCTTCCCCAAAAAAGAAGTAAATTTCAAGTAAAATTCAAACTGCAATCTACCTATATAATAAACCTATATAACCGAACCTATATAATAAACCTATATAACCGAACCATAATATATTTAGGTTATTATTATTATTAGATAATATGTATTATTCCCATTGCCACATTCCCATTGGTTTCTGTAATGTAGCATGTATACTGACACTAACATTGACCTAGAAGTTGAAAATTCAGTTAATAAGCTCTATAATATTTGATAGTTTCCAAAACAAATACAGATACATTTACATATTGATTTTGGCTCTCTTCTTTCCACATGACTTCATACTTAGGCTTCAGATATTTCATCAATCTCTGCTCTATACATTTTATGAAGTCAAGGTAAGATCAATATATTTCAGATTATTCTAAATGTTCAATTTATTTTAAACATTATAAATCATCTATTCCTATATTTTATCAGCACATGACATAAACATGCACAAGGCACTGCATTCACCAAAGACAATTGATAAATTAAAAAATATTTTACATGTACTTACTTGAAATAAAAGAATATGCCAAGTGAGATAAGCAGTGATGCAATAGATAATCCATGTCCAATTATAGTCAGGTAAAACAAATTCAGTGCAGTCTACAATTGGTATGAATAAAAAAACAATTAAGATTCCTATCAATACTATAATCCCACATGTGTATAAGCTCAAATCAATAGAACAAGTTATATTTCTAAAAATATGTGTTCTACTCGCATTGCCATTTAGCTTACAAACCAATAGATACTTAAATACATCTGGAAAAAAGAGTATCTGTGCAGATTTATCAAGTGACATCAACGTTTATAAATTGTATGTCCTCTTAATGTAGAAAATTAGAAATCATATATTAAACCTAGGAAGGAATAATTTTATTGATCTAGGTTTTGTAATACTTGAAAGTAGCATTTTATGTTTTGAAGGACATTGACAGTTTTTACTCTATCGCTTTGTGAATGTTAAATGCTATTAATTATTTTTATTTATTTTAGATAAGGCTTTCTTTCCTACTGGGTTTTTCTTTTTCCTTTAACAAATTTGAAGCCCCAAGACTAATCTCAATATAGCAATTATAGGAGCCTCTAATCTATACAAATATGTTTTTTCACATGGTTTCACTCTTCCTCTTTGTTTTTTTATTTTTCTGTATTCTATTTGTAACTTACCATTTTATTGTATATTTTTATACTTCTCTTTAAAATCTTCTCTGAATAAGCAAAGAACACATGATTTATAAGTATAGTGATAGTTGACATTTATCAAATGCTTACTATATACCCATGAGTTTTCTAAGAATTTTCCTTGTATTAAGTCAATCCTTATGAAAACCTTGAGGCTAGGTTTATTGTTATCTTCATTTTATATACAAGGAAACTGAGGCAGAGAGAGGTTATAAGCTTGCCTGAGGTCATATGGCTGGTAAAGAATAGGAACAAGAAATCAGGACTCCGTTCCAATCACTGACAAACTGCCTGTATATTCACACCTGTGCAAATGTATTCAGGCACTTTCTATCAAAGCTTAATTGTTGTGACAAACTGTGACTAACCTTGACTTTAATGTATTGTGTTAAAAGTGGGAATGTGAGTAACCTAGCAGCCAGTCAGAAGGACAGCCTTCTGTTGAGGGACAGATAGAGCTGTGTACACCCTTTTGGACTTACTTTGTTTACTTGAGCACAATTCCTGAACTTAGTTCTAGAAATTCCAATACCAATGAATATGTTCCCTTTTCTTTCCCTTTTAAAATATGTTTTCTTTGGGAAATTTGAAACTCCAATACCAACACATTGACTTGTAAATACACTATTACCTAGCAGGATTGCTTCCTTTGTGTAATGACGGAATGAATAATTATTTCCACAAAGATTTTTCTCCATTGTTTATAAAAAGGCTTTACAACACAATGGAACACTAGCTAAATTTTCTCCAATACCCTATCAGTAACTAACTTTGTAAGTAGATCATGTAAATAACATTTCAGTTCATAATTATTCCATACCTTCACTTTCTCGTGTGTGTTAAGATTACACTGGGTATAATTTGTCCATGTCCTGTTGCTCTCAGGATGTCTAAACCAGTTTCCATCTTGGTCACAGATCTTTGTAACTTTTTCTTTAATTAAAAAGAAAAGAAGAAAACATTAATACGATTAATTTAGAGTTTATTTAATGTCAAGTGGATCTGTATATAAATCTCTGTTTCTACCTGACGGATCAAAGTCCTGAAAGTAATCAGGGCAGTGCTGCATTGATTCGGTTCCTGCGGCAACATCATTCCAGCATAACCACCCATCCCAGGTTCTGTTACAGTAAATGCCTTAAGAGAAGAATAAAAATCAGTGATTAATAATCCCTTTAGTTATACATGAAGACATAAGTCTTACTGGTGGGCTAATACTGACATGAAATACATACTACCAACTGCAAATGAAGACCATATAAAATCCATAGCTGGTAAGTTTTTCATCAAGTCATTATTGGGTTTATTGCCAAATTAAATTTAGAAATATCCATAAAAGTGTACTGAAAAGTTTAGATTTAATTCCAGTTCTCAAAGGTGGCTATTCACTCAATAAATCAAGTGGTCTTTGATGGCTGTCCTTAACCATAAGGTGGTAGTTACTTAGTGTCCCTATACTTAAAACTTTTTAAAAGTATGAGAAATTGGAAAATGTGTGTTCTTAGGGCAAGGTTTTAGTATTTTCTGAGATAAACAAATGAACACTCTAACACTTCCTATTTCACAGTATTGACCCTAACAGATATTCAGGACCCTCTACCAAATTGTAGCTCTTACTTCCCTTCCTTTCCATTTCAAATGGAGTAGAATGTAAACATTCTCATATTTTCCTTTTAGTAAACTGAAGAGAAAGATCCTCTTATGTGAACAAATATAAGTTTTTTTTTAAAAAGGGATGGAGAAATAAAATGACCAATAGTCCAATGTTATAACAGTCTATAATTAAAGAAAATAATTTTTCACCTAGCCGGGCAAGTACTCATAGATAGAAGCCCAAATGTTTCATGAGATGTTTATTATTTTTTAACGGATTTGTGCCACAATCTCAGACTCAATCTAATCTTCATCGAGGTAGAAAAAAAATTCTACTGGCCTGAAAGTGTAAGTAATTCTATTAAATTATTAAGTAAGTAATTCTATTAAATTCTATTAAAAAATAACTCATTTCATCTCTGTTTTTTTCTCCTGTGGTTTTCACTTATTTAAATAGTCTAAATTCATATATTACTAAATAAAATGCATTTTGTGGCCTAACAGAGAAGAATTCCCTGATAGAAAGCATCTCAAACAGATCCTATCACCTGTCCAAAAGATCCCATCTAATTAATGATAACACTGGCAGTATGATAGATTACATGGGGCAGAATTTTTCACATGTGTTGTATGGCATTTGAGTGAGACAGGAGTAGGTATTCCATTAAAAGAGTTTCTGTGGTCAAAAGATTTGGGAAGCATAAAGTTGAAATGAAGACAGTTCTTTCTTGCAAGACTTGCTAGAGTATTTAAAATTACAAAGTGCATTATGAAGCTCCAAGAGGAGGATTTATTACATGGTGATTCTAAAATTATTGTATCACAAACTTATTTTATTATGAAACACTCATAAAGATATTCCTGTTGTTCAACAATGAGATTTGAAGACTACTTTTACATATATCTACACGATTTGGAAGGGGTTAATTCAATAATTTGAAAATTGAAACTTGGAGTTTAATGGAATAAAGTGATAAGTCAGATAAGTTAACAGAATTTGTATGCAGTTTGTGTACTGGATAATTTAACCCCTAGTGACATAATATCAGATAGTTTGTCAGTGTCTGGTATATATCCAAGATATTTTTAACTGAATAAATATCTCATTAAAAAAAGTTTGGATAGATCTATCTAAATACTTCTCCAAAGATTATCAAATTATATTGTTCCATTAGATTTTTCATTAAGAATTGTTCATTACAATTCTAAAAGTTCTAAAAGTTGACCAATGTGGGAAAATCACTTTTTTCTCTTTCTCACAAGCAAGTTCATTTTGTCAGTTACAAATACTAATAATAACGTACTGTCAATATTTCATTTATATAAGAAACATTATATATTATACCATCAAATATTTTTCCAAAAATGTAAAGATCTTTGTATCCACTGATAATTTAGAAATATCTAAAGTCTAGGGGCGCCTGGATGGCTCAGTCAGTGCGTCTGACTTCAGCTCAGGTCATGATCTCACGGTTGACGAGTTCTAGCCCCGAATCAGGGTCTGTGCTGACAGCTGAGAGCCTGGAGCCTGCTTTGGATTCTGCCTCCCTCTCTCTTTGCCCCTCCCCCGCTCATGCTCTGTCTCCCTCTGTCTCAAAAGTAAATATAAACATTAAAAAAATAAAAAAAAGAAATATCTAAAGTCTTTACATTTTGCTATGTTTCATTGTGAGTTTCACGTTTTACATTTTGAAGATATACCTGTGCCAGATAAAAATACAGGGCCTGCTTTTGGTCTTGATTTTTTATTTTGTTTTTGCTAAATCTAGCAACTCTAATTGTGCTACTCATCTTTGTATCTTCAGAATCCAGGCAAATATCTGGCACTTAGCAGGACTTCAATAATGTTACAAAAATATCTAAAGAATATCTTAATAGAAACAGAAGCACTTAGACCAAATGTATTATACAAAGCACGCATTATGCAAAAAAATTATTATGCAAGCTCCTATCAAGCAGCTTGTGAAAGAGAAATACAAATTACGTAAACTGAAGATCAAGTCACTGATTTAATTAAAGACACACATTTGATATTTTAAATATCTTTGTACCATAAAAAACATTACTAAAAATATTCCTGTTGCACATAGTTTGAATTAGAATTTTTTAAAAAGGAGCAAGATAAATTATGTCATAAATTTCTTCATAAGTTAGAATGCATATGTAACAGGAAAGCTAACTAACCCATTTTTAACAATGGACCTAAGAAACCCATAAATGATATAATGGAGTAGTTTTCTTTTAAAAGGGTATCAAAGGCATTTAAAACTAAATAGTCATGTTTACCTTCTGTTTGTTGAATAGGGTCTTGCATAATTTTTTGGTAACATTCATACTGAGCTGTCATGATTTTATTTCTAGTATAGACACCGATCTCAGTTAAGTCATCAATGTTCTCTTCTGATTCTGCTATGTCAAGAATCTAAGGGATTTAAAAAAAATAAGAATTGTGAGAATGTCTGTCAGAGGCAGTCTGTCACAGTGGAAGAAGAGTAGCTGCAGTGATATGCTACATGGTTAACTGGTTCTGGGGGGAAAATCCCTGATTTGAACTGTTTGCTAATTTTCATGGTTTAAATGTCCCCACCATGTTTAATTTCAAGTGACCTCAAGTAGCTGTAAATGGCAGCTCTGGGAAACAGGCTATAGTCGGTTCTCAGAAGCCTATAGGATCTGGCTCTAGGATGTGAGCTCTGGAATACAGACAGAGTTGTATTGAAAATCCACCTCTACTTTTTCACCTGCTCTGTGAATATGGGCAAGATATTTAAGTCCCTAAGGCTCTGCTTTCTTATTGTAAAATGGAATAAAAAAAATTTTAATGGGATAAAATAGTATCAAGATAACAGAGGGGAATGGGGCGCCTGGGTGGCTCAGTCAGTTAAACACTGACTCTCAATTTGGACTGAGGTCAAGATCTCATGGGTTCATGAGTTTGAGCCCCTCTATGGGCTCTGTACGGACAACATGGAGCCTGCTTGGGATTCTCTCCCTCTCTTTCTCTGCCCTTCCTCTGCTCTGACACATGCATTCTCTCTTTCTCAAAATAAACTTAAAAAAAAATAACGGGAAGTATTTGACACATGGTAAATATTCAAAACTGTTGGCCATTTTTATTATCAGATTTTGATCATCAAAATATTGAGAAGTTCATTTATGTCATTGGTAAATAGAATTTTTACTGTATGTACATCAATAAACGTTTTGGACAAGATATATATTTAAGATCTTCCAGTTTAGTAGTACTATTTTAAGCTTCACTTCCATTTTAATATCTGCATGAGTTTTTGTTACTGTTTTGCAATATGAAGCCTGTATAACCTCCCTCAACCTTACTTCTTCTTCACTTTTGCATTATTTCCTTTAATTATCATTCATAAGCATTAATTTTCTACTCTTATTTTGTTCCCTTACACTTGATTCTCTGTTCTCTAGCCCGAATTCATATTTACCAAAGTCTAAGTAGTTATATTCCCTCAGTGTGTGGTACCACTCAAGCCTCACTATCACCTGAGCACCATTTAACATTTATTCTCTCGTTCTTTGATTAGTTTTAATTTCCTAATAAAGATTTGTGCAGCATTTGTGCTGCACAAGCAATAAATGTAAATTTACAGCATTAAGAAAATTAGTATTTTTCTCCTGTTCTCAGGAAGTTTATAGAATTGCATAAAATCAATATCATTTTTATTCTTAAAAACACAGCTTTGCACTATCTGAATGAATTCAAGAAAAATGGTCACAATTCCTTAAATTACAGTAATCAGATTGGTAATCTGATACAGAATTACCTGCAGGCAACTAGAGTTGGCCTGTGCAGTTCATTGGCACGCTCAGTGCAGGGAGGGAGCTGAAGAAACAGGAGTCCTGCTTCTTGAATTCTAGGCTATTTACCTAAGATAACATCTAAGAAGTGTAGGATTTGGACTGCTCCTAGACTGGAGAATGTTTTCAAATACAAATGCTGATAGGAATGTAGGCTTGTTCCCCCCCCCCCCATTTAAATGTTCTATATTTTTCTTGAGTTTCTTTGTTTAAATCCTCTTTTGGGGTTTGCTTGAAAACACCACAGGAAATTTATGTGCTGGCACAGAATCAGACGAGATTACATCTGTCGGTTTCTAATATATATAGTGAGATAAGAGTACAGTCCCTGTTTTAATGTGGGAGAGAGAAAAATGTGAACAAAATATTTCTGTAAATAAACATCCAATTGTGTGTGTAAGGAATATGGCCCTTCCGGTAGGGCAATAGGTTTGTAGTCATCCTTAGTCTACCCTCCACCTCCAGTCTCACCTTCCCCGCAGCCGCATGCAAGGGCACACATGAGTGCTCACACTCACATATACAACTGCCCCAAATTTAGCATCAAAGCCCATCAGAAAACAGGCACTTCATACTCATTTGAATGAATGGATAAGGAAATTGATTGAAAACAGTGCATGGTTGGGGTGCCTGGGTGACTCAGTCGGTTAAGCATCTGACCTCAGCTCAGGTCATGATCTCACTGTTGGTGGGTTTGAGCCCCATGTTGGGCTCAGAGCCTAGAGCCTGCTTCCTATTCTGTGTCCCCCTCTCACTCTGCCCCTCCCCCACTCATGCTCGTGCTCTCTCTCTCTCTCTCTCTCTCACTCAAAAATAAAACATTAAAAAATTAAAACATAAAACAGTGCATGGTTTCAGTTAATGTAAATCAATCAGTTGGCAGAATGGGAGAAAAACCAACAGGTTGGAATCTACTTTTAAACAGATCTAACACATACTCAACAGGTCTGGTTGAAAGTATTTTATTTAATATATATGACTGTAGTATAGAGCCATTTCATTTTTCTTTCAAACTCTGATGATTACCTTCCTCTGGTATCTTTTACATTTTTATTATGGACCTTCCTCACTTTAACATCCCACTCCCACCTCACTGCCCAACCATCCTATAGTGCCTCCTAGCGAATTAAAGCCTAAAAGGATACACTAAAAGAAAATAAAGTATTGCTCTGTTGATTAAAAATGTACTTAATTTATGCATCAAATAACTGTATGTCATTTTGTTGTTATTAATGTTTATTAATTACAGGTTTATTGGAAGTCAAAATAAATAATCATAAATAGAGAGATATATTAGAGGTATTTATCCTTACCATAAAAAAAGGCAAGATAAACAGAAAATACAGGATACATTTTTTCTCCATCATTGAAGCCAAAATTAAATATGCTGTACAATATAAATCAAACTGCAAATAAAAATGAAAGAAATATAATTAATCAATATTTATAAAATAAATTTATATGGTACTCAGTGGTAATTTTTTAAAACCATATAATAAGTAATTTAAGTAATTAGAAAACATCTTACTTTCTTTGCTTTTACCAAAATTGGAATAAAATAATTAAAGTATCAAGACAAAGAATTTCACAAGAGCATAAAGGCACAAATTTTGATAGAATATTTTACCATAAAGCTCACTTTTATCTCCTATATATATTAACCTCATTTTTAATTTTCTGACTCTTCAATAATTTAAGGGGAAAAACTTTCCTCAGGCCAATTTCTTGAGAATCAACAACCATACATCACAAAAATGGCCTTATAATTTAATAGAAATTATTTTTCCTTTAACTGGGAACTAAAATATTCCCTAAATTATCTATATTAAAATAAGGTTACAGGAAATGGACAATACTACATAAAGTATTTCTGTGAAATTTTTCTAATGGTAGATACAATCCTGAGCTGATGAAAATGGCCTCTAAAACAACACCCCCTAACATCTTAATTCTTAAAGACAAACATTGCTGGGATTGCTTACTCACTGTAAGGTCCATGAGCAACCTACTTTGACAGTGCTTTTATGAGATAAAAATTATCATGATATAGTCATAATACAATGTTTATTTAAGTGAATGTATCTGAAGTATTTATCAACAGAGATTTAAAAAATCCAATCAATAGATATTTGCCAGAAAGCTATGAATTAATATTTAATTTTGTTAAGAACCTTGTCATGATTTTTATTATAGGTCCAATGGTAAAGTAAGAATTATAAAAAGTTTTTCCACATATTAAATTATTATTTTTATAATCACATGCAACAAAAGCACCAATTTCTAGCAACTTGAATCTGTGTCATTGCTTGCCCTTACCAATGACTCACGTAGACAGCTTTTCTTTTTAATTGTAGTAATCTTCCAAATAACGTTTCTCTTCTATCAGATATACTGGGTTTTTATTATTAGTTGATCTTCTTAAAAAAATAACTAAAAAATGAGGAGGCATTATATTAATTTTAGATATTTTAAAAAAATGTTGTAACAAGGAAAAAAATGAATAAAAGTTTTGTCAATATAGTAATTAATGAGTTGATATTTTAGTTTTTATTACATTTTACCATGAGAAAATCTAATTTTCCAATACTTACATACACAATTGTCTCCAGACTCAAATCACATTTTCCCCCGGATCATATTTGATGTTGTCTTGAAGAATTTCTTAAATCCAGGGGTCATGACCTGAAATATTGATCGATGTAGTAATTTAATATTATTTTAATGAGTCTGCATAATTTCCATGAGAAATAGAAATTTTCAAAGAAAATACCTCTATTATAATGATATTTGTATTAAGCTATTCTTATTTTTTAAAATCTCTTTTGCTTACAATATATTTGAGTTTTGTCACAAATATTTGCTGTTTTCCATTATATGGAGAAACTTACATTAATTTCCATTCATCTAGGATGGTTAAGATACTAAACTTTTAAATTAAACCACAGTTTAATTTTCCTTTGAATAACTTTCTTTATCTAATAACTTCGTGGAATGTGTTATTAGTCTTAGTTACATATATCCATTTCCCTTGCTCGTATGTTTTTTTTCAAAGCCAGAAACCATATCTGATTGATCCGTGTATCTTTGGTTAATTTATATTTCCTGTAAATGAATGAAAAAAATAAGCCAATAAACTACTTTAGGATTTTAAACTTGCAATCAAGGAAACTAATCATAACTATTAATTAACTGCTATTTCTTCTATTAGAAGGCTTTAGATAGTGTTGGAATCCATACTGACAATGAAAATCAGAAAAAAAAATGTTGCTCTATCAGCATTTTTACTTTCTTATGAAAGAATGTTCCCAAAACTATTTATCTGTCAAGTTTTGTGGTTGTTGAGATACTGAATAAACAGTAATTTACTGCTTTGTAAGTCTTTATAAAGGTTAAGCCAAATTTAAAACATTGGTAGCTTACATTTCTCTGTAGTAAATATATATAAAACAGAAATATACAAATAAGAATGTAAAGAAATATTATTCTATTTGTAAATCAAGATTTTTATGAAATAATGCTTTCATTACTTATACATGAGTTAGGATTAAATGAACTATAAAATGCACATAAGCTGGAAAATGGAAGGGGAAAGAGCTTCAAAAACACATTTGGAATTTTGCCAAACCCAATATATGTGAAAAAACTTTTACACAACATGAGCAGTTATTTTTGTTGCTTATCTAATAGGCTTCAGAATCAGAGTTCTAAAGAGTATTTGAGTGAAATTCCTTTTAGGGTTCACTAGATAATTCTGGCACCGATAATTAAAGATTTTATTCAATTCACGAAATATTTACCAATGCAAATCATTCCACTTTTATAGTTTCCTTCTTCACCCTATTCTTAAATGATCTGGAACGTGTGCTACTAGTAACCAGGGGGTATTCTGCACTGTGTAAACTCGTAGCACTCCTAATCCAGCGGCCAGTCTGTGGCCTCTGGTTTTATCAAGGATGCAGCAGCAAGGTTGGGTGGCAGTTTTTCAAACACATGGTGGACTCCTGTACGCTCCGTAAAGTCTAACAATGCCCATTTTGTGTGGTGATCCAATTCATTTCAGTCATCTACCTGACAAAACACCTATCAAATTTTCCTGCCAGAGGACACATGTGGGGAGCAGCAGTTATGAAAGAAAGATCACTTTCACCAAAAGTTCTGTAGATCCATAATGGAAGGATCATGACTGGGCATGCAGGTAGCACCCCTACAGATACAGCTGAAGGTCAGTTTAGACTGAGTCTCATGTTGGTAGATGTAATGGCATGATTGTCATCGGAAGTATGTTTAATTGTATTCTTCAGTTTAGCTCAATGGTTCTTTGCATGCTACCTCTACAACGTTCATTCAGTGGGCGGTTCTCTTTTCTATATTTAGCTTACTCCAAATTTACATTTGCTAAAATACATTTGATATTAACTGACCAGACCTTTTAAGCAAATCATTGTAAATCTCTTTCAAATCTTGTTAAATTATTTACTGACAACTGAGTTGCATGTTGCCTTGTGAGATGTAGTAGCTCCCATTCAATTCTAAGGAGAAATGAAGTATGTAATTAAGGGTGCAGTTAAATGACTAAATCTGCTAGTGGGTTTTTCCAAGTGTCTTTAGGTTTGTGTAGTAGGAAAAGAACTTATTTAAAACTAAGAAAGCTCTAATTTGAACTCTTAAGTGGATTTGTGATCATAATGATCCTGCTAGTAGTTAACTGACATTCTCTTTAACTGCTAGCCTCACGGATCTTATCAGTACTATTTCATTTTCACTTCCCAAAATTAAACAAAGTGGAAGATTTGGTTCTACTACTAGAAACAAAATAATTTTCTTTAGTGTACACATGCAATAAAAAGATCTTCATTCCTCTTGCCAAAAAATCACCAACATAATCTAAAAATGATTTATTTCATCAGAGAAAAGAACATTAAGAAATGAAGAATGTTGTAAAACTTCAAAGAACTTTTGAAATATAGGTTTCTAGTCACTTAGGGCTTTATGTAATATCATCCTGGTTTCATTTCCTAAAATTACCATTGATCTGTACCACAAGACATTTTTCATGGATCTACATTTCCAAGTGCAAAACTTTTAACCAATCTTTTTTTGCTTACTTCAGTGTGAAATCATGTTTTATTCTACATAAAAAAATTTATAAATCAGTGTGACTTAATCAATACTAAGTTATCACAAAAACCTAAATCCTCTAAATGCATAGTAGTGCCTTGCAAACCTACTTTTTATTTTCTCAATTTTTATATTCCTATATGCACATTTCATTAATTTATTTTCTTTATGACGATTTTTATTTTTAGTTGAGTTGCCTAACCCTGATACTAAAAGTATATGTTCACTTCAAGATTAAGAAAAAAACCCACAACTTTTAACTTCCAATCTTCCATTTCCAACATATCTTGCATTTTTATGGGCCTTATGCCATTTTCTTTTTTTCCACTTATTTATCCAGTCACTATAAAGTAGGCTAACAGAAGCATTTCCCACACATATCTCATTTGCCATGAAGCATCCTGAACCTTTGTGTGAACAAAGTAAGGCATTTTCTATTTAGTATGTGTCTTTCCCATATGACATATTCAACAAGTTACATTTCTGAATCAAAATAGGGAATAAGTACTCTCCTTCAACCCCAGTATTCTATACTTGTATGGCAAATGGAAGTTTCTTTCTGTTATTTTATTCAATGTAGAATAGATTGTGCCACTCAAGAAAAATGTCAAAGTACAAGAATCCTGGTTACCTTTTATTTTCTCCTCACTGTTTACTTCTGGGCAAAACCTAATTTCTGCTAGAATTATTTTTACAAATTACTTTCTTTACTTACAATCAAATATTTAAGAAAGAAATGACAATATAAGGTTTGAATTTCCTACCCCTATCCTGGCCTGTCCTTAACACTTTCAATAAATGAAGCAGTAAGAAAATTAAAACAGTAGGATTCTTTCTCCTAAACATCTGTTAGTGATATAAGGAGGTCAAACTATATGGTTTGTAAAGAAAAATAATTTCACTTGGAGCTTCCATAATTTTTTAAACTATTGAATGAACAGGTAGCAAATCATTGATGTACCATGAACCATTGTTCCTCCAATTGTGAGTTTGTGGATGATTTGCATCAGAATCACTACTGGAACTTCTTGAACATGTCAGAATGTCTAGGCCCCACCATAGACCCAGTATCTTCTGGAGAAAAACTTGGGAATCTGCATTTTGTGTAAACCTTCAAGGAAATTATTGGTCTATTAAATTTTGAGAAGCACAATGTTAATACATCATTCTCATTAGACCATGCTGAGACCTGAACACATCTACATTCCTCTGTCTCTAGGTCCTGCCAGACTATTTTTTTTAATGTTTTTATTTATTTTTGAGACAGAGGCAGAGCATGGGCAGGGGAGGGACAGAAAGAGAGGGAGACACAGAATCTGAAGCAGGCTCCAGGCTCTGAGCTGTCAGCACAGAGCCCAATGCGGAGCTTGAACTCACAGACTGTGAGCTGAAGTCAGACGCTTAACCGACTAAGCCACCCAGGTGCCCCCTTGCCAGATTATTTTAAAAATAACTACTAAGAGGGTAACTGGCTGGCTCATTTGGGGGAGCATGCAACTCTTGATCTTGGAGTTGTGAGTTCAAGCCCTATGTTGGGTGTAGAGCTTACCAAACAAACAAAACAAAACAAAAAAACTTATCAAGTATAAATTAAGCAGAAATATTCTGCCATGTTCCAAGGCACAAGAAATGTCTCAGAACTCCCAGAGCAAATTACTTAAATATCTATTTTAAAATGTACACTGGTGGGGGGGTGCCTGGGCTGCTCAGTCAGTTAAGCATCCCACTTCAGCTCAGGTCATATTCTCACAGCTTGTGAGTTCAAGCCCCACATCAGGCTCTGTGCTGACAGCTTGGAGCCTGGAGCCTGCTTTGGATTCTGTGTCTCCCTCTCTCTCTGCCCCTAACCCACTCACATTCTGTCTTTGTCTCTCAAAAATAAATAAACATTAAAAATTTTTTTTTACATCTATACTAGGGGTGTCTGGGTGGCTCAGTCAGTTAAGCATCTGACTCTTGATTTCAGCTCAGGTCTCACAGTTTGTGGGATCAAGCCCTGCATTAGGGTCTGCACTGGCAGTGCAGAGCCTACTTGGGATTCTCTCCCTCTCTCTGCTCCTCCCCCACTCACACTCTCTCTCAAATACATAGTCATTAAAAAATAAATAAAATGCATCCTGTTATGTTGTAATTCTTTTGTGTGTGTGTCTGTTTGTGCCACTAGATTGTGTGCATGGTAAGAGTAGGACATGCATTATACATACCTCTATAATTCCCAAACCTAGCCATAAAAAGAATACATAGAAAGTGTGTTTTGGGTGCCTGGGTAGCTCAGTTGGTTAACTGTCCAACTCTTGATTTTGGCTCAGGTCATGATCTTACAGTTTGTGGGATTGAGCCCTTGTCAGGCTCTGCACTGATAGCATGGAACCTGGTTGGGATTCTGTCTCTATTCCTTTCTCTCTGCCCCTCCCTCACTCATCTCTAAATAAATAAATAAACTTAAAAAAATGGAAAAGAAAGTGTATTTTGAATGGATTGCTTACAAAATGAATTTAATTAAGTTGAAGAAACTGGTGTTAGAGAATGTTATTAGTCCTATAAAGCATATTATACTTTTCTGACACCTAAAAAAATACCACTGTATGGATTCTACTGCAAGAAATTTGGATTCAGTTCATCTTGATTGGAGCCTAAGCATAAGCATTTTTTTCAAGTTTCTAAGGTGATTCCAGTATACAGCTAGAGTCGAGAACCAGTGGTACAGATAAAAGAATCCTGTGGTAGACAGAATAATGACCCCCCAATTATTCCCATGCCCTAATCCCCAGAATCTGTCATTTTAAGGTTATGGACCTTAAACTGGGAAGATTATCCTAGATTACCATGAATTACTCTGCTACACTAAACTAATCATTTGAGCACTTCAAAGTAGAAGAGGAAGGTTGAATAGTCAGATGCAACAGATAAAAAGGAAGCAGAAGAGATATGACAGAGAGATGATGGCTTTGCCAGGGACCCACATACAAGGACTAGAAAGAGGCCTACAGGCCTGCAAAGAAATGGGCACCCCAGCTGTACAACCTGAATGAATCAGGAGGTAGATTCTCTCTCGGAACTTCCAGAAGAGAATTCCTTGATTTTGGCCTTGTAAGACTTGAAATAGAGAAACTAGCCAAGCCCACAGGACTCCTGACCTATGGAGCTGTGAGATAATAAATGTATTTTGTTTTAAGCTACTAAATTTGTGGCAATATGTTACAGCCATAATAGAAAATTAACCATAAATCCTTACCTGATCAAAACTTACATTTTCCTGTCAAATGTAAGTGGTAACTTTCTGCTTCACAACTGGCCAGTCATTCTTCCTAACTTTAGAATACATTTATCATAGTGCAAGGCAATCACATTAGCTATAGAATATTTCTTTCCAGCTGCTCCTAAATTGTTATGTGATTTTAAGAAAAGTATTTCAATTCTTTTCTGCTTGGTTTACCTAACTAGAAAAATGAGTACTTAATCTTTAGCTCCCTTTTTTATATTGCATACTTATTTAAAAGATGTGTGCTGGAGTCAGAGAGACACAGCTTCAAACACTTCAAACATAGTTCTTACAACACTTCAACTCACTAACCCTATTTCCTGACAGGAAAAGTAGTATACAAAGAGTGGCTTAATCAATGTTGCCTAGAATTTTTATCATAACTCATCTTGTCAGATTGTTTTAAGTGTTAAATTACATGATACATGTAAAGAACTCATCTCATAATAAACACCCAATAAGAATTAGCTATTGTTATTATCTTTATTACTCTATAATTTTAATTAGTCATGCCAGTGTTAATCTCAACAGAATGAATGAGAGCATTCATATCTTAGTGAGTTGGCCAAAGACACACAGATGCTTAGGGTTGACCCCAGGCTAAGTACTCAGAATCTCCAACTCTAAATCAGGCCCTTTGCCCTGCACTATACTGACTTAGAGAATTGAGCCATTATTGGGATAAGTAAGGTTTAAAAAGTGCAGGATACATTTCTGTGTTGCTTATTCAGTTATTTTACCTAACCACCCAATTTTCATATTTCATTTCTGTTTTGTGTATCAAACACATTTATATTTTTCCTCACACAATTTCCTTCTTTTAATTCTTTTTCTTAGTTAAGTTGGGATATTTTACTTTTTAAAAAACTTACATTAGTAAATAGCTTTACAACTCATACTTGCCATTTTGGTAAGGTAATTTTAAATTAAGAAATACTTGTAGACATTCAATTAGTCATCTTACCCTAATTAGTGAGCACCTACTCTCACCTAGTTGTGTAGGAAGATGGGAGTAAGTGAAGATTTCTCAATAAAAATATTTATGATGTTGGAGAATACTAATCGTATGCTGATTTTAGTGGTTTAGTTCATTACTTTTAAACACAGTCCACGGGACTCATTCATAAGGTTCTAAAGAGGGGTAATTTCACCAACATTTAAGACAGGAAGTTAGTCGGAAGTGCTCAGTCAATATGTTGTCATTCAATGAGCTTGAACAAGTTACATACCTTCCCAGATATCTCATTTGTAAAATGAAAGAGTAGGATAAAATAATTTGAGTCTTGGATAGGGTTTCAAATTTATGTAAAAGGCAAACATGGTTAGAATAGACGAATGGTTTTGTTCAAACTAACCCAAATCCAAAATATCCTTGAAACTAAGTCATTCCTAACACTTTTTTTCTGGCTCAAGAAGGCTTTCTCTACGTATCCTCCTACTAAGTTGCCCAAAAGAGTTTGAGTTTGAATCTGAGACAGTGGAAAGTAGACCATTTGGCTACATAATTTTTTTTTCTTTTGTTATAGGAGAATTCAGGGAAAAAGATCTAAGCCAAAAATAAAAAAAAAAGTAAATCTTGATTTAACCTCTACATATACTGCAACATTTTTTTTTTTTTTTTTTTTTTTTTTTTTTTTTTTTTTTTTTTTTAATTTTTGGGACAGAGAGAGACAGAGCATGAACGGGGGAGGGGCAGAGAGAGAGGGAGACACAGAATCGGAAACAGGCTCCAGGCTCCGAGCCATCAGCCCAGAGCCTGACGCGGGGCTCGAACTCACGGAGCGTGAGATCGTGACCTGGCTGAAGTCGGACGCTTAACCGACTGCGCCACCCAGGCGCCCCAACTGCAACATTTTAGAGCTTCTTGCTTTACAAAGGCCATTTGGGGCATGTCTAGTTCTCTCTTCACTGCAGAGAATCAAAATAGAAGAGCAAACATACTTCATAAGCCTCCTTGCCACTCTTTTCGAAATGGGTTCTGATTAGTTCATCTAAGTCAAGCAACACTTATTGTCATCAACATTTTAATAGACTAAATGTTCCTGGGTTGGAAGCCAACAATTTATGAATTTGGGATACATTGGGTTTTTATCTCTTTTGCCTTTAACAGAAAATGATCTACATAAAAAAAAAATTAAAGAGGCACGTGGGTGGCTCAGTTGGTTAAGTGTCCAACTTCAGCTTAGGTCATGATCTTGCGGTCTGTGGGTTCGAGCCCCGACAGCTCAGAGCCTGGAGCCTGCTTCAGATTCTGTGACTCCCTTTCCCTCTGCCCCTCCCCTGCTCTCACTCTGTCTCTCTCTCTCTCAAAAATAAATAAACATGAAAAACATTTTCTTTTAAATTTAAAATTTACAGCACCAGAAATTACAGGGCATGTTAAGGAAGATTCAACAATGCATAAATTCAACAAGGTAATCAATGAAATAGTAAGAAAAACTATTACATTTAATTCATCAAAGTCTTATGAATGACCCTGTATATAAAAGCACATCCAATAGCCAATTTTAAAAAGTCAATAAAAACCTCCAGAAAGTCATTTATTTTTGAAGAGACTTCTGGGTTTTACTACAACTATTAAATTCCACGTGCTAAGAAAATATATATGATAAATATTGTCTTACTGACTAATGATACAGTTTTCCCTTTTTGAGGGAGACATTAAAAGAAATAAAAACAGCATCCAACTGATATTTGATAATTAGTCTAATGGACAATTGTGATAGGTAGAGGCAGTGGTTGTACTGGTTACAAGTGCTGATTTGAAAACCCAACTCATCGTCACACTTTCAAGTTAAACTTCTATAAGTATTTTTTCATTTGCAAAAAAACCCATAACCAGAAGGCTGTTGTGAAAATAAAATGAGATAATGTACATAGACTTTTTATAACTCAGTAAAGTTAGATATTGTCATAACTATTATTATTATATCACAATAAAATTTGTAAAACATAACCAAGTTTATACATGTTTTAAGTTATTTGCTATAATTTCTATAGCATCATAACTGAAAATTAACCCAATATTTCAAAGGGTGGTCATATGCATCCTAAGTTCTTTTATCTTTTTCAGAAATAATATGTTTGGTTTTATTGTCATTTCAGTCAGTTTTGAAAATAACAAATAAAGTGAATGGTAACAAGTATATTCCCAATATGATGTTCATTTAGTTAACAACATATTTCCTAATATTGAACTTATATAAACTAAAAGTCTAACAAATTGTTTGTATATACTCTAATTAAATAGTCACAACTTAGAATATAACATGCTAATGCAATTAAAAATAAGATATAAAATCTCCCAACTTTGAGTTTAATTTGACTATAATAGCCCTACTGACACTGTATTGGAACCCCCCCCCCCAAAAAAATATATATATATATTTTTTTTCATAAATATCATATATATATATATAGAGAGAGAGAGAGAGAGAGAGAGAGAGGGGGAGAGATTATGCTTAGTTGCTTATCTAATGAACATTCCAGGTTGAATAGTTGAATAGCCATAAAGACAGATAAAATTGTGATTAAATTTGGGACTTAATTTTACACTCTGAAGTACATACTCATGGGAATAATTTTCCCATTGTGGTCATGATTAGCCATTTTCCGGTGATTTTGGTCACCTTCTTTTTATTTGAAAGAGGCAAGTGGCCAAATCTCAGTCCAATTAGTAAAAGGTGGGAGGGCGACTGAAAAAAAAAGGCTTTGTACTTGGTGGAACACTCTCCCTCCAGGAGATCTAATATGGAAAGAATTGCTTGCTCAAAGAGCATAAAAACAAAACATATCTTTCCAGCTCTTTAGACTAAGAGTTTTATACCTATTTCCCTTTCACAAAGTCAGGAGTCAAATTCTATGTGAAAACATGTTTTCTTCCAAAGGCAATAAAATCAGAAAACGTGGAAATCTCTTGGAAATTTAAGTTAACATAGTAGCGCATCATCAGAGTTGCATTTTTGTCATTTGGGGCTTTCAATTTTTCTTAAAAAATCAAATTTATACAATACCTACTAGCATATCTCAACATTTGGGAAGCATAGGAACTCTGATGATCTGTTAATTCAGCACAACTCTCTTTTACCCCTGATAAAATGAACCCCTCTTTCCAGTAAAGAACCTCTTCCTTCTGGTTCAAGTGAGTCTGTCCTCCTGGTCACAGAGGTAGGAAGTCACTGAAATCTGTTCAGGTTAGCATCATCCTCTGGTTTTGGTGTGTTTAGGCATAGACATGTAGTCAAGCTACATCATCAGTATTCTCTCTGGGACTTTTCTCTAATGTTATCAGGGAAGATTTTCTCTTCTTGGAGGTTGCAAAGCAAGTAGGGCATGATTATTAGGCTATCCTAATGTATTCTTCCCACATATGGAAAAAACCTTTTTTTAAAAAAAATGAACCAATCAGCTGAAAGCTATAAATTAGTGGGGAATCCTATGACATTATTAGAGCCTTTGAATCTATCCATATCTGAAATCAGCTGCAATAGTGAACTTCCTCATCAAGGTAACCGTTAAGTTACATTTTATGACTAAACAGAATTGATCTGGAATTTTGTCTCCAAAATATTTGCAACCAAACATTTCTAACTAACATTTTCAGAAATGCTGGTGCAGTGGAAAGATTACTAAGAAGGTTCCATTTTGCATTTTGCTTAGCTTACAAAGCCTGAATATTCCCAGGTTAGTGAGCTTCCTAGGCCTTAGTTTCCTGACTGTAAAATAAGATGACCTAAAACTCTTCTCCATTCTGTAATCTAAATAACTATAGATTATTTTCCTTTTCACAAAACAGGACATTGTTATTCATTCCCAAAGCATAAACCAAGCCCAGCCAACAGGACTTCGGAAACTTTTCTCCCCAAATATATCCATGAAGTGATTTTTTTAAAAATCTGAAATAATTTAGCAGTACATACTCTTGGATAATCCACAACTAATGTGTGCTTATGGCAAGATATTTATAGCTTGCTCAAAAAGTAAATACAACTCTTACATTTGATACCATACATATGATACCAAAAGCACAAGAAACAAAAAAATAGATGGGGACTACATCAATATTAAAAACTTTCGTGATACAAATGATACCATCAAGAAAATGAAGCAAATCACAAAATAGGAGAAAATATTTGAAAATCACATATTTGATAAAGGATTTGTATCTGAAATATACAAAAAAACTTTTATTTTCAATAATAAAAAGATGAATAACCCAACTAAAAAATGGGCAAAGGATCTGAACAGATATTTTTCTACATAAGACATACAAATGGGGGTGCCTGGGTCGCTCAGTTGGTTAAGCATTTGACTCTTAATTTCAGCTCAGGTCATGATCTCACGGTTTGTGAGGTCAAGCCCCGTACCTCAGGTGCTGTGCTGGCAGTGTGGAGGCAGCTATGATTCTCTCTCCCTCTCTCTCTGTCCTTCCCCCATTCATGTGCTCTCTCTCTCTCTCTCTCTCTCAAAATAAATAAACGTTAAAAACAAAAACAGAAAGAGACATACAATGACCAACAAACATACGAAAAAAAAAATACTCAACATCATTAGTTTTACAGAAGTGCAATTCAAAACCACAATGATACCACTTCATACCCACTAAGATAGCTATAATAAAAAGACAATTACATGTAAAGGAAAGATGTGGAGAAATTGTAACTTTGCTAATGGGAGTGTAAAATGATGCAGCCAGGTTGGAAAACAGTTTAACAGTTCTCTAAAATGTTAAACATAGAATTACCATATTATCCAAAAATTCCACTCATATATATATCTGACAGAAATGAAAACATATGTCCCAAAATACACCTGTATATGAATGTTCATAGCAATATCATTTTTGATCGTCAAAAAGTGCAAATAACTCAAATGTCTATCAATTGATGGATAAACAAAATGTTGTATATCCACACAATAGAATATTACCTAGCAATAAAAAGAAGGGAGTAGTAATACATGCTATAACACGGAGAAACCTTGTAATCATTACACTAAGTTAAAGAAGCCAATCACAAAAGACACATATTGTATGATTCCATTTATATGAAGCACAGGCAAATATATGGAGACAGAGATTAATGGTTGCATGGGGCTAAGGGAGAGTGATGATGGGGACTGATTGCTAATGAGTACAGGGGTCCTTTTTGTGATTTGTCCATGTGATTTGTATGTTAATAAAGCTGTTCTTTAAAAAATTAAATGCAACACAAAATGCATGTGTATATAAGGGAAGATTTGTGCTGAGCGGGACATCTAATTTCCTGTCTCTCGCTCCTTTGTCAAGAGATAATGTTCACACTGTAAAATCAAACACACTGAACAAAAAACCTGCCTGATTTACAGAGCATGCATTAACTCTATTTTATGTTAAGAACTGTTTTGATTTATAAGGAAGAGTACATTTTCCTTGAAATTTGCTTTCAGAAAGTACTTCTCAACTCATACACAAAAATATATTTCCTTTGAGAAAAAAAATTTAGTTTATAAAAAATAACCATTATACATAATTGAGGCAAAAGCTAAGTGATAAACTTAGAAAATATTCATTAGGTTTAAATAGTATTTATAATTGTTTATCTCTTTTCTCCTGTCAGAAATTTCTTTTCTTTACATTTCTGCAGTCTTACTTTCTTACAGTCATGGAAATCTGACAGCTTATATACAAAAAGGCAGATAGTTTTGTTCCACTTGTGACATATTTAAATTGTGTCATTACAACCAATAATAACAAAGAAACAACAAACAGGAATATTAGCAAGAAAGAGAAGAAAAATTAATGAACTTTAGTCCATTCTTAGAAATTAACCCAAGTTAAAATGCTTATATCTCAACTATTTCCCTTCTATGAGTAGGTAAAAGAGAAGTTTAGGAAGGATGGAAAAAAGAAAGGAAGAGAGGAAGGAAGGAAGTGGGAAGGAGGGGAAGGGAGACAGAGGAAGGAAAGAGAAAAATCATTGGATGCGTCTCAGGTAAATGCACATTTCATTTAAAATTGATTACATTATCCATTATTTTTGTGAAGAAACAGTGTTGATAATACTGAAATCTGTTCCTTTATAGGATCTCTATTTCTAACAACCATGAAACAGTTCCGTCTTAATAATTTTTAATATATTCATTTATTTACTTATTCATTCAAAGATTTATTTAGAACCTAGTATATTCCAAAGGCAATATTAAGTGCTGGGGATCCAGAAATGTTATAGTTTTTGCTCTTAGAGATGGTTAAAACCATACAAGAGAAGAAACTCATGTACAAATATGGATAATAAGGTGTTATAGGTATTCAATAAATATTTTTTAGTGTCTGATTGGACAGATGGAATGGCACATCTTACATGGGAGTGCCTTATGTGTGAGTGTGTACGCATGCACACACATGTGGAGAAAGCGAGAGAGACATAGAGAATATGACACTTCAGTGGAGTTTTAAAAAAATCAGTAATTTGAAGCTCCAGGTGCTTGAAAGTGGTACATAAAGAGATGAGACTTTCCAGAGAGACAGGGAAACAGATTAGAGATGGTATTTTCTTGAGTTTTTATCTGATAATTTAGGCTAGAGATGCCTGCTGTGATTTGCTGCGGTGGCAGGCAGGACTACCTTGAGAAGCAGTGATAAGTCTGAGGCTAAACCTGGTGAGAGGCACTGATACATCAGTGATGTCTACCATGGGTACCAACTGAGAAGGAATAACATGTATTCCAAAGATCTGCTACCTCCACTACAAAAAATAAATAATGATAGTAGGGGTCTTAAGCAATAGAGCACTGTGATAAGATTTTCATTTTAGCAAGCATGGAGCACCTGGGCAGCTCAGTTGGTTAGGCGTCCGACTTCAGCTCAGGTCATGATCTCCTGGTTCGTGGGTTCGAACCCTGGATTGGGCTCTGTGCTGACAGCTCAGAGCCTGGAGCCTGCTTCAGATTCTGTGTCTCCCTCTCTCTGCCCCTCCCCCACTCACATTCTGTCTCTCTCAAAAATAAATAAACATTAAAAAAATTTAGAAAGCAGGAGGATTAATTCAAAGAGGGCAACAAGGGCAGACATAGACAAATTGGAATACTGTAGTGACTTCTAAAGAGGCAAGAAAATAATCATAAAGGCTAGAATTAAGAATAATAATGGGGATGTAGAGGAATATTTAATTGTCAGATATATTAAAAATATTTAATCTGTGAGAATATGAGAATTTAGGGAGTGTAAAACACTTAAACAGATTTTCAGAATTCTAACATGAATATCTGAGTAAGTTCCAATCACTGATATAGGGGATACAGCAGAGGAAAAGGGTTGGTGGGAAAATATCTGAATACAGATGAGACATTTTGAAGAACAAAGTGCCTGGGTCTTTGTCGAGATGGTTCTCAAAATGAGTAAGGGAGGGCCTTGAAAGAAAGTTCACACCCATAATCATATCATAGAATAGTAAATGATGAAATTTCATCCAGAAGGACTGTCACCATAGGAAGGGAAGAGACAGTGTATTCGAAGAGATGTGTATGTGAACTGAATTAGAGCACATTTCAAAACATCAGTATTTAAGGAATTCAGAGTAAGAATGTGTGTTGATAGAGGGTAGAGATAGGGTTTCTTGGGACAAGGGACTGGAAAAACAGGGCATAGGTACAGAACAAGCAAGGGTTGTATGAGTGAAGGAAGGCAAAGGTGCAGACCTGTGAGGAAATGGAGGTTCTTTGGGGACTTAATGAGTGGAAATCTGGATAGGCCATTTGGATATTTGCTAGGAACACAGTCCCGTGATGCACTCTGTAAAGTGCTGTCATTTTGGACATACCCAACAAAGCTTATTTTTAATTATTTACCGGTGTGACTAAGTCTGGGTTGTAATTTAAAAATAGATTTTCCAGTGCAAAAGCAGTTGCACAGGAAGAAACTCCTTGCTGAATTAAGCTTTGCCTAAGTGAGAACTGCTGCTTAAGAATAACGCGTTCCCTGTGAAAAAAGATGGCAAATCCATTTCAGTGAGTCTAACCTTTACGGGGGTGCTATTATCAACTCAATGGTATGTTTTTTCCTGTTTCACAAACATGTTCCCAAAAGACTTTTAAAATAGCTTTCTTTCCTGCTAAATTGTTGTGTCAAGCACTTTTTCTGAATCTCAGCCTTAACTGGACCAGGATGTGTTAAAGAAAAAAATGCCCTGTCACGCTTGACATGGAGTAACAGGCCTTAATGACAATAGTAAAACATTTTCATAACCTGACTGCCCCCTCTCTCCCTGCATCTTAAGACAATGCATTTTCATGTAAATGCAAAATACGCTGAAGAAACAAAAGAAGGGTTGATTTCCCAAAAAGTCAAGTATAAAATCTGTCCGCTACAGTAGGACTTTTTCCTAATAAAGAGAAAAAAAATCACTATAGAAAATTAATAGTTTTTTAGTAAAAGTTAAAATAAAAGGAAAATAGGTTAATCATATGGAATGGTTCCCTAGGAACCTAATAAGTTGATCTTTTTTTTCTTCTTCTTCTTTTGGAGGAAAAGAAAAGATTCATAACATCCTGAGGTCTGACTTGGTCACTTCAAAACGAATCTCATACATTGTTGAGGCCCATTTCTCAAATTGCAACTTGGATTGTAGTACTATGTGTGTTTGTCTTTCTAGTGAGGCGTGTTTCCCCACGGGGAGTCTTTCTTACCAGTGATAACCCTGGCAATCTCAGAGAAAAAAAAAAAGTGATGATGAAAGTCAATAAAAGTTAAAAACAGTCTACTGGACAGACATCTGGATGGAGGCTATAGCTGGAAAACTCACATGAGCCCTTCTGGGGCAAGAGTCAATACACCTATCTGAGCAGTAGGCTGCTTTACGCAGCAGATAACAACATTTTTTTTCTTTTAAATAACAGTAGGGGAATTGTATTGGGAAAAAAAAAGACAGGAAAACAGAAAGCAAAATGCAGGGCATAGAGCCCAGGTTTTTGGATCTCTGGTTTTGGATACTAGCTGCAGTATCTACTAATTAAGAATGTAGGCAGATACCTAAACTGCAACCTCTACCTGGGTTTCTGTAGCTTTCAGATGGGCATAATACAACATATCTTAAATACACTGTGGGGGTTACATGTAATAACTCACATAAGCACCTATTACAATCTGGGACGTGATAAGTACTTAAGTCATCTCTCTCTCCCTTGCAGCAGAAAGGGAATGCCTTGGTTTGCTTTCATTGGTCCCAGTGACCAGATTTGTAATTTTGAGTAAAATTATATATGGATATTTAACAAACAATGCCAATTGTCAGCTTTCTTTGCAGAAGGACTTATCGGTCACCATACACATGGGATTACAATATTCAAAAGAGTGTGACAAAAGGCACCCTTTCGAAAAGCACTTGTCTTATCAGAACTGCCTTTGCTCTGTACATAACACTGCTGACCCTTGCTCTGTTAGGAGGTGCCTTTTCTTTTATATATTAGGCCTTTGATCTAAAAATGGTAATAAACACCTGTGATTAAGTCTCTCACATCTTCTTTTTAGATCCCCAGGACAATACTATCAAAGAAGTAAAAGTCTTTCTTGATTTATCACAAACACATACCCTAAAAAGACTTGGTTTTGCATTATCAACTTTTGGTTCTTATTTGCTTCATCAATTCTTTGATAAAGAAACCAGTGAAACTGAAGGTATCAGAGGCATTGTCTAGAAATAGCAGGAGGTTATTAGTTGGAAATAAAATGGTGCATATATAAATCATAAATGGTTCAAGGGGAAAGAAAGAAAAGTCTGCAGCAGCTCTTAATTAAGTTTATCTTGTTGTCCAAAATAATTAAAACTTAATAATAAATATATACATATATAATAAAAATAATTGAAATAATTCAATTGATAATTTGTTATTAATTAAATAAAATATACTATTGTGTTTTAAAACATAATGTTGCCTTTTATTTTAATATAAAATACTGCCAATATGGGGCTGTGATTCATTTGAGCTTTATCACTTCATTCTTATTGGGAAAGCTTGATTCTGGACCACCCACCACCATCCCCAGCAAAAAAACAAAAACAATAAAATGATTTTTAAAATACTTTCTTTTTCTGTAGAATTGCATAATTTTGATTTAGTTCTTATTATTTAATGACAATTACTTGTAAGAAAATATGTACTTTTAAGAGTTGGGAATAAATTCTTTAGTGGAGATGTACAGAATATTCAATTTACAATGAAACTGAAATTTTCTGCTACATATCTTCATCATGAAGAAAATCTTAGGAGGATTCTGCCCTTGCATAAAAGGGGGTACCAGTTGGTACAAAAAAGGAGGGAAAAAAAGAGGAAGTATAGGGGAACCTAATATGGTGGTTGGTTGGTTGGTTTCTATGGAGTTTTAACTGACCATTGTTTATAATGGTGTGGTTAGTACTTTTTTTAATGTTTATTTATTTATTTTGAAAGGGAGAGAGCACATGTGCAAGTGGGGGAGTGGTAGAGATAGAGGGAGAGAGAGAATCCCAAGCAGGCTCCAAGCTGTCAGTGCAGAGCTTCATGGGGCTTGATCTCACGAACCACAAGATCATGACCTGAGCTGAAATCAAGAGTCAGATGCTTGACTGACTGAGTCACCCAGGCACTCCACTTGATGGTCTTTAAAAAATATATATAGATTGTTGTACTACACAGAATTTAATTGAATCAAAATATTTAAAACAGTGATCTCCAAAGAAATATGATGTGAAACCCATAGGTAATTTAAATTTTCTGAAAGCCACTTTGAAAGACAGAGAGAGAAAGAGAGAGAGAGAATCCTAAGCAGGCTCCAAGCTGTCAGTGCAGAGCCCTACTCCAGGCTCGACCTCACAGATCGTGTGATCAAGAACTGAGCCTAACTGAGTTGGATGCTCAACTGACTGAGCCACCCAGGTGCCCCTGCTATGGTTAATACTTAAAATAAGTAACCAAATAAGTCTTTTAAAAAAAATGTGATTTGATCCTCTTCTGTTGTGGGTGTGTGAAAAAGAGAAAGAGAGAAAGAGAGGAAGCCAAAACTAGAAGATAAGACCCATTTTCCTGTTTTATTTCCTACTCAGGGAAGGAGTGATGGGAATCAACATCCTTAAACACACATGTTAACTAATCAACTGGAAAATTTTTTAGTCCAATGTGAGAAGAGTAGACTTTTGGAAAAAATAAACTATTTTACACAACAATACTAATAATTCTTTACGAAGGATCTAATTACTGTCTTTTCAGGACTTAACTTTAACTGGGCCATCCTTAAGAAACTCTGAACTTACTTCCAGAGTCTCCCCCCCAAGTTATGCCTACACCACAGATAGCCTAATGCTCCTTTTTTACGCATCCTCTAATAGCACATTATCACACTCGACTTGGTGAGGTCTGATTTTTTTATCCTCCCCACTAAATGTGAGTGCTATTTGAGGGCATTGTCTTACTAATCTTTAGGTCTCCAGGCATTGTCTGGAATGTCGTAACCTTCACTAAGCTTTTTAATGAATAAATAAATATTATCCATTACCAAATATGTGTGCATAGTTACAATCATTAGCATTGTTTTAATAATTTACAAAAACTGATCATAGTAAAATTCATGTGTCCATAGAAAGAATAAAAGTTAAGATGGTTTGTTCCAGCCATTTTGTTTTTTGTTTGTTTGTTTTTAGTTTATTTATTTTTTTTAGTAATCTCCATGCCCAAGAGGGAACTCTAACCCATGACCCAGAGATCAAGAGTTACAGGCTCCCCCAACTGAGCCAGCCAGGTGTCCCTGTCCCATCCGTTTGCAAAATAAAGAAAAGCACTATTAAATTAGTCAAAAAAGTGTTCTCTCATACTTCTGAAAAAAAAGTTTTTTAATTGGTAGGTAAATATACTATGACAATCAAAATGGAAAAGTTGTGAACATTTTCAAACGAACTATTTTTTCTAATTCTTAAAAAAATTTTTTTGAACATTTATTTATTTTTGAGAGACAGAGGGAGACAGAGTGCAAGCGTTGGAAGGGCAGAGAGGGAGACACAGAATCTGTAGCAGGCTCCAGGTTCCAAGCTGTCAGCACAGGGCGCGATGCAGGGCCGAACCCAAAAACCATGAGATCATAGCCTGAGCAGAAGTCGGACACTTAACCATCATCCAGGTGCCCCTCTTCTAATTCTCAAATGGTGTATATTCAAAAGTTTGGTAGTATGTTTTTGCCTATTAGCCCTGGAATTTTGCGATAGCATAGACTTTTATATTCTAAGAGAAAAAAATCCAAATTTAAAAATAAAAGAATGAGAGGTCTTTGAGTATAAAGTGAGGGCTGAGATAGAGTGAGATATAAATATATACTGGTTGATATTAAAGGTTTTTTGGCAATAAGCATATATTTAAATAAAATGTTGCTTTAAAAAATTCAAATAGCATCTGGTTGAATGAGAGTAAACCCAGGGTTCTAATTTTGACCAAACCTGGGGATCACAGAGGAAACAGAGTGAGAGCTGGTTCTAGCAACAAACAGGTGTGACCTAAAGCTTCTTGTGTATAGTGCATTAAAGTTCCTAATATTCTCACCTCTATATGTTGTCTTGGTTTCTGCTACTAAACAATCTCTACATAATTTGACCAAATCCATTTAACTTTGGTGGTGTCAGTTTTGTTTTGTTTGTAAAATAAGGGTATTGGACTAGATTCTTAAATTCTTTTTTGTTCTTTAATTCTATTATTCTAAGGGGAAAATATTGTTATTATTATTTATGTGTTAATGCAAATACATTAAGTATCAAAGGCCAAACTAAAAAAAAAAAGGAACTTTTCCCCATTGATATATTTCAGGTATACATGCAACAAAATATTATGGTTGGTAAAATAATGCTATTTTGATATTTATTGATATACTTAGAAAACTTATTTTGAGATTTTGCTTATAGCTATAAGGAGTTTTTTTTTCCTCTTTTCTTCTCAATGCCTTAGTTAATAAAGGAGTTATGTCAACAATCTTAAGCATTATTTAGAAAAAGGGAATCTAAAAATATACCCCAAAGATGTCTAATAATATGATGCTCATAAAATTATATTATGTATGGTGTATCTTCCTTTCAAAAAGTCAGGATGATACTGAAGCCCAAAGGCCTACTGCAGAAATAAATAAATGAATTCATATACCTTTGAACTGGAGTCCTTCGCTCTGTACAAGTGAAAATTTAAAAACTCCCTTCTGCATCCAATTTTTATATTTTTGCTCTTGTGCTTTTCCAGAACAACTTTTGGATTTATTGCAATTCATCTACAAATTCTCTCATCTCAGAAAAGTTACCAAAAAACTTCAGTGAAAGAAATTAAGTATTTTAATCACTGTACGGTGGATGAAGCGATTATACTCCAGTGATAGCTAAATAATAAGAATAGGTAGACCAAGAGAAAAGATAAGATTAAAAATGTAGTGTTTTCTTTAACATTTTTATTCTGATCTCTCATTCTCCATGCTTTATACAGTTCATAACTAAAACATTTCATAGAGATACAGAATTTAATGTTTCCTAATTTTTTTCCTAAAAATTAAGCAGCAATTACATTTTTAAAGAGTGTACAAATAAATTAATTCAGATCATATAAAATGTTTATAATTATTCTTGGTTAAAGATATAAAATCGATACCAAGTCTCTCCAAATCTGTAAAGTCTCTCCAAGACTGTAACAGTCACTGTGAGCTCTTTGTAAAGGAATGTTTTACATATGAATGCCTTTAATTGACTTGGTTTCCCAAACAGTGAAGGATAATAGTCCTGGAACCCCTGGGAAAATGTTTTAAACATTAAGGTTTTTCCCCCTCTTCCACTGGATCAGCTTTTCAAACTCATTTGTTTTGATTCAGGATTTAATCTTAGTAGAAGGCCAGGATTTTCCTCTGGACCAATAAAGAAGATGTTATTGTGATCTAAGCAACTGTGAGAGAGAGGGAGAGGGAAGGAGAAAAAGAGAGAGAGAGAGAGACTGAGAGATAGTCCAGAAGGGGGAAGAAATATGAGCCACAAAAAGTAACAAAAGATAGGGAGAAAAGGACGAACATCAAATGGGCATAGTATTTATATATCAGAATTTCAAATTTCAGAGATTCAAACATTCCATTTTACTTGACATCATATATTAATTTTTGTGATTATTGTCAGCTCTTATTTTTTAAATCTTATAAATTAATTGCTCTATTTGATCACTACTCTATAATTGTTATATTTTTACCAGTTAATTAAATCCTATATGCCCCCTCCTGTAAGAGGAAAGCAAGAGGATTTTATAGGACTATAATATTATTTAACACACTGTCATTCATATACCAAAAGAACAAAAGTAGGTTTGAGGTAGACTGTTTGCAGCAAATGTGGAAATTACTCTTCTCTTCAACAATTCTGAAGTAGAAAAACTATGCAAAGTCGTTGTCATTGGCCTGATCTTGAAATAATCTTTCATTGAAGCTATAACTTGTGTACTGACACACACAAAATAATTTTGATTTATGTTTCAATAGATATAAAGTACCACAGAAAGCAACCCAGAGTTTGCTTTGTTCACATTTACATCTTGGGAGAAGTGAGAAAGATTATTTTTTGGAGTTAGTCATTGATTAAGTCTTTTTTTTGTTGAGCTCTGATATAAATTTATACTGTTTATTTATGTGACAGGCAAATTCTTTGATCCCTATAACCTCAATATCTGCATACAATGGAGATAATGATAATACATCCAATTTGGGTTGATATATTACATGAAAAATTAGTATGTAGTGAGCTAAGAACACTTTCTGGCATATTAGTAAGCACTTAATAAAAGTTCTTATTATGTATTATTATAAGGCAAATTTAATATTGGATATCAATAATTGTCACCCAGTAGGAGGAATGGAAAGCTAAATTGGGACATCAGCATAGTAAATATTTACTTATGCAAAAATTTCATTTTGGAGAGTAACAGTCTGTTTTCTATCCTGTGTTATTAGAGTGTGAGTTTGGGAAAGTTGAGGCATTCTAGTTAACATAAAGCTGGATTCAGAAACAACCAACCCCTACCCAAAAGACAAGAAGTTACCACACACATCAGCACCAAATTCTGAAGCTCATAGAACTGAGAGTTGTACTCATCAGGAAATTAGTAAGTGTGGGTGTTTTTTTAAGGGAACCAGAGAAATGAGTCTATTCTTTTTGTACACCCCACACACATCTCCCCTCTCCCCCACCCTCCACCCCTCCCACTGCCTGCCATTCATTCAGGAATCCCACTTCTCAGAAAATGAAATATATCTGTTTGTTGATGGATTGATTTGGTTAGGTGTAGATATTGGTGCTGTCTCAATAAATTCTTTGGTTAAGAGTGAATCTAGCAAATCAAGTCCTATAGGGAAGGAATGAAGTAACAAAGAGCCACTATAGAGACAATATATTTGTTTCTTCCTGGGGAAGAGGTTTTTATGAATTCTACTTGTCAAAGTGTAAGAGCTCCAGATAACAAGACATGTGATATAAGGTATGAGACAATTCCACATTAGAAAAATCTAGATAAATGTTTACATAAATGCTCCCTAAATGTTGGGAATTTGGCTAAAGTCAGTGCCTACAGGCTTGTCTTTAAATTCCTGACCTAAAAAGAGGAAAGAGATTTTGGTGAAACCGTAGAGAATAAAGAACAAGCTAAGGTCACCTCTTAAAATGTGTATGTCCACAAGCAGATCTATTTTCATATAATGATCAGCAAACAAACAAAAATTTTGAAAAGGGGCATAATTGAAAAACATTGAAGAACCAAGGAAAGAGAAATCTTTTTGAAGAATCTGAGGAAGAGTATAAATCCGAAAAGTATGCATACTAATATATAGAAAAATTTTCATAAACTGCTGTGGCATTTAATAGTATCTCTGGTAGGAAACTAATAGTGTCTCTGGCATCAATTTGACACTGAGTCATAAAAGGGTTTCCAATTATAAATAGTTCATGAAATATTTGGCTGAAGAATTCGTTTGGAAGGGCTGATGTGTAAGAAGTTCATACATAACAATTTAAATTTGGGAGTCACTGGCATATAGAAGACATGGATGATTACTTTTTACTTAGAGATTCTAAATTTTTAAAATAATTCTTATCTCTTCCACCTTCTTTGAAATAATTTCTTAGAAATTGTTGGTATTATGGACTAAATTGTTTTTTTCCAAAAATTTATTTGTTGAAGCCCTAATCCAAATGGTGACCATATTTGGAAATATGGCCCTCAATTAAGGAGGTAATTAAGGTTAAATGAGGTCATGAGTGGGGAACTGGAAGAGACACCAGGGATGCGTACACACAGAGAAAAGGCCATGTGAGGACACGGTGAGAAGGTGGACATCTACAAGCCCAAAAGGGGGGCCTAAAGAGAAACCAAAGCAGCCAACACCTTAATCTTGAACTTCCAGCATCCAGAACTGTGAGAAAATTAATTTGCGAAGCCTCCCAGTCTGTTATTTTTTTATGGCAGCCCTAGAAGACTAATACAGTTAGGTTTTAGTTGGTTCTCAGAGCTTGAATCTAAAGTGAAACCTAGAGAAAAATTTCTAAGAGCTTTATAAATGGTATTATAAAAATTATCTCATTTTAAACACTTTCTGATTGATGAATAGGCCATTTCATTTATTCAAAATTTAGAACAAAGAAATATATTTTAATTTGCAAAAGAACAATTTGTGTTAAGAAAATACTATATGTGAGGTTAAATTAAAATGCATTAAAAAGGCCTTCCTTAGAATGTTTTAACTAGAGGCATAAATTTATCTCAAAAGGATCTGTGACATCTGCCTGAAGGCATTATAAAGATGAATATCATAATATTAAGCATTAAATATAGCAGTTTAGGGGCACCTGGGTTGCTTAGTGAGTTAAGTGTCTAACTCTTGATCTTGGCTCAGGTCATGATCTCATGGTTTATGAGTTCTAGCCCTGCATCAGGCTCCATGCTGACAATGCAGAGCCTGCTTGGGATTCTCTCTGTCTCCCTCTCTCTCTCTCTGCCCCTCCCATGCTCTCTCTCTCTCTCTCTCTCTCTCTCTGTCTCTCTGTCTCTCTGTTTCAAAATAAATAAAATAAACTTAAAAAATTACAAAAAAATAAAAAATATAGTAGTTTGGAAAATGCTGTGATTAATAACTCTTAGTTCTAGAGTCACATGCTCATCTTTTTGGAAGCAGAGATAGGCTCATATGCCAACTCACCTTCTGTTTCCTCTACTGATCATT
This sequence comes from Neofelis nebulosa, assembly GCF_028018385.1. NCBI lineage: Eukaryota > Metazoa > Chordata > Mammalia > Carnivora > Felidae > Neofelis > Neofelis nebulosa. The sequence continues at coordinate 47,231,941 of NC_080783.1, read as the reverse complement.
GAATCTTCAATTGTGATTCCAAAATCTATAAAATGAGATAGATGCTAACATTTCTGAGAGAGCTTTCAAAATAAGAACATTAAAAATCATTTTCATGGAGTGGTTGCGGTTAATCAAATCTGTTATTTCATGTTTTTAAAAGATCATATCTTTCCAGGGTAGTGAATATAAGACAGAAGTTTGTCTTTTGTATCAAGAATCAGTTCGATTAAAATAATCATCTAATGAACTAGTTACAGAAGATATCAAAGTTTTTTCATGAGATTATGACTTAATGTTCATAATGCATATCTTGGAAAAATGTCGTATTTATTGAACAACTATTTTCTCAAAATGTAATGATAACATTATAATGAAATTGGTTTAAAGTAGAGCTCAAATAGGCTAATGATCATAATTATAGTGCTTCTTCTTTTCAAAAACTTTTAAAAGAAAAGAAGTGGACTAGTACTGGAGAAGCAGCTGTCCCTGTGGTAAAGAGCATGATGCCTTTGCCAACTTTCATGTGTTTGCCTACAAAGAACTACAAAGAGCTCGGCAGGGCAAAAAAATAAAAAATAAAAAAATAAATCTATTCAAAGAATACGTTGAAACTAACTATGGATTCTTGTCAAGTACTTCCAGCAGGAAAATAATGAACAATATGAATTTACTTTTCAAGAGTGTATATATTTGAGTGGTATCTTGAGGAAAAGAAAAAAGAATTTTGAAATGTACAGGAGAGAGCTATAAGTGAGTAGAGGTATGGGGGAAGGCTAGTGTTCAGATAAGAAATGAAATAGCATTTATAATATGTAATCTTAGATTATTTACACATAAGTATATCAATAATATGTGTTTAGGAGTATAAGTACACTTATATAAAATACTGAATGCTTTGCATGGGTTTTAAGAAACAATTGAGTTAAGGGTTTCAAAGCCATTTGAGTTTCCCTTGAACCACTAAATGCTGACTTGTGACTGTGGACTTAACAAGAATTTACATGTTGTGTTCTTAGGTATAAATATCTAAGCCATGAACAGATTAATCCTTAGGGTTATATAGAGCAGTAGCAAGACCTCCCATGTGGAAGAAGCTATGCTCATTTTTTCCTTTCTGAAAATAACTTTATTAGGAAATATCACACACTTTGTTTATTGCCAGATGATTCACATGAAACCACAAGATACTTAAAGTCAAGTAGCTAATCCCATAGTTCACTTATTATTTCCATAAATCCAAACACTTTGAAACCTACTCTTGGTTCTATACTATTGAAATATCTTAGTTACAAATAAGACTAAATAGAGACTAAGACTACATAAACTCTTATTCTTGTGACTGAAAACTTGTTGGACCCCAAAAGCCTCTGGATATCAAGTCATGTTATCAATAACTCACAAATTTCTGATTTTGTCTGCACCTTAGAACACTGGACCTCCAGCATCCTGCAAAGTCTCAAGTGTCTCTTGAAATCCCTCAGGGGATGCTTTGCAAGCCAGTCTCTTTCATAGGACCAACCCACACCATTCTTTCCCTAGCACTCTGACTTTCTTTGTCTATTCTCTCTGCCCTTAGAATCACTTTCAGTGACCTTCATCTTGCCATGTCTTACTACTTCAATTTGACAATAATGTCACAAAGACTATAACCTAATCCTCTCAAAGTCTTCACTTCTCAAGGTGCCATAGTCCTTCTGTGTTCTATATAGAAATGGTAGAAAATGACCTCTAACTTTATCCTCTGCTGCCATTGCCACTTGGGCCCTAAGACAGCACAAGTCCTTTCCAGAGTTTTACTAATTTTCTCATGAAAATGTTGTCTGCATCTTCAGGTCCTTAGAATCTCCAAACCAATTCAAATTTCCAATAAAGTATAGGTGCCATGCGATACTCTGAGTCTTTATGTCTTCCTCATCATAGATTATGTCTCAGAAAACAAAACAAAACAACCTCCTGTTTCTTTCTTTAGCAACATTCAACATTTCTCAGTATATTTTCAAGCATAGGGATAACAGTGGAGGGTAGTAGGAAGTGGGTGAAAGAAGGGTGTTTGGACCAGGCATCTCATCCTGGTTCCTCTAATTAATAAAAGGAAAGCAGAAATTGTCAAGAATTCAATGAGGTAGCATTCAATAATCTATTACCAAAATATCAAAACTAAATAGTAGGAAATAAATTACTATAAACCAAGGTTTAATCTGATGTTATTTATAAGTATTGAAATCAGGATTATAAAATAATTTACATAGTAATAGCTACCATTTATTGTTCACTGCACGCTAAACACTGTCTTAGGTATTATAAGCATACTATCATATTCAATTCTGAAGGTAACAAATTATGATATTCTCTGTCTTATTTTTTCCAGATAAGGAAATTAAAGCTCAAAGTAATCTCACTAATGAAGTAAGCAAGGATTCTAACCTGAGACTCTTACTCTTAAACATACACTGTTAACCAGAACTACCTCTGGAACCTGATATATTTCACTCCCCCTAATAGTCACTGGCTATATTGACATTTATTAGTACTATTTTAAAGCTTATATGAAGCACTTCTGCCCCTCCCATCCAACAAAACCATCACTAAAAGATCATGTTTGTGAAGCATTTTCTTACTAGGATAGTAAAATAAATAATCCTTAATATTCTTTTACATTTAACTTGGTTTCTTTGCTTGTATTAAGAGCTTTAGAGTATTCTTCAAGAAAAAAAATGGACCATATTAAATAATACTGTGCAACTTCTGCCTTGAAATTATTAATTTTATGAGCAATCACATACAATTTGAGATCTTTCTGATACCAGGAAGTACCTTTTTTTTTTTCTTCAGAATTAGCAATAAAGTATGTAACATGAGTTGGAAGATGATGTAGTAAGTATCTTTTGGATAAGCCATACATGTGTTACCAGTTGACAGTTTAGGAGAATTAATCATAGAAGATACTTTTAGCTCAGTATTTTATCTTGACGTTAATTATACACCCAGTAAGTACCCATGTTTTTGCACACAATTCTAGTGAAACACAGACTGTTGAAATAATTCAAAACAGAACACTGTCAGCCAAAACACTTAACTCAATGCCATTCACAGCAATTAAAGTTAGAAGGACCTAATGGTTTCATTAATAATAATAACCATAATAGTAACAAAAGCTGTTACTTGATGAGAACCAATTATATGCAGTTTTTGTTTGTCATTTTGTTTAAATATCATCATTTCACAATATAAACAAGATCAGTTAGGTCCAAAAACCTTTAATTTATAGATGAGGACACTCAGGACCAAGGAAGTGAAATGTCTTGACCACATTAGCACAGCTGCTCAGAGGCAAAGAACAGACTAGAAACATGTCCCCTAACCCAGATTCCTATTTGTTACCCTATGCTGTCTCAGGAAAATCATCCTGGATATGCAAAACCCTGGGAACTGAGCTAACAGCATTTTCAAGATGAAATGTGAACAACTAATTATATACACAAATGGTCATGTGTTCTTTATTACTGAGATTTCAGTTAAAAATTAGCATTTTTAGAAAATATATACTTCCATATGGGTTTAGGCAGATTTAAAAACCAAATGACTTAAACGAGTTACATTTAATGAACAGAATCTCTGCTTAGTCTTTTGTCCATTCCACCGATGTTTGAAGTCAGCTTGATGCCCCTGGTAAGAGTCTGGTTTTACCTTCTGTGAAGAATATATTTTATCACAATCCTTTTTCAATATAAAAACTCACTGCCTAATGAGTTTCTTAAGGCCCTGGTGCTAAATATGTTGCCACATAAAGAGAGAAAAATACAATAAAATGGCCATTGAGAGACCTGGAAAAGACACAGTGGCCACAAAGTCTCTATGCACATGTGTGTGTTAATTGAGTAGCATTTTCATCATGTCAGGACATGGAGAGCAGTTTCAGAAACTTGACAGGTCAAATTTTTTTCAACAGAGATATCAATCGCGCTACTTATTTGAACAGAGTTTGCATTAAAATTGCATGAGAGATCTTGAGGCAACAACTATCCTCAAGTTTACAGTACATCAGCACATTATGTGACCCCAGTTAGAAAATAACTTGACAAATTCAATGGACACTAGAGTGGTTATGAACCCCAAAGTTCAGATTTAACAGAATGTGAATGGGGACATCGTGAAATGGTTTTATCAAATCTAACAATATCCTAGAATAAATATCAGAGAATGCTTAGTGTCATGTTGACAATATAGAGACCATCCAGAAGAAGATGGAGAAAAATTAAGTTTTGTGAAAAATGGAGTGTTGCTTATAGATAACTTCTAAACGGCATGATTAGGTGGTTTGTAGTCATCGTATAGAATAGTCAATATAAGTATATTGAAGAGAAGTAGGTCCTTATTTTGGTTGTGACACCAGATTACTATTTTCTTTCTTTTAACCAATCTTTTTATTCGCCTGCTTCTCTGTTTTTCATTTAAAAACTGTAGGGGTTGTATCAAAAAATTGTAAGGATACTTCTGGTCCTATAGAACAATAAAGCTAATGTATTAGAATAGTGAAAATAGGGCATTTTAAAGCTCTGTGGCCAGAAATGGCACCAAAGACTTCCAAGTTATAGAAAGAATAGAAATTACAATTCACATTATGATAGATAGGACTTATCAGAGAAAACGTGGATATTCCTTGATTCACTAATAAAATTATGCAAAGATAAATTTGATCTTCAAAGACAGGAATAGACAATAATAATAAAATGTAATAGAAGAATTTTCTCTGGCTACAGATATATAGACCTTTCCAAACCAGGCATTACAAAATGTAAACCTAAAAGATAGTCTGTGATTTTAATTTAATATATCTTGTGAGGGGTTCCTGGGTGGCTCAGTTGGTTATTTGTATATAATTTTCCACCAGATATTCTATCAAATGTCATGTAGCATCTGAGATGTTATAGAAGATTTCAATATTATTTCTCCTTTGCAAAGAAAACACAAGACTTAATAGGATAATGTTGAGAAATATTTTTTAAGTGTTTATTTATTTTGAGAGAAAGAAAGAGAAAGTGTCCCCTGTTAGCACGGAGCCTGACATAGGGCTGGATCTCACGACCTGAGCCGAAATCAAGAGTTGGATGTTTAACTGACTGAGCCACCCAGGCGCTTCATGTTGAGGACTATTTTTATGACCTGGCAATAATCATAAATTCTAAAGTCTGCTATGATTCAGAAAATTGATGCTTATGATGGGAAAATTAATTCTAAAGTATGTTGTGATTTTATGTGTATATGTGTATTAGTGCTCCCAGTGGTGTGGCAGCCTGTGTCAGGGCACTGTTTTCTGGATCATTTATTGCATGGCCAAAGAGGTTGGGAAAAATGGAGAGTAAATAAGAACTAATAAACTTCTTCTGGAAATAAGTAACTAAGATTAACACACTCTATAAAGTGGAATCCCCAAATGATTTGAAGTTGGAATTTGTTACCAACTATATAGTAAATGTGAAAAACAACTTTACTCTATTTGTGTGATAATAAAAAAATAATAAATTCAGCACGGCATTTTTTTTTTTCTTATCAGGAGGGACTCTCCTGCTGAAAGCCTCATTTAGCAATAGCCAAATTGGTTTTTAAAATGTGGAGCTGACCAATGAGGTAATTTTTTATAATTGGAATTGATAGTTATTGGTTACTTAAATTTCTGTTACTCTTTCAGGTCATGTAGACAAAACATTTGACAGAAATGTTGAATTTTCTTCTGGAGGTTTTGGTGTCATGTAAAACAGTTTAAAACAATAAAAATGGGTCTAAAGGCTGGTTGGAGTTAACTAATTGTCGCCAGGTCTATTTGCCAGGCTTATGAATCACAGCTTTAGTTTCCTTTAAATCCAGAGCCTGTTTCTAACAGTCTGTTTCTCATGGCAGGCAAACTTTAGATTCAGCATATTAAAAGGTACAATGATTTGTGTTGGTTTCCCTTTGTCTTATATCTACAGCAGTTTGAGAGAGCAAAGAACTTTTAGCCACAGCAGGAATTTCCTGTAAAATACAATAAATAACTGTACTTTCCTCATATGCCACATCCTTTTTTAATTCCTAGGTCCTAGGCATTTTCCCACTACTTTAGGTAGAAATTTGCTCACTTTTACAGGAAGCGATACATGTAAATGTTTTTCATTTTTTAAATAATTAGCAAACATATAAAGATGTATCATTAAATATAACATTAGCAGGACTTATACATTAATGGAACAAGCCACAAAATGTGGAGGACTTGCCCATCTGGCATTTATAAGTATACTGTGACTGATGGAGTAACATAAACAGAAAATGAGATAACCTCAGAAATATATAAATATGGACAGTTTAGGAAGCACTGGCTAAGAGCTAGCTCATTTATAACCTTGATAGGTATAAATGAAGTGGCCTAATCTGATTGATAATTTTACTTTGTCACATTCAAGCTAGGGTTTGCACATTTCAGGAAGAGGAAAAGATTTTGTCAAAATTGATATATTCCATAAAAAGATAACTAATTTGCTTTGAAAGGAAGTTTAAGAAAGGCCTGGGAGATAGGATGGAAGACAAATGAAACAATAATAAAATAGCTTAGTGAAACAAACAAGGTTTTTGGTTGGCAGGGTAGGGAGATGCTTTCTTTTTTTTAACATGGGGTTTTCCTACATAGGGGAAATCCACACCCCATCCACTATTAGAATTCATCTGAAGTCTGATGGACTCTGGCTGCGATTTGGCCTGAAGGGCCTGATTCTTAATCATAAGTATGGGACTATCCCACTGAACAAGATTCGAATATCATAAAAATTCCTTCAATATGGGACTCTCTGTTCAACTGATTGCTGAGTCAATGCATCTTGGTGAAAGATTATGGAGTTTTCCTGCATCTAATGGCACCCTCTTATGTTTTTGCAAATGTATCATTATCAAAAATAATAAAAGTAAGCTATTTGTTAATGATCATAAATTGCAAATATAAATTATTACACAGAGAATTATAAGCCCCAGTTGTAAAGGAACTTTCTTAACCTCCTTATAATTTATTGTCCTTAACAACAAAAGAGAAACCTTTTTGGTATGTTTCAATGCATTGCTTACAGAGCCTTATATTTATTTGCTTACTAGCAGCACCAACAGCTCATTTCTGTGTGATCTATAGTATCTAGTCACATTACCCCAGATTCAGTTAATCTTGTTGTAATTAAGCCAGAAAGAGAGAGAAAACTGATCATTGAGTGAGCAGGTGACATTTTAAGAACCATGGTGTTTTTCCTTTTCCTTTGACGTGTTTGCATGGCTACTATGCAAACCTCTCCTAATCTTTTCATAGGAACATTTTCAATGAAGTCTTCCTTGCTCAAAATCCTCTATGCAACAAAATACATACCTTGGTGAAATTTCCTGGGGCACCTGGGTGTCTCAGTGTGTTGAATAACTGACTTGATTTTGGCTCAAGTTCTGATCCCAGGGTCATGAGATCAAGCCCTACATTGGGTGGGGACAGCTGCTTAAGATTCTCTCTCCCTCTCCCTCTGCCGCTCTCCCCCCTTCACACTCTTTCTCTCTAAAATAAAAACTAAAATTCCTGTCCAAATGACTATCAATGAATGTTTTTAAAAATCCTACATGATTGCATTACCATTACAATTTTTTTTTTAGAAATAATGGCGATGTAGATATTATAGTAACTAACACTTTTTAAAGGTTTACTAAATTCCAAGTACTAAATACCTCTGTCTCTACTTGTATCTATATATTTATATACAGAGAAACCACTAAGTCTGGATACATAAATTATACATAATAAATTATTTTCTCATTTATATTATAATAGTTAAAAAAGTAATATTTAGGTTTTCAGACTTTATGATCACATTATTAAAAACATGTATAGTAGGTACTATGTTTTTCTTAGGTTTACCTGTGAGGAAACTGAGGTACAAGTAGGTTTATTAATTTTACCAAGTGATTAAAAAGTGGTTGACTCAGGATTTGAACCAGGTAGTTTGGCTCTAGAGTTGATACTCTAGATCAAATCATAGTAAATGTATTATAAATTTTGATACATGATTTTTAAACAAAAAAAGTAAAACTTTATTATAAATACATCAATTAATGAGATGAAGAGAGGGGGGAGTTCATTTTGAAGGAGGCTTGGCAAAACCAATGTCTGCATTGTGCCTATCCTCATTTGTGGCCTACGGGATTGTTACACTTTGCAGAAATGCTTTGTAGTAAGACTCAGACAGGTGAAAGAATGCATGTGTGTGTAAAGAAGTAAGACTATAAGAAAGGAGAGGTAAAAATGAAGAACTGGCCTAAAGCTTGGACGTTCGGAATTTTGTAATGACAAGAGTTAGGATGGGGTTCAAATGAAGGTTAAAGATCTAGAATTGATTTCTGTAAAACAAGCTATTTCTGCCTACCCCTTAGGGGTATCCATACCCCAGTTTGCAGATCACTAGTCTAAAGTGATATGTCTAATATGTAAGACATATTAAATGATGAAATGCAATTCTACTGTAAATAAAACTATATTGTGTTTGAGAACCATTATGCTGGGTACTGTGGTCAGAAAAATGATTAAGACTTAAACTGTAATTTAATGTAAAGCAAACGTGAAAAGGAACAAATGATAAGGAAACGATTTTTTAAAATTTATCGTATTTATACTGCATATAGCATGATTCCTATACATTTCAACAACTTATTTTTTATCTATTAAATTAAATATTAGTAAGTATGAAAATTATCATAACATATTAAATAATGATTATTCTAGCACTGTCATCAGAAATCCTCTTAGGAAAATAACTGTGTTGTTTTTTTTTAATATATAAAATACATTAAAAATGACACTGGGGTGCCTGGCTGTCTCAGTCAGTGGAGCATGCTACTCTTAATCTTAGGGTTGTGAGTTTGAGCCCCATAATGGGTGTAGATATTCTTTAAAAAATAAATAAAATCTTAATAAATAATAGTAAAAATAACAGTTGGAGTAGAGCAGGCACATGGCTATGAATGTTAGCAGGTGCTCAAATAAGAAGAAATCTCCTTTTCACCAATCTGGATTAGAAAATGTAGTATTGATGGGGTGCCTGGGTGGCTCAGTGGGTTGAGCGTCTGACTTCGGGTCAGGTCATGATCTCACAGCTCATGAGTTCAAGCCCCGCATCGGGCTGTGTGCTGACAGCTCGGAGCCTGGAGCCTGCTTCAGATTCTGTGTCTCCCTCTCTCTGTACCCCTCCCCCACGCGTGTTCTGTCTCTATCTCTCTCAAAAATAAATAAACATTAAAAAAAAAAAAAAAGAGGGTGGGAGGGAGGGCAAGGTGGGTGATGGGTATTGAGGAGGGCACCTTTTGGGATGAGCACTGGGTGTTGTATGGAAACCAATTTGACAGTAAATTTCATATATTAAAAAATTAAAAAAAATAAAAAAATAAAAAAATAAAAAAAATAAAGAAAGAAAATGTAGTATTGTACCTCCTGGAAAGGAATCAGGCAAACGAGTGATGAACAGAAGGAATAAAGGCAGAGTGGATCCAAAAAGATGGAGAGAGGCAGGAAGTAGATATGATATTGAGAGGACAAGTGACATTTTAAAAATGGTGATGTCTACCATTTGATTTGAAGTGATTTGAAGTTTTCATTGCTAGCATAGCAACCTCTCCTGAATTTTTCATTATGAAAATCTGCAATGAAGTGTACTATGTTCTAAAGCAATTTATATGAACACAATTTTTTATGGAGATCAAAGGGCTATTTCAGGGACCAATAAAAATAGAACAACTTTAGGCACTAAAAGACAGTTTAGTTAAAAGTGAATTAACAAGGAGTTTTCAGAAAAGCATATTCATAGAGGACACCAAGGCACTTGATCCATAACACTGAATTTTGAGATGGGTGTTAGATTCATTCTCAATTTTGCATGTGATAACATAAATGACAAGTGTATATATATAGCAAAGGTTCCTCATCAGTTGGGCTGAATTCATTTTGTTGAGAGGCATCTGAGCGGCTCAGTCATTAAGTGTCTGACTACGGCTCAGGTCACGATCTCACAGTTCATGGGTTCATGCCCCAACTTGGACTCTGCTGACAGCTCAGAGCCTGGAGCCTTTTTCAGATTCTGTGTCTTCCTCTCTCTCTCTCCCTACCCCCCACACACTCTGTCTATGTCTCTCAAAAAAAGTAAATAAACATTAAAAAAATTTAATTCATTTTGTTGAATTCGTAATTTTTATTTGAATCATTTTTCTTGGAAACATGGCTCCGTAAGTACATAGCAAGATGAGAACAGGTATTTTGGGGAACATACTGTCTATTAGAAATTACATCTTTTGATTCTTTAAAAAATTACATTTAAAAATATATTTTGTATGTCTTAATACCTATTTTTATAATAGATCCTTAATCATATCTCTTAGAAAAATTATCTATATTTGGTTTATCTATATTTGGCTCTGAGCAACAGGATAGTGTGCAATAAAACTTACAAAGGATGGTAAGACAGTCATGGATGGAGTTGATCTATTGAGCATAGTTCCAAAGACTGAAGATATAATTTTTCTGGAGTATTTTAATACAGTTTACAAACATTGAGTTTCAGATTTACCTTAATTTACTTCCTACTGTTCTAATCAAACTGACTCACTACTGATTCTCTGAACTATTTGCTGAAAAATAAGATTTTCTTAATTTTTTTAAATGTTTATTATAATTTTTTCAATTTTTTATTGTTTATTTATTTATTTTTGAGAGAGAGAGTGCAAGAGGGGGAGGGGCAGAGAGAGAGGGAGACACAGAATCTGAAGCAGGCTCCAGGCTCCGAGCTGTCAGCACAGAGCCCGATGCCAGACTTCAACTCACGGACTGTGAGATCATGACCTGAGCAGGTCAGACACTTAACCGACTGAGCCACCCTGGCACCCTAAATAGACGTTTGTTTTAATAGATGCAAAACTAAAATGTATGAAGATGTTTAATTGTTTCCCAAATAATCTATAAATCAAGGTAATGAATATACAATCAAGGTAATGAATAATTCTGAAGTTTAACTGAACAAGTAACAAGACAAATGGACCTTTGAATCCAAAATAATTTTACTAGAATTTAGTAAATATAACAATGTAGTTAAGTTTCAAATCAGTAATAGAAAAGATTAACTATTTAATACAAAGTGTTGGTACAACTGTCCATCAATTTGGAGGAAAAAATTATATCTGAGATTCAGTGCTAGTTGGATTAAGATTTCAATGTGAAAGTGGACTATTAAAGTGTTAGAAATTTAAAAGTTAATATTGTTGCTATGTTGGAGGCATAAAGGATTTTTAGGAAGATTGTTAAATTTTAATGATAACCGGAAACAGATCCTTCTATTTCCTGAATTCAATCTAGCCAGAGATATTCTCCTTATTTTTTTCTCTTTCCCACCTCTTAACCATCTGTCATATTTCAGAGTATAATCAATGATTATCTAAATAAAGCAGGGCAAAAATATTCAAAGTTAGAAATGAGCTATTACAAATCACTTTATTTGTTACCAATAACTTCAGATAGTATTCTATCTCCAGTTCCTATCTTTAATTCAGAATAATTAGGGTCAGAGGTTCCAAAATCTCAGAGCTGAATGGACCTGAGAAGTTTTATAATGTAAGCTGTTCATTTTACATATTGGAAGGTAGGAGTTTAGGAGACTTTTTGCCTCGTATCCCACAGCCATGGTAGATGATCTAAGACCAAGAATTTTCAAAGTCTCACTTCTGTGCTGCTTTCATGAGGTTAAAATTAAATCATATATGAGTCAAACTAATATGACGGCAAATCGCAATTCTGATTCTCTGTTATATTTTTTAATCTCCCCAGAGACAATTATTCAGCCTCTTTCGTGCAGGAATTTAAACACACATTCACCGGGGCGCCTGGGTGGCTCAGTCGGTTAAGCGGCCGACTTCAGCTCAGGTCATGATCTCGCGGTCCGTGAGTTCGAGCCCCACGTCGGGCTCTGTGCTGAGAGCTCAGAGCCTGGAGCCTGTTTCAGATTCTGTGTCTCCCTCTCTCTGACCCTCCCCCGTTCGTGCTCTGTCTCTCTCTGTCTCAAAAATAAATAAACGTTAAAAAAAAATTAAAAAAAAATAAAAAATAAACACACATTCACCTTGAACTGTACTTGTTGGAAATAAAATTTTAAAAACTACAAAAGAGGCAATTGACTGCTCACAAAGAATCTTACCAATACTCTGCAAGTCAGAGATCAATCTAATGAACAGAAAACAGTTTATATTTGTACCTTTCATTTTCAAGCCACTTCCAATCTATCTCTTTCACACTATCCAATACATGCTAAAATTTATAAGTTGGAAAGACAGAAAAATATTGTGTAATACTTTTAATTTTCACAAGAAGATGACTAGTACACACAGATGGTAGAGGTCAAGATCAGCTCTTGCCTAGTTAAGTGAATTTTCTTCCATTTTGTGCTCTTTCCTATATGTCTTCATAATTGGGGGCTTATAAAAATTGATCTGGCTCCACTTCACATAAAAAAGTTCAGGGAGAAAAATCCAGCTGTCAGATGTAAGTAGGCATTTTGAGCATTCAAGCCTTGTTTTAAGGAACAGTGAGTCATATAAAATGTAATGTGCAGAGGAAGCTGACACATAAAAGGACAGAACAACAATGATGAGTTCCCAAAGACATGCTGTGGGAAAAAGAATAATTATAGAGAGTCTATTTTTGGGTCCAGCAGAATTACTTCGGAATTTAAAAATCAGAAGAAGGAATTATGTCACTTAGCTTTGAATTCAAGATAAAATTATTTAGAAGCCTTTTTCATTAATGTTCTTACAGTTTATCAGGATGAAACATGATTAATTGTTAAATACTTTGCAGTCTAAAAATAAGTTAGGACAGGAAAACCACTTTAATTTTGTCAGGAAGAGGGTTGTGAGGTGTAATAATAATTGCATAATAACAGTTCCATGTTATCTGACATGGAACTATAATGCTAAATATAAATAAGAAGACAAGTCCGTCTATACCAGTAATCTTTCTGGAAGCACCAATGCCCCCTGAAACTTGTAATTAATGCCCAGGATTGAAATGGAAACTATTTGACCAGGGAGTTCAAAAAAATAGTCTCTAGAACAACTTAAATCTTTAAAACAGCTTACACCACTCCCCCATTTTCCTGTTCCCTTATTTATAAATGATATCTTCTTATGTTCCAATTACAGGAAAGTTTTACAATCATTTATAGGAATCTAACAGTGACTATGTGAATCACAAAAGAACGAACTTTACAGGCCAAAGTTAGTTCAAATGAGCAACCTAGCTCTATTATTTTATAACGTTAAACATAACTTGTTTTCTATGTATGTATATATAGAAACATATATATATGTATAGTTATAATATTAAAAGCTTAGCTGCAGACATTATGTGTGTGTGTATGTGTGTCTTTGTGTGTGATGTTTGTGGCAAATACTACCAGATTATTAATGTTACTATATCTGCTGGACCCATTCAAATTGATTTAACATCCCTAGTTCTCTGGTCAAGGAAATAAGAACTTCAGGGCTAAATCCATACCTGATGATCCTGAGGAAATGACTTTATAAGTTTGACAGATGTCCATAAGTCTGTCCTTACCAGTATTTTGTTAGACTACCTTTCAAAGTTTTCTTTTATTCAGAAGTTATTTGACATTAAGAATCATTCTGTGAAATATTTCTTACTATTATTAACATGTTCATATCATTCTCAACTCCACTGGAAATCCAACATGTTACTTTCATTAGGGGCCGAATGTTCTTTTGGAGTGTATGCAATACCTGAAGGTAGGGCCATCCAAAGATTTGACAGGTGGCATCACAAGTGGTTGATGTGTCATCGTAGAACCCTGGATGACAAGAGAACATTCCTGTGAATTTGTTAATATTATTAGTGAATAATGGGATTTTAGAGATTTTAACTTAAAGTTATATACTAGTGTGCTTCTTTTGTTAAAATCGTAAACCTTGTATTTCAAATGTTGAACTTTAATGGGAAGTTGGGAGGAGATGTATCAGGCACATTTAGGCTGCCAGGTTGCCACCATGTTAACCAAGAAGTAATCAAGAACTTTGTTCTTGACACCTTATTTTTTAAGAATGGAGATTCTAAGAGGCACAAACATGGAGGATGGTCCCTGTTGTTCAAGATCGTAGCAGTATGAAGAGGTGGATGCTCTGGAATGTTCAGGAGAAAGGTTGTTCCCAGAAGACAGGATGACTCAATGAATGGTTCTGAGGACGGAATGACATAGCTGTTTCAAAGTATAAAAAGTAGGCCCATGTGATCGAAGTGGAATGAATGAGGGGCAAAGAGTGTCATAGACCTTGTCAAAGAGGGAGGCAGAGGCTAGATCATGACAGTACAACATTTAACTTTCTTTAAACATAGGACATTACCAACAAGTAAGATTCATCCACTGCTAAACAAAGAATGTATATGAATGGAGTTTACATGCATCTTTCCAGACTCAAACTAATGTTGAAGGCAAGATATAGCTATAATCGAGTTTATCCTGCTTTGCATTTGCATGGTATTTAGACTTGATAGAACTTCAAAGATGTCAAATTTGTGTTTGCAAATTATGTACCTCCAATGGTTCATATTGTGATTTGAGGGACTTTGAACTTAAGTTTATGGATCATCAATGTGTTGCTACTTTTTAAAAATTTTTAAATTTTTTTTAGTTTAGAGAGAGAGAGAGGAAGCACATGAGTGGGGGAGAGGGGCAGAGGCGGGGAGAGACAGAGAGAGAAAGGGAGAGAGAAAGGGAGAGAGAGAAAATCTCAAGCAGGCTCCATGCTCAGCGTGGAGCCCTACATGGGGTTCCAATGCAGGATTCTGGGATCATGTCCTGAGCTGAAATCAAGAGTCAGATGCTCAACCAACTGAGCCACCCAGACATCCCTATTTGTTGCTACTTCTAAGGATAATCTTTGAATTATTGCCAAGGATTTCTATGAAGTCATAGGGATTTTTACATGAAAAGTCAAAAGTACTAAGAAAGCTATGTTAAAAGCAATCTCTGCAATCAAATCTTTCATGACTCAAAAAACGTTCTTGTATTACTTTGTAAATGTTTACATCTTCACATATTTTAACAATTTATTATATATTATTATAAGGTGTGTAGTATATGTTACAATTAGGATCATGATCTGGTCTGATTAAGGAGATGTGTATTTTTACACCAACAAACATTGCACATTTTTAGAATCTGGAGTTTCTACAAGCTATTTTGGAAAAAATAAAAACTCTTGTCAGTCTCAGGCTTTACTGGCATATCTATGGAATTCAGAAGGTTCAAAGTTGAAGTTTACTTTGAGAATTTTCCCAACTTGCTATAAAGTAGCACATGAAATAGAAAGGACTACTGTTTTTTTTTCTGCATGATTCTAAAAATTTTATTTTTCATTCCAGCTGAAAATGCTATGAAAGAATCTTTTCACCCTTTTGGTGATTTGGGGTGAGTAAAAGAACAAATATGTCAGTAGTCACTTCTGGCTATCAGAAAATTTATTGATGTGGTAATTTTGATTAGTAAATGTGTTGTACTTATTAATAATAAATGTCAGCATAGTCTTACTTCCACTTTCCTCTGCATAATATCCATATCTGTAGTACCAAAGATTAATTAATATCCAAGAAGAAAAGATACAAAGAGGGCACTTGAGTGGCTCAGTTGGTTGAGTGTCCGACTTCAGCTTAGATCACGATCTCACAGTTGGGTTCATGGGTTCAAGCCCCACGTCAGGCTCCATGCTGACAGCTCAGAGCCTGGAGCCTGCTTCAGATGTTGTGTCTCCCTCTTTCTGTGCCCCTCCCCCACTCACACTCACACTCCCTCTATCTCTCGAGAATAAATAAACATATTTTTTTTAAAAAGGAAGAAAATGAAATCAAAATCAACTAAACCCTGAAAACACAGAAAAGAAATATAGCAAATAAGGATAATAGATAAACCCTCTTTATATAATGCCAGGATGAAACACAACAATTGAGCTAAAAAAATGCAAGCCTAAGTATGTTTTTTAAGAGGAAATTAGAACAGGGGAGAAATATATTGGTTAAATTCAGCTGATGGGCATAAAAGGGTAATCATCTCCAAAATGAAGGATTACGTGAAAGACAAAAATTCCAATGCCTTCTATAATGTTTTTATGTGTAAAAAATAATTTTACCACAGTAGAAAGAGAGACACTAATTCTTTCAAGATATGGTAGCTCCATAAATGATTTTAACTATTCAAAAGATTATAAAAAGCATACAGCACATGTCATTATACATTTGTCCAAAGTCGTGGAATGTTAAACACCAAGAGTGCGCCCTAATGTAAAGTATGGATTTGGGGTGATCATGAAGTGTCAACTGTAGGGTCATCAACTGTAACAAGTATACTATGGTGCAGCATGTTGATAGGGAGGGTGTGCATGAGTGGGGACAGGGGGTGTGGGTAATCTTTGTTCCTTCCATTAAGTTTTGTTGTGAACCTAAAACTGCTTTTAAAAAATAAAGTCTACTAAAGAAAAAGTGCACATGCATCTGAATGGAATTACTCATTTTCTTCCTCTATTTTTAAAAGAGATTTTGATATATATTTTGATGGGGGTTTTTGAATAAAGGAAATGGGGAGTTAGATATAATTCTGCACATTATCAGTCTGTGTTCTTGTTCATGGTGAAAAATATTATTCATACATTCCCAGTTTTAAAAGTTATAAAACACTTTTTCCTTTCCCTGGACCAGCCAACCCAAAATAGACAGTCCTTCTCTTAAATAATTATAAGCAAAAGTGGCTTAACCATAATTCTGCAACATCAAGTCACTGCTACCCAATTAAAAACAAATGTTTCTGAGAAAAATTTTAATTCTTTTTACATACAAATTTGCTGTGATTCATAATCAGGACAATGCAAATTAAAACCACAATGAGATACTAAGTTACTCCCACCAGACTGGCAACCATTTAAAATCTTGACAGTAATACAAAGTGTTGGAAAGGATGTGGTGCAGTGGAAACTTCATACACTGTTGATGAGAGTATAAATTGGTACAAGCAATTTGAATTGCTAAATTCCTGAAAGCCCCACTTGTAAGTTATAATCCCTGAAGAAACTCAGACACATGTGTACCAGGAGATTCGTAAAAAATATGTTCATTGCTTTATTGTTTACAATAGTAAAATGGTTGGAAGCAATCCAAATGTCTCAGCAGGAGAAAAGGGACATACATTGTGGTACATTCATACAGTAGAACACTGCAACCGTGAAAAGAAAGAACCACAGCTACATAGATACATTAATAGGGCTGCATCTCCAAAATGCTGAATGAAAGAAGCAATCTCTGAAGACTATATTCAGAGTGATTCCACTTTCATAAAAGTAAAACAAAATAATGCATTGCTTAGAAACACATATGTATGTGGTAAAGCCATAAAGTAAAGCAAAGGAATGATTAGTACAAGTTTGGGTAATGGTTTACTGCTGGGGCTGTAAGTGTGACCTAATGGAGAGGAACATGACGGACAAGCTGGATTCCAGGTATACAGGAATTTATTGACTTAAACAATATATTTATGCTATACATAATCAGCTATATGTATAAGTTTTTTTTAGTTATAAAACATTTTTGTAGAACAGTATGAAGAATATGATTTCTTTCTCTGTAATTATGCATTTTTTGTGGATTTACGTATCAGAATATCAAAATGCAATATATTTGGGATAGGTCAAGGCACTAGGTGGGAAAGCAGCTGTCTCACATAGTACTGATCCAATTTTTAAATTTTTTAAAGTTTATTTTACTTATTTTGTGAGTGAGAGAGACAGAGAGAGAGAGAGGACAAACAGGGTAGGGGCAGAGAGAGAGGGAGAGAGAGAGAGAGAGAGAGAGAGAGAGAGAGAGAGAGAGAGAATCCCAAGTAGGCTCTACGTCATCAGCTCAGCAGCCTATGTAGGGCTCAAACTCACGAATTGTGAGATCATGACCTGAGCCAAATCAAGAGTTGGTCGCTTAAGCTACTGAGCCACCCAGGCACCCCAGTACTATTCCAATTTGAAAGTTTACTTCCTTTTGTCAAGATATTGTTAAGATTAGACCTCCTTGGAATATTTCACAGTTAAATCATAGTCAATGCACAATTTAAACACATACTTTTACAAATATGATTTAGGCATATGAATTCTATTTGATTTTAGGTTACTTTCCAGATATGGAGGAAAATAAGGAACACCAATGATGAGCATATCTTGAATTAATGTATATATGTGTGTGCATGTGTATTTATCCCCGAGTCCAATGAAAGAGGAAAGGGTCAGTAAAGTTGTATTTTGGATTATTACCTGGTTCTCAAGACCGTTAAGTTAAGATGGTTCAGACAGGGAAAATATACACCTAAATCACAAAACTAATAATTAGGAAAGCCAAAATTAAAAGAGAAGGTAATATATGTGTCTTGTTATTTATGTGTAATTCATGTGAATTAATGCTTGTTATTTCATTCAGAAAGAGAATTACTTGATTTAAAACATGGGTCATGTTCATGCTTTTATTTTGTTATTATAAATTTGAACTTAATTGTGTTTTTATACCTTAATTCTCATCATATCCGGAGTTCACTAAAGAGAAAACTGTTTTCAGGACACACAGGGATCATGTAAGCATCTCTTCTCTCTATAGGCTGAGCCATCTCAGCCTGATTTGGAAGGTTTAGAATGAGCCAAGGTTATATTTTACCAAACAGTTCTGCTGCTTTAAATGTGGTATGATGGATACAGCCCAACTTCTGGGCTGCCTTTTGAGAAGGTGTCCTAGACAGACTAAGACTTGCCAGTAGGTCAGACTCTATGTACCCTTAAAGTACAGTCATTGTCTTGAGCAGTTGGGTCCAAGCTTTAGAACACAATTATCATCCAGGAGGTGGTGTTTGCTTCTTACAACTTCTCATGAACACTCCTCACCTCTTATCAGAAGGAATAACTTCTAGGCTTAACCCTCAATCCAATTTCCCAAACAAAAGGGCAGATAAAGTTTTCTTATCTTAACTGTTAGACCAAGCAGCTGAAAGGCATTTGCATACTAACTTTTCCTCCATGGCCTTGTATTCAAAGTGTCTCCACATCTCAATTTGTGCCGTTCAGTGCTGGATTTTTTATTTCCTAAACTTTCTGGCAAATAAAATGTATCTTAATGGACCAATTTATCTTCTTTTATTGCCTCTCCTTTATCCTCTCTCTTTTCCTACCTTTTTCACTCCTGGTTTTTAGATCTAATTTATTTCACTTTCAAATCCTGTCTCTCACTCCTTTTACTCAGTGAGCAATAATTACTAAGTTAATTACATTCTACAGTCATATATATATTTATCCTGTAAATGAAAATTTTTCTGAATCTTCTCTTTTTTTCTGTTCTCCAGATTGGCCCTTCACTTCCTAACTTGTTCTCTTCATTTCTTGTTTCATCAACTTCTGGGTGAATCTCCAAACCCTTCATCTTGCCATTTACCAAAGACATTGTCACCAGACATGTAACAAAATACAGTGTTCTGGATTTACTCCAAGGTGAGGACAGGTTAGAGGTGAGGTGAGGACAGTTAGAAAGGGGAATTCATGGGGCGCCTGGGTGGCGCAGTCGGTTAAGCGTCCGACTTCAGCCAGGTCACGATCTCGCGGTCCGGTCCGTGAGTTCAAGCCCCGCGTCAGGCTCTGGGCTGATGGCTCGGAGCCTGGAGCCTGTTTCCGATTCTGTGTCTCCCTCTCTCTCTCTGCCCCTCCCCCGTTCATGCTCTGTCTCTCTCTGTCCCAAAAATAAATAAAAAACGTTGAAAAAAAAAAAAAGGGGGGGAATTCATTAAAATAGGACTAATTAGGAAACTGTTAATAACATTTGTTTTGGACAACATCATGAACTACAAAACTGATTTAAGATTCCTTTATGCTTAGGCTCACATTGTATGTCTCTGGTGTTACTATCAATCTCCTGGTATAGAGATACTTAACACAGTCAAGGTGATCTAGCAGATAGAAAAGATTAACAATTTCTAAAATACATATGAATATTAAGATATATATTCAAATCCACTATGCAGTGGAGAGCAAATTATAATATTTAGTGAAACTATTTTAAATCAACAGCAACTTTTTACATCAGGCAATTAGTCAAACCTCAAAACAGCCTTTTTCATCTTAAAGGTAGCATTATTAGAAAAGGCTCTCAACAATATGTGGTGTCTGCTGAATCTAAATGAGAAAGAACAAATATTTTGGCCCTGCTTCTTTCTGAATAAGACTACTGGGGGATAAAAAAGACTACTGGGAATATCTATTTGTCATTGTAAGGACAGATACTAGCTTCAAAACATATGATGTATGTCTGCTCACTGTAAGAAATTAGTCATTTGCACACTCTGGTTTTTGAAAGTATTTATTTATTTATTAACAATTTATTTTTATTTTGTCTACACCCAACTTGGTCTCAAACTTATAACCCTGAGATCAAGAGCCACATTCTCTACCAACTGGGCCAGCCAGGCTGCCCTGTACTCTAATTTAGTGCAAAGTACTTGAATTTAAAATTCTGTCAGGGCTTTTATTGATATAAAGTTTATTTTTAAGTGCCTTTTCCACCTTTTCATCAAGCTCATCTAGATTAAAAATTGTCACTCTGTTGGTCTGAGCTTTATTTTATTATTATTAATTTTGTCTACTTTAAGCTACATGGGACAAAGAAAATGTGTTGCAGAATATTGGTTTGCTATGCTATCTATAAACATACCAGAAATAAATTGAATGCTGGCTAGTCCTTAAAAAAATACAGTTTATTAAAGGGCATTGTTATCACTTATGTTTTGTAATAAAAATTTTATTATAAGTACATTATTTGATAATGACCATATCCAACAGTGTCAGGAAGTTCAAAGAGTTAAAGCATAGGAAAGGATGGTTGAAACGAGAAGCTATTTGACAATTTACTTTTATGTTTTGAGCAAGACTTCCTTTAAAATGGAGAGTTGTTTAATCCAAATAGTCTTGTTGCTTGTGGTTTAAAGTTCAGTCAGTGAGTTATTAGATAATATGTTGAAAGACAGTAAGATAACTACAACACATTTTATATACATATTTTCTCTGAATACTATGAGCATAATTTGAGAATCAGTCTTTCTCAAAGGAAAATTATCATTTTCATAGATGATATGAATATCTGGGCTCAGAAGAAAAAACCTAATTATGATATTTCTAGGTGAATGAATGACTAGCCCTCAGTTTTAAAAGAAAATAAAATTTACTATATGAATCTCAACACATGGAGAATCTACATTAGAAAAACAAGTGTTGTTATAATTTGTGAGTCGAGTCAATTCAGAAGATGTATTTTGTGAAAATCCATCATGATACTCTCAAACAAATCATGTCTTAATTTAATGATAAATATGTATTTCACGTTATAAAATAGTCCTTTGGTTTTACATTTAGAAAGTTTCAAAAGCTATACAGTGATGAAAGGGCATTGACAGTTGGCATTCTTTTTAGAATTATCTCTAAATATTTATAAATCAACACTTAAAAGCTTGATAAATTGTGGATTTTCAAGTGCATAACTCATCACTTATCAAACGCGGTATAGTTTTTGTAAATTATACAGAATTTCTATTTTGCAATATGTATTTTTTTAAAAGATTGATTTGCTTTTCTCTCAATTCCACTGCTGCGTTTTTTTCTCCTTCTATAGACATTTTAGTGTTATTGTCCAGAAAGGCAATAAGTAATGGAGTAAGACTTTTGTTGGGAGGCAACAGTTGGCAGGTCTGCCAGTTTCAACAAGAAATTCTGCCAAATTCAGCCATTGTTTGGCCATTTGGGGAAATGCTTCAACATTTTGTGCTAAAATACCAAGCAACCTTCTCATTTACCCTAGTTTGAGAGGTCACTCCTTGGAATTCAGTGAAACCTGAACACTAACTACGTTACAGAAAAGCATCTTTACTAATTTATTTCCCTTTACAAAGGCAGTGGAGGAATAAATATTAGGTTGACCTAAGAATAACAAAATGATAATTAGTTTCTGAGTATTTTCTCTTCGGCCATGGGATATGTTTACAACACCTTCAAAATTTCAGCTCTAGAATCTATTGGATACTGCAGACAAAATCACGTAGAGTCTCTAGTTTTCCGTGGAGACTGATACAAAGAAACATATTCATTCATTAATCATTTGTTAAGAAATTTTTAAGCACCTACTTTGTGTAGGCACTTACCTAGGTGCTTAGGATATATTAGTGGGGGGAAAAAAGCAGGAAGAAGTGCTTGTACTTGTAGAGCTTAGAGATAATGGACAGAAAATGGACAATAACACAGAAAATATGTAAATTGTAGTTGATGATTTGTTGCATTGTGATTGGTGTTCTAGGTAAAAGCTAGGACACACAAAAATAAATGACAATGAGCAAAAGGGTTATGGTCGTGTAGGTGTAGCTGTGTTTAAATAGGTTAGGTTTCAGAAAAAAGTTTGTATCTGAGCAAAGGCCATAGGGAAGTTTGTATCTGGCAAAGGCCAGCAATGGATTTCTGAGAAAAGAGCATTCTATGTTCTTTAAAAGAAACCCACAGATAATTTTTAATCTTGTTTCAGATAATGTGCTTGCATTCCTTTAATTTTATGCCAGTTGATATCAGAATTTACTTCTTTAATAAGAAATAAATTTGCCTGGAGATGAAGAAAGAAGAAATACTAAAGCCTGGAATCCAGGAACTATAGGCCCACCAGTAATAAAGATTAACATTTTATTATTTATTTATTCATTTTGTTTTTATTCAGGTGCTGTAATGATGAGTATGTGATGAAGAGTAAAGGAGATATAATAAACTTAAAAAGTTACTTAGTTCGGGGCGCCTGGGTGGCGCAGTCGGTTAAGCGTCCAACTTCAGCCAGGTCACGATCTCATGGTTCGTGAGTTCGAGCCCCACGTCGGGCTCTGGGCTGATGGCTCAGAGCCTGGAGCCTGCTTCCGATTCTGTGTCTCCCTCTCTCTCTGCCCCTCCCCCGTTCATGCTCTGTCTCTCTCTGTCCCAAAAATAAATAAAAAACGTTGAAAAAAAAAATTAAAAAAAAAAGTTACTTAGTTCATTCAAATGAGTACTCTTTCATTAATTGCTATTATAATCTTGTATCAATAAATATGATGCACAACGATCTTTGTTGTTTACTACAAATTTAATTCTAAAGAATTATTCAAGTTGGATTTGATAGGAAAGACAGAAAATCTCACAAATTATATTTACAGGTTGTGTCCCTTCCATGATTATAAAACTATGCAGTTATAACTGGGAACAAAAACATAGGCCAGAATGGAGAACTATCCTTGAAGTCTACATGATTTTGAGTAATTAGGAGTGGGATGTTGTCTAAATGTAGAAATCTAATCTTTTAGATTTCTAATCTAATCTAAAAAATCTAATCTTTTTTTTTTTTTTTTTTTTAAAGCAGATGCTATTTCAAGGCCTAAATTGTGGTTATACTTAATGAAACCCTCTGAGGACACAATGAGCTGGAATCTCCTATTTCTAAGTTCGAAACCCATTAACTAGATTTATTTAGCTTATTCAGGACTCTAGCTTCAGAAGTGCTATGTAACATGAAAAGTTTTGAACATGTAGTCCTTAATGGTAAGGATGATACTAGAAGTGATATAGTTGAGACTTTGTAACCTTAAATATGTAGTCTTTTATGACACTTGAGAATTTAGTGAATAATCAGCTTTCAGAGTTAATCTGAAGAATCACATAATTAGTGGGTTTTTAAAGGGTGTTTGAGTTATACAATGACTCAAACATAAACTCTTTGTTAACTTTGGTGTATTTATTTTGAAGGAAGTAGGCTGGAATCTGGTTCATTAAGTATGGACATGTATTAATTTTATGATCAAAAAGACTCAGTAAGTGTTTTCTAATAATTTTGAACTGATAACATGGAACACAGCACAGGAAATCCTTTTGGAAAATGTATAATTAAGGAAGTTAACTCATGTGAGGAATTCAATTAATAAAAATATTAAACAATATTTAGGAAAATCATTTTATGGACTTTACCCCTGTCAGTTTGTTCTAGACTTTAACGCTTGCTCATATCTCATTTGAAGCCCTTCCTGTTCAAATTAATGAAACCAATCATGCTTCAAAGCTTTATTCTTAAGGATATCTTTCTTTAACCACATTCTTTCTCTCTTAAAAGTGAACAATTTCTGATACCCAATCATGATATCTGTAATTGATTTAGATACAAGGAAATCTTTCTGTTAAAGTATGAAAGTTCCAAATTACATTAGAAGCAGTTGAAAATAAGAGATTTCAGAATATCTTAGCCAAAGCACATACAATTGTGAGCTAAGTAGAATCCGTTAGACTGTTTTTTACTTCAGGTTTTTTTTTTTAAATGTTTCATCTGTAATCCAAGGTTTCCCAAATATAATAAATATGTACAGAAAATATCTGATTTATCAAGATTTGTCACTTTACAAAACATTCTAGCTCAGGCATTCAGTCCTGATCTTATGACAAGATGAAAAGTAGAGTGGTGGCCAGCAGTATAGATGAAGAGTTCATAGTTTAATCGGCACTGTTACACAGCACTGAGGTGGAGCTGATGTTGTCCAGAGCAGGGGTCCTGTCTTGCTTACCTTTAACATCTAGCATTGGGCCTGGCACGTTGTGAGTGTTTGCTAAACTGAGGATCATTCTGTTTAACCCTAGCACTCCTTAATAGCAAGAAGTCACATAACTTAAAATACAACTGTTCTCTGACGGTATTAAATTCTGATATGAACGGAAAGTTCCCCAGATAAAATATACTGCAAAGAGAACAGACTTTAATTTCATAAAAGGATGAGCAATCTTGGAAGGTCTTATGTGAACCATATAGGGGAAAAACATGCTACCATTGTGGCAGGAGGGGGTGGAATGTAGAAAACTTATATCCTTTTAGTCTCCCTCATTTATAATATAATTGCTTTAAATATTTCTTCTACCTACATTTAGAACCAAATCAAAAAAAAAAAAAAAGAACCAAATCAGATTCTACCCCCTTCCAAAAAAACAAACAAACAAAAAGCCCTGAGTAACTGGAGAATTTCTATCTTGCTCATAGTTGGATGACTTAACATTTTTAAGACATTACTAATTTTTGATTAAACTAATAAATTCATTGTAATTCCAACTATCATTCCAGCAGAAAGTTTGAAGAGTTTCCAAAATTCGAAAACCTAAATAATTTTTGGGAAAAAAGAGCAAATATGGATGAATGCCCTTAACTGCTTGCAATGTTTAATTGTATGTGTTAACTTGGCCAGGCTATGGTGGCCAGTTGTTGGATCAAAAATTAGCCTTGATGTTTCTGTAAAGTTATTTTGTAGATGTGATTGACATTTACCATCAATTGACTTTAAATAAAGGAGATTATCTAGATAATGTGTATGGGTCACATCCAATTGCTTGAAGGCTAAATAGCAAACATGAGGTTTTCTGAAGAAGAAAGAATTCTTCAAAATCTTTGTTTTTCAAGCAACTCTTGACTACTGGAGGCTAGAGAGTAACTACTGGGCATTTGGTTTAGAGGAAGGTGAGGGTTAAGCAAGTATAGATGAAGGAACATAGTGGAAGGAAATGCATACAGAATGAAAGATGGGAAATTACCAATTGCAAATTCTACCTACTATGTACAGGCTTATCTCATTTTATTGTGCTTCATTTTCTTGTGCTTCTCAGATATTGCATTTTTTATAAATTGATGGTTTGTGGTAACATTGCATGTACCAAGCTTATCAGTACCATTTGTCCAACAGCATTTGCTAACTTCCTGTCTCTATGTCACATTTTGGTAATTCAATATTTCAAATGTTTTCATTATTATTATTATATTGTTATGGTAATCTGGGATCAGTGTTCTTTCCTATTACCAATAGTAAGTGTTTTGTGCACCACTGACCATGCCCATACAAAATGATGAACTTAATAAGTGTGTGTATTCTCTCTGCTCCCCCTTCTCTCTCCCTTTCCATGGGCCTTCCTATTCCATGAGATATAACTATATTGAAATTAGGCCAATTAATAATCCTACAGTGGCCTCTAGGTGTTCAAATGAAAGGAAAAGTCACAAGTCTCTCACTTTAAATCAAAAGCTAGAATTGATTAAACTTAGTGAGGAAGATATGTTGAAAGCTGAGATAGGTCAAAAGCCAGGTTTCTTGCATCAGTTAGCCAAGTTGTAGATGCAAAGGAAAAGTTCCTGAAAGAAATTAAAAGTGCTACTCCAGGGTACACACAAAGAGTGAGAAAGCTAGAGAGTCTTATTGGTGATGTGGAAAAAGTTTTAGTGGTCTGGACAGAAGATCAAACCAGCCACAACATTCCCTTAAGCCAAAGCCTAATC
Source organism: Neofelis nebulosa (assembly GCF_028018385.1). Taxonomy (NCBI): domain Eukaryota; kingdom Metazoa; phylum Chordata; class Mammalia; order Carnivora; family Felidae; genus Neofelis; species Neofelis nebulosa. The sequence goes on along the minus strand of NC_080783.1, from coordinate 47,205,498 downwards.
CAGAGCAAGATCCTAACTCTCTTCAATTGTATGATGGCTGAGAGAGGAGAAGAAGCTGAATAAGAAGTTTCAAACTAGTAGAGGTTGGTTCATGTGGTTTAAGGAAAGAAGCCATCTCTGTAATATAAAAGTGTAAGGTGAAGCAGCAACTGCTGATACAGAAACTGCATCAAATTATCTAGAAAATCTAGCTAAGATAATTAATGAAGGTGGTTACATGGAACAACAGATTATAAATGTAGACAAAACAGCCTCCTACAGGTAGATGTCATCTAGGACTTTCATAGCTAGAGAGGAAAAGTCAATGCCTGGCTTCAAAGCTTCAAAGAACAGACTGACTCTCTAGTTAAGGGCTAAGGCAACTGATGACTTTAAGTTGAAGCCAATGCTCGTTTACCAGTCCAAAAAGCCTAGAGTCCTTAAGAATTATACTAAATCTACTGTGTCTGTGCTCTATAAAATAGAACAATAAAACTCGGATGATGGCACATCTGTTTACAACATCATTTACTGAATTTTTTAAGCCTACTGTTGAGAACTACTACTCAGAAAAAATGATTCCTTTCTAAATGTTACTGCTCACTAAGGATGCATCTGGTCACCCAAGACCTCTGATGGAGATGTACAATGAGATTAATATTGTTCTCATGCCTGCTAAGACAGCATCTATTCTGCAGCCCATGGATGAAGGAGTATTTTCAAGTCTCATTATTTAAGAAATACATTCCCTAAAGCTACAGCTGCCATGGATAGTGATTCCTCTGATGGATCTAGGCAAAGCAAACCAAAACCTTCTGGAAAGGATTCACCATTATAGATGTCATTAAGAGAATTCATGATTCATGGGAAGAGGTCAAAATATCAACATTCACAGGAGTTTGGGAGAAGTTGATTCCAACCCTCAAGGATGACTTTGAGGGAGTCAAGACTTCAGTGGAGGAGTGACTGCAGATGTAGTAGAAATAGCAAGAGGATTAGAAGTAGAGACTGAGGATGTGATGGAATTGCTCTAATCTTATAAAACTTTAACAGATGAGCTTTTTGTGGATGAGCAAAGAAAGTGGTTTCTTGAAATGGAATCTATTCTTGATGAAGATGCTGTGAAGATGTTGAAATGACAACAAAGGATTTAGACTAGCACATAAACTTAATTGATAAAGCAGCTGCAGGGTTTGAGAGTTGACTCCAATTTTGAAAGAAGTTCTACTATAGTACAATGCTATCAAACAGTATCTCATGCTACAGAGAAATCATTCATGAGTCAGTGGATGCAGCAAACTTCATTGACTTATTTTAAGAAATTGCCACAGTCACTCAACCTTCAGCAACCACCACCCTGATCAGTCAGCAGCCATCATCATCAAAGCAAGACCCTCCAGCAGCAGAAAGATTATAACTCACTCAAGCCTCCAGATGATGTTTAGTGTATTTTAGCAGTAAAGTATTTTTTAATTAAGGTATATGTGTTGTTTTTAAACATAATGCTATTGCACTATACTGTTTCCATAACTTTTACATATACTGGGAAACCAAAAGATTTATCTGACTTCCTTTATTAATTGTGATATTCACTTTATTGAGATAAACTAGAACAAAACTCACAATATATCTGCACTTAAAACCTAAGGTTCTAGGAACAGCATCCATTCACACTAGGGGTGACTAGTTACCAGAAACCAATTGGAAAGGGAAGCAGAGTGATTAAGAGCATGAGCTCTGGAGCCTGATTGCCAGGATTCAGTTCCTGGTACCTCCACATGAATAGTTATGTGATCTTGGGCACATTACTTAAAAGTTCTCTTGTTTTTGATGTTTCTTATCTGCAAATACTAATACTAATACTAATAATGATAATAGTATTTCTTGGGGCTTTGGGGAAGGCTAAATGAGTTTATATATGAGTAACTAACAATATATATACATGGCACAGAGCAAGTCCTCAAAGAAATTAACTAAATAATCTCAACAGAGCAAGCCATCCTTTAAAAAGGGGTTCTCTTGTGTAAGTGCAGTATGGAAAAATTCACCCACTGCTGACATTGGGAGAGAGTACTGCAGCAGAGAAGGCTGACACTCCTATTTGAGGCAAAATAATAATAATAATAATAACAACAATAATAATAAATGATGTTATTTTTCCCTCAGGGATATTAAGATATGTGCATTCAATAATGTATCTTCATCTAATAATGTCAAGGACCAGAGGATTAAGCTGACAATAAATATATACATTTACGAAAATAAGCCTGACAAGTTCCAAGACATTTTAGTTAGTTAACTGGGAGTTTAATGAAATTATGTTTAACAGATTTCAAATGTAGCGATGTCCTAACTGTATATGACATGAATACTGTCTGAAGTAGACTCCATTCCAGGCAGTTGCTTCAAACAGTGATTATAACTACATTTCTAAAATACAAATGCATAGGTTACATTTTTTGCCTTAGCTAAAAAGTATATTGGCACATTTTAAGAAAGATTTAAAATTAAAAAAACTTCATTGAAAATAAATTTTCAAAGACATATGTAGACTGATTAATAAAACATTTAAACATGGAAGTCTAATATTAGGTTTCCATTACCTAAGTGAAATCAAGTCTGCTCTTTTGCCTCACATTTGAAAACAACTAGAGTTAAAAAAAACAAGAAAATAAAACAGAAAAACACATTTTGTACTGATGACATCTTTTCCCATAGCTTTAATCCTCCTTATTTTCAGTTATAACATAATTTATTCTTCTCTAGTACTTACCAAAGTTCCCATTTTCCCTTTATATTATCCTTGGAAAGGAAGCAAAATTGAGGTTTATGCACAAAATATCTAAACAACATTTGGTCTCATGTTAATCAATGGATATGGATTCAATTAATATTCATTTGTAGAATTTATGAAATTGATACTTGGATATAAAACAAATTTATTTTAGTTTTGATTGATAAAACACCCGTGTGCTCCCGAATATGCTAATAAACCTCTATGTGACTAATCTGTGAGGAGAAGCAGCACTCTTATAAACCACAGAGTTGCCATTTCACTGTATCACTGTTATTTAATAGACCAAATGACATGTTCAGGAGTCACCATGGTTTTATGGAAACCTGGTTGGGCTTAGATTAACCTAAACCTGAATAGGGAAATAATGACAGATTTATATAAAAGTTTATACCATATTAGCATCTTTTAATTAAAAAATATATTCCCATGTTAAGGGGAATACGATGTCTCTGAAAATTTGACTCTATCTAACAACCTCAGTAAAGCATTTAGCTATAGTATAGCCTTGATACCATAGAGATAGGTTGGTTATTTATTTATTTATTTATTTATTTATTTATTTTGCTTATTTATGTCTGTGTTGGGTTGAGTTTTTTGCCCTTTTGATACCAAGGTAAAAAATATATATATTTAATTAAAAGCATGAAGTAATAAAAAGATAAAAGTCTTACATTTTAAAAACCAATACACTCTTTTGACTATTTTGCAAATGATAATATATTGTATAAAACTGTCTCTTCTATAAACAAACTAATTTAAAGGTAAAAAAAGGAGGAAACAGGTTCTAGGAAAATATTTGCAATTTATCAACTGATAATTAGTACTAATAATCTAATAAACATAGACTCTCAGTTCACAGTAAGTGATTCTACTTTATTTTTAAATAATAATAAGACTTTTATTGTTTTGTTAAAAATTAAATTCATGTCTTCATTTTTTTGGTAAAATAATTTATTGAAGTAAAAACAATTAGATTTAAGATTACACAAATACTGGAAAATGCAGATTATTTTATTAATCTGATTTAATGAACAATATTATAATACTAATTAGACATGAAAAAATAATAATCTAGATTTATTGAAGACTTTCCTGTTTAAACGAAATGGCAATATAATGTATGAAAATATATTTCCTGTTATTTAAATAGGTTTGTTGACTTAATTATCATATATCTAATTATATGTTCTTCCTAAATCACACTAGCTCAGTATTTACATTTCAAACTGTACAATTAAATGCAGTCTGCCTTTTACTTCTTCGATTTTATACTAATTAAGACTATACATCTTCCAAGTTATGAACCAAATTACAGGGAGGTAAATCAAAGGCGTGAAAATCATCCAGATACTTTTTATTCTTAAGGTTTTATTTTATTTTATTTTATTTTATTTTATTTTATTTTATTTTATTTTATTTTTGAGAGAGAAAGAGTGCAGTAGGGGCAGATAAAAAGGGAGAGAGAAAATCCCAAGCAGGCTCCGTTTTGTCAGCGCAGAGCCCCATGCGGTGCTCATTCTGATGACTGTGAGATCATGACCTGAGCTGAAATCAAGAGTCAGTTGTTTAACTGCCTGACCCCGCCCCCAGGAGTCCCAAGATACTTTGAGGTGTGTAACTGCTATTGATGAAGGAATTTGGATAGGAATGATTGTTTATGTGAATAAATGGGAAAATGATTGAAATATCTTGTTGGTATGTAACCCTGATCTTGTGTTTCTGGTACATTCTTATTTTCCATAACTTCATCAAAACATTTTCTTATATTAAATGAGCAGATTTTTTGAAATAATTTAATAATGCAGCAGGGTAGAAGTACTTTGGTAGAAAAAGAGAGCTTTCCTAAGAAATTATAAATGTTTATGGTTCACGCGTGGGCTTTAAACCCAGATACAGACAAATGTTTTATATAGCTGGGTACTGGCTTTTCATATTAAGTGTATTCTCTGATAGTCTGATTGAGTCAAGAACACAGAGGTGTTACAAATTTGACTCTGAGTGTATTTCATTAACACCATTGCAATGATATAACTTATGTTTTGTGGTTAATAGCATCTCTGAATACGAAACAAAGATAAGATAGAGAATAAAGCCAATGACTTCAAATAATGTCCTTTGAATATATTTGTGTTTTGAAAAGTTGGTATCATAATCATGATATCTCTAAAACAGAATTATTTTTTCAAGCTGTGTTCAAAATCATACATAGAGTATAAAATCAGTTTTGTTTCATGAATGTATATTTTGATCCTTTAATTTTTTTTGTTAATTTTTGTATAAATATCTGTAAGATAATTCTTAAAAATTAAGGTACTATCAAATTTTAACCATGGAGAGAAAAGTTGAAAGCAACATAGTGTTATAGTTGTTACAAAAATGATGTAAGTTAGAAATATATACTAATACTATTAACAGAAGTTTGATTAGTTTTATGAGTTTATCAAATAATTTATCCACATTAGCATAAAGCATATAAAATCATCTTTTTTTATCTTAATATTATTTTGAATTTCTTACTGAAATAAATTTGGTGTGTAAAAAATAATGGTAAATATATACGATGAATGTGAAGATTCTCATAAATATGCTAGGGTGTTGATTCCATTTAAACGTATCCTAGGCATCACCAGTAGGTAAAGTATATACACGGTGGTCATTCATTTAACATCATTTTTAAAACTACAGAATCAATTCTAATTTCTTTTTTATTTTCCTGTTTTCCCAATCTTTTTTTCAAATTGAATGAGTAGTTTTATATATTCTAACATTTTTACATAGTTTAATAAAACAATATTTTGGAATGTGCTAATATATATTAGGGGGGGGAAGACCTTGTAGTGGTAACCAAAAGCATATCTCTTAAAGATAACTGAATATTGCAGGTAAAACAGACCTTAACTCACATTATTCTTATAATTTCTCAACCCTATGTTTCATTTTCCATATTTATAACTGGCCTTAGACTCTGCATTGCTTTTATGATCCCATAGCATCTAGAAAAATAAGTGAATTCTTTATGGCTGAAAGCATGCATTGATCCTCTGATACTCTCTTATCATTAAAGAAAACAAAATTTAGAATATAATAATATGAGTTCTTATTTCAAATGTTCAATTATTTTCTCAAAAAATAAGTCTTTGCCTAATGACCTTCAAAATTCGTTACCTAGTGTTTCTCAACAGTATTTTCTGAAAATAAAAATTATAAACCACACTATTAGTACAGTTAACAAAATTTTAATTGTTATGGAAGAAAATTATGGGTTTTTGGTTAGCAATTAAATAAAAATTAGATATGTGTGGGGAGTGCCTTATTAAAAATATTATATTAATATAATATCTCCTTCTAAGAAAATAATGTAAATTAAAAATAATGCTATGTTAATTTTTATTACTAACCCATGGCATGGGGTTAGGCATTTAATGTGTTCTTTTCATTTCCTTCCCTAATTACCTAATGGCTATTTACAAAGTCACATTCTAAAAACACTTTTTCTAATTCTACGCATGTGTCAGGGCATTCAAAACAGTTAATGGTTGAAAGGCGATAGGAAATCAGCCACAATATTTTTAAGAATCACAAAATAAAAGGCTTAATTGAAGTTTCCATTATTTGGAGAAATTTGTGGAAAAATTGAGTAGAAAATTATGAGGGAGTTACTCAGAATAACTTTGTTGTACACTGTTAATGTGCCAGATTATGGGTGATTAAGTACAGGATTTCTCCACTGAAGGACATTCTGCACAGTATAATTACATAGGTAAGAAAGAATATAGACACAGATGAATTATGTCAATCAATATAATTTGAACCCAAATCTGACACTTAATTTTTATATAAGTAAATTATATCAATCAATATAATTTGAACCCAAATCTGACATCTGATTTTTCTTAGTAACAAATTTGTGACATCTCTATACCAACACTTAAGTAGGCAATAGTTTCTTAATAGTCCTGGACAGTCTGTACTAGTGAAGGAAGCATTAACAGATGTTTCATCTCAACATTACTGTAAGTTTTTTTCTGGAAATTCTTTTTTAAAAAATACACATTTTAATTTCTCTGTTTAATAATCTGCTATACTTATTTGGAAAAACTTTGTCACTTTTCTTTATTCACAGTTATCTCTATTTCACGCCGTCCCCCCAAAAGCTTGCAGAGAGATAGCAGAGAAATTGAAGCAATGCATTGTTAGCTAAAGAGTTGTAAAATTATACTTAATGTGGAAATAACATTTTCTTAATCCTAGCTGGGATTTTTTTTCTTTTGTAGCTCACCCCCTGATCAGATACAGCGGAAACAATTCAGGGTTAGTAAGAGAGAGACTTAAGCACATCTGGCCACAATGAACAGTGAAAATTCTATTAGTTCAATAGCCAGAGATATATGTGTAAATAAAAGGCAAATAGAAGACACATATAATAATAATTCCAAAGTGATTACTTTTCTTTTTAATTCTCCATTTTGTTCAATTTTGCAGAGACTCCAAGACCCCATAAGTAGTTATTCTTCTCCCCCCCCCCCCCCCCTTCTCAGAGTACTAACTGTATAAAAAGTTTAAAGACCCTTCCTGGGGGGAAAATGTTTTCCAGCTGTCAAAATTTAAGCTTAGCTAATAGTAGAGCTAATTTTAAAAGGCATTGTTCCCTGATTAAGATATTTGTTTAGAAGTATGCTTTTTAATCCATTTAGATTTTTATTACTTGCTAAATTTATCTTCTAGAATATCACTGTGCATAATAACATCTAGTAGTAATAGATTTTGTATACATTTGGGAGTAATACACTGTAGTTTCTTTAAAATGTGAAATAAATGAGAATATGTTTCAATATTATTTCAATGTCATTAAATTCCACAGTAGGAACATTGCCAAACTAAATGAGAATACTATTCAGGATACATATATTTATTCTGAATAGTGTACTTACCCAGCACAGCTTCTAAGGAAATTCTTGGTGAAATATTCTTAGGATGGAATTTGATTTTCTGAGATTCCGCAGAAGAGATTTACCCCCAGGCAAGGTGGGGAAGAGTGAAAGCTTTGCAATGTAATCCTGCAGGCAGGGTCAGGTCCAGTGAACACAGCCTGATGATCCTAAATCAGGAGGTGATACTCTCTGCTGGAGAGGGAGGGTTGTTCTGAGTGGATTGGAAGTGTTGTCACATTGTATGTGCTCAGCAGCAGAAGGGAAACATCAGAGCTTCCTGTTACATCACTCTGACCCCGCCTGCAGTTAGTGTTAGGTTACTTTCTTTCTCAAATAGCATACCCCAGGAAAGCAGCACTCCTTTCTTATTCTGAGACAAGAGCAAGAAGCAGCCTGAACAGACAGAGATCATATGCTGTATGAATACATTGTTAGCAGCCAAAGCTGGCTGCATTTCACCTTGACTGAGTTCTGTTAGAACTTGCCACACAGAGCAGCCTGTGATTTGAAGGAAATCTGAATATAATATTCTGTTCCAAAATTAAAGGAGTTAGGGAAGTGTGTGTGTGTGTGTGTGTGTGTGTGTGTGTGTGTGTATACTTTACAAAGCTTTGGGGAACTGTTTTATCTAACATGTCTTCTTCAAAAAGGAACACAAAAATAATACCTACATCCATCATAATTAACTCTGTGATCCAACTTTTATTGAGATCTAATAATCAGAGTTATTAACTGATCAGGTTTTCACAATTAAATGATGAAACTTTATTCTGTAGGTTTTTAAACCTTTTTTTTTCTTTGCCCATGACATAACTATGTGCGTGTGTGTCATGAACAAAACCATTGTGTGTATACATGTTGTGTGTTTGTATATACACATATACATAGAATGGTTTTTCATTATATGTAAGTATATGTTTTATGGAATAAACTTTTGAGAACATATAAATTTAAAATAATTGCACTTATTTTAAAATATTTAACTTGATTATGTTATCATCTATAAAATAAAATAATAATATATTACATTTATCCCTCAAAATAGCCATAACAAAAGTGCAGATAATTTATAAACATAATGGTTATGTAAAATATGTAACATGCTTTAATTTTTTAGAAGTTTTCTATCAAAACATAATTTTATTCCAAATGTGTTTAATAAATCATTGGACATTATCAGGGAAGAAAAATTTACATTTGAAATGCACTTGTCTTGATAATATGGTAAATGTGTGAGATATGACAATAATCATAATCACTGAAATATAAACAACACTGGGCATAGATTTCCTCATCTGTAAAATAGATGAATCAAATAATATCTAAAATCATTTATATCTCTAAGACTTTGAGTCAACAAATTATGTAACAATTAGAAATAGATAAGACACTACAATAATTATTCAATTCTTGGTAAATTTGAGATCAGAGGCACTGAAAACTTGGTAAATTCCTTCAATACAGGAACAAAATGAGATGCTCATACTTTCTATCGACTAATAAAGGAGGACAAGGCAACATTAATTAAAGGGATACCATGTATCTGAAGCAGTATGCTCCTGTTGACATTTTTATTACCTGGATCCATGGAAGAAACTTATTCCACAATCTTTGATTTTAAGATCAATAGGATCAAGGTGAAAAAAAAATACATATAAAAATAGGTTACATACTAATCCCTGTTGGTTTATAGTTAAAAGACCTGCAAGAAACTGAGTTATACCCATTTGGTCATTGAGAAAGAGAAATAACCAGAGAGTTAAATTGCCAGGTTATAGAATATTGTGTTTCCAGTTACAGTTTGGTTAACTTTGCTTCAGGAGGCTGCTGAGATGTACTTCATTTTGAGCTATTTCCTTCAGCCTGTGAGAGGAGAAGTCAATGTTGCAGATTATGACTGGCTCCACTAAGAAGAGTTGTTTAATCAAAATACTGCTGTAGATATTTCCAGATGAAAGCTTTACTGAATTTTGCTATTGAGGCAGCACATTGCTTAGGAAACCACTAAGAAAGAAGTAGAAAACACTGGGATTGGACCCAGACACATGAAATTCCAGTCCTGGTTCTGACACTCTCTAGTGTGACCCTGACAAAACTTTTTAGGTCTTGGTGTTCTCATCTTAAAATTCAGAAGAGAATAAAAAAATAGATTTTAGTATCTGAACGATCCGTCCATGTCTTCTCATCTTCCATGCTTTATATAATATCTGACCCCTGGAAAGAGATTAATATAACTTTTGAACTTAAGTTATGAAAAACTAAAACTTTTCCCAATAAGTGTGCAAAAGCATTAATATTGTTTTCAAAGATTCGTTTGTTTCATTTGTCCAACACTAGTAAAGTCTAGTGCATAAAAAAAACCTATGCTTTGAACTTACATCTTAAGACTCTTACACCAATGCTCTTTCTCCTCAACATCAAGTGCTATACTAAATGGGAAGGCAAATAGAAGTTATAATATTTATATTTAAATGTTTGGTCAGGCCATGGTTATAGTCCATGAAGACTCTAGGATAATTTTTATCAGTATTATCTACAAGACTTATTTAGAGGTAATAGGCAAATTGCACCCCACTTAAGAGTTGTCATTTTCTAAACTCCAAATGAAATAAATGGCATTGAGGACTTCCATGGAGGCGTGGAGGCACAAGACAAAATATAGGTAATGCCAACTCTCAAGTACACACTGAAATATGATGAAAAATATTTAAGAAAATGCAGCAGAACAAAATGAAAATATTTCAATAATCAATGTATCGATTCTTAGGCAATATGGTATTAATCAACACATTAATTCCATCTTATGTATTTCATATATATATATATATATAAAGTAATCTTTTCCCATAACAGATTGAAGACACTTGCAAGCATTTAATAGTGAGCAAGCTTGTTTTTTGAACTAGAATGCTGTACCAGTTATGTTGAGGAGCTAAGGAAAAAATGGGGTGTGTCCTACTCTCTAGTTGTTTAAATCACAGATGGACTAGCACATAGAGATTCAAGCACCAAATTCTCGGTAGTTAGCAACTCACGCTACAAACACAGAGTCTAGATATAACCACGCAGATACTGTCAATAGTGGTTTCTATAGAACTGGGGAATAATGTATAATTGAAGAATGACATATATAATGATAGTCATAGTTGTCTATTTCAGAGTCTTACATGCAGGCTTGTGCCTGCCTACATTGGTGGTCCCACGTAAGGCTCCCAAGTGCCATGGTCCCACAGTAATGAATACCAATTACCTTGTGAAATGCACTTTGACTCATACCAGGGGAAGCTAACTCAAAATCTCTGGAATACTGTTTATATTCTTTTACTAAGGTAGCCAAATGAATAAAAAAATGTGGTTTGACAAATTTAGGTCTCTACCGGCTTAACTGACCACTTATTTTGAATTTGTGTAGCTACAGCCTTGGAGCATAGTTCTGCCATAAAAATAAACAGGACAAAACAAAAACACTTTTACATAAAACCTATTACGGACAGACTACCTCTAGTGAGAATGCAAGAAAGATCTTTAAAAATGATTTCCATGATTGTGTTGTGAGTTAATAGGTTTCAGGTATTATGTTGTAAGTTAATAATTCCTATGTTCACAATTGTCTGCAAGCCATCACTTATACTCGGAGATAATTTATGCAGTCAACAAAATTATGCATACTATGCTTTATTAAAAATGTACCAACAATTTGAGAAGAAACACATAATTTTTATAATCTTTACATCAAAAAATTCTACTAAGGAAATAAGTTGACCTGACCTTTTATTATTTTACCTTACAATTGCTTAGCAGATTTAAAGTTATTTCATTGCTAAATGAATTGCATTTAGTAAAAGGAACGAGATCCAATGACTAGGCCATTAAGAGTGAATATGCTGTTTTTTACTATTAAACCAAACAGCTGATTTTTGGTTCTAATTGTACACATAACTTATCATCTTCAAGGACATTATAATGTTATTGTTAAAATATCTCCCATGACTACAAATTTGAGAAAGAGCAGAAAACTCTGAATTTTAAATGAGTAACATTACATCCATATATACATAAATAAAACTATTTTGTTAATCTATAGATAGTATTTCTTCTAGTATTTTATAATGTGTTTCCCCAAGAGAGTCAAATAACAAATCAAAAACAATTGGCTAAAAGTCTGCCTATTCTTTTCATTATTCTTATTCATTATTCTTATTAAGTATTCTTGGATTTGGATCTCTCAAGAAAATCAATATTTTTTATAGATATTCATGATTGTTTGAGCCTCTCCTCTTCCAAAAGGAAGAACCCTTGCTAGAATAAAGAGCTGACACTGGCAAATGAGCTATGACATAGACTAATTCAAAATGAACATTTCAATATAACAAAATTATAAATTCTCACTTAAATGAGGGTACAAAATGACCTTTCCAAGAATGAACACCATTAATTATGGTGACATTATGCCTCAGTTTGCTAGGTTAGTCCCAGTTCATATTTCCACACTCAAAACTGTCATGATTTGAATGTAAAAGTATATATATGATCACCTTAGCCATACTTATGCATATTGCACTGACAAGTGGTAGCATAAATATTGAGAAGAATTCCTTTGCAAACTTGAGTCTCCTTTCCCAGAAGAGTTTAAAATAGTTCTTCCTATTTCTAGGATAGTTTTAGTTGGCATTGAAAAAGATGCCCTTTTCGTCTCTAGATATGTATTTATTGTGAATTTTTGCTGAATTGCTTATTTGCAGAATGTCAATCTTGATTACAAAAATAAACTGTTTATTTAATTTTAAGCTTATGTGTGTTGACATAAGTAGCATAAGATTAAATGACCATGTCTTAAGTTCTAAAGATGCCAAAAAGTATGAATGTTCTCCCACTACAGACTTTTTTATTCTGCTATTGTCATACTTATAAAACTTGTAAAGTTACTAGTAATTTATATGTTTCTCTTCAATAATTTACTCATGTTTAACATCACTCTGTTGTATACAGTGGAAGTTTTTAAACATAAAGGAAGTGGAATTATATACAGTACATATATTAAAGAGTGCTACAACGTATTTGACTAAAAATTCTCAATACCTTTGAGAAACCAGCAGATACTTTACACTTAGCTTTGAGGAGTGAGGTATCCGCAGTCTCATCCTGCCATCTAGTGTTAAGCAGTGTCACATTGTAAAAAGCTGCTTTCTAAGTGAATAATGAAATTCTTTTTTTCTCTGACAAAAAATCCCAACAACTAGGAAAGATCACTAAGAAAATATTCTGAAGCACTTAACTAGGTTTACAGTGGGCAGGTATTTACTGTAGACTGTACAATTAAAGTATCAACTTATATATAGTGGAAAAAAGTACATCATAAAATATTTAGATACAAAGACAAAACAATAAATATATGTTAAAACATAATATAAGCAAAAAATACGAATTAAAAAGACATACTATCTTTTGTCTTCCAATGAATGTGTATATGAGGTGCATATATAATATATATATTTAAATATTGATTTAAATATACACAATGCTGAAGCTCATGGCTAGGCTAGAGGGGATTAACTCCTATGTATCTGACCAGGAATACAAATCAGATCTTCAAAAGCTCACAACAGAGTGACAGTGTCTCTGACATCTGACAAATGAAGCCCTCACCATATCCAAGCATGAAAAATATACATTCCACCACTGTATGTTAGAAAAAAATCAATTGCTAATTGGCTATAATCCTGTTCTGGCCTAATACAACGGACACTTGAGAGAGACATTATTTGGGGGCATAATTATTACATCCAAGCTCTATCTCTATAAACATTTGTATCATAAGAAAGTAAGTTTCTGAACAATAACCATCCATAAAACACATATTAATTGATCATCTACCATATGCCAACATTTGGATAGATACCAGAAGTACAAAATTTGGTAATAGAGACATGATCCTTGATCTGAAAGAATTTACTTTCTATCCTCAGGTAGACATTTAGAAAAATACACTTATTTTTGCTTATACTGCTTAAACATTCAGATTCTAAAAAGCACTACGTTCAATGACTAAAACAGGTGAGCACTGAATAGAAGGAAGGGAGGATCGAGGGAGAACATATTTCCTATAGAAAAGTACTTTCTCTGAAGATAATAATTACTCTGGAACCTAGAAGGGGAGAAATATGAAGCATTCTATAGATTAGAAAGAAGTCTGAAGTAGAGCTTCCCAGATGAGAGCTTGAGAGGATTCAGATGCCACAGTAATTGCTGGAGGAATGCTCTTCAGACTTTAGGCAAAAGCAGTAAGGGAAGGAAGCACATTTGGGGAAAAAACAAACAAACATGAGGTGAGCAAACACGTGGTCTCAAGTAAACTCTGGATTTGGCCTAAACAATAGGGATAGGGCTCTGGAATGTAATCTGAATGACAGAGTTGGCCTCCCTTGATGCAAGGGAATCCCTCTTCAGCAGGTCCTTGTTAGTCGTTGTGTGAGCCACTCTGGGAGTGGGAGTGCGAGGAGTGCTTTCAGGGGAAAGAACTACCATCAGCTGAGCACAGTTTGGAGAAGGATGCAGCTGAGGGCTATTAGCAGCCAATTCTCCCAACAACTGGGAGATGAGTTACCGGCTCAGTAAAAGAATGTGGGAGGGGGCATCAAAACAGAGTTTGCTGGAAGACTATTGCAAGTAAACAAAACCTGTCCAGGTGGTGCACCTAGAGTCTGGAGACCAGTGAGCAAGAAGGGAGTCCCACACGAATACATCAGGACGTAAGTTGTAGGACCTTGTAGACTGTGGTAAGGAATTTGTATTTATTCTATTTGCTGGGTCAGGCAATCCAAATCAAGTTTTATGCTTTGTTCTGGTGCAGTTGGGTATGGCTGGGGTGGTGGGGCTGGGTGAGGAGGCAAGTCCAAAAACTTTTCCTTTGAAACGTTTCCATGTCTTTCTGAAAGGCTATTAATTGAAGTTAATGTCCATAGTGTTAACCATGGTTCCTCTTATGTGGTATTCTTAAAATCCCCTTCTCATAGTATTTGTGGATATTCAGAAAATAAAAATACCACAATTGAAGGGCTCTCTTTTTTGGGGTTAATTGTAAAGCATAAAAACAAATTCAATAGTGAATTGTAGTAATTAGTATATTTCCAAGTACTTAACATCTAGTAGTGCTGCTGGGTCTCTGTTCTGTTTTAGGGGAAGTTGAGGAGGAAAAACAATGTTGATAACCTGTCATTTTTGCAGAAATATGCTATATGCTTTAGATATTTTCTGTAACTCTGTGAGGATTTTATATTCACTCATCAGATGAGGGAACAGAATCTTAGTAAGTTTTTACAACTGGAAATTGTAAGAGAGACAGAGGATGAGCAGGGGAGGGGCAGAGAGAGAGGGAGACACAAAATCCTAAGAAGGTTCCTGGCTCTGAGCTGACAGCACAGAGCCCAACGCGGGGTTCAAACTCACGAACCGAACCGTGAGATCATGACCTGAGCCAGTCGGACACTCAACTGACTGAGCCACCCAGGTGCTCCAGTGGTGGTCATTTTTTAAACTCAAAATCTCGTAGAAACATGAGACACATTTAAAAATTGTAAGATAGGTTTTATGTAGGTTCAGTAGAGAAATAAAAAAAAATTCACTGATTTTACCGTTTTACCCGTGTCCTAGAACTTTCCACATTAAAAAATATTTTAGCAACTCTTAGGCAATTATTTCAAAAACAAATTACTAAACGTTTTAAATATTCGCAAATATATAATTTTTACATTTTTCTCAGTTAATCTTAAGAGCACTTACATCAATTCCATTTCTCATATTATAAAATTGTTATTTTAGTGAACATTTACCTAAAAGTTCCTACTTTAACTTTTATTGCTTGACTTATTTGAGTAATTGTTAGAGCTCAGAGACTATTCAAAATATTATATATTCAACATATCCTAGTACCAGTAGTTACCATTTTATTGAAGATTTACGATGTAGCAAGCACTATGTTGAATACACATGTGCTCTTACATACCCTCATAATCATTTCACAATAGGGACACCAAGGCTTAACAATCTTAAATCCAAGTTAATTTGAATCCAAATCCTATGCTTTTCATTATTTTATTTGATTTGTTTTTTGTTTTTCTCTTCCATAATTGAAAAATAGTACTCATTTGTGTCTGACAGTTTATTGAAGCTGTGAGATATACTAAATTTTAAAGATTTTCTTCCTTCATTGATTGTATATGTGTGTAGTTTGTGAAGGAGAAAAAGAGAATATGCAGAGTTAAATTAAAAAATTTCCTAACCTATATTAGCTTACAATTCCAAAGACTTTCTCCTTGAACAATAGCAGATACTTTGAGTAAAAAATGGTGATTGTTTATTTCTTCTCTGAAGTAGAAATTTCTTGGCAAGATGGATCATTTAAGTAGCTCATAACTGTTCACATTTAGAAACTCTGGAAACTTCCCTAGGGTGATTTGCAAAATTGCAGAACATTTGTTCAGAGTGGGGAATATGTTTAAAAAAATAGACTATTGGAAAGTAAAAATTCCTTTTTTTAAAATTTTTTCATGTTTATTTTTAAGAGAGAGAGACAGAACATGAGTAGGGGAGGGGCAGAGAGCGGGAGAGAGACACAGAACCCGAGGCCAACTCTAGGCTCTGAGCTATCAGTACAAAGCCTGACGCGGGGCTTGAACCTAAGAACCCGAGATCATGACATGACCTCAACTGACTGAGCCACCCAGGCACCCCTGAAAAGTAAAAATTCTTCAATTCTAATTCCAAAAATTGACGAAGAAGGAAGTAACAGTTTCCTCTGGCTTCTAACTTGAGAGCCCTTGCAACTTAAGTGTTCGGTATATTAGAATTATACCCTCTGTGAAAATACAGATTAAACATGGATTAAAACCCCAAAGATATACAGGTTCGTAATTGATTTAGCTGATGTTATCGCATAAAGAGAAGCACAGCAAATGAAGAATAGCAAATCATCAATAATGCTGACAGGGATGAGTTAATTTTGGCTACAATTGGATTTGCTTAAAACAGAATAAGTCTTATATCGAAATAAAAGATTTTGGTACTAGAGATAATTTATTTTCACTAAGCTTTGCTAGTACCTCTAAGAATGATTTCAAAAAGATTAAATACTTTAAAAATTATTTCAAAACTTTCCATGGGCTTGAAATGCCTTGATGACTTAGTGTAAATCAGAAGCACATGTATTATTTCTAGAATGCATATAATCTTTTTTAAAAAAAAATTTTTTTTTTACATTTATTTATTTTTGAGACAGAGAGAGACAAAGCATGAACGGGGGAGGGTCAGAGAGAGGGAGACACAGAATCTGAAACAGACTCCAGGCTCTGAGCTGTCAGCACAGAGCCCGACGCGGGGCTCAAACTCACGGACCGCGAGATCATGACCTGAGCCGAAGTCGGCTGCTTAACCAACTGAGCCACCCAGGCGCCCCTAGAATGCATATAATCTTGAGAGGAAAAAAAGTTAATGGTTCAGAATTTTTTTAAATCGTAAGCAAAACTGCAATGTTAAGGCATTCAGAATCTCCCAAAGTGATTGGAATCTCTGTAATCAATTGGAAGCTTCTCATACAATCTTCTGATGTTTGGGAATTGGGCACTGAAAAAGAAGATTTGTGATAGATGTAGTCAATTTGGAAATGGCGAGCTGCGTCAACATAGGCCAGCGTTGAAGAAATACAGGGGACCACTGAGAATGGACCACCTTATGCTAGAAGAGATGTGGTTATTACCAAGAGAAGAGCCAGGTCAATGGTGATTTTTGTCTTTTTGATCATGAGGCATCTTAACACTTTTCGGCTGTGTATTGGTGTTGAATGTTTTGAAATAGAGAACAGCCCCGTAAAATCCAAAAATACTAAAATTGGAAGAATTCTTATAGGTAGTCTAGTTCAGAACACGCATTTCAAATATGAGTAAATGTGGGCCTGAAAAAATTAGATGACCAAATCATCCACCAAGTAGTGTCTGTATTGGTACAAAAAACAGAATCTTAGTTCACATTCCAGAACTTTCCCCAAAGCCTCTGATGGAAGGCGAAAGCATTAAACACCTTTATTTTAATTAATGTTTGTTTTTCAGGAAGCATTACAGGCACATAATTGAAAGATCAATTAGCATTATTAAAGCCTTTTAACAAGTAAACAGCTATTATCCTCTCTCAGACTTTCGCATCCAACTTTATTTTGGCTTCTTTCCATTCTTGCCATGGAGATGTACAATTCCACTTTATTTCAACTTCTATGTGATTATTCCCCCACAAGCTTTTCTGTCCTTTAGGAATTTTCTCTTTATCACTAGTATTTGAAATTTCATGTGAGTATAGGGAGTGTGCTGGGCAGGTTTTCCTTTGTGGGTTACAGCACACCATTTCAATAAAGGAAACCTATGCTGTTCTATAAAATCTCTCTCCCCTCTCTTCCAGCTGTTCTATTTTTCTGGACCTTCTGTTACTTCAGGGTTGCTCCTCAATTGATTTCATAATTTTCTTATTTTTTTTTTATTATCCAATTTTCATTTTGTATATCTTTTTTTTTAATTTTTAATGTTTTTTATTTATGTATTTATTTGAGAAGGACAGTACAAGCGGCTGAGGGGCGGAGAGAGAGGGGGGACAGAGGATCCAAGTGGACTCTGAGCTGACAGCAGCGAGCCTGGTGCGGGCCTGGAACTCACGAACTGCGAGATCATGACCTAGCTGGAGTCAGATGCTCAACCAACAGAATCGCCCCGGTGCCCTTGTCTTTTTCTTTTTATAGGTTAGAGATTTTCTTCACTCTTCTGTTTTTTAATTTATAAAATGCTTATGTATTTTAACATTTTTTCCCTTCATAATCTAATGTTCTTGTGTTCTTTCTCTGCAAATACTAAGGGCTACAATAAATAGAAGACTATTTAGTTCTTTTTATGTCCCTCAGTAACATATTTGAATTTTCTCTCAGGGATTTTTTTTCTAAATTTTTTTTTTTTAATACATCCCATGGGATTTAATGTTAAGTACATTAGGGTTGTTGTTCTATTGTGGCTAGTACATTTTTTCTATTTTTCTATTTAGTGTACAAAAATGCTCTTGAGGCACCTGGGTGGCTCAGTCGGTTGAGCATCCAACTTCAGCTCAGGTCACGATCTCATGGTTTGTAAGTCAGTAGAGAGCCCGTTTTGGATCTTACGTCCCCCTTTCTCTCTGCCCTTCCCCCACTTGTGCTCTCTCGTTCTCTCTCTCTGTCAAAAAATAAATTAGGGGCACCTGGGTGGCTCAGTTGGTTGAGTGTCCAACTTTGGCTCAGGTCATTTCCCGGTTTGTGGGTTCGAGCCCGAATCAGGCTCACCGCTGTTGGGGCAGAGCCTGCTTCAGATCCTCTGTCCCCCTCTGTCTCTGCCCCTCCCCTACTTGCACTCTCTTTCTCTCAAAAATAAATAAAAACATTTAGAAAATAAAAACATTAAAAAATTTTTAAAAATTTTAAATGCTCTTGATTTCATGTGTTGAAATGGCATGTAGCAATCTTGCTGTACTCATATTTCCATTTTTGGTTCTGCTGTATTTTCACTTATAACAAGCATATTATATGAAACTATGATGTAATATTTATACTTAGTTTTTGTTTCTTATCTTTTCATTTCAGTATAAAATTAAGACTACCTGGATGTGTTGAATAGTAATGGTAATGGAGAGCATTTTGGTCCTATTCCTGAATTTAATGGGAATGTTTCTGAAATTTTACCACATACATATCATGTTCTAGGTTTTTGGTAGATCTGCTTCATTAGGAAGATCTCTGTTTTGCTCAAAGTTTTAAATCATGGAACGAGTGTTGAATTTTAGTCAAATGAACTTTATTTATTAAATAATAACTTGGTTATTTTTGTCTGAAAATACTTTTTATTACACTAATAATGACCAAATGTGAACCGTCTTTATATTCTTAACAAATCGTCAATATTAGTGTTTTTTTCCTTTTGCCTCAGATTCCAATATGGTTGTTACTGATCCTGTCTTTTTAATAACTTGGATATTTTCATCATGAATTGCTTTATTTTTTAAGAATGCTATATTAAAAAATTATTTCTTAGTTACTGACTTCTTTTTAACGTCCTCTCAAATTTTGTGCCTGTGGCCTCACTCTAGTCCCAACCCTAGCAGTCTGATCACAGATTTCAGATAGTGCTTATATCAGTTGGATATCTTGGAATGGACTTGTGAATCAAACCTGGTTAATCAGAAAGTCACAGTTCTCTAAACATGATGTTGGGTCAGGGCTGGCCATAAGATATTTGGGTCAAAGAGTGTAGCCATGATTTTTAATAAAAAAATTTAGAGCAATTTTATGTTCATAGCAAAATTGAAGGAAAGGTCCAGAGTTTTTCCATGTATCCTCTACCATGACACATGCATGACCTCCCCCATTATCAACATCCCCCAGCAGAGTGGTATTTTTGTTATAGTTGAACTTCCGTTGACACGTAAATCATCATCCGAAGTCCATAGTTTACATTGGCTCACTCCTGTTGCTGTACAGCCTGTGGGTTTGGATAAATATATAATGATGTATTTCTATCATTGTGAGATATCATACAGAGTATTTTTACTGTTCTGAAAATTCTCTGTGCTCTGCCTATTCATCTTTCCTTTCCTACCTATCCCTGATCTTTTTACCATTTCCATAGTTTTACCTTTTCCAGAACACCCTATATTGGGGATCATAAACATATAGACTTTTTCAGATTGTCTTCTTTCACTTAGTAATATTCATTAAAGTTCTTCCATATCTTTTCATGGTTTGGTAATTCATTTCTTTATGACATTGAATAATATTCCATTGTCTAGATGTAACAGTTTACCCATTCATCTGCTCAAGGACATCTTGGTTTCTTCCAAGTTATGGCCATTATTAATCAAGTTGCTACAAATAGCTGTGTGCACACTTTTGTGTGGATAAACATTTTCAACTTCTTTGGGTAAATAGCAAGGAGAATGATTGCCAAATGGTATAGTTAAGAGTATGTTAATTTTTGTAAGAAACTGCCAAATTGTTTTCCAAAGTGGCTGTACCATTTTGCATTCCTACCAGTAATAAATAAGAGTTGTTCTTGCTCTACCCACATCTTTCCTAGCATTTGGTGGCGTCTGTGTACTGATTTTGGCCATTCTAATAGATGTGTAGTAGTAGCTCACTGTTGTAATTTGTAGTTTACTGATGGTATAGAGCATCTTTTAATATGCTTGTGTCATCTGTAGATCTTCTTTGGTGAGGTATCTGTTAAGATCTTTGAACCATTTTTTAATAAGGTTATTATTTTTTTAGTTTTAAAAGTTCTTTGAATGTTTTATATAACAGTCCCTTATCAGATGTGTCTTTTGAAATATTGTCTCCCCGTTCAATGTCCTCTAATCTCTTGATACTAGATTTTGTACAGCATAAATTTTTAATTTTAATGAAATCCAGCCTATCAATTATTTCTTTCATGGATTGTGCCTGAGGCCAGGGAACAAGTCTAAATGTTTCTAGAAAACTTTATTGGAGAGGATGTGGGCCTTAAAATCTGGAAGTCATCTTGAAACCCTGTGAGGTTAAAAAAGGTAATAAATGTTGGGCAGCAGAATCAGGAATAAAGATGGACTGAGTTTTATTGACAGTATAAAGCCCTGAGTCCATCTATACTTAGGTAAAATACCTTTGGCCTTTCCATTTTTTTTTTAATGTTTGTTTTATTTTTAGAGAGAGAGAGAGAGAATGTGCATGAGAGAGCGGGGGAGGGGCAGAGAGAGAGGGAGACACAGAATCTGAAACAGGCTCCAGGCTCTAAGCTGTCAGCACAGAGCCCGATGTGGGACTCGAACTCACAAGCTAAGATATCATGACCTGAGCCGAAATTGGATGCTTAACAGACTGAGCCACCCAGGCACCCCTAGCCTTTCCAATTTTGTGATCAAATATATCCTTGTTTCATTTCAGACTGCTGGGGCCAGAATTTTTTTAGATGAAGAATTGTAGTCAGAAGTTTTGGATGAGGAAGTCCTACTCATTGTCATAATGCTCTATTTTATTGTATTATATGACTAAATGCTTACACACATCTTTCTCTCTCTCTCTCTTTCTGTCTCTCTGGTAAAATGAATTACCATGTATCACTACTCCCTTAAAAAAGTGGTCTGAATAATTCTAGCCAAGACACCAGCTATAGTTCAGAGATTGGTCCTGAGAGACTAAGATGAATGTTTCATGTTCTATAGAGCGGAATACAGGAAAAGCAATTCAGGTGTGTTCATGCTAAATTTCTTAAGAAAGAACTAAAAGTCAAAGGTTGGAGACTAAATTCAAATGCTAACTTCAAAAAAATGAGACAAGAGCAGGAGCAGCTTATGAAAGAACCCTAGATTTCTCCTAGTTACTTTAATGTCATTTTCTTCTGGTATGGAAATGGGCCAGGACGCTTTCAATAGTCAAGATTGGAAGTCATATATAATACATAGTTACATGAATTATATTTAAATATACACACACACACACACATATATATATATATATATATATATATATATATATATATATATAATTTATAGAATTATATGAGGTGATTGGTAGAAATATGGGATGGAGTATGGATTTTAAAGCACGTGTACTAGTGTGTTCGACAAATAAGAAGTCCTAGTACATGAATACACATTTGTAATTGAAAGGAGATTATTAGCAAATTCTAATTAAAGAAGGTGAAAGTCAACTGGAGTTTATGGAACAATTTTTTTCTTTGTCTTAGGACTTAATCTGTGTAATAACTGAAGAACACTAAATTTTTTCTGAAGTATAAGAAACTTCATGATGGGACACCTGGGTGGCTCAGTTGGCTGAGCATCCAATTCTTGATTTTGGCTCAGGTCATGATGTCACAGTCATGGGTTCAAGCCTGGGTTGGGCTCTGCACTGACAGCAAAGAGCCTATTTGAGATTCTTTCTCACCCTCTCTGCCCCTTCTCTGCTCACATGCATCTAATGCTTGCATGCTCTCTCTCTCTCTCTCTCTCTCTCAAAATAAACATAAAAAAAAACTTCATGGGGTACCTGGGTGGCTCAGCCGGTTGAGTGTCCAACTTCAGCTCAAGATGATTTCACAGCTGGTAGGTTCGAGCCCTGCACTGAGCTTGCTGCTGGTAGTGCAGAGCTCAGTTCAGATCTTCTGACCCCCTTTCTCTCTGCCTCCCCTTCCCCCCCACCCCATTCATGCTCTCTCTGTCAAATATAAATAAAAGATAATAAAAAATAAAACCTTCATGAGGGGTGTCTGGGTGGCTCAGTTGGTTAACGGTCTGACTTCATCTCAGGTCATGATCCCATGCTGGGCCCTGTGCTGACAGCTCAGAGCCTGGAGCCTGCTTCAAAATTGTTTCCCTTTCTCTGCCCCTCTCCCACTTGTGTTCTGTCTCTGTCTCTCCCCAAAAATAAATACACGTTAAAAAAATTTTAAAACACGAAAGAAAAAAAACCTTCATGAACATAACAGCTATGCTTCATTATTCAGAATATTTTATTTATTATAATGTAAACACTAAAATCATTTGGGCAGTTTTCAGCATGATTCATTAATTTTGAACAGAGAGAAAACTAGGTAAATACATATAAATGCTGTATAAAGTAATTCTATATAAAATTCACAGTTAGATGTATTTAATTATGTAACACAAAGTAAGACAATACAACCAGAGAGCTTCTTATTTAAAAACACAGTAAAAATAATATTCTCATGCATTAAAAATTAGAAATCATCTGAGTGTATTTCTTGGTTAAGTAATGAACCCGTGAATGAATGTTGGAGAAAACCGTCAACTTACTAATGTGCTACTTCTATGTCCTTGGTGGCAGATAGGTTAACTTAGGAGACCATATTGTTTACTTAAAGGTATTACTCTCCATGTATAATGATACAAAGCATATTTCACAGGGATTTTGATTTCCAAGTCTCAAATTCCACAGCAAAGATCCAGTCTAAGGCAGTTACTTATGTATATATTATGTATATATATTATATTTGAAATCAAGATATAAAATTTTTAAGTGAAAAAAATTGACACTATTTTATAATGATATAATTTTTATGCCTTAGGATGAAAGTAATTTGTAATTGTATCTTAGGACTTCATATTCAGCCACAAAACAGAGTAATTTTATAGCTCACATCAGCTGAACCCTGACTTCACATGGATAGTCTGGAAAAGATAATATTTTTAAGTAGGAAATCAGCATGAATAAGCTGACTAAATAAAGAGTATTTAGTGAACAGTATATACCCTTTTAATTAAATTGAAATAGTCATAAAAGAGGGCAGTAGTGTAATATATATAGAACAAAATAAAATTGTGGGGGATGGGGTGGGGTTAAGTACCAACTAGTGAGTCCTTGATGGATTTTGAATGGTGGAGAAATATGCTCTAAGGAATTAATTCTTAGGAATTAAATCAATACTGATGTGAAGAATGCAGTAGGGGCAAAAACCCTGGAGTTGGATGAACTTTATGAAAAAGGAAGCACTAGTGTTTAGAGACTGATCAGATACGTACATGAGAAAAAAGAAGTCAAAACTGGGGTCAAACTTTCAAGTCAGAGGAACAGAGAATTATAATACTATTGCTAGAGAGAAATCATAAAGCTAAACTAAGCAGATGAAGTGATTAGTTGTTTCTAGATGACAAGTTCAAATTTAAATGCAAAGTTTGAGGTGAATATTATAGGAACTGATATGTCTAGGAGGCTGTTGAGATGCCAGACTGCACATAGATCAGCATAAAAGGATCTGGATAAAGTGAATTAACTCCACGGAGAGATTATTTAAAACCCTGAGAGTGAATAGTACGTAGGTTTTTCTAGTGGAATCTTCCTTGCTGGTAGACTTTTCAGTAGTAGACCTTCCTTTTCTACATAAATAACATGACTTTTTCTTCCCCCTGAAGCTTACTTCCCCCATGACTTACTTATTGGTTGCATTGCATGCAAAGCTTAATGATAAATGAATAAGTTTCAGTAGGATTCAGTATTCTTGCTATTTGGGGTAAGAGAAAATTTTGTTAAACAATAAAATTAGAAGTATATAAACACAATTCACTTTTGATTGCCATTAAAAACTTCCCTTTCCACCAAGTTTCTTCTTACCATGATCTGTACTTAACATACCAGTATTCAACCATTTTTACTAATATAGTGAGTCATAAGCACACATACATACACAAAATAGTTAAATCAATCAAAATCAGGCAGGCACATGATAGAGTTGACTCTCTTTGTTCAGATAATGGTATGGCTCAAGATTGATTGAGGTACTGGTTTATAAGAAAGGAGAAAAATTATGTCTATGGATGGAAGCACATAATAGAATTGTATTATTACCAGCTTTCGCACAGTTGAGTGATCCTTATAGAAGCAAATGCTTGTCACCATGTTTGATATGAAATCCAAAAAGTGCTTGATCCTTAATATCTTCGTTTATCAATTTGGGCATAGACTATAAAGATCATCATATACATGGTCAAAACAAATAAATGACAACATATTCTCAAACAGATAATCACCAAATGGAAAAATGGACTGTCTTGATGTGGCCAGTAAATGATAGCTTGTAGTTAATGAAAAATATAAAGGAATTGAGAGAATAGGTAAATTCACAGTAGTCAGTTAATAAATCATTGTCCTTGAGTAAGCAATTTGACTAGATTAAGAAATGAATTCTGATAAAAATGTATTAATAGCAGTTAACTTGTACATAGAAAATTGATGGAAATATTCATTAAAAGGATTTCAGGAAAAAAAAATAAAAATTATAGTGAAAAGTTTCATCCAAAATATTTAGAACTAATGTAACAATGTAAGATTTATTTATTTTTTGTTTATTTATTTATTTAGAGAAAAAGAGAGTATGTGAGTGGGGGAGGGCAGAGAAAATCCCAAGCAGGCTCCATGCTGTCAGCACAGAACCTGACCCACAGAGCCCAAGGTGGGGCTCAATCTCCCCAACCATGAAATCATGACCTAGCCAAGAGCAAGAATCAGACGCTTAACAGACTGAGCCACTCAGGTGCCCCCAAATTTATATTTTTTTAACAAAAATTTTTTCGTATCCTATTTTCACTGTCTGCTTCTTTCTTTTTCTTTTAGTTTTAATTAATCCTCCTTTTGATGTTCTTTTGATGAAGCCTATAAAAGGAAGAGAAACAAATTTATTATGCATAATAAAGTAATATAAAACATTTTATCTAAAATTTTCTCAAATTATCCTTTAATATTTAAAACAAAAAATGGCTTAAAAGCCTCTAATTTGTCTGTCTTTGTGTAGAACAACCTAATTCTAAGGAAGTCATTTTGCATATATAAGAATTAGCAAAAATGGATAAGAATGTTATTGATTTTTATTCATCTTCAGTTAGAAATTCATGCTTGTTTTATTAAAGTGAACATGTGGCTGTATATGGTTGGTGGAATTATATATGATTTTTATTTATATATTGATACTCAGTAAACATGCATCATTTTTATATTCAGAAGAAAATTAGTAACCACATTAAAATGTGCATTATAAGATAGCTTACAAATATTTTGGTATAATCATTTAAAATGAAAGCTTAGTATATAAATATTAAAAGAATAAAATGTTTTGTTTAAAACTGATTATTTTTTGTGAAGACACATTAAGAGAAAATGTAGTTGACATCTCCAGAACTATCATCTAGATGTAATAATTAAAAGCGGGACATATATTAGCTTAATTATAATAATTTTTTATTATAAACAGAACTAATTTCATAATATTTTCTTAGATTAAAATTTGTCCACAATTTCATTAAAATTGTTATCCTAAGTACTACTGAAGGGGAAGAATGTTTTCTATACCTTTTTTACAAGTCCGAAGACATGCATTTTTAGAAGTAAAATTATTTTCATTCCCTCCACATCCACTGTATTTAAATGGGCGGCATTTCCCAATAACTGAATTATAGTAGAATCGGCTCACATTGGCTTGACACAATCCTCTGTCTGCTGGGGTCAGACACCAGGAAGGACCGTAAAATTCTAAGAACATCAAGAAAACATGGTAAATCACATATGATAGTTAATCTGAGACTTTAATATTTATTGTTTATAGATCAGTCTTGTGGCATGTTTATATAAAACAGTAATCTGAATGAATAAAGGTAGTACTCTCTGAAATCCATGTATTTCAATTTGAGGAAAATGCTTTACTAATCGCCATGTGTACACTACAGTAAGATCTATCACAAATAAATAAAAAAGTAGATATATTTGTTAAAGGGAAGTGCTATGGTGACTCTTCAAAATGAAAAAAACTAGTTGTCCTAATAAGAGAAACTACTATTCAAAAAATTAACTTACAAAAATTTGTTAACCAAATTCATTTGAAAAAACAATCAATGTTTATATATCATTTTTGTTCATGAATGTTCAACTTTGGGGGGGGTGCAAAATCCTTATTTGATGTAGCAAATCTTTATTTGCTGCATGATGCAAGAATTGAAGCTGAGGAAGAGTGTTTTCTTGACTAAAGTTCTAAATGATGTAACGTAATCACAATTAAAGCACAGGAATTCAGGTATAGCAAATTCTAATTTCAAGCTTCAGAGAAGGGGCCCTGAAGAGATGGTTTGATTTAGTAAGAAAATTTTCTTGTGAATGGAAAAATCAGTTCTAGATGAGTTAGATGTTTTTGCAAAGGAAGGGATATTGCTAAAGCAGGTAAGATAAAACACTTGGTTGAAGCCAGACAGACATGCTGATGTGTCAATGGGACTAACCACTTTAAAAACAGAAGAAAGAAAATGCAACGAGGGTAGTAAAAGGATCACTCATCTTCTTCTTCTTCTTCTTCTTCTTCTTCTTCTTCTTCTTCTTCTTTTAATGTTTATTTTTGAGAGAGAAAGCGTGAGTGGAGGAGGGGCAGAGAGACAGAGATGGGGACATAGGATCCAAAGTAGGTTCTGGGCTGATAGAGAACCTTATGTGGCTCCCCCCACCCCCACCCCGAACACAGTTGGCAAGATCATGACCTTAGCCCAAGTCAGACACTCAACACCTGAACCACCTAGGAGCCCCATGGATCACTCATTTTCTTAAGGCAAAGCAGAGAAATAGTTTTAGTTCAATGGTAGCTTTTAGCTCTTTTGGGAATTCTTGTCAGTGAGGGGAAGCTGATACTCTTAACAGCAGATTTCAACTGCTTGATCTTAGTGAGCCAATACTGCAGGCAAGTTGGTAGATGGTGAGGAATCAATAAAAGAAAACTGTACTGGCTTTGCCAAATAGTGAGATGTGGCACAGAAAATAGAGAGGATATGCTAAATGTGCAAAATTGGCAGAAAATAGAACTTTGAGGAATCCAGCCAATGAAGGCAAAGAGGTTGTGCAGAAAGCTGTAAGTGGTTTGATGGCAAGCAAACCCTAAATGAAAAGACTATAAAAGAAATAAAATGAAACAATTTGAAGGAAACATGAGATCTAATCTAAAGTAATGAACAGTAGTATAATCCTAATTAGACATGAAAAAAATAAGGATCTGGATTTACCTCCTGCCTTCTTGATAATTTAAATAAAGATTAGAGTGTCTTGATATAATGGCTTATTTAATAGAGAAATTCTGGAAAATAAATGGAATGGGATGACCATAGAAAGAATATATAAGACATTTTAGAAAGATGATAATTCTGTCAAAATTCAAGAACTGTAATCACATAAAGAATACTGTCTTTGACTTGAAGTCTTTGCCTAGGTCTACAAATACTGATTTTAAAAGAACATCTTAGATCTATAAAACTAAAACAGTCAAAGTCATGTAGTCTAAATTCTTTTTTATGTATTCCTATTTGGGGGCTATAGTACAGCGCATGATTATTGCCATCATGGATATAAATTAAGATATTATTTGGTGAAAATATATGCTTAACTTCCAATGCTGAAGTCTCCTGCCTCCAATATTGGTTTCCGTGAGAGAAATTTTCTAACAGTATAGTAGAGATACACTGTAATTGAGCCCTACTATTGTGCAGACTTGCCCAATGTATATGCTCTGGATTCTCATTAACCCAGAGTCTGGAATATGAGGAGGTTACCAGTTGCTACCACTTCTGTCTCCACAAACTTTCAAGTTATCACCTGTGTTCAGATACAAAAGAAATACTCCACAAGCAATCAGCCTGATTTGAGAAATAGAGAAAATGGCTATTTTTTTTTTCTCAACAAGCACCCATAGATGCTTCATAGCTGGTGTGTGAGTATGATGATAAGATTTATACATCAGTTTCACTTTAGCACTTTGTACACAAGATTTATTAGCCCACAGTAAGTTGAAGATAATATACATAGATGTACCTGTAAGTTGTACACTTCTTCTTTACAAATGTTAATTATTATGTCTTAATAGCAAGATTCTACCTAAAGTTCCTTATTCCAAGAGAGATAATTTTTTTCTTTTTTTTTTTTTTTTTTAACATTTTATTTTTTATTCTCTATACCCAACGTGGGGCTCGAACTTAGAACCTGGAGATCGAGAGTTGTATGCTCTACCAACTGAGCCAGCCAGGCACCCCCAAGACAGAATTTTCTGAAAACATGAAGAAATTCCATCCCTCTTTTTCCTTAACCTGTAGTAAACCTGGCCCCACAAAATTAAGGCTACTTCAAAATAAGAGCAAAATAGACTAGTACATCTCAGGCTACAATCCCTAGACTAAAGGTAACAAAGGAGGAGCCTCTGTTATCCTAGGCCAAGAGCCTAGAACACCAGGTGAAAGCTAGAACAATAACAAGCCTCTGCAGGGGGATCTGAAGCCATGGAGGATACAAGTTTGGTGGGGAGAGGTACCCTAGCTTTTGTCTTTCTTTGGGCACCAAGTCTTCCAACAATGTCTGCCATTCACCAAATCTACTCCAAAGCCAAGGGAAAGGGTTTCCTATAATATGGGACAGGGCAAGAAGAAGGCAGGAGTTTTATAGTTGACCAGCACAGATGCCATCAGAGAGTTTCACTACAAGTTAATTTTTTCTCAAGCATCAGATTGCCTCTATCTGAAACTCTGACATGGGAATCAGAGTGTGTCTGGCTTGCTGTTCTCTGACCTCCTGGGAATTGGCATATGGACTTGAATTGTCCCTCTTATCAGACACTGGCTCCTGCTTAAAAAGCATCTATCCGTGACTGACCCAGTTACTGTTGTCCATCTATCTCAATTTGTTTGTCCTGACTTTAATCACTACCTACACAGATTATCAAATACAACTCACCTTCGACCCAGATAAATATCGCAGTTCCTAATTCTAAAAATACAAGTATTTTGATAGGTTAAAATTTGAAATTAGTTACTAAGAATGTTGTATTATAGTTAACTTTTAAAAAGTTTTAATACAATAATTATCAGATGGGGAGTCTTTGTAAGGCTATTACCTTCAGAACATGAATTCTACCTTCTATGTAAACGAATTCATTTCTCCTAAAATCATTTTAACTCTAAGAAGTTGAGAGTATCATTGGATTACTTTAGCACAGACAACAATATAATTAAAATATGAAATAGATGGTTTCTCAAGGACATTTTAGCTCCAAGATTTTTTGAGTCCTTGATTACCATCTGGTTCAATCTCCAAAAGTGAGGAAATTGAAATTTCTTTTTTTTTTTTTTTAATTTTTTTTTTTCAACTTTTTTTTTTTTTTTTTTTAATTTATTTTTGGGACAGAGAGAGACAGAGCATGAACGGGGGAGAGGCAGAGAGAGAGGGAGACACAGAATTGGAAACAGGCTCCAGGCTCCGAGCCATCAGCCCAGAGCCCGACGCGGGGCTCGAACTCACGGACCGCGAGATCGTGACCTGGCTGAAGTCGGACGCTTAACCGACTGCGCCACCCAGGCGCCCCGGAAATTGAAATTTCTTGTACCTCATGAGGAGATAAGCTTGACTGTTTTCAACTGACATATTTATTCTAGATAAATATAAGCACTCACCTACTCAAAATCCAGACTTTGATATCTACAATGAAAGAACATATAAAGGTTTTGAAGTAGTTGCATAATGTAGTTGTTTTGATCTAGGTTATAATTATTCAGATATTTAAGCAAGAATAAAAGGACACTAACCTGACTTCTGTTCATTTTCCAAAGGGAATTTAATAACCAAATGCATTCTGTCTTGATCTTGCCATTAGCAACAAGTTGAATAGCTTCCATTTAGAGGGTCTATGATAGATTTCAGAATTCAGGATCCACTTCTATTCTGCTAGGAACTGCCATGATCTAGTATGGCTGCTAAACTGTAAGGTGGTACTCCAAAAATCAGTTTTATATTTAAAGTGGCTTATGTAAATTTTCTCTGAAACTTAGACTGTAAACCTTAAATTTTATAGTCACTTTGAATATTTACTATGGTGTCTTTCTGCTCCCACTTTACATACCTAATATTTAGGCTTTTATTTTACCAACCAATTTAGGATTTATGAACCACCCCATGACTTGCTAGGAAATTTTTTGTCTTCTGAGATTATTTTAGGGAATTGAATAATAAACCTTTTTCCTTTGAATGACATATTCTTTTTTTCCCATGATTTTCTAGTAGAGAAAACTATTTTAACTTTCTAATTACAGTTTATCATTGTAAAACACTGAATTAATACAAAAGTATAACAAACAGAAAACAAAAGTTCTCTATAATTTGACCCTTGTCCCATAACCACCCTCAGTGTTTTGGTGGATATCTTCCTGCAAATTGTTTGCATAGGTAAACATATACTGTGTGAGCATACAGTACTGTGTATCTTTTTATACTTGATAATATTTTGTGAATGTTTCCATATTCATATATATCATTTTTAATATGTACAGTATTTCATTTCTTGAACCGACAATAGTATACTTAGTCAATCCATTACTCATGTGTATATAGATGATTTTTTTTCAATTCCAGATAATGGCTCATGAGCATCTATACACTGGTTCAGATATTTCTAGAGACATTTCTAAAATTAGAATTGTGTAAAAGCTATATTCAACTTATAATTGGGTAGATGCTGCTGAATTTTCTGCTGAAAGTTTATATAAATACTGACACAATGATGTTTTAAATTGCCTGAACAATTACTTAATGTGGACCTTACTGAAGTGTGTGTATGTATGTATGTATGTATTTATTTTAATGTTTATTTATTTTGGGTAGAGAGAAAGAGACAGGATGCAAGCAGGGGAAGGGGAGAGAGCGACAGACACAGAATCTGAAGCAGGCTCCAGGCTCTGAGCTGTCAGCACAGAGCCCAATGCGGGGTTCGAACTCACGAGACGTGAGATCACGACCTGAGACACAGTCAGATGCCCAACTGACTGAGCCCCTCCAGTGCATTTATTTATATTCACTTTTATTCTCTCCTCATACCCACAAAAGTAGCTGATTACTGTAGAGATGGTTTTCATAGGTAGGAAGCTTAGCTGTTCTCCAGGTTATAGCTCCACAATGCTGAGCTTCGTCTATGCTGTTAGGGATTCTCCAGAAGCTACTTTCAGTCTTGTATTTTATTTACTTCATGGTATGGTAGGAATCAAAAATAGCAAAGAAATATTAGAAGGAAATATACTAGAATGTTTGGCCACGATTGCCTCTGTGAAATGCAAATATGGTTGATTTTCCTTTTTCTTTTCTATTTTTTCAAGTTGTCTGCCATTATAATGTTCACATTACAAAATAAAATATATAATGTTAGAAATATTATTATATAATAAAAATATTTTTAGATCCCAGAGTCCTGGGGCCATAAGGAAAAGGCTGGATATTGGATCTGTGGTTAGAAATGGAGAGTAAACCTGCCATCTGTCAATTTGCTACTTACACAGAGTAAATCTGTACTACAGGAAAAGTCCATTCACTAACAAGGTAGAATTGGTGTTAAATGGGCAGAAACTGACATTCTATATAGAAAAGAAAAGATAGCAGGGAATGGGAAAATGAGTACTGTGGAGTTTTGTTTTGATTTGGTTTTTTTGTTTTTTGGTTTTGGGGTTTTGGGTTTTTTGTTTGTTTGTTTGTTTTGTTTTTGGCCTATGTGTACAGTAACGTAGCTGAAAGAGAAATGTAAAAAGCATTTCAAATTGAAAGGTCATGGAGGAACAGACAGTAAGATACCTTGCCCTGATACAGAAGCCTCCACAGATTAAAAAAGAAGAAGAGAAGTTGTATAGCTATTTATTGGTTGGATTTCTTGGCCTAGGTATGGCCTAACCCAATAGAAAGAGTTTATAAAGTTATCATCATCGAGGGATTTTTCTAAATAAAACCATAAAGAAAGCAAGCCATGGTAAAATTACAAATTATGAAACTGTTCCGGGTATAATTTATCCTGAGGTAATTATGTCTTATATTTAGAAAAGTTTTTCCTCATGAAATCTGCAAAATTGAACACCCTACAAGATTTTAGTGAAAGGTGAAAATTAATGCTTATTTAGTTTCTTGATTGGCATTTAAGGAAGAGTGTAATTTCAACAAGGGGAAGAGATACAGGGGAAATAGGTGAAGGAAAGCACAAAAGTCAGGATATTCCTGGTTTGTTTGGGGTACTTTGAAATCTCCAGGCTATCTGAAGAACAGAGTACATGGAGAGTATAGTGGGATGCAGGGCTGGAAGAGTAGATTTAGACCAAATTAAGAAGGTTTTTGACTACTTACAGACTTGGATTTTATGATATAGACATTAATGAACAGCCAAAAGTATCGAAGGATCAAAAAGACAGTTCTGCTCTTTCTTGATACATGAAGCAAGCTCAACCAGGCATATGTAGGCTAAATTCTACAGGAGACTTGCAATAAAGGAGAATATGAGATGACCCTAACTGAAGTAGGTACATTGGAGATAGATAAAATTAATTACCACATTGACTGTGGGCAGGAAGAGAGCTAGAGAGAAGATAATTCTAGTATTTCTAGACTGATTGACCTAGAAGATGGAATATTTTAAAATATAGTATGAAATACAGTTATAAGCTTTAGAATTTATGTTTTTTAGTTTTTAATATTTATTTATTTATATTGAGAAAGAGAGAGAACACACAAGCAGGGGAGGGACAGAGAGAGGAGGACAGAGATCCCAAGCAGGCTCCGCACTGTCAGTTCAGAGGCTGACACTGGGCTCCTTCCCACAAACCATGAGATCATGACCTGAGCTGAAACCTAGAGTAGGACACTTAACCAACTGAGCCACCCAGGTACCCCTATAATTTATAATTGTATCATGGCTTTCTTTCATTGTAGCTTTACTTAGAAAAATCCCTGAATAAAGAGAGAATTGTGAACTATGCCCATGCATTAGCCAGCATCTGCACAAATAAATCCAAGATATTAGATAGAAGATAGAACCCAGGCTTTAAAAAGACAAAATTTTAATTGTGATACCCTGCAGTGGAAGTACAATATTGTGACCCTGTCCTCCCATAACACTTGTGCAGCTCTGTGTCTTAGCATATAGTGCAGGCAGTGAAGTCATCTTTGTATCTATGCCTTTCCCCCATTTCAAAGGCAAGCCTATGAAGGACTAAAACCACCTTTCCTTTTTATTATCAAAAGACTTCCAGTTCCCGTGACAATTCCCATCATATAGGAGGTATTTGTTGAACTGAACCGACGTTAAGTATAATGGATCTGAACCTCAGGTCATAAGACAAAGTTGGAAACACAGATTTGCAAGTCCTCTGATTAAAAATATGATCCAAAGACACTAAATATGTATTGGTGTTTTATAATTATGTTTGAATTTTAGAAGTGCTTTATTTTATTTCAGGTAACAGTATTAAGTATACTGAATGAAGATACTTCAGATCAAGGTTACAGGCTTTAGTTATATTAAAAAATTATTACTAATAAAATATATACAAATAATACCCCTGATTATTTTTTCCTGTTATAAACATCCACCAACACCAGATAATCATCATCAAAAACTTCAAATACTAATACTTTTGACCCCTTATTGCATGTTAAACCTGGGGCTAAGAATTTTATATATGTCATCATAATGATCACAAAATTTTGTGAGATATACTCTCCACATATAACAAATGAGGAAGCTGAGGCCAAGAGTTGTATAATTTTTTTTTCAAGTCCACAAAAAAGAGTTGGCAAATAGAATTAGAATTTAAATCCACATCTTTTTGCCCCAAACCCAGTGCTCTTAACCACTATGATATGTTCTCTGAAAACTAACTAGAAGATAATAAGTAAAGATATTTTAATAGTTATTAGAAAAAGAAAGCTGTCACAACTTCCTTTTTATATCCAATTTCCAAATTCTCTCCTGTGAAGCTCAGGTTCAGAATGTCTTCTATATTTCTTACCCCAAGTTACATGCGTAGAGTTGGAGTTTATCAAGTTTGAATAGGGAAAAGATAGGTCATCAAATGAAGACAGTGGAAACAAATCTTGAGAGTAACAGTGCTGAGCCAAGCAGTAATCAAAGACATCAAATATTTAAAGACAAGAATTATTGAATTTGCATATTCACCCTGGACTGATTCTAGAAATAACAGACCAGAGTTCCAGGCTTTTATGTATTCTGTGATCATATTTGCATTAACCAGTCAGCTATCCACTTAATAGCATTAAGATCTGATGGAAGACTAGAAACCATATTCCACTGTGTCCCTGGAAAAGATGGAGTTGGGATTTTCCTAATTAATACATTTTATAATAATGCTTCTCAAACTTATTCTTGCAAAGATTGGTCATTATTCAAAGAGAAGAAGGGCCGTCAGAGAATTACAACATAGAGTAGCACAAGATTTTCTAACCTATTCCTCATTCCTAACCTGCTCTATAGCAATATATACCAAATTCATATGATAATGGGGATTTTTTTCCCCTTTTAACAAAAAACATGTGCCACCAAAAATCAGACACACAGATCAATGGAACAAAAATGCCCAGAAATAAACCCAAACTCATATGGTCAATTAATCTATGACAAAGGAGGGAAGAATACATAGTGGACAAAAAACAAGTCTTTCCAATAAGTGGTTTTGGGAAAACTGGTCAGCTACATGCAAAAGTATAAAGCTGGACCACTTTCTTTACCATGTTCAAAAATAAAATGGATTAAAGACCTGAATGTTAAGACCTGAAACTATAAACTCCTGAAAGAAAACATAGGCAATAAACTCTTGAACATTGGTCTTACCAATATTTTAGGAGTTTGTCTCCTCAGGCAAAGGCAACAAAAGCAAAAATAAACAGGTTGGACTACATCAAGATAAAAAGCTTTTTTGCACAGCAAAGGAAACGATCAACAAAACTAAAAGGCAACCTTCTAAGACTGAGAAGCTATTTGCAAATGATGTATCTGAAAAGTGTTCATACACAAAATATACAAAGAACTTGTACAATTCAACACTAAAACAACAATTTAATTTAAAAGTAAGCAGATGACCTGAATAGACATTTTTCTAAAGACATACAAATGGCAAAGAAATACAGTAAAACCTCGGATTGTGGATAACTTGTTCTGTGAGTGTTTGATGAACAAACATTTCTAATAAATTTTAACTTGATAAACGAGTGGTGTCTTGCAATATGAGTAGTATGTGATGCTGAACATCACATGATCACAACTGAGCCAATGGTTCTTCTCTCTGTCTCTCCCTCTCTTCCTCTTGCTGAGGGATTGTGGGTGATTGTCTCCCATGCTCGGATGCTGGGTCTCAGGCCACAGTGTTTGGCAGAAATCAGGGATTTTTCAGAATGTTGGAAGGTGCCCACAACTGGTACTAGTGTATTTTTTGTCACTTCAAAGCACCTGTGGACAGTCCTTCACTTTTCCATACAAAGGTAAACTTAGGAATGGTTTGCCTCATTCTAGGTCAGGCTGCCTACAGATATAGACCCTTTTCCTCTGCTGCTTTATTGCCAGTTACATTAAAAGCAGTATATGACAAGAGTTTATTAATACCGGCCTGTAGTCAACATTTGTCAGAGCATATACAAAGGCCCCATGCAGAAAGATTCCATTGAGCCAAGAGATAGCAGGGATCCCGTTAGTGATCATGAAAGTCATCCTACACAATAACCCTCCTCTCTCTTGTCTCCCTAATACCAGCCACGAAGGCTTTCAAAGGGAGGTGCAGGTTAATTTGTTTATGTTTCTTTATATTTTATATTTTCTTTATTATTTTGTATTATATTACAGCATTGTAATCATTTCTATGTGAATATCTTTGGGTTGTGCAATGAATCCATTATTTCTTATGGGGAAATTCACTTTGATATACAAGTGCCTTGATTACAAGCATGTTTTTGGAACGAATTATGCTTGCAAACCAAGGTTCTACTATCTGTATTAGGTGGATCCAAGACAAAACCAAATGGTAAGTTTAGTGAAATTACCTTTTCTCCTAAGTTTCATTATGAACAATTTCAAACACAGCATGTTTCCAGAACAAATTATGCTCAAACCAAGGTTTTACTGTACATGAAAAGAAGCTCAACATTACTAATCATCAAGGAAGTGCAAATCAAAACAACGAGTTGTCACCTTAGACCTGTCAGAATAGCTAGTATCAAAAAGACAAGAAATAACAAGCGTTGGCAAGAATGTGGAGGAAAAGGAACCCTCATGTGCTATTGATGGAAGTATATTTCGATGCAGCTATGGAAAACTATATGGAGGCTTCTTAAAAAATTAGAAATATCTTATGATCCAATAATTTCACTACTGAGTATCCAAAGAAGGCAAACACTAATTTAAAAAGATATATTCACCCCTATGTTCACTGCAGTGTTATTTACAATAGCCAAGATAGGGAAGCACCCCAAATATCCATCAATAAATGAATGGATAAAGATGTGGTATATGCATACATATACATACCCCCCAATGGAATATAACTCAGCCATAAAAAGAAAGAAAGACAGAAAGAAAGAAAGAGAAAGAAAGAGAAAGAAAGAGAACTTGCAATTTGTGAGATCATGGTCAGCCATAGAAGGTATTATGCCAAATAAGATAAGTCAGAGAAAGACAAGTTCCATTACCATTCCTTATACTGGAATATAAAAAACAAAACTTATAAACAGAATAAACTCGTGGTTGTAAGAAGGCAAGGGGGTAGAGGAATAGACAAAATATGTAAAGGTGATTAAGAGGCACAAAGTGCCAGTTATAAAATAAGTCATGGGGGTATAAAGTACAACAGAGAGAGTATAACCAATAATATTGTAATTACTTTGATGACAGATGGTAACCACATTTATGTGATCATTTTATAGTGAACATAAATGTCAAATCACCATAAATGTACTCCTGAAACTAACATAATATTGTATGTCAACTATATATTTTTTTAATGTTTGTTTATTTTTGAGAGAGAGAGAGAGAGAGAGAGAGCGAGAGGAGGAGGGGCAGAGAAAGAGGGAGACACAGAATCTGAAGCAGGCTCCAGACTCTGAGTTGTCAGCACAGAGCCTGATAAAGGGCTCAAACTCATGAACCAGGAGATCACAACTTGACCAGAAGTTGGCTGCTTAACCGACTGAGTCACCCAGGTGCCCCTAATTTCAATTAAAAAGTGCCATGGGGTGCTTGGATGGCTCAGTTGGTTGAGCATTTGACTTTGGCTCAGGTCATCATCTCCCAGTTCATGGGTTTGAGCCCCACATCAGGCTCTGTGCTAACAGATCAGAGACTGGAGCCTGCTTCTGATTCTGTGTCTCTTGCTCTCTCTGCCTCTCCCCTGCTCCTGTTCTTTCTCTCTCTAACACTGTCTCTCTCTCAAATAAATAAATAAATAAATATTAAAAATATTTTTAAAGTGCCATCATTAATTTGTTTGTAGCTTGTATTAATTTGTGAATAAGTTTTGATTTATGGTTGTATAATCGTCACATGCATAACTAGTTTATTCCTACTATTTTACTTGTCCATACAAAATTAATGTCATACAATATAATTTGGTTTAAAAATAATTAGAAGTCTGTGGTTTTTTTCTTTAAAAGTATCTGTGTATTCAAGTTTTAGAAACACTTCTCTGGAGGAATCTCATGACTGGGGCAGAAAATTTATCCTTGTTAAAACCAGAGATGGTCCAGGAAGAAAAGGATTAGCGAAAGTAGTCAGTGGTCACCTAGGGTGACTGTATTTGGATGAAGCAGTCTTGGCAGAGATGAAGTGCTACATTTTTGTTTCTCACCAGCTCTACCGGCAGGAA
Organism: Neofelis nebulosa; assembly: GCF_028018385.1. NCBI lineage: Eukaryota > Metazoa > Chordata > Mammalia > Carnivora > Felidae > Neofelis > Neofelis nebulosa. Next base: position 47,166,561 of record NC_080783.1, on the reverse strand, counting down.
ATAGAAGGTCTTATGGATCCCTTCCAGAAGCTATCTATTTTTAGAAAGTCACCTTATCAGAAAATCAGGGTATGAGGCATCAGATTCACCATGCAGGCATATTTAGATTATGAGGGAAATTTCTATGCTTCTTGGTCTGAGAGCACATTGTGAAAAACAAGACACTTTTGGGGGGCTATTTCAGTGGCTTTTTGATGAAGTGGGGTTTTTCACAGTTGTTGACAGTGCTGGTGATTAACTGTGGTATGTAGCTGCATGTTTAACTCTTTAGATTATGGGGGATGGTTTCTTTCCAAAAAGTTTCCATGGTTGCCATGTATAAGCACATCTTCAACAAGAGACCAAATAGAAGACAACATTGTCTTGCAAATCTATAAATTAACAGTAATGGTGTCTGACTTTCATTCAGGCAGTTTATATAACATCGCTTCCAAAAGGCCAATGAAGCAATGAGGGACTAGGTCAAATATATAGGTGTTTCTTTTCTCTGTCAGATGTATGTGTATGTCTACGTGTGTCTGTATATGTTTGTTTTATGTTTATGTATTTTTCTCCCTGTTTTTTTTTTTCACATGTATGTAGAATCTGGCCAATAGGGCATATACTGAATACAGTCAGGCAAGAGAAAGTGAGTCTCAGGTACCCAAATGATTTTCCAAATATCAGATTGAGTTGCCAGTGGGCTTTTGAAGTCTATCTGAAGATTTTTTTTCCCAAATATCATATAACTGATGTAGTCCCAAGGCAGCTATTAAGAGCTGACATACAGAAGTAAAGAGAACTAAGAAAATAAATCACTTTTTTAAAAGTTTATTTAGAGAGAGAGAGAGAGAGAGAGAGAGAGAGAGAGAATCCCAAGCAGGCTCTGCACTGTCAGTGTATTTCTATGAATCCCATAAATAATAATAACGAGTAATATTTATATAGCATGGAATAGGTATCAGGCACTATGCTAAGTGAGCTATGTATATCGACTGATTTCACTTGACAACAAAACCTGTAAGGTGGGTACTATATTATCATCCTCATTTTGCACTGGGAAAAAAGGTTCAGAGAGGTTATGAAGTATCTCAAGGTTGCACAGCTAGTTAGTGAAAGACCTGGGATTTGAGCCCAACTCTTCAGGCTCGGAGTCTTTTATCTACTATAATATAGTGCCAGTCACAAGGGAAAAGTCAAAGAAAACTAATTGTGGTAGTTTTTCATTCTGAAAATTATGCACAGAACTGCACATGTTTACAGAGATTGTTTTAGAATTATTTCTCTCACACATGTACTGAGAGAATGCTTGGTAAGCATTCAGATATCTTCAGTCAAGATGGTTCACTAGAAAAAAAAATTCTCAAGATTATGTGGAATATGTAGTTAAGAATAAATAGCAATTAAAAAAATCACCAAACCATTTTCTAGTAAAAGCATGCAAAACTTTCAAAATGTTTCCTATTATCATCATGAAGATAAACTTTAAAATTATATTTAAAAATATTCTACTTAATAACAACAACATAATCTAGCTGTGTTTTGGGAATATTCAAATATCCTACCTAAGGACTGTTATTTAACGGAAAGAATTTTAAATGAATACTATCCTATTTGTGTTGTGGGGTATGATATTGTTCCTATTCACTGAATCAAAATAAAAAAAGATTTACATCTTTTCAAAAGAAACTAATACAGAGAAGCTTACACATTTGCTAAAACCTAGAATAACAAGGTCTTACATAAACATGGAACCATAGCGGGGCTTGGGTGGCTTAGTTAAGCTGCCAGCTTCGGCTCACGTGTCATGATCTCACATCCATGAGTTCGCACCCGGCATCGGGCTCTGTGCTGACAGTTCACAGCCTGGGGCCTGTTTCAGATTCTGTGTCTCCCTCTCTCTCTGCCCCTCCCCCACTCATGCTCTGTCTCTGTCTCTCAAAAATGAATAAATGTTAAAAAGAAAATAAAAAAAAAACATGGAACCATATTTTCTTAAATTGTAATAACATATCTTAATATAATTGCAAACTTTGGTAGATGTAGCTATTTTAGAGCTGGAATATGAAGAGTGTCTTCATAGACCTCAGCAAAAACCTTTGGTGGAATAGGAGAGAGATAATCTAGGTATAGGAAACGTGGGGGCACAGTTGCCTTCCTGCATTCCGCTACTTGGATGACATGGAGAAAGGATCATCCAGGTCGCATTGAGGAGGGATGGCTGCATTCCGACCTGCACTTGGATGGGTGGATGAGGGATCATGAAGATCTTAAAAATAGTTAAGGTGGAGCTTCACTGTCACCCTTTACACGTTAAGCCACTCTTGGTATCAAACTTCCCATAGTAGTTCCTGCAACAGTATTTCATGTTTTGACTTAGGAATGTTAGAAAAACGAAAGAATGAGAAATAAATACTCCTAGAAAAAAAAAAAAGGAAACACAGTCAAACTGGCTAGAGGAATTTAGATTTTGAAGCAAACAAACACAATAAAAAATAAAATTCTCTAGACAAAAAGAAAGGAGGCAGATTTTCCCTAATTTTAAATGCAGTTACTATGAAAGAATTAAACGTCTCTTGTGTTAAATAAAAATCCTCTTAATGTTTTCTTTTAAGTTCATATTGTGAATTTTTACTGTTTCCTTAGTTAATAATTTATCATTATAACCATTAATTTGGTATTCTTTTTATTGTGCAGCTACATAAAAACTCAGGACATTTATCAGACAGTATTGAAAACTCATTTACTTTCTCACATGTATTTTATCTCTTCCTTTCTTTTTTTAAAATTTTTATTAAGACATTTCTTCTGAGTTTATTTATTTTGAGGGAGAGAGCACAAGCAGGGGAGGAGCAGAGAGAGAGGGAGAGGGAGAGACAGAATCCCAAGCAGACTCTGCACCATTAGCACAGGGCCCCATGGAGGGCTCAAATTCACGAACCTCAAGATCATGACCTGAGCTGAGATCAAGAGCCGGACGCTTAACTGACTGAGTCACCCAGGTGCCCGTCTCTTCCTTTCTATATTGGTAAAGTACCTGCCAAAAATCATTTTTATATTTCATAAAACTTTAAGGCACAAACATCTCTTGACTTACTCTATTCATTATAATGACAAATGAATGAAGACCTTTATTTGAATTAGTGAAGTAATCCAAACAAAAAATATTGAAACATATTGAAAATTGATTTCATGCAATTATTTTATTAGCAGATATATTGCATCACATGTATCTTTAAACCCATTAAGTTTGTTATTCTAAACTTCCACATCTTTCACACCATGGGATTTAGCATGCTTTTTCAATATGTGACTCTTAACTGGATTAAACAAAATGTCACTGAAAGACACAGGGCTGCAAGAACACAAACAATGCAATGAAATTACTTAATTTTACAGATAAAAAATCAGAACTAGAAAGACATTTATTCTTACCATGATTACAAAGTATTGTTTAAAAATGAGACTCAAATTCATCTGGCATTGAATTCATTGCTCTAATTATAGAATCTAATCTAAGGACCTGAAGGCATTTGAATATACTATGTTTTCAAACTCCCTCTGAAATGTTATATGCCCTTTAATGACATCTCAAGTGCTATTAGAATTTGAATGCCTACAATTTAGGGAATTTAATCCCTAAACTACCCATTCATTTTTTAAGACCTCACATTAAAAAATAAACACTTTACAGAAAGAGACATCTACTTTAGATTTCACAAATTAATCCTGATCCTTAGGCTGGCTTGAGGGAAATAAGGAAGGGTAAGGATGTGGGGAGGAGCAGATTAAAATGGAGAGGACAGAGGTTTAGGGATATAGAGAACCTAATTTTTCTTTCACATGATAGAGCCTATATGATGTTCCCTCTTTAGATCTCACATCTCCTTATACTTCCCAGTCATTCTGTAAACATGTTTCCGGTTCTCTTTGTGACTTTTAAGGTATGGCATTCAGGGCTGAAGCAAATCCCACAGACATGATCAGGTCAGTGTGGGACTAAACTTGGTATGTATATCCCTCCTTCTAGATGAGGGATAGTTAACATTTGCAGTGCTTTAAATCCATCTGGGCAGACATTTTGTTTGCCATGTGCTTGCTCGTTTGTTTGTTTGTTGCAAAGATCTGCTCAGAGACTGTCTGATTCTGAATACCATCTGATTCTGATACATGGCTGGGGTGGAGAACCCCTGCCCCTGTCTCTTTTTACCCAAAGGCTACAAATTTAACAGCCACAGAACTCTTCCAACTCTTGTCAACTTTACGTTTAAAACTTTCACATGGACTGCTTCTAAGCAAAATCTCCAATTCTTGAATGAGCACATGTGACTTTTAAAATTTAGGTAGGACCTTATCTTTATCCTGTTAACTTTCAGCTTTCTAGATGCTTTTTAACTGCCCAGATATTTGTGGTTTCTGGTTATGTTTTCCAATATTTTATTATTTTTTCCAGCTCTGCAGTTTTGTTGGTATATTTCCTTAATGTTTGTTTAAATTTGATAAATACGCTGAAAAGTATCTTCAGAATAGCCCTAAATAGCCCAGGCATAGCCCAGAAAAGAATTTTGCAGAAATCCAAAAGAAAATTCTTTTCAGAGTGACCTAACCTTTGGGGATGGCTAGTCAACAAATTCCTAATCTGTCCTGTGACCAAACACCTGAGGCCTTACCCAATACCATGCTCAATTTAAGAGCACCTTACACATTGCTGCTATTATAGCACTTTACCATCAGATGTTGATGCTGATAATTGTGAGAATTATTTTATATGATAATTTGGCATAGAGTTGAATATCATAGGGAAGTTTTCATGTGATATATAATCAAAAGCCTACTTCAAAGCATACTTTAAAATAGATTAGGAAAATTATCACCCTTATGAGACTGAAAGACTTAAACATTTTGAATCTCAGTATTTCAACACACCTATTATTAGATAACAAGAGCTACATTGTTTAAAAAAGCAAAGTTCTAATATACCTTCCACTTCTATTTCTATTTTTTCTGGTAGCAATTTTAAAAAGATTCTTACCAAAAAAGCTAGGGACGTTGGTAGGCTGGGGAGTGAAGGAGTCATTATTCACAGAATCAAGCGGTAATGTACTATTCACAGATTCAGGCAGTAACATATTAGTTGTAGAATAAAGTGGTAATATACTGTCCGTAGTCTCAGACAGTAATGTATTATTCACAATCATATCCAGCTGGTTATCATTCACTGGGAAAAAAATACAGCCAATTAAAACACAGCAGTGTCATAAGTTCATAATTGTACATGTAAAGCAAAGCATAGTGGTTAAGAGTAGACTTCTGAAAATTTTTTCACATTGCTATGTTAAATTAGTTAACAATAAATATTTACTACACTCACATATATAGTTAATATACAGTTATATATACAGTTAAAAAGATAATATTTCTGTGAGCAACTTTGTAGTTCTTGGGCAAAAAAGTTAACAGTTAAATTTTAAGGCAATCCTTCAATAAATTTTATGGTCAGAAAAAAGATGATTGATTTTCTGTGGTAGGTTCCAAAGTACTACTTGTTCTCAAATTGTTATAAATCTAAGGGATTTCAGCAGCCTGATTCTTATGCCTACATTATACTACAATATTCTCAGGAAAGAAAATTAAGTAATGTAACTTAAAAAATATCTATGGAAATAATTTCCACTATACATTTCTTAACTTTCCATTGCTTTACAAAATTATTTATTTTATTTTAGAGAAGGGGAGAGGGAGAGAGAGGAGAGAGAGAATCTTGAGCAGTCTCCGCATTGTCAGAGCAGAGCCTGATGTGGGTCTTGAGATTATGACCATGAGATCATGACCCTAGGATCACGACCTGAGCGGAAATCAAGAGTTGGATGCTCAACTGACTGAGCCACCCAAGTGCCCTCTTTTTTTTAAGTTAACATAGTAACTAATTTTTAGCAGATTTCGTGGATGCAAATGTATCTTCATTTGCATGGCTGGAACAAAAACTGAGTAAAGCTGAACATCTTCTAAGATGCCTTATTTTTAAAGGAATGACTCTAAATGAAGTAAAACGAGATGGGAAATAAACTTACCTGCATCTTCACAGGTGTTCTTGCATTCCTCAAGTGATTCAAAGTTGTTTCGATTGCCAAGGCACCCACCGTACTTGAAACGTTCACACTGCTTTGTGTCATTGCTGTAAAAATACCTAGTCATATAACCTCGACAGATTCCACTGTCTTCATCCAAAAAGCAGAATTCTGGCTTTTCTAGAAATTATAAAAATGTCAGAAAGAATACTCTTTTTTGTGAATAATTTGTGTTGATTAAATGTATAACTGACGAAGTGGAAGTTACTTAGTGAGTAAACATGAAAAGTGAAAGATAAAAGGTAAACATAGAACTTTATCCACAACTGCACAATATTAAATAATCTACTTCATCTACTGTGACATTTAGAATAAGGAAGATACATCTATTGTCACATATAGTTGCTATTGAAATTTCAAGTTCTAAATTTCTCATAGTAAATTAGTAGGGCAATAACTATCAACTATTTCATGAATGGAGAGAATAAAGGCATTTTATTTTACCCTTGGTTTGGAAGCACAAAATATTATGACAAAATCTTGGTCTAATTATGTTTATTAGGCTTATGTGCATTGACATTTAGGAAAGATCTAGGAATATTTCATATTTTTCAGGGGTAGGCTCTCATTAGGGAAAGAGGTGTAATGTCTTGCGTTATTACAATGGTTTCAATTTTTAAAATATTGGAGCAGAAGCTTTGAGGCGTATGGAAGCTTTCAGAGCTATTCTTAGAAGTTCCTGAATACTTATGCTGGAATCTGTATTAGGTGTGACATCTACCACTGTGTCTCTTATTTTTCTTCTTCCAGGCATTGGAGTGACTCCAACAGTATAGAATCAGAAAGGAAATACATGTTCAGGGATTGGAGAGGCATTTGAAAAAAACCTAATACCCATTCTTTGATAGTACTCCAAACCAGACTAAACACAGCTGCCACAAACTTGCGCCACTGTGATCTACATTACAAACCTTGTCTACATGCGTACTCTGTAAAGAAGAGAATTAAATTTATTTTCAAAATTATGACCGCAAGATATATGGGGCTTGAATTTTTTAGGGCAAAGCTCCAATTTCTTCATTTTTCCCCTGCACCTATATTACCAGAGTGGCAAAATGAACTGTAGTATATCCTTTTACATCTTAAAGCAACTTGTTCTTCTGTCTCAGGGAAGCAATACTCAGGAGTGTTTTACTATGAAAAGAGCATATATTTAATAATGTTAAAGATTTCTGCAACAGTTGCAGATTTTCAGGAAAAAAAAAACAACTTCCCATGAGAGCACTGTTTTATTAAATAAAACATTCTATTTAATATAGTATAAAATATCTACTTTCTATTACTTCTCAAAGTACCAATTTGAAAGTTATTTTGTTTATTCTTTATTGCCTCTTGTTTCTCAAGGTGAATGTTACTATTATTCCTATAGTAACAATTTGTGGTTAATTTTATGGCACAAGGGAAAAAAAAACAATTCTAAATTTTTGTAATGCTTTTCTATAAGAGAAAGAGCAAAAAATACATTCAAATATTATTTTGATACATGTTGACCTTAGCGTGTACTTCTTATGAAATTTGAAATCATCTTGACGGAGAATGTAAGAATTCTATGTTTAACAAAAAGGAGGAGGTAAAATATATTGCCTATAAAAATAGAAAACAATAAGAAACTATGCTGAGAACTATAATTAAGAAATTATGCAACTACAAGTTGTTATTTATGGGGATCCATTGTAGGATATAAATTTATTTTAGGACAAAGTTGAAATTGCACATTTGCAAAATAATTCTCCTTGGGCCTATGGTTTAAAATAAGGCTACAAATCAAGAAACTCATGCACTATATTCCTCAGATAAAGTAATATTCATATTAAATCTATATACACAATCCTTGGCCTAAACTGATGCTTGGTTAAAACACAAAATACAGACTTCAAGCTATAGACCAACCTCCACAAACCACATTAATTTTCACTGTTAACTTTTGTTTGAGGCTGCATACTTGACAATTGTTTTAAACCAGACCATTTCAAAATGGTTGCCTTTATAACTGTTCCAATATTGATGCTAGAAAACATATCACAGAGTTAACTTCAAATTGATATGCTTAGAGGTCTTTATTATACATTGGTTATGGCATCTGAACATTTTTTAACACGTGTGAATAGTATTGATAGCTTTAGTCTCTAATTTCCATGTACTATATCAATTAAGAATGAAGAGAAGAGGAACTCCTAACTAGGAAACTAATTACCTACCTACCTACCTCACTGCTCTCTAACAACCTTTTAAGCCAAGCAACTTTGCCACCTACCTCCCTGACTCTTGACAAATGTATTCATTCAAGTTGCTCCTTGATCTTTGCTCTTCCTTTGACACAGCATATCTCTCATCCCTGGGTCTCCTACTTATTGTCATATCTCCTACAAACGCTGAAGTTGAACTCTACAGATTGGGGATTCTGGAGGCTTGGTGATCTCACTGAGCAAAGCAATGCAGTGAACTGGAGTAGGTTATAATCAAAATTGAGGAGTCCTTATTTTGCTCTTGAATATGACCACTATTCTAGGATGATTAAGAACTCCATAAACCTACACAGGATGAACATTTTTGCCTTGTATCTAAGGAAATGATATATATATTTTTTTCTTGAGTTAATTACAATCTGACAAAACTCAGAAAAAAAATATAGATTCATAACTTGTTAAAGGTAAAAGAATTGTTTCTCTGAATATGCTCATTTTATAGAGGAAAGGAAAAGGAAATAGGGATTCAATTAGGGGAAGTGATTCCTGTGGTTCTTAGGTAAGCGCCTGTGTATCCCATGTTCTTTTTCCTCACATCTAATAATGTATACTGTGCTTTACAGTTTATAAGATTGTATTTCATACAGTGTCAATATTTTTACTGTTTGGAGCCAATTAACTTTGCTAACAATAAGATACTGCATTTTCAGAAAAATATTAACATGAATTAGTAAAAAAAATGGATTCTAAATTATTAAATATACAATAAATACCATAATTATATGTTAAATTTTATCTGCATGTAATTTTTTCCTAATTTCACATTTTTATAAAAACATTCTAACATTTAAATGTTGGTATTTCCTTTCTTTTAATTGAAGCATTGAACATTTTTGTAAAGATTAACTCGGCATTTTAAGAAAGCTATTTTAAAATTTGTAAATAAATATATCCACCAATGGTATTTGTACAAACTTTGCCACTGAATTTATTTTACAAATTTTGATTCAAAGTCTAATGTCTTAAGGTTATCACTCACAAAAGCTTTCAACTCCCTCACACAGTTAAATCAAAGTCAGTAAAATTAAAATACACTGAATTTTGTAGCTTTTTCGTGTCTGAGTTAAATAATTTGATCTCATTGTTTAGTGTTATCTCATTCAAATGCAAATGATATAAATGGTAATTGGACCAAGTCAGTTCCTAGACTTTCCTAAAAGGAGAATATCTTTCTTAATATATTGGTACATTTTTTCATGTGCTAATATAATATATTCATCAGAAAATAATTATTTTTAGGTAAAATCAATAAATAAAATAATTTAAATCACAAAATAAAAAGTATGCACACACACTAAATAACATTGACAGGAGCACTTATTGTTAAATATTTCCATTTACTTCTGCATACAGACTGTTGACAACTCAAAGGCATAGATTCATTCAGGGGAATACTGGATAAAGCTTGCCAAAGCTACACAATGCTGAGATATCAAGGGATTAGAGCTCTGAGAACTAAAGATTAGAGGCATCTAAAGTACTGTTCCAGAGATGTTGAAATAGCATGTGCATGACTCTGGAATGTGACTGATCTAATACTAAATATCATGCTTTATTAAAATGGGTGTAAATATAGCATCTGAAGGCTTCCCTACCAAATAGCATGTATTTGTTTCTAATTTTTCATTATATCTACTGAAAACACCATTTCAAATATTGCATGGGGTTATGATGAACTCCGTATCAAAGAAAACTAAAAATTGAATTTCTAAATGCCTTACATACATTCTAGTTAGCATACAAATGAATGTTTACCTTTTTCTAATGTGGTCTCTGTCCTGGTCTTTATATAATCTGCGAGAAAAACGTTATCAATTACCACAAATTATAAATAAATTACATATACATTTCAATTTAAAAAAATTAGAATGATGTGTTTATTACCATTAAAATTATTCTTTCCTATGTCAATAAATTTCTTATTTTATCTAAAGATTAATTTTAATTATTATAAATATGAAGCCATCTGCATTGTAACGTAGTACTGTCTCAAAAATGATGTTGAAAGTTTCTAACACATTGACAAAAGCAAGAATTCATGGTGAACTTCATTTGCTATTCAAAAGATCTGTGATTAAAAGTGATTAAGATATGGGGTGCCTGTGTGGCTCAGTCAGTTCAGCGTCTGACTCTTGACTTCGGCTCAGGTCATGATCTCATGGTTTGTGAGCTCAAGACCCACATCGGCCTCTGCACTGACAGTGAGAAGCCTGCTTGGAATTCTCTCTCTCCCTCTCTCTGCCCCTCCTTGCAATGCGCTGTCTCTGTCTCTCAAAAGAAATAAATAAACTTTTTAAAAAAAGTAATTGAGATAGAATCTACCCCTGAAACCAAGAACACACTGTATACACTCTATGTATGAGCTAACTTGACAATAAGTTATATTTTTAAAAAGTCATTAAGATAATGTGAAATATGGAAGTAAATCAAGTAGCCTACTTTGCATATAAAAACAGACAATTTCTCTAGAGAATTGATAGTAGGGGTGGAAAAAACCAGAATTATCTTTTTTCCTGATTCCTTTCCCTGAATAATTATCTCAACCCAATTACAAGTTGTATTATTATTTCCAAGTACAGAAGAGAAATGAAACAAAAGGTGTCTGTGACATATTTTTTGGTTTAACATCAAAGAATTAATGGAATGACTCCACTCAAGAACTAGGATGCCACTTGTCTTTGACCCACTATATAAAAGTGTGGATTCTAAGTTATAATTTAAATGATAGCTAAATGATAATTGAAATGAGAGGGGTGCCTGGGTGGCTTAGTCAGTTAAGCTTCCCACTCTTGGTTTCAACTCAGGTTATGATCTCACAGTGGTTCCTGAGTTCAAGGCCCCCAACTCTAGTTGCAGGGCGTGGAGCCCTACTTCAGGCTCCTGAGACTCTCTCTCTCTCTCTCAAATAAATAAACTTTAAAAATTAATGATAGGGGGCGCCTGGGTGGCTCAGTCGGTTAAGCGTCCGACTTCAACTCAGATGACGATCTCGCGGTCCGTGAGTTCGAGCCCCGCGTCGGGCTCTGGGCTGATGGCTCGGAGCCTGGAGCCTGTTTCCGATTCTGTGTCTCCCTCTCTCTCTGCCCCTCCCCCGTTCATGCTCTGTCTCTCTCTGTCCCAAAAATAAATTTAAAAATGTTGAAAAAAAAAATTAAAAAAAAAAAAAAAAAAGGGGCGCCTGGGTGGTGCAGTCGGTTAAGCGTCCGACTTCAGCCAGGTCACGATCTCGCGGTCCGTGAGTTCGAGCCCCGCGTCGGGCTCTGGGCTGATGGCTCGGAGCCTGGAGCCTGCTTCCGATTCTGTGTCTCCCTCTCTCTCTGCCCCTCCCCCGTTCATGCTCTGTCTCTCTCTGTCCCAAAAATAAATTAAAAAATGTTGAAAAAAAAATTAAAAAAAAAAAAAAAAAAAGGGGCGCCTGGGTGGTGCAGTCGGTTAAGCGTCCGACTTCAGCCAGGTCACGATCTCGCGGTCCGTGAGTTCGAGCCCCGCGTCAGGCTCTGGGCTGATGGCTCAGAGCCTGGAGCCTGCTTCCGATTCTGTGTCTCCCTCTCTTTCTGCCCCTCCCCTGTTCATGCTCTGTCTCTCTCTGTTTCAGAAATAAAATTGATTAATATGTGGTTTTAATTTACTCATGTAAAAGTAAAGCTGAGTGATGCTTGTTGTACAATCATTTGGTTTACACAGAAAAGCTTTGGTCAAGGCAGCTTATCATTAGTTGTATGGCCAGAGAGACAGGCAAAGAGGGAGACTGAGAGAGAAAGAAAGAGAGAGAGGGAATAAGTTGGCTTATATACCTCTTTCAGACCCAAATCAGCAGTTGGGTTATTTTTTGGAGAATAAAACATCTTTGAAAGAGAAGGTAATGAAGTCTCTTTTTTGAATTTTGAAACTATGTTTCATTCAATAGTCTTTTAAAAAAGATATATTTCTAATTGTATTTTAAATATTAAGGAAACCTCAGGAGTCTTTTTTGTTGTAAATAAAAAACTCTCATTTAATGTGCTTTAATTAGATAGTGAATTGTTATAATAGGCTTATACTAAAATATTTTTATATACAACTAATTTGTTACAGTTTTAATTTATGAGAGCAAAAGAATATATACAGATAAACATTATATCAGACTAGACTGCTAAATAGTTTATACTGTTTTGCCTACAACAGCCATTGGATGGGAACATAGAAATGCCTAATTTCAACGTTCAAGCAGTTTTAAAAGAGAGAACTTGTTTGTTTTCTGATTCCATTCCAAGTTTGATTAATTTAGCTGATATACATGTGAATTAACTCAACTATGTGATTCAACACACTAGAATTTAAATGTTTTTATATTACCAATGATTATCTTTTAGGATTCTGAAAATAAGAACCATGAACACCCAATTTAATTGATAATTATGCCAATTACAGTCTGAAAAATAGATAAGTTTTACAGTAAATTATCCAAACTGTCATATTTTCCTAGATTTATTTACAACATAACATTACTGGGACACGTGGGGGGCTTAGTTGGTTAAGCATCTCTTGACTTTGGCTCAGGTCATGATCTAACGGTTCATGAGATTGAGCCCTGCATCGAACTCTGTGCTGACAGCTCAGAGGCTGCTTGGGATTCTGTCTCTCCCCTTACCCCACTGGTGCACATATGCGTGCTCTCTCTCTCAAAATAAATAAATAAACTTAAAAAAAAATAACATAGGGGCACCTGGGTGGCTCAGTCAGTTAAGCGTCCGACTTCAGCTCAGGTCATGATCTCACAGTCTGTGAGTTCGAGCCCCACATCGGGCTCTGTGCTGACAGCTCGGAGCCTGGAGTCTGCTTCGGATTCTGTGTCTCCCTCTCTCTCTGCCCCTCCCCTGCTCATGGTCTCTCTCTGTCTCAAAATAAATAAGAACATTAAAAAAAAAAAACCATAACATTTACTAATATATTAAGGAGTAATGAGAGTATATTTTACTAATTCCCATTTTAGTAATTCCTTTAACCCCAATAGATATGAATTCACATTTTAAATATTTTATTACAAATATTAAAATGTAATTAATATTCAATAATTTAGTTCATAATTATAGGACACATTTTAGGAATTGTAACTTAATCTATTCTTTTTTCATCTTTTTTCTCTTGTGTAGGAGAGCAGAGAGTAAGACTAATTTTTAATGTTTCTTATTTGTTGAAATCAGCCTAGAAAATATTCTAAGCAGGTAGGAAAATGACTATATGGACAGAAGACTCTCATTAGTAAATAGGTCTTCACAATCTGAACAAATAAAACATGAAATGACAAAGTTAAAAATAAGGAGAATGGAAAAAGTATTTACATGCTCTTTAACTCCTTATGGAGAAAATCCCCATGAAAAGCCCCATGAAAAGTCACTACTAGCCCAACCAATAAAATAGTAATTAATATAGACAGCATACTTTCTAGAGCCTTTAAACCTGTTTGAGGAATTGATGAAATTCTATGAAATTAAATATACCTATTTTAACTTTGCTGTAGAGGCTGACTGGCTATAAAGTTAATGAGAATTTGATATCTTTCATCTACTTCTTTAATTTCCAACACAATGTGCCTATTTTCCCAAAAATAGCAGTCAAAGATAATGTTGTGGGAAAAAAAGCAACTAACCCAAAAGACAAAACATCTTGAAAGCCATGTATCTAAAGCCATTTTGCAAACTTTTTATTTTTTAAAACCTATTAACTTTGTTTCCATGCCTCTATTACATAGGTAAAAACAACAAACAAAAGTATACATATTTAAAAACAACTAACAAAGCAACTTTACATGCACAAGGAGAGCTGTGCATACATATCCAACTAAACACATTCATAGTTCCCGAAACGTTTGGCTTGCCCTGTTCTCAGGCTTGGTAGTTCACAAGCTATAGTTGTCACTGGTCTTCCCTCATAATACAGAATTTCACCTTTCAAGCCGTACTACACAATGTATGTCATATGTTTTATGTGCACCATACTTATACCATCTTCCGTTTCCCTAGGAAAAACACTTAAAAATTGGTATGAATTTCTATAATGAAACATCTAATAGCATTCTGTCAATAATTTATGCTTAAGTAATTACATATTAAGCAAAAACCAACAATTTCTTAAAATAGTCACATTGATCTTAGTTAATTGTAAAATAATTAAGTTCTCTGCATAAAGAGGACCACTTTTGAGAGATTTCACCGGCTGCTTCTATAGTATTCATACCTTATCATGTCAACTAAGCAGCATGTTTTACACTTGAGTAAAAATTGAAACTACTTATGAGCATAATGAAAAAAATATATAATTTAGTAGACAGAGACATGAGCAGGCACGGCGGGATAAAATGACAACATGTTGATGTCGTTATTTTCTAATGTTTCCAAGTGCTTTCAAGCCTACAGTCACATTATTTACTGGAAAGGATCTTTCCCTTGAACAAGTAATATAAATATTTGTGTAAGTAGCATTAATGATTTGTCTATGTGATTATCACATCCTCAATGTGCACAGGAAGAAACAGAATTTCAGAGAGTAACAAGTAACATTCAGGTTGAAACGAAGCAAAGCTTTTATCATGTTTATTACTTTTTCTTTATTAAACTGTTATTCTATTTATAAAAATAATATGTCCATCTTCATAGAAAATCAAATAACCATGGTTGTGTACTATCTGTTTCTAGACTATTTATTCTGTTCCACTGATTTCTGCACTTATACTCGCATCCTCCTCCTCAATTTTTGCAGCTGTACTATAACTCTTGAAATCAGATAAAATTCTCCAAACTTGCTCTTCTATTCAGAATTGTTTTGCCATTTTAGGTCTTTTGTATTGCATATCAATTTTAGAGTTGACTAATTAATGTACAAACAAAAATGTGCTGGAATTTGATTGGAATAGGATAGAATTTCCAGATCCATTTGGGGAGAATTTATATCCTAACAACAATGAGTCTTTCAATCTCTTAATAGGTTTTCTATCTCTGTTTATTAAAGTCTTCTTTATCTGCCAATGACTTTTTAACAATGTTTTATAGATCTCATTGTACATGTTGTGCACTTTTGAATTTATATCCACCCCTAAGAACTTCATGTTCCATTATTTTAAATGGAACTGTCCTTTTAAAAATTTTGTCTAATTTTCTATTTGTTCATTGCCAGTATATGTGTATATAAATATTTACACTGTCCTTTCCTCCAGTGAGATACCTAAAATCTTCTGCAAGTTCTTATAATTTTTCATCAATATATTTGGGTTTTTTCCCAGTTATATGAGAACTCTGGGAATTGTCCCACTTACAAATCACTATAATTATTTTCTCAAACTTAAGGAATTTCATCAAATGCATGCAGTTTTGTTATTCAGTGACAAATTCAAAGGGACCCTTATCCAGACTTTTTACCTTTTTCTCCACATATGTCCATTGTCTCCAACATATTATGCCTCAGAGCCCAGTCACCTCAATCCCTAATCTCCAATTCCATATTCTCTACCAGGGAGACCACGATGCTGTGTTTGGGCTCCCCTCCATTGACTGTGGTTCGAAGCACGTTCATGCAGAAAGCTGAGAGAAGGCAGGCCTCACCTCACGTGCCCCTTCTCTCAAAGATCGCAAGCCTGCACTGCCTTTTTTGTTTTAATTTTGTTTAATGTTTATTTATTTTTGAGGGAAAGACAGAGCATGAGCTGGGAAGGGGCAGAAAGAGAGGAGACACAGAATCTGAAGCAGGCTTCAGGCTCTGAGCTGTCATCACAGAGCCTGACATGGGGCTCGAACCCATGAACCATGAGATCATGACCTGAGCTGAAGTCAGACACTCAACTGACTGAGCCAGCCAGACACCCCTGCACTGCCTTTTGATCAATGTCTGCAAACAGTTGCTTCATATATTTTGTCCACTTTTCTAGTCATTTGTATTATGAGAGAAAATTCAGTTCCAGCTACTCCATCATAGCTGAAGATGGAATTGCTCCTTTGATGATTTTTTAAAAGTCTAGCAATGCTTTTTCTATACGCCAGCTATATCCTTAACAGTAGCTTTCTATATAAAATGCTCAGGTATTCAAACAATAAAACATAAGTGGCTTTTGAAGATATAATAAGGATATGGAAGCAAGAGACTCATATTTATACATTAGGTATATAAACAGATAATAATGTTTTAGAAGATATTATAAGCAAGACAGTCAGTGAAGAACCAAATGATTATGTTTGATTAATTCCTAAAGAAAAGGGTAACTTTTGCACAATGGTGAAATAAACGATTTGTGAATTGTAAAAAAGAAACAAGTATGTATTTCAGGAAAGAGGCCAGGTGATGAAAATGTGTTGGCTGCTAAACGAAAAAGTGAGAATTACAAAGAATGAAGCAACCAGGCCTCTGAGCCAAGGTGCTGAACCTGAGTGATATTCAACTCAACACAGAAGGATACTTGGCCCAGTATGGAAGAGAAAGAGGTATAATGAATGGAAAATGACTCGGCAATCACAAAAACCAAAGGCACTACAGAGGATCACTGAACTGCTTAATCTGTGTTAGTAACATTTCCAGCACATCTATGGAGAAGAAAGAAGGAAATAAGTGCTCTGAGGTCAAGGAAATACATTCGCATCAATCCTTTTCTGTCAGCTCTGGAACATACAACAAAGCACCCCACAGAGTCACAGAGGAGAGAGGTTCTCTCTTTTCACCACACTGACATTTTCCCACAGGCAAGAGCATCATGATGCCAAGGCTGTTTTGTGAAAGCTATTCTGGAAAACATTATCAAAGTGAAAATGCACAGCTGCCTGTTTTGCGAAAAAGCAAGGCACCTAGCGTTACTAACTAAAGATATCGTCTCTATAGCACTACAGTTTCACTCAACGAGCTAAGAACACACTGTGGGGAAATTTGGGGCTACAAACTGGGGAAATAAACATAATTCAGCTTCTTCTATCCTTCAAATAGCTCACAATTCAGAAGAATAAAACAGAGACAAAAGCATTCAAAATGTGACCAGAAGTGATTTGGGATCTATCACAATGAGATGAGATGAAACCACATTATAGTTTGTAAAATTCAGGAAACAATGTTGTTTTAATAGGATTAAAGCAAAATAAAAGTGTTCAATAAACCTTAACAATATAATATATACTTTTAAGCATTATTACTTAGTAAAAATATGAAAAGTTGAGCTCAGTAAAATCTACAGGGGTCAGTAAGTATAGTATTTTCTACAATATTCCAAGGTCCCAGAGAAAATGACTTAATTTTCATATATATATATATATATATATATATATATATATATATATATTATATATATATATATATTTCTTCTTTTTTTAATGTTTATTATTATTATTATTATTATTTTTGAGAGAGAGAGAGAATAGGAGAGGGGCAGAGAGAGAGAGAGAGAGAGAGAGAGAGAGAGAAAATCCCAAGCAGGCTCCTCACTGCCAGTGCAGAGCCCAGTTTGGTGCTTGAACTTACAAACTATGAGATCATGACCTGAGCCAAAATCAAGAGTCAGATGTTTAACTGACTGAGCCACCCAGATGCCCCTATTTCTGCTTTCTGATGCAGTTTAGAATTTTCTCATTAGTAGCCACTGAGAGCCTTAAAGTGGATTCTCAGATTCATTATTTTGACAGGAATAGCTATAAGATCACTGTACTGATAAGGAAAGACTAAGTCAGTGTGACTAACAGTTTCTTTCCTGCCAACTCACAGCTGCCCAGGAAGACTGAATTATACTCACTTCATTGCAGATATAAAATCAGTGAACTTAAAGGTTTTTCTTCTTTATTATGGAGAAATAAATATAGGATAATAAGTGGGGCTTAATATAACTTATGATAACTGATATAAACAATGAAAAACGATATTTGCACAGGAATGCCAAAAATGTGAACAAAATGTTCCTTGGAATGTTAAAATAGTTTAACTTTTTTTTCTAAAATTATCAGATCTATGATTAGATCTAATAACCCTGAACTTTTTGAAAAAGTTAAAGGAACCTAATGGCTCTTGGGTGATAATTGTCCCCAGAAACCTACCTCCTATACATTTTTCTTCGCACTCTTCCAGGCTTTCAAAGCGATTCTGATTTCCTTCACATCCCCCATATATAAATTCTTCACACTGTTGAGTGTGAATATTGAAAAAAAATTTCGTAAGGATTGCTCTGCATGGGCCATTATCTGCTTTCAAAGCACAAAATGAATGTGCAAGTTTCAGTGGTGGTAACCCATCATCTACAAGGTAAAAATAAAAGATATATAAGCTTTCATCAACACTGCAATAATGTTCTTTATTTTCATTTCCTTTTCAGAATGTCCTAATTTTTCTGAAAAAGTACAACAGAAATAACACAGGCTGAAGAAACCATGACAAGTTATTCAAGATTATCAAACAGGTACACAAAGTTTATAAACACACCAATGAAACAGGTTTTATCAACTATTAGAGTTTAATAGTTGATTACTGATTATTAAAGGAAAATGTAGAATAGTTTTCTAGACTCTTGTTATGGATTTGTTTAAAAATATACCAGTTGATCAATGTGGAACTGAGTAGCAATTGTAAGGTAACAAGTGTGTTGACATTAGAAATTAAATAGAGACATCTTTTTAAATTCAACAGTTTTTAAGGGCAGACATTAATATCAACTCTTTGCTTTGCTCTCTAATCCACAGTTGTGCCATTTTTTACACATAACTTGTTACAAACAATAGTATATCTAGATTCATATATATGTGTACTATATGATACCATGTTAAACCATTTCCCTAATTATGAAAGTATAGGTGTTTGATATTACACGTACATATATATCATGGTCCATTCTTTTACTTACCATGGTTGGTAACGGTATTTTAGCAATGTTGAAAAAGTTATACAACACTGTCTATGTTTTAAAATAGAATGAGGCAATTATTTTGATCTTGAGTTAGAATTTTTTTCCCTCAGTATTCCATCACTTATTTTAGTCACAGAAGAATTTCATATCTTGTGAAGGGAGTTGTACATACAGAAAACTCAATTTTTTTAATTTTAACTTTTTTTAATTTAATTTTTTTATTTTTTAAAATTTACATCCAAATTAGCATTTGGTGAAACAATGATTTCAGGAGCAGAATTTTTTAATTTTATTAAGTCCAACAATAGAGGCCTAATTTTAAAGAAGTTGCATTTGCTTATAGATTTATCAGTATGATAGACATGGACAATTGTGGCTGGTACCACCAAAATAATAAAGACCAAATAATGCCATTTCATACGTCTGAGGATTGTCTATAATATATTTTCTAAGACTTTAAGTATTCACTCTGGTCACTTCTGAGGGATATTGAAACCTCAAAATGACCTAAACCAATTTGCCCTTCAGAGGGCAGCAGTATTCTGCTAAGTGAAAACTGATGAAGTCTAGGTATCTAGACTTTAATACACTATAAAATAATTTACATTGAAAAATATGAATGAATGTCATCATTGTAAAAATATATGCAACACTTTAAAAGCATTAAATAAAAAAAGTTTGTGGATATAAATCATCGAGAAGGAAATCAGTGTTGAATTCCTGTAATTTCAAAATTTCTTGAAATTTCAAAAAATTTCTTGAATTTTTTGAAAGAGAAGATAGGCATATCATCAAAGTTAGAATAGGTAAGTTTATGTAATGTCTTCTACCCTTCAGGTTTTGTTATTTTAATGATCTATATCGAATTAATGTCTAGCTTTAGCTATATTTCAGTAATGTTAAAATTTTTTGTGATAAAATAATTGGAATATTATTTTTCATTTTCTATATGGGTCATAAAATGATAAGTATGCCCTGAAATCTTAGAAGGATTAAAAATATAGCTTTCTATGCATAAGTTATTAATATGCTGTTTCACTCCATGGTAATTATTTATGAACATGTAAATTTTATCTCAACCCCTTAATGCAACTTTTATTTTTATTTATTTATTTATTTATTTTTGGCTTATATATTTTTTTCAATATATGAAATTTATTGTCAAATTGGTTTCCATACAACACCCAGTGCTCATCCCAAAAGGCATCCTCCTCAATACCCATCACCCAACCTCCCCTCCCTCCCATCCCCCATCAACCCTCAGTTTCTCAGTTTTTAAGAGTCTCTTATGTTTTTGCTCTCTCCCACTCTAACCTACTTTTTTTTTTCCTTCCCCTCCCCCATGGGTTTCTGTTAAGTTTCTCAGGATCCACATAAGAGTGAAAACATATGGTATCTGTCTTTCTCTGTATGGCTTATTTCACTTAGCATCACACTCTCCAGTTCCATCCATGTTGCTACAAAAGGCCATATTTCATTCTTTCTCAATGCCATGTAGTACTCCATTGTGTATATAAACCACAATTTCTTTATCCATTCATCAGTTTAATGCAACTTTTAACCATAAAAAAAATCTCAGTTTAATTTATAAAATACCATATCACCATTTTTATTTCTTTGATAATATAATTGATATTTTTTTCAATTGAAATAAATGGAGCTGACAAATTATAGAACAGTTAAGTTTTCAGATTCCAAATGTGATAAGGTAGAAAAACATAGAACAGAGATTTATTATGACATATAGATCTTCATCTACAAAAGACGTATATACTTTCACACCAAACACAATTTTCATGAACTGGCTAATTACAAGTTATAATACTGGTCAAACCTTTAACTAATTTGAATTTTATGCACCTGTGCACTTGTCTGTTTTCAGCTTCCTGTGGGGTATGTGCAGTTGAAAAATATAATTTGGGTGTTTATACGATATTTTTAAGTAACTTTTACACCAATTATATAATGTCCCAAAAGCCAGTCAATCTCTATAATATATATGTAAATAGTTTACCAAATGAGTAAATAACTGTTGATTAACATATATAAATTTAAATCTCATTTCCTTTTCTTTTTAATGATGTACCTAATATTTTATGCCGATGAACTTTTTGAATATGATTGGCTTTAAAATGTGTCTAAAAAAATAAAAAAATTAAGAAATAAATAAAATGTCTCTCAAGGCATATTAAAAGTTTCTGGCATCTAATAATGTGTACTTCAGAATTATAAATTTTGCTTAAATGTTCTTAGACTTCCCCAAAATTTTATTTTCTTAAATTATACACACAGGTGCTTTTTTCTATAGTTCATTATAAATGTTATACATATAAGAGCACTTATATATAATACATATACATTATATATAACAGCATTTTAGAGTTGGTAAAAATATTTTCCATAGATAAATATGTAAATATAAAGAAAAAATGATTTGTGAAAAAATATCTTTCCCATTCATCACTGAAATTACAGTTGTCAGTTTGAGTTCAATAATAACTGAAAGCCTTTTCTGAGCGGTAGTATATTTGTGAATAATTGTAAATGCTGCTTATATTCCCTTTCTTTACTTAAAGATTTAGAATACTGTGACTGACGTTCTGAACTGTTAAAAGTTGTGAGAAGCTAGAAACTTTGCCTCAAAGACTCTAAGCAGTGCACTTGATTCAGAGCAGACCCACGATAAGTATCATTGCATTAGCACAATGTATTTGTGGATGCGTTTTTATGTGACCGATAAAAATTTGACCTGTCAGTTCTATAAATGTCTGATCTTAGAATAGGTCTCAGGATCTCAGGAGTCACATAAATAATTTTGAGAATTAGCTAGGAATAATAAATAATATTCGGATATTTTGAAGCTTATGGCTTATATCCCATTTTTTCAGAAATTCCTATAGCGCTCCTCATATAATATTATGGTTCCTTATTCCCACGCTGATGCTACCTCAGATCTTCAGAAATCTTCACATCTTCATTGATGACTCCTCTGATTTTGACTTTTGATGTATTTGATTGTCCTATTCATCATGCCAAAACTTTTACTTTACATTTTGTCTATTAAACAAATAGCGCTCCCTCAACTTGCTATTTAGTAATTATGCCACCAGGTGGCAGGCCATCACCACAAAAACGAAAGCTAGTACCATATTTGTGCCTGTAGTAGTAGTAACAGCTGTTGTTTATGAATTGTGCTCCAGACATTTTGTAATTGTATTATTTAATAATCACAACAACCTTCTTAATTAGGTATTTTTAAATACCATTTTAAAAATTATAAAATAGCACTATCGAAATTAATTGCTCAGTTCACACTATAAGTGCTGGCTTTAGAATTGACCCCCACATAGTTTTACACCAAATATCTCACACATTCTTAACATTGAGTGATACTGTCACAGATCTGCATGACTGAGATTCCTAGATTGGCATTTAGGTCAAGGACATAGATTTAATCCTAGGATTTCCACTCAATACATTTTTTTTCTCAAATTTACTTTATAAAAACTAAAAATGTTTCAATAATGAAAGCAGGTGATTTTACAACAACTTCCCAAAGGAAACACTAAGAATTAATTGTAAACTATATTTTATTAAGTTATTACCTAGTTCTTTATCGTTACTGTTCACATTTTAATGTATTTTTTAGATGAATCATGTATTAGAATATTGTGTTGTCCCATCAGCTTACGACCCACACTTTGCACATCGCTGACGTGGGGGAGTGATGAGGTGCGCTCCCTTGAATGTGGTGCCATGCACTCCATCCAAAAGGGATGCAAGTCTGTCTTGGTTTTTATTTCTTACTTTGGATAAATCCTTTTGAAAGTTAACAATCGTGTGTTGATCATGTGTCAGGCACTGCGCGGTCAGGGCGGATGTGATAGTACAAATATCAGGTGGCAGCAGACACCCTGCCCGCCCCCCCCCCCCCCCCCAAACACACACTCTCATGTAGCATGCAGACACTGAAGACTTACTTACATAAATATTCAGGACGTTCAAGGTGCTGTGTTTGTGTGTACTAAGATGCCTAAGCTTGTCTGAAGGATCAGGGAGAGCTTTCCTGAGACTTGAAACTGAGACTTGAGGAAAGTGTTAGTGACAAGGATCTGCCTAACACCATGTAACTAGAAAACACATACAGAGCAGTATAACAGGAATTTAATCTGATGCAGCCAGACAGAATTATGGTTTATATTATGTCATTTTTGTCATTGATTTCTTGTATTTTATGTCTCATAGTGAGGATTACAATCTCACTCTCCCTTCCCCCTGCCCTGGGATGTTGGATAGAAGGCTCATGATAATATTTGGGGATATGTCACATCCCTTTTAGAGTCCTCATTCTCCTAGAACTTGTTTGGGAGTCTAGAGTTTTAATGGAATTTACTATTTAAGAATGCAGCCATATGCTCTGACTTCTCCCTGCCACAAAATGTGCCAGGTGCTTCTACGCAGTTCATATAACAACCATATGAACATAATTATTTACATCTTTATATATAAAGATACTGGGAGTCAGAGAGTTTACATAACTCACCTAATTTTGCAAAGCCACTGAGTGACAAACCACACATGCAAACTTAGGTCTGTCTGATTCTAAATCTTATAAAGGACACCTGCTTTTCTTTAAATTCTCCCTGCTAATCTTCTCTCTCCCACTCTAAAGGAATTTTTAAAAAAATCTTGTCACTATCGTTTTTTTATTATCAAAAGGTTTATTGTTTTTCATCCTCCCCGCTGGTTAGACTGATTAACAAAAGGTCTACTATTCCCTTGTGAGAGAAGCAATAAAACCTTATGTTTTCTTATAAGATGATAATACTCTATTCAATCAAATGGTATACTTCTATAAAAAGATGTCATGACTTTGGCACAGTGTGATAAATGGTATCTTCAAAATTGAATGGATTCTGATATGGAATCATGTTATTTAAAGATTAATTAAAAACAAAACCCCAAACCCCAAAACTGGTTAAGACTGTGCACATAGTCAGTTTAGTGACCTTCAAGTCTAACTTTGAGATAAAGATGTTTTCTTAGCCAGCTTGTTTTTTTCTGAATTTATCCAGAGATTTTAAACTCTGGCTTAATTATTGATGGGTTAATTCTGGCTTGTTGGCCGACTGTGGCAACAGCAACATTTTCAGGAAGCTTCTGGTGACCTGGCGTGCATTTTCTCAGGCTAACTGAGGAGATTAGATTAGGTGAATATTGGGGATCCTCTCTCCTCCCACCTCCCAAGATGGGTTGCCCGCTGTTTCCCTGTCGGGATTTTATTCTCTACATTCCTTCTCTGCTCAACTTCCAGAATATCGGAAGCTATCTCTTTTGATAAATGGGGCAAATGAAGAATTAGAGCTTATTTCATAATGCCTAAATTCTCATTTTATAAAAGCAGATTATAGTGTTTATTAAATAGTTTCATTTTTAGGAAATTTTTATAACAATTTTTTTTTTCCACTGACAATAGAACAGTCTCTCCGTGAAACAGATTCTTGAGAACTTGGTCTGACTCATCACTGCTTCCCTAGGACCTACCAATCTCAGGCACATAATATATATTTATTTAGTCTTTATCAAAAGGAAATATATTGAATTAAATCACTTTAAAGAGTGGTTAGATATATGAAATAAAAATGTATTTATGGAAGTCTTTTGTACATCATAAACATTACATACGAATAGAAGCTATCACTTTGTTCATGTTCTCTCACTATTACCAATGACTTGAGATTTCTATCAATGTTTTACTAATTTGCCACAAAAATATTACTTTTAAGAAAGAAATCTATAATAACAGTCATGGTACAGTCTTCTTTTTGTTCTATTGCTGATTGTTAATGTTTTGTTTTTAGATACAGAGCTTTCTGGGATGAGAACTAACTTGCACTAAGCCAGATCTCCCAGTGTCCTGTGTGGCTAGGTTCTCACACTGGACTCATCTGGGAAGTTCTTATTTTGAGAATAAGGCAAGAAAAGGAGAGAATGTCTGTAGTTTCCTTTTTCTTTTCACACTTATCCCAGCCAAAGGGTGGCATCACGTTCACAGAGAGCTGTTTCTACAGCACTTTGCTACCTGCACTTGTCCAGAGATCCTTCAGTGTTAAGATGTTATAGCCTGAAAAAAAGAGCCTTCCTTGCTAAAGTGACTTTTTTTGGTGTAAGTTTCATTTTTTTGTTGTTTGGATTTTTTTTTACATTTTACATATAAGACATTTCCCAAGAAAAATGTCACTTCTGCAAAAGCTAATTTTTCTACACAATGGAGAAAAATATATTAAATTACTGAATTAAAATTGAGAGCTTTAGCTGAAAAAGATGAATGCTTCTAACATTTTACCTGTGACATCTGTATATTCCTCAGCATCCTCGGCGACAGCACTAAGAGGGGCAGAAGCACAGTTAAGCAGCAGATACACAGAAGTCCAAAAAATCTGTTCTTTCTTCATTGTAGAAATTATCTCTGAAATACAGAACCCAGATATATTTAATTAAGAGTAATGTCAAATTGTCTACAGACTGGTAGGAATCTTATGCATGCCTCCACATGTAATTTCTATGACATTTAATGTGTATTCTCACACACTTCTGTCCACAAATTCCATGAGTCATATTTAAAACGTGTATGTGGCATTTACTACTGTAGACAGACATTCAGGACATATGTCTAACATTCAAGTACGTAGCTCATGTTTCAGCCTTGAAAATGCAAATTTAAAATGGCAGTATTTGAGAGACATGGGTAAATCCTCATCAACATGGCTAAGTATGTATTAAGATCCATTTTCATATGCGATTTTATCTGCATCAGTTCTAATGCAAGAATATATGCTACCCTTCTTTCTCAGCCAGAATTAATTACATTTTAATATTTTGTACATTCTTCTGTTATTTCACTAATGCAGGCAACGTTAAATTCCTGATTTCACTTTCCCTTTGTTTCAGTCCTTCTTTTATTTATTTATTTAAAAAAATTTTTTTAAATATTCATTTTTGAGACAGAGAGAAGCGGAGCATGAACAGGGGAGGGTCAGAGAGAGGGGGAGACAGAATCCGAAGCAGGCTCCAGGCTCTGAGCTGTCAGCACAGAGCCCGACGCGGGGCTCGAACTCACGGACCGCGAGATCACGACCTGAGCCGAAGTCAGACGCTTAACCGACTGAGCCACCCAGCGCCCCCAGTACTTCTTTTAAAAAAAAGAAAGGCATTTTACAAATTTTTGTCTTTGTTTCCTTTAAAATAGATTTGTTTTTATAACCGATTTCTGAACCAGGTTTTCTATGAGAGAGCAAACAGAACTGCAGACAAAATACATGTGTAGCATTCTATTGAGTCCTTTACCTCAGTTCGTCCACCCTCGTTTTAGGCAGTTATTATCTGATTCAAAAGAGTTGAACAGAAAAGTGACTTTAAGTGATAAACCAACACATTTACACTCTGAGGGAAATAGATTTCAGCAGGAAAGTGAGACTTCCTCTTTCAAAATGATTTAGAGATCCACAGTAAAAACTAATGGAAAACCACACTGAAATTTTTTTAAAGGTTCTGTCTCCTTTGGATTCAAAGGTGGAAGGAAATGTGTTCATGCAGCACAGGAAGAGAAAAAGAAAGAACATAGGCACATGTTCAGCCACTGAGGATGTTATCAGCGTCAGGAAAGAAAACAAAATCTTATCAGTAAATAGTCACAAATGCAGGAATGGATATTCCATCTAAAACAATTTAGAGAATTGTGTGTTTACGCCTGTAACAAATCATAGCTGCAATACACGCCATTAAGGTGTTTGTAGCTTTGTAATAAGTAATAAATAGTCCCCCTTTGCTTTAAGCATCATAAAAATTACTAGTGAAATGTACAACCTGTTTTCTCACAACACTTTGTAAATGTTAACATACACTTGATTTTTAGTCAATAGCAGTGTTACGTACCTTCTATATCATATCATAAACTATTCGAATCCACAAATAGGTATGTATATATATATGCATATAGATATATAATTTTGAAGAGTCTATCAGCTCAATTTCGAGTCTTTCAAGGACTCTTCTATTTCTATTAGTTTCTTTGAGATATACAACCTTGTTATATCTTGATTGTAAAATATAGCATATTTTCCTGTCCCATGGTTTAGGGAGCAGGCTGAGGTTGGGTGCTTGAAGAACTTGATGAGAATTTGGGCTTCAAACTCATCAAATTATTCTCTTTAAAATATTGGCCTAGATGGGGCGCCTGGGTGGCGCAGTCGGTTAAGCGTCCGACTTCAGCCAGGTCACGATCTCGCGGTCCGTGAGTTCGAGCCCCGCGTCAGGCTCTGGGCTGATGGCTCGGAGCCTGGAGCCTGCTTCCGATTCTGTGTCTCCCTCTCTCTCTGCCCCTCCCCCGTTCATGCTCTGTCTCTCTCTGTCCCAAAAAAAATAAATAAAAACGTTGAAAAAAAAAAATTTTAAATAAAATATTGGCCTAGAGTGTTGCCTAATTTTAGTGGTTTTAGACTTTCCTTAGTTGTAAGAAACACAAGGCAGCTCAGACAGTTTAGGTCAAAAGGCCATCAGCTTATTCATTCTAGAGAAGGTAGAATAATCTAGGATCAGAAAGGAAGGTTTGTGGTTGGATCTGAGAGTCGGGGAGCTGAATACCGCCAGGAGTCGCTCATTGCTACTGCACTCCTTAGACAAGCTTTATTCCCCCTCAGTGCAGCCCAGCCTTCTCTACATAGTAGGATGCACCGCACTGATATTTTAAACCTTAAAACATTCTTCCATGAAAACAATGTGACTGCTTCTCTTTATGGACTAGTTTCAAATAGCTTAAGAATAGCACTGATGGTTTCAATTTGGAAGAATTGAAACTTTTGGACCAGTACATTTGAGATGACAAGCTGTTGGGGAGACTGGAATCGATTTGGGGAAGCTGAAATGGACTTGTTTCAGGTTTGGAAAATAGGAAAATATAGTAACCTTGCAAATCTTAACATAAGTGTATGGGTCTTAGGGTGGACAAGTGTAGCTCCAAGAAGGAGCGGATTGTTGCTTCCAGAAGAAAGGAAGGGTGTCGGACAGCTAAAACTATAAGAATGCCCTGCAGCGAACTACAGCTAATTAATGACACACAGAGTTTGAAATCAGGTTAGCAGATTACCAGTCCAGTCCTCTTTCTTCTCCACAATGTTGCCCCTGAAGAGTGGCCAAAAGCACTCAGCCTTCCAGAGCAAAAGACTGATTTGGGCACACCACTGAAAAAATACTATAATTTGTTATGACACTGGTAAAGCTGTAATTTGTGGAGATCACTTAGAGTGAACTGACTTAATTACATATCACTGTAATTGATTTCTTTTTAAAACTTCCAAAAGCATCACTAACTTACATTGCAAAACGGTAAACAAGACAGCAAACCCAAACTGAAGCTGTACATCGGTTAACTCACTATACCTTTCTGCATTCTACTTTCTTGAATATCTGGCCCCATTAAAAATATCTACTACCCAACCTGGTATCGTACAGAAAGATTGACTCAAAGGAGTTCAAAGACCTGAATGTGAAATATAAAACATTAAATCTTAAAAAAGGAACATAGGATAATATGTTCATGACAAGGTTGGCAAAGATTTCTGAATCAGGACATAGCACCAATTATAAAATAAAATACTCTTAATTACATTTCATTAAAATCAAGATTTTCTGCTCATCAAGATAAGCACCATTAAGACACTGAAAAGGAAGTTGTGAGAAAGTGTTTGAAACTCATGTATCTGAAGATTATACATTGAAAATGTATAAGGAATTAAAAATAAATAATCCAATTAAAAATGGGTTAAAGATTGAATAGGCACTTCTCAAAAAATTATATGCAAATGGAAAATAAGCATATTAAAAAATGCTCAACATAGTCATCAGAAAAATTAAAATTAGCACTATTGTGAGAGAGTACAACTAAAATTAATAAAAGCTGACAACATAAAGTGTTAATGAGCATTTGGACCTTCACTATTGTTGGTGGGATTATGCTATCATCTGAATTATTAGCGTTCCCCAAATTCTTATATAGAATCTTAACTCCCAAATGTGATGGTATTAGGAGGTAGGGCCTTTCAGAGGTGATTAGGTCTTAAGGGATAAGGTTCATGCTCTTATAAAAGAGATCCCACAAATACGCCTCATCCTTTTCACTATCTGAGGACACAGCAAGAAGGTGCCAGCTATGAACCAGAAGGAGGACCCTCAGTCTTACCAAGTCCCCTTTAATTTTTAATTATATAGCAAGAATATATTACATAAAGGTGTTATGTTAGTGACTAGTTGTGCATGATAATATGTTAGACACTAAGAGAGACTTAAAAATCTAGAGGAAGCCTTGAATTTACATGTAACCAACAGAGTTAAATAAATATACAATGTTAATAACAATGCCTAGATAAATTGTCAGGATATCTTTGTATATGCCAGGTACATAGTAGTGGACAATAAATTCATGTTAAATTATTTAACTTGAATAAAAATAGTATTTATCTTTTGGGGGCCAAAATTTAAAACTCCTATACTTAGCTCTGCCAACAGCCTGTTAAGTAACCTTTGGAAATAAATTTATATTTTTAAACCTGATTTATAAAACACATGACTTTTGCTACATTGTCCTTAAATTCCATTTAAGTTCTAAAAATTTATGCATTTTAATGAACACATTTTACACACTTCACAGAATAATCTATAGTTAGTATAGTTTACGTTTTCTATTTTTTACTTTAGTGCTAATTTGCAGCATCAATTTTATCCTTTTAGGTCAAGATGTGTTCTCAGAATATGAGTTAGGCAACGTGTTATTAGTTGTTAGATATATATATATATATATATATATATATATATATATATATATATATATATATATATATTTATGTCAGAATTAAAAAGCTTATAAAGGTTTCTCAACTGTAGGACTTTCATAGGATCCTTATTATGGTAATGTACAATTGTATTTTCTATAGGAGAATATAGTAAGTGCATTTCCAAATTTATATGGGACTACTGTCCCATAAAATATTTTGGGGAAATACTTTGACAAATAATGTTACATTTAAGGAAAAGTCAGTAGGTTTTCTGAACCAGAAAAATATTAAAAAGCACAATGTGATCTGTGCTTTAATAAAATCCAGCATATATGGAAACATGTCAAAAGGGCAAAGTTTAAGGAATTAACAGCTAGAATGTTGCAGAAGATCAGATTGAAATTATGAACAGGGAGTTGTCAGTGGAACCTCAAAGAAAAGGGCAGGTAGGAGAGACTTTTTAAGTATTGATGAAACTGAGTGAGTAAATGCAGGATATGAAGGGCAGATAATTCAAGCACATCCTGAGTAAACTGTTGTGTAATCATAGAAATAGGGAAATTAATGTAAGTATTGGTGTGCATATCAGGGATGAATTCAGACTGGACAGATTGTATGTGAAGGTTATGTCTTCTAAGTGGGCCTGTATAAAGGCAATTAAAAATATAAGACAGGAGCTGGGAAATGTTTCCCTATACCATCATCATCATCGTGAGGTAGGGTCATTTCACCAAGGGAAAGGGTGCCCAATAAATCATTTCCAGCTCTCTTTCAATTTTATTTCCTGTCTTTCCTGTAATTGGTTGGCTTTATGGACACTACCTACTAATCCATTGGCCTCACTGAAACTGCTAATTCTTGAACAAACCATACAACTTCTAGGTTTAAGACTTTGAAACTACAATTTTTTTAAATTAATTAATTTATTTGAGAGAAGGATGGGAGAGGGGAAAGCAGAGAGAGAGAATCCCAAGCAGGCTCCATGCTCAGTGGGGAGCCCAAAGCAGGGCTCCATCCCATGACCCTGGGATCATGACCTGAGCTGAAATCAAGAGTCATGCAACCAACTTAGCCACCTAGAAACCCCCAAAGCACTATTTCTTGTCATGGGAATACGCTTTTCCGAGATACTGGATTAGCAAACTCCCTTCTTTTAGTTGGTACCCTTTCCAGATATCTTCTCCTCCAAGAGATTTTCTTAGAGCACCATATTTAAAAAGTAACCAGCACCAGTACCTCATCATTCTCTATCCCAATAACCTGGTTTTTCTTTTTTAAGCTTCTTTGTCTCTTCATTACTGAACTGTAGAAGTTCTGTACCTATTATGGACATAAATTCTTTGCCAAACATATACATTATAAATATTTTATCTTGGTTTATGGCTTAGCTCTTCATTTTCATATAAGTATCTTGAGCACCAATTTTTATTTTTAATACATTTGATTTTTAAAAATAATCCAATAGTTCAGTAACTATTAGTGTATCTATAGAGTTGTACAAACACTGCCCCCATCAGTTTTAGAATATTTTCATCAACCTATAAGGAAACTCCATACCCTTCAGCCATTACCTCCTCCCTTCCCAGTTTCCCCATTCCACATCTCTAGGTAACCATAATCTAATTTCTGTCTCTATATATCACCTAACTCTAGATATTTCATATAAATGGAATAATACACTAAATGGCCTTTTGTGTCTGGCTTCTTTAATTTAACGTAATGTTTTCAAGGTTCATCCGTGCTATAGCATATAGCAGGATTTCATTTCTTTATATTGCTGAAAATATTTGATTGTATAGACATACCATAATTTATCGATTTGTCAGTCAGTGAGCATTTGTGTTGTTTCCACTTTTGGGCTATTATGAATAACATTATGAACACTTGTGTACAAGTTTCTGTGCAGACATACGTTTTCATTTCTCTTGGGTATATAACTAGGGGTGGAATTGCTGGATCATACGGTAATTTTGTTTAATCTTTTAAGGAACTGCCAAATCAGCTGCAGCATTTCACATTCCTACTAGTTATGTCTTGCTTTGTTTTTTGAATAACGCTTATCATCACTTACATATTTATTTGTATACATGTTTACTGCCTTGAACAGTAAAGCATTTTCCATTGTGAGCATAGACACTTTATGCAACTTTCACATTCTATGTTTGATACCCAAAAAATGACAAAGTAATACTTGATAAATAAGTGAATTAATTTGGGTATACTTTGTGAGCTAAAATTAGGGTACAGTATCCATCTCTGGATATATCCATGCAGTTTTATTTATTTCCACCACTCCCACACACAAAAAATAATAAATAGGGGTTAGCAGCAAATGTGATAGAGTGGTCATTCATCCATATTTCTTTTTCTAAATGTAATTGTCTTTTTTAAATTGCATACTCTACTTTTCTGGAAGTATGAAATATTTCAGTTGAAAAAATTGTATAAAAGGAAATTTTTAAAGGACAATATAACATGAATAGACTAGATTTCATGTTTATAAAATTTTACTTAAGTGGCAGGTATTTTCCAAATCAAAGGAGGAAAAAGAGCAATTGCTAACACCCAATCCAAAGAGATGGTCGTGTGTAGGAGGGATGCCTAAAAGTGAACTTAGAGGGGCATCTAGGTGGCTTAGTCAGTTAAGCGCCTGACTCTTGATTTCAGCTCATGTTATGATCTCACGATTCCTGAGGTCAAGCCTCATGTTGCACTGTCAATGTGGAACTTGCTTAGGACTCTTTCTCTCCCTCTGTCTCTGCCCCTCCCCCCGCTCTTTCTCTCTCTGTGAAAATAAACAAATAAACATTTTTAAAAAGTGTACTTAGGAAAGAGATAATTAGGTGAAAGAAATGTGTTATTTGTTGTTTCGCTATTATGATATTAATATTCTTGAGAGATTATGTGCAAGAAAGGGAAGTAGTCAGTATAAATCTAGGAAGTGAGGAGCCAAAAATGGAAAGGAAAAGGGAAGAACCTTGAGATTTTTACTTGTTGAGGATATAAGCTTATCTATGAACTTTCTATCAACTACAATCCTTTTAAAAAATATGGGGCACCTGGGCAGTTCAGTTGAGCATCAGACTCTTGATTTAGGCTCAGGTCATGATGCCAGGGTCATGGGATTGAGCCTTATTTTGGGCTCCACACTAAGCATGGAGCCTGCTTAAGATTCTCTCTCCTTCTGTCCTCACCCCCCCCAAAATAATCTTATTCTACATGAAATATTATACCCATCTTAAGAAAACTGAGGCTCAAAAAAGAAGTATGATTTTTCCAAATAGAATGAGACAGCTAATATTTGCATCCCTGTTTCTGTAACTCCAGAGTTCATGGTCATATCACCATACCAAGCTGTCTTCCCAAGAATTGGGGAATTCTGTTTTCAGCAATGTCTACGAAGTACCCAGCTTCTGGCTGCCTACAAGGTTATTCTGCTTGGCAATTATATCACTGTGGTAGAGATGACTATATCCCTTATGGAAACCAAGAGCCATCAAATCAATCTAAGTAATGTCCCATGCTCTGATCCCAAGTAATATCTTTCCTTCCTCCCTTCCTTCTTTTCTCTTTCTCTTCTGTTTTTCCTGCTATCCATCCTTCCTCCCTCCCTTCCTTCCTTCCTTCCTTCCTTCCTTCCTTCCTTCCTTCCTTCCTTCCTTCCTTCCTCTCTCCCCATCTCCCTTCTGCCTTTTCTCTTTTTTAGGTTTGTTTAGTGGTTAACAGAAGGAGTCTGGAGTGAGACTGTGCTATGGGCTCAGTGTGTCCCCCTACAAATTCATATGGTATCTTAACCCCCCAGTAACTCAGACTGTGCTGTATTTTGAGATAAGGCCTTTAAAGACATAATTAAGGACCAATGAGATTGAGGTGGGCCCTAATCCAATATGACTGGTGTCCTTATATAAAGAGGAAACATTAGGATATGGATACACACAGAGGAAAGACGTACTACCTATAAGCCCAGAAGACAGACCTCAAAAGAAACCACTCTTTGTTGACACCTTCATCTTGAACTTCTAGCTTTCAGAGCTGTGAGGAAATAAATTTCTATTGTTTAAGCTACCCAGTCTATGGGATATTGTTTTGGCAGCCCTGGTAAACTAGTACAGACTGTAAAACTTCACATACCAGTTTAGTCACTTACCAATTATGTGAATTTGATAATATATGTATCCCCTCTTTGCTTCTGTGTACTCATCTATAAATTGGGTATTTTACTAGAACCTACTTCACTGGATGTGAGGATTAAATGTAAAGGAATTAGAATGGTGACTGCTTCAGTAAATTTTAGTTATTATAATTTGTATAAGTAATGTTTGACATCATGTTGGGTGCACTGTAAAAAAACCGAAGCTCAATATTCATGGAGCTTATTCTTCCTTGAGAATGTTATCTCAGATTCTATGAAGGTCTAGAAAATAATTGAAAGCATAGCACTAACTTGGAAAGAGATTAGGGAGAAGCTGAGAAACATTTTTGTACTGATTTGGTTAGTATGCAAGCCAAGAATTCCTGGGCTACAAATTAGAAGATGAGCAGTACAGATCTTAAGGTAAAGTGAATATTCTAAGGATTGCAGTCAAGTGGAGCTAGAAATATGTTGGCAATTTGGCTTTGGTGACTGGAAGAGAACTCAAAAGGAATGGCAACGGACATTGATGTGAATGAGAACTTACGGCAGGATTCAAAGAGCAAAAAGCTCACAGAGAATGGAAGACACTAAGAGTAGGCTGGAATTACAGCATTCGATTTCTAGTACATAATTTTGGGAAAGACATGAAACAATATGTAGACAGTTACAGATCTATTCTACCTTTAGTTCCGGGAATGTACTCTTTCTTGTTATCTTCTGTGATCTGTCATCTTGAAATTAATCTGGAAAAATTTCATATTGTGTAATTGTGTTGTGTATTATCAGCATGGAGCTTATATAATTTAAAGTTCCGAGCTCACATATTATTGAACTTCTTTTTTAAAGTTTTACTGTCAATTTGCAAGATCAATGCATACTTTGCTATGTCTAAAAGGGAGGAATTTCATTTTGGCTGCTTCTTTGTGGTGTATCAATGAAAGACAGGACAGACAAACCTGACAACCAGAAAAGAGGAAAAAATAGATTGAAGAATAACTCCAATTTTCTGCTCAGCAGTCGCTAACGTTGTTATCCTCTTGGTGTTTATTACTGCCATCTACTCAATTTGGCTGATCCCTTGGGGGCTACCTTTCTGCCCACTAAAATTTGGAGCCTTCTTTTATCTTTAATCTATGTGCCTCCTTGGCTCTTTCACATTTTGGGTGAGTTTGCTGCACACTAACACCAAGGATAATGAATGAAGAAATAGAGAATTAGAATAAAACTTATGGTGAGAGAAGGGGAAGATAAAAGCCCTCCAGTGATTTTTATAGTTTTCTATTTTCTCTGTATGTTTTGAAGGTCATTTTTTATGAGTAGTATTTTCAATGGAAAATTTCCAAATATTCATAATGACCAGGGTCCAGAAATTTTTTTTTTTAACTATTTTTAATAGGCTTCCAACTCTTGTTCCTGGATGGAGAGTTTCTGAACTTGCATAATCTCAGTAAGAGATTTCAGAGCCAGACTTTTCTCAGGCAAAAAATATTTTTTTAATAAATACATTGTGGGAATGCAAATGTTTGGGTGGCTTCTCAAGAGAGGTCTAAGGCTGTGTGACTGCACATTTGCCACATAATAAATTCTAACAAGTCTGTACAGAGCCTTCTTTATCTCTTTATTAACTCCCCCCCCCCCACCCCAGGTCCACATTCTTGGAACACTGAGTCATCATTATAAGCATTATTTTGGCATCAGGATTATTTATCTATGAAATAAGGTTAAAATTAGGTAAAATGTGATGAGATTCTGGCTATAGGGAATATACACCACATTTGTTTTAAGAAATATTAGAAGTGCACGATGCCTGGGTGGCTCAGTCGGTTAAGTGTCCGACTTTGGCTTGGGTCATGATCTCACGGTTCGTGGGTTCGAGTCCCATGTCAGGGCTATTCGCGCTGACAGCTCAGAGCCTGGAGCCTGCTTCAGATTCTTTGTCTCCCTCTGTGTCTCTGCCCCTCCCCCATTTGCGGTCTGTCTTTCAAAAATAAATAAATGTTTAAAAAGTTAAAAAAAAAAGAAATATTAGAAGTGCAAAGATACAGCATTTATAAAACATCATTTTAAAATAAAGTCTTAACATTTTTTTGAAGTGGTTTCTTATCTATTAGGTCACTGTATCTGGACAATAATGCTATACAGCCAATGGCACAGGTATGCTGAATTTATGTTAGAGATACATGAGTTATTTTCCAACATCACATGGCTAGTAAGTGACAGAAGCAAGACTCGATCCTCAACTTTCCCAAAGGTTCCTTAAAGTAAACAAGACTTATGGGATAGAGACTAAATACAATTCAGGAAAATATTATCCAATATGTCAATTACTTATATCTGTATTTATTTGCCTTTGAAATATTACCTTTATTGTGAATTGAAGACTATGAGCAGGCAATATCACCAAAGGAACTACAGTATAAAAACCAGTTTCTCTGGTTGCTAATCCTACAAGTATAATTGATTAACCAATGTAAGAAAATAGCTTAAAAGCAGGCATCTGGGGAGGAAATCTAAATGAAGACTCAGTCTACAATATGAATATGAATCCCAAATAATTCTACAGCTAATTATAATTATATGCTTGAAATAAGGCTCAAATAAAATAGGAGTTTGCTGTTTTCAACTTTGGTCTTTAGCCAAGATTTTTTTTTTTTTAGATTTGTAGATGTGTCTTCTATTTCCTCTAAAATTTGGGGAAAAAAGAAAATATGATGCTTTAAAGATTTTCAGGTACCTTTTTTGCGGTTCCTCTGTGTGACTTGTTCTACTCCATTCATTCAATCTTTGGCTACTGGGTGAATTTTTGTGCCCTCTTCCCAAGTATAAGGGACCCCCCCTCCCACCAGTTTTTTTTTTTTTTTTTCTAAGGCTTTGACCTGTGCCCTTCTTGAATGCGGTTAGCTAAGGTTTGGGTCAAAAGCCAACTTCCCATATTTATGGATAGACCAATGCAGAAATATTTACACAATAACAAAATAATCACTAATGGGGTACCTGGGTGGCTCAGTTGGTTAAGTGTCAGTTTCTTTTTATATTTATTATAAAAAATGTCAACAGAAAAGTAATGAAAGATGTATTTACAGAAATGGTTTCTATATGTATTTTGCAATTATTTGATTATAAATATTTTTCATGATACCAATTTAATTTTTTCATTCAGAAATATCTATAGTTCAGTCCTCTTTCATCATAACTTCTATGATTATAATAAGCTTATAAGTTTTAAGTAACTGGAAATTTTATTTTTCCCCCATCTCTGCAATGGGAAAAATGCAACATTTTTTATTAATAAAACCGTTTAGAAATTGTCTATTTCATTTATGTTTGATTCTATCTAGAAAAAACATAGTATTATCACTTAGTTTTCATCTAAGTGATATATCTGCACAAATGAAAAGCAAGCATTCTATGGTAGTTAATAGGGGATGGGAGTGGGAAAATTGGGGAAATGTTGTTTAAGTGTACAAATTTGCAACTAGTAGATAAAAAAAATCCTGGATATCTATTGCACAATGTAATAATTATAGACAACAATACTATTCTATAAATTTCAAAGATGTTAACAGGCAACTTAATTGTTCCCACCACAAAAAACAAGTGATAATTATGTGATGCAATGGAGATGTTAGCTAACATGGTAATAATCACATTGCAGTTTCCAAATGTATGAAATCAACATGTTATACGCCTTGAACTTACACAAAGTCATATGTCAATTATATCTCAATAAATATTTTTTTAAAGTAAAGTAAGCATTCTGTTTGGTATTGTTAAGATAGTATGAGCCATAGGCAAAATATACTATGACTATGTATTACTAATTATAATAGATTTAATAAACACCTTCATTTAAAGAGGGAGAGTATTATTGAGAGACTGATGATTTTCTGACCATCTGATCTTATTAATATTTACAAAATTAAAACGGTCTTCTTAACTGGGGAAGGTAATACATGTTCATTTCTAAGAAATCATAAAACATAGGGGCGCCTGGGTGGCTCAGTTGGTTAAGCATCCGACTTCAGCTTGGGTCACGATCTCGTGGTTCGTGAGTTCGAGCCCCGCGTCGGGCTCTGGCCTGATGGCTCAGAGCCTGGAGCCTGCTTCCAATTCTGTGTCTCCCTCCCTCTCTGACCCTCCCCCGTTCATGCTCTGTCTCTCTCTGTCCCAAAAATAAATAAACATCAAAAAAAAAATTAAAAAAAAAAGAAATCATAAAACATAAAGAACAGGAGAAGAAAATCCTAGAATAGTCATCAACCTACACACTCAGAGAAAACAAAACAAAACAAAAAACACTAGTGCATATGATTTCAGATATATGTGAACATGTGTGTATTAGTGTATTTACGTAAACGTGAATAATCACAGCACATATGTATTTTGGTAACCTCCTTTGTCATTGAACATGAGGATATAGGTATCTCTCTAAAATGACCTATATAACTCATTTAATAACTGTATAATATTTTATTTTTTATTGTTTTAGAATTTATTTTGCCAATTAGAAAATTAAGTTATCACAAACATTACAAACATCAATGTAATAAATATATTTGAAGTTTAACATTTTAAAATTTCCTTCACTATTCCTTTCTGGTACATTCACAGGCAAGGAATTATTAGGACAAAATCTTGTACATTTCTAAGAATTTTCACGTGTGTAAACTGCCATTCAGGTATATAATTCCAATATACACCTTTTTCAGGGGCTTATAAAAATGTTTATTTCTTTGTCTTTGCCTAAATGGTGTGTATGTGTGTTATGTGTGAGAATGTATATGTGTTCCTTTAAACTTTACCAAGCACTCATTTGAACTGCAATAAAAAGTGACTGTCTTTGTGGACAGTATGATGTCTGTGACCAAATTAGAGAAATATTTTACAAAGTATGAAGATGCAAAGTAAAGATTGGTAATAATAAATATATGCATCTGCTCTGGTATACTATTTTCTTTCAAAATAAATTAAGGGTCAAAAGAGATGAGAGAGCAAACAAATATATTAATGTTATTTCATATGTAGGGTAAGACTGCAAAAAATGAAGTGAAAAGAATGGACGTAAGAGAGGAACAAGATGCCTTTTGAACATCAATCTGGTTCTTTCTAGTCGTTAATAGGAAAAAGCTTTAAATATCCATGCAACTCTAGGTTTTTAGCTGCTAAATAAAGGGTTAGAACAGGTGATAATCTGTGTTGATTTTGAATAAAGATAATATGTGGAAAACACACGTAACAGAATGCGTGGCCTTAGTGGGCTTTCCTTAGCAAAATTTCACCCCTGCAAACTCCAAAGTGTACAGAAGTAGCAAATATCTCCAGAGTACAGCCTAAAGTTTGATGAGAGTAAAGAACCAAAGAAATGGCCACATTTGTTTTCAGAATGGTAAATGTGACTTATCCCAATTCAGGCAACGAGGAAAAAAAAAATGGAAGGGGGTTAAGTGTGGGGGAAAAAAAAAAGATCTTGTTTATCCTTAATTCAAAGAATCATTGTTTGAATCACTGTTTTCAAGAGAATTCCTGACATCTTCAATATCACCAAACATCATACCTCATCAGCATTCTCATTTATAATCCTTAAACTATTTGAGTTTAGCTTGATACTAAACAAAGTAAGTTAGATTAAGACTTTTCTCTCCACTCTGCCTGCTGCGCACTCGCCTGTGCCCCTCCTAACCATGCCTCACAAAATCGAAGAAATCAAGGACTTTCTGCTCATGACCAGGCGGAAGGGTGCCAAGTTCGCTGGCAGCCACCATTCTGCTTTCTTCATGGACTGTTCTAGATGTCTCCTCCGTCAAGATTAAAAATAATAATAATAATAAGGGTAATGTGAAGTTTAAAGTCCGATGCAGCAGATACCTTTACACTTTGGTCATCACAAAGAAAAGGCAGAGAAACTGAAGCAGTCCCTGCCCCCCAGGTTTGGCAGTAAAGGAGCTGAAATGAACCCGGCACACTGATTTGAACTGTATTAAAATTTTAAAAATTCTAAAAAAAAAAAAAAAAAAAAAGAAAAGAAGAGAAAAGAAAAAGAAAAAGACTCTTCTCTCAAAAAGAAAATTGCAAAATAAGGTGAAAAAACACAGTATGTCAAATCATATCACACTATGATGAACATCAGAGTTGAGCTATATACTCAGTATTAGATGATTAGTACTCTTAATAATGTAAGAGTTGTAAACTGGAAAGGGTAATATCTGGGAAACACATCCTAGATAAAGTGAAATACCAAAAACCTTTGAAGTCTTGGGAAGAAAACTTGAGAAATTAGGATAAAGAGCAAGCAAAATGTACAAGAAATGTTATACATTAAAGTTTAATGAAAGGAAAACTCATATAATAAATTCTATTTAAAGGAAAGAATATACCTTTAATGAAAACATGAAATAAATGTAAGGGACAGGATCAAATAATGGCGGGTTCAGATTGCCTTAGATTTTGAAGCACAGTGTGACCCAATGAAGCAATATATTATCATATATAAAAATTATCAAGCATTATTATATGTATCCTCCATACTTCATGTCATAACATCACAAATGTTTACCACACACACACAAAATATAAAACATGAAACTAAGAAGTCCTCCTAACATGTACACTTGGAAGTTTTTATGGAGTGAGTTTAAGTATATTCTGGAATATCAGAAACCCAGAAGCTTCCAGATAATATTTTAAAATGAAAGCTGTCTATGATATGTAATATCATTGGAAGTGGAGTTTGGGAGAAGTGGCCCGATTTGTGAGGAAATTAAAAAGTAAATTCAAGATAATTTGTTGATTAAAATTACATGGAAAGTGAGGAGAGAGAAGAATCAAGGACAATTATAGTTTCTGAGTTAACAAAAAGTCAGTGGATGGTTCCAGGTAATGAGTTAAAAAGAAAAAGAACCTGTTGCCTTAGGAAGGTGATGAATTCAGTCTGAGGCACTTTTGAGTTTGAAGTTTCTGTAAGACATTCATTGGAGCCATGAAATAAGAAGCCTAATACGTACATGTGGAGCTCAGGACAGACATCTCTGCCAGAGGTGAGAATCAGGGGCACCCGGGTGGTTCAGTCGGTTAAGTGTCCAACTCTTGGTTTCGGCTCAGGTCATGATCTCACAGATTCGTGAGTTCAAGCCCCGCATTGGGCTCTGTGCTGATAGCATGGAGCCTCCTTGGGATTCTCTCTCTCTCTTGTTCTCTGCCCCTGCCCCACTCACGCTGCCTCTGTCTCTCTCAAAATAAATAAATAAACTTTAAAAAAAAAGAAATGTGAAAATCAAAGTATAAATGATAATTTCTTCTGTGTAGTGGATGAAACAGTTTTAACACATACTTGTATAGCACTTGCTAAAGAGCAGACATTCTTCCTTTTACAAACTTTAATTTCATGTAATCTGTGACTCTATGAGGGGAGTATGAGGATTAGAAAGGAATACCCTAGAACTAAACTCCAAAGAATGAGAATGAGGAAAAAGGTCTGAGAA
This sequence comes from Neofelis nebulosa, assembly GCF_028018385.1. Taxonomy (NCBI): domain Eukaryota; kingdom Metazoa; phylum Chordata; class Mammalia; order Carnivora; family Felidae; genus Neofelis; species Neofelis nebulosa. The sequence goes on along the minus strand of NC_080783.1, from coordinate 47,124,926 downwards.
GACGACTGAGAAATGGCCAGGGAAGCAGGAGGAAACCTGGGAAGCTATAGTGATATGGATGCTAAGGGAGGCACTTCAAGAAAGTGTTGCAGGTTGACAATGTCTAAAGCACAGATGGTTCAAAGGAAGGCATGGTGGTTAGTGTCAATGACATTGTCAGTACCCTTGCAGAATGACAAAAGATTTGATATAGTTGTGTGGGCAGGTGAGCTGTCGAAGGAACTGGAATAGAGGCTGTGAACACAGCAAGTTAGGGTATCATTTCATGAATGTATCCAGAAAAATAAGAAAAGTAAAGGGAAACTTCTCTTGAGGGTATAGTTTTATACGTTTCTGCCATTAGAGAGAGGAAGAAAAAACTAAAGCAGAAAAAAAAAAAATGAATAGAGGATCCTATAACATGAATAGAAGATCCTGGGCAACAGATGAAGAGGGTCTAAATTTAGACCTGAAGAAAAGAGTATATTCCATTAAAATGAGAGGTGGGGGCACCTGGGTGGCTCAGTCAGTTAAGCATCTGACTTTGGCTCAGGTCATGATCTCCCAGCAGTTCGTGAGTTCAAGCCCCGCATCAGGGTGTCTAATGACAGCACTGAGTGGCTTCAGGTCCTATCTCCTTCTCTCTCTGCCCCTACCCTGTTTGTGCTCTTTCTCTCTCTCTCAAAAATAATAAATAAATATTTGTTTCAAAATGAGAAGTATTCTTTTGGGAGGGTTGAGGAGGTATGATACATTTTCAGATGTGTGAGTGTATGTACGTGTATGTATTTTGCGAAGGAGTTGTTGAAGAGCAAATAGAAAGTCGATGTTGTTGCTGTGATTCAGTTTTCTAGGTGAATAAGAGGTTGAGATTGTTCAAAATGTCAAGTAGTAGTGGATTTTTTAAAATGTGAGGGTTTGACATCTTCTCTAGACAAAATAAAAGGAGGTATTGAAAATTTCTTGTTAAAGGATTTCTGGACCTCTGGGATCCAAAATTATAAATTCATAATAATTGGCCTGTGAAAATCAGTGCTCCTTCTCTCTAGATATCAAAATTAAACTTTTGAAGGATCCAGAGTTGGATTTTATCAATTGGGCAGAGATAAAAGACCACAAGGGCAAGACTTTGAGGAGTGTTGGCAAGAGGAAACATGTAAGTGGTTTGCTATTTAATCATCCACAAATAATTTTTCCTATGTGTACATTCTTTCTTCAAAAAATGTAGATGATATGTTATGCTAGCAATATCACATACTCAGAAATTTAAATATATGAAAATGGCTAAATGCACACTCATGTTTATTTTAGCATAAAAATGTTACATTTTTAATGTAGATATGCAACGTTATGATAATTATCAGATATGGTGACACATCCATCTATCAGATGTAATATTACACAAAGTTAAATTGGTAATGTTAATGACTAGAAGCTAAAGTGGGGGAATAATCATGGTAATATGAATTTTAAAAGCTGAATACAAAAAATGTATGTCTATTTTAAGATCAGCTAAAATTGATGTTCATGCAGAAAAATATGTTTTAAAAAGGGAAAATATATTAGGCTAGTGAGAATATGGATATCTTTTTGTCATTTTTTTAACTTTTTAAATTGTTTCAGTTTTCTTGTTTGTTTTCATATTGAACAACCATTTGTAACCACTTTTTATCGATATTAGTAAGCCGAAAATGTTCAAAATCTAGATCTCAGGGAAAGATAGCCTATGTCTACTCCAGGAATAAACTTATAAATAATAAGCTTCATTACTCCACTTTAATCGTAGTGATTCCATTTCCCCTATGGTGATTGGTTTAATTATTTCTATATGATAAGTTTCTGACCAATGATATGAGAAAGTAAGTATGCTATTTTCCCGGGGTTCGAGATTATGTACTTTTGAAAAAGATTCTTGCTTTAAATGGAGCCACATGGAAAAGGCCACATGGTGTGTCTGTCCATTTGTCTTTATGTGATGCTTGTGACTGAAGCAATCATCTTATAATATTGAGACCTACCTGAGATAAAGACTATCTGCTATAAATGATAGAAATAAAATGACAGGGGAACCTGGATTTGTGTTGAATTAACTGGTCTTGAAGCATATTACCTCTGTGCTTTGTACAGTAAGATAATATAATGAAATAAGTAGCCTCATTATCTAAGCTAGTTGGCTGTGGTTTTGTCCTACACCCAGCCAAATGTAACCTAACTGAGAGTTATTTTGCTTTTATTACTTTCACAAACTGCTTATTAACCAATTTTTTTCAACTGTTTTGATAAAGGATGCTTGGGGGATGAGAAAATAGTATCAGTACTACAAAGCCTACGTAAGAATCCCCTTTTCTCATCATTAAAACTGTTTTAACACTAAAATAATGCCTGATGTTTTGCTATCAGAGTCCGATTTTTAAAGTTCTTAAAAATAGTTTGTCTTTTGTTTTTTTTAGTTTTCATTTTTTAAGTAATCTCACTGCCCAAGTTGGGACTAAAACTCACACAGAGATCAAGAGTCACATGCTCTACTGACTGAAGCAGTCAGCGCCCCTACAAGAGTCAAATTTTTAGATTATGTTTTAGAAATATACCCAGGGTAAAGATAAAATACGGAAAACAATGAAGCAAAACGTTCTGACCTGATAAGTAAATTAATATTAGAAACACAGGGTGATTCAAAAATAAAACAACAACAAAACACATCCTGAAATAACTGCAGACTATTGACTTTATTCGTGTTTACTTAAAGACTGCCAGTCCACTAGGGAAACACCTACTAGATCTGGCTCCTGTTACAGGAAGTCATATTTCCGGAGACTTGTGTAATGTGAAATTCCCTAATGTTAGTTAATAGGTCACATCATAACACTTATCTGTGTTTTAGATTGTAACAATCTCATTGATAAAAAACTTTGTTACTCTCTTTTACATTCAGAAGCAGTTGTCACATATGATTTTATAAAGCTGGAGAGTTTCTTCTAAGAATAATACATTAAAAGCTGTTCACTGTGTGAGCCTAACTGCTTGTCATGTATAATGTGAGAAATAAAAGTAAAGACAATCCCATAGAAAGGAAATGGTGACAGTAGGGAGAAAAAGCGAATATCTTCATGTTATAACCCAAAAATAAAAACTGAAGTGGAGAGCATGATGATACAATTAGATACTATTAGAGATAAAAGAAACCATAGGGATAGGTATTTTTTAAGGAGAAAACTGAATCCCACAAACAGACCCCCCCCCCCCCCCCGCCAAAGTCTTACATTTGCAAATTGGCAGAACTTCAATTCAAACATGGGAATTGCGAACATTCAAGGAAAAGGCACCTGGTGCAAGAAAGACCCACTGTTCTTGCAAATATCTTCCTCTTTTTTCCCCCAAAGTGGATTTCAGGTTATTTACAATCTCTAGAAACTAACATTTCATCAAGTTCTAACTAGGGGATTTTATTCTCTGTTTTGGACCTATGTCCTATAAGTAAAATAAGTCAAGAAGAAACTCATCAATTAAAACAATTTAAAATCTTTAAAAATTTTTCTATGTTTATATCTTTAAAGAGGAAAAATAATCTCCCTTTAAATAATACTAAGAAATACTAATTCTTATTGCTAGTTAAGAGAGAACAGAGACCTGGGAAATTGAGAAGGAAAATTGAGAAGTGATGGGCAGGGAGAGAGGAGAATAAAGAGATAATTAGAAGTTATGAGTCGGGAAAATGTAAATATGTATAAATATTTCTAAAAATCTGTAAGTCAAGTCTGAAGAAAATATGATATAAATCTTCAAATACTAAAAATATAATGAACAAAGAGAAATCACGTAGAAACTCATAATAGAGGAAATAATGCCAAAGATTGTTTGTTATATATTTACCCATGATTACCAAAAGTCTTTTAGAACAATATGCGTGGAATTATATTGTCTAGATTTTACAGTTAAATTTGTAAGACTTTTTTTTTTTTGCTGTTCAGAAGTAGATGTCATTCATTTCTTTGAGTTTATCTTTCCTTATCAGAGTAACTCTGCTTCCCATACTAAGTTTATTTAAAAGCAAAGCGTTTCACAACATACTGTATTCATGTCTTTTCTTTAGCAGGAGGAGGAGGACAAAAGTTGGTATTCTATATCAAACCAAAATGGAGGTTTCTGAGAATTCAGTTCTGCTTAACTACTGAAGCCAATAGCTTCAAATAGAAGGAAATAGAAAAGATACAAATGAATACAATAAATACAGCTGTGAGGAGAAAGAACTGAATATATTAACTGTGGTTTTTTTTCTATTATTATCAACATCCATATTTAAAAAGAGAACAATATTGAAAGATCTACAGTTGCTTCTATTTTTCCTACTTTTTATATTTGCTTTTCTAGGTACCCATTATAGAGCAAGATAGGAAAATGGTATTGCAGGACCATTGCTTCTCTATATAACTGTCTATCTATCTATTTATCTATCTATCTATTATCTTTTGGTTATACAAATACTGTATTAATTCTAATGAATCTATTAACTCACATTGAATGTAACATCTATGATCAGAGGGTGTACGTACTTTGGAAAAACACAGAAAAATGGTTGAGACCCTCCTAATAGGGTTCAAATTAAAACTTTGATTCATAGCTAATGCAATTCAGGTTGATATTACCTTTTTTTATTTCAAGAATCAATAACTAAAGTCTGGTCAAGTTTTCTCATTTCCCCTCAGAGTCTCCTGTCATCACAGATTTTGTCTCTGTTTAGACAAATATATTAGAAACTTCTCAATTTTCTGCTTCTGCTTATCTTAGTTTATATGAGAAAAGGACAGCAAAATGTTAGCCCATGTATGGTGTGGGGGGCCCCAAGCAGACTGCCTCGGGATGGGCCACTTTGGCATAATGATTATTCTGAGCTGAAGGCAATCAACACCTTACGAGCTCAAGAGAAATTTTGGGATAACCTGGTGGTTCAGTCAGTTGAGCGTCCAACTTCAGCTCAGGTCATGATCTTGCGGTTTGTGAGTTCGAGTCCCACAGTGGGCTCTGTGCTGACAGCTTAGAGCCTGGAGCCTGCTTTGGATTCTGTGTCTCCTTCTCTCTCTGCCCATCCCCCACTTGTGCTCTGTCTCTCAAAAATAAATAAATAAATGTAAAAAAAAATTTTAAAAAGAGAGAAATTTTTAATTTCTTTCCCAGAATAAGGGTTACTAGCAGAGATGAATTTTATCTTGAGTGACCTCAAGATTTGTATGGCAAGGCAAGCATCTAATTACCAAACATCTGTTCTTCTTATTGCTCTGTGAAGTACATTCCTTTCCTCTGAAGTCTCAGACTCCCTAGCTCAGGATGACATATATGCCTCATTTTGCCTGTCTTTGGAATTTTCATGTCTATATGGATTCCCCATACATACGATATTAAATTTTATTTTCTCCATTAATCTGTCTCACATCAATTTGATTCTTAGTCCAGCTAGAAGGATCTTTGAAGAGGAGGAAGCAGGTAACTTTCTTTCTGACTGGAAAAATATTATGGTTCCAAATATTAGCTAAAGGTTTTGTTTAATCTCTATTTATTTATGTTGAGAGAAAGAGTGCTCACAATCAGGGGAAGGGCAGAGAGAGAGGAAGACGGAGAACCCGATGAAGCAGGATCTGTACTGTCAACACCCAGCCCAATGCAGGGCTCCATCTCATGGACCAAACCGTGAGATCATGACCTGAACCAAAATCAAGAGTAGGATGCTTAACAGACTGAGCCACCCAGGAGCCCCTATGAGCTAAAGATTTTATCCTGAAGTACAGTAAACATGGTGAACCAATAATGATCAGTTTTCTCACTCAGTGAGAGTAATTGCTGGTGAAATAAGTCCTCATATGGAAAAATCCTGGAATTTATGCTTGTGCTCTAATGAAAACTATCTGGAGGTGTCTGAGCTTAGTTCCAGATTGAAACTGCAGCTGTTCGTGACTGTACCCATATGTTTAGATGACATCCTGAGTTCAACTTCTCTGAATCACCACTGTAAAGGAACAGGGAAACCCCAGGGAGCTGAGTCATGGACTTCCAGGAACCATTAGCGTGTTGATCTTCAGCTACTTCAATTTAGACTATAAAATGTTAAACCCATAAAAGAATGAGAACTGTAGGCCCAGAGAATGAAAGGCAATTGGTGCCACTTCTTTTTTTACTCATAGGATCCAATAAATAGTTCTCTGTTTTTCTTGGTTCCTCCTCAACGAATGCTCATTATTTTACATTTTTATAAAAACCAGTTAGTTTGTCCAAATTGTCATTTCTTTTTCTCCCATCCAAATTCAGTCTAATACATACTCATATAATCAGGAATCCGATAACCTCTTCTTGTTAAATGCCCTACTTAATTCCTTTGATTATAATTTTCTGAGAATAGAGAACAGACTTTTGATTTTTTTGTAAGCTACTTTAAATATTAATAATTAAATTAATTTATACATTATTAAACTGTATGGCATTGGATACTTTTTGTATCATGCAAAGGACCTAATATATAAAAAGCATATTGAGTTAATACTCAGCTTTGAAGATATTAAAAATTGAATCTGCTTATTCAAGTATAATGATAGAACTGAAAGATATCTAAAAATGATTTAATCTCTCCCTTGGCTTCTCAAAAAGATCTTTTCTCAAAGATTTCTTTTTCGTTGGATAACTTTATGGCTTATCTCACACGAAAAACTTTATAAAGAGGAGCTCCTGGCTGTCTCAGTTGGTAGAGCACAAGACTCTTGATATCAGGGTTGTGAGTTCAAACTCCACATTGGGTGTAGAGATTATTTAAAAATAAAAATCTTCAAAAAAAACTTTACAAAGATAACTTCTTTATCTAGCCTTCTCTAGGACATATTATTACTTGATACTCTTTTTGATCCTAACTCTATATTCTGTTTTCTTTAGATATTTAATCACATCTCAAGTATGTCCTTCATGGTGAGATATAAGCTACTGAGATCTGAGGGAAATTAGACTCCTTTCTAAAATACAAATACACACATGCACAGATATTTTTTATGCACATTTCTGGGCATCTGTGGATGCCCACTCACTCTGTTTAATTGAGGCGTCCAGTACCTACTACAAGGAGAGACCGTCACTTGTATGTCTCTGGTTTCTGAATATGGAGATGATAATATGGAATGCAGATAAGTGGTAGTGGGGAGAGTAATGTTGATATAACAATGAAATGGCAAACAATGGTATTTCAAGGACTTTTTACTTTTTTAAGGGCTTTAATTAATGCATGCAAACTTAAAATGGCTTTAAATGAACTGACCATATATAGAAAAAATTTAAAAAAAGAAATCTCTTGCCATGTGAATTGTGGCTAATTTAAGTTCTCCTGGATTAGACATCTTTCTTTAGTTGATACATTCATCAGCAATTCCTTAAGAGAAAACGTACAAAGCATACACAAAAAGGTTAATCCTGGGAAGACTAAAATAGGAATAAAATTATGGGCACTAAAAAAAAGGTTTAGGTGTTTCTAAGAGAAATTGCTTATCTCACAATTTTTTGAGAAAGCACATTAACATCAGGATGTGGATGTACAATAATTTCTTTGTTGTGTACCTGTTTCCTATCCTCATGGACTGAACAACTATGCTAAAAGAGATTAAAACCACAGAACTCCAATAAGATATATAGAAATCTGAATAATGTACCCACTTTCACCTGATTATAAGACCAAATTCTAATGCTAAATATAAATTTTGTCTACAGCACTTATCATTTGGGATTATGTTTGCCTCAACTGGTATAAATAATTGAGCTTTGAGGTATTTCAAGCATCTTAATTAATATACATGTAATTGGAGTCCTGGAAAGAAAGGAATGTGCCTAAGAAGGCAAACGGCATCAGACGGAAATGTGGATCTATGGGCAAATATAAAAGATTGTTTTGTAACATTTAAATCTCTTTAAAAGATAATTAGCTCATCAATTTGACAAATGTATCCTACTAATGTAAGATGTTAATAAAATGAGTTTGGAGCATATGGCTAGTCTCTTTAGCTTCGTAAATTTTCTGTACATCTAAATGTATTTAAGTAAAAAGTTTATTTTGAAAAGATGACTAATTGAAACCGGAATAAATTTATAACATGTAAGGAAACAAAGTATATGGCAACAATAGCACAAAGGCCAGGGAAGGGAAAGTAGAAGTTCACCGTTTGAAGTTCCTTGTACTATTAGAGAAATGGCTTAACATCTCTTGAAAGTAGAATGGGATGAGTCAAAGATGTGTACGCTCAGCCCCCAAACAACCACTAAAATAACAACGAATGATAGCAAATAAACCAACAAAGGCAATAAAATATTATCATACATAATACTGAATTCAGAAGACCCCAAGTAAGTAAAAAAGAAAACAAAAATAGATAGGACCAATAGAACAACAGCTAAGTGAGAGACATGAATTCAAACCTATCAATGATCACATCAAATATAAATGCTCTAAGCACTCTAATTTAAAGGCAAATATTTCCTGATTGAGTAAAGCATCAAGACCAAATTATATATTGCCTAAAAGTCCATTTTATTTATGAGCAAACAAGTGAAAAATGAAAAGATCTTAATATAGACTGATAAAAGAATAGAGAATGTACAAACCACTAATATCAAGAAATGAAGGTTTCACATTATTACAGATTCTAGTATAAGGAAATAGTCGTATGCGTATAAATTTGACAACTTAGATAATTGGACCAATTTCTTGAAAGACAAACTACCAAAGTTCACTCAAGAAGCAATGAATAATCTGAATAGCTTATAATTATTTTTTATTGAATTTTGTAATTACAAACCTTTCCACAGAGAAAATTTCAGTCCCAGATGGTTTCACTGATGAATGCCACCAAACATTTAAAGAAGACATAATACAAATTTTACATTAACTACTCCAGAAAATTTAACAGAAGGTAAGGAGTACTTGCCAATTCAATCTGTAAGCCCTGAATTACCCTGATACCAAAACCAAAAACGACAATATGAATAAAAAACATTAGCCTCCAGGACAGCAATATCAGGTAAAAATAGGTTCCAGTTTGCATCAGGAAACAAAACAGGAAGATCCTGTTTTCAGTTTTTAAAATTTAGGTATCCAGTATTATAATATTTGTACTTTTATTCTATTGAGAAAATATAAAAGGAATATTATCATGAATCTAGAATTCTTCACACTGAATTCTTTTTTTTTAATATGAAATTTATTGTGAAATTGGTTTCCATACACTGAATTCTTTTTAATAGTTTTCTGTTTTTATTTTTTATTGTGGTAAAGTAGATATACCATGAAATTTGCTATTTTAACCATTTTTTTTAACATCTAATTTTGAGAGAGAGAGAGAGAGAGAGAGAACGAACAACTGGGGAGGGACAGAGAGACAGAGGGAGGGAGAGAATCTCAAGCAGGTTCTATGCTGTCAACACAGAGCCCGACATGCTCAAGCTCATGAACCATGAGATCATGACCTGAGGTGAAATTAAGAGTTGGAGGCTTAACTGACTGAGCCACGCAGGTGCCCCTGCTATTTTAACCATTTTTAAGTGTACAACTCAGTAGCATTAATTACATTCACAGTGTTGTACAATCATTACTGCTACCAACTGCTGAAATTTCTCATCACTCCAAACAGAAACTCTGTATGCATTAATCAGTAACTCACCATTTATCCCTTCCTCTAGATGCTGGTAAACTCTAATCTACTCCCTGGCTCTATGAATTTGTCTATTCTGGATATACACATGAAACTATATACTATATGTTCTTCTGTGTCTGGTTTATTTCACTTTAGCATGCTTTCAAGGTCCATTCTTGTAGTATGAATCAGAAATTCATTCATTTTACATTCATGCATATTTGAAAATAGTTGGCACAAAAAAGAGCAAGAGTAGGCATATGATATTTTAATATAATCATTTTGATTCATTTTGTAAGATAATTTGAAGTTTCCTAAATGAATTTTAAAAATATCAAAAGTTTGCAACAAACACTATTATTCTGAAGGCTCATCCCATTACTAAAGTTTACTCCATTTTTAAGTCTTGTAAAGTTAAGAACGAGGTGATGCTTAGAGATGGGATATTATGGGATTTGAGGCGAGGATAGACATTGATATGAATCATGAAGAGGAGAGATAAACTGAGGTTGGTTGGCAGCAGAGTGGTGGTGGCACTGAGGGTGTGGTACAGTTGAAGGATGCCAGTGACAAATTATGCTGGTAATAAAAACACTACATTTTATTAGTGCCATATTGATTGATACTTTCACATTTCTGATGTTGAAATAGTCTAATCAACAACATATAATATTTATTCAGTCTACAGAGAATGCTACTATGCTATTATTACATTTTGATTAGGGAATTCCTTGCAGTAAGTCCATGTCACCTCAGGGAACTGTGGTCCACCAGACAGAACAATTGGAATAGAAATACTGCATCACTGGCACTTCTACTATGGATCACGGTGTCCTTTTACTCTTTTGTCTTTAAAATAAAATGTGTTTGTTCCAATTAAGAGAGAACATAGGATCCCAAAGGAAGTCCTAAAGAGAGATGAACATAGCAAATTTGACATGGATCCAGTGCTTTTTGTTATTGGTTCTGGAAAGAAGAAATGTGGCAATGATTAGGTCATCCTTAGCCTTTTGGTAGTTGAATCCTAAGTTTTGGTTCTACATGACACCTGCCACTTGGAGAAGAATTGAAGACAAGGAAAAAAGAGTAGTGGGAAGACTGGGCTCCTGGCGATGATACATCACACCAAGAAACTAGTCATGGAGGATTTCAAAGACCTACTAGAGAAAGAACTTTCTGGAATAACTTGCAACATTTCTTCATTTTGATGAAATTTAATATTCAGAAACAAGGACTTTAATAGTCACTCAATTTCTTAAATTCAGATATCTCCAAGGCACAAACAAAAAATTATAGCTTTGGTATATTTCTATAAAAGGTATAATACATTTAAGAATATTTTTTGTTTTTAGGGGCTCTTGGATGGCTCAGTGGGTTAACTGTCCGACTCTTGATTTGCGCTCAGGTCCCAATCTCACGGTTTGTGACTTTGAGCCCCGTATCAGGCTCTGTGCTGACAGTGGGGACACTGCTTGGAGTTTCTCTCTCTCTCTCTCTCTCTCTCTCACTCCCCCTCCCTCTCTCTGACCCTCTCCCACTCTCTCTCTTTCTCTCAAAATAAGTAAATAGACTTTAACAACAACAAAAGAACATTTTTGTTTTTAAAAAGACAAATCTGAAAATTAATTTCCCAAGTTAAATGTTTTAGATGGAAAACAAAAACGGGAGGGTGCTAGAGTCAGGCTTTACTGAAATAGGTGAATTATAGTACAGTTCTTAAATCATGTCTACATAGCAAAAATAAATTGTTGATATAATTAACTTATTTTAACCAATATTACCATTCAACTTATTTATGTACACTAATAAATAAGGTATTTTTTAAAAATCCTATTCTAAGTACTTCCCTTCCCTTTTCATATTGTTTCTCCTGCCCTTTATTCTTTTATTTTGCAAAGATTTTTACTTTGCACTTTTTTTCCTGCTAATTAGGTAGTGATCTGAGTTGAACTGTGTCTTAAAAGTTTGTGACACTGAATTTAAACCAACCATTTCTAAAGAATATATAGCATTTACTATTTGGTCAGTTGCTAGGTATTCTGAGAATAAGTAAAGCCTTTTGAACTTGGCCAGTAGTTACTCATCTTGTCCAATTATCTTTTGAATTTGAATAATATAGATAAAATAATGGTCAGGAAATTAATTCTCAAGAGAAGAGTAACTTAATATTATAAAAAGTATAGTTTAATAACACAATTTCCCACTTCATAGATTATTTTATTTTTAAATTTAGCAAAAATGTTTATAAAAGAAGATTCTAGTCAGAGTAGTTGTATGACCAACAATCAAGTGAAGCCTTGAGTTACAATCAGACCAGCAAGCACCAACTGATGGCATAATCCATTTGAACAGGAGCCACATTTTGATCTAGTCTATTGAATGTAAAACAAATACTTAAAGGTATCAGACCATACCTTTAAAAAAACAAAAACAAAACAAAACTTGTGCCATTCAGCAAACCTAATGGAAAGAGGAACCAAACAGTAATATGTATGTCATTAAAGTTCTCCAACAACATTCTTTAATTTTTTAATTAAAAAATTTTTTTTAATGTTTTTATTTAATTTTGGAGAGAGAGAGAGAGAGAGAGAGAGAGAGAGAGACAGGGCACGAGCGGGGGAGGGGCAGAGAGAGAGGGAGACACAGAATCCGAAACAGGCTCCAGGCTCTGAGCTGTCAGCACAGAGCCCAACGCAGAGCAGAGCTAGAACCTGTGAACTGCAAGATCATGACTTGAGCCAAAGTCGGATGCTTAACCGATTAAGCCACCCAGGTGCCCTTCTCCAAGTATTTTAAAGTTTTGCTTTTACATCTATAATGTTAATTACCTGTATTTACATTAATATTTAACCCCTTTGATCCCTATGAATAGCTTATATAATTTTATTAACCCATAGGCTCTGAATTAAATTGCATACTCTGATACATTTTCAAAGACAGTATTCATTTTTTAGTTTAAAGATTAGAGGAGATATAGATAAAATGTCTTGAAATAATCATGCACTAGAATGATGAATTAAAAACAATCTAAAACTGTTTTTGGAAAGGATTTTCTTAGGTTTAAAAACTTTGCAGTATCTCAAAATTGACATGTTTCCCTTCTGATGTAAATACTATGCCTTTATACATAAAATATGACTCTCTGGGCTGTAGATTTCCTGCTTGGGTTCTGCCCTCTGTGTTTATCACACAATTTACAAAGTCATTTTGTGACTAATTTCCAGAGCACTGAGTCACACTGTGGCTGTTGCTTATCTTTTCTTTTTTTTCCTACATGGCACTGTTTGGCCTTCATTTTTTGGTATTACTTACACAAATGAGCTTTTTCCATAATTAAATAACTTTGTCTCATTATAGTTCGGTGGTTGTGTACTTTTATATTATGTGCTTTTATTGGCTACCAGAAGCAAATTTTAATGTTTCATAACCAACAGGAACATGATAGTACATCATGTAGGTATGTGATCTATTGCTTTAATTAACATCATTGTACTACAAATAGTGAAATGATATATATTCTTATTTAGGTATCTTAGAATGTGAGTTTTATTCTTTGAAGGCTTGTAAAGTATTTCCTTAGAGAGATTAGTTAATACAGGCATAAAATATTTAATTTAGTTTACAAGAATTCTAATGTTTATGCTTCATTTTAACTACCAACAATTAAAGGTAATGGAAGAAGGTTCTTTAAACATAAGTCTGCCAGGGAGTCTCTCAATCATATTTCTTTATATGTTAATATATACTATTTAAAAGTAAACCAAATCTTCAGAAAATTCCAATTAAACACACAATTAGTAACAAATTGCTACCACAAGCTAAGAATTACAAAAAAGACTACATCTCACCAACTTCTTACAAAAATGTTCAAGGTCTTCAAGCATAAATATATACTGCATATATATTTGCATTAGAACTAAATGCAAAGTGCTGAGAACTTAGTTTTGCACTGAAATATGAGTTTACTTTGTTTACAGAGAAGAGTCAATTTTCATTATAGGGTTACAGACAATGGTCCTCCCCTACCAGCCTTTACCTCTCAGTACCCTGTTTTTCTCCCAAGAAAAAATAAATAAAGGTTATTTCTCATGGGCTAGAAAGTATATTGCCAAGTACTCACGAGTCAAATCTCTGAAGAAAGTTCTTGGAAAGATTTTTTTTCAAAGCGGAGTTGAGGTTATTTTGTTTTCCCTTCCAGGCACTGAAGAGAAGATTTATCTTTTCTACTTCTTTTAAACAGATCAAGAAACTGGGGAGTGGAGAATAGTGAAAGAAATGTAATCTGATCCTACTAGCAGTGAAAGGGCGAGGTAAGAATTTGATGATTATGTAGCCCAAAGTCGCTCCTGTCTATTGGAGCAAAGAGGGAGCCCCAGAGCTGGTTTCAGAGATCACAGGCAGTTGGGAATAGCCAGGCTTCCTGTTTAGGTCACTCCAATAGTATTTAGGCTAATTTCGCCAAACACTTTGAAAGGCTTTTCTATTATGGACAAAATGAAGGAAACAGAATTCAGAATTACTGTTCTTGAAGAACTATATCTTTCACTTTCCAGGATTCTTTTTATAATCAGTCAAAAAAAGAAAAAAACACTTTTCCCCTCAGAGCTATATATTTTTACAATATATATTTACTATTACATTGTTACTTAAAATGACCTCTTTTTCCAGTTTGTTTTTTCTTCAAATTATTTTATCCACATTATGGGTATACTTAAGAAAACAATCTGAGGGCTGAAGTTTCCTAGGATTAGAGAATTATCTATTGCAGAATGATGGGCTGTGAACCCTGAACCTCAGCTCTTTGCTAGTTTTGCAACTTTGGTCAATTATTTAAACTCTCTGAGCATCCATTTCTTTTTCCCTAACATAATAATAATAAAGGTTTTTAAGTTTGATACATGTAGTAAATGGATTAATACATATATGTATACATATAAACATATATAAAACACTTAAGACATGCACCTTCAATAATGTTAATTTTTGTGTTTATTACTATTGTTTATATTATGATGATAATGATATTATTTCACATAATTTGTAAATTCTTAAATATGTCCAATTGTTCTGCTGTAAGTTGCTGTCATGAGGTTAACCTTTAGTGTTTTCTTTTTTCTTTTTTTTTTTCAATATATGAAGTTTATTGTCAAGTTGGTTTCCATACAACACCCAGTGCTCATCCCAAAATGTGCCCTCCTCAATACCCATCACCCACCCTCCCCTCCCTCCCACCCCCCATCAACCCTCAGTTTGTTCTCAGTTTTTTTTTTTTTTTTTCAATGTTTTTTATTTTTTTTTATTTTTGGGACAGAGAGAGACAGAGCATGAACAGGGGAGGGGCAGAGAGAGAGGGAGACACAGAATCGGAAACAGGCTCCAGGCTCCGAGCCATCAGCCCAGAGCCTGACGCGGGGCTCGAACTCACGGACTGCGAGATCGTGACCTGGCTGAAGTCGGACGCTTAACCGACTGCGCCACCCAGGCGCCCCTTGTTCTCAGTTTTTAAGAGTCTCTTATGCTTTGGCTCTCTTCCACTAACCTTTAGTGTTTTCATAATGGAATTATGATCATATCAGACTAAGATCACTAAAGATTTCCTACGATTTCAGAATCTACTATTCCATTAAGGTTTCAGTCATTTGATCAAAAAATCCATCAGTTTCCTGTTTTTCCCTTTTTAGATTGTCTTTGTGCCTTTGGCTTTTCTTTTTTTGTTTGTTTCATTCCTTTAATCTTCGTGAGAGGGGTAACTTTTCTTCTTCTGTATTTTTAATATTTATTGAATAATTATTAGGGGTCTAGCACATAAATAACCTCATTTAATTCTCACAACTAGCTTATGAAGAAGGTGCCCAGGACAGGCCACCCCAAGATGGCTCAATTTGGCATGAAGATTATTTTTTATTTAAAAGCACTCAAAACTCAGCAGATTCAGAAAAGACTGTTTACCTTCCCCACGACAGCCTAAAAGGATTTAGACAGAGGATCTGCTTCGGAAATAGAACTATCACTAGAGATAACTACATTATGATATGAACTAGGCATGGTAGAGAAGAACCTAGAAAGACCTGTTTGATCAAAGTCTCTAGGTCCTATTGTTTTTGATAGCCCTGCAAATGTTTGTTTACCGAATATTTACTCTTTTTTTATCTTCCATTGAATTGCATGCTTTCGGTTTGAAGTATCAGACCCCTAACCCCTCCTTAGTTCAGAGTGACACATATACCTCATTTTGCCTGTCTTTGGAATTTCCATGTCTGTGTGGATTTCCCATATGTACAAAATTAAATTTTATTTTCTCCTGTTTATCTCTTGTCAATTTAATTCTTATTCCAGCTAGAAGGACCTTGAAGGACAAATAAAATTCTTTCCTCTAGACAATGGTGTAGGAGAGAAAAAATAATTTTCCCTCTACCCTTCTAGGTTCTTGGGTGAGACCACCCTATAATAAAAGATTTACAGGGAAAAACAAACAAGTTTAGTAACATGTATACTTTCTGTATACATAGGATATACCCAGGAAAACAGAATGACTCCTTGAAGTGGCCCAAGCTACCATCTTAAACATCTCTAAAGACAAAAGATGATGTTGGGGGTGAGTGAGCCAGTTATGGGAGACTATCAGGAAAAGCACAGCAAACAAGGATTAGGTTGCTATGCAAATTTAAGTCTTTGCCTTCTCCACTGATAAATTTCTAAAGATTTAGTTATTCTCTTCTTCCTGATACAGAGAGGGAGATGCCTGTACTGATGGAGATTTCTCGTATAAACGTAAATGTCCCTTAATAAAAGACAACTTCTCTTTTTTCTTTTTTTTTAAAAATTTTTTAAATGTTTATTTATTTTTGAGAGAGAGAGAGACAGAGCATGAGTGAGGGAAGGGCAGAGAGAAAAGGAAACAGAACTTGAAGCAGGCTCCAGGCTCTGAGCTGTCTGCACAGAGCCCAACAGGGCTCGAACCCACAAACCCCAAGATTATGACCTGAGCCGAAGTCAGACGCTTAACCGACTAAGCCACCCAGGGGCCCCGATAACTTCTCCATTTTCAAAGCTTTTCCTGTGTCTGTTGTTTTTTTTAAAAATAATCACCCTAAGTAAGAGATACAAACTTTCAGTTATGGAATGAATGTCATGAGGATAAAAGGTACAACATGGGGAATATGGTCAATACAATTGTAATAGTGTTGTAATAGATGGTAGGTAGCTACACTTGTGATGAGCATAGTATAATGTTAGTTCAATCACTGTGTTGAAACTAATGTGATATTATCAGCTATACGTCAATTAAGGAAATTTAAGTAAATAAAAGTTATAAAGCAAGCCAATGAAATATTAAATAAAAATAAAGTCTTTCTAACTTGGCCAAAAAACAAAAGAAACAAAACCAAAACAAAACAAAAAACCCCACAACAAAAAACAGCCTAAAATAGTCCTTAAGCCAGAGAGGCATGTTTTTGGGATGACAAATCCTGCTCCCTTCTAATGGCTGTTCTACAGGTTTTGGAAGGTCAAGTATAGTTTCTGGAGCTCTGATTCACATTGTGTGGTCTGACTTCAAAGTGCAGATGCTTAAATACTCTTTTGTGTTTTCTCACACCTATTCTGTACTTCATACCAAAGAAAAACAAACAAACAAACAAAAAACTTTGCTGTGTGCATTAAAACTTTGGTTTTAACAATGAAACTTTGCTGCATAATTGCCCCTTATTACTTCAGACCCTGCCTCTCAAGCATATTCAGTGTTCCCTTCCTACTCACATTTGTGAGGAAATTTGCCTGGTTTTGGATTGGAATGAACACTGATTAATTTGGGGGCTAATCTACAGGCTTTGTTGGGGTAGAATTAAGCTCAGCCAATCAGATTTCTTTTTTCGAACTTGAACTAAGAGCTGTAGAAAAAGTATAGAGTAGGTGCCAAGCTCTTAACTAAAAAGCTGACATAGAGAAAGGGCTGGCAGCTGTAATGATATATGCAAGATGATTATGTGGAGAGAGAATGATGAAAAGAATGACAGAGAAAGTACAGCCTCTGAGAGGAGATGAGAAAGAATGAAAGCAAGACAAGACTGGGAACAGGAGAGGTGAGAGAGGGTGTCTGAATTCTACAGCAAAGTCCTTCTCCAGTTCTACTTTCAGTTCTCCTAAGTACTAAAAACATACATCCTTGTAGTACTCAATCCCTGTTTCCCTTGTTAAAAAGATAACCAGAGGCCCAAAATGGCATCACTTAGGCCAAGTCACTAAACTGGGGCTTAATACCTAATTGCAATTTCAACCTCCCCCAGCAGAAAGGTAAATCTTAACCTGTTAGTCTGGAATTTCCTGATAAGCACCAG
Organism: Neofelis nebulosa; assembly: GCF_028018385.1. Lineage (NCBI taxonomy): Eukaryota > Metazoa > Chordata > Mammalia > Carnivora > Felidae > Neofelis > Neofelis nebulosa. The sequence goes on along the minus strand of NC_080783.1, from coordinate 47,106,961 downwards.
TGAAGTAATCTGTCACATGGGCCCTCACCCATCCCCAAAGGCAGATAAGATAATTCACCCAATATTGACCTCCTGCCCTTCACTCTAAGGAAAAGTGACCTTGCCTGGAACAATCCTTTCTTTTGTTTTACTTTCTTGTTCCACCTACTTCCTATAAAAAACCTTCCATTTTGTACAACTCCTTGGAGCTCTCTATTTTCTAGATGGGATGCTGCCCAATTTATGCATCGCTTAACAAAACCAACTGGCAATTGGTTAGATTCATATCTACTTGGTTGAATTTCTGCTCTTTAGCACACTAAAATCATTTGAGAAATCTTTTTTATTATGTGAAGAACTTTATTTGAAAGAGTGGCAGCTAAGCCAAAATTAATTTCCCAGAAATCATCAATTTCATATTTATGTTGCATCAGTGAAAACGTTTCACCATTTTGTTCCATATAACTTACACAAACTGGAATATTCTTGTGCGGAAGACAACCTGGGGACATGAAGGTCAATTATTATTAAGATAAGATAATCTGTCACTAACCTGCTTTGTGGACTCACATTTTCTCTTCTCTGAGGATTACGTGCGCTCCCTCTTGTAGTTCTGCCACCAGCTTGCCATTCCACTGTGTACAAGTCAGTGTAAGTCTAAATTAGTCGGATAAAAAAAATTTTTCTCACCAACAATTTGACTCTTTGCCATTGTATCTTAAAGTTCTTTGTATCTAATCAGCATCTGGATTTTCAACTGCCCACCTAATACTAAGGTACTTTCCTTTTCATTCCTTACCATTCTGTTCACTTTTGCTTTCCAACCACCACACAACACAAATAACATTCCAGGCTCTTACTAGGAGTTTGTTTAATTCATATCCAAGCTAGGAAATAGTCTTTTTTTTTCTTTACTTGTTCTATATATCAGAAAACATTTCCTAATTTACCCATTAAGAATCTTTTCCATTAAAATATACTGAATGTTTCAACAAGTTCAGGTAACTAACTAGATGGGTGAGACAAATATGGAAGGAAATTAATTCCTTGAAGGAACTATGAGAAGAGTACACTATGAGGAACTATGAGAAGAGTTCTCTGCTGTAGGACAGAGAACAAAATTAGACAGGATGTCAAAAACCAAATTATACAGAAGTTTTGATAAACATCTAAAACGAAATTAAGTTGTATCACATTGAACAACTATTTTATTCATGTCTGTTTACTCTAAAGTATGTGAAAGATTAGACATTCTATTGCTTTATATTTCAACCAATTACTTATCACAAAGTCACAAAGTGTGACTATAAAGGTCTTGAGTTGGATTCGGCAAGGGATGAGTGTTTGAGCTTCAATTCTTTGTCTCAGCCTTCATCCTTTATCTAGAATATAAACCATGGACAGCTTGTAGTTCACTTTCCCGAGAATGAATTTCTGAAAACTGATCAGCAAATGGAAACCATACACATTTTCAGATTTCAAATGTAAAAAAGAATGGCATCTAAATTTTATCAAAATGTATCCAGAGAAACTCTGTGTAATAGGTATGACACATACAAACATGGGTACAAAATTGCTTCTATTTATGAACAAAATTTTATGAACAAAACTAATTAACTCTCAAGCCCCTATTTTTACTGATACGAAAATTCGTTTTGGTTTGGTTTGTTTTAACCATGAAGTATCTCAATTTTCTTAATTTCTGAAAGGAGTTTTCTAAAAGCAATTCTTCTCATAGGGAAGTAGGGGCTTAGACATATGTCAGGGAGTAAGGGAACACTTAGCTTCTTTGTCTACTTTTCTCTGTGGTAAATTATATTATTTGTTCAAACATATTTGCTGCACCTCCCACAGAGTCCTTCCTTGATAACCAAGAGACAAGAGGATATTTTCCCTCCACATTGACATCAAGTTTTGCTATATTGCTAGGTTTGGGTCATAGAATGAGCAGATAAAAAACAAAGAAGTAATAGGTAAGTAGATTTTTATGAGTTTTATGAGAAGTTTATGAATTTTATGATTCTGTAGTTTTGTTTTTTTCATTTTCTCTGACAAATGACTCTCCTGACCCACATGATCTAGATCATACAACGCACAAAGGTGAGTGAAAATAAACGCTTTCTTGCTAAAAACCCTGTAAATTTGGGGGTACTTTGCTATCAAGTGTTAACTTAAGTAGAAATGCATAATATACACTCTACTTATATATCTTCTTCCCTCATAGATATATTATCTTGACTGCATCCATATTATTATATTACATAACCTTGAATACAGAACTATGGATACCTGGTTACTAAAATTAGACCCCTGGACCTCATTCCTTCTGTCTTTCTGGAGCCCTATTCCCTTTTTTTTTTTTTTTTTTTTTCCTTTTCTTCCTATGCAGTTCATTGTAGGGTATGAAGTATTAGGGGGGAAATGCTTTCTGGAAATTTACTGATGGTAAACAACAGTATAAACAAAATTAAGCACCAATCAATTTGAAATATGTTGTGGATTAAAACAAATTCTTGTTAGCAGTATAATCATAACAAAAAGGTTTTTAGGAATTTTATGGTCACAAGCTGACTGCATCTACAGAAAAATAAATTCTTCTCAGACTAGACTGAATTTTCACATGGAAATCAGAATGAGTGCATAAATGCAAACTTGAGAACTGGAATCATTATATTACTTTTGTTTTGTCTAGTTCATGTTTTAATTAATAGTATATATTTTCTTATTTTTTTATGAGAATGGTTATTGAGAAGTAGTGGTAACAGTGGGAACTTGAAGGTCTACGCATGGTTGAGGGTTATTTAGCATTCTCAAGAGAGTCTCCACAGGACTCTCAGTTATAACTTACATTATTAATAGGCAGACATCTTGAGCAAATGATTTTTCTCATCAGACAAAAAAAAAATTAACTAAAAAAATAGGGAAAGCTAAATCTTTCCATCATCTGTGCTTAAACATTGCATTTCACAGTTATTGCTACTTATTGATATCTTTATTTATTTATTTATTTATTTTTATTTATTATTATTTTTTATATCTTTATTTATTTTTGAGAGAGTGAGAGAGAGACAGAGTGAGAGCAGGGGAGGAACACAGAGAGAGGGAGACACAGAATCCGAAGCAGGCTCCAGGCTCTGAGCTGTCAGCACAGAGCCCGACGTGGGGCTTGAACCCACGAATCATGAGATCATGACCTGAACTGAAGTTGGACACTCAACTGACTGAGCCACCCAGGCGCCCCTACTTATTGATATTTTTAAAATGTAATGTCTCAGAGGAAAAACAAAACAAGTTGAATTCCTAGCTTCTTCTTTCTAGGTTTTTAGAATCAGATATTCTATTAGATAGCATGGTAAGATTAGTTAGAACTTTACTTTCATTAATGTGATTTTTTTTCCTAATCATATTTAGTTTGTCTAACTCCTTCTGAGAGAATCTGGAATGTATATCTGTATCTCTAAAATGTGAATAAAGAGTAAATTCTGTTGCTTTTCATTGATGTGTGTAAGATTCATCATACATCTGCCTCTGAAGTAACTCCTATGGAAGTGACATGACTGTTAAAAAGGTATCATACAATCTTAGGTCACAATAATTGATCTATATCATCTAGCATAAGGAAAGTAATACTCCCACTTCCCTTTGCAGTGTTGCAGTATTTTGCTCTTATATTTGGACCATAGTTTAGGAGAACAATTGTCAAAGCAGAATGTGTTCAGAGTAGTGAGATAAAACCTAGTATTTTTTAAGGCATACACTTAAGATATTTTAAAAGTACTTATGTCTAAAACATTTTGATTAAACCCAGAATATTTAATTTTCAAAATAGAAACTGAAAGGGTGGGGAGAGTCATTGTATTTATTATCTTAAAGTATTCAGGAGATGGTTGTGTAGAAATGACAGTAAATTTAATCTAGTTTGCTCCAGAATAATTAGGTGAATGAAGATAATGGGGACATATATATTTAGCTTAAAATTAGGATAACTTTCCTACCAATTATAGTTTAAAAAGATAGGATGAGCTGTTCTATGATAAAGAGTATGTTCACTCCTAGCAGAAATAAGGGAGGGAAAGTGACATGTGGAAGCTGTTCAAAAGACATCCTGACATTAGATGAAACAACTGGACTAAAAGACCCAGAGAATTACCTCCAGTATTCAAAACTCTTGAGTCCTTCTTATGCCTTGATTAATAGTAAGGATAATATAGCTACACATGTAAAAACAATAGTATAAATAACAAACATAACAACAATAGTTAATATTTATTTAAGGCTTACTTAGTGCCAGGTATTATTCTGCATGTGCCATATTTAAGGCCCATCTCATGATGGTGTCCATCACCATCATGAGATGGGTCTTATTTTCCTATTTGGAGATAAAGATAAATGATTCATTCATTTGTGCAAATTCAAACAGCTAATTAATGAAAGTGGGATTTGAATCCAGATAGTTTGAATTCTGAGCATATAGTCCTAACTATTAGGTAAGACTATCTCTCTGTTTTAGATTATGTTACCTTTCTTGTATGTTTCCATAACCATAATAATAAATACTTATTGGGGCACCTGGGTAGCTCAGTTGGTTAAGCATCCAACTTCAGCTCAGGTCATGATCTCACGGTTCATGGGTTCTAGCCCCGGGTCAGGCTCTATGCTGACAGCTCGGAGCCTGGAGCCTGCTTTGGATTCTCTGTCTCCCTCTCTCTCTCTGCCCCTCCACTTCTCGTGCTGTGTGTGTCTCTCTCTCTCTCAAATATAAATAAGCATTAAAAATTTTTTAAATAATTAATATTTATTGTCCTTCTTAGTAAAATAGAAAAAAATTTTCACAAAGCCGCATTAGTACTTTTTAAAATTATGTATAATCTCTAACCTATAAATTCTACCTCTATTCTAAAAAAAAATTACATACTGTTTTTGTGCACCAATAGATATTTACAATATCAAGTGCAATATTTTTGTAAAAATGTAAAAAACAATTTAAAAATCAATAAATATGGCATATATAAATACATTGTAATATCCATTTGATGGAATACTATTTGGAAAAGTAGGTGTTCATGAATATGTATAAACATGTGAGAACTTAAGAATATATCAGTAAGTAAAAAATGTGGGGCACCTGGCTAGCTCAGCTGGTAGAGCATGTGACTCTTGATCTCGGGGTTGTAAGTTTGAGCCCTATGTTGGGTGTAGAGATTACTTAAAAATAAAATCTTAAGAAAAATTCAAAATCAAGACTATCATTTACTTAACTTTGGAAATACACACAAGTAATACTGTATATTTAATAAAGATATATATGTAGTAAAAGGACACACATTTATTTTGGTTGTTCTAAAAAGGAAAGGAGAGGAATACAACTGGAAAAGCCTATAAAAATTGTTCACCTTCAATGGTATTTGTAATATTTTGTATCTTTTATATAAAAATACTACATAATACTATATTTTATCTAAAATAATATGCACCATAATGTAAATACATAGAAAATGTGATGAAAATGTTAGCATATATGAATTCTAGATGATAATTACTTGGATGCTTGGTATTTTCTTTTCCTTTTCCTTGATATGTATATTTAAGTTAAAAATCAATAAGGACATATAACAACAAAAGACTAGAAAGAGGACATTTTCACTGTTCATTTTCTCAAAATTTTTAATTTTTAAAATTCTAAAATCTGCCTAAATGAAAGCAAAAAGTTTGGCATCAATGAAACATTAAAAAAAGGAAAAGTTCTGAAACATTATTCCATTTGACCATTTTTATCACAGTGTGACTGAAAGAGTAGAGAGTCTTTTATAAAATGAGGCTGTTCTCTTTTATAATATAATTTTCAAAGTCAATGTACATGAAAGGCAGAAAAAAAGTTTCCTGGCTAACTTCACTACCAGTTTCATAGAATTGATAGCCGATAGGTGCTACTATAACAACTCTTTGGATCTAGGAAAAGCACTCCTCTTCTAAATGTACTGATTTTTCTTTTAATAGCCTTTCTCACAAAGGAGGTGACTAACCTTGGCAAGATGCGTGAATTTTAACATAGCACTCTCTTTGGCTGCCTGTCCCATGCTCGCAGGGCAACAAACATCTTTAGAATTTTACTCTAGCAATGGGTTTCCTTTTGCCTCCATTTTCTTTTTTCTTGTGACGAAAATAAATAAATAAACTTCCTTTGGTACTACTTTGCTCTTTATAGATGGAAGCATCAACTTATTTTACTCTGAACTGGGTGACAAATAAACTAAAAGCTGTAATAGCATTCTTGACATGTAATCTCGACACCAGTGTTAAGTCTTGCAATATCGAAGTATAAATCTTGGAACAAATACAATGCAGCACCGGGAAAAGCACACAATCCCTTGATAGATCCCGCCCTCAGAGAGCCTGGATGATTAGATAATGTGATCTTGCCCTGAATTTCAGAACACAAGACAACAGCCAACTATCCTCATGCTTTCTTTGATTGTAATCTCAGCTCTCCACGCAAAGATCAACTAAACTAAGGGAGACCCAGGTTCTTAGACTCTTAGCTCATTCTTTCAGATAAGTACAGAAGGTCATTTCGAGAAGGTTTCAGTTTCTGCACAAAGGTAATAGCATAGCCAACTTAACTCATTACAGCTTTCTCCCAATTTATTGGCCTTCTCAGCGGTTACATTTTACATTTATCCCAAGTTTTCAACCTTTCTACTATTGACATTTTGGGACAGAGAATTCTTTGTTGCAGTGGGCTTTCCTGTGCATTGTAGCAACATCACTGGTCTTTATATATCAGATGCCAGTAGCAATTTCCTCTTAATGGTGACAACTAAAAATATCTCCAGACATTTGCAATATCTCCTGGAGGGCAAAATCTTTGCATTAGAACCATCATTCTACTTTGAGCCAAATCCTGGCAAAACTAATCACTTTTGGGGATTCTACCCAGCTGCCTGATCCTGCACCAACTGATAGTATGTCCCATATTCTTTCTCTGAAATTCTACTCTGCAAGCTTTGGACCTGCTAGGTGGCTTCTCCACAAAGTTCATCTAAATATAGAAAGTGGACATTCTTTCAAATGGTTTTCATTTCAAATAAAATAAAATATCAGTGAAATACCTAATGAAATAAAAGTATATGTTAATTATAGAAAATAAGAAAAGTACAGAAAAGACCAAACTCAAATAAAACTTTATTCATATAGGGACGCCTGGGTGGTTAAGTTGATTGAGCTTCCGACTCCTGATTTTGGGTCAAGTCATGATCTCACAGTTTGTGAGTTAGAGCCCCTCATCGGGCTCTGTGCTGACAAGGCAGAGCCTGTTTGGGATTCTCTCTCTCCCTTTCTCTCTCTCTGCTCCTCCCCCACTCATGCTCTCTCTCCCTCTCCGTATGTCTCTCTCTCTCTCTCTCTCAAAATAAACTTAAAAAAAAAACAAAAAAACCACACACATTACTCATACATATTGCCCAACTCTAGGCATTACAAAACTTATTTTATATATTCTCTGTCATGGATAGCTCTATACACATGCATGTACATTATACATTTCTGTTTTCAAAATGAGATTACATTGTGTCTATCTGTATATAGTCTGTTTTTAATCATTTAACATGTTTTTGTACAGTATATAATCTTTAAGAGAGAGAGCACATGAGAGCAAGCCAGGGAGACAGAGAGAGAGGGAGAGAGAAATTCCAAGCAGGCTCTGCACTGTCATCACAGAGCCTGAGGTGGGGCTCCAACTCACAAACTGTGAGATCAAGACCTGAGCTGAAACCAAGAGTTGGAGGCTCAACGGACTGAGCCACTCAGGCACCCTTCTAATACATTACTTTAATAGTTCCATGCTATTTAATTACAAATGTTTCATTATTTAGTAAGTCAATATCCTGCTGTTAGAAAGCTGCAGGCTTTTAAATGAATGTAAAAGACCTAAATTCCACAGAAATATATTCTAAAGCCTGTAGTCCCTGCCACCATATTGGCATCATTTATGTATTTTATTATTTTATGTCAAAGGTGTGAGGCTTGTTTACTTCATGAAGTCAGCCAGGTTGTTGCCACAGATCCATGGACCTCTGTATTTTATTAGGCAAATGGCTGCATCTTCCAATAATACTATGACACTGGAAGAACATTTGTCTCCCAGGAACTAAGATTCTTTTCTTGGAATGTGACAGGATGGAATTAAAAACTGTAGAGATGCTTATCTGATAATATTTCTTCTAGGTTATTACAGTATTAGAAAAAGTTATAAAGGTGGAATAGAGTTGTTGAGCTTTAGGTAGAGGAGAAAATGTATAAAACTTTGGTAAGTCTATTTAAAAACAAGACTTAGACGAGAGTTCAAGTTCATCTGAGTAAAATTAGTCTAACTGCTATATATAAATGTGTACATACGTGTATTAGAATGTATCTGTATTATATTAGGGTCTAAAAATTATGTTTGTGATAATATATCTCAAAAAAATGTTTGAAATGATACCAGGTAATGGGTTACAAAGAAATTGCATATCAACTGTCTTTTTTTAATTTTATCCTGATCACTTAAATTTCTATGTGACTTACATGAAATAACTATTTGGATAATAATGTTTCATTCAAAATATTTATTTTACTTAAACCAAAACCATTTTAATCTCTTTATTAAGTATATATTTGTGTTTTCACTAATCTTTTCTAAAAAGAACCAGAAAAAAACATACTGCTCAGTGTCATTTGTAATTCTGAAGAATAATGGCTCACCAGTGAGGTTTTGTGATTATCTATCTCCCTTTGTCTAATGATACAAGACACAGCTACAAAAGCAAGAATGGTTGGTAGTCAGAGTTTGACTAGATTTTTTTGTAAGAATCATAAAAATATTGCTAACAGATAAACTTTTTTTAGAAATTTAAGAAGTTACTTCTCATAAGTTTATATATTTTTATTAAAATATTTTTACTTATAAACTTCTTAGGAAAAATTTCAGTGTCAAATAAAACAGCATGTACATACACAACATGGACATATTTATTGAGTACTAACTATATGACAAACTATTCTAGAATAAAGAACTAGACAGGTAAAAGCCTTGTCTTCTTGAAACCTTCATTTTAGAACAATAAGCTGATGTCACTAATGATGACAATTCCTATTCAGTAAACAAGGATTACAGAGAACAAAAGAAAAATCACACCTTATAAAATATCTTCTTTTAAAGCGGGGATTAGAAAGAAGTTATTCCAAGAGCTTCATGTAAAATTCTATTTCTTTAATTTATACAAAATTGTGTAAGTTTATCTTCTAGAGGTTTTCACTGATTTCAATATCTAAAAAGTAAAAACAAATTCTTGTTCAATTCACATCTCGATTAATTTTTTAAACCTTTTAGGATAGAATGTCATGGTTACAGTTATATTTTCAAATAAATGTGTAACCAATTGAGCTTCACACCTTATGAGAGTACTCATATACCAACTCCCTCGAAGGTACCTTTAAAAAGTTTGTTTTCTGTTTTATAGGCAAAATGTGAAAAAATTTTAATTTGCAGTCCATTGAGTAACAGCGAAGTTGAATGTTCATTTTCTTAAAAATATTTTTTTTCTTAAATGTTTATTCATATTTGAGAGAGAGAGAGAGAGAGAGAGAGAAAGAGAAGGCAGAGAGAGAGGGAGAATCCCAAGCAGGCTCTGCGTTGTCAGTGCAGAACCAGACACGGCACTAGAATCCACGAAATGTGAGATCATGACCTGAGCAGAAACCAAGAGTTGGATGCTTAACCAACTGAGCCACTTAGGCACCCCATCATTTTTATTTTTTCTTTTGTGAAGTGCTATCTATATTCTTTAATCATTTTTCACATTTTTAACATGCATATTTTTTTGATTTATAAACAACAAAAAGTTCTCATCGAGTATCCCAGGTTTTTCTCTCGTAAAAGGTTTAAAATTGAGGTAAAAGGTAAACTGATATTCATTTTTAACTATTAAAACATGTACCAAATTCCCAAAATTTGGTTCATAAAAACACAATGTTATTATTTGTTAAAGGAATATGTACATACATATATACACATGCATATACATTATACGTATACACACACACACACACACACACACACACACACACACACAGTAAAGCTTTGGTTTGCAAGCATAATTCATTCCAGAAACATGCTTGTAATCCAAAGCACTTGTATATCAAAGAGAATTTCAAGAACCATTGGCTTAGTTGTGATCATGTGACATTCAGTGTTATGTACTACTTGTATTGCAAGACATTGCTCGTTTATCAAGTTAAAATTTATTAGAAATGTTTGCTCGTCTTGTGGAACACTTATAGAATAAGTTATTTGCAATCCTAGGTTTTACAATACATAGTTATATATATTTATTTGTACATAAATATATATGTTTAAGGATAAAATGCAGTATTTCCTCTATCAGACTAAGTTGTACTAAAACAAGGAGATCTGTATGATAATATAATAGCAACAATAATCATGATGATATTAATAAACATTATTGAGCAACTATATATATATATATAGTATTTTCCTATATATTTTATAAATAATTATTTTAATCCTTAAACAATCCTCTAAAGTAGCTATTGTTATTATTTTGGATTTGAAGGAATATAGGCTTTGGAAAGTTTCATTCAGTTCACCAGAGTTTAGCATGTACAGACAGTAAGTAGCCTAGAATAGTTTAAAATCCAAATCTGTAGTAATCCTTTGTCTCTGATCTTTCCAGTGGGCACTACTGTATCGACATGCACCACACAAATGATCAGAAGGCAGAGTAAATGACGTTCTAATTCCCGTCAACAAGGCCTTGCCTTATCACGAAACTCACTTTATATTCTTCCCTTTTTATCTTTTGTGTCTCATTTCCTTTTTTCTTTTAATTTTTTTAATGTTTATTCATTTTTGAGAGAGAGAGACAGAGCACAAGCAGGGGAGGGGCAGAGAGAGAGGGAGACACAAAATCTGAAGCAGGCATAGAGTCCAATGCAGGGCTCAGAGCCACCAACTGTGAGATCATGATTGAGTGGGAAAAAGCAGTGTTTGTTTGGAGTATTTATTTGAATGGGAGAAAACTGGAATATAATCACAATTTTTAAAAAATAGCAAGAAAAACTGTGGTACTCTGAATACTATCTTCCTTCAAATTCTATGAATAGGATTTATTTCTTGCTCATGGAAAACATGGGACTATTTGTGGTTAATTACTGCCCTCTGTTGACAACATGTTAAATGTCTTAATATATTCTTAAGAGTATTTAAGGTTATAATTACAAGAAATTTCACCTATAAATCTCATCTATAAAGATGAATAAATCTAAAAGAATTGAAGTGCCTTTGCTTAACAGCCATAGCTAGTTAATGATTAAGGATGGAATGACACCTCAGGTACCATGACCTATGATCAGTCTTGTGTTACATAATTTAAAACAATATATTTTTTTCCTGAGAATAGTTTCCATTTTCTAAGACTCAAAAACAAAATTTACAAGTCATAGAAACTTTAAAAATTATTAAACGTTTAAAAAAATGTCTGTTGGGGCGCCTGGGTGGCGCAGTCGGTTAAGCGTCCGACTTCAGCCAGGTCACGATCTCGCGGTCCGTGAGTTCGAGCCCCGCGTCAGGCTCTGGGCTGATGGCTCGGAGCCTGGAGCCTGTTTCCGATTCTGTGTCTCCCTCTCTCTCTGCCCCTCCCCCGTTCATGCTCTGTCTCTCTCTGTCCCAAAAATAAATAAAAAATGTTATAAAAAAAAAATTTTTTAAAAAATGTCTGTTTAGTTTAAAAATAAATCATACAGTAAAGAAAAGAGTGGAAAGTAGAAGTAGAAAATAAACATCTTTCTCTCTCCACCTGATTCCACCTCCAGAGGTGGCCACTATTAACTGTTTCTTTGTCATTCTAGAAATTATTTATATAGGTATCTAACTTTTTTTCAAAATTGAGGTACAGTTCTCCACCTTTTTAAAAAAATTTAAAACATATATCTTAGAGTTAATTTCATATTAGGACATAAATCAAGATATAAGGCATTTTTTCATACCACGGTTTTTTATTGGCACTTTGAAATTTACAGGCAAGTTTAGAATGTCCTTAATTAGGTTTGCCTCGTATTTCCTCATAATTAATTTAGGTTATGCATTTCTTCTTGGACTATTACATGAGTGAGGCTGTTTTGTTCTCATTTCATTCCATCAGAGGGCACGCGATTTGGTTTGTCTCATTACTGATGATGGATGTTCATTTTGATCATTTAATCCAGGTGTTATGTGCAGACTTCTCCAATTGCAAGTGATCCCATTTTTCTGTTCCTGCGCACAGAGAGGATTTGAATGGCAGATGTGCTCAGCTAATTACAAAATCAAAAATAATTACTTTGTCAAATCCTTTGTCTCAGGTAGCAGGAATGGAATAGATCTCAGAATGTATTATTTTCACAGTAGCACTGGCTTCTCTGGCCTCTCATTTGATTCCAATGCCCATTTCTGGAGGAGCACACAGATTCATGGAGTATTTGACCAGTTGTACATGGAGTGTGAGGAAGGGTCTGGTATGTTAAATAATTCATATAAGTATGAAATTTGTTAATACGTAGGTCTGTATGTAATGTGAAGTATAATAATAGTATTTTCATTGGCAACTAGATGAACTCCAAAAACCAGAACTGCTGAAAATTTACTTTTAAACACTTAGTAAGGTTGTCATATTTTCAAAAAATCCTATTAAAATTTCAGTCATTCTTTTAAATTTTGATATTCATTAAAAATGTTCACTTTGCACATATATTTTAATAAATTTCACTACTCTAAAAGAAAAAACTTTTTGGGGCGCCTGGGTGGCGCAGTCGGTTAAGCGTCCGACTTCAGCCAGGTCACGATCTCGCGGTCCGTGAGTTCGAGCCCCGCGTCAGGCTCTGGGCTGATGGCTCGGAGCCTGGAGCCTGTTTCCGATTCTGTGTCTCCCTCTCTCTCTGCCCCTCCCCCGTTCATGCTCTGTCTCTCTCTGTCCCAAAAATAAATTAAAAAAAAAAAAAATGTTGAAAAAAAAAAAAAGAAAAAACTTTTTGAAAATATGAAATTTTTAAATGTTTAGATTTAATTTACATTTGACAAAATATTTGAAATTTCACATACTTAAAGTAGAACAAAATTGTCAATATGTTGATTATAATTATTAATTTTGCTAAAATGAAGTCAAGAAAGATCAATGCTATGAAATAAATACATAAATACTTATGAATTGTGCATGCATCTAGTTTGTTATTCATTCAAAGCATCACTGGACAATTTAAGCGATACCCAAATATGCACAATATAAATTCAACTGATATGTCCTTAGACATTGATATGCCTTGGTACTTTGCCAACTTTCAGCCCTATAAAAATTATAGCTTTATAACATATTTTACAACTTCATCTTTATGAAGTATATTGTCTAAGTAGGATAGAAAATATCTTCTGCAATAATGTACTAACGTGATTAATAACTTTTAATATTTAACATATGGTCATCATTAATGCTTTGCTGCTTTCTACTTCACCACAATACAAACAGGTGTTTTCTGAATAATCCATTTATAAGCTATTTTTTGACCACCTATTACATGCCACTACTGGGACTATAGCAGTGAACAAACCAGATAAACATTGCTGTTTTCTTGGAACTTACATTTAAGTGCATTTTTCATCAAAGGGGTCAGGGGAAATATTCAGGCATATGACATAGCTTTTGGCCATGTAATGGCACAAACTATCTCAATTTTCTTTGTTGACAAATTTTGTCTGAATAACATGTGGTTTGGGTAGGACAAAGTCATAATTGCAGAGGGATTTATCAGAAGACTTGAAGAAAAGATCTGGCTTTGGGGAAAATGTTTAAGGGGCAAAAGGAAGCAGAAGAATAATAGGAAAATGTCAATGTAGGTAATAGCGTTCTCAGAATTTAATGAGTATAATTAAAAGAAGAAACAAGGAAAATACAAATTTAAATTGAGTGTTGTTTCAGGCTAGAAAGGTATTCTAGAAAGTAAGCAGAATAAGGTTGAATAATTGGTACCTTAACATGTAATGAGCAATCACAAAACCACAACCCTTATATTCCAATGGAAAGATAGTGATAAACAGGTAGTGTCCATTTTGCACACTCAGAAAAGCAAGGCTAATTAGAAGTGCTGTACTTGTAAATTCAGTTCCATTAAAAGCAAAACCAATTCAGGAAATGGTATTTTCATGGCATGATTTTTTTTTTCTGAGTTCTACTAGGATTGTGTCAAATCCATATATGAGTTATTCATTTGACAGTTTAGAAAGTGAGGTGCCTGCCAAAAACCCATCTGGACGGAGAAGAGTATTTCCACTTTTTTGACAATAGTCATTTTTCTTTCTTTTGATGTTGAAGTCATTCAGAATCCAGGTGACATTCATTAAAGTAAGACTAAAGTAAGACTAAACCATGAAAGTATGACAAAACTTGGTTTTCATTCTCTCACAAAAATTGAAGTAATGAAATGCATAAGTGACAAGATCAATCTAGATTTTTCATGTTTATCTTATTTAGGGAGTGTATCCTTCCTCTTACAAAAATAGATGACAACTGATATGCATTTGCTTTAGTGTAATATTTCAGGCTTCATTATCTACATGTCACTAAGCATGGAAATAATCTTCGGTGGGTATTAACATTCTTTTATGGCACATGGGTTAGGGGGCTGTTTTCCATCTTGAAACATTTCTCCTGATACTGTTCTATTCATTCTTTGTGGATAGCATGTACCACTCATAATCAATAAGGACCCAGATTTATTTACTGTCTGAAATAACCTTAACTCCAGTCCACTCCACAGTCTCTCTTCCTCTTTAGTAGTCAGTATCATGAAGTTGGGGTGAATATTTTTCATTTACGATGTTGTACATTGCTATATATCATTTTTTACACAAATAATTCATCCAATTGTTTTTTATTTTACTTAAGATTTTATTTTTAAGCAACCTCCCCACCCAACACGGGACTTAAACTCACAACCCCAAAACCAAGAGTCTCTTGCTTTTCTGACTGGGCCAGTCAGATGCCGCAACCCCCCTCCCCCCGCCAATTGTTTTTTAAAAAATACATAAATAGTATATTACTCTATTTCGTTTGCAACTACATTTTTTCACACATGATTACATTTCTGAAATGTATATGTATTTACATTTGTGGATCTCCTTCTTTCACTTTTGCTTTGGTATAGTATTCCATTTATTTAAAAAAGGCAATTAATTTTTTTCATCTCTATGCTTAGGGGAAGTTAGTTTGATTAGCTTGCTTTCACTTGTTTTTGCTTTAGTGAACATTCTTACACGACACCCCGCACAAATCTAAGCGTACGTTCTAAATAGATATGTAAGATTGGAATTGCTGCATTGTAGAATAAGAGGTTTTTTAGTTAGAATAAGAGGTTTTTTAGTTATGCAAGGTATTCTATATTGATCATCACAGAACTATATAAGACTACTTATTTCTCCACATGCTTGCCAAAAAGTGTTGTCAGAATTTTAAATTTCTGATATACTGATATTAAGAAATGCCATCTTATTGTTGATTTTGCTTTTATTTCTTAGATTTCTTGTAAGGAAATATTCATATTTATTGATTTACTGATCTGAGAAATGCCTGTTCATATCCTTTGACTCTTTAAAATACTAAGTTTGCTGTTCTGTCTTGTTTTTATTTAAAAAAAAATTTTAATGTTTATTCATTATTGAGAGAGACAGAGCATGAGCAGGGAAGGGGCAGAGAGAGGGGGACACACACAGAATCCAAAGCAGACTCCAGGCTCTGAGCTGTCAGCACAGAGTCCGTCACGGGGCTCGAACTCACAAACCATGGGATCATGACCTGAGCCGAAGTCGGACACCCAACCGACTGAGCCACCCGAGCTCAGTCTTATTTTTATTTAAATAATAAATGTTTCTTATATATTTTGGGAAATATTTTCTATTGGTTATATGAATGAGAGATGCCTTCTCCAAATATGTGTGTTGTCTTTCTGGTTTGCTTAGAGTAGGTGGTTTTTGTTTTTGTTTTTTTGTCAAATAAGGATTAATACTGAGGCAGGTAAATATATCAGTCTTTTCCTTAATGGTTTGTGCTTTAAAAATCTTATATAAAAAATTCTACCTATCGTAACATGGATGAATATATTATTCTACATTTTCTTCTAAAATTTTGCTTTTAAATCTTTAGCTTTGAAATCTTCATTTTCATCTTCTGTTTCAAACATTTCAAAGTTCTTTCGGCTATTTTTTTTTCACTCTTTACATCTTCCATATAAAGTTTAATATTGGTGTGCCGGTTTCTTCAAAACCAGTTACTGTTGACTGGTAATGCATTGAATTAATAAATTAATTTGGGAAGAGCGAGCTTGAATAACTAAGAAGAGCTGGGATTTAGTGACTTGGGAGATGTACTAAGCTTCGCTCAGAGACAAGCAGCTCATTAATAAAAACAGAAGTAAAGGTTGAGTTAAAGGCTGGGTTCATGCCAGTGAGACTGATGCAATCATGCAGGGCACTGCACTAAGAAGGGTTCTATGCCTCATTTAATACTCTGCTATCACCATCTTAACTTCTGATCAACTGATCCACAGTTTCCTTTTGCTACTAGGCCCCCCAAATTATGTAGCTGGTGTTAGAGAGTACATGGGTAGAGTGGCATAACATGGGCAGATAGGGTGGTGGGTGTATTTGGAAGTTCTCTTCCATTGGCTTTTATTTTCTCAATGAAATAGGAAGAAAAGGTTATTTTTCTCCCTGTGCTGCATTCTGGGTTATATCTCAAGGTCTCATACTCAGTTCATTAATTCTTTCTGTGTCTAATCTGCTGTTTGATTGATTCAATACTTATTATTTTTAATTAATTTATTTTTTTAATGTTTATTTACTTTTGAGAGAGAGAGAGAGAGACAGAGCATGAGAGGAGGAGGGGCAGAGAGAGAGGGAGACACAGAATCTGAAGCAGGCTCCAGGCTCTGAGCTGTCAGCACAGAGCCCGACGCGGGGCTCGAACTCACTGATAGTGGGATCATGACCTGAGGTGAAGTCTGACACTTAACTGACTGAGCCACCCAGGTGCCCCAATTCAATAAATTTTTAATTTTTGTGCTTGTATTTTAATTTTAATTCTATTTGATTTTCTTTGAACTCTGCCTTTTTTCATAATTTGGTGTTTTTTGTTTTATGCTTTTCGTTTCTTGTTTTTTATTTAATGATTTTATATGTACTTTCTGGCCCTTTTTTTCTTTAGTATTTTTTTTTTTTTTGAAGTTTTAGGTACTCTAATAAGACTGTTGACTATGTGGTTGCTAGTGGTTATTTATGACACAAATAACTTTCAAAATGTTTTCAGCTTCACAGTGAGATTATTTGTGATAATCCTGTCTTGGCTTATATATCTTTTCAGAGAGTTTGTACATTTGCATTTGCCAGGTATTCCAGATGACAGCTATTATCCCATTTGGAAACTTTTTTTCACCCTTTATACAGGCATTTTATTTCATAAAATTGTCATAATGCATTGACTTTATTAGAACAACATAATTTACTGCTGTTTTTGGAAAATAAACATGTGTGAGTAAATGGGGGAGGGGTAGAGAAAGAGGGAGAGGATCCAAACAGAGCCCAATGCAGGGCTCCAACCCACAAAATCGTGAGATCATGACCTGACCCCCAGTCAGACACTTAACGGACTGAGTCACCCAGGTGTCCCCAATAAGTGAGTTTTAATACAACTGGAAGGTCTGCAAAACAATTTGAGTAACAACTACACTTTAATTATGATGTACTGTTTTATTTTCTTTATTTGTTCTTTAGTTTCCCAATAATCAATTAAAAGCCAAAAAGAGGAATACGGTTTAGTTTTAAAACATTACTTAAATTCAGTAAAAACTTGCATGTATGGGATAAAATTTTTGCCAACTAAAACATTATTCATCCCAGTTCATACTCTATTTCAGTGTTTTAAATTTTAATCACACAAACAGAGCTCTTATTATTTAATAACAGCTCTATATAAACATAAATTTTTATGAATAAAACATTAAAGCTTTATGTAACATGAAATATTCTAGATCATAGAAAAAGGGAATGTTTCTTATATCATTTTACATATTTATCATAACCTTAATATCATAACACATTAGGAAACTCTAGAATAATTCACTTAGCACTATTAATTTTCTAAATACATTGATTAGAAATATAATTTCCCATAGTATGAAAATAATAACACCAGAAGCAGAAAGGATTTAGAAATATAACTTTTGTTCAGAATTAGGGCACCAAATAAGCAATTACACATACACATTAAAAAGAAACCCCAGGGGTGCCTGGATGGCTCAGTTGGTTAAGTGTCCACTTTGGCTCAGGTCATGATCTCACAGTTCATGGGTTCAAGCCTCACATCGGGCTCTCTGTTGTCAGCACGGAGCCCACCTCAGATCCTCTGTCCTCCTCTTTCTTTGTCCCTCCCCCACTCACACGGTGCTCTCTATCAAAAATAAATAAACAACAACAAAAAAAAGGAAAAATACAAATATTTAAAAAAAGAAAAACCATATGTCAAGAAATATTTGTTAAAATTCTATATGCAATCAGAATTTCTAAGCATTATTAAGGAAAGAGGAATCGACAGAAATTGCTTAAAAACAATGAAGAATATTCATACACACACACATACACAGATAAACCAGCAAACAATACATAAAACAGTGAAACACTGAGATAATTAAAAGTAACAAAAAGACAGGAATGTCCATTATCATGAAATTTTTCAATATTATTTTTGGCACTTTAGATCTGTACTGCCCAATACATTAGCTATTGTCCACATGTGAATGTTTAAATGATTTACAATTAAATCAAACTTAAAAGTCAATTCCACAGTTATACTAGCCATGTGCACCTAGTAACTCCCCTGTTGGTAGTGAAGATTTAAAGCATTTCCATCATCACAGAAAATTCTGTTGGATAGTGCTGTTCTTCTAGATAATGCAACAAGACAATAAAAAAAAATTGTATACACATTAAAATAGGGAGAGAAACTTACTCTTAGATGTAGGCAACCAGATTGTATACCTAGAAAACTGAAGAAACTACAAGTACATCAGTAAGGAAATTTGTTGACTGTTTAGGTTAATACACACAAAAAAATCAATGTAGCCTTTTTTCTCTATTAACAATTACCATTGCAAAATGGAAATAAAAAATACTCTGTTATTGTAGCAAATAATAAACACAAAAATAGTAAACAGTAAATGACAGAGTACCCATATATAAATTTAATGGCAAAAATGAAAAAATCTGTATAATTTGTTTTTGGTGTATTTCTGATGGGCATTAAACAAGACCTGTGCAAAATGGAGAAACTATGTACCTAAATAGAAATGATTGCAAAATTAATGAATAATTTCAAGCAATTCCATAATAATTTGATTTTTACTTTAGATTTTAAATAAGATTTTATATTTCAGAAGAATTATACCTAGTAAAATTACAAAGACAAACTGGAAGAAGAGGTTCTGTTCTTGCTTTACTAGATATTAAAATTGAATATGAAAACATCATATGCAAAAGAAAGTATATTATCTCATTAAGGTGCATAGTAACTCGTGGAATATATAAAAAGCCTAAAAGAGTCTAACATGGTGTTATATAAGAAATAATTCAGTGGGAAATTGTTTATTTAATAAATGTTGCTGTGGGTTGATTAATTATCTGACAAAAGAAAAGCCAGATTGTTATTTCATTATTTAAAAACCACTGTCAATGAAGTAAATGCTTAAATGTAAAGAAAATGAACAAAAATAGTAGAAAAATGAAGTGCTATCAGTGTTACTAAATGCAGAACATATTCAGAAAACAGAAAAGGGATAAAAGTATAAAAGGGATATATTTAACTACACATTTTTATTGTGTGGCAAAAGATACCACAAAGTAGCTAATGACAAATGATAGTAGTAAAGGCTAAATAAGTATATCTTAATATAAAAAGTTAATATATCCTACAAATATTTCTGATAAGTTGATTTAAGAAAAGACAAATACCAAGCTAGAAAAATGGCAGTTGTGGCAGACATGGTTAATAGCCATCAAATATTCCCCAAATATACCTCATTTGTCTTGCCCAGACTTACTAACAGTCTGATACCATAAGACTAGGTAGCGTGAGAAGTCACAGATAGTATCTGAAAGCTAAGGCTGCAAAGAGCTTTTATGTCTCCTCTGCAATTCTTTGAGTTTTTGGAAGCTCTCTTGGAACAAATACCATAGGTAGTTCAGATATAACACTGAAGGGTCTTTTCCAGTCTAAGTCCCTGAGTGACTGTGGATCTGGGTTTGCTGCTAATTCATTCTGGGCGTGTAACATGATTGAGAAATAAAATTCTCCTGTGTTAAGCCATCAAAGTTTCTGGGTTAGTATATTATCAGAGCATATCCTAGATTATCCTAATACAGCAGGCAAGTTATAGAAGAAGAAATAAAACAGTAACATGATCATTAGGAATATTTCAGCCTCACAGGAAGGCAAGTTAAAGCAATAATTAAATAATATTTTTGTCTTCAGATTTACCAAACTTTCAAAATTTGATAATATCCAGTGCTATGACACAATAGGAGAAAATGAAACTCTTTTTCACTTTTTTCATGATTTGTTACAAGTTTTGGAAAACCAATTTGTAATATATATTAAACAAACAACAAAACACATAGTCTTTAACCCAGCATTTCCACTTTAAAAGATGTGTCCATGGAATATCATGTAAAAATAAAAGCAATAGTAGTTACATGCATACACATACAAAGATGTTTGTTGCAGGCAGCATGATTTCAATATAAAACTAAATAGCTGGAGTACTGAACATCTAGCAATAGAAAAAAGGTTGAACAGGCTTTTGACCTAAGGAATGGTCAATATGTTTGTCAAGAGAATTTTTTCAAAGTTCAAGTGTACTATTTGTGACCCATATTTTTGTAAAAGAAACGAATAATCTCTACATGTGCATGTATCTAAGATATTCATATGAATATAGGGAAAGTATGAAAGAATATACTAAAGACTGTTGAAATTAAGTCAATATTGTGGGAAAAGAAATACAAGAGTGGAGATGATTAAAGCTTTCTTTATACATTTTTGTATCGTCTTTACTTGAGACAATGTGTACGTACTAACTTAGGGATGAAAGAAGAAAGAAGTCATTTCTAAATATTACAAGGAGAATTTTATGCGCTTCTGAGCCTTTCATGTGCAGAGATATTAACATTATTTGTTAACAATTTCATAATGGGTAATTAGCAAAAACTATGTTTTTCTCTCAAGATTTCTATCGTTTGACTTTACTTATGTTTCATAAAAATAGAAATGGGTTCTAATTATGTTGAAAGGATATATCAATAAGTGTCTTAATGTTATGTTAATATAGTCAATTCTGTGTGAACAAGTTATGTTAGCTTAAGTGAAAATCATTGAAATAAAATGTGTTTCCCTGTAAGTTTCACCTATTGCTAATAATTTTCCTGTAAGCCTAAAAAATGTTATCTCCACAGGGAGACTTCAAGTATTTAAAGGTAACTATTACTGATTATTTATGCTTTTCTTTCTTGGCTTAAACATTTTCGAGTTTCTTCAGCTCTCATATTACAAATTTCAACACCTAAACTCTTCTTAAGATGCTTTAACTTGTCAATGACTCTCTTAAAATAGGCAACAAAAACTGAACATAGTATTCCAGATGCAGTCTAGCCACCTGGAGTTCACCATTGACTTATTTCTCCCTTTGTTTTTGAAAAAAAATTAAAATAAAAACATAAAACCAGAATAAAAATAGAAATTAAAAAAATTAAGGCAATTTAAATAAAAACCTTTATTGTGAATAGGCTATATCAAACCTGTGGTCAGCTAAGATCTCTTAACATTTACTTTTTAGTGTGAACTATTATCACATTGTATCTCTCTTATATTTTTGTAACTCATGTGACATTTTGTATGTACCTCTGTTAATTTCATAGTGGGGGCATTCCATTTTTTTCATCCTATCATGATTGCATTAAATTGTGATTTTTCAAAAAAAATCCATGTATTAACTTTTACCACTATGGTTTTAGAAATGGTAAATTAGGGGCTCCTGGGTTGCTCAGTTGGTTAAGCGTCTGACTTTGGCTCAGGTCATGATCTTGTGGCTGGTGAGTTTCAGCCTCACGTCAGGCTCTGTGCTGACAGCTGGGAACCTGGAGTCTGCTTCAGATTCTGTGTCTCCCTCTCTCTCTGCCCCTCCCTCCCCTCAAAAAAAAACATTAAAAAATAATAAAATAAAGATAGAAATGATAAGCTACAATGAAAATATTGAATTACTCAATCCCACAGAGTAGCATGACTGTGAAGTCCTCCACATCCCAAACACACACAACGCCCAATTTAATTTATGCAAGTTTGTAATATACCTACACATTCACCATTTCACTCAATATTCACTTTCCAAATATTCAATAAGAATGATGAATAATCCCATGAAACATCTTGGTAATGATCTACCATTCAGGGGAAGACATGCATTCAGTGCAAGAGATTAATATTGTAAATGATTGTTGTTTGACTCTTTTTTAATTAACAGACTCTGCTTTTGAGGACAGTTTAGATTTACTTTAAAAATGAGAAGATAGTACAGAGTTCCATATTATTCCATACAGGCAGTTTCATATTACCCCATTATTATTAACTTACTGCATTATGTAGCACATTTGTTACAATTGATGAATTAACATTGATATATTATTATTAACTAAAGTCTGTAGTTAATATTGAGGCTCACAATTGTACAGTTCTATGGGTTTTAATAAATGCATAGTGTCATGTATTCACCTTTATAGCATCATATGGAATCTTTAGAATAGTTTCACTGCCCTAAAAATCCTCTGTGCTTCATCTATTCATCCCTCTCTTCTGATAACCACTAAACATTTTAATTTCTCTATAGCTTTGTCTTTTCCAGAATGTCATATAATTAGAATTATACACTACATAGTCTTTTTAGACTAGCTTTGCTTTCTTGAAAATATGCATTTAGCTTTGCTCCATGCCTTTTTGTGGCTTGATAGCTCATTTCGTTTTATGGCTAAATACTCCTCTGTTGTGTGGGTGTATCACAATTGTTTTTTCACTCACCTACTGAATGATATTTTTGTCCCTTCCAGTTTGGGGTGATTATAATTAGAGCTGCTATAAATATTTGTGTGTAGGTTTTTGTATGGACATAAGGTTTTAGTTTATATCAGTAAATGCTAAAGAGCACAATTGCTGGACCAGATGATAAGACCATTTTTAGCTTTTTAAGAAACTGCAGACTTTCGCAGCAGGTGGCCATAACGTTTTGTATTCCCACCAGCAATGAATGAGAATTCCTGTTGCTCTACATACTTACCAGCATTTGTTATAATCAGTATATTTTTATTTTAGCCTTCTATTAAGTGTGTAGTGATATATTGTTGTTTTAACTTGCAATTCCCTTGTGACATAGGACACTGCATTTGAAGAGTTCTTCGTATATTTTGGGTATAATCCTTTATCAGTCATGCTTTGCAAATATTTTCTCCCAATCCATGGCTTATTTTTTCATTCTCTAAGTGATTGACTGGTTTATATTTTCACCCAATGATTTGTTATATGGATAAATTCTTAGAACATTTAAAACAAATAGAGAAAATGTGTGTAGTTTAATACTTAATAACACTTTTTCTTTTCCTTGTATAGCAAATCTAAAACATATTCTTTGATTAAATCTCAGTTGTCACTGGATGTCACTGTTGCTTTACAAAATATGACTGTTTTGTTCATAAAGACTGTTAGGAACATTTCATAAATAAGCACTTTATTAAAAGAAGAAAATCCACATTGTTAAGTACCTGTCAATTAGGTTTAGGTACAAGCTACATAGGATATCAATAATTAGGTAAACATTTATTTTTTAATTTACAAGATATTAGTTTATTGCTAAACTTACAGATATGTTTCACATAGCACAAAGAATTCACTAGGAAGACTATACAGAACTAAGATAGTTTTTTGAACAATAATTTTTTCAAGGTAGAGGATTAAGATTTAGTCCACATATGGTACATGGCTAATATGTAGCACATTAAGAAATTTCAAAGTATTTTATTACTTACAAAACATTTTAAATCAATATATGTAATATATATAATATATATATTTAAATATGTGTATGTAAACATATTTACATACATATATGCTCAAGCACTAAAAACCTAAATGCTTAATATGGAATAAATTCATCCTATAGACACTTTTTATCATAACCTCCGTATAACCCCTAGATATCATAACCATCAGGTAAACCTGCCTCTACAGATCAGTTTTTCTTACAAAATGCCTTATACTGAAACAGTTTTTGCACATGTCATTCCATGCCTTCCTTTGTCCCACCCCATTGTCAGGCTAAACTATTCCACTGTAAGCATCCTTTCCTGAAAGACTCCTATATTGGAGTCTTATTTTACATTATCTTAGATCTGCCCTATGGGGCTATAAACTTTCTGAAGGTGGTAGAGTATCTGCTTTATTGATTCCTAATGTCCAGTAGCACATATAACATCATTCGTAAAAATGTGTTTAATTGTGAAACTTTGGTTAGCAATGACTACTTTAACAGTGTAAAATACTTAATACTAAAAGTCACTTACAATCATAAGAAATATTACTAAAAACTCATTTGGAGAGATATGGATAAAGTTCTAAATCTAAAATAAATATAATTGATAAATAATTTACTTAATTATTCCTTAGACCAAAGGATATAACTAATTACTCTGTTACATATCTATACCTAAGTCTGAAATGGGTGGCACTTCCAGTGTGTTATATTAGTCACAGAACATAATATTTCTAGTCGTGTTAATTGTTTATGCAGGTTATATTCCTAGGCATCTAATTGGATTTATGTAACAATGAATCCCCCATTTTCTCTATGCAAGTTTTTCTCAGCTTCATATATTTTGTAGGAACAGAAGCGGAAACAGTTTGCAGTGGAGACTACATGGCTCTCAGAACACATTGCTGAGGTTGCACAGAACTTTGCAAGGGATACAAAAAATTGGTTTAGGTATTTGCATTTCATATCAGAATTGGAACACAACTTTAGATCTTTATATTGAATGGGAATGTAACAAGACAAAAATCCTCTGGGATTTACAGCACAGAATTAGGGCATAGGGTTTCTGAACACCTAAACTTGACATAATGAAAATAAAGGAAACAGACAAACTCACTCTCCAAAATAAAACAACGAAGATTCAATACATTCTCTTAATATACCAATCCTATGTATAATCTTTCCTATGTATGATCACGTTTTCCTATGTATTATCCTTTCTAATTTAAAAAATACTTTATACAACAAGCAATTATGTCACTATGAACCTGATTTGTTGAGTGCATTAGAGAGGGTATATAGATACAAGAGACTGTCTTATCTGTACAAGGCAATAGCCATTGGTAGCATTCATTGTTGGTCCTTGGAAGATGATTGTTAACAAAAGTCTTCAAAAATATAGACTGACAAAAATAATACTCTTAAGTCACAGTTAGGAAAACATATATAAAATAATATACTTATGCAGAATGAATCAGAAATCTTATGATCCGTGATATTATGGTGAAAGAGTGGTTTGCTAAAAATTACTTGAAACTCACAGCACATGATCAACTTTATGTGATAGAGGTGTATTAAAAATTTGGGTTCACTTAAAAGAATAAATACTTTGGAAGGAACAAAAAGGAAAATAATTACAGTGAATTACAGTGTTGTTAAGTAATATATATTCAAAAACAGTTATGAAATTTCTCTTGTTTTTGTAATAAAACCTACACATAAAAAATCCCTCTTTTCTACACACCAATAAAATCAGTGGTTTTTTTAAAGGATGGGTTGTGTTTAATATGGATATAGAGTGACTCATGCAACCATCCACCATGGTATTCTGTTGATTTCTAAAGCAATGCATATGGGAACGTTATTTGCCATGGTAAAATGTGAATGTGAACATTTCAATGATGTTACTAAGAGAAATGGTAATGAGAGTTTTTGTCCTGCAACTATCTATAATTAGTTTATTATCGATGGAAAGAAGATTTTCATCAGTATAGATTATCTGATAATCATGCAGAATAAAACAATAGGATCAAATCTGTATTACCATAGTAGATAAAGAAGTTGACTTTGTATCTGAGAAACAAAGGAATATATAAATATAGGTAATGAAGAAAGGCAATTGGCAACTGAAACTACTTACCATGGTAAGTAGGTATAAATCTAAGATTTATTGATACTGGTACAAGGAGAGCATTTTTAAAAATTATTTATTTGAGAGGAAGAGCATGCAAATGTGCAAGCAGGGGAGGGGCAGAGAGAGGCAGAGAGAATCCCAAGCAAGCTCTGCACTGTCAGTGCAGAGCCTGATGCAGGGCTTGATCCCATGAACCATGAGATCATGACCTGAGCCAAAATCAAGAGTCTGCCGCTTAACCAACTGAGCCACCCAGGCGAACCCTAAGGAGACCATTTTTGAATATAATACAGTTTGTAGGGGAGATTGCTACTTTCTCCCGATATCATGGTAACCATATAATTTATTTTGCAAATTGGAAGTTCTCTAACAGTGAAGGAGCTTAAATATTAAGGGATTCCAGAAGAAGGACTACATTTTTACCTGAATTTACAGCAATTTTTACCTGAATTTACAGCAAACTTGGATACATGTTCAGTCTACCTAAGATCCATTCTCTACTTCTCTTAGGATAATAACAGAGATATTAGAACATATTAATGTGCATAAAAGAATTTGTATTGCAAGAATGTATAGTAAAAATGTATATTTCATAATATTGGAAATATTTATACATAAATATTATAATATGCATTTCTTCAGATAAATGATTTGAGTTCTTTAGGTAACAACTCAGGGCAACATAATTACAAAGCATATGCCTGGGAATCCAAGCAATTACTAATAACTAAATTTATCTATAATCTATCGATCGATCTATTTAACATCACCTATCTATCTTAAAAAATTCATGTAAGGTGAAAATGGTCTTAATAGAAAAATTGCTAAATCAACCAACATTGACTAAATTATGCAAAATTAATGATTCAACACGTATGTCTATGTAGCTGATATAAGTAAGTACCGTCTTAATTCTTGACTGCATTAAAGAGTGGGAAATCAGTGAAAAATTGTAAAAGCATTCAAATGTTTTTCTTGGTAAATTAATTTTCTCATGTTTTGATAAGGCTAATGCTAATTTACTTTGGAAACTACCTTTGCTATAGCCTCCACTATGTTCCAGAAGCTAGTCATCATTTACATCTTTATTCTCAAAATCAATCATCACACCTTATATTTTATAGTACCTGATAATTTATAAAATGTTTTTATATCCATACATGATCCTGATAGTTTCATTATGAATGATACATATGAATATTTATGCATTCAGTTTGAGTGAGAAGGAATAAAATTACCTCCAATGTATGCAGATTTTCTTTTAAATTTAGTTCTACCAAAGAACCACTTCAATTGGTTTGACAAGCAAGTTTCAAGCTTTGACATGCACTTTATGTATTCCTGCATATAAACAACCCAAACACAGTGGTTTAAAATGGTGTAAAAGGCCAGACAGTAAATATTTTACACAGTGTGGACCACATGCTGTTGCTTTTGCATGTTGTTATTATTGTTGTTTATCTCTTAAAAATATAAAAATGATTGATTCTTAGGTTGAAGTCCCATACATAAAAAAGTTGAAGGATGGATTTGGCCTGTGGTTGTGGTTTTCCCAGCCTCGCTTAAACAACAACCATTTTATTTACCCTAATTCTGTGGATCAGAAATTTGGGCTGGGTTTTGCTAAGTGGTCTTTTTCTGGTCTCACTGATATCATGGCTCTGGTTAACAAAGACCTCAGCTGGAACTGTATGGTCTAAGACAGCCCAATTCACATCTGAGTTTGGTGCTGATTGTAAGCTGTGTTGTGGTGTCTCTCATCCTTCAGGAGGCTGACCCCAACTTCTTCAAACAATTACCTGAGGATTCTAAGATCATATTGGAAACCACAAGTTAGAAGTCCAGCCCTGATTCAAAGGAATGGGAAATAAACATCACCTAGTGATGGGAGAGTATAAAACCACATTAAAGGTGCATGCATACATGGATAAAAGTAATTATAGCAGCTATTTTTATAATAAATATATCACATTAAGATCTAGAAACTTGATTATTTTATGTTAATGATAAGATTTGCTGGAAAGAAGTCATATGACAAGCTAACCTAGCATACCAGTTTATTAATTTGCAAAGGGATTTGACTGCCAAGAAGCCCACAATGCTTGTGCCAGCCAAAAATATATATATTTTTTTCTATAAACAACATGGAAGTCCACATTTTTTCCTAAAGTTTGCTTCATAAGGAGGAAACTGGTGTGTTTTTGGCATGGGAAACATGAGGTATGGGTAGGAGTAAATTTTTTAATGCTTACTATCCTTGGGACAGATGCTCTGACTTGGGGCTTTCAACATAGATACCAGCTTCCCTAGCCTGTGTTCCTTTACTGCAGAGGCATAAAACATAAATAGAGTTTCACAGACTCTCCTAAGCTAGATATGGCGTAGGTTCTACCTTGCAGTTGTTCTACTATCAGATTCAGAAGGAAAAGAAAAAACAAGCATGAATCATGTGTGAGGACAGTAGCTTAGCTTCTGAACACCATGATGGTGGTGTATATATACATACTCTGTAAAGCTTTTAGCATTCAAACTAATCTATAAATTCAATACAATTAAAATTAACATTCCAGAAGTTTTGTAGAATTTGATTACTTGATTTAAAATTTTTCATGTAAGGGGCACCTGGGTGGCTCAGTTGGTTAAGTGTCCAACTTCGGCTTAGGTCATGATCTCACAGGTCGTGAGTTCAAGCCCCACATCGGGCTCTGTGCTGATAGCTCGTAACCTGGACCCCGCTTCGGATTCTGTCTCTCTCTCTCTTCCCCTCCCCAGCTGACACTCTGTCTTTCTCCTTCAAAATAAATAAACATTTAAAAATTAAAAAAAAATAAAATAATTTTTTTAATGTAAGAGTTATTGCCCAAAGATAGCTAAATGAGTTCTAAACACAAAAGAATGCCTCCTTTATCAGATATTAAGACACACTGTAAAGATACAACAATCAAAACCTCATGATATGTGCATATGACCAAAAAAGCCCCAACTAGAACAATGTAACAAAACAATAAAAAAAAAAAAAAGTTCCATTAACACAAGGCAACTTGGTTGTCATGGTTTAACAAATTTGTGGGGGAAAGGACAGATTGTTTACGTGGTGGGAATGAGAAACTGGCTTAAATCTATAGAAAAATAAAGTTTACCTGGAGCTCAAATCTATATGTAACTATTAGGTGGATCAAAGACTTCAGTGTGAAAGGCAAAGTATAGTGCTAATTCTAAAAGTAAGAGAGACTATTTTTGTTACTATGATGTCATGAAGTATTGCCAAAGTCCCCAGTGAATGAAATGTATGTATTCACACTTCTCTTCAGTGAAGGAAACAATAGAGAATTCAAGAAGGTGAATTACAGGCTGGGGGAAGATGATTAATACCGAGGGATTAGAACCTAAGATAACAGAGTAAACTCTGCCCATTAACAAGAAAAAGACCAGAAACTAAGAGAAAAACATTCAAAGGAGGTAAGTATTTATTAGAATTAATGTGCTGGCTAAAGTGTTCATGAGGAGATGTTCAACTTTACAAATAATCAAATAAATAAATACAAATATTTAAAACATCAGTGTCACAGGGTGAACGACCTGGTTTGCCTAGCATAACCTGTTTATGATTTATATCTCTTTGCAGTTATCATTATCTCTTCTTAGCTATTAAAAATGCTCTGGTTTGGATAGATAAGATTATATATTTTCTTATTAGCTATTGTGTTGTATGCTTCAAACGTGAAATAAGTAAGCAGACTGTACCAAGTTGTTGAAAAGACTATAGAAAATTAAGAGCAGATTAATCTTGCTGATGGGAGCGTAAGCTGTCAGTGCTACTATGGAAGGCTAACTACCAACCCTTATTGGGACTGTAACTGTGTGTTTCCTCTCACACTACAGTCCCCCCACTGACTGTTTGCCCAAATGACACTGTCACTATTTGCTACTGCATGACTGTGGTAGCAGGAAATTGGGGGCACTTATGTATCCATGAACAGAAAAATTAAAAATGATTTGAAATGGGATACTGTGCAGAATTTAGCACTTGGAACTAGATAAATATCAAACAAAAATCGTCAACTATAATGTTGAATGAAAAAAAATTGGAGAAATTATACTCGTAGGTAAATATCATTTGTACAAATTAAAAACACAGCCATAAAATAAAATCATTTAAAAATAAGAGTACATACATATTAAAGACATATACCAAACACAGTATAGTGAAGCAATGGGAAGAGGCAATGGGGGCGAAAACCTATGGTGAAGGAGAAAACATGCAATGTAAATTGAGGAAGCATGGGTGTGTGTGTGCATGTTTATACTGTACAATATTATACTATGTATAGTAGCATATTTATTTCTCTCTTGCATAACTTAGCAATAGGCTTTCAGTTTACATTTTCTTGAGCCTTTATCTTTGAAAAGTAACACTACATAAACAGCCATATATTAATTTAGTTTACATTTTCTTGAGCCTTTATCTTTGAAAAGTAACACTACATAAACAGCCATATATTTATTTATTTTTATTTATGTATGTATGTATGTATGTAGTAACACTACATAAACAGCCATATATTTATTTAGTTTACATTTCCTTGAGCCTTTATCTTTGAAAAGTAACACTACATAAACAGCCATATATTTATTTATTTTCCTTCAATTATTGGAAGTATTTCTGTAGTCTATAATTCTTTGTTGGACACAAGGAAGAGCCAAATAAAATTACTTTAAATATTTGTTTGAAACAATTCCAGATTTGAAGGAAAAATATTAGTATGGATATACACAGTGAAATCAGTGAATTACAGTGGAGCCACAATGATTAGTTGTAAGAATAAACCACTTTTCAATTTATCTTTTGACACTCTAAATCAATGACTGACACCACCAGCAATCACACATATAGATTGATGCTTCAAATTTCAATTGGCTTGGTGATGTTTGTATTTGACTTTTGTGGAAACAAAGAACATAATAAAGAGAAACAACATTATACAAGTCAAAAATAAAAATAACTTACTGGCACTGGAAAATTTAGTTAACTCAGAATTCTGGCAAAACATACAGAATATCTTAGATTTTGCTTATGTAATAAAAGATATATATTTATACAAATAAAATACATTCACTAAAAGATGTCTTTACTAATTTTTCTAACATTTACTGATGTCCAAACACTGGCTTCTGAATTGCTTTTATATTTCATCACCTACATTTTATCCTCATAACAGCCCCATGAGTTAATGTTTAGTATGGGTTCAACTGAAGTTAATGGTGATTCTCCTATCTAATTTAAGCGAAGAGGGTTTTAATACAGGGAATGGTACTTACAAAACTCTGGAAAAGACTGGAGGATCAGTCATTAACCTGTACTCCTAAGAATCACTTCCAGCAAAATACCATAAGACCAGCCCACTGAAGATTCCATCTATGACAAACACAATCTGAGATTTCTGGTCACTGATTCTAGAATTACACTACTTTTGTCAGTCTTGGAGCGAGGTAATAACCAGCAGAACTGATGATTCTAGAATCCCGCCCCTTTGGCTGGAGACTAGGAATCAGAAAACTGCTCTCCAATGATTGTCTTCTACTTGATCTACTTACGGAAGAGAGAAACTTGAGGCTTAGCCGCTCTTCTCTAGTGATTTACTTCTGAAATCTAAGTCTCAAGCAGATGCATCTCTTCAGAAAAATCTAAATCACATCCAGAGCCATAGTTGCCAGGAATCTGGGAAATGTAACATTTTTAGTTTCCTGCCTAAATAGACAGGACATTAGACGGGTTGAAATGCATGTTGTGTAAGTCAAAGCAAGAATCAGAAATGGAGGAAATAAGTCAGTTGTTGAGGCTACATATTTAATTAATGCTTTGCAACAGGTTCTAATTATACTAATTTTCGCAAAGAATTCTTCCTTCCTTCCTTCCTCCCTCCCTCTCTCTCTTCCTCTTTCTTTCTTTCTTTCTTTCTTTCTTTCTTTCTTTCTTTCTTTCTTTCTTTCTTTCTTTCTTTCTTTTTCTTTCTTTCTTTCTTTCTTTCTTTCTTTCTTTCTTTCTTTCTTTCTTTCTTTCTTTCTTTCTTTCTTTCTTTCTTTCTTTCTTTCTTTCAGAGAGGGAGCTCAAGCAGGGGAGAAGGGCAGAGGGAGAGTGAGAGAGAATCCCAAGTATGCTCCACACCCAGCGCAGAACCTGACTCAGGGCTGAATTCCATGAACCATTAGATCATGACCTGAGTCAAAATCAAGAGTTGGATGCTTAACTGGCTGAGCCACCCAAGTGCCTCAAGAATTATTTTCAATTGGAGAAAAATTCAATGCAAATTGCAAGTTTTCTAAAAGAGGGGAGAAGTTATAACAAAAATTATAAAAATTGACAAACAACTCTGCTCTTCATATGTAAATAATATGAAGCTGATAATTAATAAAACCTCTTACTGTCTAAACTAGGCAGCATCTGTTAACATCCCACGTTCTTAAAATGCTGCAATAAATAACAACAGCTATGTATAAATTACTTACATTTAAAGATATTTATAAGATGAGATGTTAGAAAATAATTCTAGGTATTGACTACCTCACCCTTCCTAGTCCAAAACCTCCAAGATAAATGCCTCCCTCCCTCTTGGACTCTTCCTGAGAGAGCCCTCTGTAGTTTGGTGCCTCTAACTCCATTGTTTACTCCATTCTCCCCAAGTAATTTCAATTTTAACATCAAATTATAATATAATTATTATTTGGAAACGAATTGTGTAGTTTACCTAATAATTTATCAATGCATCTATAAAACCACTGAGCTAAGAAGTGAGATATTTCTTTTATTAACTTGTTGATAAAATTGATATCTATTTTAGTTTGACTTTTGAAGTCAGTGTCATTTATTTTTAGAAGCTTAGATTTTAAACATAGCATAAAGTTGTACTTTTATTGTACATCAAGTAGTGGCTGAAACTAAAATTCTCTTTCTGTATCTCTATCTCCATTATATCCATATCTATGTCCATATTCATATGTAATTTTTCTATCACCATTTTCACTAACATCTTCAGTTCACACCGTATTTAGCTGTTTTAATGACATAACTATTATTTCCTCTCTTCTTATGAATTATGAGGTCTACCCATAAGATAGCATAATAGATGGAGCTAGTACAGAGATAACCATTTTGTAGGGAGTTTAAAAATAAATCTAGTGCATAATATAACTGACTGAAACTTCTTGCTATAAGACAAGTAAGTCTGTAACTATTTCAGAGATATAATAGAGAGAAAATATGTTGGTTCAAGATAAAAAGTTCACAAGCACAGTTAGTTTCAAAGGGGCAAATTAAAGGGAAAGGAAATATGCTTTGTGAAAAACTACAAAACATCCCACTAATAAGTAAAATTGTATCATACAACTTGTTTAATCTTGTTTCATTCATCCAAAAACCTGAAAAAAGGAAGTGCAATAGGAAATGGATATAATCAGGAACTCTTAGAGCAATGTAAGGTTTCAATATTAGAGGCAAATGCTTGTCATTTAATGGAGTAAACGTAGTTTGGTTTTTTTTTCCCATAAATAGTATTTTCCAATTATGAATAACAGCATATCTAGATATTTGTAAAAAGCTTTAAAAAATACATTCGTCATAATGGTATTCCCCCTCCAACTTCATTCTAGAACAGCATATCTTTTTTTTTTTAATGTCTATTTATTTTTGAGAGAGAGAGGGGGAGAGGGGCAGAATGAGAGTGGGGAAGGGGCAGAGAGAGGGAGACACAGAATCTGAAGCAGGCTCCAGGCTCTGAGCTGTCAGCACAGAGCCTGACATAGGCCTCAAACCCACAGACCATGAGATCATGTCCTGAACTGAAGTCGGAGGCTTCATGACACCCAGGCACCCCTAGAACAGTGTATCTTAAAACACATTATGGTCAGGACCATAATACATCTATTAACCTGTACACTATTTACACTATTCTACTTATCACGATACCTAAGGTTTTTTTTTTCTACATTAAAAGAAATTAGAACCTTATGAAAACAAACTTAAAAGCAAAATCAGGTGTTAATAATCACAATACAGTCAATAATGTTTAATTGAAAATAATTTTCTATAAAAGAATATAATATATATTCACTTACAGTTTTGTCCACATTGAGAGACTGAAATCCTCTTAGGCAGGTATGACTATGAGTAGTCTTGTACTGTCCTGACGGAATGTCCTTTGCTTATGATACTGATCACATGTTACTGATTCCTTTTTGTCCTATGTTGTTCTTTACACACATGCTGATTTGAGTTGCAGTGTCTCTTTTGCAGGAATCCTTATTTTCATCAGAAAGTTCATACTATAGTTTATGTGAAATCTATTTATTTTTAAAAGAATGTTTATTAATCCATTGTTCCAATGTATTGTATAAAGTGTCTGCTATAAATTATATGTTATACAATTAATAGTGGATTGTCTATTGGTGAAGTACTACACTTTGTGTGTTTGTTTCTCTGCCCTGATTTCCCTGTTCCTGCATATACATTCTCCCTGCTGATTTTTTGTGACCTGAATCTCTTCCGTCTCCAGAGTGTTCTACTCTTAGAGTGAAATGAAAACAGATGGTCAGAGTTCTTACAGGAAACGATGGCTCACATACATTCAGATAATTCAAAAAGAGTTTATTCCCCAAATACAAATTACAAATTTGGGGAGAAATACAAGAATAGTGTAGGGATCCAAATAGAATAGCAGTTTGCTATCAGTACCCCTATGCCTGAAGTGTCAAAAGGAGGGAGGAAACTACAATCGAGAAGGAACAAACAAAAGTCAAGATAGAGCACACCACCTTGACAGGAGCCACACTGATGATGTGACCTTTATGTGAGGGCATTGAAAGCTCAAGGCAACTTCACAAAGGGAGAGCTATGGGAATACATACCTTGATATTCCTCTTCTGTTTTCTCTCTCACTCTCTCTCTCACTCTTAGTCTGTCTCTGTATTTCTGTCTCTGTCTCTTTGTTTCTCTTTCTCACTTCCTGCCAGGACTCCCCAAAGACTGCATTTAACTCCAAACCAGTGTAAATGGTGATCTTATTGATGTAATCCATAGGGATCAGCCTCCTGAAGAAATAGGGCAGGATGGAGACAGGAGATAAAGTGAATCCGAAGGATCAAAGATACCTAGCACAGTCCACTTTTTTGCCTCTTGTCTTCTTTCTAAAGCTTGTGTCTACATTTGAAAGCATGAGGTCTGATCAGCTACTTTATCATAAAAGGGTGCCCTTAATTAGTTCTTACTCCTACCTAAAACTTAAGGTTTTAAGTACTCTTGTGTTCTCCATATAGCGGTGGTGGTGGGGCGGTGGTGGTGGGGTGGGGGGGAAGGATGTTGTAGAAAGTAACTTATTAAGTGATATAAAACTGTAGCTACTATAGTCCTTTTCTGTCATTAGCATTGAGGCCAAAGTTGACAATTATAACTCTTTTCCACCACTATTCAACATTTCTCTTACCCTCTGCCTCAACCAAGTGAGACTCTACCTGTGGATAAGCCAGACCTTCTTTTCTGCTTAAGCTGAGTACTAACTGGTTTTACTGGTCTACTGTGTTCTTAGAGTTTTCTAAGAAGAAACACTACTGGGCATAGCAGCACTAAAAGGCACCCGAAGGGCATCTCATAAACATAGTTTTCATTGGCACTACTGAGTCGGAGCAGTCCAATTTCCTCCTAGTCATCAGCATCAAATACCCTGTTCGGTACAGTGACCTTTTCTCTCCTTGTTGGTTCAGTGGCATAGGAGATCAAAATGGCCTGGGACTTGGGACTAAGTCCAGGAAAATAGTCTACTGTTGGGAAATGGTATCTCTAAACCTATGGAACCAAAGGTCCTGTTGATAGAAAATATATAAATTTTAGTAGTGTATCAGAGAATAGGTCATTGCTTTGGAATCACAGATCTGTGCACCCTGCCAGTGGAGCCTTTGTCACAATATCTTGGCCATTATTTTATGGAATATTCAGCAATCTGTAGGATAGATAATGACAGCACAGGGTTTAATCTCTCAGGAGTTATTTTAACTAAGTCTTCAGTTTACCATTCCCTATCAAGCATACTGCTCCTAGGATATGTGACATATGGCAAGCCCAGTAAATTTTTTGGGCGTGAGCTCATTGCTATACTTCCTTTGTCATAAAATATGCCCCTGACCTCTGATGATTTTGTGCAGCATAACATAATAGTAAACAAGGAATTCTGTAACGCTACCAATGGGTGGTGCTTGCAGAAGCAATGTAGTTCAAGAAGGCAAATCCACATCCACATATGTGTCAATCCATACAAAGATACAAGAAAGAGAAAACAAGGTATCTGGTACTAGATACTTTTCTTGAGAAGGGTTGTTTAAACAAGGATTTTAAGATACATACATATTCCGTTAGCTAAAAATATAGGTCATACTAATTTCTATGTAATACTGGTTCTTGTATATTTCGATTTTTGAAAAAATATTTTTAATGTTTATTTATTTTTGAGAGTGACAGAGACAGAGCACAAGCAGGGGAGAGGCAGAGAGAGAGAGAGGGAGACACAGAATCTGAAATGGGCTCCAGGATCTGAGCTGTCAGCACAGTCCCCAACGTGGGGCTTGAACTCGGGAATGGAGAGATCACAACCTAAGCCAAAGATGGATGCTCACCCAACCGAGCCACCCAGGAACCCCTTATATTTTTAGATTTTTATAGTCAAGTAACATTTTACTTAAAAAATTACGTGCTTTACAGAGAATACTAATTTTTAATTTTTCTAAGGCAGCCAAAAAGAAAAAAACCCTTCCGCTTACTTTAGCCACATGAAAGAAAAAATATTTAACATCTAAAAAGAAGGAAAAACATAATCTCAGATAAAAGGTGATTACTTAAAAGAAATAATTTTAGCATAATGAAAAACTTTCTATGGTGTCATTAGTTTTCTTATTTTTCTGTGAGTATTTTTTTAAATTTATTTTGAGAGAGAGAGCATGAACAAGCATGAGTGGAGGAGGGGAAGAGAGCGAGGGAGGGAGAGCATCCCAAGCAGGCTGGGCACTGTCAGTACAGAGTCCAAAGCAGGGCTTGATCCCATGAACTGTGAGATCATGACCTGAGCTGAAATCAAGAGTCAGAAGCTTAACTGACTGAGTCACCCAGGTGCCCCATTTTTCTGTGAATATTTTTAAAAATCATGGACCAACAACTGACTGAAAGATTAGAACCACTGATCTGTAACATTTAAGATCGTTATATTGTCCTAATATCCCATCACAACTCCAACACGGCATAAGGTAAAACCAGTGAATTTCATGAGTATGAGCTCAGTGTAACACTTCCTTATCATAAAAGTGCCTTCCTAGGAACTAGTAGTTTAAGGAGATTACTAATTAACATTATACCTATGAATGTAGTGTATGTTTGTATTGAGTGATACAAGAGAAAAAGAGAAAGAGTTATTAAAGAGTTACTAAGACCTGTTAAAGAATCTCAAATGTTATGGCTACTGTTTCGTATCAATCTAACTGTTGGATAATTAATAAATTCTAAAATATCCATTTATCTGATGTACACCCTAACGGTACAAAAATATAAAGGAATGCTAGACTACCATAACACGTTCCTCTAGCCTGTCAAGTTGCATAAAATTTACAATGCCTAGACACACTATGAGAAATAAGTTTAGTGGAAATATTTATATTTCCCACTAACTTTATTCTGAGTTATAGTAATGAAATCAAAAGGAGTAATTTCTTGAATTCTAAAGTTATAACAAAGCTTTTCTATATCTGTAAAGAATAGAGTATTTATATTATGGTGGATATTTGTTTAGACATTTCAAATACTCTCTGACATAATAGAGGACTGCATTGTAGATAAGAGATACAGTGATACCTGATATAAAGCATATAAAAACTATCTCTGCTTATGTACCTAGAGAAAATAGCCATCTCATCTTTGAAATTAGCCTTAATTCCTTTAGGATCTAGGCTAACTCTCATTCTTTTGATTCTTTGATCAAATGCAATGAAAATCTGAAAAAAAACAACAACAATATCCTGTGCCAGAATTCTTCGTGATTTGGCATCAAAAGCTTAGCATAGAGAGTACGAACTTTAGAGTTTGACAGACCTGGGTTTTAATCTTGCCTCTGCCACTCAGTAATTCTGGACCTCTGGCAAGTTACATAAACTCACTGAAACTGCAATTTCTCATGTGTAAAATGAAATCACAATATCAGCTTTGATGTCCATCTCTAACATTCACCATCTGTGTGATTTTGGTCATGCTATATCAACACTATGTGGCTCATGTTTCTTACCTATAAAATCATGATAACGACAGTACCTCCTTCCAGAGGCCGACTAACCAAGTGGCAAATAACAAATCCTTCCAAGATCCTGTACTTAAGTATATATTCATAATTTTATATTACTTTTTAGCCTCTCATATTAAAATCTTCAGGTCCTAGAAAATCTGGATCCTCTTCTGCCCACTTCCTTGAGAAGTTCTGATATTATTATTTTTCATAATTACTATTATCTTTCCTGGTTAGAAGGCTTTATGGATTGTGTCTGGATCAAAACAGGTGCACATGTAAATGTAGTTTTAATAATTATATTAGCAGTATTATTATTGTTATTCTATGAAGGCAAAGTGATTTTGTTTACCCTGATTGTACAATTTTTGCAAGTGTAATTTATAATACTTAAATTGTTATCTAACTTAAGGAAATTCTTAGTCCAGTTATTTCTCATTCGCAAAAAATATCCACTTGTATATATTTTCTTGGTTTCTTAAAATAATAATGGTTATTTTTACTGTCATTAAAGCTAGCACTTAATGAGAGCTTGTTTAGTGCCAAGGACTCTATAAGTGCAACCTTTAACAATGGTAAGGTAATACTAGTAATAGTAATTAGCCCCAACTAATTAGCTAACTACATTTGGAATTGTATAGTTTTTTACTCTTCATGATGACTTCCATGAAATTAGTGACAGAGTGCAATAATTATATTGTATTATGGTGGATTTTTGTTTAGAAATTTCAAATACTCTATGCCATAATAGATGACTAGTGTATGTGAAATAAGGCATAAATAGATTACAAAATATGCTCCAAGTTTTACAACTTGAAATGGTAGAGCTAGAATGTGAGGCATATCTGTCTGACTCTAGGGCCTTAATATTACTAAAATATATATGTATAATGGTTCTTCATATTTATAGAGAATGTAAAAGTATAACCATGTAAGACAGAAGCATTGATTTACTTTAATTATGAAATGTGCATTATATTTGGCTATTTTGGCTGTTCAGTATTCATTTCCCCCTTCTTTGACAACCCTAATTTCTTTTTCAGGTGTTATTTCATTCTCACTTTGTATGGTCTTAGTAGAATGTTGATTAAGGTGTTTTGCCCTCCTCTAGGGTCCGTTTTATTTTATTTTATTTTAAAAAAAATTTTTTTTCAACGTTTTTTATTTATTTTTGGGACAGAGAGAGACAGAGCATGAACGGGGGAGGGGCAGAGAGAGAGGGAGACACAGAATCGGAAACAGGCTCCAGGCTCCGAGCCATCAGCCCAGAGCCCGACGCGGGGCTCGAACTCACGGACCGCGAGATCGTGACCTGGCTGAAGTCGGACGCTTAACCGACTGCGCCACCCAGGCGCCCCTAGGGTCCGTTTTAGAACTAGGGTGGGTGCCTGGGTAGCTCAGTCAGTTAAGAGTCCGGCTCTTGGTTTTATCAGGTCATGATCTCACGGTTCTTGGAACTGAGCCCCCCAACTAAGGGTTCTGTGCTGACAGCATGGAGTCTGCTTGGAATTCTCTTTCTCCCGCTCTCTGCCCCTCCCCATTCACACTTGCTCATGTACTCTCTCTCTCTCTCTCTCAAAATAAATAAATAAACTTGAACAACAACAACATAGTAAGGCAGTGGGAACTTTTCATGAGAAGGGTTTTCTATCCAGTTGAGTCTAAACCCTGCCTTAAGCTTCTAGTAAAAGTTTTGCCATGCTTTCAAACCCAGTACTTGATTAGATATTTGGCAATCACAAAGCAAGTCTTTAAAACAGCTTTCACTGTGGGTGAATAATAATTATTAAAAAACACTCAGTAAATGTAAATTATCCATGGTAGTAAAGGTAGTGCAAAGTGAGACTCATATTACAACTATTTCTGTTAAAATATTATTATTTAAAAAAACTAATCAAAAAAGTTAATAATCTTAGGTGAATGAAAAATGCCATGGCTTTCCCTTACAGTAAAAAAATTATAAAACTGGGGCACCTGGGTGGCTCAGTTGGTCAAGTGTCTGAATTTGGCTCAGGTCATGATCTCGCAGTTTATGAGTTCAACCCCCCACATCAGACACTGTGCTGACAACTCAGAGCCTGCAGCCTGCTTCGGATTCTGTGTCTCCCTCTCTCTTTACCTCTCCCCTGCTCACGCTCTCTCTCTGTTTCTCAAAATAAACATTAAAAATTTTTTTAATTATAAAACTAAGTTTCTAGAATAATTTCCAACCACAAAGGAAAAGCCATCTCATACTGAAGTGAAGGCTGTCTTCTGTGATGTCACATCATTCATTACATCATTCCTAAACATCGCCATGTTTAGGAATGCCCCAGTTCCTTTAAGTCCCCACATTGTTAGACCCCAAAGTATGTAATACTCTTTGACAAATAGCATAATCCATTGGAAACGTTTAGAATAAAAATTAAAATTCCTCTGAGTAAGCACAGAGAATTCTTGTGTCATGTCTGGCTGATGTTAATGAGCAGTGAAAAGATCTTTAATGAAACCGTGTGATGCGTGAGCTTGGTAATTGCTGTGGTCAAATTCTTTAAATCACTGTAAGGCTTCTAAAGGAAGATCCAAATGCTCTTGATTAAAGGAGGCATGCTTCAGCAGATCTGCAAGGAGCATTCAGCTGTGTGGCATTCTATTACCACTCATGAGTTAGCTTACAGCACATTGTTTAAAAAATGCAGATAGAATTTGTGTTAATAAAGGGTATTTTATTTGGCAGCATACAATGTTGACTTCGTGAGAGATAGACTTTGCACCCTTTTGTTTTAACCTTCCACAATATGAATTTATGCAATAATATCTGCAAAGCCTGTGAAGCAGAAAAAGTCTATTTTTTTTTCATGTTCAACAGTCAGATTGCTCCACTACACCATGTTCTACTTGCTTTTAATGACCTGAAGGATGCTCAGAAGTGACTGATAAGCCAACTGCTTTTGGTAGTCATGCCAATGGCCAATATGCCTGATGGAACAGATCTAATAGGCAAGTGGTAAGCTCTTAACGATGGCTCTTAAGGGGAAGAATAAAATCTATCTCTTGTGTAGCCTTAAGCATTTCCTGGGACTCTAGAGATTACTCTCTGCTCTTGGCAAATGGCATTTTAGGAACAGTATTGGGGTATGAGACACAATAGACAGGATGGAAATCAAGTGCAAAATCACAGAGTTAACAATGTTTTAAAATTTGTGTAAAATAAGCTTTATCTGATATTTGTTCACCTTATTTGTGCCTTTTCTCTATAATATGTGAGTATATAAGTCATATACCTCATGGGCATATAATTAACTTTGGTTTGTGTAATTAATGGATCAAATTTGCAGATTATCCATGGTGGTATATTTTTGAACATGAAAATAAGTGATAGGAAAATATCAATTCCCTAAGGAAACACTATTATCTCTATCAATAGATGTATTAATATCAATATATATATCAACATTGTATTAACATTTCCCTAACGGTACAACAAAAAAGAATAAGTACTTACAATTTGAAAATAATATTTTGTTTTTAGTAATTTCTTGAATAAGGATTTATTTTGTGAGGCATAATAAGTACGACATGAAGATACATCACTTTGCATACACTCTCCGGTTGTTCTGGGGTACTATATATAAGACTGCACTTAGATTTGTAAATGAACGCTGTATCTCTGTTGGTCACAGGTCCTTGAAGAACTCTCCCAACTATGGATATTGTGTCAGAGTTCAGCATTCTCAGTCCATAAATGGTCTATAAAGAAAAATAAACTCTTGTAACTCCTCTGAGAGGATAAATATAGCCAGAATGGAACATTATAAAAAAGGAGATTAAGTTGTTTTCTGGAAATCACAGGTATAAGCTGAGTGCATTAAGTTATAAAATTGTGTTAGAGATTTATTTTTTATTTGGTCAATAAATTCTGGCAAAATGGTCCCTGCAAGTTATATAATTCAGAGTTTAATTCTTTAATAGTATTTAATAGTAACCACCTCCATGGTTACCAAAGAGGTTAAATAAAGTAAAGGTTATTTACGCAGATAGACAACTAATTTAATTCTCTTGTGCTTAATTGTCTAAAAGAAACCTGGTATATTTATATCTTGGTAGCTAGCAAGCTATCGATATATCAAAAAGTAGGATTTAATAAAAAAGACGAGGTGTATTTTATGAGCAATTGTTACACCAAAGTAAGAGGTGAAATTTCCGAGTATTTTTAGGGACAGTAGTCAGAAGCTGAAAGGTTTCAACAGTACTTATTCACTTTCAATACTGCAATATTTATTTATAAACAATATCTGTAATACTTAATCTAAAAGTAAGAACTCTTTTATCAGTAAGAACTATGTAGCTTCTTGATGCAAATTATCAGATTAGGTAAATTATCTCTTGGTTTTGAATTGTGGTAAACAGAAGTGCAGTGTCACATCAGGAAGATTAATGATCGTCCGGACAGTAATGTCAGTGAAGTATTTGTAAGAATGAAAGAGTCAAGAGTACCTCTTATGTTAGTACCAAATGAATTTACTTCCATTTTCCTTCTTCTTTGTCAGGTATTCCTAATTTAGGCTATTTTTTCTTCCTTTCCAGACACACAAAAGTATAATTTAGAAAATTACTTGTATGTGTATTTGGCAATTATCCTTACATTAAAATGGCAAAAGAGATCTTGATTTTCAAAAGTTTAGCAGGTTTTTGGGGAACAGCCAACAACACATTTTACTTTGGGAAAAAGTGACCTTTAAAGCTATATAGGTAGGTTGAGAAAGTATTTGGTTGGTCTGTGAATTTTTGTATCTAAGATCATCTAATGAGACTAGTTTAGGGATTTATAAGGATGTGATGTCATTTAGTGTAGAAACTGTTTTCTCTCATAATTGATTCTTCAGCATTTTACACAGTACCTAGGACATACTATGGTACACAGTGAGCTATTGTTTTTGTTGTCCATCATTACGCTCCACAAATATAAAAATTATAGACAACCCACATAACTTTCAAGTTACTTTTATATAGTAATATTTTCTTTATCCCTCTTCAACCTCTGGAACTTTTGAATGCTTTTAAAAACACCAGAGAAGAAGTTAGTTTTTTTCTTAAAGTTTACTTATTTATTTTGAGAGAGACAGACAGAGAGAGAGAGAGAGAGAGAGAGAGAGAGAGAGAGAACAAGCAG
Organism: Neofelis nebulosa; assembly: GCF_028018385.1. Classification (NCBI taxonomy): domain Eukaryota; kingdom Metazoa; phylum Chordata; class Mammalia; order Carnivora; family Felidae; genus Neofelis; species Neofelis nebulosa. Next base: position 47,063,190 of record NC_080783.1, on the reverse strand, counting down.
GGCAGGAGACGAAAGAGAGGGAGAGAGAAAGAGAATCCAAAGCAGGCTCCTCACTGTCAGTGCAGAGCCCAATATAGGGCTCAAAATCACAAACCATGAGATCATGATCTGAGCTGAAATCAGGAGTTAGTGGCTTAACTGACTGAACCACTCAGGCATCCCAGAAGATAAGTTATTTTTATGTTTCCCATTTAATTGACATTTCCTTGAACTGCTGGGCAAACTTGAGAGAATGGGAGTTGTTATTCTCTGCAGAGAATCTGTAAAATGACCAAAGCCAGACTTAATTTGTAACATAGGGGCAGATTCTCAGGCTACTTGGGAATATGGCCTCACAACTCTAAGCGTATGCACCAGAAAAAAATGAGAAATATATTGTTAGAGGCAGTAAGTCTCTCTTTGTCTGAACAGTGAAATTATCGTCTTTGAAGTTCAGTTGAAAACATAATATTGAGGAATGTATTTCTGTGGTGACAATCTCTGGGAATACCACAATTTACAACAATAGCAGACAAAATTAAAATTTCTATTTGGGAATCTCTTCTAAAAATTTATGTTGTGGTCACGGGAATACAATACATGGAAATTTAATAAAAGAAATTTTAACAAGTTGAAGAAGTAATCAGCTACACGGTTTTTCCTTTTTTAGTTTAAGTATTTGATTGTTGCGGTCTTTAAATTATTTTTATTTTTAGAGAGAGAGAGTGTGATGGGGGGAGGGGCAGGAGGAAACAGAGAGAGAGAGAGAGAGAGAGAGAGAGAGAGACAGAGACTCTGACTCTTAAGCAGGTCAGGGCAGAGCCTGACACAGGACTCAATCCTGTGACCCAGGATCATGACCTGAGTCTAAATTAAGAGTAGGATGCTCAACTGACTAAGCTACCCAGACACCCCTATTGATTATTGCTTAATCAATGACTAATACTCTGCCATAGATTGATATATTCTGTGATCTAATGAAGAATGCACTTTGCTATTTAAAGTGTCTGAGGAGGCCTAAATTGTTCTCGTGTGTTCAAGGTCATAGTTGTTCATTATAAAGGCTAATTTTTGATGTATGGATTTTTTTCTTTACAGTTCCCCATATTACTCTTCATTGTAATATTAAATGAAGTAGATTATGTTGACTAAATCAGGAAAGAATCAGGAAGGAATAGCTGCTTGAAGTAAAGACTGCCTTGCCAAAGTAAATAGCTGTTACCCAAGCAAAACAAAGATAACAGAACAGTCCAAGTGATAAGAACAGCAAAAATAAAGGCAATAAAGTGTGAAATTAAAAGTTAAACTGAGTAGCCAAGATGGGCAGAAATGGACTTCTTTTTAAATCAGAGTAAAACCAATTAAGGCCATCTCTTTGCTAACAATACTTTTGCCTACTGCTTGTGGAGTATTTGAGATTCTCTCCCTAAAACCTGGTGGTGCAACTGTGATATTTTTACATCTGTTCCTGGAGCAAATATCCAAAGCAGAGGGTTTTATGATATAAAGTAAATTATAAGCTCCCCCATTTTAAAGGAAAGTAGACTCTCACAAAGTTGCCATAGAATCTTGAAAGCTGGCAGGGGTAAGAGTGGACACCCCCTCTGTGCTTTGGTATGTTGGGGTTACACACCCATGGTGCCAGGAGGGCAGGCTTGGAAGAGGAAGTGATATGAACATAACATGACCATGCTGGAATAGGGATAATGGCCTGCTTCCTGTGAGACCTCTTCTATTCAGGTGTGATAGTCTGTTTCCTGTGGTAATTCTGTCATTCATGTTTACTTCCAATGGCAGTCTGTTTTTCTGATTGTAAACTGACAGTGCTGGAAATCATTAGTCGATTTTACAGAAACCATTCATGAATAAACAACACAGTAGAGCATGGTGAGTATAAGCACAGTAACTAGATGGGTTTCCTTATTAATTACTTTTCTGAGTCTCATTTTCCCTCTTTTGGAAAGTGAGGTTCCTAATAGCAATCTCTCAGGGCTCTGTGTGGGTTAAACAAAATGAAATAACAAATGTAATATTCTTTAGCTAGTGTCTGGAATTTTGGGGTCTTTGTTAAAATACACAATTGCCTGAAATCCACAAGATCTTTTTGCATTGTGGGTTGACCCTATACCGAAGTACTTTGAAAGAAGTTCCTGGGACATTTTGAGTATAAGCACAATGAAGAAAAGCACTTAGGAGAGAGGGTTACAAGGGTAAACTGTTATCACACGTCCTTTATCTTCTTAAAAATGTTTATTTATTGAGAGAGAGAGGGAGAGAGAGAGAGAGAGAGAGAGAGCATGTGTGCGTGAGAGGGAGAGAGAGAATTCCAAACAGGCTCCGCGTTGTCAGCACAGAGCCTGATGCAGGATGTGATCTCACGAACTGTGAGATCATCACCTGAGCCGAAATTAAGTCAGCTGTTTAACTGACAGAGCCACTCAGGCTCCCTTCACATGTCCTTTAGAAGGTAGTTATTAGGACTTTCACATATCAAAGGGAAGCATTGATTTGATTATTGAACCTTTATATTTGAAGCTGTTCCATTTCCTTACATACTGTTGATGGCACAGCAGTCCTGACTTTGTGGCATTGCTGTGCAATACACTGAATTAGCCACCATCTATCAATGTGATGGTTATTGGTTTGTAACTATTGGCCATTTTGCCACTCCCTAATTTTAGTTTTGACTGCAATTTTTTTTATGTACTTTAGTGTTCACCTAGTAGAAGAATGTATTTTACAATATCTTTCCACAAATTAATGAGTTATACAACTCCTAATTAATAACCAATGGTAATATCTGGACCTGCAAGGCATTCCAATTTTTAAATTTATGGATGGTAAGTAAATAATTCTTAAATAACAGATCACAGTATTTTTAAAGAAATAGAATTATGGAATATATTTTTAAATGTATTATAATCAATAAAAGTATTCTTAGAACCAGTCTAAAGAAATGTTAAAGAAAATTAAGAAGTCAATTTTTAAGAGATTTTCTGGCATGGTTTAATTTTATGGATCTTCAGTTTTACTTATTAAAATATGAGGAGTTTTATATTTCACTAGTAATACTTGGTGGCTATGAACATTATAAGTTTCTCTTGAAAATGTTACTTTTAAATAATGGTGAAATATAGGGAAGTAGTGGAAGGCACAGCATGTGATAGCAGTAATAAAGATTGAGTACCTTAGTGAGGAATATGTTAAAAAAAAAAAAGTTACAAAGAACAAACCTAACAAAAGATATGAAACTGAAAATAAAGCAATTCTGAAAGAAATTTAAAAGAGGTAAATAAGTGGAAAGATACATCAAGTTCATGGATTAGAAGTCTCAATATTGTAAGGTCTTAATTCTCCCCAAATTGATGTATAGATTCAAGGCAATTCCACCAAAGATCCCATCAGACTTGTGTGTACAAATTTATAAGCTAATTATAAGATTTTATGGAAAAGCTAAGGACCTATAATAGCCAAACAGCTGCGAAAAATAACAAACCTGGAGAACTTGCTCTACTATATTTAAGATTTACTAAAAGTTACAGTAATCCAGGCTGCTGGGTACTGGCAAAGATAAATGAATGGAAAAGAATAGAGACTCTAGAGACAGACACACACATATATTACCAGTGGATATACAATAAAGGTGCTAAGAAAGTTTAATCGAAAAAGAAACCTCCTTTCAACAGTGATGTGAAGATATATTAGCACCTACCTTTCAGAGTTGTTATGGATGTATTATCTACTGTTGCATAACAAATTAAAGTTTAGCTGCTTATATACAAAAACATATTGGGGTGCCTGCGTAGCTCAGTTGGTTGAGCGTCCGACTGTGGCTCAGGTCATGATCTCACTGTTCATGGGTTCGAGCCCCGCCTCGGGCTCTGTGCTGACAGCTTGGAGCCTGGAGCCTGCTTCAGATTCTGTGTCTCCCTCTATCTCTGCCCCTCCCTTGCTTGTGCTCTGTTTCTCTCTCAAAAATAAATACATAAAAAAAAATAAAAATAAAAAAAACATCTTATCTCACACAACTGTTTTAAGGATTAGGGATTCAGGTGTGGCTTGGCTGGGTCCTCTAGCTCAGGGTCACTCCAAAAGTTACAGTCAGGGTTACAATCACCTCATGGCTTAAGCAGGGCTGGAGGACCACTTCTAATATAACTCACATGATTGTTGGCAGGTCCCTGCCTCTCTGGCTGTTGACGGGAGGTCTTAGTTCTTTTCCATATAGCCTTTCCATAGGAATGTTCACAACACTGAAGCTTGCTTACCTTATAGTCAGTGATAAGACAGAAAGAGAGAGCACCCAGAATGGAAACTTTGCCTTTAATAATCTAATCATGCAAATGGCATACCATCATTTCTTCTGCATGCTATTGGTCAAACAGAACGAACACATACAAAAGTGGGAGGGCACTAAACAAAGCTGTGAATACCAGGTATGTGGGCATCAAATGACAACCATATTGAAGGCTGACTACCATGTGGGAAAAAAGGAAATTTAGGACATAAAGCACTCAGAATAGGGGCTGACACAGCAGAAGGACTAAACAGACATTACCTTTTCCTATTGTGACTATAGCAATTATTTAAATTTTTTTAAATGTTTTTATTTTTGAAGGAGAGAGAGAGAGCATGAACGGGGGAGGAGCAGAGAGAGAGGAAGACATAGAATTCGAAGCAAGCTCCAGGCTCTAAGCTGTCAGCACAGAGCCCGATGCGGGGCTTGAACCCACGAACTGTGAGATCATGACATGAGCTGAAGTCAGATGCCTAACCGACTGAGCCACCCAGGTGCCCGATGACTCTAGCAATTATTTTGATTATTCAGTGACAATAACCTAACATTACATTCAGGGTATTATTATTATTTATGACATATTTATATATATGATTTTCTTCTTCCTACCCCAACTGAAGTATACAATTAGTAGTTAGATGTTGCTCTGGAAATTTAGGTTCATTAAATTGATGTCAATGCAGGAAATTATTTTAGTATTTACTGTAAAGTTCTCAGAGTATAGTTATTGAATGAATATAAAGAGTGTCATTTCAGCATCAATGAAATTCAGAACATTGTCTTCATAACTACAGTCTGACCCTGACTGTATTACATTCTATATTCAACCTCTATCCTTCTAAACTCTGATAGATAATGCCAAGTGGCAATTTCCAGTTTCAGTGTCAGCAAGTAGAGTCAATGTGCCAGGTGCAAGCTGAGATGATGTTTCAGTACAAAACAATTTGGATGCCAGTGTTAGTGCTTTGCTTCCTCTGGGTCAGCTCATCTTTATGACATTGAGCTGTTACTGGCTCAGTGCTCTCATATGAGGTCATAATAAATAGAGGTCATTGTGGATGATTCTTGCTACACATATGTCTTTGCCCAAAAAGTTGTTAATTTTATTGCTACTTACCATCTTCCTTTTCAAAGTGAGAATCATGACCTCTTGGAATTTTCATAGGTCGAATGAGTAGGTTTACAGTGTCTCTGAATGTAATAGATCTACCTAAAAAATGAGGAGTCAAAACTTCAGATTTAAAATAAACTGGTCCAAAGTGAAGTGAAGGGTGTTTCTCAAACTGTATTTTTATAGGATGTAAATAGCTGCTACATGATGTCAGAGGCATTTGTAATTTCTTGACCATCTGCAAATCACGTTCCTTTCACAATAATCTCCAAAATTATTTTCAGTAAATTACTCTTCTCTCAGAGTGCATTAGCCTAAACTCCCTAAAAAACATGACCTGAGGCAAACTTTCATGCAAATGTTTTATTGGTGAATGTCATTCACATGAAGAAAGCTGAGGAGAAGAGGAAATGAGGCAGAGAAGGAGGAAAAGCAAGTGCAAACGTTTCCACTCCCAAGAAAACTCAGATGTTGGCTCAGTCACGAAGAATACCTCCAGGGAGGCAGTTTAAAACACTGCTCATTAAATAGCACTATTTCCTGTCTCTCAAGAGATAAAGTCCATCCTATCGTGTTATGTGCTCCACACTTCTGAGTTGTGTTTTCTGTCTCCTCTTGACAGCATCTGGAAGAAGACAAGCCTCCATTGGTCTGGTTTCCTTCATGCTGAAGTTTCTAGACTCCCTTCAGTGATGCTTTTAATGGAGGCCATGGGAGACTGTTCCTCACCCCAGCACAGACTGAGACAATGTTTTGAGTTATATGAATGTGGCTTTATGACTGAACTATGAGAACTGGCATGTTCCTAGGCTACAGGCTAGGAAATAGGTCAATTAGGAGAAGGCCTAAAGGCAAGTGGTGCTGAGCTATTCTGTAGAAGGCATTAACCAGGTCTATATACAAGAGGTGTATTTGGTGGGGGCAGGGGAGGTGGGGAGGCTTCTATTGAAGTCAAAGGACCAATCATCCCATCCCCTTCTTCAGCCAGATATAGTAAAATGAAGTGCTTGTCCACGCATTAGGATTTCCAACAGTTTTAAAAAATTGTATTTGCAGCCTTTGGCTTCTCGACCACTTGAGGATATAAAAGCAAAGTTGAAAGGAGTTTCAAGTAAAGTTGTAAATTTGCTATGAGGAGATTATGCTTCTCCCTTACCTCAGACATAATGATAAAGACTTAAATAAGACTAGTTGGAGAATCTGATAGGTTACTGAAGTTTGGAAGTTTAGGGGACACATTAACTCATACTTCCTTCCTAGAGAAAATGTTTTATTTATTTTTATTTTTATTTTTTATTAATTTTTTTTAACATTTATTTATTTTTGAGACAGAGAGAGACAGAGCATGAACGGGGGAGGGGCAGAGAGAGAGGGAGACACAGAATCGGAAGCAGGCTCCAGGCTCTGAGCCATCAGCCCAGAGTCCGACGCGGGGCTCGAACTCACGGACCGTGAGATCATGACCTGAGCTGAAGTCGGACGCTCAACCGACTGAGCCACCCAGGCGCCCCTCCTAGAAAAAATTTTAAAAAAAAGTTTATGGCAGCAAAGTAGTGGTCTGGATGGTTTGGAAAAGAAATCCCACTAATGACTGGTCCAAGGACTGGGTCTAACATGGACTATTAGAGAAGGAGAGAGAATAGGAAAGAAAAGGGCCCAATTAAGGAAGTCCATTTGGATCAGAAGCTCAAGGGAGAAGTCATAAGTGTCCAGGTAGGTCTTATATTTCCTTTACATTGGAAGTATAGATTAGAAAACTTCATTTAAGAAAGACCCCCTTATCATTTACATCTTCTCCCCTCTATCTTTCCAACCCTGAAGTTGTTAGATGGGGTAGGAGAGAATCTTGTCTGGCTAGAATATGGAAGCATTTTAACTTTGAATTTGAGGGTTTTTTATACCTATATGTGTATATTAATTACAGAGTGAGAGCTGTTTCAGCACTAAAATGATCATAGTGGTTTTGTTAACAAAGAGTGAAAAGCAGTGGGGCTGCCCAGAATTTATCTTGGACAGAGACAAAATTGTCTCATGTAGTGAGTTTTCAGGGGCAGTCTTATGAAAAAAACAAAAACAAAAAAAACAAAAACACAGATTGTTTTATATTGTTTTACAATTGCTCCCTAGCACTCTTGCTCTCTCAGTGTGTTGAGTAATGTAATATTCATTTTCTTCTTTACTATTTGCAGAAATGAATTGAGATTTCTTCATTGTTATCCTTTAATAGTAAATTATCATTCCTACCATTGGCTACTTTTTTATGCCTTTTTGCTCCAGTAGTATCATTATTCTTTTAAATATTTTGATTACAGAATTTATTATTTATTGTAAAGGAAGTTTAAAAATATGGAAATTCTATGAAAAGTGTGTAAAAAATAACCCACAAATGCATTACCCTGGGAGAGTAGCTATTATCATCTTGTTTTATCTTTCAATAGATATGCTTATATATATCTATATATATAAGATCTTATATATATATATAAGATATATATATATCTATATATATCTTATATATATCATATATATCAATATATGCTTATATATATATATATATATATATATATATATATACTTATATATATACTATATTTATACACACTATATTTTTAAGGTGATTTTAAACACCACTTGTGGTCATTTTCCCTATCAGTTTTAAAGGTTGTATTTCATTGTCTGGACATCTCAGTCTATTTGATATTTCTGTATTAGGGCATCTTAATTTCTTCCATTTTTAAAAGTAACACTGACACAAATATTCTTGAAGAAAAGATTTACTTTGATTTATGTGTTAAGACTTTTCTAAAATTCATATATATTTATTTACTTTGTGTTTCTGATGCTCGTATTTTTTGTTCTATCTTCGGTTCATATCTTAGTGGCATATTCTCTGACTTCACCATTAGTTCAATATTTTTTTCCTTGCTCATTTTTTTCCTTACTCATAGGATAAGGGTAATTATATCAGATGTAGGTATTGCTGTGCTGGGTCCTGTAAACCACTTGTATGAACACTTGGGAATCATTTTAGGTTTTAAGTTTTACATTCTGATCTTCTTCCAGTGATCCAGCAAGAGTAGCTTCAAGAAAAAGTTGGAGCTGGAGTATTTCTAGAAGGAAATCTTCATCTATTTTTTGCCTCTGAACATTAGTAGTATGGGCGAAACGTCTATAACTTGACTTTGCCTCTCCTCAAGATACATGTTTGGCCTCTTTCTCATTCTACTATTAATAACAAAAACTAAATAATTCAATATTCTAGCAATCTATCCAGAATTATCAGTGAGAGTCTCAAATAGTGATAGTTGTTTCCTTGTCTGATAAATATGCTATTTAAAATTTTTTAATGTTTATATATATATATATAAACTATATATATATATAAACTATATATATATACTATATATATATATATAAACTATATATATATAGTATATATATATATACTATATATATAAACTATATATATACTATATATATATAAACTATATATATACTATATATATATAAACTATATATATATATACTATATATATATAAACTATATATATATATACTATATATATATATATATAAACTATATATATATACTATATATATAAACTATATATATATACTATATATATAAACTATATATATATATACTATATATATATAAACTATATATATATACTATATATATAAACTATATATATATATACTATATATATATAAACTATATATATAGTTTATATATATAAACTATATATATAGTATATATATATAAACTATATATATATATACTATATATATATAAGCTATATATATATATATAGTATATATATATATATATATATATATAGAGAGAGAGAGAGAGAGAGAGAGAGAGAGAGAGAGGCAGAATGCAAGTGGGGGAGGGGCAGAGAGAGAGGGAGACACAGAATCCTAAGCAAGCTCCAGGATCTGAGCTGTTAGCACAGAGCCCTATGTAGGGCTCAAACCACGAACCATGAGATCATGACCTGAGACAAAGTCAGATGCTCAACCGACTGAGCCACCCAGGTGCCCTGACACATTCTTTTTTCATAGTCGGAGTTGAAAGAAGGGAAAGAAGGGAAAAGGAAAACTAACTCATTATATATAGTGTACATGCTATCACTTGATCAGATGAAACCGATGCAACTGGGAGGAATTGTAGAATGGACCTTTACTAAAGAAGCAGAATATGAAGAACACCAAAGTAAAGAATAATTCTGACCATTGCTTACTGCTAATCTGGTAGATTACTGAAAACAAGTCTACCCAGTTATTTAAAATATACTTCTTGCTTCTTGATTTTAACTTATTTTATATTATATATATAATTCTAATTTATTTTATATTGTAATTCATTTTCATTTTATTTCATATATACATATATAATACATTAATTTAAATATAGAATATTGGATATGATGCAAAAATTATGTAAATTGTACATTCTAAAATGGTTTTTTTTTTACTTATTTTTGAGAGAGAGAGAGAAAGCGCATGCAAGTGGGGGAGAGGCAGAGAGAGAGGGAGACACAGACTCTGAAGTAGGCTCCATGCTGTTGAACGAAATGCTTATCCCCCAAACCTCATGTTTCAGATGGGAAAGGGAATTTGCTGCTACAAAGTAGAAAAAGTTGGAGAGTATAATGACAATTTCCATCCTATTTCTCCACATCCTCACACTTACTCCTCATAAAGCCATGTCATATTTGAGTAGAGATCCTGATTTAAGATTGGGCATTCAGAGATTAACATTCTGGGATTTTTCTTTAGGAAATCCCTATTTTCAGAAGCACTTGTTCTGTGCTCATATATGGGAAAAATAATCCTGGACAAGCTTTATCCCTGTAGGGGTTGGGGGGCAAAATTTCAGGGTTTAATGTTGGAAGAAGAATATTAGCAAGCCCATTTGGCCTGGGAATAACAATTCTGTCACCAATCAGCTCTCTGCATTTTAATCTCTGATTTTCTGACTTTTACTTCCATATTTCAGATGGTTTCAAACTGTTTAATTATCACTGACTACAACAAATATACTTGAATGTTTTATACCTTATTGTGGTATCATGGTATCTCTTCTGTCAGCACCCATCTGTAAAATTGTTCATACTCCTGGCTCTTAGGAAAAACAGACTCTAAATGGAGAATAATTTAAGGAAATTTGGGTAAGTAATTTAATGTCAAGACTGCGAGTCAGTTTTTCACTTGGTTCTTCTATTCCCAGCCCCTAATTGAGCAGTTTGTCTTTATTCCCTGCTTCAAAGCACATACTTAATACTTGGGGGGGGGTTGTAATGTTTTTTCCCCCTATACATAGTCCTTACAATATTCCCCCCTCCCTTGCCACTGTTTAGCATCTTTGTCTCTGTAAACTGGGTTTTTGTCACCTATCATAATAGTTCTCTAGGGTGCCAGGCTGGGTCAGTTGGTAGAGTATGTGATTTTTTTTTTTTTTTTTTTGAGTGTGAAACTCTTGATCTCAAGGTCATGAGTTCGCGCCCTACATTGGAAGTAGAGCTTATTTAAACACACACACAATCATTAAAAAAAAAAAAGACAATTTCCTATTGTCTACCTACTTGTATTATATGTATATATGTATTAGGAACATGATAATACTGGTATTGATTATCATAAATATGTGAGACAGATTTTAATTACAGGTGAGTTGGAAACACTAATTTTGGGGACTCCCAAATGTTTTGTCTTTGATTCTTTGCTAAAATAAGGATGATGGGATTTATGATGATTTATTTAAATTTCTAAACTTCTGCTAGAAATCCTCCAAACTTAATTTCTTTACTGATGGTTTGCAACCAGCATAACCAGTTAAATCATGCTGGCTTATTATGTAGCCAGAGAGCCATAAAAGCCATGCTTGGAACTTCGTATTTGAGGTCTCCCAAAGCTAAGATTGTTTGCACAGATCTTGGTGGTTTAAGCTGGAGAAGGAGCAAGGTCAGTGTGTATGAATAAACAGCCCTGGGAAGCTCGCTCATGGGAATGTTTCTTGGAACCTTCATGCTTGCCTGTATTCTCTTCCATTTGTCTTTTTATTTTTCTTTTTTTTTAAGTAAGCTCTACACCCAACATGGGACTTGAACTCACAACCCTGAGATCAAGAGTCTCACACACTACCTGAGGCAGCTAGGTACCTCATCTCTTTCATTTGTCTTTAAATAAAAGCCAACATGAGTATGATGTATAGAATATAGTGAGTCTTTTCCAGTATCTAAATTTGGGAAATCTTTGCAATATATACTGGGGAATTGAATTAAATCCCTCTCAGGACATTCTCTTTATCAGTAACAATTGGCCTGAAGAAGACTTAGACTTGATTAATGGTAGATTATTTTCTTGATCATTCAGTAGATATATACCATAAAGTACTGAAAACTATATGATCAGGGAGGTAAAAAAATATAGTTAGTAAAAAAATATGAAAAAGTTTATGCCAATATTATTAGATGGCATTGCTGTCTAATTCCGTACCAAACCCAAACACTGGGTATTACAAATGTTTGGACTCTCTATATAGCTTTGATTATCTATCTTACTATATAATGTTATGAGGCAAGTGCTATTGACAGACTAAAAATGAGCCTTTTGTCCTAAGAAGGCCTTTACTATCAGTTGGCAGATTGACTGTGTTGTGAAAATTTAAGGAGGTCTGGAATTAGTCTTAGCTTTCCTGCTAAAATAAGAAATACACATTTATGACACTGCCCTCTGGCCAAGATATGAAACATATTGATTAATAGTGTTGCTTTGTGACCGTGGGTCTGAGGAGATTTGTGGGGGGTTGTTAGCTTGTTAGCATTGTTTATTGATTCCCGTGAGATTGATGATTTCAATTTGGGTGTTGAGGTCCCTGGAGGGTTCCTCAAGAGGCTGGAATAGCCTACAGAGCCAGCACTTGCTAAGTATGTACCAGCATCTGTGTTTTGAGGCATTTTATGCATATCTTTTTCTATTGTCAGACAATGGTTTCCTTTTGCTGTTGTGCCCCATCTATATGAAGCATACATCTATCATCTATTACAGTACTTTCTTCATGCCAAAGTCCTACCCACATAGACACCTTTATGTTGCCTTTTCTAAACCTGTGGATCCACCTAATCCTGAGAGCTAAACTTTTATTAGATAAACTTTACTAGGTTCATTCTATGGAGAATAAAATCATTTATCTTATAAACCTAATTAGAAAAAAAAAAAAACTAAATAAAAATTTTTGCTCTTTTAAATTCACTACTGGGCCACCCATAACTTCTTTAAGGGGCCTAGAATCTATCACCTTTGTTATGCTAAGGCATATGTATTACCATCATAAATCAAAATGCATCAACTTCTGATTGGAAAACGATGTTAATTTAGAACTTTGGATCATAAAACTTAAAACTGGAAGAGCCAGTTGTATTGATGTTTCCAAAAATAAGTCCTATAGTGAATGAATTTAAGATATATTTAAGAACTCAATCTGAAAATCTGTACCTTTGAATTGCCGCTTGAGAATAAAAGAGGGACTTCAGAAAACTTTATCAAAAAGCTCTCATTGTTTGGTTTACTTAAAAAAAGTTTTTTAAGTTTATTTATTTATTTTGAGAGAGACAGAGACAGTGTGAGTAGGGGAGGGGCAGAGAGGGAGAGAGAGAATCCTAAGCAGGCTCTGCACCATTGGTGCAGAGCCCAATGTGGGGTTCGAACTCATGAAACCATGAGATCATGACCTGAGCCAAAACCAAGAGTTGGGGATGGTTAACCAACTGAGCCACCCAGGTGCCCCTCTAATTGTTTGGTTTATTAATGAATTCAATAGGGAACATAATTTGTGCTGTTAAATTGGTTAAAATCTGCTAAATTTAACTTTATTCTAACACTTGATTTATATTTAATTTCAATAGGCCTACGCATGGGAAAAAATCCTAAAATCATTTTCAAATATTCAAAATATATTCAATTTAAGTTAATCAAATTAAATTTAAATTGATTCATGATCAATTAAATTTATCATGGGGGCACCTGGGTGGCTCAGTCAGTTTAAGCATCTGACTCTTGATCTCAGCTCAACTCATAATTTCATGGTCTGTGAGATCCAGCCTTACATAGGGCTCTGCACTGATAGCACAGAAACTGCTTGGGATTCTTTCTCTCTCTCTCTCTCTCTCTCTCTCTCTGCCCCTCCCCCACTCATGCATGTGTACTCTCTCTCTCAAACCAAGTAAATAAACTTAAAAAAAAAATATCATGACTATATGCGAGTAAGAATACCTAAGGGGCACCTGGGTGGCTCATTCTGTTGAGCATCTGACTCTTGATTTCGGCTCAGGTTATGATCTCACAGTTTGTGAATTTGAGCCCCACATCAGGCTCTGCACTGTCAGTGCAGAGGCTGCTTGGGATTTTCGCTCTCCCTCTCTCTGTATGTCCCTCCCTCTCTCTTTCTCAAAATAAGTTTTAAAATTTTTGAAAAAAATATCTAAGAATAATTTTGGTAATAAATTAATGTAAATTTATTCAGAAAAAAGATAAGATGTTTAAATTATTGCAAACATTCTCTTTTTAAAAATATTTATTTATTTATTTTGAGAGAGAGAGAGAGAGAGAGAGAGAGAGAGAGAGAGAATCCCAAGCAGGCTCCTGCACACTGTCAGCTCAGACCTTGGTGTGGGGCTTTATCTCACAAACTGAGAGATCATGACCTGAGCTGAAATTAAGAGTCAGACGCTTAACCAACTGAGCCACCCAGGCGCCCCAATTATTGCAAACATTCTTAACCAGAATAAGAGAAATATGTTCAATGTTGAGCAGTTAATTTAAAACATGCATAAAATTCACCCATAAATGATTCATTTCCTTTGAAATCATTTTCCCTCCATAGTAGTTAAAACTTTTATTTTGATTTAAAAAAGCAAAGCAATCAATCATTCTTTTTCAAATTGCATAATCTAAAATACATTTTCTTTGGTCAAATCTAGAGATTCCTATCAAATGTAAAAGGCTTTTACTGAGATTTTCAAAGGGAATTGATTCAGGGAATGAGATTACAAAATGGTTTCGCTTTATTTCATGTTGTTTTAAGAACCAAATTATTTTATGAAATGTCCATGTTTTCCTGCATTCCTCAGGCTATTTCAGTTTCTAAATTCTTAGTAATATAAGAATCCTTAGGACAAATATTTTTATAGTTTTGTCTTGAAAACTTACTTCAAAGTATATAAACCATGGTTTCCTAATTGATATTTTAAACTATTGCATAAACAAAGCACATGAAGTACTTTTTAAAGAAACAGAAGAAGAAATGGAAAAAGAGAAAACAAGTATATATAAATCAAACTAAGATCATAAGAGAATTTTTGAAATTATAGATGACAATATAGAAAATTTCATTAATTTTTTTTAAGTTTATTTTTGAGAGAGAGAGAGAGAGAGTGAGCATGAGCTGGGGAGAAGCAAAGTGAGAGGGAGACACAGAATCTGAAGCAGGCTCCAGGCTCTGAGCTGTCAGCACAGAGCCCCACGTGGGACTCGAACTCACAAACCATGAGATCATGACTTGGCTGAAGTTGGATGCTTAACCAAGTGAGCCACCTAGTGCCCCAGAAAATACCATTTTAAAATAGCAGAATCCTGCTATATTTGAATGCCAAATTTATTTCTCTTAAAAATTCCATGTACATTAATACTTACTACAAAACCCAATTAGTCTGAATCATATTGCATAAACAAGACCAAGATTCTTCTAAAAGAGAAGGCAATATTTTTTCCTTTGCTGGCCACAAACTGAGCACTGTGGATTGAACTTCTATTTGATTTCTCCACAAAGAGTGGCCCAGACTAGCTTGTTCCTGATAAAGCGTGCAAACTAAAGGGAGATCTATTCACCCTTCACAGACAAGCAGAATCCTGAATAACAATAAATGCATTCCTCTTTTTCCTGAATACTCTGCTAAAGTGCTTGGAAGAGGGAGTAATAACTACATTTACTTCTCTTCCTTTCTCCCTCCTCCTCTTCCTACTTTTTATTGTTATTAGGTATAGTTAACCATAATTCAACATTATATTTATTGGTTCTGCATCAAATCAGTTCTGGCCAAAATTCCATGGTGATTCATGAATTAAAGAACTTGTCTTCATCTTACGTTATCTGTTAGAAAATTCTGGAGCTACCAAATCACCATTAAAGAATTGAACTTCGGTGACCTGATGATCAGCTGTGAAAAAGACTTAAGGGTTATAGATGAACAATGGGTACTTCAGCTACCTGACAAGGAATAGAACAACCTTTCATCCACTGCATGTATCTTCTCTAGACTCAGTAATAACCTGTTGCAATTTCTCCTGGAGAGCCTTCCATAAAGTTCTTTATAAACTGATATCACTAGAACAAACATCTTGCTGTGGGGATGAGAGAACCTGAGCAAGGACAGAAAGAACTGGAGAATATTATTGATTGGCTTTAAATTTTGTCTAGCATGCTGCCGTTTATAACTTCTTTTATAAGTTTATAAGTTTATAAGTTCTTTTAAAGAAACTTAATCCTAAGTAATTTTTTGAAAATTCAATTACTGAGTTAAAAGTGGAAAAAAGGAAACAAACAAAACCCTCCACGTTTGGTATGGGATTACACGGTAATAATAGGTGAGTAGAAGATCAAGAAGAGTAGCAGATCAAGAGTAGAAGACCAAATGTGAAAACACTGAAAGGAGAAAAATAGTTATCATCGTTTCGGTTGCCATTTAGCTATACATGTTTAAATTGCCTAAATTTAATTTTTTCTTCAGTGAAAACTGGTTTTGTAATTTAGTATACATTTGTATTTAGTATAAATACAATAAATTATAAGCTATCATTAGATAAAAATTGGTATTCTCTGTACTACAAATTTCTATGATCTTGGTCTTGCTACTTAATTTACTTGTATGAAAGATTCCTCATAGTTTAAATAAAAATTTCAGCATCATTTATAGCAGTAGTCAGAGCATTCACTGAAATGGGAAGTATATTAAATCAGTGATTATGAATATAAACTCTTTTAGGTAAAATAGTTTATATAAGTGATAAATTACAATGCAGACAACATGACAAATTTACAGTTCATAAAATTCAAATTTTGGAAGAGAAACTGTGTTTATCATCTATATTAATATGAAGCTGAAAGTAATTGCAAATAAATGGGTGTACTCAATATCTTTCCTTGATTTTTTAAAAAAGCTATAATTGAATTGTCCTTAAAACATAATTGTGGTACAAGGTATTTTACTAAATGCATAATAAGTTGACTCATAGTCAAATCACTTATACTTAGTCATATAGTCATGAGTAGCTTGCAGCTGACAGCGAATTTTTATGTTACAATCAGTAAGGACACATTTTCAAAGCCCTCAAGAGAAAATAGTCATGATACATCACATTTTTAATTGTGATACTTCCAAATCCATATTTAGCTGAACATCAAGCTTTCATCTGTTACCAAATCCACATTTAAGGGAAGAAATGAAGCTTTTATGACATAAATATTACTTGTTGTACCCTTCAACAGACTAACCATAAAGAAGATAATATGAAAAAGGGATAATTGAAGGGTATTAAGAGTACATTTTAACATTATTTAAAGATTATAATCCATAGAAACAAGAATAGGTGCTATTTAAAGTATATATGTATATCTTTATAAACTCTATTACATGTGTATAGATACTTATTTTCCCTGAGATAGAATTCAGTAATATATTTCAAGCATAGTTTTGGGAGGAAATGCTGTGGTTTCTCTTTTGAAAGAAATGCTTACATAACTATGGTATAATATTTATTTTCCTTTCATCATGGTTTCCTAGGCTGATTATCATTTAAAGAAATGTTCTAAATGGGAGGTGGGTAGAAGAAGAGATACAGGTGGTAGGTAAGGAAAGGGATTTGAAATTTTTGTGGGGATGAAGTAAAGATTTTTCTAAAACAAAACATATATGACAAAGAATTATGGAATTTTCCAAGTCATTTTATAAAGTGGTTATGTATTTGTTTTACATAGCTCAATTTCAAAATCATATAGGAATTTCCATAATTATAAATGATTTTAATGGAAATCCACTACAATAAGTCAACAAATAAATTGTTAATTACTAAGATACACAGAGTAATTGTTAGAAGTAAAGCTTAGAAGTAAAGTAATTGTTTAAAGTACAGAAAACTTCTAGGTATACAAGAAACAATTTTTAGTAATCATATTATTGGTGCTATTGGTTTCATTATTCTGAGACTGTAGTATATTTCTTACACAGGATACAGCAAATGGATATGTTGGTGTCATTTGAGAACAAGGAATTTTAACACTAAAAGGAGGAGATACAGAGGTAAGATTAGTGAGATTAAGAACAATCCCGGGGTGCCTGAGTGCTCAGTTGGTTAAGTGTCTGACTCTTGGTTTTGGCTTAGATCATGATCATAATCTCTCAGTTCATGAGTTCAAGCCCCATCTGGGGCTCTGTGCTGATACTCAGAGCCTGCTTGGCATTCTCTCTCCTCCCTCCCTCTCTCACTCTCACTCTCCTCTGCCCCTCCCTCTCTTTCTTTCAAAATAAATTAATAAAAAAAAAAGAAAAACCCTGATATTGAATTGGAAGCATTAATATACTTACACTAAAGTGTATTCTCTAGTTCTGTCTTATAAAAAATAATATAGATAATGACCAATCCAGTAATAACATGCATTACTAGTATCAAGATTGTGCTTATTACCATTTCTCACGAAAAATATACAGAACTCCTTGGAGAAATAGCTGATTCTAGGTCTGCATCAGGATGTGAACAAACTGGGTTATTCATGTCTGATAGAATAATGAAGAATTTATAAAAGATTACTAACTCTTTAAAAGGACTCCAGAATCTAATTTGAATAGGTTCCCTTTGCCTAAATTTGGGACAATTTGAGCATCTTAAGAATAATATAGTTGCAATGGACTGAAACACATCACATACATTTCAATCCATTACTTACTTTATAATAATGAAAACATCCTCCATGCTCATCTAGAGAACAAGCTTGGAAAGCACTTCATTGTTTTGAAAAAATAGTAACTTACACTTTTCCTATATGAACTATGCTTCAGGGAAAACAAAAATAATTCATTAGAGACTTTTTATAGAAATACTTCAGCTAATAAATAATTATAGAATTAAACTCACACAATTTTGCAGCCCTAGCGAAGTAACAGATCTAGGCAATAATCATTAATGGATGCCAGTTACAAAGAAAAACAATCGATTAAGTGCCTCTATAACCTCTGTAAACTGCCTCTATAAATACCACATACAAGGTATTCTTGCTAAATATAAACCTGATTCTAGATCTGGCTGTGAATTTATAGGAAGGACTGGTGTTAGAGAAACATGTTAAATGGAACCACAAAGTTTCAACCATCAACATCCAGAATGTAGAAAACTCTACAGTACAAATAATGTGGTTAATCCAATAAATGAATTATATAGAGGGAAAGAAACAAATAAAAAGAGGAACTTTTTATTTGACTGCTTTTTAATATGACTGCTAAAGACCTAGCAGTCATATTAACCAATTGTACCATATAGGTTTTACAGGATAGTGATTGAAACATATAAAATATAATTGTACCTAAAATTGTAAGATAGTTTGATATTAAAGAATTACTGTCATTTTTGGTATGATGTCTTATGGTTATATTAAAAAAGGGTAGTTATATTTCAGACATTTACTGAAATATTTACAGACAAAAGGATATATGTCTTGAGTTAGCTTCAAAATAAGCACGAGTAAAGTGGTGTGGAGGTATAAAAATTATTATAACTTTATACTTGTTCAAACTAGGACATACATGTAATGAAAGTTCATTATGTTATTCTTTCTACTTTTATGTTTAAATTTTTCATATATGTTTTAAAAAGTAACTCTAAAAAAGAATAATTATAAAACAAGTGATTATCAATTTTTAAAAACTGAATGTAGGGGCGCCTGGGTGGCTCAGTCGGTTAAGCGGCCGACTTCAGCTCAGGTCATGATCTCATGGTCCGTGAGTTCGAGCCCTGCGTCGGGCTCTGTGCTGACAGCTCAGAGCCTGGAGCCCGTTTCAGATTCTGTGTCTCCCTCTCTCTCTGACCCTCCCCTGCTCATGCTCTGTCTCTCTCTGTCTCAAAAAAAAATAAACGTTAAAAAAAAAATTTAAAAACTGAATGTAAATGCTGACTTCAAAAGGCCTTTTTCATATGAAGTTAAATAACATATACATCAATTGTCTCTAGACCATGAAGTAAAAACAATTAAGATCAAAGCCAATTGTTTACAATAGTAAACACTCTTTTTGATATCTTTCATAAACAGTGTGTATAGTGCATAGAATTTATAACTTTGCTGTTAATTAGGGGTTGGCAAACATTTTCTGTAAAGGAAAAGGTAGTAAATATTTTAGGTTTTGTTGATTATGTGGTCCCCATCATAATGGATAAATTTTGCTGTTGTAATGAAAAGCAGCCATGGAGACTACATAAATAATCATGACTGTGTCACAATAAAATCTTACTAGCATAAATAGGTGACAGGCCATATTTGTCTCTTAAATCCATTGACTTTTTACCATTTCTGTCACCACCACCATAATCCAATCCTCTCTTCTATATCACTACAATAGATAATTGTCTTCCTTATGTAATGATGAAATCTCTTGAAACATATTGTTTTATTTTTTAATGTTCCTGAGCTCAACTTTTTTTAAAATATTTTTTTATGTTTTTATCTTATTTTTGAGAGAGAGACAGAGTGCGAACAGGGGAGGGGCAGAGAGAGAGGGAGGCACAGAATCCGAAGCAGACTCCAGGCTCCGAGCTCTCGGTGCTGAGCCTGAAATGGGGCTTGAACTCACGGACTGTGCGATCATGACCAGAGCTGAAGTCAGACACTCAACCGACTGAGCCACCCAGGCACCCCTCCTGCACTCAACTTCTATTTGATTAACTAATATCATATATATACTATGTGTGGGGTACAAACAGAATAAGAATTAAAACTGTTATAGTTATACAAAGAGCCAAAAAAAAAAAAAAAAGTCAGTGCTTAGCTTTTATGATCAAAAACAAAAACAAAAACAAAAAAAAACCTTAAAAAAATTCCCTAGCAATATAATGGTGTCAAGTTAGAAGGTTTCTCTAAGTTCATTAACCTCTTATTAACAAATTACGAGCCATGACTAGTGCCCTTGAATATTTGTTTCACTATAAGCAAGAGATTAAGAGAACTCAGACTATCATGGGAGGGAGGGTGGTTTGGGCAGAATTCTGTTCTCATTAGAAGGCGAAAGGCAAAGGATCCAACATCAATGTCCTTTCTATGTCCTCTTTGTGAGGAAATGCAAGGATATGTGTGCATTTTTGTGGTTCTGCTGGATGTATATGATGGTATTTCTGGGGATGCAATAGAAACTTCCAGAAAGGTAAGAGTATACATGAGAACACTGGAACTAGTGACCCAATTTCCTGGATGAGATCCATGAAAGTCTCCATTTGGCCTTGTGCTATATTCTACAATTGTAAATATGGGTAAGGGCAGTGGGACAGAGAAGAATCTAAGGTGACATAAATGGTCCCCAATAGGTTACACATGTTTTATAGAGCACCTGGATGCATTCTCACATCCTAGGATGCAAGGGTAGGAGGGTTGTTGAGAAATGGAACAGAAATGCTAAGAATATTTGTGGATCTAAAGAATGTTGCAATTAAAATAGGGAGCCACAATGTTCAGGGAAGTATAGCCAGAGTTGGATGAGCAGTTTACAGCACAATAGAACCATTTATACTTCAGTAGGTACTAAGTTAGGAGGCTATGAGGAAAACCATTTTGTCACAGACACCAATGGGGACCCAAAGGGCAATCTGAATGCTTGAACCCAGAAACCCTTTGGAGAGAAGCAGAGGAAGGGGGAAAAGAAAACCAAAGAATGAGAATTTAACCAGAAGAAACTGTTTTAACTGTTTTATGTTTCTAAAATACAAAGTAGTGGTAATATTGTGTGACTTCATTATCCCTTTTATTATATTCTTTCTGGTTTCTTTTTAGTAATTGTTTGCTTTAAAGCATCCAATCTTTTTATATTACAAATCTATACATGTCACCTATCCTTTGAAAATGCTCATGGTTTTTCCCATTGCTTTAATAAGTACCTAAATTCTAGATATGACCTATTTATATGACCTACTTGCACAAAATCCAACCCCTACTTCTGTGTCTCATCTTATATTTCACTCTGCCATGCACCTTCATTTCAGCCATAGTGGCCTTCTTTCTTATCTATGCCTGACATGAGGTCTTTGCCCATAATGCACCCTCACACAGAATGAAATGTTCTTCCTTCTTCACCTGGCCACTCTTCCAACAAATCTTAATTTTAGTCATCTTAATCCCTCATACTCAAATTTCATTCATTCTAGAGCCATCATGTTAATATCTGACATGACCATGTACTAGTTTTATCTGTTGAACACCTTTATTATTTGCTACTTATTATTTCCAATAATCCATAAAAACAATTGTTAAACAAAAGAAAATTCACTATCCATGAATAGATGTTTTAAAAATATTTTTAAATATATTACTTGGACATAAGACACTATAGGAAACTCCATGGAACAAGCTGAGAAGAAAGTAGAATCAACAGTCCTCCCATAGATTTAGAAACAAAACCTGTCACCCTAGTTCCCTGGCCCACAAATTTATTCAAGGCCCTATATCTTCTTTATGATCTATCCCTTATCTGATGTTATGCCAATTGCCTTTGCTTCACTGTTACGAAAATTATCATATGTTAATTGTATTAACTTTATGTTATTTCTCCTATTTGATTATACTTATGAAATCTAGTGCTACACTATCTTACACAGTAGTGAAGAACTGTAGATAGACAATATTTAACTATTTTAAGTTAAAAAAATAAAATTACTTTTAGCTTCAGACCTTTTAAAGAGAGAAAGAATTTTTTAGGATAAGAACATACTCATATCTTAACAGCACTTTTATTTCAACCTCAATACCCTTCATGCATCATGTGTGGAAAATAATAAGTGTTTGATAAAGACACCCTTAATGAATTAATAGAAATGACTTCTCATTTAAATAGGAAATTTATTTTACGATTGTTAAGATGACCAAAACAATTTCATGATAATCATAAGTCATGTCATTCACACAAAGTGCATATTACAAAGAGAAATGATATTTTGTGGAAGTAATTATACCGTGACAATACTAATCCTACTGATCAAAGTTCAACTAAGTTTCTTAATTTTAATATCATTGTTACTCCAGTGAAAAATTAGCTTCAATTTCATATAGTATATGCACAATTTTATCGATCAGGCAAAATTGTTCTTTATAATAAATTAAATATATGGCTAGAATAAAATTTGAGGAAATTTCACAGTAGATGGCTTTGTGA
Source organism: Neofelis nebulosa (assembly GCF_028018385.1). Classification (NCBI taxonomy): domain Eukaryota; kingdom Metazoa; phylum Chordata; class Mammalia; order Carnivora; family Felidae; genus Neofelis; species Neofelis nebulosa. The sequence continues at coordinate 47,040,338 of NC_080783.1, read as the reverse complement.
AAATTAATGGTCTGTTAAGTTTGATAAATGTAAGTTCCTTTCTCTTATCAGAAAAAAAAGTACTTTAGTAATAAACAGTGCAGTCCACTCACTTTTCTACTCAATTTTAGCAATAAAAATTATAAAATAAAATCCCCCTTGAAACCATAAATCATATCAAATGTAGCTCTTTAAACCCAAAAACAGAGTCATTGTAATTAAGCATTCATCTTCAGAAACAGTTTATTAAATACAAACAGCACAGTATTTTAGGCACTGTTTTTATTTTTCTCCTGCATCATATCAAGTTATATTATTATACCAATACAGATTTATGTGTATATTTAATAAATGTAATGAATTTTTAGAACATAAAGCAAAAGACCAGAAGTATATAATCAAGTTTAGTAATAACATTGAGAAGTGCAATTCAAAGTAAATACTCATTCTCTCATTTATGCCTGAAAAGAGCTAATTCTGAAATACTGACTGCTTTCACCCAGTTCTAACTATGGAAAGGATCATCTACGTAAACTGATTCCTTTTTAAAAAGCCAAATTTGAAATCAATGAGTTATTTAAGTGATTAAAGAGGTAAAATCACCTTAACAATGTAGGTTCCCCTATCAATTGTAGGATTAAAAAAAATGATCTCAAACTTACAGAAGAGTTGCACAAGCAATATAGAAAGGACTTTTCCCCCCTAGCCATTTGAGACTAAATTGCAGAGCTGAAGCCCTAACAGCGTGGAATCTTTTCTTGCAAACAAGGACATTCTCATAAATAATCACATTACAACCCTCAGAAACAGGAAATTAATATTGATACATCACCACTATCTAAAAATCATCCCATTCATTTTTCACCAAATGTTACAATAATGCCTTTTATAGCAAATATTCCAGTTCAGAACCACAAATTGATTTTAGTTGTCATGTCTAATCTTTCTTGGTCTCTTGATTCTTCAATCTTTCCTTGACTCTTTTGACCTTGACACATTTGAAGATTACAAGGCACTTCTTTTGTAGAAAATCTTGGTGTTTCCCAGATGTATCTTCATATTAGATTAAATTAGTTATCCTGGCAGGAATGTTACAGAAGTGATCCTATATTCTCATTAAATTCTACCACTTTGCACATGATTTTAATTTTTCCTATTATTAGTCTGTTTTTTTTAAATGTTTATTTATTTTTGAGAGAGAGAGAGGGAGAGAGAGAGAGCAGGGGAGGGGCAAAGACAGAGGGAGATATGGAATCTGAAGCAGGCTCCAGGCTCTGAGCTGTCAGCACAGAGCCCAATGCAGGGCTCGAACCCACGAACCCTGAGATCATACTCTGAGCTGAAGTGGGACATTTAACCAACTGAGCCACCCAGGCACCCCCAATGAGTCTATTTTGATGAGAGCAGGCACTCTTGATTACTCCCAAATTTATAGGAAAAGTTTTCAACATTTCATTATTATGTATGGTATGTGCTTTCGGAAATGTGGACTTACATAATTTGTACCTTTATAAAGTTATAGAATTTTCATTCAATTTATAGCATGCTACACATGAAAAGATACTGGGGTTTTCAAATACGTATTTTGCATACATGGAGTTCATTGTATGATTTTTATCTTTCATTCTATTGATGATAATATGGATGGTGTTTAAATTCTTAACTACATTTATATAACAAAGGGTATGATCCATTGTCCTCATTTATGTATTACTGGACTCGGTTTGCTAATTCTTGTTTAGAATTTTTCATTATCTGTATTTGTGAGAGAGATTGGTCTGAGTTTTCTTCTAATCTCCTTGTCAGGTTTTGATGTCAAGGTTATGTTCACTTTATATAATGAGTTTGGAAATTTTCCTTCTTTTCCTCTTCTCTGGGAGAGTTTATATATGATTAGTAGCTTCACTTAGGAAACCATATGGTCTGAAGTTTGTTGTGAGAGGTTTTTAAATACAGATCCAAATTACTTGAAACTATATCAAACTGTCTTTCCCTGTGTTGGGGAAAAAAAAATTGATCCTGAGACAAAAACTTATCTGAAGGTAATTTAATTAATATCCTATAAAACAGGAGTGAGGGAATTGAGAGGAAGAGGAAAGTCAATGCAGATTTACATAATCAAGCTGTTAATTATTCTAAGTACCTGTGGTTTGATTCCCTGGAACCTGATGAATAGGCGTGAAGAATCCACCTCAGAATTGTCTGTCTTAGTCCAGGAAATGAGAAATGTTCCTTCATTAGCTTGTATGCAACATTGGCTAAGGGTTGCCCCATGGAATGTTAAGTTCCTCAAACTTGTACTTCTGAGTTGAATATACTTGGGAGCCTATAAAAAGGTAAACCAAGTGGAGGCAAGACAGAACAGAAGTATTTAAAACATTTTTCAGATTTTCTATTTTATCTTGTGTCAGTTTTGCTATAAAATAACCAAAAAACCAAACCTTTGGTATTATTAATTTTCTCTGTTGCATGTTTATTTGGCATTTCATTAAATTTTGGCTTTTGTTTTTTTATTATTGCCTCTCTTCTATTTTGTAGTGTTTAATTTTGTTTTCTCAGGATTTGACATAAATGATTAGATCTGATTTTTCAGTTTCTTCGTTCTCGTGTAGTCAGTAAAGGTTGTACAATTGCCTTTAATCTTACATCAGTGTTGGCCCTTGTGTTTAATGTGTTTCATTTAACTATCATTCTTTTTATTTTCCATTTTGATATCCTCACTGACCCATAGCTTTTTATTTTGAAGTAAATAATTTAATTACAACCTTTTGGGTGTTTTCTAGTTATATTTTGTTTCTGAGTTCAAGCTTAATACCATTTTGGTAAAATAACATACTCTGTATAATTTAACATCTGCTGAGTGTTATAATCTAGCCCAGCATTTGGTCAATCTTGGTAAATATTCCAGGTTTCCTGAAAGGAGTATGCATTCTGGAATTGCTTGATGTAATATTCTATATATGCCAATTAGGTCAATAAAGTTAATTTTGTTACTCAAATCTTTTATACCTTTAATACATTTTTTTGTCTGTTTGATTCCTCAATTCCAAAAATAAAAAGTATTACATTTTCCAGTATGATTGCTGTTTTGTCTCCTCTTCCTTATGAATTATGTTAATTTGTCTGCATTATACATTTGAGACTGTGTTTTTAGGCACATGAAATTTTAAGACCTTTTTACTATTATTGCATATCACTCTTTATTACTATTTTTTATTTAAAGCCTATTTTTATCTGATATTAACATATCATCTTCCCTTTTGTTGATATATATATGTGTTTTACAAACTTTTCACTTTCAATATTCCTATATTTTTGTATTTAAGGTATGTCTATTATAAGAAGCATATGATTAATTTTTTTAATCTGATAGTGTTTGTCTTTCATTTGAAATACAGTTGACCTTTGAACAACGGGAAGGTTAGAGGCACCACCCCTGCACAGTTGAAAATCCATATATAACATTCAACTCCCCCCATATTTAACTACTAATAGACTATTGTTGACCAAAAGCCTTAATAATAACACAAAAAGTCAATTAACACATATTTTGTATGTTATATGTATTATACACTGTATTCATACAATAAAGTAGGCTACAGGAAAGAAAATGTTATTAAGGAAATCGCAAGGAAGAGAAAATGCATTTACAGTACTATACTGTAAAAAATCTATGTATAAGTAGACCCATGCAAATTCAAACCTGTGTTAAGGGTCAACTATATTTGGTTCAACTGCATTTATTGTAGTTTACTGATATATATCTGTTTAAATATAATATCTTACTATATTTTTTGCTCTTTTACCAATCTGATTTGTATTCCATTTTATATCCTGTTACTTTTTTGCACTAAGTAACCATAGATTTTAGTTTTTTCCTCTACTATCTTGATTTTTTAACATTGTTTAACAATTTTTAATGATTATACCAGAGATTCCATGTCATTATTTTAAACGAGTGCAGAAGAAAAAAGTATTGCTTCAAAAGACAAAGAATTATCACAAAATTTTAAGTGGGGTCTATTAAAATTTTAGAGGAAAGATGTATTGTTTAGGAAAGGAATTATTCTTTGAAAATTCATTTATCATTAAAAAATTGCATATGGTTTTATTACTTTTTCCTCCCTTTAAAAAACTAGTTTTGGAAAATGTTGCATTCCAATGGACTAGGTATATACATTCTCCTTTTAATATTTGCATAATATTCTACAATATGTCATTTCTATTTCCTTGAAAAAAAATTCAGTTATCACCCACTCTCTGAACAAATTTTATATTGTTCTCTGTTGAATAAATGAATGGTAAAGCAAATCTTTGACCTCTTTCCACTCCTTAAGTTTGTCTTGTATAGTGACAGTGAAGCAGAAATTCTAATTAAACTAATCAAAAGGCAGTTTGGGATGATGAATTTTGTTTACAGAAAAACTAGTGAAGCTGCGCTGGTCAGAAAATGAGTCATTATCTAGTAAAAAAATTAGTCAATAGGACAAATTTCTCTGTCAATAATATGAAGAACATCTTTCAATACTTAAAGTTTCTTCCTTCCATTTCAGCAGATTTTACATTTCTGCCATCTGTTTGAAGTAGACATAATGTTGATATCTAAACAGCTCATGCACAGCATTTTTCACGTATAGATTTTCCTGAGTCATAATAGCAGACAGCTAATTGGTTCACTGAGTTGCTCAAGCACTAGGCTTCAGAAGCAGTTTTCAGAAGAGAATATGGTGACTGTGGTAGTTAGAACTGCTGTAGGCTAAAACATTCCCAATTCCCTCCACCTCACCACCTTTCGGACCCACAGGAGGACTGCTCTCCTGTCTCTTGTGTTTGGAAATATCTTGGTGCCTAGTTTTGGCCAATGAGTTATAAGCATTTAATTGCTGAAGCCAGGACTTGGTATTTCCTTGCAACAGCAGAACTCTTAGAGCCTTCCCATTTATCTGACATTGAGATCAACATCCTGTGCAATAGCAGCTCCTGCATCATCCGAAGTCTCTGATTGCAATAAGCAAAGGTCCATGATGGTCACAGAACATAAACAAGAAGTATATCTTTGTTGTTTTATGCCTCTCAGTTACTAGCGTTGTTTGCTACTGCAGTAATTCTCAGCTCTAGCCCATATCACCCATGATTTTCAAACTGAGTTTCTATTCCTCAGAGTATTATACTTTGTCATGCATGGATACAGTAGCATATTGTTTTGATGGAGAGATATTTTCTGTCAAGGACTTCAATTTCAGGAGAATTTACTGTCCAAAAAGCACCTGTATATCTTTTTTTTTTTCACATTAGTTCAGCTTTTCATTTCTTTGCATCAAGAAAGAGTTAAATTTTTGAATAGTAGGCTTAGCACAGTCTTGCTTTATGTGTGGTACATCATCAACAGCACCACGATTAGTGTTCTTGTTGATTAAAATGCAAATTCCATAAACCTCATGCAAAAAGTATTGAATCTGAATCACAAAAGATTTGAGACTGTACACAGAATAAGCATTTTAAACAAGCTCTTCTGCTAGTATATATCAGTGTTGGAGAATCAGCATTATGGAATATTTTTATTAAAAAATGATCATGTTTATTTAGAGCACTAAATCAGCCAACTTGTGTAATACCTACTATTAAGAGGACTGATGATTGATAAACTAATAAAATGCAGTCGATAAACTGTATTTTATATCCCAAATGGGCTATGATTCTTTTTATAGTCCTGAAAGCTTGGAACAGTTTTGTCTAATTTAATTTTCTGTCAGACTAATGGTTAAATTGTTTCTGTGTCTTTCTGTTTCCAAAGAATTCAAAATGGTGACCATGTCAAATTTAGACGAAAATACAATAAGATCTGTTGTGGAGTCATGATTCAGATTTTTTTTCACTGGGGAGTCGTCAAATTCCAAAGGCAATCCTATCATTTTCATTGAATGAGATATAATAAGTTGCTCCTCATCCTTCCATTCTCAGAATAGTTTAGAGACTATAGTATGATGGCATCATCTAAATTGATGTTGGTCTACCATGGCAAAGTCTGAAAAATTATTTTGTTTATTATACAAATCAGAGTATAATTTTATCATAATTGTACTACATATTTGCAAGCACAGTCTACATTATTTACACCTTTGATGTCTATTGGTCTCAAAGGCATCATTTTCAACTAGCATGAGATTGACTAGTGATATTTTATTCATGGGGAAAACAAATGTTAGTGCAGATATATGTTCACAGTTTGGTTAGGATGTTGTGATAGACACAGATATGGTTTCTTTACCTGTGTTATATATTGCCACTCTTAAGATATTTTAAAGGGAAGTAATCAATAGTTAAGTGAACCTATTTAAGTGAATCTGAGGGAAAAAAAATCCTCAAGTATAGTACCTCTATAAATATCCCTCAAATAAGCACCCAGATAAAGTCGTCATCCTTTCTTATATAACAGCATAGTAGTTAACACTATTTTAAAAAATGCTTTATGTAAGTTATCTCATATATTTTTCATGATGACTCTATGAGATGTGTACCATTTCTCTCTTTTTTTTTTTAAAATGCTTACTTATTTATCTTTGAAAGAGAGAGACAGCAGAGGACGAGCAGAGAGAGAGGCTAAGCAGAGAGAGCCTAAGCAGGTTCCATACCGTCAGCACAGAGCTTGATGCAGGGTTCAATCTCATGAACTGTGAAATCATGACCTGAGTCTAAATCAAGAGTCCAACGCTTAACAGGCTGAGCCACCCAGGTGCTCCAGATGTGTCTATTTCTATCTCCATTTTACACATGAGGATACTGAGGCTTAGAGACATTAAGTAAATGTGTCAATTAGGTTTTTTTCCCCTGTTCAGCTTAGTGAATGCCTTTTCTCTAACCAGACTGTAAACTGATAAAAGAATTATTCTATAGATTATCTATAGGTAATCACTGATGATTTATACTGGCAGTTTTAATGTTACATTAAATACATAGAAGTTATCGGCTTTCTCTATACAAGAAAATTGTACAAATACATCTCAGATAAAAGTAAGTAAAGATATGTCCTTCTGGCCATGTTTTACAAGAACACTGATCATACAGTATGAATTTTTTTTTTCATGATTTACTGGTTGAGTTTTTAAATATTTAACAAATACATATAAGAATTCCTGGCATGTACTAGACAATGTTTTATGTGTTAGATATACATCAATAAACAAAACAACAGCCTTTCCCTCAAGGATTTTGTTTCCAAAGAGGCAGTGATCAGTGAGGCAGGCATTAATGATACACATAATTAATTATATCTATTGCATGTTACAAAATTATAAAAACCATTAAAAAAAGAAGAAGAAGAAAAGCACAGCAGGGAATATTGAATTAGTAATACTGTGGGTGTGTGGTGAGGTTGAAATTTTAAGTTAGAGCTCCAGAAGGTCCCACTGATGGTGGATATTGAACAAGACTTGAAACAGAGTTCTATGACAATGTTAAATGTCTGGTTTTATTAAAACTAATATGGATAACTTAAAGATATTTAAGTACTACCATCTCTCTATTTCATGAGTTCTTATATGCATTTCCTCTCACAATTTAACCTCTCTAAAACAAGAATACATATTACCAAATTTTGTGGCTTACAAGATTACAATTCCCAACTGGTAAAGGGCTGATATAACTTGGTTGTGTGAAAAATTCTGTTAACTGTAATAAGATTAAGAGTGAGCCAGCATGAAAGTACCTTAGATTCCCTAACATATGGTTATATGAATCCAATATATGTGAGTTGATGCGATAGCACAGCAGTTCAGTAAAGAAGCTTTGGAGCTGGACCTAAGGGTTTTCATCTTGGCTTAGCCATTTATTTGTTGTGTGATTTTGCCAAGTTATTTAACCTCCCTGCGCTTATTTCCTTATTAGAAAGAAGAGGTAATAATGGTACGTATGTCACAAGGTTGTTATAAGGACCACACCACATATAAATGCAATGCCCTTTAAAGCCTCTGGCACACAGTAAGTGCCTTACATGTGCTAGCTGTGTGTGCCCTCTCCCGCAAACATGAAAACTAAAATCTTATATGAACAGGTTAGAATTACGATCTTCCTCAGAATTTTACTTCAAATGAAGCATCATTTCATAGAGTTATCTTTTTCTACTTGGGGAAATTTATAAAGAGACTTTTTATTTTCTATAATTATTTTTTAATTTTGTGAATTATGATATGTCTTTAGTTTTGAAGTTTTGTGTTCATACACATAATCTTAACATGATTGTTTCTTGAGGAGAAAATTGGATGTATCTCATCTATGGCCTGAAGGATGCAAAATGTTTAATGAAGGTAGTATTTATGGGAATAAAATATTTTATGATTGGAAAACAAATAGCTAGTTGAAAATAAACTAAGATATTAAAATCATCAAGAAATAAGGTATCTGACACAAGATACTAGGTTAAATAAATGCTTTTTTTCCATGATCTAAATGCTAACATATTTCTTTAAAATAATTCAATACAAATTATATATAGTAGTTAAAATAGTAGTTAAAATAAATTAAAGAGGCTTCTGAATTTCTTGTGCACTTAAGTATCTTTCCTATTTGTGATTCTAAAAATGCATGAATCACTTGATCAATGTTTACAGACATTCCATTAAGAAATCTCAATGTTTATGTTATATATAGATTAAAAAAAACTATAGCAAGAAAAATATGATTTCCATTAGAACATGACTATTTAATAAACCACTTTTTTATTTTATCATATAACTTACACTTCTTTATTGTTGGGTGGGAGAAGCTCAGAGAAACTGAGAAATAATTTAATCCCATTAAAGGAAATCAAGTATTCCTCGCAAGAAATTTGTAAACTTCATATAATAATACCATATTACAAAATTATGCCATACTTTGACTAGGATTATAATACAATGTTCTCTATATTTCAAATGAATATAACTTCATTTTTAACCTCACGTACATAAGTTTTCTGGAACAAAAAATGGTTACTTTTTTTTTTTAAGTTTACTTATTTATTTTGAGAGAGAGAGTATGAGCAGGAGAGAGGCAGAGAGAGAGTAAGAGAGAACCCCAAAAAGGCTCTGTCTGTGCTGTGAGCAGAGCCCCAGGCAGGGCTGGACCTCACAAACCATGAGATCATACCTAAGCCCAAACCAAGAGTCAGAAGCTTAATTTACTGAGCCACCCAGGTGCCCCGCAAAATGGTTACTTCTAATCTTAAGTGTTAATATGTATCTTTGACTAATGGTGAAAATAATTGCTTTTATTTCTCTAAAATTTAGGGTAGGAATTTCTGGGGTGGGGGGTGGGGAAGGCAAGCAGTAGCAGGAATGAGCAGTGAGTGCAAAATGTTTATAATGCTCGTGCATTTTACATATTTCCAGGAAAGCATGCTAGCAACATGACTTGAATAACAATAGAAAACTGTAATAGGTTGCTTGTACTATTTCTTAAAGTGATCATAAAGTGTGATTTCTCTGACAAATCATAAAATAGAGTAAAAAATAAGTCTCATAGAGAGGTGTCAGTACTACGTGTAGTGATTTGTGTCTCCTTCCTTATATCATTTTCTCCAAATAAGTAAGGAAAGGTGTAGAATTTTGTTGCCCGCGTAAAATACCATGAATTAAATTCATAAAACAATGCAAGTTCTACCGTCACATTCAGTTTCTCAGTTTATGAAAACCTGATTTGAAAATTTTCAATTTGCAAAAACTTTTTTAAGGATCTCTTTTTAAAGGATCCTCAGATTTTCTTTAGACAATTTTCTCCCTCAACATTTAAATTAGCACTCACTTTCTCTCACTTCTTTGTCCCCACCTCAATCATTTCTATGTAAATGTTCATGGACATCATGGATCTTATCAACCAATATAGATTCCAGAAACTAATAGCAGCAGATATAAAACTTAGAGTTGACTCTGTGCTGCCCACTTCACTAATAACAGCAACAACAAAATGAACACTGACCAACCACGTGGATCCAGGATACGAAGTCTGACATACAGGTCTGAAAGAGAACTTTGGACGTGACGCTCTCAGGAAGTCAGAAGCACGCACCTGACAGTCGTAAATGCGAGTCTGGTTGACGACGTGGGACGCACGGAATTAACACAGGGAGTCGTAAGTGCGGGTCTGACCTACGGCGGCGGAAGCGCTGGTCTAGCACACATAATGTGCTAAGTGCCGTTGTGACTGACAGACGACTTTGACTGCCCGCATTCAGGAGGTGACTTGGGAGGGTCAATCTGGGAGACCACGCGTGGAGGGCAGAGCAAAGACGGCGCTGACAGAGCACGCACTATGCAAATGACGTCATGATCTTGGAAGTTAACCTCGTGGACCCCCGTGTGGAATAAGGTGAGGGTACTTGTACGGGCTAAAGAAGCCCCTGAAAGTTGTCTCAGCCACAGGGTGGCAGGGAAGGGGGGGATGTGAAAGGAAACAAAGAACTGCCTTTTTGGCAACCAGCTGCCTGTGAACATGGCCCTGAAGAGGGGCTCTGAAGAAGCTACTAGCGATTTTAAGTCTTTGAGAGCTGGAAAGGGTTAAACAAGCCACACAGAGAGAGATGAATAGGGGAGGGAAAAAGGAAGCGGGAATGGGGGGTGATGGAGGAAAGAAGGAAAAGGGGGAGGGAAGGAGGAAGAGAAGGAAGGTCTATTGTAAACAAAAGGAGGATGAAGAGTACACAGCAGAATAATGTTGCTGTGGATGAGAAGAAAATGATGCCATGCAATTGTAGATGCGTTTAAGGAACTGAATGATGCACAGTGTCTATGCATAATGAACTTATGGCAGAGACACAGGTTCAAGGATGAAATAAGACAACAAAAAATGAAAAATGAGTGGTGCTCAAGAAAGAGGAGGAAGAAAAAAATTAATACATGAGAAGTGAAGTCGTATTAACTACAGAAAGAAGGGGAAATGATATGGATGAAAACAGCAACAGGGAGAATGTATTTGAAAAGTAGATTGAACAAAATTACATTTAAGAAGAATAAAAGGAGTGGCTAGGTGGCTCACTTGGTTAAGCATCTGAGTCTTGATTTTGTCTCAGGTCACGATCTCAGTTCTTGAGATCAAGCCCCTCATCACATGAGAGCCTGCTTGGGATTCTCTCTTCCTCCCTCTCTCTCTGCCTTTCTTCTACTTGTGTGTGTGTGCATGCTTTCTCTCTCTCTCTCTTTCTCTCTCTCTCTCTCTCTCTCTCTCTCTCTCTCTGCAAGTAAATAAATAACATTAAAAATAGAATAAAAAAACATTGATATGGAAGCAAAAGGAGATATAGGATATTTACAGTTTGTATTCTTAACGAAGAGGAAAAATATGAAAATACCCAGAGAGATGAGAGAGCTTTTCTGAAATTGAGGAAGGGTTGAATCCACAGATTGAAATGTTGCAGCGTATATTCCAGAGACAATCAATGTGGATTTAACAGTCCTAAGATCTGTCCTAATTTTATGAGACTTCAAAGAGAAAAATACTCCTCTAAATTTCAGGCAATAATAATAACAGCAAAAACAATAACAACAAATAGTAAGGGGAAAATTCAGACACCTTCAGACTGCCAAACAAAATGAAACATTTGAAATGCAGCCATTGTGTCTGAATGGAATTAAGTGCAGGAGAGAAATAGAGATGTGGAATGAATTCGAGGAGAGCAAGGTCCAGATCATAATCAAGATTTTAATTTTATTAAAATTTAATTTAATTTTTAAATTTTATTAAATTTTAATTTTATTAAAATTTAGTCGGGATTTAGATTTTAATTCTAAGTGCAATGAGGATTCGGGACATGCTTTTGCAGTGGTCTAGGTGAGAGATGGTAGTGATGGGGGCTAGGGTGATAGCAAGGGATATGGGGAGAAATGGATGGATTCAGGACATGTTTTGGAAGGAGAGGCAACAAGACTTGGTTACTGTGTGGGTGGCAATATGGAGAGCAGGGTAAGTGAAAGCATGGAAGTGAGCATATTTTTTAATTGAGCAGCTACATTGTGATACTGCCATAGTTGTGATACTGGGATACTGCATACTGAGATACAGAGACTGGAGAAAGAACAGTGTTAGGGTAAAAAGTTTGTTTTTGGGCATGTTAAATTTGAGAAGTTAGGTGTGATATTAAGATAATTAATGCTGATATTCTCATAGGAACCTGTTAATGAGAAGGGTATTTGTCTAAACAGAACAGATATGATTCAGTATATATAACTGATAGTGGAGTTTCCTACTAGAAATCATGGTTTTATATTGAGTTGGCCCTATATTTTTTGAGTGGGAAATTCGGGAAAGAGACCAGTCTGAAAACCAACAAACATACAAATATATGAGTTGTTTTGATAGCATGGTGGTCCCTGGTGACTTTGACAAGAGTAGTTTCAATAGTGAAGTGGGCACTTAGCTGAAGAAGGTAAAGGGGAATATAGGAGATAAGGATGCAGAGGTGGTCATCAGAGACAGTTTGACCAAGAAGACAAAAGTGGAGTGGTAGCTGGAGAGAGATGGGTATCAAAGAGAGTCTTTTCATTTTTTAAGGTGGCACATATTGATGCATATTTATATACTAGTATGACTGATCCAGTATAGAAGGAGAAGCTGCTAGTGTAATAGAGGGGAGAGTTACTAAAGAAGGGCTTTTGAGTAGGGATGAGGTGAGATGCAGGGTATAGGAGAGGGATTGGATTCTAATAGGGGAAGGGACACATGAAGCATCACATCAAGAGAGAAGGCAAAGGTCATTTGTACACAGGTAGATCGGTTGAGGATGTGGTGGTGAGAAGCTGAGGAAACTATTGTCTAGTTGTTTCTCTTTTCTTCATGAAATAGGAGTCCAGTTTTGTGAGCTCAGAATAGGAGAAAGAAGACCATGTGAGAAGCTTGAAGAGCAAAGCAAAAGTTTGAAAGCATTGTTTTTGAGAATAGAAATGAAGTTTACCAAGGCAGCTTAGTGGTGTAATTTGAGATCTGAAGACTTGAATTTACAGTGAGACTAGTCAGCACAATGTGTGCTTTTCCTGCAGTTAACAAACAGCTCTGGGGGCAGGTGCAGGTTAAACGGAGAGTTGGGTTTAAATTGAGTTGGTTTTGCCTAGTGAATACAATGGAATGAAATAGGGCAGAGGAGTTCATGATGTTTGAAGAGCATTGAATTTAAGATCATCCAGGGGGAGTGAGGGCACAAAAGAGATGATGGACAGTGAGAACACGGAAGACCTGATGTTTTCACAGGGACAACAAGGTCAAAGATTTTTGAACAAAGATCACTGTATCATGGGAAGTGAATGGTCAGAAAGTGGAATAATTGCAAACAAGATGTTGGAGGTGGAGTAGTTATTAAAGATGGCAGTCTCTCAGGAGGTAGAGTGAAGGTGAAGGTCACTGGAAAGGACGATGTCAAGGAATAGAAAGGATCATCCATGTTTCACTTGTAATATGTTCCAAAACAGGCAAAACTTAATGTACTGTGTTAGATGTCAAGATAGTGGTTATTTGGGGGAAGAAGGATGGACAGTGACTGAGAGGGGCCTATCGGGAAGTGTCTGGGGGCTGAAGTTCTGTGTGTTTTTTTTTTCTTTAAAATTTTTTTTTAACGTTTATTTATTTTTGAGACAGAGAGAGTCAGAGCATGAACGGGGGAGGGTCAGAGAGAGGGAGACACAGAATCTGAAACAGGCTCCAGGCTCTGAGCTGTCAGCACAGTGCCCGACGCGGGGCTTGAACTCACGGACCGTGAGATCATGACCCGAGCTGAAGTCGGCCGCTTAACTGACTGAGCCACCCAGGCGCCCCGAAGTTATGTGTTTTGATCCAGGTGCTGGTTGTGTTCACTCTGTGAAAATTCATTAAGCTATTCCCTTATGATTATGTACTTCTATGTTTGTTATAATTCAATACCGAATTAAAAATATAAACAAGAAAAATGAACAAAGATTATAATTACTAAATTTCCATCAGAGATGCAGATCACCTTCAGTAGAAAATGTTATTTTCATTCCAGGCATCAAAAACAATTTTTTTTGACATTTATTCATTTTTGAGAGACAGAGCATGAGTAGAGGAGGGGCAGAGAGAGTGAGACACAGAATCTGAAGCAGGCCCCAGGCTCTGAGCTGTAAACACAGAGCCTGATGTGGGGCTCGAACTCACGAACTGATATCATGTCCTGAGCCGAAGTTGGACTCTTACCAGACTGAACCACTCAGGCGCCCCCATGTATTTTTGAATAAAGTATTAGTATAAAATTTTAAATCACTTAATTAAAAATTAAACTAGATAAACATTTTTAAGACAAAGTTAAATGATATATTAGAGAAATACTTAAAAAAACTTCAGGGAAGGAACATTTCTAAGAAGAATATTAAACTCTATGTAAATTAATTATATTGAACCTTACTGACTTCTCTGTAGATCAGTAATGTGTTTAAGCAGTAGACTAAAGTTCTTAGGAGAAATCTGAAGGAACTGAGAAGGAAGGATATGTGAAAACACAGAGAAATATCACATGCCTTGAAATAAGAACGTATGGAGAAAAATTACCTATTGTTACTCTGCAAGGTAGAATATTTGGGAGGTAAATTCTGAATACATATATGATAGAAAGATATGATAGAAAGATATAACAATGATAATTTTTCTGTTTTTCTATTGGGATTTTAGACCTGATACAACGGGATTCTTTTGAAAAATAATTTTGGCATCCTACGTGTAAGAGTATAAGAAGTATGATTTATATACTGAAAGAATCAACTAAGGAATGAAATTCTTTGGCAGTATAAGGGTGATTTCATATCGCTGTGATTTTGGAATGCAAGCACATGCCATAATCTGCAGTTGCAAATATTTTCTGTGGCCAGTAGTTCTTCTAGATCTTTTTTCTTAAGTTTATTTAGTTATTTTGAGAGAGAGAGAGAGAGATCATGGGGAAGGGGCAGAGAGAAAGAGAGAGAGAGAGAGAGAGAGAGAGAGAGAGAGAGAGAGAGAGAGAGAGAGAGAGAGAGAGAGAGAGAATCCCAAGCAGGCTCTGCACCATCAGCATGGAACCTGATACAGGGCTCAAACTCATGAGCTGTGAGATCATGAACTGAGCTGACATCGGAAGCTTAACTGACTGAGCCACCCAGGTGCCCCTAGTTCTTTTAGATCTTGACCCAGAGTCCACATCTGAACAAAGATGGAAGAAACCTATATGTTACACCTTTCTTTTTCTTGGTAGCTCTGTAAGAGTTAGATATGGAAAACATATGTAACATCTCTAAGAAGTTGTGTCAGTCGAAGAACATTCCTGGATACCTAATGAAATCATATTATGTGGGTATGTGTACACATAAATTCAAAGACAATATTATTTGGAGATTGTCTTTAATTGATAAATGAGTATTTTGTTATACTGAACCTGAATAAAATATCAGAAATAGAAAGTATGCTTCTGTTACAAAGACTTTAAAGAGGTGTATACACTCACATACACTAATATATATAAGGAAAAATAAAAAAGAAAAGATTAATAATAGGTATAAAATGTACAAACATTGAGGGGTGCCTGGGTCGCTCAGTTGGTTAAGTGTCTGACTTCAACTCCGGTCATGATCTCACAGTTTGTGAGTTGATGTTCTGGTGGTTCGTGAGTGCTGACACCTCACCACCTGGATCCTGTTTCAGATTCTGTAGCTCCCTCCTCTTCTCTCTGCCCCTCCCCCACTCGCACTCTCTTTCTCTGTCTCAAAAATAAATAAACATTAAAAAAATTAAAAAGAAAATGTACAAACATTGAGACTTTCAGAATAAGAAAATCTACTACAAGAAAGAAACATTATTGGAGCCTTATTGGACCATTGGCTTCTTGAAATATAAACAAAATTTGGAAGAGAGGAATTTTTAGACAGGGAAGAGTGTTCTATGTTCAATGACTCATAGAAAGGAATAATCAAGATTTCAATATTAGGTGCTAAGTAATTTGTTGCCAGGGGCATATAAGATAAATAGAAAATTGAGATCAAGTTAAAAATATATATTATATGCTATGATAAACGAAACATTCTCTTTTTTTTTGTTCCAATACCTTTTATTTTATTCTATTTTTATTTTTATTTTTATTTTTTAAAATTTTTTAAATTTACACCCAAATTAGTTAGCATATAGTACAACAGTGATTTCAGGAGTAGATTCCTTAATGCCTCTTACCCATTTACCCCATCGCCCCTTCACCACCCCCTCCTGTAACCCTCTGTTTGTTCTCCATATTTAAGAGTCTCTTATGTTTTGTCCCCCTCCCTGTTTTTATATTATTTTTGTTTCCCTTCCCTTATGTTCATGTTTTGTATCTTAAAGTCCTCATGTGAGTGAAGTCATGATATTTGTGTTTCTCTGACTAATTTCACTTAGCATAATACCCTCCAGTTCCATCCACGTAGTTGCAAATGGCAAGATTTCATTCTTTTTGATTGCCGAGTAATACTCCATTGTGTGTGCGTGCGTGTGTGTGTGTGTGTGTGTGTGTGTGTGTGTATATATATACATACATACCACTTCTTCTTTATCCATTCAACCATCGATGGACTTTGGCTATTGTTGATAGTGCTGCTATAAACATGGGGTTGCATGTGTCCCTTCGAAACAGCACACCTGTATCCCTTGGACAATACCTAGTAGTGCAACTGCTAGGTCGTAGGGTAGTTCTATTTTTAATTTTTTGAGGAACCTCCATACTGTTTTCCAGAGTGGCTGCACCAGCTTGCATTCCCACCAACAATGCAAAAGAGATCCTCTTTCTCTGCATCCTTGCTTGTTTTAAAACAACTGGGTTTTTGTTCCTTAGTATTGTCAAAAACTCACCTATGGGTCTGATGTGTATTTTTCCTTTTTTCCCTTGTGCTATCTGCTAAAAGGAGCAAATGCCACAATAGTACTTTTCCAAAGAAGCAAAATTATTAATTTATTGGCTGTCATGTGGGTTGTGTTTGAAACAGAGATTGGAGCTTTCAATAGCTATGGGGAAAAATGATGTAAAACACAGAAAAGTTGTATAATATTGCAGTGGGGTTTTTTGTTGGTGAATTATTGCATTGAATATAGTAAATATCTGTGATTAGATTGAATATAGTTCTAATCATTTGACTTTGGGGGCCCAAAATAAAGGAAGTGATGTTTTCACATTTAAAAAACAAAACAAAACAAAACAAAAAACAACATCTGTTGTTGCCTGAGTTGTTAATGTCAGCCATTCTGACAGGTGTGAGGTGATATCTCATTGCAGTTTGATTTGTATTTCCCTGATGATGAGCATGTTTTCATGTGTCAGTTGGCCATCTGGATGTCTTCTTTGGAGAAGTGTCTATTCATGTCTTTTGCCCATTTCTTCACTAGATTATTTGTTTTTTAGGTGTTGAGTTGGATAAGTTCTTTATAGATTTTGGATACTAACCCTTTATCTGATATGTCATTTGCAAATATCTTCTCCCATTCTGTCAATTGCCTTTTAGTTTTGCTGATTGTTTCCTTCGCTGTGCAGAAGCTTTTTATATTGATGAGGTCCCAATAGTTCATTTTTGTTTTGGTTTCCCTTGCCTCCAGAGACATGTTGAGTAAGAAGTAGCTGTGGCCAAGATCAAAGAGGTTTTTGCCTGCTTTCTCCTCGAGGATTTGATGGTTTCCTGTCTTACATTTAGGTCTTTCATCCATTTTGAGTTTATTTTTGTGTATGGTGTAAGAAAGTGGTCCAGGTTCATTCTTCTGCATGTCACTGTCCAGTTTTCCCAGCACCACTTGCTGAAGAGACTGTTTTTATTCCATTGGATATTCTTTCCTGCTTTGTCGAAAATTAGTTGGCCATACGTTGTGGGTCCATTTCTGGGTTCTGTATTCTGTTCCGTTGATCTGAGTGTCTGTTCTTGTGGCAGTACCATACTGTCTTGATGATTACAGCTTTGTAGTATAGCTTGAAGTCTGGGATTGTGATGCCTCCTGCTTTGGTTTTCTTTTTCAAGATGGCCTTGGCTATTCGGGGTCTTTTCTGATTCAATACAAATTTTAGGATTATTTGTTCTAGCTCCGTGAAGAATGCTGGTGTTACTTTGATAGGGATCACATTGAATGTGTAGATTGCTTTGGGTAGTATCAACATTTTAACAGTATTTGTTCTTCCTATCCAGGAGCATGGAATCTTTTTCCATTTTTTTGTGTCTTCTTCAATTTCTTTCATAAGCTTTCTATAGTTTTCAGTGTATATGGATTTTTTGCCTCTTTGGTTAGATTTATTCCTAGGTATTTTATGGTTTTTGCTGCAACTGTAAATGGGATCGATTCCTTGATTTCTCTTTCTGTTGCTTCATTGTTAGTGTATAGGAATGTGACTGATTTCTTTGCATTGATTTTATATCCTGCAACTTTGTTGGATTCGTGAATCAGTTCTAGCAGTTTTTTGGTGGAATTTTTTGTGTTTTCCATATAGAGTATCATGTCATCTGCGAAGAGTGAAAGTTTGACCTCCTCCTGGCCAATTTGGATGCCTTTTATTTCTTTGTGTTGTCTGATTGCAGAGACTAAGACTTCCAATACTATGTTGAATAACAGTGGTGGGAGTGGACATCCCTCTCTTGTTTCTGACTTTATGGGGAATGCTCTCAGTTTTTCCCCATTGAGGATTATATTACTGTTGGGTTGTTCATATATAGCTTTTATGATCTCGAGGTATGATCCTTCTATCCCTACTTTCTTGAGGGTTTTTATCAAGAAAGGATGCTGTATTTTGTCAAATGCTTTCTCTGCATCTATTGAGAGGATCATATGGTTCTTTTCCTTTCTTTTATTGATGTGATGAATCACATTGTTTTGCAGATATTGAAGCAGTGTTGCATCCCAGGTATAAATCCCACTTACTCGCGGTGAATAATTTTTTTCATGTATTGTTGGATCCGGTTGGCTAATATTCTGTTGAGGATTTTTGCATCCATGTTCATCAGGTTAATTGGTCTATAGTTCTTCCTTTTATTGAAGTCTCTGTCTGGTTTTGGAATCAAGGTAATGCTGGCTTCATAGAATGAGTTTGGAAGTTTTCCTTCCATTTATATTTTTTGAAACAGCTTCAAGAGAATAGGTGTTAACTCTTCCTTAAATGTTTGGTAGAATTCCCCTGGAAAGCCATCTGGCCCTGGACTCTTGTTCTTTGACAGATTTTTTATTACTAATTCGATTTCCTTACTGGTTATGGGCCTGTTAAAATTTTTGATTTCTTCCTGTTTCACTTTTGATAGTGTACATGTTTCTAGGAATTTTTCCATTTCTTCCAGATTGCCCACTTTATTGGCATATAATTGCTCATAATATTCTCTTATTATTGTTTTTATTTCTGCTGTGTTGGTTGTGATCTCTCCTCTTTCATTCTTCATTTTAGGTATTAGGGTCCTTTCCTTTTTCTTTTTGATCAAACTGGCTAGGGGTTTGTCAATTTTGTTAATTCTTCCAAAGACCTGCTCCTGGTTTCATTGATCTGTTCTACTGTTTTTTTTGGTTTCGATGGCATTAATTTCTGCTCTAATCTTTATTATTTCCTGTCTTCTGCTGTTTTGGGGTTTTATTTGCTGTTCTTTTTCCAGCTCTTTAAGGTGTAAGGTTAGGTTGTATATCTGAAATCTTTCTTCCTTCTTTAGGAAGGCCTGGATTGCTATATACTTTCCTCTTATGAGCACCTTTGCTGCATCGGAGAGGTTTTGGTTGTGGTATTATCATTTTCATTGGCTTCCATATACTTTTTAATCTCCTCTTTAACTTGTCGGTTAGCCCATTCATTCTTTAGTAGGATGTTCTTCAGTCTCTAAGTATTTGTTACCTTTCCAAATATTTTCTTGTGGTTGATTTTGAGTTTCATAGTGTTGTGGTCTGAATATATGCACGGTATGATCTCAATCTTTTTGTACTTGCTGAGGGCTGATTTGTGTCCCAGTATGTGGTCTATTCTGGAGAACATTCCATGTGCACTGGAGAAGAATGTATATTCTGCTTTAGGATGAAATGTTCTGAATATATCTGTTAAGTCCAGCCAGTCCAGTGTGTCATTCAAAGCCATTGTTTCCTTGTTGATTTTTTGATTAGATGATCTGTCTATTGCTGTGGGTGGGGTGTTGAAGTCTCCTACTATTATGGCATTACTATCAATGATTTTCTTTATATTTGTGATTAATCGATTTATATATTTGGGTGTTTCCACATTTGGCAAATAAATGTTTACAATTGTTAGGTCTTCTTGGTGGATAGACCCCTTAATTATGATATGATGCCCCTCTTCATCTCTTGATAGTCTTTATTTTAAAGTCTAGATTGTCTGATATAAGTATGGCTTCTCCGGCTTTTCTTTTGTTGACCATTAGCATGATAGATGGTTCTCCATCCCCTTACTTTCAATCTGAAGGTGTCTTTAGGTCTAAAGTGGGTCTCTTGTAAATAGCATATAGATGGATCTTGTTTTGTTATCCATTCTGTTACCCTGTGTCTTTTGATTGTGGAGCACTGAGTCCATTGATGTTTAGAGTGAGTACTAAAAGATATGAATTTATTGCCATTATGTTGCTTGTAGACTTGGAGTTTCTGGTGGTGTTCTCTGATCCTTTCTAATCTTTGTTGCTTTTGATATTTATTTTTATTTATTTATTTATTTATTTATTTATTTATTTATTTATTTATTTATATTTTCTTCTTTTCTCCCCTCAGAGAGTCCCCCTTAAAATTTCTTGCAGGGCTGGTTTAGTGGTACACACTCCTTTAATTTTTGTTTGTCTGGGAAACTTTTTATCTCTCCTTCTGTTTTGAATGACAGCCTTGGTGGATAAAGAATTCTTGCTTGCATGTTTTTCTGATTCAGCACATTGAGTAGATCCTGTGACTCCTTTCTGGCCTGCCATGTTTCTGTGGATAGGTCTGCTGCAAGCCCGTTCTGTCTTCCCTTGTAGGTTAAGGACTTTTTTTCCCTTGCTGCTTTCATGATTCTCTCCTTGCCTGAGTATTTTGTGAATTTGATTATGATATGCCTTATTGATGGTCGGTTTTGTTGAATCTAGTGGGAGTCTTTGCGCTTCCTGGATTTTGATGTCTGTGTCTTTCCCCAGGTTAGGGAAGTTTTCCGCTACAATTTGTTCACATAACCTTCTACCCCTATTTCTCTCTCTTCCTCTCTGGGACCCCTATGATTCTGATGTTGTTTCTTTTTAATGAGTCACTGATTTCTCTAATTCTTAAATTGTGCTCTTTTGCCTTAATCTCCCTCTTTTTTGCTGCTTTGTTATTCTCCATAAGTTTGTCCCCTGTATCGCTGATTCTCTATTCTGCCTCATCCATCCTTGCCACCGTAGCATCCGTTAGTGATTGCAGCTCAGTTATAACATTTTTTATTTCATCCTGACTAGTTTTTACTTCTTTTATCTCTGCAGAAAGGGATTTTAATCTATTTTTGATTCCAGCTAGTATTCTTATTATCGTGATTCTAAATTCTGGTTCAGAAATCTTGCTTGTATCTGTGTTAGTTAAGTCCCTGGCTGTCATTTCTTCCTGCTCTTTCTTTTGGGGTGAATTCCTTCGTTTCATCATTTTGAAGGAGAAAAGGAATTAATGAGGTAGAAAAAATTAAAATTAAAAAAATAAAATTAAAAGATATTAAAATTAAAAAATTAAACACACACAAAATCGATGATGCTAGATCCTAGTTGTGTTTTGGTCTGGTTGTTGAAAGTGGCTTGATACATTAAAGAAAAAGGGGAAAGAAGCAAAAAAAGGAAATATTTTGAAAATTTGAAAAATGAATACACTGAAGTAGACTAAAATGATGGAAGTAAACTAGAATTTGAAAAAATTTACAGAAAAGTAAAAAATATAGTAGAAAAAATTAAAGAATAATATTTTTTAATAAAAATTAAAGACAAAGATGAGTTTTTGCTTTCTGTATTCAGAAAAAGAAAACAAAAAAGAGAAAAAAGGAAAAAACAGAAAGAAAATAGTTTGAAAATTTGAAAAAATGAATACACTGAAGTAGACTAAGATAAAATGATGGCAGTAAAATAGAATTTGAAAAATTCACACAAAGATAAAAAATATACTTAAAAAAATTAAAGAAAAATATTTTTGATAAAAATTGAAAATGATTTTTTCTCTTTCTGTATTCAAGAAAAACACGTGAAAAAGAGAAAAAAGAAAAAAGAAAATTGAATAGATGGACCTGCTAACAGACTGAAGTATGACTGAAATTACTTCGTTTTGTCCAGAAGTCAGACTATGAAGTGCTTTATAGTCCATAAACTAAGCAGGCAGTGAGACTTCTGTTCTTGAAGAGCGAGGTTGGCCTGGTTGGGCGGGGCTTAGTGTAATGGCTTATTCTGCACTAGATGGCACTGCTAGCTTAGTGAGGTGGATTGTTGTGGCCCTCGTAGGCATGAATGCGCATGACATGGAGCAGTGAAAAAGGCATCACTCAGCTGCCTAGTCCATAGTATCAGAACTCTGTTCTCTCACATCAGCAATCGTGCACCTGTCCTTTGTTTTCAGCTTTCATCTACTCCCTGAATTTACACTGTCCATGACCAAATTCCAAGTAGTACCTCTCTCCTGAGTTTTGTCTCAGATATGGCTGTTTTCCCTGGTCCCTTGCTTCTGAGGGACTGTGGCTTTGACCTGTTCAGCCCCTCTGCGGAGGGTCTCACTGAGCAATGACCGAATATCGGCCACACCCAGGAAAGTTCATGGGACCATGCTGCTGCTGAAGCCCAGAGCAGCCAGATGTCAGCCCACCTCAGAAAAAGTTCGCAAGATAGTGTAGCAGCAGCTTTTCAGGGATTATGGAAAATCACAACACACATCTCGCACCAGGCTTCACCGTTAATGACCTTGTTCCAGCACCAGCAAATGTGGCTGTTCTCTGACGTCTGCTGGGCCCAGGTTGCCTCATAGCCTCTACCAAATGTCCTTCCAGCAGTGGAACCGGTTCTCCCTGTGTGGCCTGAGAATCTCCCAGACCCCACTCTGCTCCTGGGAATTCACCCTTCCTACCAGAGCACCTCCAGGTATCGAGCTGTGGAGCTGCAGACTCTGCGTTCCCCCTGTTTACAGTCTTAATGGAATTTGAACTCTCTCCTTTCTCCTTTTTTAGTTCAGTCCCTGTGGCTGTTTCCAATTTTCCACTTTGTCTCCAGCTGCTTTTGGGGAGGGGTGCTTTTCCCATATTCTCCTCACTGTCTCTGTCCTCTCTCTGCACGCAAAGCACCTCCCTGCCCTCCGTGGCTTCTTTCTCCTCAAATTCACCTCTCAGTGCCACGTACCTGCTGAATTCTGTGGTTCAAGTTATGCAGATTGTTGTGTTAATCCTCAGATCAGTTTTCTAGGTGTGCAGGATGGTTTAGTGTTGGTCTTGCTGTATTTCATGGACGTGAGACACACAAAAAACTTCCATGCTGTTCTGCCATCTTGGCTCCTTCCTGTCTGTTCCAATACCTTTTAAAGAGCCAAGTATAGGTGATTTTGATGATGGTGGTGGTAACAATGGAATGGTATATTGATGGAATTTGCAGTTTAAGTTTGGGATTGAGAAGCAATACATATTGCTTGGAATCTAAAGTATTAATAGCTTGACAAGTTAGAAAAATTAAGAGAATACTGCAGTGTTGTAGGATCTAGCAGTACTCTACTCCACATGATTATCTCTTATATTTATTTATTTATTTATTTATTTATTTATTTATTTATTTAGGGTTTATTTATTTATTTTGAGAGAGAGCATGCAGAGAGAGAGGAGAGAGAGAATTTCAAGCAAGCTGTGTGCTGATAGTATGGGGCTTGATCTCATAACTGTGAGATCATGACCTGAGCTGAAATTAAGAGTTGGATGCTTGGGAGACCTGGGTAGCTCAGTCAATTGAGTGTCTGAATGAGGCTTAGGTCGTGATCTTGTGATTCGTGAGTGAGTTTGAGCCCCGCATTGGGCTGTCTTCTGTCAGCGCAGAGTCTGCTTTGGATCCTCTGTCTCCTCTCTCTGCCCTTCATTTGCTCATTTGCACTCTCAAAAAAGAAAAAAATAAAAATAAAAAAATTAAAGAGTTGGACATTTAACCAACTGAGCCACCCAGGTGCCCCTTAATACTTCTGATACCATTTAAATTATATTTTAGTTATATAATACATCTGCATTTGTAAATACTAATTCTAGATAAAATTACGACCCAATGACCAAATAAAATGTACAATTTCTCATGTGCTGGAAATCAGAAAAATTCCATATGTACAACTAAAAACAAGAAACTATAAGAAGGAGAACTTTTCAGTTATAAACTTAATATAGTGAATTACTAATAGAGTATTATAGGTTCTTCACTTAAGTTATGAAAAATATTCATAATCACAGAAAATATAACTATGACTAAAATCACTTATCATTTATTTTAAAAACTAAACAACTCATTTCTTTATTGATTTTCAGCCAATGGTAGTAATACTTCTGATTTTTCTGCCACAAACCCATAATGTGTGGTCACAGCCAGTAAGGTTGAGGCTATGACTACTTTCCTGGCAGTGATACGGTGATCACCGTACCTCAGTAAGTTATCTTTTCTGTGTCCCTTTTATTTATTCAGTGAACACTTAAAAGTAGCAGTTTAGTGCTAGTGTTATAAGAAAAAGGGTTTCATAGTGGACCAGCCTTTACACTGCAGTGGAGAGAAAAAAAATGAATGAGCTTTGTTTTAAGGACATAAGGGAAAATTGGGAAATCTAAGGGAAAATCTTACCTGTTTACTGTGCCCTGAAGGATTTCTGGACATTTTTCAGATACCCCAGAAACTCTAAAAAATCAACTTTGGAAGTCCTAAAATATTCAGAGTCATCTCCTATCTTTCCTGTTTTCTAATAACTCTGTTGATTGCCCCTTCTCTACTCTGGTTTCTTTTACATCTGCCTTTTGCTGATTTGTGTCTTTCAGCATTTATATTTTTCTGCTCTGTAACTTCTGTTTAATCACTTCTAGAAGCTAGCAGAGTTAGCTAGCAACTATCAAATAGAGTCTGTGTTGGGGTTTGGGCAGAATTCTCAATGCCTCCTATGCTGCCTTTGGAACAGGCACCAATCCCTGGTGAAAGCAGTTAAGTTCAAGCAGGCATATGGTTACAGAGTTCAAAGTGCTAATGTCTGGGCAGGTATTCAGAATCTTGTAATTTATGCAAATAATAGCCCTAGAAAAACTTAAAAATAAGATAAATATAAATGTCTTTTCTGTCATGGAAAATACAGTTACCAACTGCAGGACAACAAAATTGGAAGGAATGAATCATTAAAAATAAACCAAACTAAAATATAGCATGATTTTTAAAAACAGAATTTTGTGTAAGAGAAGAGAATACTCTTTCACTGGTATTTGTAATACTCATTAGAACGAAAGGATGTTTTCTTCTCTTTCAGTCCAATCATAGTAGTTGGTGTTGCAATGAGCATTATTTTCATTACCATGCAAAAATTAATTGTGTTTGGTGTTTGGTAATAAAATGAGTGGCTGAAAGAATCCTATAATTGCCTCAGGGTAGATTTAGACAGGTTTCCATGTTGAGGATTCAGCCAAAAGAAATACCAGGCCTTTTATTCAATGGGCATCTCTCCCACAGGAGCACTAAATATAATTAAGATTATAAATGAATGAAATCTAAAAAAGGAGACAACTTTAAATATGAATATCCACTGATGTAAAGAACTTTTCTCTAATTAAACACTGTAAACACATTTTAAAAAATGTAATTCTATTAAAAGTAATACATATGTACGTTGTATCACTTGTATATACTTATCTTATAACTGGAAGTTTATACCTTTTGACCACAACATGATGAATACAGTTAACATTGCTGTATGATATATATGAAAGTTGTTAACAGAGTAGATCCTAGAAATTCTCATCACAAGGACAAGTGTTTTCTTTTTTCTTTTTTTGTTGTATATATATGAGATCATGGAAGTCAACTTAGTGTGGTAATAATTGCACAAGAATGTAAGTCAAATTATTATGCTGTGCACTTTACTGTATGTCAGTTATATCTCTAAAAGTAATAAGTAGGTGGATATTTCTTAAAATTATGTACAAAATGGGTTTGTATTTAGAATGATCTCTAACATTTAATTTATGTTGTATGTTATATAACCCTAACTCTGTTTTTGGCGTAGTTGTTTTTTTATACTAACAATTGGAAAATACTTTCAATAAATTTGACAAGACAATGTTTTCTATGTTAATGCTAAGAAAATAATCGATTTATTTCATAGTATAAATTATATGTGTTTCTTGAAGTTGTAGGGAAATGTTAAAGATATGTCCAATTTGCATCAAAGCTATAGTATTGCTTCAAATCATCCTAAACGTGACCAACAGACATCCAGATATGTGTAAGGTCTTCCTGCAGAATGAATGTTCACATTTTTATTATTCCTCTATTGCTCATGGGTTTCAAAGCTGTTTGAATAATGTCATCTAATCTTAGCTTCTTCAACTGAGTAAATGAAATGTCAAATTTCAATTTAAATTTAGATCCATATTACATGAGAAAAATAACCGTTATAAGTAATTCCAGGAGTAATAGTATCAAAATATTTGTCATACAGAATCATTGTAGATGTGGTTTAAAATAAAAAGCTAATGAGTTATAGCTTCCTTTTTGTACCATCATTGTCTGGGATGAAAATGGAAAGCAAACTATTTTTTAAATTAAGACTTACAGTGGTTTCTTTATTGTAACTCACCAGTGAGCAAGTTAAAATCTTTAGATAAATATAAAAATGTAATCAATTTCTTGGCTTTATATGTACCACATATGTCACATTTGCATTGCTCTCTTTATTCCAAAGTCATTACTAAATTTTTAGACTAGTCATATTAATAAAAAATATTCTGTTATGAACAATAATATTCAAAATCACAAGAAACATAATAAATATGACTAGAATTTCTTAATTTATCATACTTGTTTTAAAACTATAAAAACATCTGATATTTTTATATCAGTCACGTCTGATTCTCTGATATGATGTCATATCTGTAGAGTTCAATCTTTTATTGATTTTCACCCACTGGGTAATGGTACTTCAGATTTCTGCCACCAACCCAGTGTGTGGTCACATTCAGTAAGGTTTAAGCCTGGCAGTGAATAAGGTGTTCCCTCTACTTCAGCAAGTTACCTCTTTTATGTTTCTTTTATTTTTTCAGTGCACATTTAATGGCATCAGTTTGGTGCCATACACACTGGACAAGCCCTTATATATCAGGAAGAGAGATAGAAAATGAACAAATGAACTAGATGAGATAATTTCATATTGTGGTGACTGCTGTTAAGATAGTTATCTCTGTCTTTGCTAAGACCGTGGGGTATTGGGCTTACAGATTGAATGGTCTATTGGACTATATCAGATAAGATGGTGGTAAATATGTAGTTTAAAACCTGAATGTTGGAAAGAGAACAGGTAAGTTAAGAACAAGAGAGTGGGAGTATTTCAGAAGGAGAGATAACAGATAAAAGGGCCCCAAAGCAGGAATGAACTTTGAGGATAGAATATTCAAATGGCTTTGAGGCTGGTCCATAAAAAACCTTTACAGCTGTATAAGTCTTGATCTGTAGGGAGAGTAATTTCCTGCTTGAGCATGCCATTCCCTGAAATAGAGTGAACTTGCTGGAGCAATGATGGACAAATGTCATTAAGCCGATCTGCTGGCATATTTCTCCTCCTTGGTATTTCACTGCTGTGTGTGCCTGTTCTCTTTACCTCTGTTCCCCTCAGTTGCTATTGTCTCCTTTTTCCAGATGGAATTCTTAGAAATGTGCAGCAGAACATCAAGGAGACATCTTCATCCACCTACCTGTCATACAGCACATTCTGTGAGAAACAGTGAGGTACTGAATGGAACAGGTTGGTCAAATTATGTCTGTTACAAAATTCACCTCAGAGAGGTGCTTCTTATATATTTTTTTGTTCATCCCCTGAGGTATTAGAGGAAATATAAAGATCATTTTTGTGGTCATCTGATTGCTCAAGGTCATATAGCTGCTTTAAGGCTTCCACCAAAAGGTTGATAGAAGCAGAAAGATGAAGTGCATTTCAAAGTATTCCATGCAAAATAAGTAAAACTTGTTAGAGTCTCTATTAAAAGGTTAAATTGGGAAAGAGAGTTGAGTTATTTGCATAATGAAACATTAAGAATTTATTTTTAGATTCAAACAGAGTATGCTATTTTTGACCTCAATTAACATGACTAATCAAGACTGGACTGCATTTCTTGTACATGTCACCTTTTACTCACAGCCTTAGTGGTCAGTGGACATCAGTTACTGCTGGAAATACTGCCTTTAACAGATCTATAACTGTTTTTTCTGTGTGGTGAGTCCCATGAATTGGAATTGTGCTAGTAAACATGGATGAATCTACAGTTACAGTGTTATTGCTGGGGTAGAGGCCAAGAGTGATCAGGCTGTTGGCATGTTTGTGAGGTCTGTTTCTTAAACTTTTGGTCAGTTTATTAAGAGATGATTAAAGACTTCACGTGAGCTACACGTTAAAGAGGTTGGATTTATAAGCTAAAATCCAATGCATTCAATCTTGTAGAGGAAAATATATTTTTGGATATGAAAGTATTTGTCCCCTCTAGGACTGCTTTTTATGGTGTCAGGTCCCATGTTTGACTAAGGAATAAGGACTCAGAAGCAAAGAGTTTTGAAATTGTTCGATTATTTCGTCTGAAAGGATAGCACTCAGAGAGATATTTATTTTCTTTATGATGTCTGTCTTTGTGGAAACAAGGACACATGTACTAATCAGTGTCCATCATACTTATGCTGTCCTGGACTAGAGAGGAAATATAAACAGATGTGCAAAAAGAGTCAAATTACAGCTTCCATCATCTATAATTCTTTTCCTGAATACAATTAAATTGTATATTTAATGTATGAAACGTCACTGTATAACTTTACCTTTACTCATTAGTACTTGCTATAAATATTAAATATTTGTCATCAAGGATTAAAGTGCATAAACTACTTAAATTCTTTATACTTATATTTTGCCATGTAATTAAACATATATTACTAGTAATAAATCCTATAAATTGAAAATGTGAAGATATTTATATCAACCACTGCATGTAATTCTAATGACAGAAAAATTAATGGGGAAATATCAGAAAATATCAGTATAATTTAAAACCTGTAATGTATTTATGAGGGTGTATACATACACAGACACATGTGTAACATATGGAATGATGAATCCAGGAAACAACACATAACGTCCATATTATTTTCAAATATATTTGAAATATTTATAGTATTTAACATACAGAAGTCAGAAAAATGAATCTTAAATTAAAAATATGTCAGATACCTGGGTATCTCAGTCAGTTGAGCATCTGACTTCGGCTCAGGTCATGATCTCACAGTTCATGGGTTTGAGCCCCGTGTCGGGCTATGTGCTCACAGCTTGCTTAGAGCA
The DNA here is from genome assembly GCF_028018385.1 of Neofelis nebulosa. NCBI lineage: Eukaryota > Metazoa > Chordata > Mammalia > Carnivora > Felidae > Neofelis > Neofelis nebulosa. The sequence goes on along the minus strand of NC_080783.1, from coordinate 47,010,890 downwards.
TGAAGCCTGCTTTGAATTCTGTGTCTCCTTCTCTCTCTGCCCCTCCCCTGCTCATACTCTGTCTCAGTCTGTCTCTCAAAAATAAATAAATGTAAAAATAAAAAATATGTCACATATATTCTGGAAAAAGGCAATTAAAAGAGATGAACTAAATACACATAGTTTATTTTCCATTAGAAATGAAAAATATATTTCTACATATATCTTCAGTTAGAGAGGAAAATATAGAAATAATAAGCTATTTAAAATGGAATTTTAGTGGAGCAAATAACAAAATGTATGTAATGGCCAATACAGTTATCAGAGAATAATATATATTCTTTAGTTTAAGAAAGTTGAAAATAATAACCAGAATTGAAAAGCAAACACAAAAGACTAGGGGGAAGGTAATAAAAAAAGAAAAAGTTAACATAAAAATTATGAAGTGTTGGTTCATAAAACCAAATGATTGGCAACATCGTATAAACTGTCATAGACCATACAGAATTTTGTGTGGTTTAGAAGGTTAGTATTCCTTGATATCAAAAACAGGCAAGCACAGAACAAGAGAAATGTAGACTGATTTTACTTTTGAAAATAGAAACAAAAATCATATGAGATTTCATAATTCTTCCTGTTTCTCTGTCTCATTCTCATTCTCCTTGAGCTATCAAGTTAGCCAGAGTATGTTTGTCTCACAGAAGAATCAGAGCACATGAGGGCAAGTGAAAATAATAAATCTTGTCGTTTAGGCTCCAAAATGGTACAGACCAATTTCTACCCAGTTGATATTCTTCAAAACTTGTAATGAAACAAAACAAAACAAGCAAAAAAACAAAAACAAAAAACCTGATCACATGCCTGGCCCAGTCAGGAAGCGGGGAAATACATTTCCCTTTAATGAGGCCATGGAAAGAGTGTGGATGTATGGCGAATTGAAAGATCATGCCAATTAATTCCTTTAGCTACAGAGCCTCATCATTAGAAAATTACCTATACTAGTAGATGAAAGTAGAAAAGCATATAACCAACAAAATAAAGGTTCAAAAAGCATTTGCTAACATTTAACATACACTTACAACAAATTACTAACACATTAAGAAGAGGAATGTCTTAACTTCAAAATGGTGCCTACCAGAAATCTTCTACAGATATCCTACTTAATGTCGAGACGTTAGAAGAATTCCTATTAAAATTAAGAAAAAAGGGAAGGGTATTGGCTACCATAACTTTAACATTTTCCATTGGAAATGGAAATAAATACCATAAAAATAGAAAAAGCAAATAAAAGTTAGAGGACTGTATAATAAATAGGGTAAAGCAATGCCTTATCCCAGGTGAGGGTGGGGTGGCCAAGATGCAATGACTGATGCTGACACCAAACAATTTTGACAGGCCATTTGAGCATCAGCTCTACGCAGTGGGGTTGAAGGAGACCTTTGGACCTGCATTACAGCTCTGCTGCTTTCTCCGGACTATATTCCTACTTTACGTGTGTTAGTCCCTGATAAACATTCTGTTCACAGACCTTTTCCTCAGACTGTTTTCCAGAAAATACAACCTGCCAAATAGCATAGACAAATTTATAGCATATAAATATAGTATGTTTGTACCTATCAGAGAAATGAGGTACAAAATCTTTGTGAGTGGCTTGGCAATTTAACCCCATGTTTCATAAGATAAATAATATGACTGTGAAACCTGATTGAAAAGTCGTGGTGGCCAATTCTTTTTCCCCTTACAGTCTGCTCCATTCTTAATTGCTTCATAAACCTGTCCTTGATGGACAGAACTAATAGAAAACTATATTCAGTTACACGTATCTTATTTATATCAAAAGTTTTAGTTAGAATAGTTTACATTAAATAATAATCTGAATTTTTTTTTTGCCAAAGTCAGTTTAGAAAATGGAGAACTAATTAAACCTTTAAGAATGGAATAGCTATGCTTTACATATTATTTTTGTTTCCTTTTCAGAGAGAAAGGGTTCCATTTTTTTAGTCTCGTCTAGAATTAATATGCTTCCGATGATCTGATTTATCAGATCCCTGGCGCACACTTGCCAGGGAGGAGCAGAGAAAGAGGGAGAGAAAGAATCACAAGCAGACTCCACGTACTCAGTGCAGAGCCCAACACGGGGCTCAAACTCACAAACCGTGAGATCATGACCTGAGCCAAAATCAAGAGTTGGTCGCTTAACCGACTGAGCCACCCAGGCGCTCCTCCTCCTGCATTTTAATAACAAGGGATAGGGGTGCCTGGGTGGCTCAGTCAGTTGAGCGTCTGGCTTTGGCTCAGGTCATGATCTCACAGTCTGTGAGTTCGAGCCTTGCATCAGGCTCTGTGCTGACAGCTCAGAGCCTGGAGCCTGCTTCAGATTCTGTGTCTGCCCCTCTCCTGCTCATGCTCTGTCTCTCTCTGAGTCAAAAATAAATCAAAACATTAAAAATTTTTTTTTAAAAATAACAAAGGATAAAAGTAAAAAAATCATTAAATAGAGTGCTTTTTCATTAACCTGAAGAATGTGTAACTGGGTGTTCTGACTACTCTAAGTTTGGAGATTTCAACATGCTTCATCCATGTCTCATTAATCTGAGAGGTAGAACATCAGTATAACCTACCATCTCATAGAGTAGTTTTCACCAGTCACTAAACTATTTAATAAACATTCCTTTCATCAGTAATATGTCCAGAATGACACCTCAGCACAAAGCTTATTCAATCTTGAAGAGTTTTATAACTGCTAATTTTAAGACACTACTGCTTTATATTAAGCTTCTCTATGAAAAGCTCTGGATTTGGGATTAGGTCATCTGAGTCTATGTCCTGATTCTTTCCTTTGCTAAACAATGTGATCTTGGATAACTCATGGAATCTATACTTTACTTATTTAAATCTGCCTGGTTATAAAGAGTATTTTCAGTGGCTTACAAAAATATATGAGGTATATAAATATAGGTATTATGTATAAACATATAAACTAGCAAGTAAACAATAGGTATATTTTTTTGAAAAAGGTTACCATAATTATGTGAATTACCTTGGAAAAATTACCAAATCTATAAAATGTTGATTATATCAGTGCCTATATTATTGACCTGTCACAGGGATTAAATGGAAAACAACAATAACAATGTTACATTACATTTAGTAAAAGTTACCTATCATTAGTGTAAAGTTGTAAGGAGAAGGGGAGCATCTAACTTAAAGAATGAGTAAATGACTCCATTTCAGTTGTCGATAACCATCAGTATCTCCCTCCCCAAAAGAATGGTTAAAACAAAATATAGAAGGGTAAATGAGATTAAAGGAGATTTAATACACAGGAAATAATTTTATTCAGTACTGTATTGTAAACGAATATGCACAGTTTTGTCATTGAATCTTTCTGCGACTTTGCCTTAGTTAATTCAGGCTACTGTAACAAAATACCACAGACTGGGTGGCTTATAAACAGAAATTTACTGCTCACAGTTCTGGAGGCTGGCAGTCCAAAATCAGGGTGCCATTGTGGTTGGGTGGTGGCCTTTTCCGGGTCACAGACTTCTTGTTGTATCCTCATGTAGTGGAAGGGACTAGGGAGCTCTGTGGGATATCGTTTATAAGAGCACTGATCATATTCATGAGAATTCTGCTCTCAAGAACTAATCACCTTCCAAAGGCACCACTTACTAATGCCATTACCTTTGGGAGTTAAGATTTCAACACATGATTTTGGGGGCAGGGGAGGCAGGGACACAAAAATTCAGGCCATAGCAGAATTCCTCTGTAAAGTTAAAAAGCTGGAAAAGATGATTTCTGTGATTTCTTCTAACATTCCTTGATATATATACACACCTATGCTCTTCCTTTTTCTCTAGGAGGACATGAAAGAACATGCTAGATAAAGAAACAGAAGCATGATTCTTGAGATTAAAGATAAAGGAGAGCGAACAGGAAAATTACTGATTTATTTCACTGAAATAGATATAATTTTTATTTCTATTATATTTGTTTATTTTCCATAAAAATAAACAAGCTACTGGAATAGAAGTAAATGATGCTTTTTGTTTGCATCTCAGCAGAAACTGAAGTTTGTTGGGGCACCTGGGTGGCTCAGTCGGATAAGTGTCCGACTTCAGCTCAGGTCATGATCTTACGGTCTATGAGTTTGAACCCCGCATCGGGCTCTGTGCCGACAGGTCAGAGCCTAGAGCCTGCTTCAGATTCTGTGTCTGCCTCTCTCTATCTGCACCTTCCCTGCTTGGGCTCTGTCTTTCTCTCTCTCTCTCAAAAATAAATAAAGATTAAAAAAAAAAGAAACTGAAGTCTATTTAGCTCAATAAAAATGAAACATATTACTCCCTTAATTAAGAAAGTCATAGATGACAATAGCAATTTAGATGGGCTTTTGTTTACCATTAAGACTTATCTGGTCTCTCATCTTTGTTCTCCTCTGTCGGCTTCTTAATTGGAGATGTGGCTACAGACAACTTTAAATTGGCATCCTGAATCCTTTGTCAGAGAAGAAAGGGACTTTTATTACCAGCCCTAGTATGAAAAAAATGTGTTAGTTGGACTCCAGTGTTGCAACAATAGCCTTTGTGGCCAAGGATGTTTTACCAGAGGATGGGAAGTAATGGCAGTAATGACCATTTAAGGAGTTGTTGAACTATCTCTCCTGTTACATATTTATGGTAGCTGAATAATATATTTTTAAGAACCAGGAAGGTAAATAAGTAGCATGTCCATGCACATTTATTTAAACTGGGACATTACTGAGAATAAAAATATTTATATTTGAGATTGAGATGTTGTGACAAGACAGGACTATACTAGGCCCATAGAGAAATATAGTCACTTTTTGTATGACTAAAAGACGCTGATAATTTTTGTTTAGAACTAGAAAAAACATTTTCCATTTAAAGGGGTGTTCACTCCAAAGCAGCATTGTGGACTTCTGTTGTTATATCTAATTTATTTATTTTATTTTTTTATTAAAAAACATTTTTATGTTTATTTATTTTCTGAGAGAGAAACAGAGCATGGGCAGGGGAAGGGCAGAGAGTGAGAAGGAGACACAGAATCTGAAGCAGGCTCCAGACTCTGAGCTGTCAGCACAGAGCCTGATGTGGGGCTTAAACTCATGAATTGTGAGATTATGACCTGAGCTGAAGTTGGACGCTTAACTGATTGAGCCACCCAGGCACTCCTTATATCTAATTTATTAAGAAAAACTAGAAATGTATATTGTATGTAAATTTAAAACTTTTCTATCATTGTCAATTGATTCCATTTTTTTTTTTCATTTACTTCTGTGTTGACAAATCTGCATTCAGTCTAATAAAGCAGACAGAATTATTTGGACTCTTTCAGTGCCTTGCCAATGAAAGTATTTATTTCAAGTACTCCTATATATCTCTATTCTACATACATGTTAATCTGAATCATATGTGCACATAAACTTAATTCACAGATATTTATCTTGTTGTACTATATGATGATCTAAATGTAGGATGCTGACATGTCTTTGCTGACATGAAGCAAATTATCCCTTCAGGCAAGCAGTGCTAGATATGTACACTCAAACACATGGAGGTATGCATGTGTGTGCATGGTGCTGAATGAGGTGTAGGTGAGGAAAGGGAAATGAGGTGGCCTATGATAACGAAGGAAGTGAGCTCAAGGTTTTTGATCTTATGCTCTGATGTCATCCAGCTGTGATGATATCATAACTGGAAAGATGTGGGTGGACTATTTAAAAAAAACAGAAGGGACCTCAAAATATTTACAGCCTTCTAAAAATTATTTTGACTTTGGCACCTTTTAAATAGCAAAACTTTGGGACAGAGCTGTTCTGTTCTATCCACCATGACTCATGAGTAGAGTTTTTTTACACTTCAGTTAACTCTCATGATTTATCATTCCCAAATAATACGTCTTACTGACATATCGTAAAATATTTTTGGAAGGAAAGCTATAGGTGTATGGATGGATGATGGAGGGAGTTGTAAGCCAGTTAAACCACATACATGGATCAATTCATGAGTATTAGAGATAATAGCCAAGGCTCTGAGGCCAGGGCCCACAACAGAAGAATGAGAGTGGAAGTGAAGCGCTAAAGCTGAAAATGTGACTGTTGAATGGCAATTTGTTCAGCATACAGGGTGAAATATCACCCATATATTAGCTTTTGAATTAAGTTCTATTTTTTTTGATGTCCTCTATATATTTTTCAAGGAAAAATTGTCAGTTACAAAGGTTGTGGTAGTCATTTATATTTATTCATAGCTCATGTGCTGGAGGCCAGCCCTACCACCATAAATGTAATGTGAAAGTGTTAAAACCACTACAACTGCTATTACCGAACATGGAACGTATTGTTAAAATAACTGTATTTTACCTGCATAACTTAGTATTATATGATTATTTATTACCTTTTTGTTTTCATCATAAAAAGTATACTTTTTAATCACCTCAACTATTTCACTCATCCCTCCACCCACATCCCCTCTGGTAATCATCTGTTTGTTCTCTATTATTAAGAATCTGTTTATTTGTCTCTCTTTCTCCCTTTTCTTCCTTTGCTCATTTGTTTCTTAAATTCCACATATATGAGTGAGGTCGTATGGTATTTGTCTTTCTCTATTTTGCTTAGCATTATACTCTTTAGCTCTATCCATGTTGTTGCATATGGCAAGATTTCATTTTTATTTATGGCTGAATAATATTCCAGTGTGTGTGTGACATCTTCTTTATTCATTCATCTATTAATGGACACTTAGACTTCTTCCATAATTTGGCTATTGTAAATAATGCTGCAGTGAACATAGGGGTGAATGTATCCCTTTGGATTAGTGTTTTTGTATTTTTTGGGTAAATACCCAGTAGTGCAATTACTGGATAAAGACTCCACAAAAAAACAGAGAACTATAGGTCAGTATCTCTCATGAACATACATGCAGAAATCTTCAACAAAATATTAGCAAACTGAATCCATCAATATATTAAAAAGAAGTCATATACCACAATCAAGTGGGATTTATTCCAGAGATGCAAGGGTGGTTCAGTATTCACAAAACAATCAGCATGATACTTCACCTCAATAAGACAAAGGATAAAAAAATATATGATCATCCCAATGGATGCAGGAAAAGTATTTGACAAAGTACGACATCCATTCATTACAAAACCCTCTGCAAGGTAGGTCTACTGGGAACATATCTCAACATAATAAAGGCTTCATATGAAAAAATCACAGCCAATATCATACTTAGTGTTGAAAACTGAGAACTTTTCTCCTAAGGTCAGGAACAAGATAAGGATGTCACTCTCACCTCTTTTATTCAACATAGTACTGAAGTATTAGCCACAGCAATCAGAAGAAATGGAATAAAAGGAATCCAAATTGGTAAGGAAGAAATAAAACTATATTTGCAGATGATATGATACTATAAACCCTGAAGACTCTACCAAAAAACTACTAGAACTGATAAATGAATTCAGTAAAGTCATAAGATATAAAATCAATGTACAGAAATCTGTTGCATTCCTATACACTAATAATGAAGCAGTAGACAGTGAAATTAAGAAAACAATCCCATTTATAGTTGCACCCCAACTTTGGTTAAGTTTATCTATGAATAAACTTAACCAAAACGTTGAAAGGTCTGCACTCTGAAAACAATAAAATACTGATGAAAGAAATTCAAGATGACATAAAGAAATGGAGAGACATTCCATGCTCATGGTTTGGAAGAACAAAAATATTGTTAAAATGTCTGTACTACCTGAAGCAATCTACAGATTTAATGCAATCTCTTATCAAAATATCAAAAGAATTTTTCACAGAACTGGAACAGTCTTAAAATTTGTATGCAGCGACAAAGACCTCAAAAAGCCAAAGCGATCTTACAAAAAAAAACCCCAAAAAACAAAACAACAAAAAAAGCCCCCACAATTGGAGGCATCACAATTCCAGATATTAAGTTATATTACAAAGCAGTAGTATTTAAAACAGTATGTTACTGGCATGAAAATAGACACATAGATCAGTGGAATAGAATAGAAAACCTAGAAGTAAACCCACAATTATCAATTAATCTTCAACAAAGGAAGAACGAATATACAATGGGAGTAAGATAGTCTTTTCAACAAATGGTGTTGAGAAAACTGGACAGCTATATATAAAAGAATAAAACTGGACCACTTTCTTTCACAATGCACAAAAATAAACTCAAATTGGATTAAAGACCTAAAATGTGAGACCTGGACCCATAAAAATCCTGAAAGAGAGAACAAGCAGTAATTTCTCTGACGTTGGCTGTAGCAACATTTTTCTAGATATGTCTTCTGAGGCAAGGGAAACAAAAGCAAAAATAAACTATTGGAACTACATTAAAATAAAAGCCTCTGCACAAAGGAAACAATCAAAACTAGAAGGTAACCTACTTAATGGGAGAAAATATTTGCAAATCATATTTGATAAAGTGCATTTTCCAAAATATTTAAAGAATTGATACAATTCAACACCCCCAAAACAAATAATCCAATTAAAAATGGGCAGAAAACATGAAAAGACATTTTTCCAGGTGTCCAGCAGACACCTGGAAAAATTCTCAACATCAGGGAAATGCAAATCAAAACTACAATGAGATATCACCTCACACTTGTCAGAATGGCTACAATCAAAAACACAAGAAACAAGTGCTGACAAGAATGTGGAGTAAAAGGAACCCTCATGTAGTGTTGGTGGGAATGAAAGCCGGTGCAGCCACTCTGGAAAACAGTATGTAAGTTCCTCAAAAGTTTTTTTAAAAAGATTATTAATTTTTATGGGTGTATATCTTTATTAATAAGTAGTTTATGTAATTTATTATATTTTATCTTTATATTTTTAGTTTTGTGCTATATTCACATTTTTTAATTAAAAATTTTTTTAATGTTTATTTATTTTTGAAAGAGAGAGAGAGAGAGAGACAGTGTAAGTGGGAGAGGGGCAGAGAAAGAGGGAGACATAGAATCCAAAGTAGGATTCAGGCTCTGAATTATCAGTACAGAGCCCCTCGTAGGGCTTGAACTCATCAACTGCGAGATCATGACCCGGGACGAAGTTTAACTAGTTTTGGACATTTAACTGACTGAGCCACCCAGGTGGCCCATATTCACATTAAGTACAAGTACTTACAACTTAGTTTCTATTAATTTTTCATACATATATGCTGTATGTCAGCTCCTTTAATATTTAAATATTTTATTTCCATTAAGATAGTAATATACAGTTACACATAGAGTTTTATAAATTGCATCTTACTTATGAGAGAATTTGGATAAAAGTATATTGTGTTCATAATTAAGTCTTTGTAATCATCACAGTTTTGTTTTAATATTAAGTAGAAAAAGAATATGACTGATGTATTTGGAGATGCTCAACACTTAGCCCCTGGGGTTCTCAGCTTCAGCAAAGATCCCTGTGCCCATACTGGATGCAGAAACAACTGGACACCTGGGCCTCAAAGATGAAGTGATGAAGACTGGGCCATTTCAGAGGCAAAAGGTAATGAAGAGATGAGCCAACACTGGGTGGGTGTCTCTGGCTTTGTTGTGATGCAAACTCCAAGGACTTTTTCTCAGTCATGGCTGTAAGTGGTTAAGGAATCCTAATAGAGCAGAGATAGAATGGAATCTTAGAGTTAGAATTAATTTGCTTAGAGGATGTAAAGTAATGTGACTTTTTTTGCCTACCGAATTTAAGGGTGTAAGCATAATGTCTATTAGAATTTCACGTACATTTTTTCCTTAAAATAGCTAACTATTTTCATTTCTTACTTAAGTTATAAAAAGTTTAGGGAACTTTTCTTTCCTATTCCCAAGCAATAACCCACACCTTTGAAATGCTCTGAGTTAAAAAAATATATACAACAGAACTCATGGATCAAGGTGCCCAAAAGAAATTAATTTTTTTCAAGAATTTTTTCCATGGATACTTCATAATTTTACTTACTGTTTTTTGATGGGAGCCAAAGTCATCTCTTTCCCACCAGAAGCAGGTCTCTGCAAAGAATAACTAAAACAAGGATAATAACCTTAGAGACATCATTAGCATTTTCAAATTTTATTGCTAACCATCCAGTACATAGTGTGTTCCTTACTCAAGGTCAGTTGTGCACATCATTGTGGTACCATCCCTTACACAAGTTTTGAATTGCCTTTAAAAATGTCAATAAGCTGAAGTAAGCTTTATTTCTAGATAGATGAATAAATAGATGAATTCATTACCATTAATTTGAAGAGTCAGCCTGGTTATACATGAGATAATTAGATGCACTGTAGTTTTAAACAATTTAAAAGAAATTAGAGAAAGGCTGGCTGTGGACCTTAGGATTTGGCTGGGAGGGAAACAATTGAAAACAAGGAATAAACAGTATTCAAAGGGAGAAAGGATATTGCAAATGCTTATTCTCTTTCTAAAATCATTATCTGAAGCAGTTAAAGGATGTATACTCCCACCAAATCTATTTACACTTTACAGATGTTTTAGTAAATAAAACAAGAAAAATAAATAAAAGGCATAAAGTACAAAAGGGAGAAAGTAGAGAGTTTTATTACCTTCATTATCATATAAAGGGATTATTTATTGACAGCCTATGGAATCTATAAATATAAAACTACTAAAAGTAATAGCTGAAATAATCAAGGTCTCAGTATATAAATTTAATGGTATCAATTGTATTTCCATACATAAACAATCAGTAATTGAAAATTTAAAATAATATTTATAATAAAAGGACAGATGTAACACAAGATTATAAAATTCCCAAACTGAAAGTAGAAAACAATGCTGAAATTGTGAAAGACCTAAATAAATGGGAGATACATTATGTTCCTGAAGTGGAAAACTCAATATTGTTAACTTATCCGTTCTCCACAAGTTCATCAATACATTCAATACAACTTCAATCAAAAGCACATCAAGATCTACTTTAGAGATGGACAGAGTACTCCAAATTTATGTGAAATTGAAGATGTCCTAGAATACCTACAGCCATCTTGAAAAAGAAGAAGAAAGCTAGAGAAATGATAACCATTTGATTTTAAGATTTGCTATAAAAGTACAGTAATTCAAGCAGAGTATTACTGATGTGAGGATGGACAAATATAATTATGGAGCCAAACAGAGAGTCCAGAAGTAGAATGATCCATATGTGTCCAACTCATACTCAACTCATAAGGCACCAGAAGAATTCAATGGGAAAAATTTAATGAGAATTAGTGAATAAGTAACTTTCATATGAGGAAAAAAAAATGAACCTTGAAACCTACCTCACACTAAACACAAAAAACTGTTTTGAGATGTGTCATAGACCTAAATGTTAAATCTGAACCTATAAAAATTTGGAAGAAAATATGGGAGACTATCTTCATGACCTTGAGTAGGCATCTTAGAAAAGGAAAATCTCTAAGCATATTCAAAATTGGTGAGTTGGACTTCCGTAAAATTATTCTTCAGAAGACAACCTTAAGAAAATAAAGACAGATTTGGACAAACTATTATATATATGGTGCGCTCTCTCTCTATCATTTTACATATATTATATCTATCTATAAATAGATATGTATCAGTTTGTATCTAAAGTATATAATGAATTGTTACACCCAAAAAAATACCCAATAAAATATACAAAAAAGATGAACACATAAGTCACAAAGAAAGGTATATAAATATTCAATAAGTACATGAAATTATGCTCAATATTATGTCATCAGTGAAATGAAAATATAAACCATTTGAAATACCCCTACATGTCTACCAGAATGGTACATTTAAAAGGCAGTCATTTAAAAATATTGGCAATATAGGGAGCAAGAGGAAGTCTCAAACATTGCTGGTGGGAGTGTAAATGTTGCAACCACTTTTTAAAAAGTGTCAGTTTCTTATAAAGTTTGACATATATTTATCTTGTGACCCAGCAATTCCCCACCTAACCAAGAAAAATGAAAACATATATACACAAAAGGACTTGTGAACAATTTTCATAGAAGTTTAAACTATAATAAAAACTGGAAACATCCCACATGGCCATCAAGATACTAGATAAACAAATTGTGGCATATTCATACAATTGAATAGCACTCAGCAATAAAAATTCCAATATGCATAACAATATGGATGATTGCAAAAACATTATTTTGAGTGAAATACAAAAACAGACATAAAAAATACATACTGTATGATTGCATTTATAAGAATTTCTAAAAAAGGTCAAGTTGTTTATGATGATTGTAATTAGACCATTGTTTGGTGAGGGATGGGGTAGGGACAGAGATTGAAAAGTGGCATGAGGGAAGTTTCTGCAGTTGGGAAATAGCCAGTTTTGAAAGAAGTGTAGGTTAGAGGACTGTATGCATTTTTCTGAAATCATCATACTGAGCACGAAAGATATGTGTATTTTATGTATAGTGTAATTTGAGAAAAATAATAATATAATGGAAGCAAGATTTAGTATTTATAGGTAATAGCCAATCAGAAGTGCCTATCACTAACCCCCCCAAAAAATGCAAGTTAAGTTTGTTAGGATTTCCTATCATATTTCAAAATAATTTCTATGTAAATATATTAATTTACATCGTATTAAAATCAAAGGCAACATATAGAGAAATCTCTGTATATAATATATCTTCACTGAATTTCCTATCCACTACATCTACGACATCTACTCACTTTGATAATGTATTCTTTAATGACAGAAATAGAAACAAAAGTTTAAAACGCATCCTTATATTAGTTTTTGTAGTTAAAATTAAGCATGTTATCATGTGAAAAATTTAACACAGTTTAATTACTTACAAATTATTCCTTTAAAATATCTGGATTTCAAAGTGTTATATAAAATTGGTGATTTCTTCAGATATGTGAATAGAAATATATTAAGATAGCATGTTATTTAATTTTTCTATTCTAGCCTTCTAAAAATACTATTATGTTGTATTTAATGTTTGTTACCTTGATCCTTTTACATAATATATTTAGTATCCTTACCCCAACTATAGTATTATTTTAATTGGAAAAACTATATTAAAATCATATGTGATAGAACAGCTTTGAAAATAGAGAAATTTAAGGAAATATTCAAGCATGAGTGATTTTTTTAATGAATTAGCAACAGAGTTGGCTTATATTTATCTCTAAGAATACTTACATTAAAATTAAGTATAGTGATTATACCAGAATGTTATATTCATTTTGAAGCAAGAAATCTCTTGGATAAATGGATTTACTGAGAAGGACAAGTGAACCAATATATTTCTTAAGTTAGAAATTTTTATTTTTTCAAATGTCATAGTAATAATTAGTAAGCATGAATTAATATAAACTTATTATATACTCTGCCTACAAAACTTACATTTTTTTATTCTACTTGATGTTAGTACATATATTCATGCCTAAAAAATGTTCATTTTTTAAAATACACATATATGTTTTTAACTATAAGCTTTTCATAGCAGTAATATAACAAGATGATATTGTTTTTATTATTTCAGTGGTATATGTATATCTTATAAGTATCTTACACCTCATATATATATAAAATCTTATAAATGTTAATACCGCTTTTAAAAATATGTAGAGACAGTGAACTATATTACAAAACAAAGAAGTTACAATACCAGAAGATGCTGCTTCTAGTTCATGTTCTGCCTCATGTATATCAAAATCTATCACATAAGCTTTCTGAGCCCTGAAAATTTGATGTTAATAACATCTTTCTAACCAGGATGTTGGAAGATTACATATTTTGGGGATAATATGTTAGAAGGATTACTTTGGAAAGAACCTTGTAAACTTTAGAGTTCTGTAAAGATATTAGGAATTATTATATCATTAAGTGTAAGTAAATACATGAAACGTTTGTGTTGGTAGAGTAAGGCATGCTGTTTTATCATTATACTTTACACTAGAATGAAGAAATGACAATTATGAATTATTGACTATAAATAATGAAAATAGGTATTATAGAATACATGTTACTTCCCAGGAACTACTATAAATAGCTATTCTTACTAACTAATTCTGACTTAGATAGGATACTTATTTTATCCAGGGTCACACATCTGTAGCTGTGCTCTTAACTGCAACAATATGCACTGTGTTGTATACTATAAATCTTTTATGTGTATTAATTGCATTGATTCACATTGGTGCAGAAAAGATCATTAGATGGAGTGCATTAACTAGATTATTTTTAATATTTAGAAGAAAACACCACATTGCTTTTTATTTTAATTTATTGAAGGAAACTATTCCTGTATTTCGTTTCTCCTGTGTTTAGGGAAAGCTTATGTAAGTTATTAGTTTATCTCACTATTTCCTTTGACATATCAAAATATATTCAATTTTGAGAAGATAAACCAAATAGTTACTTGCATTTATAGGACAATATTATTTGTTTCTTTCAAAACAAACTTGATTTTTAGAGTTTAGTTTCCCACAAGCAAAAAAGCATCAGAAAATCTAAACAAACAACAGTGAAGAAATAAATTGGGAAACTTCCACATTGAAGATATGATGGAATGACATAGGTTAGATTTACGTTCCCAACTTAACCAGAAAACTAGGCAAATATACAGCGTGGAGGGTGGTGATGGTGATGGTAGTGAAGTTTTTCAGACATTGGACAGTGGGTAGCACAGGGCAATGATCCCAGCCATAGTAAAGCTGAGAGAATTCATTACCAGTGGGCCAATACTATGATATATGTTAAGGAAATCTTTCAAGAAGATGGTATACAAATGAGGTGAGCCCCATGATTCCACCAGCTGACTGGCTATAGAGAATTTCCAATCCTCGATAGAAAGATGGGAGCCCAGATAGAGACAAGAAGTCTTCTTGAATTGAGGAGATAGAAAGTATAGCTTGGGGAGGCCAAAGAGGCTAGAATTTGTGGGGAAGAGTAGAGAAGAGAGATGAAGACACTTAGAGAGAGAGAGAGAGAGAGAGAGAGAGAGAGAGAGAGAGAGAGAGAGAGAGTGTGAGAGAGATTGGGAGAGACAGAGAGAGGGAAAGAAAAGTGGAGGGGGTAGGGCAGGAGGGGAGAGAAGAGGAGATAGGAGATATACTAGGGGTTAGTGAAGAATCAGGTAACTATCATATACTGTTGTTGTTGGGAGTATAAATTAATCACTTTAGAGAGTAATTTGGTATAATTTCACTAGTGCACACAGCCTAACTCAACACTTAAATACTTAGTTAACATTCTAGAGTAATTTGCAAAGTTGCATAAGGAAAGATATATAAAGGGTGTGGTTTTTTTTGCAAGAAAGAAGGTGGCTCACTTGAGATCAGCAGAGTATTCCCCTTGTCTTTGGTTGGGTATCGATTGACACACACTTGAGAGAAAACTGCTCTTCTTTGATTTCTGGTATTAATAGTTTGTATGCTCTCTCTTTTTAATCTTAGTTAGCCTGGCTCGAAGCTTGTTGATTTTACTGATCTTTTCAGAGAGCCAGTTTTTGGTTTCATTTATTTTACCAGTTGATTTCCTATTTTCAATTTCATTGATTTCTACTCTGAAGAGAGCTGATTGGAGTTGAATATTTCCATTTCCTTGGTTCAGTTGGGCTCTAATAATACTCTGGCCTGTTAGGTTCTGGTTAATTAGTTTCTCCTGAGGACAGGCCTTGTTAAGAATGCAGTGTTCCAGAGTATTTCAAAATGATTCCCTTCCCCTCTCCCTGCAGGGTGCACAATGGGATTTTTCTCTGACATTTACAGGGAGAACCTGGATAATCTGGAGATGAATCTCACAGAATTGTGGAGGCTCCCCTATGACTGGGTACCCTGGAGTTTTTAACTCTCAGAGTTCCTTACACTGACCCTGAAGGAATTACCCAATTATAGTTCAGGTTTTCCTACTCTGGCCTGGATTCCTGTTGCAGTTTCCACTTGTGAATCTCTGCTTTGGTAAGCCATGACCTGCTATTTTTACTTGTCTGTTTCTCCAGTCTTCGGGAATTGTACCTCTTAAATCCATTTCCCTATTTTTGTCCATCCTCCAACCTCTTCCTCTCTGACAGCCATCAGTTTGTTTTGTGTATCTTTAAATTTATTTCTGTTTTGTCTGTTTTGTTTGCTTTGTGTTTTAAATTCCATATATAAGTGAAATCACATGGTGTTTGTCTTTTCTCTGATTTATATTTCACTTAGCATAATACCCTCTAAATCCATCCATGTTGTTGCAGATGGCAAAATTTCATCCTCTTTTATGGATGAGTAATATTCCATTGTGTGTATGTATACTACATATTCCTTATCCATTCATCTATTAATGGACATTTAGTAGTCCACCTTACTGTTAAGAATTTATAAGAAAAAAATGCTATTCAGAAGTATATATCCTTTATTTATATTAAGGATTACTGTGCTGTATTGATTTTATGAAACATGTCTTTAAGCATTTATACTTATAAATTTAATTTCAAAATGCCCTTGGGCATCATGGTGCAACAAAGGAGATTAATTAGTGACAACTCAGATTGACTGATGAGACTAATAGAAGATTTAGCAACCAATAGATTTTGCTTAGTGTTATTTCCAGGAGGAAACATTTAATCTACTATTGAGTGGAGATGAAATTTTGATTTTTAACAGATATATTCATTCATAGTATTCCTAGTCATATTATTTGGCATTTTATATATATATATATATCATATATATATATATATATATATATATATATATATGATATATATATATGTGTGTGTGTGTGTGTGTGTGTATGTACAAGCATATTTCTATATACACCACATACCTAGTCACTTTTATTTAGGATGATTATATTGTGTGTATATATGCACATATACATATTTGTATTCATATACACATACAAATGTACCTATACACACTCATATTTATACAGACACTTCTTATTGTTTATGCAGCATAGTTCATAGTCAAAGTTTGGTGCAATGTTTATTAGTATTTTTTCAAGAGAAGAAAGAAGTTCTCTAGAGGTTCAATTAGTTCCTTTTTAAGTGTTTGTATCTTCGTGGACACTTCCTTTGTTAGTTTGCATGTGTCTCGTCAGTAGTAAAGGTGTATATTTCACGCTTTAGTGGGCACAGCTGGACCTTACCACCTGGTACTTTTTTAGTCAGCTTTAGAAAAGTTATAAATAGGTCAGCCTTCCAAGAAGTACTCTTTGTGAAAGAATATTCTTCGATTAATAGTTATGTTGATATTTTCCTTCAACTGGTCTTAATACCTATCAACGTTCCAAGTTTGTATGTGTTCCCACATGTAATTCTTTATCTATATATATTTAATTGATTAATATATTTCATTCCAGTCCTTATTATAGTAACTATTTGTCATGGATGCACAGCTCTGTTTTTTAACCCTTGGCAAGATGCTCAAAAGTTTTTCTCGATATCTTCATTTGCAGCATGATAACACAATCTACTTCACAGGATTGTGATGACAGTATTTTAGTACACTTGAGCACTTAGAACAGTTCATAGTACATAGTAGTCACTCAGTAACTGCTAATTAATATTTAATATTTGTTATAAAGGCTAATGTTAAATACTTTGTCATAAATTGTTAACTTTATAGCATTGGCATCCCTGCATTATATTCTGTCAGTTTTACCTTCACAGAGACTTTTGTATGGAGACATTTATGTCTCCAGAATCACTAATCTCTAACCCTTTACATAGACCACTATAATATCTTTTAAAAATATTTGTCTTTAGACTTTAATGATTAGCCAATATACACATTGCCAATATAATTTATTTATAAAACAAATATCTATGCATACCATTACTCTTCAAATCTTCAAACTACAATATTCTAAGTATGGCATACAAACCTTTTGGTGGTTTTGTTTTGAACATTATTAATAATAAAGTAAAATCTTCTGCCATCCCAGAAATCTCCACGAATGTGAAAAGGAAAGAAAATAGTTTTATTATTTATTATTGAGTAAGCATTAAAACAGATTGCAGTGTATATCATAGGCCATCAGCTAAAGACATTACAAAGACAGAAAGAAGTCTCATGCTTTCATACAACCAGGCAAATACAATCTATACATACAAGTTCGTTATTTTATTCAAAGGAAAAATAATCTCATGTCTCCAAGACAAGCAAAAAGTTACCACTTGTATCCAAATGTCTATAAACATAGGGAGACAGGACACAATCTTCCCTGATGTTCACATTTCAAAAAGATGGACCCTAAGAAAATTTCCTGAGATGCAAAACTAGCAAAAGTCCTATTTAGCTTTTAAAAGATTTTCATACCTTTCTGGAGTGCCTGGCTGGCTTAGTTGGTAGAACATGCAACTCTTGATCTTGGGGTTGTGAGTTCAAGCCACACGTTGGGTGTAGAGCTTACTTTAAATTTAAAAAAAAAATACACACACACACATGCACACACACACACACACACACACACACACACACACACACATGGGGCGCCTGGGTGGCTCAGTCGATTTGAGTGTGTGACTCTTGATTTCAGCTCAGGTCATGATCTCAGTTTGTGAGACCAAGCCCCACATTGGGCTCTGTGCTGACAGCACAGGGCCTGCTTGGGATTCTCTCTCTCTCTCCCTATCTCTCTACCCCTCTCCCACCCACATTCTCTCTCTCTCTCTCTCTCTCTCTCCCTCTCTCTCTCTCTCTCTCCCTCTCTCTCTCTCTCTCTCTCTCAACAAATAAACATTTAAAAAATATTTTAAAAATAAAAATAAATAAAAGATTTGCATACATTTCAAAGAGATAGAAAAGATTTGCAATTACAAGTTTAAATTACAAGGAAGTACTATAAGAAAAAGAGAGAGGGAAATTCTTTTTCAAATTTGGTGATAGGGAAAATTAAATTTTTTAAAGATTTGTTATTACTCCTAACTCTTGTCACAGTTTTTCATGTTAGCTTAATTTTCTGGCAATTTCCTATACCACCCTGAAGCACATTGTGTTTGTACTAATTTCCACCATACCTTGATACTTCCATGACTTTACTGATATAATTTTTCCCTCCTCCTAAAACATCCTTCCTTTCTTTGTCTTTCTGAAACATCTAGGCATTTCTCAAGGATCAGGCCAAATATCACTTTATTTATACATTTGTAAATATCAGAACTGTTGTATCTAGTGGGAAAAAAAGTATATATATGTAAAAAAAATACTGTTTACCAAGCAAAGATATATCACAGCATACAAAAAGTATATTTCTTATAAAAGAGACAAGTTTGGAGTGCCTGGGTGGACAGTCAGTTAAGCGTTAAACTCGTGATTTTGGCTCAGGTCATGATCTCACAGTTCATGAATTCAAGCTGTTTGTCGGGCACTGTGCTGAGTGTGGAGTCTGCTTGGGATTCTCTCCCTCCTCTCTGTGCTTCCCCCACTTATATGTATATGCTCTCTCTCAAAATAAATAAATTTAAATGAATGAATGAATGAATGAATGAGATGAGTTTGATAGGTTTATATATAGAATAGTACTGGGGGTGCCCGGATGGCTCAGTGGGTTAAGTGGCCAACTTGATTTCAGCTCAGGTCATGATCTCATGCTTCATAAGGAATTCTGCTTTGGGCTCCATGCTGTCAGTGGAGTCTGCTTGAGATTCTCTCTCTCTCCTTCTCTGCCCCTGCCCCACTCACACTTTTTTTTCTCTCTCCCTGTCACAAAATGAATAAAGTTTTTTAAAAAAAGAATAATACTGGACATACGTGATCAAATATGGCAAATGTGAATAGGTGCATGAAAAATATACAAATTTTAATGCTTTTATTTTTTTACTTGAACCTCACCAAGCAGGAAGTGAATATGCAGAATAGGAAAATAATGTACACATAGGTTACTTGTCAATGTACTACAAAGTCTCCTTAATTTGGAAGAGGAGAGAGTCATAATTCTGTATATCAGCTGTGAGCACAAGACCACAAACAGCTGCTTCTGATCCCTATGTTGCCCTTCAACTTTCCAATTTGGAGGATCGATAAACACAGCAAGATGAATGAGATAGGGATTTGAGGCTTCCCAATTTTTGGTGAGCCATTATAAAACTTGCCTCTCCAACATATTTATAAGTTATGATAAATGTGCTGGCAATTTACTTTGTAGTATAATCAGCCACATTTCACCTGAGAGTTGTATGTACGCTTATGTAACTTTGACTTATCTGAGTTTTTATTTGAAAGTGTTTAGTCATCCTATTCTTCAACCTTATCTAGCATCATGTCTAAAGCAGGAAATTGAGAAACCTGATATTTAATTTCCTAAGAATAAAATTTCATTGCTTTGATAATATGTTTAAGTTTATAGCAATCTACAAGAGCCCTGGTTTGTTTTTATGTCTATGGATATTTTTAAGTATTAGTTGTCAAATGTCAGATAACAAGTACTGCCAATTTGTTTTTTCTGACCAATGAAACAAACTTTGTCTTAAAATGGGTTTTTTTTGGAACACTGAAAAACTGAAAAAATGAAAGTGAAAATTGATTATATTTCAATGATAGGAAACAATATCCAAATTGGAATGAATTACAGAAACTCATAAACCATTTTCCAAGTGGTCTGAGATTGTGTCCCACTAGCACATAGAGGAGAGAAACAGATAATAGGAAATCTAGACACAAAGACCTGGGTATCTAAAGAGGTGTTATGGGAGCATAGGAAGGGGATTCAGGCCTGAATCCAAATTAGCCTCCAGCACTGATGAGCTGCTTGCTTTTGAGTGTGTTGAATTTCATTCTTGGTACATGTACACTTTCCATCTGAGAAAAATTTGCCTCTAAGAGTTGTAGAGAACTGAATTGAGATATGTCCTAAATGGTATTTCAATGCCTAGAATGTCTTAAGATCTTAACCAAACTTACTCCTGTTTTATTCTTTTTCTGAACCTTCTGCTAGGAAAAACCTAATGTTTGATGCCTTAGCAACTGTGAAAGGTAGATTTATTCATGAAAAGAACAAATAATTTGGGAGTGCCTGGATGATTCAGTCACTGGAGCATCCGACTCTTGATCTTGAAATTGTGAGTTTAAGTCCCACATTTAGTGTAGAGATTACTTAAAGAAAAGAATAAATAACTGTAATATGGATGATCCATATGTTGTTAATAAGCAAAGCTCCATCTTACTTGCTTTTTATATAAGATGTATCTTGTTTTCAAAATTTAGCTCTGACATTGGTGAATAAATTTTACAAGGAGAATAAAATATAAGGAATATAATAGTACCTGAATTACAGAGTTATTGTGAAGATCAAATAGCTAATATAAGTTAAAAAAAAAAGATAACAAAAGCCTAATCTAAAACATAGAAGGCACTTATAAGTGATACTTTTGATTAGGCTGCTTATGTTGTTGATTTGACAAAATTAGTGTTGATGATGATGAAGTTATCTCCATATTTTAACACTGAATAGAGCATATTCAAGCTTATTTTTTTAATGTATTTACTCTCATAGGCGAGAAGAAGCAATTAATGATGTAAACCATACATTTATTAAAATATTTCAATTTTTTTTCACTAGATTCTACTTTTTAAAAATTTTAATGTGAATATAAACAATCACCCTTTCATCAAGTAAATCAGACTTATCATTGGTAGAGTTAGTCTGAATCCTGAAACAGGAGCAGACATCTTAATTATGACATTAAATGACAAAAAAACACAAGTGGGTATATTCAGTACCAGTTTTATGCTGCTGACAGAATTGCTCATGTTTAACTGACTGTTGGGAGAATGCTATTTATGCAGTTGCACTAATGATGATTCCACTGGAACTAGAGTCTTCGTGTCATATTAACCCCTAAAAGGAAACCCTGCACTGCTTAACTTTTCTCCTTCTTTCTCATGGTATCTTTCATCATATCATTACATGTGTCTCCATAGAAACAGAAAGCATTTTTCTTAAAAGACAAAAGGTGAATGATTCCTGCCTAATCCCATCATTATTCTTCAGAGATTACTTTATTTTATTGCAAGTGAAAATGCTTTCAAAAGCAGTCTCTACTCTGCAATTAAGAACAGGGCAGTTTAATCCTTGCAATAAAGCTGAACCAACAGCAGCTAAGAACTGTTTTATTTGGATTTGTAGCTACGTAACATTAAAGGGTGCCTCATAGTAAACTAAATTCCAGGGGAAAAAAATAGTATATTTCAACCACATATGAAATGTCAGGAAAGCCCCTAAGGAGGTATGATATATTTGGTCTTCTTAAGTACCTATCAACAAAATGACACCATGTAGTATCTGTTTATCGCAGGCTGACACTCTACCAGTTCTTAAATATTTGAGATTGATATTTAAGATTAATAAAAATGCTGATAATAATTTATGGTTTCTGGCTACTTAGTACAGAAATTGTATGGATCAGGGACCATCTCTCAAATGCATGAAGCTTTTGCATATTTCTGTTTTCATTATTGCTTTTGCATATTTTTAAATAAACACATATGGTTTACAATCCATATTACAAAATATTACATTGATTCATCTACTTCCTTTCAAAAGCATCATACAAAAATCATCAATGGCCTCTCATGTCCCATACCCTGATATTTAGGGCTTTCTATTTTTATAAGCAATTGCCTGTTTTCTGTCCTCCTTTATTGCCTCTTAAAAATATATGGATAGGCATGTGGTGTCTGTAGTTTGCAGCAGATGGGAGGAGTTCAAAACGTCATAGAAAAAAATCTACAAAAATATTAACACTTCATGCAGACAGTTGTCAAAAGCTTCACAAATTGGTATTGGAATTTTGAGAAGATGCAAATGACTTTAGGAGTAGAGAAGTAATAGGATGTGTGTGTGTGTGTGTGTGTGTGTGACGCATGTATGTACATATGTATATATGGTGTGTGTGTAACTGTTTGATGTACTTAATTTATTTCTCTGGGTTTATGAAACATGATTAATTTCAGTCAAAATTAGAAGAAAATACAAAAGATAAGTTTTTGGTTTCCTCCAATGTAATTGTTATTACATTTTCTTCTTTGGTAAAGTGGGTTAATTGTGTTGAAGTAGGGTAATCATGTGTATACTTCCTTTTGTTTTTTGAGTCTTTAAAGTGTGGTTAACTTATTTTTTAAATAAAAGGCTGAAAATTAAAAATGATGCAAAAGAATACATGGTTGTAAGCAGGTGACAGAAGCTGCTACAATCCCCTTTTCTTTCTTTACTAATGAACAGATCTTTAAATTTTAGCTGGATACTAGGCCACTTAGAATATAGACTAGAATATGAGGCTTTATCACAGCAGGTTGAATACATGTGACTAATCCTGATTAACATCGTGCTAATCTAAGTAATGGATGCATGAACTTGAAATGACAGCATGTAGCCTAAGTGCCTTTTTCCTTTTCTCCCTGGCTCAAACACAGCTTTGGTTGTGATCCCTTTGTGGACAAGGTGAATTTGAGTTGTGCCATAAAATGGGTGAGCAATAAGTTAGAAGGAACTTGAATCTCTGACATATTGCTATTATAGACAGGTCACTCTTAATTCTGGTTCTTTCTTGGAGCAGCTGAACTTGTATTCTCATTAATGTAGAACACCTTATATGTAAGTGCAAATATTCACTCAATTAACAAATACTGAGAGTTAACTATATATCAACAACTGATTCTTTCATGGTAATTAAATTCTTGTGCGATAGGGAGATAATAAAAACAATATAAATAAGTATGGAAGTAAAAGCAGGTTGTAATAAATAAGGGCTTTTCATTTAGACAGTTTTGCAATTTAGAATACTAGAAGATTAGAGTTTGAGAAGGTGCCAGTGGTTTTAAGCGTCGAAAGTGATAATAATACACAAATTCAAACTAGGTAATAGTGTAATATTTGAAGAGAATAAGGTATTGAAGATATGATATTGCCAGAAAAGAATAATAACAAGTTTGAAATGACTGAAGGACACGTTGAAGCTACAAATTGGTGATAATAACTTCCTTGTTTAATGGGATGTATTCAGAAGTTGGTATATATATTTATAAATGTATATGAATAAATATAAAAGTTATAAGAAGAAAATAATATATAATATTGAAGCAAGATAAATGGTACCTTAAAACATAATGCTTAAAAATTATAAAGCCATCAGAAAATACAAATTATACTCCTTAATGAAGGAATGGAAACTCAAGCTTATTGGATAAGGGTAGACAGACATAACTGCTATATTTTTACACTAAATATGAAATTTAAAATCTATATAAGAAGTAGAGCTACATAAAAAATTTGATATGCAATTCTAGGAAAACATTTACATATATCTCTTTGAAAGCAATATGTATTTATTTCATATTAAATTTTAACTCTGGCCAATACTTATAATACATTATTTTTATGAAAATAGTCCCTTGATGATATAACTTAAAATTTATCTATTTTCTATGTATATCTGCTTTAATCTTTAAAAAAAATAACAGTTTTGACTGTTATGCCATGGACAGATGCCTGAATATTTAATGGACCAATTCATAGCATGCACAAAATGAGACAAAATATTGAGCTATTTTCAAGAAGCAAAAATACCTTGAAGAATAATTCTGACTTATTAAGAAATCAGACATTGAAAATCATAACATGATTGTCTGCAAAGTGCCTTAAAAAACAATAATTGTTAGTTCATGCTTTTAAATTTGTTAATAAAAAAAAACCTTTTTTCAAACTCTTCTCTCTTGCTGTGAATTGAATCTTTTATTTCATTGGCATAGTCAAAAGCTTAAAGCAATTATACACAGATGTGAAATCCAATGACCTCTAATTAGCCTTATTTCAAGCCATGCCCTTGACAAAGAGCAGCATCACCTTAGGAAAGAATTAAAGGATAAGCAGATGCTCAGTAAGTATTTGTTGAATGAGTAATTTTAATACCTGTGTCATGTCTTAGCATTGAACACAGTTTAATTATAGTCAACTGAAGGTTAAATTGTTGAGATGGATCTTGTTGCTATCTTTATAAGGAATATGAACAAAATACTGTATACACAGTTATTAATTTATATTAAAGTAGAAGTATGTTTGAATATATAGAGACAAGTTTAAGACTTCTGGATGCATACCTAAATATGGAATTATAAAATAAGCCCTATTAAGTTGATATTATCTAAAGCCAATCTCTTCACTTGGTCACTACATCCCATCTTCTCTTTCTACTCAAGAATTTTGGCCTACGGTTATTTTCTCTCATGTCATAAATTTTCCCTTCTGTACTGGATTATCCCCAGTAACATATAAACAAGATATTATTTATTCCATCTTTAAAAAAAACAATGAATAAGCATAAACTTTTGTTCAATGTATTGTTTCTCTTTACAGCATTGATCCTCAAAAGAATTCTTGGGGTGCCTGTCTGTCTCAGTCAGTAGAGCACGTGACTCTTGATTTCGGGGTCATGAGCTCGAGCCCCATGTTGGGGGTAGAGAACTTAAAAAGAAAAAAAAAAAGAATTATCTACATCGTCAGTCTCTAATAACTCTCCTCCCATTAACTCTCTCCAACCACCCCAAACCGTATTCCCCTATAATTCCCAGTGAAACTACTCTTGAACTCTCTGTTGCTAATGGTTGATTCTTTCAATTCATTAATTTACTGTGTGCTTTATCTTGTTATATAGTTTCTTCACTTGGCTCCTGAAAACCACATTTCATTGCTTTTTCTCCTACTTCACTGAGAGGAGTTTTTGTTTGTTTGTTTGTTTGTTTACTTATGTTTTATTGATTCTTTCTCTTCCCCTAGAACTCTTAAGCATGGAGTGATCCATGCCTTAGTCTTTGGCCCCTTTCTGTGCTACCTACAGTCTCTTTGCTAATTTCATTTAGTCTCCTGGTATTGTATAACATTTGTATGCCAACTGCTTTCTACATTTATATTTTTAGACCATTTTCTCTAGCTCCAGCCTCATATATCAATTGCCTTCTTGATAAAGCTGATAGGCATGTGAAACACAATGTGCTTGCCTGAAACCAGACCCTTCTGATCTCTCCCCATCCTAAATTTGTTCCTAACCCAGACTGCCCCAGCTCAGTGATTACAATTTTATCCTGTATGTTTCTCAAGACAAAAACCTTAGTGTCACTGACTCCATTATTTCCTTGTCATACCACATTCAGTCTGTCAAGAAATCTTATTTGCTTTCCTTTAGAAATATACCTAACATCAGATTTCTTTCACCATCTCCATTTTGTTCAAGCTACCCATCATCTCTTCTTTGAATTAGTTTATTAGTTTCCAACTAGTCTTGCTCCTTCTCATTTTGCCCCCCCCCATACTTTGTATCAGCAACACAACACTCAAAATTATGATTTTGATAAAATACATATCAGATGATGTTACTTACTCTGCTTGAAAGTCTTCTCAGGGCTCCTGATTTCACTCGCTGCAGATGTTGAAGCCCTGCAAAGACCTTATGAGTTGGTCTCTTGCTTCTCCTCTCACCTCATCTCCTATTGCTCCCTCTCTTGCCCACTCCTCCAGTCAAAGTGACCTTTTTCTTCAGATATACCAAGACAATAGGGATACCACTAACTAAATGTCCTTATTGAGGTAGTTTCCTCAGAGTGGAACTCCATTCCTTGGGAATCTGTATGATTTACAATCTCATATTGGTCATTGTTCAAACATCACCTTCTCACTGATGTTTACCCTGGCCATGCCAATATAAAATTGTTACGCAGCAACCCTCCCTCTACTATATTCTTGTCAGTCTTCACTGACCCTGCCTAGTTTGCTTTCTTTTTTCAATAGAACTTATTACCACCCAATATACTTTATTTATTATGTTTACAAAGTTACAGTCATTCCTAACAATTCCAAAAAATCAGGAATGTGTATGTTTTGTTCATTGTTGAATCCCAAGTACCTAGAACAGTGCCTCCCACATACTGTATGCTAAATAAGTAGTTATTGACTAGATGAATACTGTTATATTAAAACAAGTAAAAAAAAATTATCACATGCATTCAATGATTATTTAATATTATTTGAATATTGTCAAATGGCTATCCAATGGTGCATTATAATAAATGCACTTTTAATTATTCTTTGGTACTCTATTTTGTTTACACTGTTGTCATGGAAATGGAAAAGCTTATACTTAAAATACTTGAAATTTCTAAAAAAAAAGAAATTTCTTCTTGATACCACTTAGAAAGAGATTATAGCAAACCTAATAACTATAACCAGCTCCTTTAGCACTTAAGTAAACCTCTGGCTTCCATTTATAGAGATTTAGATGATCAAGATTCTAGCCATGGGTCATCTACAAGATAACTGTTTAACCTTTGGCGAAGTACTTTAGAGTACACATCTTTCACTTTTGAAGTAAAGGAAATAACTTGCTCTATAAAGTTTATAAGATGGTTAGAAATATCAAGAGATTATGTAAAGAAAAAAAACTATAAACAAGTATAAATTCTCTACGGTATAATAAATTATTGTGATTATAAAAACTATACATTTCAGTTTTTGACATTTCATTCTGATGTATTGACAGGCTACTCTAAACTCAAATGTGTTCTCTAGTTTGAAACAATAATAAACTATGAAGACTTTTAATAATTTTAAAATGTTTAGGAATATTTTCAAGTATACACTATATATTTTTAAATCCATTTTAAGTTTCTTAATTATTTAATTTGAAAATTCCATTCTAAATAGAGAATTACGCAAAACTAGAAGAGAAAGGAAACAAATATATCTTCATATTTATTCCAAATGTGTTCATAACACAAAATGAAATGGGTTTCTTTTACTGATATTATAGTAATGGAAAGAATGAAGTTCAATACAAATTAGTTTTTAGTAGATTATCAAATGTTTAAATTATCAAAAAAATGCCAAGGTTTGTAATATATTGTTATATAAATGATATCTACAGGGGCTCCTGGGTGGCTGAGTTGGTTAAGCGTCTGACTTGATTTCACCTTAGGTAATGATCTCACGATTTGTGAGATTGAGCCCTGCATCAAGCTCTGCATGGTACTGCAGGGTGCAGAGCCTGCTTGGAATTTTCTCTTTCCCTCTCTCAGTGCCCTTCCCTGCTTGTGTGTTCTCTCCCCTAAAACGAATGAATAAACTTAGAAAAAATTATATCTACACAGTAATAATTTATTGTCATACATTTGATAGTATATAAATTTATATTTAGGTATATTTATGTTTATAACTGTATAAATAATCTATAGTTTATTCAAAATTCAAGATTTAACTTTAGTATAATTTCCTGTAACAAGGTCCTTACAATTTATATTTTTAAAACAATTTCATATATGTTATCTTATTAAATTCTCACAATGCTGATAAAAATAATATATTAATTCTGTTTTATGGAAGAATATTTTAGTGGCATCTCACAATAGCCACATTTACTATGTTACTATGTCTTTATATCCTGTATCTGTATCATGGTTCAATATTCTTTGCATCCTCTCTTGTTTCATAAGACATATATGTTTGTGTATATCCTGAGCCTATATAGTTAAAAATAACTTGGGTCACCTGGGTGGCTTGGTCAGTTAAGCATCCGACTTTGGCTCAGTTCATGATCTCACGATTCATG